>NC_090450.1:831163884-832413884 GCF_031143425.1 Pleurodeles waltl | reverse complement strand
ATATTATTCTTTTGGAGTGTAACAGTGTTGATGTTTAGTAGGCTGAATCTTTTCAGATGTTTCGGTCAGACTATGGTTTTCATGTATGTTTATAATTTAGTTTTGCGCACCATATATGTGACATCGATTTTGGTATTGTAATAAAGTTTTAAAATGTTATTAAGTTTGGGGTTTGATTTAGTGTTACATTGTCTATGGCGTCTAGAATTGTTTATGGTTCATGTAATTGATTTATGATAGTAAGATTCTGACTACTACACCCTTCGCCAAGCCCAAAGATGTACTTGACCTCTATTGGTGAGAATAATTATGGTGTCTCACCAGCACATTTGTGGTTTCTGAACCCGAAGCGGGGATTAATCTTCCCGGCACAACACACCAACATTAGTAACTTAAAGTAGCTTACATCCCAGCAGTGCACATTGCTGCTGCTCCTTTATTTTGCAGCAAGACTGATATCTGTTCCAAAATTTGACATAGAAGAAAGACTACAATATCTGTGCCTAAAAGTAAGCGAGATAGCCACCTCAAACCACATCTCTAGCCTCTTCTTATTTAAAATGCACTGCAAGTTTACTTTTATTCACATGTAGTTGATAAAATGACCTTATTTCACTGAATTGTAACTATAGGTATTTAAATATGGCCATTGCTCTCTGTTTAGGCTCTGTGTGGCAGAGTCCTTTTTGGTGTGTTATTTCACTCTTATAGTACAGCATGACGTGTCTTGTAGCAAGTTGGGTGGGCTCTCTGAAGTAAGAAAAGTTTTACATGTTTATTTATATTGAGTCACGTATCCTCTCAGCACTTGAGTATGGTGGTGTATATGACATAACACAGAAGTGGACACTGAGCCTCATTATGAGTGTGGCAGTCTTCAGACTGCCACATTAAAACCCTAGCAGTCAGACTGGCAGGGAACTGCCAGCACTGCCAGGATCCATGATACCGGCGGCCTGGCAGTGGCGGGGATTGTAATCCGCCAGGGCAGCACTGCATGCAGCACTGCCCTGCAGATTATGACCTTGCTCTGTAGGCACGTGGCATGGGCAGTGCAGGCCCCCCCCACCCAGCACCTGTGCAGACAGTGAACATTGCAAAGGTGCTGGTGCTCCCTGCGAGCTGCAGCATTGACGCCGACTCAATTACAAGCCAGAAACAATGCTGTAGCCTATTTCCCGCTAGGCCGGCGGGTGGAAACTGAGGTTTCCACCTGCGGACATAGCGAGAAACTCTTAATAACTCAGGCGGAGTGGTCGCCACAAAGGCAGCGGCCACCCTGTTGTGAATTTGGCAGACAGGTTTTCCTATCTGCTAAGCTTGATATGAGGCCCACTGACTTACTCTTAAGAGCTCAGCATAAGCTTAATTTTGAGAGAAATGTTTTCTGTTTCTTTATTGTTTGTTTTCTATGGTGCCATAATTAAAGTATTGCATTTGCTCAGTTCTACAAAACGGATTTATGCAAATGGTGCAAACATTTTGTAACCCAGTTTACCATCTTTTGTAAATAAAAATAACTAAGGCTTTAGAGAGCATTTTGAAGTAAATTAAATGCTTAGGTGCCTGTCTGCCACTGCAGTGCCATGATAATGACAGCTGTCCCTACAAATAGTAAGTTATAATTACCAATAAAAGTAGTTCTTGAATAGATGCAAACATATTTCAGCTTAAGAGAGAATCATGCCACTGTTTGAAACCGTGGGTAAAAGAGATACAGTAAGCAGGGAATCTTGCTACACTTTCTTCCACAGGTTAATTTGTCAAGAAGAAGGCAAGCCTTTCTTTGCAGACTAAGCATTGCATAATGTTAGTTTGATTTTCAGGTATCACACATATGCTTCTACCAGCACATTTACTTACTGGTAAGTGTATATCAAGGAGTAAGTACGAGTGCTGATGGCACAGCGTAAGTGGTATGTCTTCTGTACTGTGGTTTATTATTGCTAAAGCGTAATGTTAGACAGAACACTTCTTTAGCGGTACTGAGGAAAACACCATGATGTTGGAGGCAGAATCTTGCATTTTCGTTTTAGCACTCAACCATTATTTACTAGAGGGTGGTGTTTTTGGCTTCTTTTCAAAGCCTTGATCCCTGTCCCCTAATTAAGGACTATTTAGCAGAAACTCCATATTGTAAAAATCAACACATACAGCTCTCCAGCTTTCATTCCACGTTGCATATTTCTCTTTATATCCTTTATTACCTGCTCACTCCCTTTAATCTGTGATAATGGTAAAGTTTTTTTTCAGTATTTTAGACATGCACTGCTTATAATCTCACGTGTTACAACACTCATGACATATTCTATGACATTGTTGATAACATCATACAACAACTGAAATTAAATCATTGACAACAACCCTGTACAGTACAATGGCGCAACGTAGAGTTTCTTCAGTTAACTGTAACTGATTATTTACAGTGTTTGTTTAGCTTAAAATGTTAAGTTAAAATTGACATTTTCACCCAACGCTTTAACATATTTTTCACTAAATTTCTTAGTTTTTTTAAGGTAAAGAAAGATAATATTAACATACTTAACTAGAATGCCAATTTAACCTTTGTTTATTCAATGGATAGATATATGTATATGTGTGTGTCTGTGTTAGTCTGTGCATGTGTTTTTCTGTGTGTGTGTCTGTGTACTCACTGAAAAAAACAACGGTTAAATTGACTTTATAGCTAGTAATTTCCTGAGATTTTAACTTACATTAAAAAACCTAGAACTTCACTAAAACAAGATTAAAGTGATGTAGCTAGGCCTTGTAATTGTATAAAAAGTTGAAATAAAAAAACTCTGAAATTCACCAGCTATAATTTACTTAGCTGTGCCTTGCTCCCACCATGCACTGCTTATAACCTTACATGATACATCATTCATGACATATTCAATGACATCATTGATAAGATAAGGAGTAGTTAGAAATACCTTATGTATTCTTTCTAAATAAACCTAACTTATGATACAGAAACGTTAAAAATTGTTAAGTTATAGTTAAAAATTCAAGTTATAATTCATGCACCACCTTCAAATTGCTATAAGTCTTGCACCTCCAAACACAGTTTTGTCACCTTTCACACCACACTATAGCTCATGCCCTTTCAATACACTGTTTACACCTTGCAAACTACATCTTATATGGCACTTGAAATCATAGCATTTATAATAACACAACTTCTCAAATAACATTTGTCACAACACAGTGCATGTTAGTGTGGCGAGTTATAGTTAGTGTTGCCTGGAAATAGTGTATATCGAGGGCCACTACTTATAACAATTTGACAGAGGTGAATACATTGCAAATTAATGTTATAACTATAACTTTAGAATTCGTAAAGTTTATGTTGTCTAAACTTGGTTTGGATAGGGAAAATATGTTTTCGTAATTATAACTAACCTATATCTTTGTTTTTTTCATTTAATTCAATAGTTTAAAAAAAAACATATTGTTAGAAATGGGGTCTCTGGTTGGCAGTCAGGTTACCCCCTGTCCAAGCAAGGACCCTCACTCTAGTCAGGATAAGTCACACACAATCCAAATTATCCTGTGCCCACCCTCTGGTAGCTTGAAACTGAGCAGTCAGGCTTAACTTAGAAGGCAATGTGTAAAGTATTTGTGCAATAAACCATACAATAACACAATATAGCACCACAAAAATACACCACAAAGTGTTTAGAAAAATATATAGGGGGTCATTCTGACCCTGGCGGTAAATACCGCCAGGGCCGGGGTCGGCGGTAGCACCGCCAACAGGCTGGCGGTGCACCGCCGGGCATTCTGACCGCGGCGGTACAGCCGCGGCCAGAAGCGGAAAGCCGGCGGTGTACCGCCGACTTTCCGCTGCCCATGGGAATCCGCCATGGCGGCGCAGCTTGCTGCGCCGCCATGGGGATTCTGGCACCCCATACCGCCATCCAGTTCCTGGCGGTTCACCCGCCAGGAACAGGATGGCGGTATGGGGTGTCGTGGGGCCCCTGGGGGCCCCTGCAGTGCCCATGCCAATGGTATGGGCACTGCAGGGGCCCCGTAAGAGGGCCCCACAAAGAATTTCAGTGTCTGCTTTGCAGACACTGAAATTCGCGACGGGTGCAACTGCACCCGTCCCACCTTCCCACTCCGCCGGCTCCATTCTGAGCCGGCTTCCTCGTGGGAAGGGTGTTTCCCGCTGGGCTGGCGGGCGGCCTTTTGGCGGTCGCCCGCCAGCCCAGTGGGAAACCCAGAATGACCGCCGCGGTCTTTTGACCGCGGTACGGTCTTCTGGCGGTTCCCGCTTGGAGGGCGGCTCCCGCCGCCCGCCAAGCTTAGAATCAGGGCCATAATATTTATCTGGATATTTGCAGGTCAAAACGATAAAAGATGGAATAAGAAAATGTAAAGATATCACTGGAAAGTGATACAAAGGGGTTCATTACAACCCTGGCGGTTGTTTTGGCAGATTTCACCACCAGCAGGCTGGCGGTGAAATCCTTGGTATTTTGACCGCAGCGGAAGCACCGCCGGGACCGGCGGTTTCCCGCCACTTTAGTCCCGGCGGGAGTAATCATCCAGGGCAGCGCTGCTTGCAGCGCTGCCCAGGGGATTACGAGTCCCCCTCCCGCCAGCCAAAGGCTGGCGGAAAGGGGAGTCGTGGGGCCCCCTGCCACGGCCCCGTGCAGCTTTTCACTGTCACTTTTCACAGCCGCAACACCGCCGGCTCCATTTGGAGCCTGCTCCTGTGTTGCGGCCGAGATCCCCGCTGGGCCGGCGGGCGGAAACCAGGTTTCCACCCGCCAGCCCATCGGGGATCTCATAATGGCCGTGGTGCGAGTGCGGCGGCATTGGCGGCCGCCCGGCGGTCACACCTTGGCGGGTGGCTTCAGCCGCCCGCCAAGGTCGTAATGACCCATAAAGTCTCTTAAGTCTTTTAAAAGCAAACAAAGTCTCTTTCAAGCACAAAGTACCTGGCTTGAGTGAAAAATCTCCGCAAAGGGCCGCAGAGGAGGAGATGCATGGAAAATGTGGTGTGCGTTGGTTTCGCCCCTTCACACACGGACTTGCGTCGTTATTTTCCATGCTGGGAAGGCGTTGCGTCGATTTCCGGTGCACAGATGGGTCTCCTCTTCGGGTTGCGGGGTTTTCAGACACCCCGGGGTCTGTGCTTGGAATCCTGGCCTTGTTGACCAGCTCTGCGTCGTTCCGGTGGGCGATGCGGGGAAATTTCTCCCTCACGGCAGACGCTGCGTCGAATTCCCCTCTGGAAGTCGGGTGGCGTTGTCCCAGGTGGACTGTCCATCGATGTTCCGGTCGCACCACAGGCGCCGTGTCGATCTTTTCCTTGCGAAGTCGAGCGGCGGCGTCCCGGTTGTAACATTTGTCTCAACACAGTGCATGTTAGTGTGGCGAGTTATAGTTAGTGTTGCCTGGAAATAGTGTATATCGAGGGCCACTACTTATAACAATTTGACAGAGGTGAATACATTGCAAATTAATGTTATAACTATAACTTTAGAATTCGTAAAGTTTATGTTGTCTAAACTTGGTTTGGATAGGGAAAATATGTTTTCGTAATTATGACTAACCTATATCTTTGTTTAATTATTTGAATTCAATAGTTTAAAAAAAACATATTGTTAGAAATGGGGTCTCTGGTTCGCAGTCAGGTTACCCCCTGTCCAAGCAAGGACCCTCACTCTAGTCAGGATAAGTCACACACAATCCAAATTATCCTGTGCCCACCCTCTGGTAGCTTGGCACTGCGCAGTCAGGCTTAACTTAGAAGACAATGTGTAAAGTATTTGTGCAATAAATCATACAATAACACAATATAGCACCACAAAAATACACCACAAAGTGTTTAGAAAAATATATAATATTTATCTGGATATTTGCAGGTCAAAACGATAAAAGATGCAATAAGAAAATGTAAAGATATCACTGGAAAGTGATATAAAGGGGGTCATTACAACCCTGGCGGTTGTTTTGGCAGATTTCACCACCAGCAGGCTGGTGGTGAAATCCTTGGTATTATGACCGCAGCGGAAGCGCCGCGGTCGCACCGCCGGGACTGGCGGTTTCCCGCCACTTTAGTCCCGGCGGGAGTAATCATCCAGGGCAGCGCTGCTTGCAGCGCTGCCCAGGGGATTACGAGTCCCCCTCCCGCCACCCTTTTTATGGCAGTTTGCACCGCCATGAAAAGGCTGGCGGAAAGGGGAGTCGCGGGGCCCCCTGCCACGGCCCGTGCAGCTTTTCACTGCCATTTTTCACTGTCGCAACACCGCCGGCTCAATTTGGAGCCGGCTCCTGTGTTGCGGCCGAGATCCCCGCTGGGCCGGCGGGGGGAAACCAGGTTTCCACCCGCCAGCCCATCGGGGATCTCATAATGGCCGTGGTGTGAGTGCGGCCGCATTGGCGGCCACCCGGCAGTCACACCTTGGCGAGTGACTTCAGCCGCCCGCCAAGGTCGTAATGACCCATAAAGTGTCTTAAGTCTTTTAAAAGCAAACAAAGTCTCTTTCAAGCACAAAGTACCTGGTTTGAGTGAAAAATCTCTGCAAAGGGCCGCAGAGGAGGAGATGCATGGAAAATGTGGTGTGCGTTGGTTTCGCCCTTTCACACAAGGACTTGCGTCGTTATTTTCCATGCTGGGAAGGCGTTGCGTCGATTTCCGGTGCACAGATGGGTCTCCTCTTCGGGTTGCGGGGTTTTCAGACACCCCGGGGTCTGTGCTTGGAATCCTGGGCTTGTTGACCAGCTCTGCGTCGTTCCGGTGGGCGATGCGGGGAAATTTCTCCCTCACGGCAGACGCTGCGTCGATTTCCCCTCTGGAAGTCGGGCGGCGTTGTCCCAGGTGGACCGTGCATCGAAGTTCCGGTCGCACCACAGGCCCCGCGTCGATCTTTTCCTTGCGAAGTCGAGCAGCAGCATCCCGGTTCGGTGTGCAGTGAATTTTTCACTGCAGAACAAGCTGTCCGTCAAATTTTTCACCGCACAAGGAGTCCAGTTGCAAGAGAGAAGTCTTTTTGGTCCTGAGACTTCAGGGAACAGGAGGCAAGCTCTATCCAAGCCCTTGGAGAGCACTTCTGCAGCAAAGCAAGAGAGCAGCAAGACAGCAGGGCAACAGCAAGGCAGCAGTCCTCTGTAGAAAGCAGTCAGGTGAGTCCTTTAGGCAGTCAGGCAGTTCTTCTTGTCAGGGTGCAGGTTCTGATTCAGGTTTCTTGTCCAGGAAGTGTCTGAGGTGGTAGGGCAGAGGCCCTGTTTTATACCCAAATGTGCCTTTGAAGTGGGGGAGACTTCAAAGAGTGGTTTAGAAGTGCACCAGGTCCCCTTTCAGTTCAATCCTGTCTGCCAGGGTCCCAGTAGGGGGTGTGGCAGTCCTTTGTATGAGAGCCGGCCCTCCACCCTCACAGCCCGGGAAGCCCCATTCAAAATGCAGATATATGCAAGTGAGGCTGAGTACCTTGTGTTTGGGGTGTGTCTGAGTGAATGCACAAGGAGCTGTCAACTAAACCCAGTCAGACGTGGATTGTAAGGCACAGAAAGATTTAAGTGCAGAGAAATGCTCACTTTCTATAAGTGGCATTTCTAAAATAGTAATATTAAATCCAACTTCACCAGTCAGCAGGATTTTGTATTACCATTCTGGCCATACTAAATGTGACCTTCCTACTCCTTTCAGATCAGCACCTACCACTTCAACAATGTATGAGGGCAGCCCCAATGCTAGCCTATGAAGGGAACAGGCCTCACAGTAGTGTAAAAACTAATGTAGGAGTTTTACACTACCAGGACATGTAAACTACACAGGTACCTGTCCTGCCTTTTACCCACACAGCACCCTGCTCTAAGGGTTACCTAGGGCACCCATTAGGGGTGACTTATATGTAGAAAAAGGGGAGTTGTAAGTTTGGCAAGTACCTTTAAATGTCAAGTCGAAGTGACAGTGAAACTGCACACACAGGCCTTGAACTGGCAGGCCTGAGACAAGGTAAAGGGGCAACTAAAGTGGGTGGCACAGCCAGTCCTGCAGGCCCACTAGTAGCATTTAATCTACAGACCCTGGGCACATATAGTGCACTCTACTAGGGACTTTTAAGTAAATCAAATAGTCCAATTTGGTGTGATCCAAGGTTACCATGTTTAAAGGGAGAGAGCATATGCACTTTAGCACTGGTTAGCAGTGGTAAAGTGCGCAGAGTCTAAAAACCAGCAAAAATAGTGTCCAAAAAGTGGAGGGAGGCAGGCAAAAAGTTAGGGGTGACGACCCTAAGGCTGTCAGGTCTAACACATATCAATAAAAATGTGTTTAAATTCCTAGAGACCAATGTCACAAGTGGAGAGTTGTTATGTGGAGTGTTGTACAGTACACTGGAGGATAGTGTTGCAAAGTCAATTGTCGTAGACTTAAGTATTGTATATTGGAATTATGTGGAGTAGAATAGAGTGTAGTAGCATATCATACAGTGTGGTAAAATGCTATATTCTATAGCTGCAGGGTGTCTCATATAGTAGAGTCAAGTTTTATAGACTGGAGCAGTGAGTTCTACAGTGGACTGGCATGTCAAACTGTAGAGTAGGGTGTCACAAACTTTCATAGAGTGGAGTGTCATAGAGTACAGTGGAAGAGAATGTCATAGAGTGGAGTGCTGTGTCATCAGTGGAGTGGCGTATCAATAAGTTGAGTATTGGGTCATCGAGTGTCGTACAGTGTAGTTCAGTGGTGTATGATGGCAGGGCATAGAGTAGAGTGGCATAAAGTGTAGTACAGTGTTGTAGAGTGAAGTTGCACACAGTGGAATAGAGTATCAGACAGTAGATTGGCATAGGCAGACAATAGTATAGAGGTATAGAGTGGGATAAAGTGTAGTAGAGTGATGTATAGTTCAGTGGAGCACACAGGAGTGGGTAGTGCACAGTGGAGTGAAGTATCATAGAGTAGAGTGGTATGTCATAGACTATAGTGGCAAGGAGTGCAGTAGAATGGAGTGGTGTAGCATACAATCGAGTAAAGTGTTATAAATTGGAGTACCGTGGTATACAGTACAATGTGGTGGAGTGTTGTACAGTACTGGAATGTAATGTAGAAACAGCAGAGTAGAGTGGCATACCGTGTAGTTGTTTTTGTAGAGTGGCATAGAGTGGAGTGCTGTACAGTGAAGTAGTGGAATAAAGTAGAGTACTGTGTCAGAGTAGAGTGGAGTAAAGTGGGCTGCAGTGGCATACAAATCATTGCCTACAGTGTTGTATACTGGACTAGAGTATCATAGAGTAGAGTGAAGTGTTGTACAGTGGCATACAGTAGAGTACATTGTTTTACAGTGGAATGAAGGGGCATACACTTGAATAAGGTGTTGGAGAGTGGCATACAGTGTAGTAGAGTGTTGTAGAGTGGAGCTGCTTAGAGAACAGTAGTGTGTGAAATAGCAGAGCTGAGTGGAGTAGATTGGTGTGTGGTAGAGTAGAGTGAGGTAAAGTCTCATAGAGTGGAGTAGGCCAAGTGAAGTGATGCAAAATAATGTGGCATAAAGCACAATAGATTGTATTGGTGTGCCTTAGGGTAGAGTGGCAAGGATTGGAGTGTACTGTGTAGTGTATGTAGTAAGCTGTTTTAAATTTGAGTGGAGTCTTGTACAGTAGAGTGGAGTGCTGTATAGAAAAGTGTTGTGTGGTGAAATAGAGAATTATACATTGGAATGTACAGCCATCGAGTGGAGTATAGTGTTGGATAGTGGAGTTTACGGGGATATAGTGGAGTAGAAATGTATAGAGTGCCATGAAGTGTGGTAGACTTTAATAGAATGGAATTCTGTGGAGTGGAGAAGAGTATCATACAATGGATTGGTGTAGAGAGGAGTGGTGCACATTGTAGTGGCGTAAAGCGGATTACCATAAGGTAGAGTACCATACAGTGGAATGATGTACAGTGGAGTACTCTATAGTGGAGCGTAGAAAAGTGGAGTGGCATGGAGTAGAGTAACATAGACATGAATTGTGTACAGTGGAGTGGGGTAGACTGGAGTAGAGTACAGTACATTACCATAGAGTGGGGTGGCATATAGTGAAGTGGATAGCATGAGCTAAGGAACCTGTTATAAATTTGAGTGGGATCTCATACAGTAGATCAGAGTGCTGGGTCATACAGTGTTGGAAATTTCCGTAGAGTGGAGTAAAGTATTGTACAATAGAGCGCACAGACACACATTTTAGAGCAAATTTGGACAGTAGAAAGTACAGGGAGAGAAAGGAGTGGAGTGTAGTTGAGTGGTGTATAGTGTAGCAGAGTTTTTTGGAGAGGAGTTATGTAGAGTGGAGGAGAGTACATTGGATTTGTGAAGAGTTGTGTAGAGTACAGTGGAATAGTGTAGAGTGGAGTAGCATAGACTGGAGTGGTGTATAGTGAAGCAGCATAGAGTGCATTGTGCAGCAGCATACAGTGGAGTGGCACATAATGGAGTGGTGTAGACTGGAGTGGCATAAAGTGGCATGGGGTAGAGTGTAATAGAACATGGTGGAGTTGAGTACATTGGAGTGGAGTCCATTGAATAGCATAGAATGAAGTGGTGCTAAGTGGAGTGCAATACACTGGAGTGGCATAGAGTGGATTAGCGTACAGTAGAATGACATACAGTGGAACAGAGTAAAGTGGTTGTAGAGTACAGTAGAATGGCATTGAATGCAATAGTGTATAGAAGAGTGGCATTCAGTAGTGTGGCATACAGTGGAGTGACATTGATTGGAGTGGTGTACAGTGACGCATACAGTGTAACAGTGTAGAGTGTAGTGGCATACACTGGAGTCTCATACAGTGAGGAGACGTAGAGTGGAGTGGCATAGAGAGGAATAGTATATTCAGGAATGGCTACAGTGGCATACGGACATGTGTGACATTCAGCATCAATGCAGATTATGGTGTACAGAGTAACACATAACAGCAAATTGCGCTGCCATGCATTTCTCCAGATTTACCAATCAATGCAGGGTGCATGGTGGTCTTGCATTCACTTGTAAATCTGACTTAAGTATTGCATTTCCCATGCAACACCATGAGTGATGCAAGGGTACCACAATATGAATAACACAGCTAGGCCTTAGTTATACTGTGATACATGGACACTTTGACTGTGTTTTCATTGTTAGGGCTGTATGTATAGGTAAGTGGTAGGCACCTACCTATTGCAACTTTATGAAAGTGGTAACAGGTAGGAAAATGTATTTATTTTTTATATTTTTTTTAATGCGTATATGCCCATGTTTCACAGTAGTTTAACACAATTTAGTGAAATTCCATCAAAGTACTGCAATAACAGATGTCACTAATTTTAAATGCTTTATAATTAAAAAAATACTTACCCTATTTAATTGAAGTACCCAAAAAACATCATCTCTGTGCCATAATGTATAATCCTACCAAAAATCATGTAAATCCATTGAGCCATTTTCAAGCTATGTCAAATACAATAGTCCATGGAAAAAGTATTTTGGGACTCCCTTTTATCTTTGTATCCCTTAAAAATTCACCACAAAAATGTACATCATCTCAAAATGTAAAAAATGCTGTAGGTCTAGAAAGTTTTGCAGTGATATTCGTATGGGTGGAATCTTTGGGAGGACTCACTATAATTACAGAGTGGCAATCAGATTTAATGTGATTTCTTTCTTTTTATCTGTTGTAATTTCTAAGTATTTTTTATTATTTTACATAATTGTTAGACCTGACATATTTTGGCATGGTTTCCCTCTGACGTTTTGCTTTCTGATCTCCTGTTTTGACTGTGCTGAACTTTTTTTTGGCTAGCTTTAGGACTCTGCATACTTTACCACTGCTTTCCAGTGCTAAACATCATGTGTCTAAAACATGGTCACATTGGCTTCCCCAAGATTGGCATATTTAGTTTACTGGTAAGTCCCTTGTGAAGTGCACTATGGCCCATATTTATACTTTTTTAGCGCCACATTTGCATCATTTTTTGACGCACAATCGGCGCAAACGTACAAGATACAATTGTATTTTGTACGTTTGCACCACTTTTGCATAAAAAAATGACACAAATGCGGCGTTAGAAAAGTATAAATATCGGCCTATGTGTGTCCAGGACCTGTAAGTCAAATAGAAATAGTGGGACTGCAGCACTGATTGTGCCACCCACTATGGTAGTCTTTCAAACATGTCTCAGGCCTGCCAACGCAGAGCCTGTGTGTGCAGTTTAAACTGCCAGTTCGACCTGATAAGTTTACTCCCTTGCCAGGCCCAAACCTTCCTTTATATTATATGTAAGACACCCCTATGGTAGCCCCTGGTTAGCTTCAAATAATACATAACAACAATGGTCCAATCGGAAGAACCAATGCTTTAAGGTAAAGCCGAAACCCTCAGCTTACCCCACTCTTCAATAGTAGCTCAAACCCCTTTGACTAGAGGTAGGTCAGATTTTATCAATACTGCACAAAGCAAATATTGTCTACAGTACTTATTATGCAGACAGACAGACATATAAATGCATAGATTTGATCTTTTTCTCTACTAAATCCAACAATACATTTACATTATTGACACATTCTGGCACATGGTTTCCTCAAAAAACAGAAAGTATCAGAGATAAACAAAAGAAGTGCTTAAAGAAAAAGTGCTTGTGAGTGGAATTAAGTAGAAACAAAAAAAGGCTAAACATAGATATATCATAATCAATACAGAAAAGCTTGTCAGTAACAAATCTTGTATAACAGAAATGTAGTCTCTTGAAGAAAGTGTAACTGCTTTAATTATATTTGGCCTCCGGTGGACTAATTAACCAATCCAGGCTTAATACAAATGTGTCGACGTTTTGACCCGGCGAAAAGGGGAAAGGGCCGATTGTAGCCTCACCAGCTGGTCTATCAGGACTCAGAGAAAGTAAACAAAAGGGAGCAAACTACTGGAAAAGGTCATGTCAAAATTCATCAAAACGTTGTACCTCTGTGTGCTGTTGTGATATCTTCTACATGTGGTGGCATGCTCACCTAGACTGCTCAGTCCTGTGGTGAGGGAACTGTGGAACATTTTCATGTGGTGGGGGCCAGCCGGCACCTCATTAATATGGAATTAATCCCATCCCTATAAATGGAAAAATGAAGGGGGATGAGGAAGAAATGTGGGTTGCTGAAAATGAGAGTGCAAAACACATGAGTCAACAATTGAACTTCAGAAGTCAGGGGTCAGACGGCAGGAAATACTGGCAATCTTTCTCATTTGAGACAACTATCCTAGAGGATGTTTTGTGGGGTAATAGTCACTGGTAAACAACCCACTCAACTCATTGAAAAAAATGTATTGTGTGGAAAATACCTCTGAGACAAGAAACAGCTTGAGAGGCTTCATGCTTGTATACACATGTAGCTTTGCTCACACAACACCATGAGCAGAAGCACCCAAAAGTTATCTTGCTGGGTATTATCCCGGTATCACCATTTAGATGTGTGGGTCAAGTTTAAAGGCTTGACCTTGGGGGTACAAGAGAATGCAAGAATCAAAAACTGAACAAGAAATAAATTAAACGGAATAAAGGGGTTACATTCTAAGGAAAGCTTGTAGAAATAGTACCAAATATGAGTGAAACCCCAAGAAAGAAAGAATGAAGATGACTGGATAAAAAATCTAATAGAAGTACTTATAGATATTTTCTAGATAGATAAGTTTAAGCATATAATAAGTGGTGCAAAAACCTGTGAGTCTACCCTTTAGTGCCAATTCATGGCCAGTTCCAGTGTTCTCAAGAAATTATGTAGCAAAGGTTACTTGATGAGTGGTAAACAAAAGCAGAAGGCCCACACCTGCTGGTCCTTTCAAATACCAGCATCCCTGCCATTGTAACTGCGTACATAATCCCTTACCATTGCAAAGGAATGCTCAGTCCCTACCTTGCCCCTTATCTCCCTATGCATCCCCTCCCAGTTTCAAGTTCCCCTATTGTGATTGTTTATCCAGTTGGCTCCTCGTGCATTACCAGAGGTGGTATTACCGTGTATGGTTTCTTTTGTGTTTGTATTCTCGGCCATTTCTGGCCTAGACACTATGATTTGCTCCTGTACCAATGCTTTTATACTAATGAAAACCAATTAAAAGACTTTAAAAGAAACAGAAGCAGAAAATACTGTGTGGCTAATATTTCTGCGAAAAAAACAGTGAGGCAAGGTCAGGCATTTCTACGAGCCAAGGTGGGATAAATATTGTGTTATTAGCTGGAATAGTCAGCATTCATCAGTGACTTGCTGGTGTTGCATGGATTTCTTCTGCGGTCACGAGTTGACTTTAAATGGAAGACAACGGTTTAAGGTCACACTTGTAGCTGACCTTAGAAAAGAGGTCATGTGAGGATGAAAAGCTCTGACCGGACGCTTATCACAGAATCACACTACGAACTCTCAGGCATTTTAGACCACACTCTTCCAAATAGTGCACTGACTAACCCTGCTTTTGTCTGGTGGCTTTACTACTTCTGAAGCTCTCTTTTCCCGTTCTGCTACATTAAAGAATAGTTGAAACTGGAGGTCGGGAATGGGATTGGGATGTCCTTTGAACCAGTGCTTTGTTACCGGCAGCCAAAGGACAAACGCCTCTTCCATTTGAAGCAATTTGCACCTAGAAAGCATAACCTGGTGCCCATCTGTAAAGGTATCCCTAAATGTACACTAGCATTTACCTAATACTTTACGACCAAAACTCCAGCAAAGGAAGGCATTTTGTGACTGGCTTGAGTGGAATATCATATATAGCGTGGTATAAATACAATTGTTAAAGCAGCGATCAAATGTATAAATTCAAGTGTACGTGTTTTATACAGACCTTTCCTACCGTTCCGAGAACGACTTATGTCAAAGCTGCCACCATCATGATAGCAAAATAAACTTGTCATTTACTTTGATTCACTTGAGAGATTATAACTGAATCCCATTGTTCACAGCTGGGTGCAGTGCGTAATTTGAGCCAGTGGGTGCCCTGGGGCCCACCGGCACTCATTTTTGGGAACCAGCACTTACTTTTCTTCTTCAGACAGTGACCAAGAGCAAGAGAGCGAACCCACACAAAGGAGAAAGAAGGAGTGAAGAGAAATATCGAATATCGTCACAAAAGGAGGAAGTAGGAATCTACAAGAGTGAGAAAAAGTGTCACGGTTTGTCTTGTTGTGGATGAAAGAGTCATGAGATGGATTGAAGACTACACGTTTTGCACAACTACATCTATTAGCACTTACGAAAGGAAGTTTAGGCACCAACACCGATTGTTTTACACATTAATTACTGGCTGGGTGTTAGAATATCGGGCAGTTTCATAAAAATAGCTCTGTGCAGGTCAAACACGGGTACAGTCAAGCACAATAATTTAACTTCCGCAGTAGGCAGATGGATTTGCTTACAACTGTACGCAGAACTCTCTGTCAAATACATTCTTTAATTTTTTGGTAAGGATCATGTAGGTAGAAGTCTGGATCTAACTTTTTTTCTCCACTGCGGTGATATTTCATGAGGGAAGACTTTCATATGCGTAACATGCTATTCATACCTTGCTGAAACCATTGTAAAACCTGTTTGATCATTTAGTCTTGCTTTCAACTGATTGGGGATCTATTACATGAGCAGTTTTCCCATACCAGAGAATGTCTTACGAATTCTGTTGATACCATTAGTGTGAGAACATAGGGGCAGATTTACAAGAAAGTGGAACATTGGTCTCAATGCATCTCTTTTCTTGCATCCCCCTTGCCTCCTCTAAAGAAACCATGGTTGCGCCGTATTTACAATACAGTGCATCATGGCGGTCGTTACAACAACAGCGTCAAAATGTTTGATGCTGTTGTGGTGCATTGCTGCACAAGCATCAAATATTTTGACCCTAGTGCAGCAAAGCGATCAATCAATCAGGAATTTATAAAGCGCACTACTCACCTGTGCGGGTTTCAAGCGCTGAGGAGGGGAGGGGGATGGAGTGGGGGTGAGATGCCGTTACTGCTCGAACAGCCAGGTCTTGAGAAGTGTCCTGAAGGTAAGGAGGTCTTTGGTCTGGCTCAGGTGGGTGGGAAGAGTGTTTCACGTTTTGGCGAAGAGGTGTGAGAATAATCTACCGCCGGTCAAAGCACAGGGAGGACCATAGATTATTGTGTGTGTGTCACTTTAACACCCGCCTTGAACAGGCATTAAAAATGATGGAACAATGTGTGTGGGATCGCCCCCCTCGCATACATTATGCTTGGTGCAGGCATAATGTGGCGTAAGGAGTTGTAATGTGGCTCAATGCATGTACTAAATATGGCTTGAGGGAATGGCCACCTTAACGCTGCCTTAGCATCATAAAAATAATGCTAATGCGGAGTTAAGGCTGCTCTAGGAGCTTGTATAGCTGCCCCATATTCTCTTTGCCCTCAATGTATCCTGTAGGTGGTTAGAAGTAATCACAGCATAGATAGTATGAACAAGAGATTAAAGAAACGTAAATTTTCAAATGTTCTTGTTCTAACTAACATAATGGGGGTCATTCTGACCCTGGCGGCCGGTGACCGCCAGGGTCACCGACCACGGGAGCACCGCCAACAGGCTGGCGATGCTCCCGAGGGCATTCTGACCGCGGCGGTTCAGCCGCGGTCAGAAAGGGTAAACCGGCGGTCTCCCGCCGGTTTACCACTGCCCTACAGAATCCTCCATGGCTGCGGAGCGCGCTCCGCAGCCATGGGGATTCTGACACCCCCTACCGCGATCCTGTTCCTGGCGGGTCTCCCGCCAGGAACAGGATGGCGGTAGGGGGTGCCGCGGGGCCCCTGGGGGCCCCTGCAGTGCCCATGCCCATGGCATGGGCACTGCAGGGGCCCCCGTAAGAGGGCCCCGCAAAGTATTTCAGTGTCTGCAAAGCAGACACTGAAATACGCGACGGGTGCAACTGCACCCGTCGCACCCCTGCAACTACGCCGGGTCAATTCTGAGCCGGCGTCCTCGTTGCAGGGGCATTTCCTCTGGGCCGGCGGGCGCTCTTTTGGAGAGCGCCCGCCGGCCCAGAGGAAATGTCTGAATGGCCTCCGCGGTCTTCTGACCGCGGTGCGGTCATTTGGCGGCGGTACCTTGGCGGACGGCCTCCGCCGTCCGCCAAGGTCATAATCAGGGCCAATATCATTTCCTAAGTTTATAACATCATGTTTTTAACCTCAAAGTGCTTGCAAGATCAATAAATGTTCAACTTGAAGTTTAATAATATTGTTTCCGTTTTTCTTTAGCTTTATTAGTCACTGCTTGAATCGAAAAATTAATGCAGTGATTGAAGAAAATAATTTTTTGTAGAGAGGCGCAGGATGAAAGTCTGTACTCGAATGGTTAAATAAATAGAAATGAAATAATAATAATAATACATTGACTGTCTAACCAGGATCAGACTAGGACAGAAAATAGGGCCTGCCCCAAAATAAACCAAGCAGATAATTAAAAAAAAAAGGTCCGCAATGGCAAATAAGGGCAGTTTTGAATTTCCGAAAGCAAGCTCTGTAAGTGGCTTGCAAAGCAGGAGAAGCTACATACATGTGCGCGTGGTGCAGGGAAGTCTGTGGTAATATCAGGGAAATTAACTGTAAAAAAAAACAGCCTGCCAGACCATAAAGCTGACCCGTACACTGACCTGACATGGCAGCCCTTCGAGCATTGCCAGATTTCCCTAACCACCAGTCCAACCCTGTGTCCGAACAAGTGGTAGGACAAGCACCAATTTATTCCAGGCACTTGAAAATGCTAGGGCAAGGACAAAATTATGTTTTAATAAAGGTCAAATGAACATCTCAACTGTTTTGTTTCACTAAGTACCATCAGAGTTTCATTCTCTTTTCTATGGATTTGGTAATTAATCTTTTGCAAATTACAGCCTTTTGTCTGGTATGTCTCCAGAGTTTTGCCTTCATTACATTAATTTTGCTGAACACAATTTTGTTGGCATTAGGCCTCTGCATACTTTACACTCTCTGGCAAGTGGTAAAGTATTTGTGCTCTCTCTTCCAAAGATGGTAACATTGGCATATCCCTGGGTGGCATATTTAAATTACTTATAAGACCCCAGTAAATGGTACTCCATGTACCTAAGGTCTGTAAATTAAATGCTTCACATGGGCTACAGCACTCATTGAAAGGGAAGAACTGCCCAAAACCAGTTAGGAGTAGACAATAGGGGTGTCCTCCACACACATGCTGGCACAGGGTATAAACGTGGCATTCTCAGAACCTCTCATCGGAGCAATCTTGGACCTGAGAAGAATTCTGAAGCCTTAAGGAAGACTGGACCTGCTTGCCTTGGACCCATGACCCCTGCCACAGCTCCAAGGGTCAGTTGGCTGACCTTGCTTCCGGAGGCCTTTCCCTGCAACTGCACCACCTGACCAGTACCAACTGACCTTTCCTTAACCCTGCTGATGGCTTTTGATGAGGTGAGTCCTAATCTCCAGTAGGAGCTACCCAGATCCTGGCCCTCTGTTGGTATTAGAGCGTACTCCTTTAAATCCTACAACTGCAAGAACTGGACTCCAGGTGAACATCTACAGATTCCGGGCCCTTTGCATTGAATACAAATATTCCCGGTCTCCTTCGAATGGGAGCGGACTTCAGCGAGGCCAACACAGAGCCTGTATCTGACTGTAGATGCAGCCTTCACAACACATACCCAGGACTTCACTGCCCGGAGTTCTTCGCATTAACAATAATTGCCCCACTTTTTCCAATAACACAAAGTTCTGATCATCAACTAGCTTTTCACATAGCTGATTAGTGCACTACCAATGCTAAGCAGCTGTCATCAAACACCCCCATACGGATCCATCCTGCAGCCTCACCACTGACAACCTCGATGATAAATGTTTCTCAAATGAAACAAATGCACGAATTTTTGCATTCTTGGATGAATTAGCACTTTTTTCCAAATTGAAAATAATTATCCTGAAGTAATGCCTGTTAATTATTTGTTGAAAAGAAAGCCCCTTGCATGGCTTTGCAAATTCTTTCTACCACACCCTAAGTTGTCTTTCAATAGCTTTTAGAATTTGGGGGACATATTTATGAGAGGCTTGTACCACTGTTGAGTCACTTTTAGTGACACTGCAGCAGTGCGAACCTTTCAACTATATTTACGATACCATGAAAAGCCACTTTGTGTAGCTTGGAATGGCCTCATAGATATGAAGCAAGAAGGAGCAAATTGCTGCGTTGCCTACCTCTGCTCCAGGGAGACATTTCATAAGTGTTGCAGTGGGGTTTCCCATGCAGCACTCATGGATTTTGAAGCATTCCCAGATTTATGACAACCTGTAAACCTGGGGATGTGCTAAAACCTTATTACTTCCCAGGGGAGGTGCAGCAAGGATAAATGTCTTCATTTTTCCTAATCTTTTCCTCTTTCTATGTATTCTGTATTCTGCAGCTCACATAGAAAGAGGTAAACAACATGCTGGGATTGTTGATTTGCAGGAAGGGGTGCCTTCCTGCACAAAAATAAGACTGCCGACAAAGCAGACACCCTTGCACCAGGCAAAAGCAAACAGCTATGTCCCAGAGGTGGGCAGGAGCCCGCCCTCAGGGGGTGGAGGTCCCCAGGGCCATTATTGTCTCCACAACAGTTGGCCACGTGGCCCCATTCCAATGTTAAAGCTAGCCCTGGGAATATGGTGGTCCCTAGGTCCTGGGGTCCGTGAGGGAAGCCCTTCATTATGTTCTTTTTTCAACCCCAAGGGAAGTGGTGGTCCCAAGGGTTGTGGGCGGGCTGTGTGGCCCCAATATATAATTTACTGTTAGCCCTGGTGAGGTTGCAGTCCCCAGGGCTCATGGGGGTCCGCGTATAATTAAACAATTTTGTACCGGAGATGTGGTGGTCACCAGGGCCCAGGAGGCTGTGCAGCCCCCACATACTATTAATTAAAACCCAGGGAGGTTGTCGTCCCTGGGGCATAGATAAGCCTTAGGAGGGTAGCCGGTGTGCTCCCTCCTTATTTTATAAGGGTGCTGCACTTGTTTTTTAAAATATTTTTACTGTTTTACTGCAGATTTGCAACCTCATCACAAATTTGCTGTAATTATTTTAAAGTGCTTTTTGCCCGGGGGGGGGGGGGGGTTCGTCTGGGACCCCAGCTCCAGAGCTAAGGGGCCAGGGTGTCCCTACCCTGGCCCCTTTTCCCATTTTTTCTCTTTTTTTCTGGGACTCAGCTGAAGCCATGACCTAAGATGGCTGTAAGCAAGAACTTGAAGGGTTAGCAGCCAATCAGATCTCAGGATGAGATCAGGAGAGTTCACAAAGCCTTTGTGTCCCTATATATACAATTTAGTTTTTTCTTTAATATTTCAAAAACTACTGAAGGGTTTTGCACCAAATCACACAAAGTTGTTTTCTGACCCAAGAGCTAGCTTTCTGCCAAATTTGGTGTAAATCCGTAAAGTCGTTCAACCGCTATTCCTGTTCAAAATACCTATGGAAATTAACATGGAGAAAACACATTTTCGGACCCCTTTTTTTTCTTTGTCCCCGCTTTATTAATCACCACAAAACTCTCCATACAGCAGCTTACGTAAGTGTCTTATCTTTATGGAAAAGGTTTTGAAGATTTGTCAACAGCATAAAAGACATAGGCAAGTAAAAAAATGTTTTTTCTATAGAAACTAGGTCTTAACTATACATATGATGTACATAGAATGTGCCCTAAGGTAACTATAACTATCGCTCTCGGCATGTCCTGATAATTACCCCAACAATTACAGCACTCAAGACTTCTTTGATAACAACATTGATAATATCAATGTAATATTTACAGTAACATTTTTGGTGAAAAAACTGTGCGTGGCAGGGGCGCAATGTTTCTAGTTACCTTAAGGCCTAAGTTATAGTTACTTGAGATAACTCTAACTATAACAGGTGAATTTCTGTTCTTTTCTACATTTAAAATATGAGTCTAACTATACTGTCCCTGCAACCTTTGTGTTTTTTAACCACTTCAGTGCTAGTGACGGACCAACTAGCACTGCGGTTGGTGTGTGCTTTGGACGGCCAGAGCGGTTGGTGTGTGCTTTGGTGCTCCCCCAGTGGGATGCCCCCTTATGCCCACCACCAGGGATGGCAGTGGCACCTGTTCCGCTGCCACCCCTGACCCCAACCGCATCTACTAATGATGTCAGCATCACTGCACTCCAAAATCGTTAGAGGTCACCCCAACTTGCTAGAAGCCATTTGTTTTCAGCGTGTCAAAGAAACAGGTGAGTTTCTCCTGGGGAGGGTTTCTTTTTAACAAAAGAGGCATTCAGAAAGGAAAAGATTTTCCTTTCATCTGATGTCTCTTTGAGCAATCCTACTGCACAAACGCAAAGTCATCAGGCAGCCGGAATGCCCACTAGACACCAGGGATTTTGTTGGGTCACTCCCCTTTTGGGGGCATATCAGCCTATTTCTGTTAGACCCATCTGCCCCCAAGGTGGGGGGCAAAAACCACTAGCCACCAGGGATTATTTTTTATATTTTCTTTTGTTTGGGGGCAGCCCCTTGGGCAGGGTTAGCACCCATTTGGGGGCGGGGGAGACTAATTTTGGGGCAGGTCTGCCTATTTATGTTAGGCCCCTCTGCCCCCCCAAGAGGGGATGAAACCACTAGCGATTACTTTGTGTATGGCCATTTATGCCCCCCTTAGGGGAAGACCAGCCTCTTTATTAGTACCTACTGCTTTCAGGAGAGCAGAAACCACTAGGCACCTGGGATTCTTTCTTGCATGTTTGTTTTTTGTTCGGGGGTGGCCCCTTCAGCAAGGGTTGCTCCCCTTGGGGGATATTCATTAGATTAGGCCCATCTGCCCCAAGTGGGACAGAAGCCAATAGGCACCAGGGTTTATTTCTTGTATGTTTGTTTTTGTTTGGGTGCTGCCCCTTGGGCAAGGGTCACTCTCCTTTGGGGGACAATAATTCCGGCAGCTTCTGCCCCCATAAGGGGCAGATCATCCTCTTTAAGTTAGGCCCATTTGCCCCCCAGGGGGACAGAAACCACAAGGCACCAGGGATTATTTCTTGTTTATTTTTTGGTTTGGGGGTGGCACCTTGGACAAGGGTCACTCCCCTTTCAGGGGCATACATTTCAGCCATCTATACCCCTTTTGGGTGAGGATCAGCCTCTTTATGTTAGGCCCCTCTGCCCCTAAGGGGTGCAAAAAAAAACTAGGCACTGGGGACATTTTCTGAATGTTTGGTGGTGGGGTGTTTGCAATTGTGATCATAATGTTTTATTTCTCCTTTTTACTTAGTTCAAAGCTTTTGAATCCTGTGCTGTGACTCCTGCTTGCGGTTTTAGCAGTGGTAGACCTGCAGTTTGTGTAGTTGCATGTGTTTGGTAAGAAGAACCTTTATATACTGTTTACTCCAAATGAGTATTGTTGCCATATATGAATGAGTTTTTTGTAAAAGGTGTAAGAATAGCAGAATGTGTAGATTATGTTTTATTGTGTGTGAAATCCTCCTTAAATTTGAGGACAAAGTGAATTGTGTTGTATTATGTGCAATTATATTTTGTTTTGCCTTTTTAGTGTAATATCACTGGTGCTTGCTGTGTCTGTGCATAGGTGCTGGTGAGTCTAGCTATCTCAAGCAAGTTAGTGGTATAATTTTTTAGTGCAAAGATCTTTATGATAAAGCCACACTTTGTTTATTACTTATTTTACACAATGTTGGTTGTTGTTGACGTATTTGTCAAATTACTTTTATGAGGAAGGATCATGGCTAGCCACAGGATTACTGCTCAGCAGGTTGTTGGTATGCTTTTTTGAATCTTCCTCTGACCATAATTATGAGATTGACTCTACATCAGAGGCAAAGGAGGAAGTGCAAGATTCTGGTAGTTAATTTTCTGTCCAAGAGGAATCATCTAATGATGAAGCCACTCTCAATGCGGATGAAGTGCCTGTTTTAGAGGAGGACACAGATGTGCCAATAGTGCAGCAGCCTGGGGCTGAAAAACTTTCCATTGGAAGATCTGAACCATGGGTTGCCCCAAACATAGTGCAGCCGGCGCTGCCTGCCTTTACTGGTGTCACAGGGTAAATTCTGAAAACTTTTAGCCTATACATTTCTTTCAGTTGCTTATGGACAATGTATTTTTGGGTGAGATTGTTGAGCGGGCTAATTTGTATGCTGAACAGTATTTGAGGGAAAATGGTGCCAGACTTGGGCCTCACTCTAGAGCTACCCAGTGGACTCCCACAAATCTGCAAGAGTTAAGGAAGTTATTTGGTTTAACCTTTTTGATTGGCTTAATAAGGAAGCTGGTGCTGTCTTCATATTGGTATACCAGTCCCTTGATGGCAATGGCCATATTTCCTGCAATTATAAGTTGTGATCAATATTTGCTTCTGCTTCAGATGCTGCATTCTGTTGATAATGCTTTAGTGTTGCCAGGAGATCATCATGATTGTGACCGTCTTTTTATGATTCAGCCTGTCCTTGATTACTTTGTAAATCGATATTCAGAGATCAATTTTCCAGGGAAAGAAATAGCTATGTACAAGTCTTTGGTCCTTTCATTAAGGGCCATTTGTTTTTTAGGCAGTGCATTCCTAGCAAAAGGGCAAGTTATGGAGTTAAGATGCATATGCTGTCTGATAGTAGTATAGGATTTGTCTATAATTTCCAGGTCTACGCTGATAAGGTTTCACTATTGACCCCCGTGGTTTTCCGTCCACTTTTGGAGTTAGTGAGAAGATTGTGTGGGAACTTATTAGACAACTATTTAACGAAGGTCACCATTTGTACCTAGATAACTTCTACACTGGTGTGCAAGTGTGAGGGAATTGTTCAAAGTGTACACTGTTGCTTGAGGCACAGTCCATTCTAACCATAAAGGTTATACAAAGGAGCTTGTGTGTAAACAACTTGTGAGGGGATAGTGCAGTGCCTTGCATAATGATGAACTGCTAGCTGTGAAATTTGCAGACAAGAGAAACATAAACATGCTGACTACCATCCATGATGAGAATGCTTCACCTGTGACTGTTTGGGGTCGGGTTGCTGAAGTGCGCACACCTTTGTGCATTTTAGACTACAACAAACACATGGGTGGTGCAGATAGAGTAAATCAGAGGTTGGAACCTTACACTGCTGTTTGTAAGGCTTACGTGTGGTATAAAAAGTTGGCTATACACCTATTCCATTTAGCAACCTTTAATGCTTTTGTTGTGTTCAAGGATTGTTCACTAGAGTCAAAGATGTATTTTGTTCAGTTTCAGGAATCTGTGATAGGCAGCCTTGTTGAAGTGAAACAGGCAAGTGTTCCTGCAGTTGGAGTGTTGGTGGATGTGACTAGATTGGAAGATCACCACTTTCGTGATCACATTTCTCCCATGCCCCCAAAAAAATCCTGTAAGCGATGTAAAGTCTGTATGAGAGGAGGGATGCGGAAGGAGAGCTGTATGTTCCCTAATTGTCCTTCTAAACCTGGACTGCGTGTGCCCACCTGTTTTCGACAGTACCACATGAAAAACACTTTTTGGGAGCACCTGTGAGTGCTGCCTGGTCTATATCATTTTATATTTTTTGTTCAGTTTCACGGTAGGTACTAGTGTGATGTATTTGATTAGAGTTGCTATACTTGTAGTTTTGTATTTACTTACAGTTGGTTTGTGTTTTCTTTTTTGTTAAAAAAAAATGTGATGTGTGTGGACCGACACTTGACTGGTGGTGTGTGTGGATTGGAGTTGGCTGTTGGTGTGCCTGAGCTGGTGCTTGGCTGGCAGTGTGAGTGAGCTGGTACTTGGCTGGCAGTATGAGTGAGCTGGGACTCAGCTGGCGGTGTGTGAGAGCCTGCGATTTGCTGGTGGTGTGTGTGTGCGAGCACCTGCTGGCCATGTGTGAGTAGTGACAACACAGTGCAGTCAAATGCCAGTCCACACACTCCATCAGCTGGTGTGATTGCTGTGTCAGGCATGTGGGCATATGAAAGTGATGGGCCCTTGAATCGAGCTGTCTGTTGATGTGAGTGTTTTTATGTGCTGGGACTGCGGCTGGTGGCCTGAATGGTCTTGTGTGTGTCATGTGTGAAAGGTGTGTGAATGAACTGTAAAGCAGTTGGTACCTTGACACAGCTTTACAACTCACGAGCTGTGAGTCATTGGTTCAGTTTGTTGTCAATTCAATTATTAACAGTGCATTTCATTTTTGTGAAATCTCTTGTCAATAAAATTTGATCTATTGACCCATCACTCACCATCGTGCCAAATCAAAGCAGTATGTGTGTGTACTTGATGAATATATGGTTGTGCAGTAATAATTGTCTTTCACTGCCAGAGTGTACCTTTTCGCCACATTGTCTCTTGTATTGAATGTTGTAATGTGCTGGGCCCTCAGCTAGTGGTATAAATGATCTTAAGATTGTCACGTATGAAAGGAGTGTGAATTGCTTGTAAAGTGGTTGGTGCCTTGTTGCGGCACATCTCACAAGCTGTGAGTCATTGGTTCAGTTTTTTTACCTGTAAGTTATTAACACAGTACTACCTTTTTGTGAAATCTCTTCTAAAATGTTATATATTGAACCATCACTCGCATTCCTCAGAAATCCAACCAGTATATATGTTTTCATGAAAAAAATCCCGCTCCACTGTAATCAGATGTTGAAACACCCCCCCAACATGCTAGGTGTCTCTGGTGGGACCCCAATGACGAAGCATGTCACCAACTAGGTTTGTGGGTGAAGGATCTTTTAACAATACTCAATGGTGTGTTTTTTCAGAATTTGAGTGTTTGGAACATCACAGAAGTAGGAGACTTAGTAGCATGCTCGCTTCTTGTCTAGGAAAAATCTACCAACTCTAGATAAGAAAACTAGACACCCAGGGGAGTACAGAGCAGTGTGCATCTTGTGGATCCCAACAAGTTTCCCTAACCACAGTGCCCTGCACACCTCAAACTGTGATTAAAATGAGACATTTTCCTTGCATTTCTGTTTCATATTTTTTCAGAAACAGAAATAAACCAGAAATGTTCTCCCACCCAGCATTCCCCTTGGTCTCCCGGAAAAAATGCTGCCTCACTTGTGTGGATGGGCCAAGTGCCTGCAACAGGGAAGGGCCTAAAGCACAACATGGACACATCAAAATTGTCTCACAAAACAACCTGTTTATTGCAAGGGGGCACCTATGTTTTTAGTCCCGGGCTTAGCGGCCATCTAGGGAAACCTACCAAGGCCAAACATTTCTGAAAACTAGACAGCCAGGGGAGTACAGGGAGCATGATTTGCATGGATCCTCAAACATTTTCTCATCCAGAATCCTTTGCAAACCTCACATTTAGCTAAAATAAATTACATTTTTTGCACATTTCTGCGGGGTATCAGCATTAAGTTCCTAACACCTAGCATTCCTCTTTGTCTCTTCATAAAAATGATACCTCACATGTATGGGTGGTCCAAGTGCCTGCAACAGGGAAGGGCCAACAATGTGTAGAGGTTGAGGGGGCACCAAGTAGTATTAAAAAGGACAGTTTTTTAATATGTTTTTAGGCAGACTATGCTTTGAGCATGTTGGAAAGTGGATTATTGGTAAGGGCTGGTAAGTACCTACACTTAGCAATAGGCCCTAACCTCCACTTAGGTCCAGTTAGATCTCAATAAATTAAACCCAGGTCAACCCCTGGTAGCTTGGCAACGAGCGACAACGCTTAACATAGGAGACAAGTGTGTAAAGCATTTAAAAATCACAAAACAGTAAATAAGTAAAACACAACAAAACATAATAAAAATCACACACCAAATTATAAAAATAGATTATATTTTTATCTTTAAAATTACATCAAAACAATTAAAATCAGATAAGGGAACCAGAGATATGAATTTTTAAAGAATTACTGTTTTCTAGTGCATAGAAATGAAAAGCGCCAATCTGGTCATATGGTCGCACCCGACCGAGGCAAAGTCAAAGCTTAAGGATGACTGTGATGGAGCCCTGCTTGGCTACAGCAAGTGGGAGACCTCGGTCAAAAGTTTACCTTTTGACTTAGTCGTTTTCTTGAAGATTTTCTTCAACGGGACGAAGTTGCAAGTCTGATCGGACCTCACTGGAGCCCTTCCTCAGATACACATCATAGGAGACCTCAATGAAGATTTCTATGTTCTGCCTTAGTTGATTTTTCAAAATGAAAATCCTTTGACCTGGCGAAACCTGAATCTTGATCTGACGTCCCTGGAGCCCAATTCGGATACACTGCGCTTGGGGTCCCAGTCAACTGTCTACGTTCTGACTAAGTCTCTTTATTGGAGATTTTCTTCAGCGGGACGAACCTGCAAGTCAGGCCACATCACGGTTGAGGCAAGCTGGCTAGAATCACCACGGCAGGTCGGTCCCTCTATGAATCTTTTTCCAAAAAGTTCACTAATCTTTGTCGAACTTCTGGGTCCTTTAGGACTCCACAGCTCACCCCAAGGTTCCAAAAGCGCTGAGTTCCTCCTTGAAGGTGCAGACTCAAACTCCTAGAATGCACCTGGCTCAAACTCCAAAATGGCCACTGGACAGTGGTCTGCTGGTCAGTTTCTCCAGGATTTGATGCAGGGGACTCTGGTTAGCTATTTTTCACCTGTAGCAAAAAGGGAGTTCCTCTTTGAACCAGTTGAAGCCAAGTAAAGTCCTTCTTGTGGTGAAGCCAAGTGTGCAGCTGGTGCAGTCCATCAGAGTGCAGTGTCCAGGTGCAGGTCAGGGGTCCAGCAAGGCAGTCCTTCTTCTTCTGATGTTCTTCATTGTAGGAATCTGAGGTGCAGCTCTGCCTTATTTATCCTTACCCCTGGGTGAAAAACAGGGGGACCCAGGGTATCTAATCAGGAGCAGGCTCCTTGCCCCTTTGATGACCACTTCCTGGGAAGTGTGTCAAAAATCAATCCCAGGGAGCAACATTCCTCAAACATCCAACATGACTAAAAGTGATTGTGGCAGGCTTTGGCGGTACAAAAAGGCTGAGACGGAGTAATAAGGTAAGTAAAGTTCTATTTTTACTTTTCTTTTCACACAAATGGGAAATACAGTCCAGTATACATTCTCTATTTCTTGGGATAATGTTCAGTTCTCCATGACTTGTTGTGCTTTCTTGTTTCCTTTCTCTCTCCTAGGTCGAAGGTTGATGGATTCTGGGCTTCAGCACGGTTTACCGGAAAAGGAAAATAGGAAAATACAAAGGTGAGGCGGTGTGTTGGTTCTGGGGTTATTTAAAGGAACTGGAGGGGGGGGAAAGGTCTCCAAGAGAGAGAGTGTGAGGGTATCCCACGGTGAATATACGAACAAGATAGTGTCTATTGTGCCAATAATAGAATTTTGTGCTCCCGGTTAGAGGGAAATGGAAAAAGAAAAATCTGTTTTCTCTAGTTGCTCTGTGCCGCGCCCTTTTTCCCCTCTCCCACCTCCCCTGGTCCTTTCCCCGGTGCCCCTTTAATGGTACTCTCCCTCGTCCCCAAGAGGGACCGTTCCTTTGAAAGCCACGACCCTCCTGGGTCGTGGCGGGATCCTCGGCTGTTGGGTGCCGGTATCGCACAGGTACTGGAGTCGGCCTTCTCATCTCCTTCGAAGAGTCTTCCCTCGTCTTCCTCGCCCGGGTTCTGGTCTCCGTTCTCCTGTCTCCGCTCCGTGGCGTCTCTCCTCTCCCGTGAGTCCGACCTCTTTTCATCCTCCTGCCGCCGGAAATCCGTGTCTGACGCATCCAGGAGCGTTCCCATGTTACCATGGGAACGTGGAAATGACGTATCGCAATCGGTCGAAAGGTTCCTGTGCCCTGAAGGAGGAGACACGGTCTCAGAGACCCGTCTACACACCCCATCCCATGAACGGTCCTGGTTGAGGACCGAAGAGGAGGAGGGGAACCAGGATAGGTAATCCGCAGGGCCTTGCTGAGAACCTGGGACATGGATGACCTGGAAGGTAAAAGGTTGGAGTTCAAGGAACCACCGTAACACCCTAGAATTGGAGTCCTTGTGGGAAGCAAGCCAAGTAAGAGGAGCGCGGTCAGTGTACAGTATAAAAGGCCTGCCGAGAAGGTAATATTGCAGGTTCTCGATGGCCCATTTAATGGCCAAACACTCTTTCTCAATGGTGGGGTAGTGGCATTCGCGCTGGAGAAGTTTCCTACTGATAAAGACGACCGGGTGGTCAAGTCCCTCCCTGTCAGGTTGAGTGAGCACAGCCCGAGACCGATGTTAGAAGTGTCAGTATAAAGATGGAATGGTCTAGAGAAATCAGGACATTGCAATACCGGGTCCGTGGTAAGGGATGTCCTTAACTGTTTAAAGCTAGCCCTTTGGTGTTCTGACAACGGTGCTAATGTGTTGGGGCGATGTTTTGCCAGTAGATCGGTAAGAGGGGCAGCGATAGTGGAGTATCTGGGTATGAATCTACGGTAATAGCCGACCAGTCCTAAAAAGGAACGCAATTCTTTCTTGGTCTTTGGGGGTTGGACTTGCATTATGGCCTCAATTTTATTTTTTTGTGGTTGAAGGGTTCCATTGCCTATCATGTAGCCTAAATAGGAAATTTTTGTATTTCCTAAGACGCACTTCTTTGGACTAGCCGTCAAACCGGCTTCCGCAAGGGCAGTGAACACTTGGTTGAGATGTTGGAGGTGATCTAGCCAGGTATCGCTATAAATGACAACGTCATCTAAATAGGCTGCTGAGAAGGTGTGAAAGGGTTTTAACAGCCTGTCCATCAACCGTTGGAAGGTAGCAGGGGCTCCGTGTAGACCAAAGGGTAGTACTGTGAACTGATATAAGCCAGACTGCGTGGAGAAGGCTGTTTTCTCTTTGTCTTCAGGAGCAAGTGGGATTTGGCAGTACCCTTTAGTGAGATCCAATGTGGACAGATACTTAGCTTTTCCTAACTTTTCTAAGACATCATCCACTCGAGGGATAGGATATGTGTCAAATAGCGATATGTCATTGAGTTTGCGGAAGTCGATACAAAACCGGACAGACCCGTCGGGTTTTGGGACCAGAACTACTGGAGAACTCCAGGGGCTAATAGAGGGTTCAATTACTCCTAGGGCTATCATTTTCTCTATTTCCTCTTCAATGACATGTTTCCTAGCCTCGGGAATACGATACGGTCGCAGTCGGATAGTCTGCCCTGACGGTGTTTTTATTTTGTGATAGATCAATGAGGTTCTTCCAGGTATGTCAGAAAAGAAATGTGAGTGGTGTTTTAACAGGGCGGACAGTTGTCCCTTCTCAGTTTCCGTTAAATTGTTGTTAATACAAGGAGTATTCTCCGGCTGTGGTCTCTCTAAGGGAAAAAGTTCCAGATCTATCTCTTTGCCTGGTGAGATAAAACACCCCGTCCCTGTTTGAGTATCTTGTCTTTCTACGGTTTCCCATTTTTTTAGGAGGTTTAAATGGTAGATTTGTGTTCTTTTAGGGTTGGCACTTAGTTCTATAAGGTACATGACGGGAGAGACTGCTCTAATAACTCTATAAGGTCCCTGCCATCGTGCTAATAGTTTCTGTTCAGATGTTGGTCGCATTATAAGGACTTGATCATTCATAAGAAAGGTACGTAACCTACTTCCCTTGTCGTAATAGGCCTTTTGATTGTCCTGGGCTTTCTCGAGGTGTCGTCTTACATCTTCCCACAAATTCTGTAAGTGGTTTTTGAGTTTATGGACATATTCTAGTAGTGGTTTCCCCTCCTCTTCTTCCTCTTCCCAGGTTTCCGCTGCCATGTCCAGAAGACAACGTGGTTGTCTTCCGAAGACCAGTTCGAATGGGCTATGACCCGTAGAAGACTGTTCGTGTGATCGGATGGCGTACAGAACTAAGGGTAACTTTTGGTCCCAATCCTTGCCAGAGTCGGCGACTATTTTCCTCAACAGGGTCTTTATGGTACGGTTATAGCGTTCCACTAGACCATCTGTTTGGGGATGATAGACCGACGTTTTTATTTGTGTAATTCCTAATAACCTACATATCTGTTTCATAAGGTTTGACATGAAGGGTGTGCCTTGATCAGTAAGGATCTCTTTTGGGAAGCCTGTTCTACTGAAAACTGTTATCATGGCTTGGGCCACTGTTTTGGTAGTCATACTTGATAAGGGAAGGGCTTCAGGGTATCTCGTCGCATAGTCTACATTGACCAGAATGTATGTGTCCCCCCTGGCTGATGGAAGTAGGGGACCGATTAAGTCCATACCCACCCTGCTAAAGGGAATGTCAATGATGGGAAGAGGCTGTAAGGGTGCTTTCCGAGGTATTCCTGGTTCTGTAAGCTGACATCTGGGACATTGTAGACAGTACCTCCTAATGTGGGCGTAGACCCCCGGCCAATAAAACCTTCGTAGGAGGTATTCCTCCGTTTTCTCCCTACCGAAATGACGCCCTCCTGGCTGATTATGTGCTAGGAAGAGTACTTGGTTCCTATACGATTCCGGAACTACTAATTGTTGTTTGATTTCTCCTGTGGTAGCCGTGGTGACCCTATAAAGAAGGTTTTTCTGTACTAGGAAATAAGGACCCACCTCATTCGTGGCTTCAGTTTTAGCAGTTCTCCAAGCATGAGTGAGGGTAGGGTCGTCTCTCTGACAGGTGCGGAAGCTTACTGGAGCATTACTGGTTTCTGCTATCACCATGTTGGGTTCTGTATCCTCTCGGGTTTCCTGAAATTTCAATTTCTCGTGTCTTTTCTGACTTCGGGTGAGTTTCCTGTGATTTTGGGGGGCATTCAATAAAGCTATTGGAAAACGGAGCTTCAATCCACCACTCCGGATTCTCTTTCTGGGTTTGGGTTCGGTCTAGTAGTCGCTGGAACCAGATATAATCAGTCCCAATAATACAGTCTTCAATTAACTGGTCCATAACCCCTACGGGGAGGAAGTCGTGATATTCCCCCCATTCCAGCTCTACTATTGTCAGGGGATACCGCTCTTTATCGCCATGTATACAACATATAGTGACCCATTGACTGGAGGTCACGTCTATGGGGTCTATTAAAGTTTTGCGGATTACGGATTGACTACACCCTGAATCAATGAGGGCAGAGAGGAGGCGCCTGTTAATTTTTATGATTTGTTTGAATTTCGTATTCCCCTCTCCCGTACATAGTACCCAGCGTCGAGTAACCCCTATCTCCATGGGTTCAGCCGCTTCTGTTTTCCTGGGGCATACCCTTGCTATATGACCCCATTCTCCACAACTAAAAAATTGTGGTAGATGCATTGGATGACCCTCCCCCTGTTTATGTGTCCCAGCGTCGTCCAGTGGGTACCACGGGGTTGGTTTTGGTGGTGGGGGTATAGGTTTTAGAGCTGGTCTGGCCTGTAGGATTTTCACATCTGTGGACCTGTGGTAAGCACAAGCTAGATCTATCGCAAGCTCTGTATCCACCTTGGGATGTTGTCTTATCCAATTTTTAGTACTGGAGGGTAAGGAATCCAAATACTGTTCAAGGATAATTGTTTTTATGACATCCTCCCTGGTGGTTCCTATAGGGCCCAACCACTTTAGTGCTAAATCTTTAACCCGGAAGTAGAAGGTACGAGGGTCTTCGTTTTGGCCCCATTTTACTTTCCAGAATTTTAGCCTATAATATTCTACATCATGTACAACCCTTTCCAGGATACTCCTTTTTATGTCCTTGTATGGGGTGGTACCTCCAGGATTAGCAGCTTGGTAGGCTGTCTGTAGAATTCCCGTGAGTAATGGCGCAACGTACTGTCCCCATTGTTCCTCAGGCCATTGAGTGGAGGAAGCCACCCGTTCAAAGTTGGTAAAGAAGGAGTCCGGGTCTTCCCCTTCCTGGAATTTTTGTAAAACGGAACTTGGGACATTGGGGTGTACTTTACTGGCCGCTATAGTGTCTGTTAATTTCTATAGCGCAGTTTCATGTACAAGCTGGTTGTTTTCCAAGATAGTGGCTTGGATTTTTAGGGCTGATTGTAGGGCCTCTCTATCTTCCTTAGCCTCCCGTTGGTGTGCTTCCCATACTAGTTGTAAATGACGCTGGCCTTCTGCCAGCTGTTTGATCATGTCTTCTAGGCTGGGTTTGTTACTCATTGTGTATGCCGCCAACTAGCCTTTGGGATAAGGAATCCCACTTCTGACACCACTGTGGCAGACTTTGGCGGTACAGAAAGGCTGAGACGGAGTAATAAGGTAAGTAAAGTTCTATTTTTTACTTTTCTTTTCACACAAATGGGAAATACAGTCCAGTATACATTCTCTATTTCTTGGGATAATGTTCAGTTCTCCATGACTTGTTGTGCGTTCTTGTTTCCTTTCTCTCTCCTAGGTCGAAGGTTGATGGATTCTGGGCTTCAGCACGGTTTACCAGAAAAGGAAAACAGGAAAATACAAAGGTGAGGCGGTGTGTTGGTTCTGGGGTTATTTAAAGGAACTGGAGGGGGGGGAAAGGTCTCCAAGAGAGAGAGTGTGAGGGTATCCCACGGTGAATATACGAACAAGATAGTGTCTATTGTGCCAATAATAGAATTTTGTGCTCCCGGTTAGAGGGAAATGGAAAAAAGAAAACTGTTTTCTCTAGTTGCTCTGTGCCGCGCCCTTTTTCCCCTCTCCCACCTCCCCTGGTCCTTTCCCCGTCCCCCTTTAATGGTACTCTCCCTCGTCCCCAAGAGGCACCGTACCTTTGAAAGCCACGACCCTCCTGGGTCGTTGCGGGATCCTCGGCTGTTGGGTTCCGGTATCGCACAGGTACTGGAGTCGGCCTTCTCGTCTCCTTCGAAGAGTCTTCCCTCGTCTTTCTCGCCCGGGTTCTGGTCTCCGTTCTTCTGTCTCCGCTCCGTGGCATCTCTCCTCTCCCATGAGTCTGACCTCTTTTCATCCTCCTGCCGCCGGAAATCCGTGTCTGACGCATCCAGGAGCGTTCCCATGTTACCATGGGAACGTGGAAATGACGTATCGCAATCGGCCGAAAAGTTCCTGTGGCCTGAAGGAGGAGACGCGGTCTCAGAGACCCGTCTACAGTGATTTTTGGAGGTTAGATCTGGCTGAGCCCACCCACTGGTGTGGCTAAAATTCCTAAACACACCCCTCTCCTGCCCGCTCCTAATCTAATCAAGAGGGCACCTAATTGTCTTGGGTTGTAGGGTGTGAGGGAGGGCTGGGTTGCTCCAAATGTCCGTCAATGCTTTTGAAGACCAGTTTGGTAGCCCTCCCCACCTTCCTGCTTCCCCATCTGCTGAAGCAGATCTCCTCCCCCAGGCACATCCTTTGTGTTCAGCCCAGGCCACTTCACACCTCATCAAGGCACCCTGGACAGGCTGCCAGAGGCTGGCCAATCAGAGAAGGACACTAAAGAGCTGAAGTTGGCAACTTTCAGGTAGAGTTTTAAAACGCTTTACCTGAACTAGTTTTATTAAATCCAATAATTGTAAGTTGTAGGATTTATTATAACAATGAATCTGATACCAAACTCAAGCTTTCTGACACTTTATTGATTAAAATAAATTCCTCCCATTTTAGCCTATGGAGGTCATTCACTACCATGAGGGAAAAAACACATTTAGCAATTTGACTTCACAAGGGCTTATAAAACACTTTTTATAAGGTCCCTGCTTATAGATACATGACACCGAACACTAGGGGCACATGGAGTACACCTTATGGGTGACTTATATGTAAAAATAAGGTAGTTTAAGTCTTTGGAAGTATTTTTAATTCCAAAGTAGAATTTGCATATCCCTTTAGTTAGTATACACACACACAAACACACACATATTTATTCACTCAAAAATCCAAAGGTTACAGGGACGATATAGTTAGACTCACATTTTAAACAAACAAAACCACAGAAAATCACCTGTTATAGTTAGAGTTATAGAGAAACTGTAACAAAGTCAGACAGCATGACATCGTGGTTATCTGGCTGGAACCTCCCTGGACATGCATGGGACAAGGAAGTGTTTTCATAACAAGACAACTGTTGTGAGAAAATGTCCCCACATGAAAATATGTGTGTTTCTGTGAATGTTAGAGTTGCAGTGTACCACTTGTGCTGACAATCCTATCTCACTGCAGCTTTGAGGAAGGCACAGAGTGAAAGAATGTTGTGCTCAGAAATGTAGGCAGAGACTTAAGAGGGCCTAGCACCATTATAATGACACGTTAGCCTAATTTATTATGCTCTTGTGGTGTTAGACGGCCAAAAATGTGGCGCCATATTTACAAGGTGGTGCAATGCATGCATTGCACCACTTTGTAACCCTTTGCACCACATTATGACTTCACCAGGCATAATGTATCCTCTGTTGGGGGGTGGAAAAGAAAGTGCAAATAAATCTAAGAGATGCTCTGAGAAGGCGCTAATAGGAGGATTCCAATGGCTTCAATGGGCCTCTGGGTGCTTTGCAGAATTAACGTCAAACATTTTTACGCTAATCCTGCAATGCACCAAAACACAGGCTGCACACAATCCAAAATTGTTCTGAATGACAGATTCCAGTTGCACTCCAGTTCTTCCGGGAGTGGTACTCTGAAATACTGCACCATGCGTTCATGTTAAGGTTGTGCCATCAGTCCTCCTTTCTTGTAATGGGACAGCCATTGAAAATAAAAAACAGCAAGATGGACCTATTGTAGCCAAAGTAATCGGAAATCCCCCGAAAATACTCTAAAATATCAAGTGTATGGCTGAAGGCATTAAGAAAAATATAGAGGAGAATCTGTTGACAAAACCAGAACCAACAGCCTTAAAGAAATGTGCAATCTCAGTAGTACAAGAGACGGAAAGTTTGTATTTAAAAGGGACTGTATTTCTGCAGATGACCACCCCACTTGGACCTCTTAGATCTTGCATGCAGATGTCAGTGCCATGTGTTTTTGAAACAATAAAGCCTTCAGTCTTCTTAACTTGTCAAAATTCACATTTAAAGTAGCAATGTGAGGCCAAATATCTGCTACTTTCATCTGTTGTATAGTGGGAAAAAGAACTTTCCATTAAAAGGTGACAATTTGGGAGACTGAAACAACATAAACAATTCCGGCTTGCATTCCACAACAGCTCTTACTGTTAAGAAACACTTAGCATCCATTACAGTGCACCTGGAGCGCAGGTCTTTTCAAGGGGACTGGAACTCCCTTCAGATAGCAAGGTAAATTCACTGCCAAAGTGTTACATGCCCTATGCAAGGATAGCTGCCTACAAACCATTGAATGGCGCACAGAAGTCTTTCATTCACTGCCACTAAGAAAACCTCTATCATGCCATTGAGACATTTGTGCAAAAAGGGGATCTACCACACCTCAAGAATGAAACTATCTCCTAGCCTTTCATATCTGCCTACTGGAATGTGGTTCAAGCAGGACGTGAATTGCAGTGTTGAAACAGGCAGATTAATAACTCTGGTGGTCATTACGACCTCGGCGTTCTTTTGAAAACACCGCCAAGGCTGCGGGAGACAGAATACCGCCATTGCCGGCGGTATTCCTGTCTCCCTATTATGACATTTCCGCTGGGCCAGCGGACGGTAACAGTGTTACCGTCCGCTGGCCCAGCGGAAATGTCACATCAACATTGCAGCCGGCTCGTAATAGAGCCGGCGGCAATGCTGATGTGCAGCGGGTGCAGTAGCACCCGTCGCGCATTTCACTGCCCGAAATTCGGGCAGTGAAATGTGCGATGGGGCTATGCCTGGGGGCCCCTGCACTGCCCATGCCAAGTGCATGGGCAGTGCAGGGGCCCCTAGGGGCACCCCAAGTCCCCTTACCGCCGGCCTTTCAATGGCGGTGTGTACCGCCACAGACAGGCCGGCGGTCAGGGACTCATAATCCCCAGGACAGCGGTGCTTGCAGCGCTGCCCTGGGGATTATGACCGCCAGGCGCTCCTGGCGGGAAAATGGAGGGGCCGGCGGTATGGCCGTGGCAATTCCGCCACGGTCATAATTGCTGGCGGAACACCGCCAGCCTGTTGGCGGTGTTACCGCCAACATACCGCCGGCCGCCAGGGTCATAATGAACCCCTATCTGTATTAACCATTCAGCAGATGGTATTTCAGCCACTGTAAAAGGCAACTTTTCTAATTTCTCGATGTTTAACATAATATGCCACTTCCTTCTTAGCCATTATTTGTTGCTGTCACATCACATTAAATACAGAAAATATATCCCTCCTACTCACGTTGCCAGGGAATACAACCAGATTTCAGTGTTTGTAGTGTTGAATCCAACTGCATAATTGACTTTAGATGTCTCTGTCCATGTTGTAACAATCATGTCACTGTGCACAATGTCTATTGCAGATGAAACAATGTTATTTAAATTATATACATGGTTAGTCAAATTGTTAATCCCATTATCTACAACAGCTAATGCTTTCTGTACATTTTCCTGATCTATTTACCTTAACTGGACAGCAGCTTCTTGTTGCGAAAGATTCCAAATTTCATTATAAACAGCACTTTTTAATTTGTGTTCTGGGACCTAACAGGAAATCCTGCAAGTGTGTGTTATTGGACAGGAGACTGAGGTGTTCTTTAACAGCATCTTTTGAAGAACATTTTAACCATTGCTGGCATAATTTCCCTACACTGTAAGTTGTCACCATACACAAATGTTCTGATGACACATAGCAATGGCTTTGTTCTAAAACCCTCTGGAGTTAACAAAACATGCATGACAACCATTTGTGTCCACTGCCCACAATAACCACCCACCAGGATATGAAAGTGATATATTAAAAATGTTCTATTTTGGACCTACCAATCGAGCTGATCTTCAGTTGCATTAATGTATTTTTGCCATTTCTAAAATTGAGCAGGGGTAGGGATATTGGGTGCATTCAAACCCTTAATTCTTGCCAAGCTTAAATAACTTGTCGGTTGTACAGTTTCATTAAAAAATATAGGTTGAACAAGTGTCACACATGCTCTAAACAAAGCTTCCTTTCCCCTTTTTTGACAATTTTTCATTCCCCACACACTTTTTAAATCAATCAACTTCAGCCAGTATTCATAACCTTATATAGCCAACCCAACCGGGAAACAAAGGAATCAGATTAAATCAAATTTGTGTCAGTTAATAAGATATGTTGCATTTCCATTAATGGCAATTTAAAATAATACGACTCAGAGTTTTTAACATTGTGAGTTGGACAATGTTCCCATTGTGTGTAATTAAAAATAATCTTTGGGGTACTTGCACTGTAAATGTAATGATGTCCGTAATAATTATAACAGAAGATATCTCCATGGTTTTCTTTCGGCTGATAAACATCTTAACTTTCAAATACGGTAAAATATTCTAATTCAGATAACATAGAATCAACAGTTTTTACATCCCAATCATCAGAAACAACTCCGGATGTTATTATATCATTCATTGAAAGTTTAAATACATATAGAATTTGAATAACCTCCGTCAGGCCATATATCTCAAAAGATACTTTATTCCAAAAATCCCATCAGGGATTGGTATAGCTGAAAGGTTCACTAGTGACAAGTCTCTGCAGACCTTATGGGAGAAAAAATATGGTCTTAGGACCTCATCCACCAGTTCAGCTGTATAGCGTTCAGGAAGGTAATGACCATGTATTAATAGAAAAAGAAATATGACAAGCCCAATCCAAAGAAGGAAGGTAAGTACAGTTAATAAGAGCCACAGATAGGTCCACGGAAGAATCGAATAGTTAATTTTGAGCCAATTTATCAGCGTATGTACTCTTGACAGTCTTGTTGCAGAAGAAGCAGATGAGCTGGAAAATGAGTCGTTGACGCTGACAAAATATCCAGAAGCAGTTTGTGCAAAAACTGGAGCCATATTTGGAAGAGGAAAACTGGCAGAAGTCTCCCTTGGTGGTTCATAGTAGACTATTCCATCTGTTTGAATTTAAGTAAAATCGCTCAATAGTGTTGACATTGCCTGTCGAAGAAGAATTTAATGGGACTAATGAAAAATCATTTTCCATCCTCTCCAAGCTCAGAGAGGTGTCAGTGTTGCTGCTCAAAACCTGTAGAGGAATATCCTGGTCTGTAGTGAGAGGGAGTTGGGTACTACCCAGAAGTCCTCTACATCTGCTGTGCAGGATTGGCCTTATGGTGTAGCTTGACATTTTTGTTGAAGACAAAGTGGTTTTCTTTAGAACCAGAAAGCGGTGGGGGAATAACAGTTCTAGCACTAGAACCGGTGCACAATAAGCAGGACCAGTCTCCTTTTTCACAGCAATGTTTTCATGCACTAGATCCCCAACTTTTGGAATCTAGCTGGTAGGTGTTATTGGTGCATCCCTTATTCTGAAGGAGGTGGCACTGGCAGATGCGTTGTCGTCATGGAACTGTTATAAGTCCTGCAAGACAGTGACACATTCATTTATGTCAAAAGGTGTATCTACAACCCACGTGCAAGGACCATCAAGAATCTGGAACATACATTTGTGTTCAGAACAGCCATTCATATGGGGTACGCTATCCCAGGAACCTTCTGAGCAGATTATTAAGTACTCTCTGGTGTCCAAACAGGTGATTAAGCCAACTATGACCCATGCCTAATACTCTGTCTGTTAAGGTTTGCTTTAAATCCCAGTTTCTTTGCTCCACAACACTGTTTCCCTCTGGATGATACGGAGACAAATAATATGGTTAGACCCCTAACAAAGCCATGATGTTCCAGAATGCCTTTGAGGTGAAAGAAGGGTCCTGGTCCAAGTGGCAAGCCACAACTGCATATGTGCTGATAAATAACAGCAAATCTTTAGAAGCAAATTGAGTGTCATCTGAGTGTTGTGGCCATACCCATAGAAATATGGAGCATGAGTCAACAGCAACTGTGATGTATTTATATGCACCCTCAGGTGTCAATGGACCCCAATGGTCAAAGTACACACATTGTAGAAGTTTGTTGGTAATTAAGAGGAGTGTCTGCAATGAGCGTTTGACGGTAGACCCTTTTATTTGCTCACAAATGTCACAGAAAATAACTGACTGCTTGGTCTGTTTGTATAGACCTGGCTACCAATAACCTGCTTGTAATAATAAAATAGTAGCCGCCACATCAGTATGGGCAGAAGCAACTCCCTCATGCGCTGCTTTAATCAACTGACGTATTTGATCTTTGTTGCGGATCACACAATCACCCACCCATGGTATTGTTACTAGAGCAGTATTGAGGCTCGATATTTGATAAGAATATTTAGCAGGATATGCCTTTGGCATGGACTTACCTTCAGCTGAAGCTTTAAGAGCAGCCTGTGTTTCACCACCCAACCTCGTCTGTGAACAAGTTATTGTAGCAACAGAAGCCGTAACTACTGCTAAATTGGCCACTTCATCAGCCAAGGTATTGCCAGTAGCATGTATTCCAACATGCTGGTGTCCCAATGTATAAACTACATGGACATGGTGTAGAATTTCTTTCAGATCCACTGCTTTCCCTCACAGTAGTCTGTTTGTGATGGTTTTTTCATTTGAATCTCTGAGCCCATTCTGGCGCCAGTAATGCAGATATTAATTGAAGGACCAGACACAGTAATACCAATCACAGACAATTAATGTTAACTATTCTGGATCTGTGTGTTCCAATGCTATCAACAGAGCCTTGAGCTCTGCTAGTTGTGCAGTGCAGTCCCCTAAGGTCTGCGTGTAAGTCTGTTGTCGATGGAATTCACCATCTTCCATGTAGCCACTCATAACCACGCAGGCGGCACAGTATTGGTGTTTAATGCCTACTGTTGGTTGGGCTGAGCTATCAGTGTACACTATTATTTGATATTGTTCAATAGGCAAAGTGTTTGCTGGAACTGGGTGTTCTAGTTGATATTGGAGAAATTCTTGAGTTTATAGTTTTGGTTCAAAAACGTAATCAACATCATTGGCAGTCAGAGTTATTGGCAATTGAATCCAATGCGGATGTAGTGCCTTAGTTTTAGGAACGCTGGTTTCTGTGGCATCCCCAAGGGCTGGGATCAGAAATACGACAATAATGCCTTCCCCCTGGGCTAGAGATCTCTCTGTAATGACATTCCTCTGAACAGGAGTTAGACTTTTTACTCCGGAAGCAAAGTGTTGTTCAGCTGTGGAATAGAAATATGATATGTAATTAATCGGGATGCTATGATCCTCATTGAATGTTTCATAAGTGAAACCAATGGCACCAGCAATTACTCTGATGACCAAATGTGTTTTGTTGTCTCTTGTGTGTAAGTGTTTAGCTGCAAGCATATCTTGTTGCAATGCTCTGAGAATGCATGTGTGTTTGACTGTCCAATATTTGCTTGAAAAATCAGGACATATTAAGTCATGTAATGGCTTAATGTATTGTGCATAATCTTGAATGTAAGTTCTGCCAAGGTTTAACAATTACTGGAGCTTTTTGATGGCATTTGGTGGCTGCAATTGTGCAAATTTTTCTAGAAATTGGGGCGCTTGTCCCTTGCCTTCATCTGCTAGTTCATATCCAAAAATATGACTCTAAGGAAAGCTATTTTAGTTTTATTTAACTAAATTTTTAACCTAATTTGGAAAATCCCACAATTATGCAGCACACCCATTTTAGAAGTTGATCCCTAAGGTAGATATCATTTACAAAGGACAATGCCTCAGGGTAGATGTTGTGTAAAATTGAAGTAACTCAAGCTGAAAACATTCCTGGACTGTTTCTGTACCCTTGTGGGAGTAGGCAATATTTTTCCTGTGAGCCTAAATCGCTAAAGCTTTTTAAATTCCTTCTTTCAGGTGCTATATTTTGCCAGAAATAATAGTTGGAAATAACCAAGGTTGTTTGGCAGTTTTTTGTAGTTTTTGCACACTCTAACTACTAATAAGTGCTGTACTGTGTGCGTTTTGAATGGCAAATGTGAGTGTGTAATTATTTAAATGTCTGTAGTCTAAGACCATTCTGTATGAATAGCTATGGGGAGCAACAGGTTATTCTCTGGTGAGATGCAGGGTTCAATTACACCCTGGTAGTCTAGCTGTGTGAGGATTTCCCTCACGGTGCTCTAGCCTCATGCTTTATTGGATATTGGGGTTGAGGCTGTGATCTAATTGGTATTATCTGGTAGGAGAATCTTTATCTCACCCTACATGGGTGCGATATAATGTGGATGCGTGTGCCAATGCCCAATCAATAGAGCAAGCCTCCCTGAGCTCTCTTGGAACAAGGGGTGAGAAAGAGTGTTCAATAAAATATCATAAATGGTGGTTACGCGATCCCAAACGAGAGCGTATATTGTGTGCTCAATGTTTCCTTCTAATTGTATTTTTAGTTCATAGACCCTATTGAGTCTAGAGACACACATGCCCTCAGTCTGGACTTGTAAAAAGTCATTAGTTGCTTTCACCTCCAGATGCTCTGGAAGATTCTGGTGAACTATTGTGACCTCTGCTGCTCTCATCTTAATCAGCATTTCGTATACAAATCGTTGCCATCTTTTTCTTTTTGACTTGAGGTTTTTGTTGGGGAAGTTTCTCTTTTTTTTAACAAAACCCCCTGACGAGTGCTGTGGCTTCTTTCTCGGTTTCACATACTCAGTTTGCTGTTCTGACCACCTACCTCTCTCACTACATTTTTCCCAGCATTTCTTAGAACCCTCGGGTTCTTGCTTGGTAGAATCCTTATTGGATTTACCCTGTACTTGTGGTTTAGTAGGTCTGGCTCCCAGCTTATCCTGACCAATACTAGAGTAGGTCTCTGCAATAATCTTTGGCAGCTCGTGTTCTTGATCCTGTAGAGGAACGTCCCTCAGCCACATGCGTACTGCTAGTGCTACTGCTTCCCCAGTAAGATTGCTTAATATCAGTGAAATGGAGTGGCAAAATTTAACATTAATTACTTCCCCAAATCCAGGGCCGGGGCAGCCCCATATTCCCCCGTAATCATCTTGAATTTGTTTTAACCCTTCCAAATGATTGGCAAGTTTTGGTGTACCGTGTGCGGTAGTATAGAGCGTGGCAAATACCATGTCCCAATTTTTTCTCATTCCAGGTTGGCTTCGATGCTCTACAGGTTGCTGAGACAGGACCTGCCCTTCTGCTTCCTGGACGCTGTGGGAAGCAGCACAGAGCACGGAGTGGGCACTGGAGGCAACGCATCTGTCCGCGCCCATCGGATCCAGTCACCTCTGTGAGGAGTATCAGGCACTGGAGCTTATGACTGGTCCTCTCCAGCCCAGTCTAAACCGAAGCGCGGTTTGGTACTGTGTCATTTGCACCTTGCTTGACACCACCCTGCCTGCCACCACAGGGAGACACGATCAAGACCCAGTCAAGGATGAGGATGCAATGAGGGGGAATCTTCGTGCCAAGGACAGCCTGGATTCAAAACACAAAGTGGGGGTGAGGAGAAGAGAAGAGAGGAGGGAAAAGGCACAGATGTGGAAAGTGCGAGCACCGAGAAGTGGTGCGAAGGGGGATAGGCAGGGGCTGAGGACTCAAAGGGCTGGAGGCAGCCTCTACGTGCCGCCGTGGTGTCATACGTAGAGTCACTGAAAGCGATATTGAAAGGTCTACTTGCCACTGCCTACCTCCAACTAACCGTGCTGCAATACTGTTATGCTCGCTATTGGCAGCCATACTGCCACACTGCCCAACATGCCTGCTCCCTCGTGTCTGCCCCGTGTGCTTACTCCTGGAATAAAGGGGTAATTGTTTCTTCGTTTGGGACTCCCTGTTCCAGGAGGCATACCAGTGCGAGGGGACGGAGCCAAGACAACAGCGCTTATAGTGCATCACGCAGCCCTGCAATGCGGGTCACCGTTTCTTCGTTCAGGACTCCCTGTCCCAGGAGGCATACCAGTGCAAGGGGGGCAGAGCCAAGACATCAGAGCTTATAGCCCACCACACAGCCCTGCAATGTGGGATGCGCGCAAGCTGAGCCCAGGCCAAGGGCGGGTCCCGTCCGTCAGAAACCAGAAGAGGCCGGGCTGGACCACTCCTCTTGAAGGTAGATGTTTTTCTGACTTGACACACATTGTTGGTCACAGCTACTGGATCTCTTGACACTAACTATAGAATGGGGAAGGGCAAAACTGAAGGGAGTCCCGTGGCATTAGCTACATCATCTAAAATTCCCAAATCCCATAAAACCTCAAAGATATTCTCTAACTGGGCTACAAATGAAATCGATACTTTAGTTGAAGAGGTTGAGTCCATGCTAAAAGGAAAAGAGTCGAGCTACAAAAGGGTTAACTAGCGCTTCCCTTTCAGTCTTTTTTAAGACTAGAACGCCCAAAAGGGCCATTCCACCTAGCTGCACGGATCCTTTAAACTCTAGCGGGGCCTGATGTTACAGTTGATTTAGAGTCTGGAAGACAAACCTCTACACATATGGCAGATGGGGGCATTGCTGATAGCACCATTATAGTGCACTATATACTTTGGTACAATCGTTTTTCCGCTTTAGGAGACCTTGACCTAAATTTAATGAAAGGTTGCCTGGATCCTGATCTGGGAACATCTAGCAGGCAGGCTAGGGGTGGAAATTTCCAGATAGAAGAGGTTAACTTAATTATGTATCTAAAACCAGAGGTAAAGGGCCTAAAACGAATGCTGTCATAGGCCCTCACCTTACTTTGCCCGGAGGCCAAGAAGAGAGCTGGAAAGACTCCCCATGGAAAAAGTCCTGCATCCATCTTGCCTACTACTAAAGAGTGGAGAAAGGAACCTGGCGTAGGGCCCGACAAGCTACTCCCTAGTACAGGACCATCATTGGAAAGCATAAAAGTTCCCAGTGGTTCTAGCCGTAGTATCCGTCCTTTGCAGTCTAGCTCCCGTAGGGGAGAGTCATGTTACAACCTCGCCAGGCATCCTACAGAAATTAATTACAAAAGGGACCATTCAATCTATATGTACAATGTCCCAAAATTAGGAACTATCGCTAAAAAACAAGGCTATCAATTGGATAAAGCATGTCAGAAAATGTAGTTCTTTTATTCATTCAGATATTATTTTTGCCAAACGCCATACAGGCAAGCTAGGTCTTTTGGATATTGTTGAGCTAGTTTTAGCTACCCCTGATATGGTCAAAGGCCTGATATCTCTGGAGGCCCGGAATCCATTACATAACGGTTTGAATATTGTCCTCCAAACAAATTATCCTGGTTGGAATACCTTAGCAAAGGAGCCATCTGCTATCCCTAAAAGTGTGGATGTTACATCGGACTCTGTGGAGCTACCTTCTTTGAATTCAATGGCCCCTTTTTTGGACACTGTCCGGAGTGAGCGTGAGACCTGGGGCAAGCGGTCGGAACTTCCAAATAAAATGCAAAGCCCTGACTTATCAGACATTGATTGACTATAGGAAGTAACAGCCCCCCTGAACATTATATTAATGCACGAAGGTGGAAATGTAAGTAGGGACTTGGATGGTAGCTTTCAGGAGTGTATTATGGGGGGTGATACCCTGGACAAGATCCCAAGGATAGAAGAAGATCCAGTAATTTTTTCTCCAGTGCTTAGTCACCATACTGTTCATAACATTCACTCAAGACCTAGGCCTTTCCATCCTTCCTTAATCTCCTGGAATATAGCGGGTCTATGAAACAAGATAGGGGATGCTGATTGAGGTTCCCTCATTGACTCCTGCAGTGTCTATCTTTTCCAGGAAACAGGGCTATGACTAATGTGCATAGACAGGGGTATTTCTCATTCTGCAAGGAGGCTGTTCCTTCATCTGCGGGGAGGACAGGAGGGGGCCTCATCACGTGGGTAAAGATCTTGTTAGTAGGGGAAGTGAAGGAAATGCACATGAATTCACCTGATAATTTGGCGGTTTCAATTAAACCTAAGTTGGGTCCCCTGCTCTTGTGTGTCAATCTCTATAACAGACGAGGCACCTTTAGCAAATCTTCAGTACCTATCCCCCTGCTAAACACAGTTGTGGCTGAACTATCTCCCTTACACTTTGTCATCATAGCTGGTGACTTTAATGCTCATTTAGCACCTAACTTCCTCTTTGCAGAGTTAACCCAAGATGAGGATGCAGCACATGGAATTCCATCCTTTTCCATGCTGAGGAAGCAGCCTATATATATATATATATATATAGTTTAAGGGTATTGCAGGTTATTGAGCTAATGCTGTTATATGGCCTACGGCCAAGGAATGGGTGCTTTCCCTCAGATATTCCAGCATGTTCCACTTTTTTTAGAGGGTCCTACAGCAGTTTGATTGATTATTTGATTATTGAGATTAGGATTTGGCACAAAATTAAGGACGTTAAAGTGGGAGACCAATGCTGCAGTGACCACTTTCCCCTTATGTTAGAGTGGGATAGGTGGTTCTCTGGTTCTGGGTCTAACAAGCAAGACCAGGTAGTTATGCCCTCCCTGGAGGTGGCTAGTAACCAGCGTGTATTAAGATGGGAGGCTTTTACAAATAGATGATCTAGTGGCTCGAATATCTGACTTGGTCTCTAGTTATATAGCTGCCCTTGCATCTTATCTTCATTCATCAGACCAGATTATTGTTAAATATGTTGAGTTTTTTGCTTCACTCAAGGCCTGCTTTATCAGGGAAAACAGGGGCAGCAGGAGGTGCAGTGTCCATGAACAAAATCCATGGTTCAAATACGCTTGCAGGAGGGCCAAACATGGCCTTGTGGATGCAAGTTAGACAACAGGAAAGGTCAGCCATAATGATGGCAAGGCAAGACTATGCTGCTGAAATGAAGTCTAGTAAGGCACAGTAGGTGGAGGATATATGGCTGGATTTGTTGGTAGCAGCTAAGGACCCAAATGCAAAGTGATTTTGGTCCCTGGTTTCCCAAGAAGGACGGAATCTGAGTTCTAGGCCTGATTGTCATATTCCTCCAAAAACCTGGATTTTATATTTCACTAAACTTTACAGTCAGGACCTTGTTCTTACAGTGGGCATAGAGGGTACATATATGGATAAGACCGATGTCGTAGGCGCCATTACACCATTTACTATTAAAGAAACAGAGATAGCCATCATGGCTCAAAAAACAAGGAAAGCTCCTGTTTTAGATTGGATTCCATCTGACCTTTATAGGTCCATTCTGAAATTATAGGGCCCAAATATTAACCAAGTCTCAAATGCTATTCTGGAGAGCAACATCCTTCCCTACTCCTGGAAGGGCGCAATAATTCTCCCTATTTATAAAAAAGGGGACACATCGGCTCCGGGAAATTACAGACTGATTAGTCTTTTGGATAATCTCCAAAATATCTTTTCTTTCCAGGTTCTGGGTAAGCTCAGATCCTGGCTAGAAGAGAATGGGGTCTTAGGTCACCTGCAGCTGGGCTTTAGGTGGAAGACAACAACAGTGGACCAGGTCTTCCGCTTCCTTACAATCAAATGGAAGGTGGTGGACCTGGATACCGGCAGACTGTGTGTTGTCTTTTTTGATCCTAGCACTGCCTTTTATTTGGTCCATCGTGCCAATCTCTGGTAGACTACAGCTAAAATCGGAGTCCCGGGCCCTAGGGAATTGTACCCAGAAAGTTTTGCTAGAGCAAGGTGGGGGAAGGATGGAGAATTATCTGATGAGTTTCTCAGACAGAGAGGTGTTAGGTAGGGCTGTGTTTTGGCTCCCACCCTTTTTCTACTTTTTATAAATGCCTGCATTCCATATCTAATTGATATTCCAAATGAGGCTCCAAATTTGGGTAGGATTAAGACACTGTGGTGGTCATTCCGACCTAGGCGGGCGGCGGTTGCCGCCCGCCCGTCGGAATCCGCCTGAATACCGCCCCGCGGTCAATTGACCGCGAGGGGTATTCTGACTTTCCCGCTGGGCCGGCGGGCGATCTGATTCAGATCGCCCGCCGGCCCAGCGGGAAAGCGCCTTCCACAAGGAAGCCGGCTCGGAATCGAGCCGGCGGAGTGGAAGGCGTGCGACGGGTGCAGCAGCACCCGTCGCGCTTTTCAGTGTCTGCATCGCAGACACTGAAAAGCCTAGTTGGGCCCTGTTAGGGGGCCCCGCGACCCCCCCTACCGCCATCCTGTTCATGGCGGCTTTCCCGCCATGAACAGGATGGCGGTAGGGAGGGTCAGAATCCCCTCGGCGGCGCAGCGAGCTGCGCCGCCTTGGAGGATTCTAAGGGTCAGTGGAAAACGGTTTTCCCGTTCTGACCGCTGCCAAAGCGCCGCGGTCAGAATGACCAAGGGAGCACCGCCGGCCTGTCGGCGGTGCTCCCGCCCCCGTTGGCCCTGGCGGTAGGGAACCGCCAGGGTCAGAATGAGGGCCTGTGTTTGCTGCTTGCTGATGATACACTGCTTTTATCCCAGACTGCCTTTGGACTAACTAAGGGCCAGATGTAGGAAGCCTTTTGCGCCACGCAAACTGCGAAAAACGCAGTTTGCGAGGCGCAAAAGGCCAAACGCGATGCACAACCGCAAATTGCGAGTCGGTACCGACTCGCAATTTGAGGCTGCGACTCGCAAATAGGAAGGGGTGCTCCCTTCCTATTTGCGACCGCATCGCCATGCTGAGTTGCTTTGGGACCGCGAATGTGGTCGCAAACGAACTTGCAGTTACCATCCACTTGAAGTGGATGGTAACTCATTTGCAAAAGGGAAGGGGTCCCCATGGGACCACTTCCCCTTTGTGAATGTCAAAGAAAATATTTTTTCAGGGCAGGCAGTGGTCCTATGGACCACTGCCTACTCTGAAAAAACCAAAACCAAATGGTTACAGAATTTTTTCTTTTTGCAGCTCGTTTTCCTTTAAGGAAAACGGGCTGCAAAAAGTAAAAAAAAACTGCTTTATTAAAAAAGCAGTCACGGACATGGTGGTCTGCTGTCTCCAGCAGGCCACCATCCCTGTGAGTGCATGGACTCGCTATGGGGTCGCAAACTGCGACCCACCTCATTAATATTCATGAGGTGGGTCTTTGCGACCCCATAGGGAGTCGCAGAAGGTGTCTGAGACACCTTTCTGCATGCACGTTTGCGAGTTGCAATTTGCGAGTCGCTATGACTCACAAATTGCAAGTCGCAAAAGAAAACTTACCTACATCTGGCCCTAAGCTCTTTGAGCAATTCTCAGGCTTTTGCAGGGACTATGGACTACAAATAAACAGTACCAAAACCAAACGTATCGTATTTGGTGACCCAAAATTTTGAGCCAAGAAAAACATAGTGTTGGATGGGAAGGCCCTTGAAAGAATCACTGTTATTGACTACTTGGGAATTAGATTAGAAAACTCCCACAAATGGTCATCACACCTGATAAAGTGTACGATGTTCCTAGAACAAAAGTCAGGGGGTATTCTGAGATTTGCTGCTAGAATGCCTATTTTCCCTATCACACCCGCAGTGGATATCTACAAAGTGCAGGCTAGAGTGGGCGTTCTGTACTGTGCTAGTTGTGGGGGCTATGGCAAGCTTAATAATGTGGAAAGAACAGAGTCCTCTGTTATTTAGGGCCTGCTAAAGGTTCAATTGAGTTCTCCTACCCTGCCTATTCAGATGGACCTAAACTTATATTCTATTACAGATATTGTTGCCTTAAGACCGCTGCAATACTGGATCCGGATTTGGTCCACACCGGCTCTAGATCCTTATAGGACATGGTTAGGAGCGCTCTTAGGAGACCCCCAGGTTGGAAAAATCCCATGGTGTCAGTATGTAAAAAGAGATTTCCTCAAACTCAGATTCGGTTCCTATTGGGCAGACCCTTTGCATTTCCCAAAAAACACCTCACAGATTCTGAAAGATACATATTGGGAAAGTGTACAAACATCAACTTTAGCAGCCATCCCATCAGGTGGCATGACGGACAGTTTTTTTTATCATTTAAGTGTCACTACGAGTTTGAGCACCTACTTGATGTTATTTCATATCCCGTGGCACGTGCACGTTTGATAAGATTCAGATTAAGATCTTTACCAGTCCGTGATGTTACCTCCAGATGGAAGCAAACTGCTACTTTAACAGACCTCTGCCCGATGGAGTGTAATACTAGGGAATCAATCAGCCTTCTCTTATTCCTCTGCCCCACATACAAAAAGCAAAGGGCCCTTTGGATCAAACCTCTCTGTATCTCCATGGGTATTAGGGATCGCCACTTGGCCCTTAGGATTCGTAGTACTAACACCCACGGGCCGGTGGTGTGCGCTGTGGCAAAGTTTTTAGTGGCAATATGGCATATTAGAGCAAGTTTTATGTATTGATATAATATTAATTGAAGGATAGAGACTATGGCCCTCATTACAACCCTGGCGGTCGATGTTAAAGCGGCGGGAATTCTGCCAACAGGCTGGCGGTAAAACAAATGAGATCACGACCATGGCAGAAACTGACGACATAGACAGCCACTTTAACACTCTGACCACCACGGTGGTAGAAACAAACACCACAGCGGTAACCGCCAACAGACAAGCGTAAGACAAGGTTCCACCCACTTTATTACAAGAGGCCTTTCTGCCACCTTTTCCGGGGCGGTACCAATGCCATCAAAAGCACGGCGGAAACAGTACTTGGAATGGAAACCACTCACCTTTCAACACCCAACAAGGACCCAGGACGCCATGGAGCCCGAGTTACATGTCCTGCCCATGTTGCTTTACCTCCTCTTGCATCAGGAGCAGCAAAGATGCCGGCAACGACCAAGGTGAGGACTGCACCTAGAATACAGGGGAGGGGAGGAGGGAAAAGAGAGTGACACACACACACACGCAACATGCAACACTCAATACCTCCAACCCCACCCTCACCCACAACACCATACACACAAATACATGCAGCAACATTACATATACACCCCGTCACCCCCTGGAAGAACGCAAGGACCACGCCAGAACGAATGCCCTCCAGGTATGCATTTGTTTGCTGAAAATGCCTCTCAACACCCTGGATGGCATTCAAAATGGTTGATTGCCCAACAGTGAGGGATCTCAGTAGGTCAATAGCCTCCTCACTGAGGGCAGCAGGGCTGACTGGGGCAGGGCCTGAGGTGCCTGGGGTGAAGTGTTTGCAGTCAATCAGATCTCAGCACGAGATCGGGAGGGGTTGCGAATCATTAGCGTTCCTAGATATACAAGTTTGGAATTCCTTAACATTCTCAAAAACTACTGAACAGAGTTACACCAGATATAAAAAGGGCTCTTTCTGGACCAAGAGCTACCTTTCTGCCAAATTTGGTGCAATTCCATCTAGTGATTTTTGCGCTATCGCTGTTTGATTTTTCCTATGGGAATTGACATCATAAATGTTCCAAATTTCTCAGCCCCTACTTGATGGGTCACCTGGAAACTTTCCAGACAGTAGCTCACAGGGCTGTAGAATTTGGATGGAAAGTTTTGTGAACATTCATCAAGTGGGGCCAAAGATATAGACAAGCAAAAAACAACGTTTTCCATTGAGACTTAGTCCTAACTATAACTACCTAGTGGCAATATAATAAGAAGAAGTGAATAAGTGTGTGTGTGGATAAAAAAGAGTTTGTATTAGTGGATGAGTGGGAGTGTAAGTGTTTGTGTGGAGGATGTCATCAGTGATGTTATCGGTGATGTCATTTGGGATGTCATCAGTGATATCATCAATGATGTCACTGGCCAGGTCATTAGTGTTGTAATATGTGAGGTCATAAGCAGTGCATTGCAGGAGCACAAGTTATAGTTAGCTCAGGTAACTATAAGTGCTGAATTTCTTACGTTTTGTACGAATAAATTCAGAATGTAACTTTAATGTCCCTGTAATCTTAATTTTTTTCAGTCCTGAAATCTTGATGACAAATGGTCCTCTAGAATGACTTTGGTTGAAGAAAGTGTTAATACAATACAGGAGTCTTCCCTTAAACATTGCATCTTTTAAGAAGGATGTTTTAATGTTGAGAAAACAGGCTGAAGGTTTTGAAAACAGGAATCGGCGCAGTAACCTGTTTTTAAATAGCCTTCCAGAGGGCATCGAAGGTGGATATCCTGATTCTTTCTTCACATCTTATTTACCAAAACTGTTAGATTTGCCGTCAACCTCCAACTTAAATATTGAACGAGCCCATAGATTGGGATCCCATCTTACTTCGTCATATGCTCCAACAAGACTCTGTGGTGTAATTCACTGATCTGTTGCACGTTTTAAATGCAGCCAAAGCCAAAAAACAACTTATATGGACTGGTGCCAAACTGTTCCTGACACAAGATGTTTCTACAGTTACTGCTAAATGAATAAAGGGCTTCCTTCAGCTTTGCCTTGCATTATATTCTCTAGGAGCAAGATATGGTTTGTTTCATCCATCCACATTTAAAGTTACTTTCCAGAATAGTACATCTTTTTTAAAGATCCTGCAGATCTCAGAAAATGTATCCAAATTAATTCAGAGGATTTGATGGACATTGCTGGCCTTTCCTCTTCAGGATGAATTCATACTGATTTCAAATGTCTTCACTTTTGTTCATTCGTCTAGATTAGTATTTATAAAATGTTTATTGCTGGTTTAACCCACTTCTCTTTAATCTTTTTACAGAACATCGTAATCTCCCTAGTACCTGTTTCCCATTTGCTCCCATATGGAGTACTGGTGTGGCGCATTCTTCCTGTTGGTTGTGCTGCCTCCTGTGTGTTGTCATTCCCGGTTTCTCCCTTGTTCCCCAGTAAGGTACGTTGATCAGTTGTCATCTCTTATTGTATTTGATATCTTATCCTTTTTATTCTCCCTATTTTTCTCTTTTACTTTCTTTCTTCTGTTTTTCTTTTTTTCTTTCCAGTTTTTTTGGTTTGTCGTCTTCTTTTACTTTCATTTTTTAGATTATTGTTGATCGTGTAGTTTTATATTTTTTATTACTGATTACAGTCAGGGTAATATCTTGGAATGTGAAAGGTTTTGTTAACCCTAGCAAAAGACAGAGAATATTATCTCATCTTGCCTCGCATTACACAGATTTATTACTCTTACAGGAGACTCATCTCACAGAGACAGAGGCATTGAAACTTAAACAAAATTGGGTGGGATCAGTTTTTGTTTCTCCTACCTCTACTAAGAAAAACTGAGTTGTTGTTCTTTGCCATAAAAAATTAATTGTATTGTTGTATCTCAAGAAAATGATTATGAAGGGAGGTGGTTGATTGGAAAATTACTTATAGATGATGTTCCGTTAACTGTTTTTAATGTCTATGGTCCGATCCAACCAGATGTTTTATTCTGGCCTAATATCACTAAGAAATGTCTTCAATATAAGGATGAGTTTTTGATTTTAGGTGGAGATTGAGATGAGATTGTGGATCCTTTTATTGACCGAAGATCTCAAATTTGTTTTTCTCCACATATATCTCACAAGCAGTTCCACTCTATTTCCCAAAATTCTTTAGTTGATGCATGGAGATTATGTAGTCCCACTGCTAAAGAATATTCTTTCTATTCCCTCCCACTTGGTTCACTCTCTCACTTGGATCATATTTTTCTCAGTAAATCGCTCACATAAACCCTTATGTCTTCCACTATTGAGCCCATTGCTATATCTGATCATGCTCCAATTGTATTTCTGGATCTGGCCCTATGGCATGCCAAATCAGCTAGATGGGGATTTAATAATGCTCTTTTTGTTAGAACCGAATTTCTCCACCTCCTTTACCTCTTTTGTTAATGAATTCTTCTTGTTTAATACTACTTCAGATATAACCCCCAAATCTTATGGGACTCCTTTAAGGGTTCAGCGGATGGCTTCATTATAGATTTTGTTGCTCAAAAGAAGAAATCTTTTTGCTCATAAGCAGAAATTCTTATTATCTAATATTAAACATTTAGAAAATAAATGTTATTCCTGATGCCTCTCTACATGGACTTGCCCAAGCCAAATTACATTTTAATAAAAAATCTACTGATTCAAGCCTCCTAAATATTGTTACGTAGTATTGCTCGTTACTATAGTGGCCGTAATAAATCAGGGAAACTCTTAGCTAATTATTTGAAGATCCAAAAAAGAACACTCTTTTAATCAATGCGCCCATTCACCAGATGGAAAACATTTGTTTAAAGATGGTGATATTCTGAATGAATTCACGTAATTTTACAAAAATGTATATACTCCTGATCACCCAATTCACTCTAATCTTATCGAGACATACCTTAATGCTATTGCACCTCCTGTTCCTAATTCACTGGATTTCGATCCTCTTGAATGCGATTTCATGATTACAGAGCTAATCAAAGCTCCTAATACACTTAAGAAAGGGAAATCACCGGGCCCAGATGATTTCACAATAGAATGTTATTTACATTTCTCCAAATTTTTACTTCCTAAACTCCTAACTCTCTTTTACTCTATTTTTTACTGGTAAAGCTGGAGGTACTTTCCAACAAGCTACTATTTGTCTAATTCATAAAGAAGGTCGGACCCTACACAATGTAAAAATTACTGTCCCATATCCCTTGTAAATGTAGATTAGAAAATCTTTGCTAAGTTACTCGCTCTGAGACTTGATCCACTTCTGCCCAAATTAGTAGGTAAAGAACAATGTGGATGTGTTAAGGGCAGACTGACCTCAGATTATTTTTAATGAACTAAACAAAGCTTCCTCTCTTTCTTATCTCTTAGCAGCTATCTCTATAGATGCTGAAAAAGCCTTTGAGAGAGCTGGTCTTCTTTTTTTCTCAAGCACTGAACTGGTATGGTTTTGGCCCTAAAATTATTTAACTCCTATCTTTACTGTACACAGAACCACAAGCTACTGTACTAGTCAATGGTCGTGTAGGCCAATATTTTTCCCTTCATCGTGGTGTTCATCAAGGAGGTCCTTTATCCCTTCTTTTATTCGTTTTAGCTCTTGAACCCCTCCTTTTTCCTATTCTTAAAAATAATCTTATATTCGGCTCTCAATATGGTGATAACAATTTAAAAATAGCCACCTATGCAGACGATATTCTTCTTTTTCTTTCAAATCCTGATATCTCAATCCCTGCTGTGCTTAGTGACATTACAGACTTTTCATCTGTTTCTGGTTCTAAAATCAATTCAGAGAAAACAGAAATATTGCCTCTTACTAGATTTTGCACCAAACAATCCTTTGATTCCTCTTGGTTTCATTGGAATAATTCTAAAATTAAATACTTAGGCATCTGGTTTACTGACTCAGTTATAGAAACGGTTAAAATAAAATTAAGAAATGTTTCAATAAAATTGATAAATTACTGTCCTCCTGGAATCCCCTTTATTTATCATGGTGGGGTCGTATGGATTTTATAAAAATGATGACTACACCTATTTTATTATACATTTTGTGCATGAGTCCAGTTCATATATCAGATATGTACTTTAAAAAAAATTGAATCACTTCTTTCTAAATTTCTTTGGAATAAGAAAAAGTCACAAATTTTACTCTCACAGGTTAAAAAGTCCAAGGCTAGTGGAGGTGTGATTTTCCAGATTTTCGGACCTATCATAAAGCTTTTTGTCTGAAACAGCTGCCAATGGTTATCTTATGTTCCTTCCCTACTTATTCCCTTATGGCTTGATATTGAACTCTCCTTCAATCAATCAATAAATCAGGAGCTTGTAGAGTGCACTACTCACCCAAAGGGTCTCAATGTGCTGAGGCGTGACCCCAGAGATCAGTCAAAGAGCCAGGTCTTAAGGTCCTTCCTGAACTGAGGCAGCGATGATGACTGTCTGAGGTGCGGTGGTAAGGTGTTCCAGCCTTTTGCCGCCTGATAAGAAAAAGATTTTCCTCCAGCCAAGGACTTCTTTATGCAAGTGACTGTTGGGACAAGCGTAGAGGTCTGGAGGGGGGATTACCAGTTTATGCGGCTATTGAGGTAGTTAGGTCTGTTGTTGTGGAGGGCTCTGTAGGCATGTCCAAGGAGTTTGAAGTTGATCCTTTTCTCAATGGTGAACCAGTGGAGGTTCTTCAGGTGTTCTGTGATGTGTTCTCGGTGGGGGATGTCCAGAATGAGTCAGGTAGCAGCTTTCTGAATATGTTGCAGCTTGTTCAGATTCTTCTTGGACGTTCCAGCATAGAGGCCATTGCAGTCTGCTTGGGATAAGGGCGTGTGTCATGGTATTCCGGCAGTTGGTTGGTGTCCATCTGACATGAGCATTGAGTCTAGGATGACGATGAGCTTGTGTGCATGGTCTGTAGAGATGTGGGTTTGGCAAGTGTGGAGGGCCACCAGGAGTCATCCTAGACTGACGGTGAGAGTCCCAGAATGAGGATCTTGGTTTTGTCAGAGTTCAGCTTGAGGCAGCTTTCCCTCATCCAGGTGGCTATATCTCCCATCCATCCTGGCTGTTGATGGGTTTTCGGTCAGGGAGATGATCAGCTGGGTGTCATCTGCGTAGCAGATGATATTCATTCCTTAGTTCCATACGATGGGGGCAAGTGGGGTCATGTAGATGTTGAACAGCTTGGGGCTCAGCGACGATCCTTGGGCCACTCCACAACTGATGTTGGTGGGTTCTGACTGGTGAGGCGGGAGGCTGACTTTTTGTGTTCTGCCTGTCAGGAGGGAGTGAATCCATTGAAGTGCTGTGCCTCGTATGCCAGCTGCTTGGAGTCTGGTGCATAGTGTATGATGAAATACTGTGTTGAAAGCAGCAGAGAGATCTGGAAGGATGAGGGGTAGTTTATGTCCTTGTTCGAGGAGGGAGCGAATGTCATCTCTGGCTGTGAGCAGGGAGATTTTGGTAATGTGGTTGATTCTGAATCCTGATTGGGAGATGTCTAGGATGTTGTTGTCCTCGATGTGTTGGCTTACTTGAGTGTTGATTGCTTTCTCTGCGATTTTAGTTGGGAAGGGTAACAGGGAGATGGGGCGGTAGTTTTTAAGGTTGTTTGGGTCGGCTGTGGGTTTCTCTAGAAGTCAGTGAATCTCAGCATGCGCCCAATCTTCAGGGTAGGTTGCTGCTTCAAGGGAGCAGTTGATGGTCTTGCAGAGTTCTGGCGTGATCTGATTTTTGGCCTTGTTGAAGATGTAGTGTAGGCAGGGATCAGTCAGGGCTCCAGAGTAGATGCTGCTCTGGAGATGGTGGCGTCTGTAAAGGGGGGGTCCAGGTGTGCAGGAGTAGGGAGGTTGGCTGAACCCAGCGTGGCTGTTGTTGGTGGGGTCAGAGAGTCTTGGGGTCCGAAGCTGTTGTAAATGTCCTTGATCTTCCTATGGAAGAAGGTGGTCAGTCTGTCACAGAGTTCCTGAGATGGAGGGATGTTTGTGGTCTTGGCTTGTAGTTTGGTGAATTCTTTGATGATGTTGAATAGTTCTTTAGTGTTGTGCGACGTGGAGTTGATGCGGTCCTGCAAGGTATCCTTCTTGATGAACCTGATCAGGCTGTGGTGGGATCTTGTGATGGCTTGACGGTTGCCAGGTCTTGTGGGGATTTGCTGTTTCTCCTCTTCTTCTCCAGCCTCCTGCATGAGTGCTTAGATTCCTGGAGTGTGGGGGTGAACCAGCTGGCTTTTTTGGAAGAGTGTTTCCCTGTGGTTGTTACTTGCACCCTTCTCTATTAAAGACGTTTTAACAATTTCTGAAAAATGTAATATAATTACTTTGCTGCTATTTAATCATACTTGCTTTTTGTTGAAACCTCATTACCAAATAAAAATTGTATCTAGAAACTCTTTTTTACACTCCACCCTTTGGTATAATTGTCTTATTACCATAAATAATAGAACCTTATATTGGAAAACGTAGAGACACAGGGGATTGTTTAGGTTCGATATTTATTTGATTGCCTAAATCCTCGCTGCTTTACTCAATTTCAAGTAGCTTTTGAATGCCCTCAATCTTTTTGGCACAAATTTTCAATTCTTATGCAATCTGTTTTGGATATATTTTTTTTCATTTTCACCAGATCGCATTCCTTCTCCCTCTTCTCCCACAATTCACTTTTGAAACTATTGTCATTTAATACAAAAGCCTCTATTATATACAAATATTTTCGAGATCCAGTTCCTTGTCGACCTAAAACCAAGACAGAACTCAACTGGGCATTGGATTTGGGATGTGATTAAACTATTCTTTTCTGGAACACAATATGATCTAGAATATTTAAGATTTCAAGAACAGCCTCTACAACACAATCTATGTTTTTTCTTTATCATAGATTGTATCACACAACCGCATCCTTGGTCAAGTTTTGGGATAACACCAGGCCGGCTCGTTGGCCACGTGGATGCCCACGAGGAAATGTACATCATGTTCTCTTTTTCTCTGTCCCCCTACTGATGCTTTTTGGCTGAAAATGTGGTCCCAACTTGCAACAATCTTTAACTTAAATTGTCCCATGTCAGTAGATGTTTTTTTTTTTTAGGTAGTTGATCAGATACTATCACATTAACAACACATGAAAAAAGGTTATTTGATCTTATGTTGTCCTTAGCTTTTCAGCAAGTTACAATTGATTGGAAATTTTTATCTAACATATTGATCACAGCGAGGTGGAATGATTTATGCCACTATCATCAATTAGATACTACCTTTGCTTCTTCATGTAGACCACATGTTAATAGAGATTTATATTGGTCTTTATTAAAGCATTTTTTAAATAACAATGTTAACCAATAAATTTGTAAACAGCTCTTATGTTATATGATTATATTTTATTGTTTATATTTGTTATATTGATTAATGTTTACATCATATGTTTTCTACAATAAAAGCTGATTGAACTCAAAAAAGGAATGGCTTTCATTCACAGCGTGTTCAAGATTTTCTGTCTTAGAGCTAAGACCCAGGGACTGGGTCGAGGAAGAGTAGGAGTAACAAAGACTACTGGTTAAGTGATACCATACTTTTCAGAACAGTTTCTTGAAAATCATGACTGCAACTCCATCCTATCACACTCCACCATATGACATTCCAGCGGAACTTGCTCCATTTATGAAACCATTGAAAGATAATTTTTGTGAAATGTCAGTCAAGGGAATGCACTGATTAATACGTTTTTCTGGTGACAAACTGGAATATGTATCCCGGCTGGTTGCTTCACTGTCAACATCCCATCAAGGCTTATCAAATCGCGCCTTTACTTTCGCCATTCGCACATATTTTACATATTTAACAGAAAGGGATAATTCATTTACACAGTGGAATGTGCATTAGCATTCATATTCGCAAGAAACATTTTGGAACGTCCCGCAGCTCTGGTCTCTGCGTGAGTAAACACCCGTGTCCCTTTCAGGTACTTACCCGACAAGTCCAAAGTTAATGCATTTGTTCGGCATTCATTTGTGAAAGTGAGACAAGCTCTTCGTGGCCCTTTGACCCGAAAACTGCTTGTGATGCAAGTCTGGGAGGGAGACCATCACTGTTTCTTCAGTTAAGGCTGTTATGTGCCCGGAGGAAAGATGGCGACGAGGACAGACAAGTCAGATGCTAAAAATTAACTGGAAATAACTGGCTGAGATGAAAGCTGGTTTCAATACCGTTTCTCCACATTTGTTCTTCGTTGCGGTCACGGTGAACCTGTAGGATGTAAGTCAATGATGAATGGGCAGCTTAGAAAAAACGAAGCAGGCGAAATGAAATGGTAATATTGTCACAGTAAAAATCAAAATTCTGTGTCCTGTTGACAGAAACAACTAGACTAGTATAGGTTAGTACCACCAAGAAGATGTCCCCAAGTTAGGTTAACGTTTTCAAAACATTTCACATCCAAAGTAAAACTTTAAACTATGAGAAATACATCAGATATACGGTGACAAGATCTTGCAAACACAAAATAAAACAAAGACATTCCACAAGCACAGAAGTAGGACTACACATATCATCGACACAGGGTTAAAGAATGACTTAAATGAAAACACTCACAAACATAAAAGAGACACACAATGAAGAACTAAAGAGAAATAAATTCAATTTTAACATACAGCATCATCTGTGTTCAAGTGCTTTCTGAAGGGAGCTGCTAACGAACTCTGCACTGGATCTCATGAAAACTTTCCTTCCTGTGTGTTCAGTCAATGCTGTCTGAAAACCATATATGTGCTCAATGCAATGAAACTTACAGAAAAAGGTGGTTAAAAATCAGGTTTGTCCTAGCAAATCCAGTGAACCTAGCTCAACAAATCAAAGGCAGTCTGTAATAAAGTGCAGCTGAATTGCACTAGCATTTTCAGTAGGTGGCTGAACAAAATAACTCACATTGGTGATGTGTTTCACTATATCTAGTTGGACAGTTAGGTAATGATACCTTATTGTTTCCTGAAGTACAATATGAGCATGTGGACTGTTTACTGCCTGATGCTTCTGATGATTAGAAGTTTTACTAAACTAGTCAAAAATAAAGTTTTTTGCTGCATTCCGGGGCGTCTCACCTATACTGATCTCCTATGATGAGACTATCAGTGGATTCCATTGATCTCCGAACTAGTAATTGGGTCCTACTAGTTTCTAACGACTCACGTTTTTTGGTTCTAGTATCTATGTTTCTTGTAAATAATAAAATAAGAGCAATGCCTATTTTATATCACTACCAACTCATCCATTTGAGGAAATTCTTCAAGCCACCCTTTATTCTGAGGCACTGAGCCTAACCTGTACATCAACGTTTACAACTCCTTATAATACATGGGATACTGTAATCCCTGCATAAACGCCTGACTCTAATTTCTTTATAATTGGCGACCTGTGTGTGACGCATCCAAGCGCCATTTAAAAAAAAAAAAGTCTGATAGAATTCAACTAATATAACTTATTGAAGTTGAGTTCGCACATCACAATGTCTGCTGCCAGAACCAGCAACTCAGGTCACTGAGGATGATAGTATACATAATGTGCAGTATACGGTACTTTATTACATATCTCTTTTCAAAAACTGCCAAATCCTTTAATCTTCATGGAAAGTGGCCTGTTATTTTAAGCAGACGCTGCCTATACTGTACCTTGTATCTTGTATACTGTAAAGCACATATATGTTGTTTTCCTTGTCCACGTAAAGAGCATTAATTGTAATTGTATTAAATAAATACCCATGTAAATAAATAAATACATACATTAAATATATAAAAGAACTTTTGGTCAGTCCCTTCAGCCATTACTTCCTGGAAGTGCCAGTCACTTCCATAAAACAACTGGACAACACAGATAGAGTGAGCAATGGGCTTGTTCACTTCAGCCATTATTAGGGTCGAGCCTGCGTTGCATGCGCTCGAGCATGCGTATCGCAGCGAGACTCTTTAGTGTTCAGAAAAGGGCTCGGAGCCCTGTCAACCTCACGTCAGTGTTTTTTATTGGTTTGTGGGCTTGTCTAATAAAATCTGCTTGCTTTCATTAGTCGAAGGCACGCATACGTCATGCCTTTTCCGGTGGCTAGCCCTCCTCGAGCGCAGCGACCAAGTACAGAAAACATGCGAGGCTCGCTGTTTTCCATCAGGCTCGTGGACTTCTTTTTCTCTAATTTACGAGCGCGATCTCGCTTGGCAGAAGTCGAGCGCTTTATATAGTTAATTGCACCTTTTCGGGTTAGGTATATAAATGCACTTTTGCCCGATAGGTGAAAAGTCGGGTTAGGAGTTTACAACGCTATCAGCTCTAACATGAGCAAACGCGAGACCCGTTGCATTGCAAATGCTTGGTTTTGTTTTCTTGTTTTGGGTCAGCCAAGTGAGTGAAGTCCTTGCAAAGACACAGGTCAGTACAGGAACAATGCATGAATGAATGAATGCCAGGGACTGCAGCAAGGTATGGTATGCTACTTTATTATTTTTATTAATCTGTATTACATGCTCATCCACTTCTGGTGGCGCACACTTCACATTATGCTGCTTTTGCCCTAGGTATAGTTTCAAAACCTTATTGGACCTTCACTTCCTGTGCTTCCTTTTCACAGGAAGTAGTGGCCAGTGTACAGATGGTCAGAATGACACTCCTCCTTGTCCTAATACCCTCACGATGTTTCACTCATATATATCTATCAACATGACAGGCAGAACAGCTATTGTCACCCTTTCTTACAACCCCATGCACACAACATACTAGCAGTTCAGGGAACTGGAAGCTCTGGTGTTGTAGCTAGTGATATGATCTTAGAGACACCATATGCAAAATATTTTTTATGTGTTTGGCACTATAGCTCCTCTAGTGTGGGGTGAGTGCCCTAGCTCCAGGAGGCGCCCTAGGCACGGTACCCTGGTATGAGAGCTCCCGAGTGGTTCCAGAGGGGGTCCCTCTATGTACTTTGCAGGGGGGCCCTCTCAAGTTATGTAACTTATCTGCCTATTGACACCTGCACTAGTCTCCTGCTAGCATTGCAAGAGATAAAGGTTGTCTGTTAATAAGGAAGACATTCATATACATTAACCCAGACTTATTGCATTGATAATTTTTAATTCTGAGAGAAAAGCCCCTAATCTGTGTGGTTCCCACATATAGTCCAATAAGCAAAACCCATCCGATTAAACTGCTTCCAATAGTAATCATGTGCAAATAGTTCAATGGGAATGCCATAAAAAAGCACATTCATCAAACGTCTTATTCATGAAAATCTTTGAACTTCATGAGTGCTCTTTTGACGGCAAAGAGTTGGATTCAAGATTTGAATTATCAAATTATGTTTCCTGAAATTAGGATTTAAGAATATTTTAATTCTAAACCCCATTTACAGCCATGGAAAATATACAAGTATAGCAGATTTTTTCCTCGTCAAATATAATAAAATAAAAATGAGAGGATGGGATTAAATGGGAGAGTCAAGAACAAGAAGGTGGCTTTTAGCATTGTAAAGAATGACAAGTTCAGAATTTTGCAATTATACACTAACGTTCTCAATGGCTCTCTACAGGGATGTGTGAATGTGTGTAATTTCCTTTTGGAAAAATTATAAGAAATAATGTGAAATGCAAATCTGTTATTTTGCTCTAGTTTTTAACACGGTCTATCCTCCTGTAAATTGTTTTACAAGAGGACGCTTTTCAAGCTACAAAATAGCATGTGGCACAAGGGGCTACAAAGAGGCACAATGAATACATTGCACCACTTTGTAAATATGGTGTGGGGGAATGGCCTACTTAGTGCCACTTTAGCATAAAAAATGACACTAAGCCGGTGCTAAGAGGCGCTAGGGGTTTGTAATTCTGCCTCTTAGTAACTTGTTTTATTTCGGCTAAATGCCACACCTCTCCCATTTCTAAGTGCTCTAAATCATGTTGTTCCCAACCTGTGGTCTGGGGACCACTGAAGCCTCTTCAGGGGGTCCACAACTATTTTGAAAATTAAATAATATGAACAGATAAATAAAGTGCATACAAATAAAGTGGCTAAATGTGTAATTGAAAATGTTGAAATGTACTGTAAATGTCACATAATTTGACATTAGAGGCCAACAATTAAATTAGTATCCTCATATTGATTTGTGTGAGCAGTGAAGGTGCATCCAACAGAGCATAGTATGAATGATGTGTGGCTTCAATTGAATTTAGAAAGGTCCAACCTTCCTTTTTAAAATTAAAATGTTTATTTTATTATTTGTTGTAAATTTCACGGAATGTGTTATCATTTGTGCATGTGTTTGATGAATGCTTTTTCTGTATTTTTTGTGCATTTTGTGATTTAAATCATCGACAATGTTGAGGCGGGGTCCCCATCTTCCACTAATGACTCGGTGGTGGGTCCTCAGGTTCCAGTAATGATTCAGTTGGGGTCCCATCGTTCCAGTAATGATAAAGTGAGGGTCCACAGAAGTCTAAAGGTTGAGAACCACTGCTCTGAGTTATTGATGTTACTATTACCCAATTTAATGTTACTTAATTAACCCACCTCAGAACAACAGATGACAGTATGCTTGTCACACCTCAAGCACATGACTTCCAGAACACAAAATGTGCCTGTGTCATGCAATGCTCCCAGTGAACCCACCATGAAAAAGTCCAAGGATTTCATTATTATTATTACTTTTTTGCATATGTAGACACTAGTGAATGCATACCGAGCAAGGGTAACAAATCTGTAAGCAGGTGCTATTCGTTTTCAGATCAACAACATTTTTGAATCACTGAAATCAGTACATGTTGAACATAACCAAAGGCTGATGGTCAGACTGCCTCAATGATAATGTTTAAATATCATTGTTTCTGATAATAAAAATCTGAAAAACTCTTTAAAAATGTATAAGGCTAAAGACTCCAAAGGTACACACTGCCAAAAAGGGCTGAGCAATTTTATTAACACCTGTCTGTGAAAGCAGAACAGAAGACAACTACTTGTTGCTCTGCTTTCTTCTCCCTAATGTCTTTGGCACACTTTCCAATGCACATGGTATCTCCAGGTTAAGAATGAATTTGGCACATTCCTTGGATGGTAGATGTATACTACTGTTAGAGGACATTTCTAGTCTCTGTCTACTCTCCTGTAATCGGTGACACATTATCACTGGTGAACAATGTATATTTCCACTTGTGTTATATATTACCAATTACATTACTATAAACAGAGACTGCTATCATATGTATGATATTGTTATTCTTTCCATTTGCACTGTCTTTATTGCTGATTGCTAATTTGTGTGTACTCTTGCTCCTTCCCAAAGACACATGCATGATTCAAACCTAATTGGTAGGGTTTGGTTGAGGTATTCAGCCCTATCATTAATATGCTGGAAAATTTGACAAGTAAACCTGCTCTTTTTAAGTGACATATTTATGCCAAATTATCCTCTTTATATCCAAATTTCAGGGGTCTTGTAGCAGTCTGCCTTATAACCTGTCTTATTTTAAAAAATGTTTCTGCTTGCAGTCGGCAAGCAAAAGCATTAAAGATGAGAAATTGAATTGTTTGTTGAAGTGGGGGTGACCCCCTTCAAGAAAGAGTCACAGCCCCTGTCAGGGTGAACCACAAACATCACTAAATTAACCTGTGCTTAACCCTCTGGTAGCTTAGCACAAAAGAAGTCAGGCTTAACTTAGAGGCAATATGTAAAGTACTTATGCAACACACAAACAGCATTAAAGTGATAATGTAACACAAGAATGTTTAAAGTTTAATGTAAAAACGAATGTTTAAAAGATTAAAGTGCCAACTGTGGACATCTAGTTGTTTGAGAGCAGGTCAAAGTTGAAAAATATGGCCATTCACGATGGATTGCGAATGGGTACAAAAAAAGGACTGAGCCCAGATGCCATTTACCTTTAGACTTAAAAGTATTCTCTAAGTTAAAGTTAAGCATGGCAATGCTGCAGGCCTTGTCCAATAAGGGAGCATCATCGTCAGGAAGCCGCTGGATCAAGTTGCGCTAAAGATTTCTACTTTTTGACATAGCCTCCTTTTTGGAAGTGGAAAATTTCCAATGGGACGAAGCTAGAGGCTGTAGCTGATGAGTGTTCCATAAGGCCGGATAGCCCTTAGATAATGGACCGCTGAACAGGATTTGCTGCTGTGGAGAACCTCATAGAGGGAGATGGCACTAAAACTAAGCAGCGATACACCTTCGTTATATAGATGAGCAGGTTGGCCTTGGTTCTCAAAGCAGTTTGTAACCAAAAAGTGTTTAAGTCCCAATGTTTTTTTTTTGCCTATCTGGGAACATTCAGCACCACCATCAAAGATACAGGACTGTAGGGACACCATTTAGGGTGTTAGGGCTTTTTAGACCTGTCAGCCTTAGGGTGGTCTTCCCCAAGATTTTTTGCCTCTCCTCCTCCATTTTTGTTGGGCCCATTTGTGTTGGTTTTACAACTCTGGGCACTTTATCACTGCTAACCAGTGCTCTCTACTTAAAGCATGGAAACATTGGTTTATCCACAATTGACACATTTCATTCACTTATAAGTCCCCAGCAAAGTGCACTACAGGTACGCAGGGCATGTACATTGCTACTAATCGGCCTGCAGCCCTGATTGTGTCACCCACTTAACTAGCCCTTGAAACATGTCTCAAGCCTGCCATTGCGCAACATGTGTTTGCAGTTTAAACTATCATGTCGACTTAGCATTTAACCCCCCTGCCAAGTCTCACACTCCCTTTTTATTAGATATGTCACCCCTATGGGAAGCCCTAGGTAGCTCATATAGCAGGGTGCTATGTAAATGAAAGGTAGGACATGTATTTTTGAGTTTTACATATCCTAGTAGTGACAAACCCTCAAATTACTACTGTGAGGCCTACCCCCGTAGCATTATATTGGGGATTCCTTAGTAATAAGCTGGAATTCCTGATTAGGAAGAGGTAAACCTGTCATGTTTAGTTCATATGGAATTGTAATGATAAATTCTCTTTAATGGTAAACTATTACAATGTTGAAAATGCCACTTTTCGACATTGGTATTTTCCAGCTCTTAAGTCCTGTGTTCCTACAGCCTGTCTCAAATAAATGTCTTGGGGTATGGTTACAGCTGGGGCTGTATGTTCCGTTTAGACAACAACATGCAAAGGAAGGTTTGGTGTGACCGATGGTTCATCCTTGGCAAAATGGGAGAGAGAAGTTGGTCACAGCCTCACACATACCTAAATGGACTGTGTCCTGTCCACACACAATAGGCCTACAACCCAGGATTGTCACTCCATCCAGCTTGGAGTCATCAGGGCAGGGAAGGAAGGAGAGTCCCTGCACTTCAAAGCCACTGTCTAGAAGCTTTGCCCACCTTCCAGAACCAAGTAACCAAAGTATATAAACTGGACCTCAAACACCACCAACTCAGTACACTTCTGGACCTGTGAATACTCTGCCAGGAAGAAGAACTGCTGTGCTGCTGAATTACTTCTATTCTGCTGAGCAGCTTATTCTGCTAAACTGACACTCTGAAAGAACCACTGCCTTGCTGTGTTGAACTGCTGCCTGCTGCCCCCCTGCTTTCTGTAAGAAGAACTGGATCTGCATCTCCATCTTGATCCCAGGACCGCAGCGTGACTAAAAAGGCTAGTCTGCTGGCCTCTGGAGCTTGGCCTCAGGGACATAACAGGCTCCCACAGCTCCTTGACCCTTCTTCAGCAAGCTGCTGTCATTCGCCCTGCCCCCCCAAGTAGGCACCTCTCAGGTCCTTGGCCCTTGAAAGTGGTTTGGTGGCTTCGGAAATCAAGTTTTAGGGCTCTATGTGTCGCAAATGGGTCCACTTGATGAGAACTGCGCCGCTCACATGAATAATCAGAGTGAGCCACTGCAAGTTTGCCTTTTCACACAGAAAGCATCACCGCTCATGACAGCGAGGCTCCAGTCCAGATGTCCGTGACACCCTGTCAACTCTTTGCACCCACAGACCACCACCAGTGACACTCTCCTTGCTTCCGGGACTCATGGCTTATTTCTTGAGAAAGTAAAACTTCTGCGGGACTTGTCTGAGAGTGCATCCAAGCTGCATTCCATCGCAGTCAGCCTGAACATTTGGATTTCCCCTGGCCTAGCATGACCAGATAGCCACAGGTGGAGCTTTGTTACTTTAGGCACTATGACTAAGTTTAGTCCTTAAACTTATACTTATTGGATTTTTGTTGTTTTGGGCTTGATTTGTTCATTAAATAAGGATATGTGTTTCTAACTAGTTGTGGTATCTTTTTGTGTGGTGTTTTACTGTTTGAAACACTGCACAAATACATTACACATTGCCTCTAAGGGTAAGCCTTACTGCTATATGGAACGCTACCAGGGGGTAAGCACATGGTGACTTTAAGTATGTACCTGATTTACCCTGATTAGGACTGTGGCTCCAGATTGGACGGGGTTCACACCTCTGGCAACCAAAAACCCAATTTCTAACAGGACTCAGTCAGGCTGGATCTGTGTGCAGCTTCAAGATGGTTGAAGCGTTCTCTGTCCCTGAGGCTCTCATCAAGATTCCAGGGTTCAAATGATGAAATAGGGCTCAAGCAGCAGGGAAGGCTTTTGAAGGTTTAAGGCAGGTTCCAGGCAGCTAAGCAGTCATTCCAGGTGCAGCAAAGCAGTCTTGTGGAGTACACAGCAGACAACAGCAGCAGGCAGCCCTCTGAGATTCCTTCCACAGGCCCAGAAAGTGAACTGAAGAGTGGATCTAAGGGTCATATATTTATACTTGGTACCTTATTTGAAGTAGGAGATGTTACTAGAGAATTCCCTTTGAAGTGCTTGTAGTTTCCTGCCTCACTGGCTCCAAGAGGCCTACATGAACAATGCAGGGGTGACAAACTCTTTGTGTGAGGGCAGAGTTACATCCTATTCAGTTATAAGTGGGGCTGTGCCCAGCTCTGCCCTCCATCCTGCTAGTTGATGGCGCATCCAGGCACACCTTATCCCTCTCTTGTAGGGTTGCCTGGGAGGAATAAACAAAGTCCAACTGCAACTACACCCAGTCATGCGACCCCAGCAATAAGCACCAAATAGCTAGCATATGAAAATACCAACTTTCTAAAATTGGCATTTTCAAAATTGTAACTTAAAATCTGACTGTACATTCAAAATAATTTTTATTTACAATTTCTGAGACACCAAGTCCCTCATTATGACATTGGTGTTAAATCCCACTTACCGCCACACTGACTGCTGCCAACATACTGCCACTGTGCTCAAAATACACATACATATACAAAACAACACAACATTGGACAATTCAAACTACACACACCATTATAACGTTCTTCTGTCCTTGTCCTGGAATTCCTCACAGGGATCAGTAGCCATGATAGAGTTGGGTAACCAGAGTCACCTGCAAATATTGAGGGACAACGTTAGCCACACACTATCCCATATGGCCCACACCATACCCATACCCCAACATCTACTGGGTGGGAACCAGGGCTCACCTATTAGCCAGACCCTGTGCCTCTGTAGTTGGGCCATCACATTTGGGATGCTGCTATTCCTCAGGATATAGGCATCATGCACCAACCCAGGATACTTAGCATTGACATGGGAGATGTACTGGTCCGCCAAGCACATCATCTGGACATTCATTGAGTGAAAACTCTTTCGATTTCTGTACACCTGTTCATTTTGACGGGTGGACAAATGCAATATGTGTACCATCAATTGCCCCAATTGTGTTGGGGATATGTCCCATTGCATAGAAGTCAGCTTTCACTGTGGCCAAATCCTCCACCTGGGAGAAAATAATGTAGCTGAACATGTGTTTTATCAGGGCAGACAACACTCTTGTCAGCACTATTGAGAACATTGGCTGTGACATTTCTGCTGCCAAGCCCACTGTCACTTGGAAAGAACCAGTTGCCAAGAAATGGAGCACAGACAGGACTTGCTCAAGAGGGGGGATCCCAGTGGGGTGACATATAGTAGAGATCAGGTCAGGTTCCAGTTGGGCACACGGCTCTGTGATTGTGGCACTGTCAAGTCTATAGGTGAGGATAATTTGCCTGTCTTCCATTGTTGCCAAGTCCACCAGGGGTCTGTACACGGGGGTATGTCTCAATTTCCTATTCACCCACAGCGGTAGCAATCTATGGGCACAAGAGTGAGGAGCCGGTCACAAACTGTACATCGTAGCCACAACAGTACAATGCATGATGTTAAATTTCAATGTATAAGTGGCATTTGTCCTTTATATCCAATTTTTAACTGTGTCACAATTATTATCCAGCAACAGAAAAGGATGATGGACGGAGTGCTGAAACTTTTCAACCTCTCACCCCCAGTCACAGATCTGGTTTTATTCCATCGTTCTTTTCCTCACCATGCCACCCCAGTTTGGACCCAGCCATATGCAAATCAGTCTTGACCCTGTTCCCCATGGGAACAGTCCAGCCCGAACTGCCAAGTCAAGACTGATTTGCATATGGCCAGGTCCAAACTATAATGACATGGGCAGCAAAAAAACGATGGATTTAGTCCTAGATCTCTGTACTGGGGGTGAATGTTTGACATTGTTCAGCATTCCGTCCATCACTTGTTCTTTTTACATTTGTTGCCCTAAGTGGGAAGGGTATGCCCAGACGTGGGTCCCGTGCTTCCCATGCCACTTAATTTAAGCTAGCCTGGCTGATGAGGGGTGAAACCCCAAAACCGGTCCTAGGATGCTTGTTTCCAGTCCAGTCCAGGGAAGACCTGGCCTGGCAGTTCAGGCTGGACTGTTCCCGTGGGGAACAGGATCAAGACTGATTTGCATATAGCTGGGTCCAAACTGGAATGGCATGGACAGCAAAAATACAATGGTTTTAGGTTCAGATCTCTGTACTGGGGGTGAATGTTTGACATTGTTCAACATTCCGTCCATCACTTGTTCTTTTTGCATTTGTCGCCCTAAGTGGGAAGGGAATGCCCAGACGTGGGTCCTGTGCTTCCAATGCCAATGGATTCAAGCTAGCCTGGCTGATGAGGGGTGAAACCCTGAAACCGGTCCTAGGATGCTTGTTTTCAGTCCAGGGAAGACCTGGCCTGGCAGTTCGGGCTGGACTGTTCCCACGGGAATTTAGGCCCAGATCTCTGTACTAGGGGTGAATGTTTGACATTGTTCAACATTCCGTCCATCACTTGTTCTTTTTACAGTTATTATCTAGAGCCTACAACCTTCCCCCCGAAATGGTGTCCACCTGTCTGGCGTGGAGGGACAGGTGGAAGTGAGTTAATTCCGCTGACGTTGTGCACTATTGCGGTAGGCGGTCAGGAACCGCCATGCAACCCCTCATTGGTTATTACTGGGGCCCATGGAGTACAGTAGCCAATGGTGATGTACACCGGCGGAGACGGTATTCGCCGCCACGGACGTGACTGCCATTTTCTATCTGATCACTCACTTGCTACCTGACCTTCAACAGGAGAGGACCTACACTGCATGTGCTGCTGTGACCTGTGTCTGGAACCTACCATGGCCCGTCTGACTGGGGAAAGGGCCCCTTCCTTCACCTCGATGGAGTTGGAGCAACTGGTGGATGGGGTCCTACCTGAGTACGGACTGCTGTATAGGCCTCCAGACCAACAGGTGAGTACACTGTGAGCACGATGCATGTGGCATGAATGCATGGAGTGGTGTGTGTGAAGGCCTCATGTAGGGGGTATGGGTGGATGGGCCCTGGGTGGTATACAACTTGTGTGCTGGGCCCTGTGTGTGCAAATGGTGATGTGAAGGGGTATGGTGGGCCATAAGTGTAAAAGGCAGGATGGTCTGGCTAATACCTTTCGTCGAACCCTGACCCCCCTGATGGCCTGCATACTGATGATGGCCTATCTGGAGCTGTATGGGTGCTTGAGGGCATCACAGAAGCCACAAGGGGGTGAGTACAGTGGCCATCATTATAACTTACGCATGGTGGGGGGGTATCGGGTGGGGGATGTGTGTTAGTGGGTGCCCCTAGGCCAGGCCCGACTTTGCAGATTGGGCCCCATGTTGGGCAGGGTTCTGAAGTGATACTCCTGCTACCTAACTTGTAGGCATCCTCTACTGGTCAGGGCTGTGTGGATCCCAGGTGTGCTGCAGCTGGTGGCATGTGCCCCTCCCCATGCCCTGGTGGCTAGCATTATTCCTGGTAGTGCATTGCTTTGTGCGTAGGGCTGTTCCCTGTGTGTGATGGTGGTGTGTACGCCAACGGTGGTGTTGGAGCTGCCATTGACCAAGGGTATCCTTTGTCTCTTCACCCCCTTTTTGTTTTGTCACCCTTTCCTTATGTGCATTAGCATCATCTGGCGGAGGAGCAGAGGCACCGGAAGGAGCTGCATCCCACAGGACCCAAGGAGGCAGAGTCCACCGACGGTGATGGCACCAGTGGGACGGAGGGCGAGGATCACCACAGCGGAGACAGTAGGGGACAGTTCGGACACAGATAACTCCTCCGATGGATGCTCCGTAGTGGTGGCGGACACCTCTGTGACCACCCCAGCTACAGGTACAGCCGCCACCCCCGTAGCAGTACTGCCCTCCCAGCAGCCCCTCATCGAGTTGCCAGTGCCCGCTCACCCAGGAGAGTGGGCATCTTCTTCGCCCCAGGGACCTCAGGCCCTGTCCCAGTTAGCCCTGCTGCCCTGAGTGACGAGGCTACTGACCTCCTGCGATCCATCTCTGTATGATAGTCAACCATTGTGAATGCCATCCAGGGGCTGGCATCCCAAATGCAACAGTGTAATGCATTCCTGGAGGGCATTCTCACTGGCTTGGTGGCCCAACAGAGATCAGTCCAGGCTCTGGCCTCCTCTCTGATGGCAGCCATTGTCCCTGTTTCCACTCTCCCCATCCAACTTCCTCTTCCCAATCCCATTCCCCTCAACCCCAACCTATCCCAAGCACACAGGCAGATGAACATGCACACAAGACAACACACAAGAGTGGCACAAGCAAACTCAAGCACACACATCATCCCACAGGCACTCACACAAACACCACTCAGATGCAGACATACCAACATCCACAGCCTCCACTGTGTCCCCTCTTCCTCTTCCTCCGCCACCACCCTCCCAGTTCTGTCTACACTCACACCTGCATGCACTACACCATCATCCACTACCAGCATCACCACGAAACCTAGCAGAACACACACCTCACTTTCAGACACCACTACAACAGCCATGCACACGTCCCCTGTGGTTTCTCCCACTGTGTCTGTCTCCCCCTCCCAAGGTGCACAAACGCAAGCACTCAGACACCCAAAAGCCATCCACCTCACAACAGCATCCAACCCATGCACCTGCACCCAAACACAGCAAACAGACACCTCCTACAACCACTCCCTCTTCCTCCACTCCAAAACCTTCTCCCTCTTACTGCCCAGTGTCCCTAAGAAGCTTTTCCTCTCCACCATTGACCTCTTCCCTCCCCTCCCCCCGGTCCTTCACGTCGGGCCAGGGTGCCAAAAAAAACAGGCAAGCACCTCAGCCACCCAGTCCATGGGACCAGTAGTCTCCACACCCACTCGTGGTAGGAAAGGATCCAGGGCACCAGTCAGCCTCAAAGAAAGTGTGCCTGCTCCACGTGCTGCCCGGAAGGGCAAGGAGCCTGCCCCAAGTGCTGCCAGGAAGGGCAAGGAGCCATCCCCAAGTGCTGCCAGGAAGGGCAAGGAGCCATCCCCAGTTGCTGCCAGGAAGGGCAAGGATCCTGACCCAAATGCTGCCAGGAAGGGCAAGGAGCCATCCCCAACTGCTGCCAGGAAGGGCAAGGAACCTGCTCCAAGTGCTGCGAGGAAGGGCAAGGGGCCTTCACCAGCAGGCAGGAGGACAAGGGCCCTGGTGCAGGGACTCAGTCGGAGCCCCCACCACCAACCATGGTTGGGCAGATGTCCTAAGCTGCAGAATATGGGCTAGAGCTTCCCCCCACCAGCAGCAGCAGCACTGACACCACCAGCAGTGGACAGCCATCCGAGGCTGTAGGGGATGAGCTGGAGCTTCCCCCACCACCACCAGCAGCAGCAGCACCCCACCAGCAGCAGCACCAGCAGCACCGCCACCACCACCAGTGAGCAGCCGTCCAAGGCTGCAGGGGATGGACTAGAGCCCCCCCAAGCGGCTGCAGCAGCACCACTACCACCACTGAGCAGCTGTCGCCACCGGCGGACGGCCTGTAGTCCTGCCTCTATGGGCTGTTGTGTGGCCTGCCCCATGAAAATCCTGTGGGGATGACACCCAGCTGAGAGACTGTGACCTTGCACTCCCCAGGATCAGAAGCGCAGGGCACAATTCCCCCTACAGAACCAGTGGGTAAGCCACCCACTCACCCCATCCTCCCCAGGATTAGAAGCACAGGGCACAATGCCCCCACCAGAACCAGTGGGCAAGTCACCTACTTGAGAGACTCTGGCCTTGCACTCCGCAGAACGAAGCACAGGGCATGTTGCCCCCTTCACAGCCAGTGGGCAAGTCACCCACTTGAGAGACTGTGGCCTTGCACTCTCCATGACCATGCACAGGGCATGTTGCCCCCTCCAGAGCACGTGGGCAAATCACCCACTTAAGAGACTGTGGCCTTGCACTCCCCAGGACCAAGCACAGGGCATGTTGCCCCCTCCAGGACCAGTGGTGTTGTTCCATCTGCCGGCTGAGGTGCCCTCATTCCCCGTTCCCTTGAGGTGCCTGCCTATTTTCCAAATGATGCCCCTGCAGTGTTCTCTCCGTGTTGGTACAGGTGACAAGTGGGGCCTTGGACTATGGCCTGTGGCCCTGTGGCCCACGCACAATATGGACTGGGCAGTGTCCCTTGAACTGTACATATGTATATACCATTAGTTTGATTTTTCGTATTTCTACTGTATTTATATTATAACACTCACTTTTCATCAATGCCTGTAGTCCTTGCATTATTCCTGAAGGGTACGGGATAAATATGTTTTATTACTGTATCTGATTGTGTGTATGGAGTGGGGGGGTGCATGTGTGTATCAATCTCTTTTTCCTCCCGCCCCTCCCTTGTGTGCTAGGCGGCTGTACTCACCCTGGTCGTCTTCGCTATCGTTGGTGTTCGTGGTGGAGCAGTACGTAGAATAGCATGGGGAAGATCTGAAGTTCAGGCTCTATGGATGCGTGGTTGTTCCCTGTGTCTCCAAAGGTGAGTCCTTTCCCTTCTGAGGTCTGTTTCCACCAGGCTTTTGATGTCGTTGGTACCGCCTCGGAAAAGGTAGCGGTTTCCTGTCTCATAATATGGTCGATGGAAAATTCACTTCCGCCTGGTAGCAGGTGGCTACCGCCGTGGTGGCTGTTGTATCCGCCCTAGCAGTCGATGTGGTAAAGTGACTGTCGATCTGAGTTCTCACCGCCATGGTCATAATTTGGCAATAGTTACCGCCAGCCTGGTAGCACTTAGTAAATGTAATAAGGTAAACCAATGTTATCCTAAGTGAGAGGTAGGCCTCACTGCAGCAGAAAACAAATTTAGGAGTTTTTCACTACTAGGACATGTAAAACCTAAAATACATGTTTATCCTCTTAATTACAATGCACCTTGCTCAATGGGCTAACTAGGGCCTAACTTAGGGGAAATGTATATGAAATAAAAGGAGAGTCTTTGGCTTAGCAAGGAGGTTATAATGCCAAGTCAAAACGGCGGTTTAAAACTGCACTCAGGCTGCAATAGCCTTCATAATGTTCTACTGCAAAGGGCATCTAAGCCAAATATGCTTTCTTTTTTACCCAGGGTTTGTGGATCCCCCTGGAGGGAGCCAAAAATGTTGCTAAAATCTACTAACATTTTAGGGTTCTTTTGTAAAAATGGAAAAAAGTGCTCAAATATTTTTTTTAAATGAATCAATAAAAGGTTTGCTATGCTAGGTGCACCATCTGCCAAACGTTCAGGAACAAACTGAGTTGAAAAATGTTACGTATATATTTTTACCACAGCTTTTTCATTTTTGTAAGTTGTACTGTTTTTTGCTATTTTCGTGGTTTCTAGTACTGATAGTGGTAGAAGCAGATGAGAAACAAATGGGAGAAGCTAGAAAGTTAACCTTCTCTGAAAAATATAAATTCAGCAATGGGTCATTCGTGTAGCTCTCTCATTGTTATTCTAAGGAAACACATCTTTGAAATAAAAGAAAGTAATGAAATTGAGTAAGAAAAAACAGCAAGTGGTTACAAAGTTTTCATCTATGATTGTTTGCCTCGATGACCAATTTACAAAGGTAATTTACTGTTATGTCCCCCGTCTCCTGTGGGTGAAGGTATTCTAGCGATTTGTGTTTGTCTGAAACCAACCAATAAATTAGCTCAGGTATATCATGATATTTCATGCAGCAATTCATTTGGTAGAATTTAGTGAATGAAAGTGGATATGAGGGAAACCCATACATTATTGAAACGTTGCATCTATATTGAGCTTAGGAATAGCGGCTGTTTGTAATAATTTGTAATCATGTGACTGGGAGGGTATTTGTAAAATGTGCTCTTTCTTGCACATTTGATTATATGTGGAAGCTGAACGTGAAGACAGATTCAAGTGATAATAACAAATGTTCTACTATTCTCTTTTTCCAAACTTCTCCCAATAAAAAGTATCCAACTGGTGCTGCTGGACCTAGAGCCCATGACATGATCGGCTACAAAGGGAAATGTGAAGACATCTCATTTTCACATGAAAATTGATCCATTTTGGCGGTGTAGAAAGTTGTGGTATTTGGCCTGGGGTTGAACATCATTCAGTGAACCATTCTAAACCAAGCCATTTCAGAAAAGTAGACACTGCAGTCTACAGTGATGGGCCCCGATTAGATCCACCATGCTTTCTTACACAGAATGCTTGCTGAACCTCAAATGTGCTGCCACCCAGCATTCCCTCACTTCTCTTGAAGGAAACAATACCTCACATAACTTCACGTTTACTGAAGTCACTATAGAAACAATTTCTATATTCTAATTTAGCAAGCCAAATAGTCTTGTAATGGTTTAGAAATATTGGGAAGATTATCCATATTAGATGGAACAGATTGAAAGGCTGCATATGTGGGCAAGTACAGGCCCATGGAAGGTATGTATCCATGCACAGCCATTTAAAGACACATACTATTAGCTTGACTGCTCCATTTCAGTCAGTTCCAAGAACGTCACTTTTGTGTCTCACAAGGTAAAGCAAGTTGGAAAACACAGGCCTGGCAGAGATAAGCACTAAGTAGCAATAATAATATTCTATATCAGTGATACAGTTGACTCTTTTCTTCTGTTGCAAGAATGTGATTGGCAAAGTGCTGATCCTGCAGGCTTGCAACATCCACTGTAACAGGTGAAGTAGAGGCTACTGCCTTTACAGCAGAAGATTGCCAATAACAGACCTATACCAGTCAAAGAAATACATTAGTGTTCCCATGGTAGTCCTGATGATAAACAACATGTGCACTCTATCATGCTAACTGGATCAAATGGTTCGTCTTCCTTATTATACTATGTGAGAAATGATGGTGTGCATTATATGACTGACGTACATAGTCATTCTTATCTACTCTCGCCATGCACTTTTAGAATCAAGAATGCAGTTGGGCTGTGGACTTCTGCTAACTGACCCAAAAGCATGACGATAGAAGGGCTCTCATCATGAACTGAAGTGAATAAATATACTTTCTGTTTATCTTATAATTTCATACCAAGCAGTTCATTGGAATACAGTTTTCTGGAACTTCTTACAAACCAGCTCCTGAGAGAATCATTTTTGGTGCCTTTGAATTGCACTGCATGGCATAGTGCCAGCTTCATGTTATTCACTGCACAGCAAGAATACTATGTAGAAGTTGCCCACCGAGAGGTCATACACTTTAAAAAAGAGTGATTGTACAGGATTCCACAGAATGTTCTCACAAATTTCTAATGCCAAAATTCGACCTGCAGGATTTGTAAAGGGGTCCTTCCAGGTATACATTCTCTTTTACTGGGTATGTACTGCCTCAATAGCAGCTGCTGCTTATACAATATAAATGACTCATCAGTCACTATATTCCTCCCAGGAAAATAAATCTTTAGAAATTTGGTAAAAAAATGTTTCACAACAGGCCAAATTCTGAACAAAAGTCATGATCTGGATAGTCTTGGGGAAATGCAGCAGAATTATGACTGAAGTACAGGTTACCCTGGAGAATCAAAAAACAGTCTCTGCTCAGGGTGTTGCCCAGCTGACCAGTAAGATTGTACTGTAGGATTGGGCACTATCCTGTGGTGAGGACCTCTTGGGCCATAGTTGGTGCCCCTGTTTTTTAGCTTCATTTTATAGTTCATGTTTTATAGGTTTTAGCTGCATCACGTTTCTGGGACGAGCATTCACTAAATTCTGAATAAGGCTAATAATACAATACACACTATCCTAGTGCTTGCATTGTCCATTCAGGAGACAACTTTTAACATCTAGACATGGCATTGCATCAGAGCTGTGATTTTAACACAGTGTGGTTTATTATATAAATGATGTACTGACCCAGAAGGGGCAGAGGGTCATTCCAGCCATGGCCATACTGGGACAAATTATGTGTTTGATATGCAGCTCTGCTGGCGCCAATCTACGAGCCTCCAGAGAGCATTGCCATCTACACTACAGGTTGATTCCTGACACCATTTTTAGGTATGGGGCTAAAGCTAATTTTATAGATCGGGCAGGCAGAAGAGTACACCCGCTATGCTCTCATATGGTCTTAGGGCTAGATAGGAACCTCTGGAACTCCTAGAGCTCATTCACCATGGTTGGACTGTTCATTATCTTTACCATATTCACTATGCTGGTCACTTTGTTTTGTTTCATCTGCCCAATTATTGCAGCTCATTCTCTCTATGCAATACTACTATTGTTTCAATAAATGTATTGAAATCTGATCTCATAACTCTCTTGATTTTTGCCAGGGCATGCATGAGTGATACAACGAAAGGGTGAGATTTGTTTCCAATACCTCTCTGGGGAACCAGTGTCATGGTCAGATTGCCTGGTCAGGTTAGAGGTTCAGGTGAGGCACTGTGAGCTAGCCATGGGTTGGGCTAGTGGTTTCTAATGGAATGAAGGATTTAGGAATGAGTGCTGCCATCCCAATGCACAGTCCTATTATGTTAGTAGGAACTGTATAACAATTCCCTGGAGGAGTGTACAGGGAGGAATTTTTTTCAACTTTGCAAGTCAAGTGGTAGACCACAGATGTGTCCTAGAGTTAGGCCCTAGTGTGCCTCTATGTTTCCTCAGGAGCTGATCAATTTTTGCATCATGCCCTCAAGGAAGCCATCATCTGGAAAAAGATGGAAGTAGTCAATAGGCAAAAAATTGCAGCGTTGACTTTACTACTAGCATCTGCAGTAAATGTGGAAATTTGTGGGGGACTTCTAAGCGCACACTCTCCTTGTGCTTGGCACTGTCCATACTTTCATTCCAGATTGGCCTACACTGCCACTGTATCTCAACTACACAGATTTTGCTTACAGAGGTTTACTAAGTCTGCCACGGTCACGCTCTTCAGAATCACAAGAAGATGAGTCATCAGTCATGATGAGATGGGACCAAACTGACTGAAAAAATACTTATTTCTTCCTTCCTTTTCCTCCGGTTTCTTTTCTTCTCTTCTTCACCCTACCCCAGTACCCCACCCTGCACCATGGCAGAGCAGGGCAAAGCGTCCGCCTGCCTTATGGATGGCACCGACTTCTAGTGTTGCAGCCTCAGCTGATCTTCAGCAAAGAGGAGGTGTCAGCACTTGTTTTTTATGTGCAGCGCCACCTCCCCTCCATGCTGGCAGCAGTGGCAGGCCTGGGAGTGGTTACCCCCTGCAGGAGCATTGGCAGCACTGGGCTAGGGTACACCAGTTGGTCAGGACCAGGCTAAGTCGCGCCAGTTGGTTAGGACCACAACCCAGGTCCAGCGGAGCACCCAGCAGCTGGCGCACCACTGGGTAGTTATAATCAACTGTGAGTACAACCTGCTTGACCTGCTAGGCATTGAGATCCTGGGGCTTAGTGGGTATTATATTTTTATTGTGTTTCTGTTCTACAATGCCAACTTTTTCAAATTGCGTCTGGCTTCCACTCAGATGTAAGATATGTTTAGTTTACTTTAAGAATATTATTTATTATGTGGTCCAGTTAGACCTAGGCAGGTGCTTAGTGCTATACTATCATACTCATAGGTAGGCACTCGCTTTGGTTGATTATTTAAGAAGTCATTGCAATGCAGACTCCTCTGTCCTCCTGTCTCCATAGTGAATTAGTGATATCAGTGAGTTAGCGTTCTTTGTGACTTTATGTAGCTGGTACAGTCCCAAGCAATTTTACAGTGATGCAAGTATGCATGCGTGGCAAAAAGGGAGAGGGAGTTGGTCCATCAATGGGTTTGAGAAATTAGAATTGAATAAAAGCTAATTCATATTCATAGAAATGCATTAGTTCCAAATGTATTTTTTGTTAAGGAAATTTGGAGTAGGGATTTTAGGAGTATAGCCAACTCAATGATAGTTGATCATACTAGTATAGTACCATAGGCGATCTGATTTAAGTACAGTGTTATTGCATTTGCCTGTTATATAATAAGTTTGTTGAGATTAAAGGTACCATTAACTTATTTTTTATCTTCTTTAATTCTAATCTTACATCAGCACCTAAGGGCAAGAAGAGGGGCACTGCAATGGTGGGTCCGGCAGGAGCTGGGGAGGTGCAAACCACCAGCACCAATGCTTATGGCTCTGCTCATCCTACAAAGTCCTATTATTTAATATTATTATTTCTCTAACTTTTACCTCTTCCCACTTTTATTCTACTTTTAATTTTCCTTGTTTATTTTTTATACTGTCTCAATTTTTTCCAATACTGTATCGAAGTTTTGTTTAATTCCTATGCATTAACTTTTTTCTGTCTTCCATAGACCATCTTGTATTTCACCCCTTCATTGCTCTACAATGATTTCGAGTCATCATCAATCATAGGCTATAGCCCTGCCCTGCTTTTCTGCAAAGCTTTTGGTTGGCTCCACTAACTGTCTTTTCAAACATTCCAACAAAATGCCCAGAGTGATATTTTTGACAGAAGATACTGCAGTGCTAACCGAACTGAAATGATGTTTTGTGGTTGCATTTATAAAATGTATTTTAAAACATTAAGGGGGTTATTACAACTTTGGAGGAGGTGTTAATCCGTCCCAAAAATGACGGTAAAGTGACAGATATACCACCAGCCGTATTACGAGTTCCATAGGATATAATGGACTCGTAATACGGCTGGTGGTATATCCGTCACTTTACCGTCACTTTTGGGATGGATTAACACCTCCTCCAAAGTTGTAATAACCCCCTAAGACTGGGAGGTGTACCTGGCATCTAAAAACTGTATACTGTTTTTTATAGCCACATAAACCAGTGGAACCGGCTCAAGTTCTACCACTGAGAGAGCAGATGGAGCAGGGGGAGATGAGGCCGCAGGGACGGGTGATGGTAAGTCACATCGCTTGCGGATTGACAATTATTCTTACAATCTAGCTACAAGGGTGTTGTTGTGATCAGATTCATAACTCCCCCCCTGTATTACAGCTACAGCCATGGTTGGGTTACGTATGGCCTCTTCTATCTGCAACTCACCAAAAGTGCACATAATGTACGCAAAAAATGATGACTTGATGGAAACGTGAAAGAACAGAGGTTAAAAGAAAGGTTGGGTGAAATCAGGGAAAGGAAAGAATGCCTGGGTGGATGAAAAAGGATGCGTAGGTGAGTATTGGTATTGGGTAAATGGATGGATGGATGGGTAAAAGGATGATTGAAAGAAAGGGTGGATAGCGTGGATACTGAAAGGAAAGAAAAAGGATTGTGAATTTAGGTGAAAGACTGGATAAGAGGAAGTAAAGCTTCAATCATGGTGGCTATGGGTGTATATAGGGGAAGAATATAAGGACAATTGAATAATTGCTTGGATTAATAGAGGAGGGAGCTCTTCTTCTGTAGTGAGATCAGTGATGCCCCTCTATTCTTCTAAAGCAAAAGCTCTACCTACCTGCCTAATCTAGCTGCCTTATGATGCAGTACAGTAAGGCAAGTTTCTTCACTTTCCTAAACACCCAGCAAATCTATTTGCTGGAAAGAATTTGTGATGGAAGACATGACCAGTAAGTAAAGTGGGACTAGAAAGTGCCCGATTTGATTTCAGGTTTGCCATAGGAGATACTCTGTGATGAAAATGCCAAATACAATCTATATAGCCCACTCCTTTCCCTGTAATGCAATGCATTGTCCCCCCATTTGCTTACGGCAGACAGGATAAATACATTTGCATTTTATACATGACGTGTGACGTATCTTAGTTATTCATGTGCCTTTTTGGAGTCAGGGTAGAAACGGAACTAAGTGAAAGGCATGTGGGGAACAAAGATAGATAATTGTCAGCTACAGCTCCCCAAGCTGCAGACAGTAGAAACATACTTAAAGCGCTGGCTAGCATGCCTCCAGTTATTTGGCACAACAACTTGTACTCCATAGTGTATAATACCCTACTCATCACAATGAGAGGTAATTCCTTTTTATTTTACCACTAAATGTGTCTGTTTAGTTACCAGAAAAGGATTTAAAAGAAAAAAAATAAATCGCTGTTTTTTAAATCTTGACTTATTTTCCCTTAATTCTTTCCTACCAGAAACTTTTTATGTGAGGCATGTGTAGGTAAACAAATAAAATATTGGCCCTGTGACTCTCCTAATCATTATCATATCAAATTCTGATGTCCCTTGGGGACCAACAATGTAGTGTTAATGTGCCACCCACTAACTATCATTTGAAGAAGTGTTTGTTCAAGGCATTGGTTACAATTTGCCTTTTTTTATTCTTCTTTTTCTCAATATAGCTACTCCTCCCCAATGACCGCCACCATCCAGGCACGAAATAGAAGCCCTTCTGCCACAGCGGAGGCTGGGGAACATTCAGACAGAATATCAGTGCCTCGTGATCCTGGAGAAGAAAGCTGCCTCGGACTCAGGACCCAGCTGAGGAGCAAGCCAGCCCCTAGCCTCCTGGCCAGTATATCACTGGCGCCGCCACCAGCAGTCAGGGTCCCTGACTGCACCTGCTCCTGAACCCTCCCGCTCCAACAGGGCGTTTCTCTGACTCGTTATGCAGCGGATGGACCGGATGGAGAGCTGATTCGCCAGCATTATTCACAGTCTCGACCAGCACTGGACCAATATTGGCAGTGCCCTTTTTATAAGCTCTTTTCTAAAAAATGTTTTGTTTTGGTGGGAGGGACATGTTGTGGGTGGAGAGGGTGGGGAGGGATTTGGGCTGGACTTTGGACTTTTTGCGGATGTGGTTGTTTATAGTAGAAAGGGGTGGGATTGTTGTAGGTGGAGAGGGAATATTTTTGATTTGCAAATAATAATCAAATGAAGGGGATCATTTTTTTACTTCATTTGTGTCTCAAATCTTTATTTCGGTGTGTTAGACTTTTAGTTTGCACTGATGTCTTTTAGTGTAGCCTATTGTTTCTAATCTGCTAAAAATGTGTATGTCATTTACTTAGACTCTTGCTCCATTGTCCTCTGCAACTACAATTAACCACTAGGGGATGATTGCCAGTGCCTATTTTGCCTACAAAACCCCTGTACACACAGACAACATCTTTTTCAGTAGGAGTTATTTACTAACTAAACAAGTTCACTTCGATCCATAGTTCTTCTCTTACTTGAATAGATGAAGTGAGGGGGTCTTCTTACTGCAGGTGTTTTCCTAAGTTGGCATCATAAGGAGGTGGCACGGGTAGTACTAGCAGGCTAGCATGCTAACAGGGAAGACAAAAGGTTCCACTCCCACCTATGCGAATTCCAACTACCGGATTAATTAAAGGGTTACACATCACTACTAGCTAGATTGATAGAAAACAGCAAATTTGTTGGTCATATGTCACAACTTTAGGAATACTGAGATCAGACTACCACAATTACAGCATTAGACTCACAACAAAGAAGATCATGTGATAATAGAATCTAGCAATATCTATTTCTTCTGAGCAATGTTGGGGAGCGATAAAACTTAACTTAAAAAACTAAATCATGGAGTCAGGAGAAGTGGGCTCAGACTCAAGAGTGTTTGGAACAGGTTAAGCATTTACAGAACACACACACACACAAGGCATGAATGAAGATGGTGATGGGGCCGGTGTGGAATATTGCTCAGGTAATAGAAGGTAGAAAATCATGCAGTGAGTTGGTATTGCTTTCACATCTGCCCCAGCAAGTGTGTGATTCTTTTATGGTGGAAAATGAAGTCACATCTCAATACATCACACAGCCATGGGGAAGAGGGTTAAGTGCTGAATGACTGGATGGGAAAAGGGATTTGGGGAAAGGTGTTGCAAAAACATACACTACACTAATAAAACCACGACAATATTGGTTTGGGGGTTGAGCAGCACACCATCATCACTTTCTTCTGGAAGGAAACGAAAGGATAGGTAAGTATGACACAGTTTAGTAAATTCATTGGAAACAGTCCTTCTATCCCAGAGAGACCTCAGATAGTATATCCTAAGTGTTATGTCTTCTAATTTTGAAATATGGAAGATTGAATGTATTCCACCCAGTTTTAAAAATTATGATTGTTACAAGAAAAATGATACTGGATTGCCAAACTGGGTGATGCATCTCCATTCTTCTTAGAATGTCCGCCACTCTGGTGCTTCTTTGAACCTGTCCAGTAGGTAAGGTGTAGTCTTGAGTGTTCCAAGTTTTGTTTGTGCAGGAGAGGACAAGGAGGAGGCATGTGTATTGAAAAAATACAGTAGCTGTACTGCAGAGTAAAGGAAAAGGAAATAAGAAAGCAAGGTAACCTGCATGCGGAATCAGGAGTGTACCAAGAAGACTTGGAGGCAGAGCATGAACATAAGAGGAGTTTCATATTTGAGCTAGCAATGCAGCAAACACATACTCAGTAACATTTCCAAATCAACGCATCTCTCTTCAGTTCACAGAGCTGAGTGAGTACTTGGCCTCACAGTCTTTGCCATCATCATGGGTTCTCTTTAAAGTCAATAACTTTCTCCTTTTCAGCTGTTAAGCTAAACCCGCCCTGAGTCCTTCCATATTCCCCCTACAGATTCAGAGTAATTCCGCCCCAGTACCAAAAAGAAAGCAAGGTAGACCTATGAAGTACACTGCTCTTGAAGAACAAATAGAAAAACAGAACGTAAGTATTTTTTTTTTGTAGATTTATGTTTGGTAACTAAAGTGGCTGGTTTGTTATGAGGAACCAGAAAAAAGGGATAGATACTGCAGATAAATTTCACTACTTTTGAAAGGCCAATCACGTTCAGGAAAATATGATCACCCATCAGCCCCCAACCATTTCAAATCATCTAAAATAAGTTTACAGAATTGCTGAATTCCCTCGCTCACTGTGAGCCACCACATTCACCAGTCATCACTCACAAATTTACAATTGATCAATATGTCAATACTCACTGGTGCATTAGTTACTTAGTTGTTACTTCTTCTAATCCAAGCTTTGTGGTTGAACAAAATGTCTCCCTTTGATTGTATCCACGTATTGGAATTAGGCACTGGCATTCTTTTAATCAATGATCTTCTAGGGCAGTCCGGCTAGGTGATGTAAATTGGATGGGCAATGGCATGTGAGGGAGGTGGGCATCGTCTCCAATGTCCTGAAGGGTATGTGGGGTCTTTTTCACTGCACACGTGTCCAACTCTAATCCGTGCTTATATATGACTATAAAATCAGTGGTGGGGCGGCATAACTCCGACACAAACATAATGTTGCACATACACCTCTTCTGGGTCATGAAGATACTCCTGGAACATCCTCTGAATGGTCATTGGTGCTCCCACCTGCTCAGCCACTTTTCCTTCCCCTCTGCACCGTTCTTAAGACCTGCTACTTGAATCAAGCCAATGCAGAGGTTGGGTCTGATTCTTCTGTTGATATTGTTGCCGGTTTTCTTGTTGGTGGGGCTGGCAGATGTGAGACAAGACTGCCCTCTCTGGCAGTTGAAGACGGCATCACAGAACTGCGCAGTGGGACTCTAAGTTCCATCCGTTCTTCTTCCATTTCTCCTGCTTTCTCAACAATCCACCTCTTGTATTGTGAAACATCCCCTTCAGAAAAAGGAATCATAGCGGAAATAACTTTTTTTGTAGGGTGAATCAAGTAGGCTGGCAGACATGTACTATTTGGACGAGATGATGTAATTTTGCAGCTTTGCATTACAAGTCAAGCAATAGCTTAGGGTATTAACGAAGGCATGCACTTCAGGGTTTTCATTCGCACCCCCAAATGTAAACCTTTCAGACACTTTCTTTAGCTGCTCCTGTAGCAGATGCAATAATGGGATAGCTTGGCCCATTCTACTGTCCTCCTTACTAACGTCTTGAGTGAAAACCTCAAAAGGGAGCAGCATCTGTGTGAGGCATTTGACTAGGCCCCATTTGTCCGCATCCATGGTCATAGCTTTCCCAATTGCATCAGCTCCTCATGAATGACATGGTCATTGATCTGTTTCTACTGCTCAAACTGTCGTTGCAACATATAATAGGTTGAGTTCCAATGTGTTTGCAGCTCCTGTTATAGGGCTTTAACTGGTACTCTATTATCACACTGAATAATCCACAACTGTTCTTAACACAATGGGAGAGGAGGGGAGAGAAATGACATATACCCAATCCTGTCTCCCAAGATTCACAACCAACTACACAGGGAGTATGGGGTGTTTAAGTGGGTACCAAGTACACGAAAGTTGCTCTGGACCCTCTTTGTATCCCAAACTTCGGGACTTGTTTGTGTGCTAAATTTAGTTATCAGGAGGGGAAATTCTCTTTATGGACTAGGTGGTCCCACACACTATATAGTTTCATGCCTCATCATTTGACCACCTAGCCCCATCCAGGTAGGATAGTATACCTGGACGGACTCAACCTCCCCGTTAAAACAACTGGGAGGGAGTGCAGAGATAAAGATAATCTGGATAGCAGTGGGATTGTACTGCAGAAAATATAAAATCACCTAATCAGACACCTGTGTTTTATTGCACCTTTATTCATGGTGATTGTTGGTGAGATTAAAAACAAACGGTGGGACACCTATGGAGGGCAATGACTCGAAGGCTCACCTACTGTTCACTGGCCAATATGTTTCTGCCCACTAACTAGAGACAAAGAAGGTCTGGGGCCATTCATCAGGGCCGAGGATCCCTATACTCATGCACTAACAAGTTGTGTGCAGAGGGAAGGAGGGCGGCTACCTCAGTAGGAGGTGGCCAGGTAAAGATGATAGAAAAAAGGGGCCTACCTGTGGATCACTTAACCACGAGGGCCTACATATAGAAGAAAAAGGATGTTCAATTAAGATATACTAATTGAAAGTGCTACACAGCAAACCACAGCACACAAAAAAGTGAAAGAGCATGCTCAAACAAGCAAGTAATCATGCAACATCTTTACAAAAAGTCACACTGGATGTGGGATTTAGTGCCACGGATTGTGGAAGGGAGAAAAATAAATAAATTATGCTGTTGATTTGTCTGCCGTGCTCTTCACCCAGGATGTTCTGGAGGAAATGGAATTACACCTAAGAAAATGAATGCTGTAGCACAGCTCTGCATCTTTGGTGGATGGAGGAATGAATCAGATGGATGTGGATGAATGGATCAAGGCAAAATGCAGAATTAAATAAAAAATAAACAATTACAAAAAAAATTAAAAATAAAATATAAAAAATAAAATAAAATAAATTAAAAAATACAATTAAACATAAATAAAAAGTACAAAAAAATCAAAAAGCTAAAATATAAAAAGAAAAAGAAAAAGCAAATTAAAAAATAAATAAAAAAATGTCATGCAAATTAAAATGAGAAAAGAAAACTGAAAAAATTAAAATAGAAACTTCAAAAACAAAAGCAATAATTAATGATGTTTGTATGTAAGCCTATGTCAAAGATACACTGGCTGCACACACAAAATGACTGCCAGCCAGTCACATGGTCAAAACACAACAACAAAGAGCAAGGAGGAGACCTGGAGAACAAAGAACATATGCAAGTCTATGGCAAGAGACACTGACTGGATGGACAAAATGGCTGCCAGCCAGCCACATGGTCAAACAACAAGGAGCAAGGAGGCATGGCAAACACGGACCACATGCAAGCCTTTGACAAGAAACACTGGCTGGATGGACAAAATGGCTGCCAGCCATTCACATGGTCAAACAACAAGGAGCATGGAGCCATGCCAAACAAGGACCACATGTAGCCTATGGCAAGGGACATCTGCTGGATGGACAAACTGGCTGCCAGCCAATCACATGGTCAAGCAGCAATAACAAGGAGCAAAGAGGCATGGCAAGCAAATAACAACAAATGCATGCAAGCCTATGGCAAGGGACCCTGGCTGGATGGACAACATTGCTGCCAATCAGCCACACAGTCAAACAACAACAAGAAGGAGCAAGAAGAACAAAGTAGAACACATGCAAGCCTATGGCAAAGAGACACTGGTTGCATGCACAAAATGGCTGCCAGCCACATGGTAGAAAGCATCCTCCAATGCCATCAAATATTATTAACCCACAATATATACACTTTTTGCAAACAAAATGAAATTAAACTCGTAGGCAACATTTTACATTTAATCCAATGTCATCCCTTCCCTAAATTAGGTTTTAAAAACATGTACTACTGAAACATTTAATTCATGCACTGATGACTACTAGTACTGGGCCGACTTGCTAAAGGGCCCTTTGGAAATCTAGGCCACATACTAAAATAATATTGCAAATGTTACAAACACGTAGAAAAGGTACTGAGCTGCAGAACAATTTTCCTTTACAAAAGGTGAAAAATTAATGAAATACCAAATAAATAATAACTAGGCTTATACTTAAACTCCAGCCCATCCAACACTATAACATTTTAAAATCAAATAGCAAATTAAAGTACAAAGCAATACTGTTGCATGCCCAAGCAAACAAACACAAAACCCTTGTAATTAAACAGAAACAAAGTCCTTAACCAAAGGTATATCCAAGAGACAAAAAGAGTGATTCTTCCACCTTGAATCCAAGTGAAAATTGACAAGGAGATGGACAAAGCACTGGGAGGAGCCTGCTGGACAGGAACAGGAAGTTGGTGTCTCTGAAACACTTCCTTTCTATTTGCAAAATAAGTCTTCTAAATCTGAAAAACAAATTGCAGGGTCCATTGGAGAAGAAAATCTAGTCAAAATCTCTTTTTGACTAGATTTAGTGGCTTTGGAGTAGAAAATCTACTGCAGAAGTGATTTTGTGCTTGCAAGTGGCTCTGTATTGCTTGCCAGCACAGCTGGACGCAACTGCTGTGTATGGCATTTACAATAGCTTTGAGATTTTAACTTGTCAACAACAAACATATATTTACAACATTTTATCTAGCGACTGTTAGATGAATTAGAGAATAGATAATTATATTTTTTCAGGTTTGAACTTAAGTTTCATTTTGTGTTGAAAAAAATGGGTTTCATTCATAAGTGCTCTAGAAGATTTTAGGTAACTTTCTCCAGTGTAAATTATGCTTGCACCCTTGTTTATTCACATAGATTTCCCTGAGGCATGTGCAAGCATGTTGCATAAAGCAATTTGCTCATGCAAATATAAGTGATTTACAGAGTTTTTCTTTCCTATTGCATGAAATGGTTTTCCACTACGAAAAGGTTATTGTTATGAAAAGATAAGACTAAATTTCTAAAACTGATTTTTTACATTTGCTCTGGTAAAACTCATGAATGAGCCTCTGTTGAGTCCATCATCAAGCGCACTATGGAATTTGGTTCTGTATTTTGATCCGCCATTTGAAGCATCTACCCTAGGTCACTTCCTTGGTTATTCTCATTTTCTCCTTACTCACTTGGGGACACATTATGAGCCATGTCGTAATCTCAATTTGGGCGAAAACAGGAGATTCTTGTCCATATCGAGATTACAAATTGCGCAAGTAAAACAGAGATCTGGTAACTTTCACCGTTCACATTCCCCAACGAAAAACTGGTTAGAAATAAACCAAACAAACAGAAAGTGATGCACACATGTTCATGTTCATATAGTATTACTCATTCTGACTGGGAATCTCGAAATAAGGGTTAATTCTGCAGGTAGTAAAAACTGCTCCCAACTGCATCGATATTTACTGGCGTTATTTACTGGCGTTATCATCTACCGAAAACACGCAGGGCAAAAATAGCTTTTAAATTATATATTATTATGAACGCAACTCATACTTTTGCACCTTAACTGCTTTCTTTTTCTTTGGGCAGTTTAGTGCATTGCACTTCTAAAACAATTAGAAATAAAAATGTTCTGGCAATTTTTATTCATTATTTGCAGATTCTAGAATTCTGCACAACAAAATTTACACGTTTCTGAAACATCTACGATATGTGAACTTTTTAAAAACCTTCGCCTAAGGAAAACTCAGTTTAAGAGAAAACATGTGTAATATGCAATGCATACCTGTCATAAAAGATTTTCAATTGTGCCTTTCTTGGAAACCCCTTTATTTAGAAAAACAATATGCTAATTAATTGGAGCCAACGGTTCTGTTTCTCTTCTAAATTGCTCCATAATGTATTGTATGTGTGCCTCTGTATGTCCAAAGAGGAAGATTCCTTAACATCTGGACGGGCCCTAAAGCATGGAGCTCTTCAAAGGGAGGATTAATGCACATATTCACTTAGCTACTTATAGTGGTTTCTCCAAAATTGCAGCGTAACAAAATAAAACACATTTCTGAGCATGGTTCTGTCCAATTTTTCATAAGTAGTAGCATATTGAATAACAATAAACGTTTGTGGTCTTGATTCAGAAATCAGAATATCAGATAACCATAACACGATTTTATAAGTATGTGGCATACCAGAAAATTTATTTCAAATTTAAAGCAGATTAGAAAACATACACATTATTAAAACGGTGTGCATGAAGCAGGCTTATTATGGATAGTACTGCTCATTTAATCCACCACTGCAGTGAATAAAACACAAGCTTTATAGTCAAATGATGCAAATAATTGTAAAAAATCCAGTTCAGATGTGTATCCTATTTTAGTTTAAAATAAAACCATCTTTTTTAATAAACAAAATTCAAAATCGCAACCTAGGGGAGACGTTTTTAAAACGATGTTTTGGGGATTTTCTTGACATAGGGCCCAGAAGATCAGTGAATTCATGAGCAGACAAAAGAGTCAACGGCAGCAAGAAGAATTAGACAGAAAGGGTAAAAGGGAAGTGTGTGAGAAGATAGTAAGCAGCCACGAAAGGATAACGACAAGAGGCCGTAAAAAATTCCAACTGTAATGGGTACTATTGTAGCTAGAGAGGTTACATTCTTTACCCACCTGAAGTACAGTACCACTCATTCCATAATTTGGGTAATGTTTGTTCATGTTGAGCTTGTGACCTATGGATCTATGTGCCTGATTTAGCAATGATTTGTGAGTTGGTAATCAATCGCAAACTGGTTAGTGAACACTAAATAGTCTGCTTGAGATGTACGAAGACTCTGTAAATTAGTGTTTTTTTAAAGTGCACACCACACCAAAAATATAGCAATTTTAATGTTAACAATAGAAATTACTGAATCCCTAAGAATGGGTTTCCAATAGCGAGTTACTATTTTGATCCACCAAGCATTAGCAATCAGGAAACTTGTAAAAAGTACTACATTTTACATGTGCAAAACACTATTGATTTGAAACAGGAAGTAACCAGGTACAAAGTTTAAAAGGGGGTACCAAAATGCCTTGCAATCATTCACAATAGTGCGCTCAATGCTCTAGGGAGGATGATGAAAATTCTGGGAGCTCAACAGAGAGGGAGAGAGAAAAGTTATTCAGGTAGAGGGTGACTTTCTTTGAATAAACTGTTGAGGAGATTTATGCCAGATATAGGTTTATCACACTGCTTAATTAATGATTTGGGTCCTGTATTAGGTGGGCCTATGCCCCACAGCATAGCACTACCTACACATATTCCGGTATTTTGTAGTTTATTCCTGCTAGCTTCAAGTAACTAGAAGCACACTGTGTTGCAGGCAAAACTTAGCAAAGTACTGTATTCAAAGTTTTTAGGAACTTTCTAGAGGAAATGTTGCTTCAACTTAAGTCCCACATTTCTTTTGCTAGCATAACTGCAGAGTTGTAAAGTACCAAAATTCAGGTTATGATGTAGCATATTTTCCACATGTACTTGGTTGCATAGAATTTACACATATTTTATGTAGCTCACCCTCTGATACAGAGTGTGGGCATGGTAACTGGAAAATCCATCATCCATATAACATACACCTAGTATGTAATGCAAAATTCTGATCAGAGATCCACTTGCATGATACCCTGGGAGCACTCATGAGTTCCTCCAGGATGCAGTTTGAGAAAGAAGGCCATTGAACATCAAAGGGCTGGACACATCTGGCTCTCTGTCCTCCCTCAATGCAATGTGGCATTTTACCAAGTCATGAAGACCCAGAATTCTGTAAGTACCTCAGTTCTGTTCACTCTCACCTGTCTGACACATTTACCCTCCTGATTAATAAGATTTTTTCTGTGCAACCAGCTACAGGAAATATGGGTTACAACTCCACGCCAAGAGGTGATTACCAGAGACCAAACAGACAAACCACATTGAAAGCATCACATGAAACTATCAACAAGATCGATGTCAAGGGAAAAGTGTGGAATCTACATCAATGGTAGTTTTAGGCCACACCTCCTCTCTGAGTGTTCTTCAGCCAATAACCATTTCTCCATTCAGAAGTAAATTAGTCAATGAGTATGTTAAATGAGCAGCAGTTAATTGGAGAGAAAAACAAAAAAGTGAGGGACCATTAACTGTTTTTCTTCAGGGCTGCATTCCATTTCTTCGTTTTTGCTTGCTATGACGTTTAAGACCAGGAGAAATCTTATGACACAAGACACACATCTGGGTATACGGACACATATCAAATCTCACCAAGAAAGTCAGAAAACTGATCTTTGAAATGCTTGAATAAAGATTGAGCCACTCGTATTTTCTCTTTCTTTTTTAAGGTTGGTCTATGTCTGAAGTGGCACATTGAACAACAAACTATGGGCTGTAATACAGCCCGAAACATTATAATTTGCTGAAATGTATTCAAGCATTTCTCCTATTACTGTTCAGGTCTGCTGCAGATTGATTTACGTCTATGAAGGCATCATACATCAAAAAGGTACAGCTAAGCAAAAGCACAAAAGAAGTGAGCTTTGCGTCAGCCGCCTTTAACCACGAGTTTTCATTTGATTTTCATGCTTTGCTATTGCTTGAATGGCTTGAAGCCCATGGTATTTAAAAGATGTTTATATTGTCTCATTTTGTGCACTCACTAGATTAAATGATGAGAATCAAGTAGTTCTTGGATTAAATTGCAGATGCAACATGCCATGTAGCTTCTAACAGAGAGGTATTACTCACTTTTGTTGTATTTACTTTGCTGCCTTGGTGAAATTTCAATTGCTGATTTCTGGGCTCTTGTCAAACTTTCAAACTGTACATACATATAATCAATGGCTTGGGAACACAAACAACAATTTAAATAAGGATTACAAAAAAAGGCAAAGAAAATGAAATTAAAAGGCAAAATCAAGAAGAGAGCTATTGTATTGCAACAGTTTTGATATCACCACATCCTTATCATCTTCAAATATTATTTCAAGTGAACCCCAAACTGTTTCAACACATTATACATTTAAGTCCCTGCCACCATTCTTACCAGCTCGATACTACTTAGATTTTCAAATGTCTGCACAGCTCACACAACTTACCTGCACACCTATCTTTAAAGTACAATAAAACTGTGCAGGTTTAAGAAAGCTTTGCAAAATTGCAAACTGAAAAACCTAGGCAATTTTTCACACTCCTAAAAGGACTAGCTTCTGTGAGCAAACATTCAATTTGCCCTCTAATATTTTGATTCAATGCAGTGAGTGTATTTTGTGGCAAATGTAATGGTACAGCTATGTCAATCACACATGTTGCTTAGATTAGTGTTCTATATTTTCAAAATGGAGCCCCCACTAGAAGGATACTTATAGCATTATAGCTTTCAAAATGTACGTGCTCATGCTCGTTTAACATTAAATTATGGCTTGCATTCTCTAAATCAAAAGAATAAAAGAATATTTTCTGGACCTGGAATAATGGTTCATTTAGGTTAATGGACTTGCTGCAGGGATAGGTGTTTAACTTTTGGTCACAAATGCTAGTTACCTAGCGAGACAAAATAAAGGCAGAAGTAGCAATCACTACATATAAACCGATGATTTTGTTATCTAACTTTTATATAAAAAAATTAACCACACAATGTATGCACACCACTGTTAAGATTGCTTTGTATTTTAAACAGAATATATATCTATATATATATATATATATATATATACTGAACCATGTATGCTGAACCATGTTATTTTAATTGAATTTCATAGGAAGTCTCAAGAAATAATGTTCTTCTTTTCCACTAAAAATAATTCTATTTGCTATTTTATCCTCATTTCCATTCATTCTTAATGGAATCTAGATTTAAGTATGTGGCACCTAATCTTATGCAATACAAATAGAAGAGCTGCGATAAGAACTACTGGAATTAATTTTAACTTGCCCAGTGCACTGATGGTACATTTTTAAATTTCTTTATATAGATCTAAAATGAGTGACGACTCCCATTCGTAAAGAAATACACCTTGACAAATTAGGTTTTGTGAAGGTGGCAGGTGGGTCATGCATGAAGGAGGAATGAAAGGAACTAACATTTAATGTAACAGCTACCATCTAATGTTGGGTGGTTGCTTGGAGGCTCATAAACTATCCATGAATTGTTCTGCAAATTAATAAGTATACCAAAACAGAGCACAGATATTTTCATTTGACATCTCAGGTCCTAGAGAGTACGGTAGAGATCAAATTAAGTTAGTCCTTCAAAGGGTGGTGGACATCAACGGGTTGTCCACCATATTGGAAAAGAAAATGTTTTTGGTGAAAGAACAAGAAATATTTCCTTTTCTGAAATCAAAGCATTGATGTGAGGGAAGAGCTTCTCTCATGTCCCTAGATTGATTTTTTTGGTTTGCTTTTATGAGTGGAGCTCCAGTGCACTAATGCCATAACAGAACAAGAGTGAAATCTGATCTTGCTAATGGCACAGGCTGCTTTCACTTCCAAACATTCTGGAACAGCATAATCTGACCCCAAGCACCCATCAACATGGGAGAGACAATTTCCCCTATCTGGCATTCTCTCATCCTAGTAGATTACTCCTTGGGGATAGCAATGAACAAGTGATTCCCAAGCAGAGATCCACTCCACTTGAGACAAGGTATGTTTTCTTGTGGGGGAGAAAGTACCCATGGGCAACAGCCTGATCTCCACCCACCCTGGGACAAATCAATCTTTCTACCCACTCAGGGTATGGATGGGGTGCTCACCTCCATTCTGCCCTGGGGAGGAGCAGAAAGCCCAGTAGATCACCAGTGAATTGTTGAGTTACCCTTTTGGAGCAAGCTGTGGCTCTCTTGGGCATAGGCCTGTGATCCCCTCTCAGCCCTCCTGTGGTCTCCTAGGACAGTGAAGCACCAGATAGTTCTGGTCTGACAGGAGCAAAAGGAAAAGCTGCACTCAGATGGGCCAGAACGAAGTCGTAAAGCCTAATCCTGAGGCACCCAGGATGGATGCTGGATGGGGAGCTGGCACAGGGGCCAAGGGTCTCCCCTGCAATCCTCCTATGGACACCAAGTCTGGCAATGTTCTGTGTGTTCTGGGTGGGACATCAGCATGTATGAGAATGGTGGATCCTGTCAGCACACACAATAGGTTCTAGCAGGGAGCCAGTGGGGCAGAGAGAGCCATGGGCCTTCTGCGGCTACCCTTAACATTTTCAAGTTGTTAAGTGCCCCGGTTAGGACTGATCATCCCAAATATTTGTTTGTTTTGTTTTTAAAACAGGGCACAAATGTGAAATAAGGGGAGTAGATACTTATCCTATATTTGCTGCTCTATATTTGTATATTGTTATCATCCTGGTACCCATAGAGGGAGTAGGAGCACTATCAAGATGTTGTAGGGGGCTGCTGGGAGTGCAGGAGCCCACCAAGGAAGATTTTTTTTCAAAATTGCTGCTAGCCTCCTAGGTCATTGAATACATGGTCCCAGGAGAGGTTACTATATTTTTAAAGCACTTCAAGCTGGGGCTGTATTCTCTTCAGCTGGAGTACAAGGAACCTATGTGGCCGGTTCTATGGCTGCATTTTGTGGCCTACAGAGTATGAATACAATACTCCAAGATATGTTTATGGCTGTTGTGAGTATAAATGTGTTACTTACATTTTTGTATCAATAATCATTGTTAATTATTGACATGAATGTAGATGGGAACACCTTGTTTTAAAGTTGTTGATTTATTTTGGTGATTTAGTGACAAACAGAATAGGTCTGCTTTGTATATGTTGATGTGTGGACCTTCTCATAAAGTCGATAGACCTGCCTTTTAAATTTTGGTGTTCCGAACCTGTGACAAAGCCAGTAAGGGGAGCTTCCTTAAAATGACACCCCTTTATATTGTTACTTTACATTGAAAAACCTCAGAAATTCAGTGAAAAATGTAAAGTTTAAGGAGACATTTTAATTAGTTTATGTTTATAATACCTTACTTTGCATTTCACTGCAAAACAACAAAGGTTAAAGTGCTCTTATAGTTACGTGAAAATGTCAGTAAATCATGACATTTTAAACTAAAAAGCTATGACATCCATCAGTTATAGTTAACGGAATTAACTACAACTCACGCACTCACCATGCACTATTTATGACCTCACGTATTACATCACTTCTGAAATATTTTTTGACATTATTGTTAACCTCACTAATGACATCTATAATTACATAATTTATGTCATTGGTGTGCATGGCAAAAGAGTGACTTGTAGTTACTTTATTTAACTAAAATGGATGAATTTCTGTGTTTTTGAGCTTTAAAGCTGTAGGTTTTTAATGACATTTCCATCCTACCATAACATCATTTAAACATTTAGGCTCAACTGCCACCCTGGGAAACCAATCAAATCTAGATATTTCTGAAAACTAGACAAGTTGGAGAGTACAGGGTGTCACGACCTGCATGGATCCCATGATATTTTGTTATCCACAATGCCCTGCATGCTTCAAGCATTGGCAAAAGTCACAAACCTTTGCAAAGAAATGTCTGGAAGCTTCACACAACTTCACAAGTAGGGTTGTGTTTTTATTGGGAGAGCTGTGGGAAGAATGAGTGGTAAAACTTCTGTGAATCTCTACTGAATTTAGAAATGTGAGAGAAATGCATGAATTTAGACAATGTTTGAAATGTCCATGGGATTCACATAAATCCTATCAGCCTGGACTCCCCTGGGTGTCTAGTTTTCAAATGTGCTGGGTTTGGTAGGTTTTCCTTGGTGGAGGCCGAACCAGGACCCAAATACCGCAGCTACCCCATCACCAAAGCAGGTCATATTTTTTACAGGAAATTCTGATGTCTCCATGTTGCATTTTGGCCCTTTTGTGTTCTGAGCACTAGGGTCAGCCACACCAGTGTGGTAGAGTTTTTTTGAGGAGGAATGATAGAATAATTTTTGTTGTTATGAATTGGATTACTCCCCATTATGTAGCCCATAGTACAAGAAAGATCATATTTTTCAAAATGACCTCAAAATCACATGATCATGTTGGTAACTCCAAATTCAGAGTTGTACATTTTGTCCACTGCTCTTAAACTCAGGATCTTGTGTGCATTTCAAAAATACATATTCATCAGATTTAACCATATGAATTGCTAAATGGTCAGCACACAATGAAAAATCATTACATTCTGTAGCTCCGCTGTTGGGTCTGGGTATCATATCTTTTCAGCCATTGAGGTGAAAAATTACAAATGAAAATATTTCCACTAATTCCTTTAGTTTCCTACTTATTTTTATTATATTTTGATTACAATAATCAGTTTATTTTGGGAAGCATGAGTAATCTCCACAAATGACCTATCACTGAATTCAGAATTGTATTTAAGTTTCAGGAATGTATAGTTTTTTGAGGATCACCCATGGGTTTCACACCTGTTTGCACCACAAACTGCTAGTAAGTTGAAACTGCAAAAAATGCAAAAATGAACTACCAGTTAGAAAAAAATGAAAAGAGTGGCATTTTTTTACAGCTCTGCAACTCTGTTTGTTCTTGAATGCTGGAAGGGTTATGATCTCAGCACAGCAAAACTTTGGTTGATGCCATTTTATGAGACACAAATATGCTTTGTTACAGAGCACATTTGTCAAACAAAGCCCAATATGTTGCTATATTGTGACTCTTTTCTTGGTTTCCTTGACATCCTGGATACCTTTAGAATTCCAAGAGGTGACATAAAAAGAATAAACATTTAACCTGCATAACATTTGCACACAAAAAAGGTTACAAAGGCCTAAGCCTAAAGCCTGAACGTCAAAAACAGGGCTCATGAATGATCTGGAAACAGCTCAGCAGCTAAGGGATTATGGTTACACTGATGCTGATTCATGATAGCAGTAGGGAAAGCTATGTTGTTGGCAGAGCCTGACATTGAGCATTCATAGTTCAACCATCATTTTAAAAATTCTCATTTTACAACGTATTAGAGCTACAGATATGAATTAAATTATCAGTGTGTCCCAATCTGAAGAGAAGTTCTGGATTCATTTCTACTCAAAATATTTACTCTAAAATATATTCCTAAATTTTGGCAACAAAGGAACCAGCTGTACAAAGCATTTTACAGGTCGCAAATGGTCCATCAGGCTGTTTGCGACCGATATAATGCATTTTGGCATATAGCAACCTTCTTTTGTGAGTCAGTACCCTATTGCAGACTCACAAAATACAGTTTACGAGTTGCTATTAGGAAGGGGCATGTAAAGGGAGTCCCTTCCTAATGGCAGGTATCAGTGGTATGTAGGAATGTTTTGCGACCGAAATGCGATCACAAAACATTCATGTTTTACCGGCTCCACAGAGGAGGTGGTAACCCATTTGCAAACTGTTAGGGGTCCCCAGGGAACCCCATTCCATTTGCAAATGGGTTCCCGTGGGTGAAAACTTTTTTGAAGAGCAGGCAGTGGACCCATGAACCACATCATACTCTTAAAAAATGATTAGAAATGTTTTCAGTTTTCTTTTTGTAATGAATCACAGTGATATGTATTATTGTTTGCGACCGAATTCCAGTTGCAAAACATTAATAATTTGTCACCTCCTTGAAGTACGTGGTAACCCACTTCCATTCGAAAATGTAAAACAATATAATTTTTAAGAGCAAGCAGGGGTGTCAAAGACCACTGCCTATGGAATTGCTATTTAAAAGTACATAGGGCTTTGCTTAAAAAAATAAAATGTAAAGTTTCATTTGTTTTTAAACACAAACAGGCTGCATTTTTAAAAAAGCTTGCTTTATTTAAAAGCAATCACAGACATGGTGGTTTGCTGTTCTCAGCAGGCCACCATCCCTGTGACAGCTATCGTTCCTAATTGGTCACAAACTGTGACTGACCTCATTTATCTTCATGAAGGAGGTCGATTTGGAACCAATAGGAATTGCTATTTAAAAGTACATAGGGCTCATTTATGAGGCCCGTGGCACACAACTGTGCAGCAAGTGCCTTGCTGTGCCACCGGTAAAGGGAAGAAATTCACTGTATCTACAAGTTACAACACATTTCTGTCCTGTCCCCCTGGGCTGGTGCACAAATTGCTGCCATGAGCCAACACAGGCAACCTTGCACCATGGTGCAAGGTTGCCTGTGTTGTGGGTATGATTGTTTTCGTGCAAAACAATCACAAGAGGTGTTTTACTCTATGTGTGCTGCAGAACGCAGCACACATAGGAAGAGGAATAAACAAAGAGAAATAAAGATATTTCTCCCCATTGCATCCTCCTTACGCCACCCATGAGGTGGTGTATTGATCTGACACATTCCCAGACTTGTATATCTGGGAATGTGTCAGATTCCTTCAGGTTCCATGGGTGTTGCATGGGATCACTCCAAGAAACACCCATGGAACACTTCTTTCATGCAGTGTTATGCATGAAAGGGGTCCATATTTACAAGGCCATGAAAAGCCACACAAGGTGGCTTTACGTGGCCTTGTAAATATGGGCTGGCACACTGCGCCCCCGGACTGTAAAAAAAAATGACGCTCCAGTGGTACAGTGTGCAGCTAGGGCCTCGTAAATGAGACCAAAGTTTTTTTACATTAGGAATTGTGATTTCCTAATTGTGAATCGGTAAGTAAAATAGTTTTAAAAATCACAGTTCCTAACACTTGTACATCTCGCCCCTAATTGCCTTTATGGAATTTTGGTAATACAAAAACTAGGCTAAAGCATTTCAAAAGTATCACCACTTTTAATCCCATTTGGATGCAAACGCAATTTAAAAAGTGATTGAAATACAAGCATAAAAACAGCCAAATACTCTTTAAAAGATATGAAAAGTCCAAACAGTATGCAAAGAAATGTGCAAAATTCAACCGCACGTGCGCACCTTTTCAGGGCACGCACATTGTGTCAATCAATAATGCATTGTCCATCAAATTAGTGTAATAAGGAAATTGGACTTCATTATAAACAGGAAGTGACGTCTCAATTAGCCAAATTTCATATATACCATCCTCTATTAATATTTTAAGAAGATTATGTCCCTGACTTGCTCCAAAATGCCAAAGATGAATGTAGCAGATCATTATTATAAAATACACAATGAAATGCACTTACCATCTGGTTTCCAAGTGAGGAAAAATCGCAGCTGCTCCTTTTCCTTCTAACGTCAACATGTAATGGGAATGAAACAGTTAAAGTAAAAAAAAAACATTCAGCAGACAAGGGCTGTGATAGGATAGTGCAGCAGAAGGGCGCAGGCCTGACCCCATTGTGTCTGAGTTTACATGTGCTAGTCCGTGGGAAATGAGGTATTTCCTTCTTCTTCCTGCGTTGCGCTTTAGGTGTCTGGGATTCTGTGACCTTTCGGGCTTAGGGGTGGAATCTTAACAGCTTCTGATAAATCTATGGAAGGGTTCCACCTCCTTAATAAACCCCATGTGCCGGATGCACGTTCTTAACTTTTTAATGAGCAAGGAAATAAGATATTGAAAGTAATCGGGACACACATAACTTAACTGCAAGTGTAAAGCAAGCGAATAAATAACTGGAAATGTGCAGAGCTTATAAGCCAAGTACGTTTATAATGCTGATGGCAGTAGCAGTTACATATTATTATTGTCAGAGTGGTGACCTGGCATCAGTAGCTGGCAGGGTGGCTCAGCGAAATACACAATGGCTGCTACAACGTGGGATGAGGTGGTCACGTGCTCAACTCGCAGCATTGTTATAAGTCTTTAACCCTTCTCTTCTGAGGCGGTAAATTGAGTACCTTATATTGGGTTTTAATCAAAAACTGTCATTTATAGAGAATAGAAACAGTGAGAAGTGTAATATCCAAAACAAATTATGATGATTAAAATGTCACTGGAGGCTGCCTGTTGTGAAGACACTAACGTGCAAGTCCATCCAACTGTAAGATGGGTCTGTTGTGTATATATAAAGTGTATTTTATCGAAAAATATTGATTTATAATGCGTGGTAGACCGACGTAGTTAAAGTCCCAGATTTCTAAGAGCGACCATTATCTAATTAAACGGGTTATATTAAAAAGAACTGTATCTACATATTTTATGTGGATAGCCTAAAAAATCTGGCATGGAAACAACATTCCTCGACCTAAATTGGAGACCTCTGTATTAAAGTTGGGCACCTCTGTAGTAAAGGTATGGGATACGCAAATGACTGCAAATTATGACATTTCCCTTTAATTATAAAAATATGAAATAATTCATATATATTTTATGTTGTCGTGCACGTTGTTTATCGAACCAATGTCTGATCTAGCACCTCTTTTCAGTTTACATTTGTCAAATATCAGTCAAATATAGATTAACATCTCTGACAACATTCTATACCACGATCTGATCCGAACCTTCAAACACGGGGTTGGCTTTCTTTTTGTATTTTTGTCATTATGAAGTTTTATTACACGAAGAGAGTGATTTAAAGCTTGGGCCCCTACTGCAGACACCTGTGCTTAGTGTTGGATGGCATTGGAGATCTTCACTTGCATAGCCATGCCGGATAATATTACAGAAGGAGCATTATGCTCTTGGTCTACTTGTGAAAACACTGCTTATAATTTTCACCAGGACGCTTAGGATTGGACACTCTTCATTTGCGTTAAAGTAGCCCCTGTTCTATAGGTCCGTACAATACTTGTAAAAGTTTCCTCCATGAGAAAACATAGATAGCAAATCAAAACTGTGGCAACGTATGACAATACTCAAAGGAAGGGTTTTATCTCAAGGGACTAAGAAGGTCCAAAGATCGGTCTGACATCGCCAGATGGTGCAATCAGATATCAATCCCACCAGTCTGGGGAGTACTGAATTCCCATCAAAAGCACACTACACATGGCGTTGTGCCAGTTCATTGCCAGGTCTTATGATCATTTATTATTTATCAGGGCACCCTTCACCAAGTTGAGATGGTTGTCTTGGGGGGCCTGCAAGGGCAGTTATAGTACTCAGACTACACAATCCAAAATCTCGAATCCAGCCCCCCTCATTTCTAAATCTGGGGCACTGCATGGCACATCATTAAAGGCAGGGTAGAATCCTCCTGTTCCAGTGTTAACTATGATCAGGAGATGGCTGATTTACAATGAAGTAGTTTTCTCCTACCCTCTCTCTAAGTATGTTCATGCATTATGAGAAGCACAGCTTTACACCATGGCACAGTGTGCTGCTAGCTGCACAATGTATAATATCAGCAGTGTTATGATATTAAAGCCCAGTCTATCTTCCCAAGTTAATCACGGTTGCTGAAGGTTAACATGTTTTTTACTTGTTTATCGGCACAATTCTATACTAATGCCAACTAGGTACCATATCAACATGCTTCCAAAACATCTGGGGCCCAATGTATGATTGTTTCTAGCTCAAATGGATCAGAAATTGCTGAAAACACAGTGACATGACACATATTTCTGTGCTGTGGAAAGCCCATCACAAAATTTGACGTGCCACCTTTCAGTAGTTTATAGCTGTATGTGGGTGTTTAACTGGTACCAGTGAATGTGAAACATTTGTTCAGAAAGTGTTAAAATAATGAAGTAACACTATTGTAAAATGTGGCACATTATGCCACATAATTTGGCTTTTTGCCACAAAGTTTAGTCAAACATGCCACATAAGTTGGTCCATCCATGCCATATAATTCCATTGGCCATGATCTTTCTGAAATAAGGCCATTACACACACATTTTAGTAATCAGTAATTTAAAAAAAAGCAGTGCGACAAGTAAATGACTTAAAATAGAAACAAATACTCTTTGTAGATAGCATAATAGTTATGGCTTCATCAAGTGCAGCACTGAATTTAACCTCCATGTATGCCAACATCGCAGAATTGTTGGTGGGCCCAGGTAATGTGAGTAGCATCATTGAGAATTGATGATCTTCACTGTTTGTTGGCTGCTGGGCTCATGCTCCTGGCACCAAAAGGGAGTTACCAGGGACTGCCAGTTCCCGCCAGCCCATGAAAACTGTGACAACCATCTAATGCTTTTGTTTCTTATAGATATTCTCCATTCCGTTGACTCTATGTTCCTCTATATTTTCTATGTGACCTTGTGCTATCACCTAATTGCTATTTGTACAGTCTGGTATCCCCTTTTTGTTCTCTCATTTCACTTCTCCCTGTTACTTACTTCCTCACTCCTCACCTTCTCTCTCTGTTCCTCGTACTCCTGTTGTCTACCTTGTATGCTTAAAATGTCTCTTATTCTAGATTTCTCTATTACTTTTCTGTTTTCTAATCTTCTTTCTTATCATTCTCTACCACCCTGTTTCCTCTGCCTTATTCTGTTCTCTTGCTACGCCCTCCTCCTCCTATCTAATCCCTTTAACAGCAGCAGCCTCTAATATATCAAAGTGATGGGGCAAGCATAGTGCTCCACTGCATCAAAAAAAGTGAAAACAGTAAACAAGTATGCACAATAAAAACACAAGCATGCACTGTATTATAATTAAAAATAAAATAAATGTACTTACCCGGGCTATGTCTCCCTCTCTGTCCTTCCTAATCTCCGACCCGCACAACTGGAAGCAGATACTTTCCTAAGCAATCCTGATGCTGTTCTCATGCTGTTAGGCGGCATGAGAGCAGCGCCAGGATTGGATGGAGTGTCCTGGCTGGACACTCTTAAAGGCTCTTTAGTCCTGTGCTGGGTCTCCATCCAGCTGTCCAAGGCAGCCGGGTGGAGAGCTTCAAAGTGTGCATGTGTGCTTGGCCAGGGCAAGAATGCTGGCCAGACTTGCATGCACACTTTGCAGTGTCTGACCAGCTTTGCTGCAGTCCTCAGTTAAAAGGGGCACACCCCTTATAGTTCAGGGGCAGGCTGTGGCTCACTAAGTGAAAAATAAAATGGCAATGAAATCATTAATTTGCCATTTTGTTCCTCACGATCAGTGTGGCTTGCATAGAGTGGGGGGGTGGGGGGGCGACGCTCCCCAACCCTCATGAGAAACCGCAGCTGCCCTTTAATATGTCATTGATTTTAACCCTCTTGATCTATCTTCCCCTCTTCCGTTTTCTTCTGGTTTCAATCTCTAGCTGTCTACAGCAACAAAAAAATCCCATTTGCAGAAGATAAAGTCTCTTGAAATTATTTGCTATTTTTTCTCTTTCAGACAGCCTAATGCACCTGTGGACCCCCACTTAATTACTACTGGAATAGGGGGACCCCTAATGCATCATTTTTTAAATCTGGGGACACCCAATTGAATAATTACTGGAGAGCTAAGCTTATTTTTATGATTTCAACTGCAAAACAAAAAATGCAGAAACATGGGTTCACCAAACAAATTTACAAACTATGAAATATTTCATTTAAGTCACAAAACAAAAATAAGTAGTCAAAATGTAATTTTAAAGGTAATGTTGGGGTATATCAAAGTTCAATTGTGGCCACCCACGTCCATACTATATTCTGCTAGATGCACTTGTACTTCTCTCACACATATTCTGAGAATAAAAACGTAATTTTTAGCCACCAATTATAAAATCCTTCATATTTACAAAATCTTTTAAAACTTTACATTTTTCTTTTTAGGGTCGAGCACGCAAGCGCTCTGGCCTGTTGTAATCTCTCTGTGGGCTTTTAAGCACACACACACTACTGCTATTCATTCTTTGTTGTGCTTGTCTTAAATGCTCCATTTTTATTGGTGCAATTTGTGAAATGTCCCTCCTTTGTGTGCTGAGTTCCCTCCCAGGTGATTTCACTAAATGAACATTTTTGTTGGCTACATACGCTTTTTCCTGTTGCAGGTTGTGTGTTGGCCCCTCCTGCAGTTTCGGTTTGCCTTTCATCCCAGCCGCGATCCTTTCTAGATATTCACGCAGGGAGTCAATAACTCTCACGCTGACGCTTATGGCGGCCATGGCTCTTTGAACTGACTTGCTTATGTCAACTGTTTTACTTCTAATTTTCAATTTATGTGGCAAGAAAAGTCCAGTTAGGAACCTAAAAAGGCTAAAAACTCTAACTCAAGTGAGACCCATTGCATTGGAAATGCTTGCTATTTATATATTCTTTATTAATGTGTTAATAGTACTTGAATTTTCCAAGCAGTCATGGACCCCCTGCATAGACATGTGTAAGGTCAACTTCATCCTTCCATGCACTACTATTTAGACCAGAGGTAATGGAGGGCTCAATTTATAGAGCTGGCAGTGTGGGAGCTATTGGTTTCATGTTAGAGAAATAGACAGTCCTAGGGCACGATGACTCAAGAGCATAACCGTGCATCATCATAAATAATGCGTTTTCTTGCATGGCATGCAATTGGAAATGGCTGCAGAAAAGATACACAGATAGCCTCACTACAAGTGAAGTGGAATAGGGTGAGTTGTTTACTTATTAAGTGCAAATATATAAATATATTTGAGTTTTATACCAGAGCCTTGGTACATTTTGAGGGGTGTTTTGAGAAGAGAAAAAGAGAAAATACCTGTTTCTGCTTCGTGGTCTGCAGAATTTGACTGCTGGACCCTGGGCTGCATGTTGTGTATGGTGTCAGTACTTCTGATTTCTAAAAATAATGGGTCATTGATTTTCAGGATTCTGGGCTGAAAAAGAATGACTTGATTAATACATTGAATTTGCATAAACTATTGCAACATCTCAGTTATTGTTCACACATTGTGCATACGTTTGTATAAGGCTGAACAAGTCTTTTACTCTTTTTGCAATACTTTCAGAGTCTCTGAAGCAATGTCCAAACCTAAAAACAATCAACTTGACTAAAGGGCTTCTTTGTGTTCGGGCGTAATCTCTTGCCAATAATAGTTTTGATAAACTTTTTCCGATCTCCTAATTCTCAAGGGGAGAGCTTTTTACTGGAAATACATCTTTCCTTAATATCTGTTTAGCGGTATCTTTGATTCCCACCCAAATGATAAATCATGCTAGTTCTTATTGCCATAAATTATTTAACACCTTCGCTGCCAGGCCTTTTCCCCCTCAGGTGCCAAGCCTTTTTGAGGCTGTTTGGGGCAGTTCGCGCTTAAGCCCTCATAACATTTTGCCAACATAAGCTACCCACACCAAATTTGCGTCCTTTTTTTCCAACATAGGGATTCTAGAGGTACCCAGACTTTGTGGGTTCCCCTGAAGGAGACCAAGAAATTAGCAAACATACAGCAAAAATTTTGTTTTTTTCAAACAAATTGGAAAAAAGGGCTGCAGAAGAAGACTTGTGTTTTTTTCCCTGAAAAAGGCATCAAACAAGGGTTTGCGGTGCTAAAATCACCATCTTCCCAGCTTTCAGGAACAGGCAGACTTGAAGCAGAAAACCCAATTTTTCAACACAATTGTGGCATTTTACTGGGACAAACCCAGTTTTTACTATTTTTTTTGCTTTTTAGCCTCCTTCCAGTTAGGGACAGAATGGGTGTGAAATGAATGCTGGATCCCAGAAAGCTAAACATTTCTGTAAAGTAGACAAAATTCTGCATTCAGCAAGGGGTAATTTGTATACCCTACAAAAGTTTCCTACAGAAAATACCAGCTGAAATAAAAAAATAAAATAAAATTGAGGTGAAAACAACAGCCATTTTTCTCAATGTTTTACTTTTTCCTGTAATGTCACATTTTTTTCAAGCAATATACCGGTATGTCTGCTGGACTCTTCTGGTTTCAGGGATATATAGGGCTTGTAGGTTCATCAAGAACCCTAAGTACCCAGAGCCAATAAATGAGCTGCACCTTGCAATGGGTTTTCATTCTATACCGGGTATACAGCAATTCATTTGCGGAAATATAAAGAGTGAAAAATAGGTATCAAGAAAACCTTTGTATTTCCAAAATGGACACAAGATAAGGTATTGAGAAGCAGTGGTTATTTGCACATCTCTGAATTCCGGGGTGCAATAACACTTGTTTTGCTATTCTGTGTTCCCCCAAGTCTCCTGATAAAAATGGTACCTCACTTGCGTTGGTAGGCCTAAAGCTTGCGACAAGAAAACGCAAAATGGACACATCACATTTTTACATTGAAATCTTTTTGCTAAGTGCTTAGCTGTAGATTTTGGCCTCCAGCTCAGCCGGCACTTAGGGAAACCTACCAAACCTCTGCATTTTTTAAAAGTAGACACCTAGGGGAATACAAGATGGGGTGACTTGTTACCCAGAATCCTTTGGAAACCTCAAAAATGTGGCTTAAAAAACACTTTCTCCTCACATTTCGGTGACAGAAAGTTGTGGAATCTGAGGGGAGCCACAAATTTCCTTCCACCCAGCATTCCCCCAAGTCTCCCGATAAAAATGATATCTCACTTGTGTGGGTGGCCCAGGTGCCTGCCACATTGAAATGCAAATAACCTGTAGAGATTGAGGGGTTAGCACAGCGAGTTGATAAGCACATATTTTTCTTTTATAAATCTTTTAGGCTGACTCTGCTTTGGGGACCCACACAAGTGAGGTATAATTTTACTTGGGAAACTGAGGGGAATGCTGGGTGGTAGGAAATGTGTGCAGGAGAGGTGATCCTACAAAGAACAGTGAGGAAAATATGCTTTTTAAAGCAAATTTTGAGGTTTACAGAGGAGTCTGTGTAAGAAAATGTTGGGGGATCCAGGCAAGCCACACCTCTCTGGACTCCTTAGGGTATCTAGTTTTAAAACATGTCTGGGTTTGATAGGTTTCCCTAGATGAAGGCCGCACCCGGGACCAAAAACATAGGTGCCCCCCCCAAACACAGTTAGTTTTGCAATACATCATTTTGATGTGTCCATGTACTTATGAGATGTTCCAAACACTAACATTGTGAAAAGAAATGCACTTAGGTTATGTTAAAAAGACCCCTCACCCACCAACCAAGTTGGTGACATGCTTCATCATCGGGGTCCCACCCGAGACACCTAGCGTGTCATGTGTGTGCTGAGACGCCTGATTACAGCAGAGCAGGTTTTGTTATTTTTACCACACATACTCCTTGGATTTGGAACGACAGTGAGTGATGGTTCAGTAGATCAAATTTTATTAACAAGAGATTTCACAAAAACAACACTTGCATCGACAGACAGCGCCACTCAAGGGCCCTCATGCATGATGCAGCAATCACACCAGCTAATGGGAGTGTGTGGACTGGTGTTTGCCTGGCAGTGTGTTCCAGTAGCCAACAGCAAGTCAATATTTACACCGTCAGCCAAGCGCCACCCCACGCACACCGCCAGCCAAGCACCACACCACTCACACCGCCGGCCAAGCGCCACCCTACGCACACTGCCAGCCAAGCGACTCCCTAAGCACACCACCAGCCAAGCACCATCCCACACACACCTCCAGCCAAGCAACACCCCACGCACACTGCCAGCCAAGCCCCACCCCACACATACGCCAGCCACCGCTACCCCACACACACCGCAAGCCAAGCACCACTCCACGCACACCGCCAACCAAGCGCCACCCCATGCACACTGCCATCACTTTTTTTTGTTTTTAAACAACAAAGAAACCACTAATTATAAATAAGTACAAAACTACAAACACAAAAGCTCTAACTGAATACATGACAGTAATGCCAACCGTGAAACTGAACATATGAAAATATAAAATAGCAGTTTACGCACACAGTATTTCCCAATAATTCTTCTGTGTATTGTAGCTCCTGAAGCAGCCACCCACACACAGCCCAGACTTTGACGGACAATCAGAGCAGTACATCATAGTCTCCTTCCTTATACCTCTTTGAGCACAGACTCTACATCTCTTAGCAGGAATGTTTTTTTTTGCTGTGGGAGGAATGTGCTCAGCAAACTGATGATCTTTCAATCTAGCCACATCCTCCACCACTGCTTCTCTAGGAACTCTTGCCTGTTCCATCACAACAAGGCTTGCTGTGATAGACTCCTGAGATTTCACAAATGTCATCCTTGACTCTGGAGAACTATCCTTGAACACAACAAAAGCATTAAAAGTTGCCAAGTGGAACAGGTGAACCGCTAATTTCTCATACCAAACATAAGACATACGAGCAGCAGTGTAAGGTTCAAACCTCTGATCTACTCTATCAACACCACCCATGTGCTTATCATAGTCTAAAATGCACACAGGCTTGCACATTTCAGCAACTTGACCCCAGACAGCCACAGGTGAAGTACTGTTATCATGGATGGTAGTTAGCATGTACACATCCCTCCTATCTACAAATGTCAGAGCTAACAGCTCATCATTCCGCAAGGCACTGTACTGTCCCTTCTCAAGTTTTTTACAGGCAAGCTCTCTTGGAAAGCCTTTCCGATTAGAGCGGATTATGCCAAAAGCAACAGTGTCCACTCTGAACAACTCCTTGAACAACTGAACTCCAGTGTAGAACTTATTTACATATAAATGGTGACCTTTGTTAAACAGTCGTCTACCAAGTTCCCACACAATTTTCTCACTTACTCCAAAAGTGGGTGGACAACCCGGGGCGTCAATATTGGAATCCCTACCAGTGTAGACCCTGAAATTACAAACATATCCTGTACTACTTTCAGACAACATATACATCTTAATTCCATACCATGCCCTCTTGCTAGGAATGTACTGCGGAAAAAACAAATGACCCTTGAACAGGACCAAAGACTCATCTACAGATATTTCTTTGCCTGGAACATAAATCTCTGCAAACCGATCTGCCAAATGATCAAGGACATGTCTGATCTTAAAAAGACGGTCAGAATCAGGGTGATCTTGTGGTAAGGCTAAAGCATTATCTACAAAATGCCATGTCCGAAGAAGCTCATACCGGTTAACACTCATGATTGCAGGAAATATAGCAGTTTCCATGATGGGACTAGTAGACCAGTATGAAGACAGTGATGGCTTCCTTATCAGCCCCATCATAAAAGTTAAACCCAAGAAATTTTTCAACTCTTCCAGATTTGTGGGAATCTACCGGCTATCTCTAGAGTGTTGCCTAAGTCTGGCAGCGTTGTCCCTCAAATACTGCTCTGCATACAAATTAGTCTGCTCAACGATCTCTTCCAAAAACATATTGTCCATAAACAACTCAAAAAGGTTGACAGGCAAAACGTTTTCCGTATTAACTCGACATCCTGAGAAACCAGTAAACACAGGCAACTGTGGCTGCTCCATGTTTGGCGCAACCCACGTGTCAGGTCTTCCAATGGGAAGCCTTTCAGCCACTGGCTGCAGCACCATTGGCAGTATCCTACTCTAAAACAGGCCCTTCATCAGCACTGAGAGTGGCTTCATCATCAGATGATTCCTCTCTGACAGAAAATTCACTTCCAGAATCTTGCACTTCCTCCTCTGCCTCAGATGCAGAGTCAGTCTCATAATCATGGTCAGAAGATGACTCAAAAAGCACACCAACCACCTGCTGCACTGTCATCCTATGGCTAGCCATGATCTTTCCTACAAAAATTAACTGGACAAGTGCACCACCAACAACCAGCACTGTGTAAGATAAGTAACAAACAAAGAGTAGCTTTACCACAAAGAGTTATAAACTCAAAAACTATACTGCTCACTTGCCTGAAAAAGCTTGACTCACCAGCAACTACACTGCACAGCCACAGCAATCACCAATGATATCCCACTAAAAAGAGAAAAAAAACAAATTAGACATAAGACAACACAATAATCATTGTGCATAAATCTAAGGATAATTTCACCCACAATCCTGCATTCAGTACACCACCTGCAAACATGTCATTCATGCATGGCAACAATACTCCTTTAGAGTAAATTTATTAACTTACCTAAAACATGCAACTACACAAACCACAGGACAACCACCGCCAAAACGCAACAAGCGACAGCAAAGGAAGCAAAAGCTTTGAACTAGAACAAAAAGGAGAAATAAACTGTTATTATCATAAATACATATACTTTGCCAGTTGACAAACACCCTGCCACCCACCATTTTTATATTTTCCCTCATGTCTAGTGTTCTCTGCTTGGGGGCAGATGGGCCTAAAAAAAAAATAGGTCGATCTGCCCCCAAGGGGGGCAGAACTGCCCAATAGTGCTTTTTGGCCCTTGGGGCAACCCTTGCCCAAGGGGGCGCCCCCCCCAATACAGAAAAAACAAAAGAAAGAAAAAAAAAAAAATTCCTGGCATCTTCATGGTTTCTTCCCCCTGGGACAAAAGGGCCTAAACAAAATAGGCCAATCTGCCCCCAAGGGGGAAGAAATGGCATAGGTTATATTGCCCCCTTTTGGTGGGAGACCCTTGCCCAAGGGGCCCCCCCACACAAAGCACACACACACGATAGTTCGAAATTAAATCTGGTTCTCCTAAAGATCCTTGCCCTTCCTATGTTGTACAACTTGCCCCGGATTTGGTCTTGGAAGCTCTAGCCCCTATTTATCATGAGGTCCTTACTTCAGGAATCTACCCTCCTGCTTGGAAGAATCCTACGGTGATTCCGTTAAAAAAGAAACCTGATGGTGCTAGATAAGATCTGAGTAATTTACGTCCTATTTCTTTACTTCCTCCTCAGACTAAGATCTTTGAGAAACATATTAACAAGGAATTAACCGATTTTCTAATTACCTCAGGAGAGTTAGATCGCTCCCAACATGGCTTTAGGCAGGCACATAGAACCAAATCAGCACTCTTCACCACCTCGGACAGAATCCGTAGATTGGTGGATGAGGGACATGGAGCCATATTAGTTCTGCTAGATCTATCTGCGGCTTTTGATACCATTTCACCTCAAATTATGATATCCCGCCTTTATCAGGCAGGGATTAGGGACACAGCTTTAAATACTCTTGAATCTTTCCTTAAAGAGAGATCAATTAGAGTGAATTGTGGGGACTTTACTTCCCCAGCTTATCACTTACCTTGTGGTGTCCCCCAGGGCTCTGCGCTTAGCCCCACGCTTTCTACTCTGTATGTTGCACCCTTAGCTAAACTAATAAAGACTTTTGTTTTTTTGCCTACCTCTTATGCTGATGATACTCAATTGATCATCTCAGTATCCAACAAATGGGAGGAAGTGGCAGATCATTTTAAGAATTGCATGCATGAGGTGAATAGGTGGATGGGCTCAAATTGGCTTAAATTAAATAGTGACAAGACGGAAATCCTATGTTTTGGATCTGCTGAGGGTTTGTGGAATTCTTGCAGGTGGCTGACAGATTGCGGTACTTTACCGGCTCCTATTGTCGCCACTAGAAATTTGGGCATCATTTTTGACAATACTCTTTCTTTTAAGCTGCAGGTTAATCATGTTATTAAATTCCAGGTTATGCTGGTATAGACCTAAACGGCAACTTAGAGCCATGGGATCCTTTCTGATCCAGGTCCCTCATACTCACAAAGTCAGATGGGGAAATGGCCTAGACTATATTGCCCCCTTTCGGGGGGGCGACCCTTGCCCAAGGGGCCACTCCCCCACACAAAGCACACACATGAGCCCTGGGGCTAAGTGGATTCTGCCCCAAACCTAAAAATATAGGCCGATCTGCCCCCAACCCAAGGGGGGCAGTACTGCCGAATAGTGCTTTTTTTGTCCCTTGGGGGTGACCCTTGCCGAAGGGGCCGCTGCCCAACACAGAAAAATCATCATAAAAACAAAACAATCCCTGGTTTCTAGTGGCTTTTTGCCCCCAAGGGTGGCAGAAATTGCAAAAAATACATTGCCCCCAAAGGGCAGCGACCCTTGCCCAAGGGGTCGCTCTCCCACACAATAAAAACACACATGCACATATACACACACACACTAATTCCCTGGTGTCTAGTGGGCATTCCTGCTACCCGATCGCATCCTGATCGGGCAGCAGGAATGCTCAAAGAGACATTGAGGGAAAGGAAAACCCTTTCCTTTCCCTCGATACCTCTTTCAGAGGCATTCCCTCTCCCCCGCCCGGAAGTAAAACTTCCAGTGTGTCTTTGCACCCTTTCATGATGTCAGCAACGATCGCATGCTGATGTCATGGGAGTGAGGGGGGGCGGGGGCAGAAGGGAAAGCAATTCCTCTTCCAACCCTGACCTGGGGGGGGGGTCTGACCTTCGGCCCTCAGGGGGAGCGCTAGCACTTCCCCCAAGGGATGGTAACCGGACGTAATGGTTATGTCTGTGGCGCCCGAGAGGGGTTAAACAACAGAGCTCTGTTTTGTTTCATTTAAGAGATTAATATTTCTTTACCTTGAAATTAAGTTACTTGCTTGAAAATTTCAGAAGAACCCAAACTGGGTTTTATCACATTTCTTATTATCTCTCTTTTACATGAAATACGGGATCGGAGGCAGAAGACGGAAGAGAAGAGATGGGACTCTGCAAGAAGCCAACTGGAGGGCAAGGATCGCTGGAACTTGTCAGGAGGCTGTCTGGAGGACAAGAAATGCTGGAACTTGACTGGAAGCTGGTCAGAGAACAAGGAACACTGGAACTCGACAAGAGGCAGGCTGGAAGACAAGTAACTTGACTTGCACTGCAACTCCACTGGAAGCAGGCTGGAGTACAAGAAACTTGGCATGACTAGAAACAGGTGAGCAGAGCAATAGGTATAAAGACAAGCAAGGCCTCAGAGACACAAGCATCCTTAAATAATCAAATGTGCACATGTGTTTTTTGGTAGTTGATTGCTTTTTAAGAAAATTAGCAATTACACTCCTGGTTGTGGCACATGTTCAATACAGACCTCATTGTGAGGAGCGCATGTTTTGGCATTTACAGTTAGCACAAGTTTACAGGTGTAATACAATGTGTATAATCAACAAGAATTGGTAATAATAAATGAAACATTTAATAAACATTGGTTATTGCAAACTTGATATTCAAGGCTGTAATGAATATACCCAAATAAGCCTGAATGTTGCAAGCAACAGCACTTTAGTGTAATCGAGCTCTTGGATGTGCTGGTGTACCCACAACAATGCCCTTGCCACACGTCTTTAGCACGCAAAGGTTTACCATTACCGCAAATCCCTTAAACATTTTCACTTGAAAAAAAATAAAGGAGTGAAATAACCAGGAAATACACCTGGACTCAAGCCTTCAGCTCTCAGTGTGAAGATCTGTGACCTTCACCCTTCAGCTATTCATGTAGTTTGTTTTGCTATTTTTTTTTCTTGCCCTTTATGGGCTATCTGGGACCATGGGTCCTCAAGGCCCCCACCACTGTCCCACCACAATTTTCTTTTTTTTTTAAATGTTGTTGCCCTTTATCTGGAACTGCGGGGGGGACCTCAAGGCCTCACCCGTGGTCCTATTGATCCAGCAAGTAGGCAGCTGCTTTTAACGAGTCCCACTGAACAGGTCCCACTGTCAGAAAGGAGAATGTTTGCTGTGACTTGGCTGCAGCTGTCAATTCTGCAGCCAAGCCACAGCAAAAAGCTAAGTCCTGGGGGGGGGCACCCTGGCACATAACAGGAGCCAGCCCTGGGGGTTGGCGGTCCCCAAGGCCATCAGTGGCTCCCCAAGGGGGGCCGAGTTCCCCTCCAACATGAAAGAAGCCCCCAGAAGGTGGTGGTCCCCAGGGCCTGGTGGTCTGAAATTAACCTCCTGTCATTATTTTCAATAGAGCCCCAGGAGGTGGTAGATCCTGGTGCTGTGGAGGGACCACATGGCCCCCACATGTAATTTAAAGATATGCCCAGGAAGGTGGTGATCCTTGGGGCTGTGGGGAGGGGCTGGGTGCACCCCTGTGTATTAATTTCTTAAAGCCTTGTGGAGGTGGTGGTCCCCAGGGATGCGGGGGGCAGGCGACCCCTCCATATCAATCTTGCTGAAATCCCCAGAAAGCGAAAAGCAGTGCTTCATTTAATAAAAAAAAAAGAATTACAGTCGAACTACGAATTTGCTGCGACTCCCACAGAATTCTTTTTAAAAAAATGATTTTTACCCCAGGGGGTCCCTCTGGGAACCTACCACCAGATTTAAGGTGTGAGGATGACTGTACCCTTTTATTTATTTTATACATTTTTGTCAGGAACTTGCTCTCAGGCCAAGTCCCAACATGGCTGCCAACACATCCTTGTTGAAGTGTCCAATTTCATGCAATCCCAGGTATACAAACCTTTGCAAATTTGGGTCTGCGTGAAATCCATGGATGGATGCATGGGAACGGCCAGGTTTCACCCATGGAAAGCTGTGCAAGGTGGTGCAAATTGCCCTTGTGTGAATTTGTAAATATCTACTAGCATTTTGCATTACGGATGTGCCACGAAAGTGAGGCAACCATGACTCAAATATGTTAGTAAATCTGGATTTAAGTAAATAATGATAGTAATCCTCATTTACCTTTTAGGTCACAGCAGAATAAAGCTCTACATCACAAATGGTCAATGTACAAAGTATCTTCGTGGGATCCTATGAATGTCTGTCCCTGAATTAATATTTACAGCATTAAGAACAGCACACACAATCTTTCTGCTAGAACAGGGCACATCTTATAGGGGACATTTTATACAGGTTTAGTCACAATATTTAATTGGTATAATTAACAAGAACTATTTGTCTTTTAGTTCACCTATCGCTACAATTAAATTTGTACTGTGTTTCTCCCCTACTGCTTTGCATTTCTCTTCCGATCACGTGGAGGAGGCCGGAGAGGCTTCAAAGGGAAGGAAAGGAATGTCCTTCCCTTTGAAGTCTCTCTCAGCATTTTAGCAGCCGGATTGCAAGCAATCCGGCTGCTAAAATGCCCATTAGACATCAGGGATTTAAACGTTTTAAGGAAATTGGCATAAGGGAGCAACCCTCCCAGGGGGGCATTTAGGTATCATTTTTTGTTGTTGTTGTTTTGCTTTTTGTATTTTTGAGGTGGGGAGCGACCCCTTAGGAAAGGGTCGCTCCCTTAGGGGGCAAATTATATTTAGGCCATTTCTGCCCCCTTTGGGGGCAGATTGTCCTATTTTTATGAGGCCAATCTGCCCCCAAGGGGGACAGAAACCACTAGAAACTAGGGAGTTTTTTTTTTTATTAGTGAATTTCACGCAAGGGGAGCGCCCCTTAGGCAAGGGTCGTTCCCCTGGGGGACAAATTTATTTTATGCCATTTCTGCCCCCCTGGGGGGGCAGATCAGCCTATTTTAATTAGGCCGATCTGCCCCCAAGGGGGGCAGAAACCACTAGGCACTGGGGATTTTTGTTGTTGTTGTTGTTTTACAGATGGGGAGCGACCCCTTAGGCAAGGGTCACTCCCCTGGAGGGGCAAATTGTATTTAGGCCATTTCGGCCCCCTTTGGGGGCAGATCGTCCGATTTTAGGTCAATCTGCCCCCAAGGGGGGCAGAAACCACTAGGCACCGGGGATCTTTTTTTTTTGGGCGCCAATCTCACGCAAGGGGAGCGACACCATAGGCACGGGTCGCTCCCCGGGGGGTGGGACAAATTTATTTTAGGCCATTTCTGCCCCTTCTGGGGGCAGATTGGCCTATTGTTTTGAGCGCGAGCTGCCCCCCGGGGGAGGGGGAGCAGAAACCTCTAGGCACCAGGGCAGATTTGTTTTTGTGTTTTTTTTTTTGTTTGTTTGTTTTTTTAGAGATGGGGAGCGACCCATTAGGCAAGGGTCGCTCCCCTGGGGGGCAAATTGTATTTAGACCATTTCTGCCCTGCTTGGGGGCAGATTGGCAGATTTTAGGTCAATCTGCCCCCAAGGGGGGCAGAAACAACTAGGCACTGGGGATTTTTTTTTGCGCCAATGTCACGCAAAGGGAGAAACCCCGTAGGCAAGGGTCGCTCCCCGTGTGGGTTTGGGGGGCAAATCTATTTTAGGCCATTTCTGCCCCCCGGGGGCAGATCGGCCTATTGTTATTAGGCCGATCTGCCCTCAAGGGGGGAGAAACCTCTAGGCGCCAGGGCACATTTTTTTTTGTTTGTTTTTTTAGAGATGGGGAGCGACCCATTAGGCAAGGGTTGCTCCCTTGGGGGGCAAATTGTATTCAGACCATTACTGCCCCCCTTGGGGGCAAATCAGCCAATTTTAGGTCAATCTGCCCCCAAGGGGGGTAGAAACAACTAGGCACCAGGGATCTTTTTTTTGTGCCAATGTCACGCAGGGGGAGCGACCCCGTAGGCAAGGGTCGCTCCCCGGGGGTTGGGGGGCAAATTTATTTTAGGCCATTTCTGCCCCCCCGGGACGGCTGAGCTGGAGGCCAAAATCCACAGGTAGGCACTTTGAAAAAAACACCTCTGTTTTCTGTGAAAAAATGTGATGTGTCCATGTTGTGTTTTGGGCCATTTCCTTTTGTGGGCGCTAGGCCTACCCACACAAGTGAGGTACCATTTTTATTGGGAGACTTGGGGGACACTGGGTGGAAGGAAATGTGTGGCTCCTCTCAGATTCCAGAACTTTCTGTCACCGAAATGTGAGGAAAACTTGTTTTTTTGGCCAGATTTTGAGGTTTGCAAAGGATTCTGGGTAACAGAACCTGGTCAGAGCCCCACAAGTCACCCCATCTTGGATTCCTCTAGGTGTCTAGTTTGAAAAAATGTGCTGGTTTGCTAGGTTTCCCCAGGTGCCGGCTGAGCTAGAGGCCAAAATCCACAGGTAGGCACTTTGTAAAAAACATCTCTGTTTTCTGTGAAAAAATGTGATGTGTCCACGTTGTGTTTTGGGCCATTTCCTTTTGTGGGCGCTAGGCCTACCCACACCGGTGAGGAACCACTTTTATCGGGAGACTTGGGGGAACGCTGGGTGGAAGGACATTTGTGGCTCCTCTCAGATTCAGAACTTTCTGTCACCGAAATGAGAGGAAAAGGTGTTTTTTTGGTCAAATTTTGAGGTTTGCAAAGGATTCTGGGTAACAGAACCTGGTCAGAGCCCCACAAGTCACCCCATCTTGAATTCCACTAGGTGTCTAGTTTTAAAAAATGCGCTGGTTTGCTAGGTTTCCCCAGGTGCCGGCTGAGCTAGAGGCCAAAATCCACAGGTAGGCAATTTGCAAAAAACACCTCTGTTTTCTGTGAAAAAATGTGATGTGTCCACGTTGTGTTTTGGGCCATTTCCTTTCATGGGCACTAGGCCTACCCACACCAGTAAGGGTACCATTTTTATCAGGAGACTTGGGGGAACACTGGGTGGAAAGAAATTTGTGGCTCCTCTCAGATTCCAGAACTTTCTGTCACCGAAATGAGAGGAAAAAGTGTTTTTTTGGTCAAAGTTTGAGGTTTGCAAAGGATTCTGGGAAACAGAAAGCCCCACAAGTCACCCGATCTTGGATTCCACTAGGTGTCTAGTTTTCAAAAATGCGCTGGTTTGCTAGGTTTCCCCAGGTGCCGGCTGAGCTAGAGGCCAAAATCCACAAGTAGGCACTTTGTAAAAAACTCCTCTGTTTTCTGTGAAAAAATGTGATGTGTCCACGTTGTGTTTTGAGCCATTTCCTTTCGTGGGCTCTGGGCCTACCCACACAAGTGAGGTACCATTTTTACCAGGAGACTTTGGGGGAACACAGAATAGCAAAACAAGTGTTATTGCCCTTTGTCTTTCTCTACATTTTTTCCTTCCAAATGTAAAGCAGTGTGCAAAAAAGATGTCTATTTGAGAAATGCCCTGTAATTCACATGCTAGTATGGGCACCCCGGAGTTCAGAGATGTGGAAATAACCACTGCTTCTCAAAACCTTATCTTGTGGCCATTTTGGAAATACAAAGGTTTTCTTGATACCTATTTTTCACTTTTTATATTTCAGCAAATGAATTGCTGTACATCCGGTATAGAATAAAAACCCATTGCAAGGTGCAGCTCATTTATTGGCTCTGGGTACCTAGAGTTCTTGATGAACCTACAAGCCCTATATATCCCCGCAACCAGAAGAGTCCAGCTGACGTAACGGTATATTGCTTTCAAAATCTGACATCGCAGGAAAAAGTTACAGAGTAAAACATGGAGAAAAATTGCTGTTTTTTTCACCTCAATTTCAATATTTTATTTATTTCAGCTGTTATTTTCTGTAGGAAACACTTGTAGGATGTATACAAATGACCCCTTGTTGAATTCAGAATTTTGTCTTCTTTTCAGAAATTTTTAACTTTCTGGGATCCAGCATTGGTTTCTTACCCATTTTGGTCACTAACTGGAAGGAGGCTGAAAGCACAACAAAATAGTAAAAATGGGGTATGTCCCAGTAAAATGTCAAAATTGTATTGAAAAATTGGGTTTTCGAATTCAAGTCTGCCTGTTCCTGAAAGCTGGGAAGATGGTGATCTTGCCACCGCAAACCCTTTGTTGATGCCATTTTCAGGGGAAAAAAACCACGAGCTGCCTTCTGCAGCCCTTTTTTCCCATTTAAAAAAAAACAAAATCACTGTATTTTTGCTAATTTCTTGGTCTCCTTCAGGGGAACCCTCAAAGTCTGGGTACCTCTAGAATCCCTAGGATGTTGGAAAAAAAGGACGCAAATTTGGTGTGGGTAGCTTATGTGAACAAAAAGTTATAAGGGCCTAAGCGTGAACTGTCCCAAATAGCCAAAAAAAGCCTTGGCGCAGGAGGGGGGAAAAGGCCTGGCAGTGAAGGGGTTAAGCACTCGTGATATTTTCAGCTGAGATGCTCATTTCACATTTTTGCAAAGGTATAATTCAAAATTTGATGTGCCTAGGAGGTAACAGAGTACTCTGGGGCTTATTTACAAGCCCCTTGAACCACTGATGCGTCACTGTTTTTATACGCTGCGGAGGCGCAAGCAGTCCACTAAACTATGCCACATTTACAAACTGGTGCAATGGGTCCATTGCACCAGTTTGTAAAGCCTTGCGACAAATACCTGTGCCAGGTATAATGTATGCAAGGTAGGAATTCCCCTGTTAAAAGCCATACAAAACTGGTACAGTGAAATCTACAAGTTTTCACTCAGCCACTCTGCGCTTCATAGCGTCAAATTTGTAATGCCTGCTCAGAGAAGGCATTGAAATGACATTGTTCTTTTTAACATGAGACCCCCTCTCGCATTGCTGAAGTAGCGTCATTTTTTTACGCTAGTCCAGCAATGCGGCAGTTTAGAGCCACAGATATGTCGGAATTTCTGACGCATCTGTGGAAACGTGTGCCATTGGAGTGATGTATCATAAATACTGTGCTACTAGGGCATCGTTGGGGTCCAGGGGTGGTGCAAGAAAACTGGTGCATCGAATCCGATGCGTCTGTTTCTTGTAAATGAGGCCTATTGTTCCTTCAAATTGCCATGGAGCATCGGAACAAAAGCAAAATGCATTTATTCCGCTGGTGGATAAAATTTAGCAGTACTTTTTTTGCAGAATTTTAAATTCATTAAAGAAACCTAACCATAGTTCCTGAAGCTGTAACAAAATGTGGAAGTGTATTTTGTAAAGTAAAGCATACTGTATGAAACATATATATTTATTTTTGGCATGGCTGTTTTCGATTCCGCCAGTGAACAAAATGCTGTCTGGGGCGTTTAAACGAAAGCAGACTATTATTATGTGTTTTTTTTTTTTTTTTTAATTGCTGTTATTTCGTAAACGAAATCTGTTTGCTAAGAAGTTTGCATCTGTATAGGGAGGTATGTCTCTTCAATAATTTTATATGTAACTTCATAAAATATTACAATTTCTCATATTCACTCATTGTTTTCACGCACATTCTCGAACTTTTGATTTGAATTGATTTACACCTCAGTCCCATCTGATCTTAATTCTACCTTGTTCATAACACTGACCTGATTAACAGCTAATTTCATCACTCAGACCCAGGCTTCCAAACGTGGATTTCCAAAGTGAGTATGTGAGAAACTTTACTATGAAAATGAACACTTAAGCCAGTGTGGCAGGAAGCCCGATTCTCATTGCGAAAAATACCACGGTGTTGAATTTTAACCACGTAGAAGAAAAAGAGCCTCTAAATTTTTTGTTTTGAGTTCTGAGTTTATCTTATTTTTCTTTCACGTAAAAAATCAGAGACTCATTTCTCAAACCTAAAAGATTAACTAATTGCAATCCTTAATTGGCATAATTCGTGTGACAAAAGAATATATACACAGATAACACATATTCACTATTTATCATGCTCCGTAAGGAAAAACATCTGTTTGGAGTCTCACTCGTGGACTACAAAAGCTCTACTATCAGTGGCGTATCAAATGCCCCCCGCAGCTCCCGCGATGCGGTGGGTGCGGTGGGGGCGAGCTCCAGGGGTGGCCCTTAGCATAGTACCCTGGCCGAGAGCTCTTGAGTGAGTCCAGAGGGGGACCCTCCATGTTATTTGCAGGGGGGGTGGGCTCAAGTTTCCTTACGCCACTGACTGCAATGCCAGGGGCGCGTTGTGTGCTATACAAGTGCTAATAACATAATGTAATTTAACCTAGCATATCATGGGATTATGCAGGTGGATACTCTAAAGAAAATGAGTGAGCTCGCATATATGAAAGCAAGGTTGTATCTATTAATGGCACGGGGGTGCAGTGGCCCACTGAACCCAGATTATTGTTGCATTTTACTGCTCAGACTGTAGTTTGGAGGAATGAGCAATTTCTCCTGGCACCCTTGCTTTGCCGCGTGAGAATATATTAAATCAAGTGCCACACCAGACCACCGCAACTTTCTATGGTATCCACGGGGCCAAAAGGCTGTTTCTGAAACAGTCCAACCAGATACATTTCAACACAAATGGGAGCCTGAACTCCATTCTGCTTCACTAAGTGCGCCTTCCGTAATTTTATTCATGTTTTTAAAATGCATGTCAATCGGGACTGCTGATTCTGATGACACATTTGTCGATATGCTGATATTGACCACACATATTTATAATTTTCCTTTTTAATTTCAAGATTTGAAATTTTTGTAACTCATAATTTTGTGGTCTCTGTCTGCCCATTCGAATATTTTGTTTTCCAAATCTTTCTACTTTCCTCCCCGAGTCATCAATGTGCTGTTTGTATTTCATTTTCCATCTTGTGCCAGTGTTGGTCTCTGCAGTGAGCTCAGTGTTTTGGTTGTTTTCCATAACTTTGAGACATGGCTTCCGCGCGTAAGGCACCACACAAACAAACCAATTCAAATCATAAACATGAAAAATACCACAAAATGGCTTAACATGAATTACGTTTTGTTCAAGTGCCAACGTCAATTTGTGCCACTTTGTTCCAGTGTAAACTATTTGTAGCATGCATGAATGCTACTTCTTTCCTTTGCTATGCTACACTTGTTCTCACCAGAAAGGGATGAATGCGGGTTTCAGAAATCTAATGAGCTACAAGTTAAATATATTTTTTCTAAAGTATATGGGTTCAAAGACTTCTGCAGCATTCAACATAGTTGTTGGCTCCTAATTTCTCCTCTGATTCTGCTACACTACATTATCCTATCCCAGGGACCTGTCATCTCATTTGTTATAACCACACAGCCTAGTGTGAGCTCTACTTTACACCTTTGAAACCATGCCGGCATGAACATTTAATCAGCCCCAGTAGTCAGCAGTTGTTCCATGAATGCAATCAATGATCCAAACTTCACCACTATTTTTATATGAGATACCACCCAAGCTCTGCATGCTCCACATCTCCTCCAACTGCACTTCAAGGGGCAAATTTGTAGTTATTCAACACCAATAACTTACCTATCCTCAACCCTTTCATTAACTAAGATCTTTCTTTTTCTAGTAAACTCCAAGAGACGGGCAACGCAATATCAGTCAGGCTTAACTTAGAGGACAATTTATGAACTATATATGTAGTACTCAAAGAGTAATAACTAATCCCAAACGAGTCTCCACGGTTTTTAAATAACTATTAGTAAAATTAAACTTGTGGTTTTTGAATACCAAAAAATAGTAACCTTGATAAAACTGTAAATGTACCTTTGAGAAGAGACCAACAGCTGCAATAAACAGTTGAGCCTCTGGCCATGTGTTTCGCCAGACCTCGAAGACAATTACTTTGCTGCTCCTACTCTATGAGGTAAGTAAATTAATTTTAAGCAGAAAATCTATTTGAAGGTACTTTTGCGTTCTTTCAACCCCAACAGCTGAAATGGCGTACTCAACTTCCATCCAGTTGTGAAGTTTTAATAGAAATGACTTCCGAACGATTATTTGGGTTGAAGCAGTACAACTTTTATTTTTTTGACTAGAATTAAGATTTTGGCAAGCAGTCTCGGGATGATTTCCTCTCCAAATCATGAGTCTGGAATTGAGCCCCAGTTTTGGGCCCCGTTGCATGAGCTGAATATTTGTTTCCCACCAATTCAGGTACATATTGTTTTTTTGCTGAATTACCTCTATATCTTAAATGAACGCCAAAGAAGCCTGATTATGAAAAGTTGCATTTAATGTCCAGAATGTTTAAGGAAGTGCTTTTAAAATTAAGGAAATACAGCAAGTTTCACATAATCATGATTTGTGACAATCATTTCTCCTACGATTCTGTGACAGCAAATATTTTTCCTTTCTCTACAAATTGATGATTTTTTATTCACTGGTTTAAAAATTGAGCAAATCGTGAGCAGAATATTCTTCCTTCTTATTGTTTCTCCCAATCCAGAGTACTGGCATAGTATGTCAATAAGACCGTGCAGCAGAGTCCTGACAAATGTTTCTCTTGACAGTAACTGGCAGATAATTTCGAAAATGGAATAGTGATTTCAGTATTGGACACTGAGCAGTATATGTATAAAATCTGAAATTTGCAGAGAACGTGAAGCATAAAAACTACACTAGTGCTTTTCATGGTTTTCTTTATACTTATACCTGATTGGACTCCTTGATAGTGTATTTACATCTATTAGGTGTTTATATGATTGATATGGATTTGTTTCTAAAATTTGTCCTTGATTATGTGCTCTTGGTATTAGTTTACCTCGCTGAATCATTTGTAATTTTGTAAATTTGGTCTATTTTGTGTGCATGTGTGTGTATGTGTGTGTTTGCACATCTGTGTGCATGCATGCACACTTACGTTTGTGTGCTCCATGTCTGTATGTGTTGCCTTCTATTTGAGATGTTGATGGAGTCACTATCATCTGCAAATTCCAGTACCTGTTAGTTTGAACCCATCAACATTTTCTGATGGCTCTCAAATACAACACCGTTATGAAATGCATGGCGTTTTTTTATTATTAATGTTTTGATTTTGCACAGTATGAAAAACGTGCTATTGCTTTTACAGATTGTATATATATATATATATATATATATATATATATATGTTGGGTAAACTCTTGTTTAAAGCTTCATTTGAACTACTGTGAGGGTTCAGATTTTGGAGAAATACAGCATGGAAGCTAATAAGTAAAATATGATCTTGTCCACCAAGGGCATGCGTCATTTGTATATTATTAGTAAACAATCACTCTCAGGCAAGCTTATTTAACCTACTGTGGCCACTTTGTTGATTCCAATTGCCTACAAAAAGACAAAAGCTCACACCCTAAGAAGTAACATGAAGCCCATGGCAGACGTAATGGTAATGTCATTTATAGATCTCACCTAGAGAGAGAACTTTTAGTTATCTGTTGTGAAAGCGGGGTATGGTTCAGCCCACTGCTTCACATTAGCTGCCTTTCTAGTCATATCCTGTACTTGGTTCTTATTAATGGTTTCCTTCCTTTTCTTCAGTTTGCTCCTGGGGATTGTAAGGGTACCCAGGGTTTATGGATTCCTCTAAAGGGGACTGAGAAAATAGGCAAAATATATCAATATTTTGTGTTTTTTGAGACAAATAGAGAAAACGTGCTCCAGATAAAAGTGCCTGCTTTTTCTAAGAATGGCATCCTCAGACTGTTTGCTGTACTAAAGTCACCATCTTCACAGCTTTCAGGAACATGCAGAGCTCAATCCAAAAACATAAATTTGTACTAATTTTTTGGCATTTTTCTAGAAGGTAGCCTATTTTCCCTATTTTTTGTGCTCTCAACCTACTTACAGTTTGTGGTAGAAACCAGCTTGAACCCTTGGGTTATCCAGAAACACTATACCTTTCTAAAATGTAGATGCAATTCCAAATTCAGGAAGGGGTCATATGCATAGATCCAACAAGGTTTTGCAATGGAAAAATAAACTGTTGAAAAAAGAAATATTGAAAATGAGTCGGAAAAAACAGGCATTTGTAACAACATTTTCATCTGTAACTTTTAGTTGCAATGGACGATTGAAAGAAGCAGAACACCATTACATCTGATTGACCGTTCTGATAATGGTGCTATATAGGGTTTGCAGGTTCTCCAAGAATCCAAGGTACCAAGAACCAATAACTGAGCTGCACCATCAAATGTTTTCTCATTGGGTACTGAAAATAGACCAATTCTTACAGCAAAATAGGGAGAGTGAAAAATGGGTAGCAAGGAAACTTAACTATGAACTTGTGGATACCCGTACTATCTTATGATCTGGAGGGCATTTTTTAAAATGTCATCCTTCTTATACACTGGCTTACATTTGAAAGACAGAAATGCAGTGAAAACCGATAGGTAATAACTATTTATTTACCATGCTATGCTCCCACAAATCTCATGATAAGAATGGTACCTCACTTGTGTGGGTAGGCCAAGTGCCTGCAACAGGAAATGGCCCAAAACACAACATGGACACAGCGAATTGTTCTGCTGAAAACAGAATCTTTTTTCCAAAGTAGGTAGCTTGAGATTTTTGACCGTAACTCAGTGGCACCTAGGAAAACCTAGCCACCTTGTACCTTTTTGAAAACTAGACACCTAGGGGTACAGAGGGTGAGCTCACTTGCATGACTTGAACCCTGTTTGTTTACTCAAAATCTCTCGCAAATCTCAAACTTTGACTAAAAAAACACATTTTACTCACATTTCTGTGATGGAAGGTTCTGAACTTTGCGAGAGGCCACAAACGTCCTTCCACCCAGCATTCCCACTGGTCTCCCAATGAACATTGCACCTCACTTGTGTGGGTAGGCTAAGGGCCTGCAACAGGAAATGGCCCTAAATGTAACATGGACACAGCACATTTTGCCACCGAAAACGTGAATTTTTTTTCCCAAGTGAGCAGCTCATGATTTGGGACCCTCTCTTAGCCGGCACATATGGAAACCTAGCCAACCTGTAAATTTCTGAAAACTAGACACCTAGGGGTATGCAGGGTGGGCTAACTTGTATGGCTCTCACCACATGTTGTTCACCCAGAATCATTTACAATCCTCAAACTTGACTTAAAACACATTTTCCTCACATGTCTGTGATGGATTGTTCTGGAATCTGTGGGAAGCCACAAACTTCCTTCCACCTGGCATTCCCCCATGTCTCCCAATAAAAATAGTACCTCACTTCTGTGGGTAGGCCAAGTGTCCGTGACAGGGAAGGGCTCAAAATGTATTGTGGCAATAATGATGACTAACATGGGTGTATTAATTAGTCCTGAGATTAGGAACCCAGACATTTCTGAAAAGTATACATCAAGGGGAGTACAGGGAGGTCTCGTTTGTTTGGATTCCTTAAAGTTTTTTTTTTACCCAGAATACCCTGCAAAGGTGAAACATTGACAATAAACTTAATTTTACCTTACATTACTGTGCGCAAACTACAGGTAGAGCCATCTAAAGGCCACAAATGTAAATCTGGGACTAGTTTGTTAAAGTTAATTCAACACTCACACTGGTTGGTTTGAGCACTTCCAGAAATTCTGGTTTCAAAGCATAAATTCTTATCAAAGTGTCTGAATATTGGAACCAAGTCTTTTGAAGGTAAGCCATAAAACCTCTTCATGGCACCAGCCACTTTATGGTCCATTCACATGCCATTCACGTACAACAATCAGCAATTTCATACCTCTGGTCACGGGCCCAATCTAACCAATCAGTTCACTAACATCAACTTACTGCCAGCAGACAAGGGCCCATCACATTCACATACCACAGGACGGAATAAGTTTGACTACATTTTAACAACTGTCAAGTGACCACCGTCTTCTTCCTGAACATTACTGAACACATGAGTAGTGAACTTTTACTAATGGCTCCTATTAAAGTAATGTGAGGCTCCGGAAGACGTCTTTCATGTGCCTTTACCACATTCACTGTGCATAATCTAACTCCTTCCAATTTGTGGATGCAAGCTGGGGGTATCAAAAGATGCCTTGCAAGGCCTATTCTTCAAACAGAGTGAACTGAGTGAGCACATCTGTAGTGGAGCCTATTTAGTTTTAATGGGAGTCAGGAGTTTTGCTCAGCCTTTGGCTTGCAGGCCTGTGCCCCAGTCACCCAGTGACCTTTAACCTACTTAGCCTGCCCTGTCTTAGCACATTTATTTAATTATGTCTTCCAAGATGGCTGCCATGTTTATAGTTAGGAAAATGTTTTAGTTTCACGTAATCAGTGGCACTCTGTAAAGGCGTCACTACCAGCGTCAAAGATAAATAAGATACATAGGTATTCACATCATGTACTTTCCCACTTTCGTGTGATGGTAACATAATGTACCTTTTCAAGGAATTGCTTATATAATTGCCTCACCAAGCATGCCTTCTTATCTATTGTTTGGAAACATACCTGTGTCAGGGGTCCTACCAGATCTGTATAAATATATCTCACACAGACAAGATAATCAGAGGGATTCCTACCAGATGCCATCTATGCTTTCAATGCTACATGCTGCCTTGATGCTGACCCAGTCTTCGTGTCCCCATGGAGTCTGATCTAGAGACCTCATCCAATGTAACAGGGGTTGGGGGGCTATTTTCATGGACATTGCACTGGCAGATTAGGTTTAACACACCTAGTTCTCTTTGGATTGGAGATTACGTGATCATTCTAGGGTATTAGGGCACGCTTTACATCTTCTTCACATTACATGTTATTGCAAGATGGTGTGGGTGTTTCTATTCATGACTCTCATTGTAACCATTTGTTTCTTGCACTGCTTATTATCCTAATCATTGCGGCCCATGCAATTTATAGTAGATTGCAGACATGTTAATAAAACCTGTTGAAAACTTCACTGCATCTCTTTCATTGCCTGTATGTGACTGAGGCATGTTGTTCATGTGAGAAAAGGGTAATCACTGTTTAACCACGACCTTCCTGAGATATTGTAATCTAGAGTCCATGCGTAAACGCTGCCTCAAATCACCTTTACTGTTTGGGTTTTTGGTGAGGTACTGCTTGTGAGCCATGAGGTTTGGGATGACAGTTGTGACTTGTTGTAAGATTGGCATAGTCATCTACAACCATAAGTGTTGTCATCCTTAAACCAGCAGTCTTCCCTCGAGCAAGAGTCAAACTACAACATATCTACCTCTGAAGCTAAGGCAGACATCCTGGGTAATTTTTGTGAAGATCCTTAAAGAGAATGTCATAAACTATGAAGAAGGGTAGTTTTTGGCACATAGGGTAGTCCAAGAGGACATAATATATGTCCCATCCACCATTGTCTGTAGTGCTGTGACTGTAATGCACTTATCATACATCACATTGAACATCTACTAGTTCTGACAGAGGATGAACATGGCAATTAGGTCAAACATTGACCCATACATGCCATAGTAATTCAGCTTGAGTGTGACACCAATGGTTTGAATCCATAGGTGTAGATGATGTAATGGCATGTATATCTGTACTACCTTTACTATCTATCTACCTATGCAATATCCATGGAAAGGCACACCTACCACAAATTTTTCTTAGTCATTCATGTCTATGTCCACATCAGAATCCTGCCTATTCTTGTATAATTACCAAGTGAACCTATACTCATGCCTTCCATTCCTAGCTACTTGAAATTCAAGAAAGCATGTCTTTCATGCACCATCAGCACATTTACTGTGCTAAATCGAACTCCTTCCATTTTGTGGATGCTGGGTGGGGGTGTTCAAATATACCTTGTGAGGCCTATTCCCGAGCGAGCATATCTAACATTGAAATTAAGGCAGACATGCTGGTGAATACTTCTTCAGCTCTCTAAAGTAAAAAGCCAAAAAATTTCCTGTGGGACTCATTCACCAACATTTCCACTTTTGCTCTGAAAGTCAAGCTACAAATTGAGTTTGCACACTTTCAAAGCACGTAGAGATATTGGTGAATATGACCTACAGGGCCTTCGATTTACTTATTACACTTACTCTTGTTCTCTTTGGCAATCAGGGTGGTCCTTGTGTAACATGCATACATTTCCCTAACAAGCACTTTCAAATTCAGTCATGCCTTAAACATGTTGTCACACATGTACTCCATGACAATGTGGTATATGTTCTGCCCACTAGTATGCAGTTTGGGGACTACAATGCATGTTAATCGTCGACCAGAACACCTACCAATGTGCCGTATAAGGGTGTTGAACAGGCTATAAGGAAGTCTATGATATCCTGAAGTAGATGAACTAAAGTTCTGTGGCTGCTTGCCTAATGAAGTAGAGGTCCATGGACCTTAGGTATCCATGCACAGCCATTGAAAGGTTTACTCAACAGTGGATCTAACTCAGTCAATTTCCCAGAAGTTTGCTTTAGTATGATACAACCTAAAGTAAGTAGGAAAACACAGGTCTGGCGGAGATGGGCACTGGGGGAAGTAATAAGAACTTTCCTGCTGCTTTCCATGCTTTGAGCACATTTACAATGATGACATGGATGATCCTTTTTGGGGATTTTAGGAAAGAAGTCAACAAAGTCTCACTCCTACAGCCTTGCCACATCCTCTACACCATATGATGTGGAGGCTGCTACTTCTGTACCAGCAGGGAGACTTTCAATCCCAGACAAATGAAATTCAAGGAAAGACACAAGACTTCCTGTGGTCAGCTGATGATAAACAACATATGCATTGTATGTTGTTATCTGGATCAGGTGGGTACAATCTTTCTTGAACCAAGTGCAAGTTTTATGACTCACATTATATGGTTGAAGAACCTGACCATTTGTGTCCACTACACCTATGTACTTATTGTAATCAAGTTTACAGGCGGTCCTGTGGACTTTGGCCATCAGGCCCCAAATTGTGATGGGGGGGGAGTGCTCTCATCATGAACAGTAGTAAGCATGTACACATCATGCCTATCCGAGAACTTGACTGCGAGCAGTTCGTTGGAATGCAACAAAGTAGTTTTGGATTTGCGGAGCTTCTGGCAAACAAGCTCCTGTGGGAATCTTTTGCAGAGACAACAAACTGTGCTGCAGGCCACAATACCAGCTTTGTAGAGCTCATTGAACTGCTCTAATCCTGCATAGAAATTGTACACATAAAGGTTATAATCTTTGTGAAGGAGTGGCTGGACAAGTGTATGCAGTATGTTAACCTTTTGCATTGCAGACTTTAACCTTGAAAAACACTATAAATGATGTTCGCAATAACTGTTCATTTGTAAGGTATTGCTGAAGACTGACTGAGTGTGTTAGGGTGTGGTCCCTTTCTAGGACCTTCTAGAATTTTCTCTGCAGTATGACTGGGTGTGGTTTGTGGGTTGGGCCAGACTCTATATAAGGAAGCCAGCCCAGCTCCACATGCTCACTATTCAGAGGTCCCTGTGCAGAACAGCAGCAATTTCCTGAGCTCCTGTTCGGGAGGCCTACCTTGACGTTCCAGGCCTGCCCCGCATTATCTTGGAGATCCTTGAGCAGGGTGGTAAGACGGAGGTCGGGCTGGGCCCCCGACCCCGTTGTAAAAGACTCTTGAGATTTTGGGCCTACTTGTGAAACTTTCAGAGTATGCGAATCATTGATCTGATGTAAATCTTGGTGTTCAGATCGGCAACAGCTTGCTCGATCATTTCATGGCATTTGCATATTCTTGTTAGAATTGGCAGTGAGCGCGCTTCATTTACCGCATGTAAATCTTGGTGTTCAGATCGGCAAAGGCTTGCGCGATCATTTCACGGCATTTACATATTCTTGTTAGAATCAGCAGTGTGCGCAATTCATTTTCCCGCATGTAAAACTTGGTGTTCAGATCGGCAACAGTGTGCACGATCATTTCATGGCAAGTGAAAATTTTGATGTGTAATGTTTGTTGAAGTGCACATATTTATCCTGAGCCTATGGATTTCCTGTGAAGATGATAAATTCAAAATGTGACGTTCTTTGTGCATATTAAGTCCCTAGTACAATTCCAATTGTTTTCCAGGGAATGCTTCAGATTGGCTTGTCCTCATGTTACAAATGCAGTGTTTGCTCTGAAACAGTATTCTAGAAGGTTCTTGTATTTCTAGACATTATGTGACATTTTATGAAAAGCTCAAATGAAACATTGCATTCATCATTCTTGATTTGTTCCAGGTACCCAGAGTTCTTGAGTTCTAGTTAAAATCACTTCTTAGATTTTCCATGGTTACAGTAAGACAATGCTTAGAACAATAGTCTAGTGAAAGTCAATGTGATTATATTCTGATATTGTGTTGTTTAACCTTTTGGTTCCTACAGCTCTCCTTCCAAGCTGTTCCCTACCTAATCCCCTTTTTCCCACTTGGACTCTCTTAGGCTCTGTGATATTTCTATCAGAGTTTTAGAGCTGTCTTGTGGTGGACATGTTGGGAACGTGCGCAGGCCCTGAGGATCTGGTCTCTCTGACAACAAGCTCCCAAACAATCTTTCCAACGACCCCTAGCATGTGAGGGCAACCTACAGGGTTTCGTTTGGAGCCCTGTTTACACTCTCAAGATGTACACAGTACAGCTCTCACACAGCAAATACAACTTGATGCCATAGTGAGCTCTTTTGCTCACGATGTACTGCCTGAACAGCAGCCGCCCTTTCTACAGGATCAAGGACTCATCGACTGCTATATTCTTTCCAGGAGTATGAATGTCTGGAAACCTGGCAGACAAACCTGCCATGGTCTGGCTGGTCCAGGTGCAATGCAGCAGAATTGTCATTGAAATGCAGCATGCGTGGCAATAGCAAAAAAGCGATCTCTGGCGGTTACCCAAGCCATGCCAGTTGACCAGTAGGACTGCAAGGTGAGTTTCTGCAGTAACCCCATTTTGAGCGTAAGGCCCAAAAATATAATCAGACTCCTCCAGTGAAGTGGAAGTCCACTGGCGTGCCTTAAAACGGGCCCTAGAGGCCTCCATGCTCCGTTAGTAATTGTTCGGCACTCAGTATCTGCTGTCTCAGTCTCTGATCCTGCCTCAGAGCTGTCCTCCATAACCTGAGTTAGGGCTTGAGCAGGAGTCATCCAACAAGGAACAATCTCTGCTACTGGCTATACCGTCCCTCTAAAACACTAGCCCACGTAGAAGGCAGATATGTTGTTCGCAAAATTGCTGGTGCCGGTGTGATGTGTGCAACCGTAAATGTCAGTCACCTTACCTTTGCTTCTTCCCTCAATCAGCAGGTTCTCCAAAAACATTGACAAAAACAAAAATGACACACTATTACTTCACCTTGCCACATACCGATCATCACAGCCTTTAGCACTGGTGGCGCCCACTCTTACAATCATTTTTGGCATTCCCTCTCCAATAACCTCCTCCTTGGATTCCCTCACTACCACCCAGCAAAAATGCCCTTCATCTCTCCATATTCCCTCTCACACATACATTTAATTTGTTTCAAATCACAGGTAACGGATGACTTTACTAATCCCTCCAGCTATTCACATAAAATACAGATCAGTTCCTTGCAGCAGGCATATACATTTTCTGTGCTACTTTATGGCGTCAAAACTGCCACTAGACCAAAGTCGGATCTCTTTCTCTAGCAGGAGCATAATCACAAGAGTTATCTTGACATTTTTATTGCTGCCTGAAATCTATATATAGGCCTGAAAGGTATATATATTTCTTTTTTCCACTGAAAAAGCCAAAGGTTACAGGGATTTTATAGTTAGGAAATAGAATTTAAAAAAGCATAGAAATTCACTTAAAAAAAGGTTACAGGGACGTTATAGTTAGGCTATGAGAAACTACTGAAGAGGGAAGTAAATAGGTGGTGGGAAGTAACTTCTCTTGACAACTATATTGAGGTGGGCAGGCACCAAGGGATCTGTGTGTACTCATTATCCCCACCCATCAAAAACCTAAACTAAAATTGTTGGAGGAATGGTCTACTCTGATGGCCACGGCATGTAAAAAGTTGATGGGTTTACTTTCAAAATATGCTAACATTGAATTGGAGAAGATGTGTGACGAAATTAGGAAACTACAGACTTTCTTGGGCCAACATCCAGATCAGATGAAAATTGTGAAATTTATTTCTGAGATGGAGGCCAAGGTAATTAAATATGAAGAGGAGATTAAGTTGAAAAAAACAGCACAAGTTATTTCGGGACAAACAGGATTATGCAAGTGGTTGAATACTTAACTTTGGCAAAAAATATGATGAAGCCATTAAGCAATTTAAATGGATGGGTTCTTTGACATGAATTGATATTTCAGAGTCTGGTCAGATGCCTATTCTGATTTGGATGATCACCCAGGTAGATCAGAAAAAGATTCTGTTTCTCTAACTGCTGCGGAGGAATATATTTTTTTACAGCAAAGGACAGGCTCCCACAAGAAGCCATAAAAAACAGGAGACATTAAAGGAAAAGGAAAAAGACATACAGAGGGTCAGGATACAAATAGGATGCCGCATGGGAGAACAACTCGGCAGACAAAGTAGAAATAATGGGTGAGAGGTCATTAACAGTTATAAATCTATCTGACCATGCTCTGACAGAAGATGAACTAACACTTTTGGAATTGGGTTTATCTTTTTGTCCAGTTACTGACATGGATTATTGTAGAACCCAGATTGTCCTGTTTATATGGAAATTGAAATTTCTGATGGTTTTCCAACAACAAGGAAATAATTGGCAAATAGACTCTCCTACCTGTGATAGGACAGTAACTGATGATAATTTGTGGTTGGGTGAACTTGAGGGTCTGGCTGTACTTAAGGAATTAGAGTTAGGTGAGGTGGAGTGGGCTACTGGGAGGGATTTGCTTTGTGATTTGAATTTGTAACTTGACAGAATCTCATCAAACTCTTTCAGACTGAAGTCAATATGCAATCCCACAACTCCTCCTGATAACATTGATACTTTTCATGATGTAGTGGTGAGGGATCTCCTTCATATTTGGAAAAGCTCTCAGGCCCACTAACGTAATGCAGGACCACAGTATTGTCATTAAACCCTCTGATAAAGTAGGCAATGTTGTTTTGTGGGATCTCTGAAAAAACATTGGTGAAGCTGAGAGGCAATCAATTAAATCCAGAGATTATGAGTTAACAACATATGAGGTATGTAAGCAATCTGTTGTTAATATATCATATGTTGTTGGAAGGATGGAGGGGCAAAGGTCTTCTGGGACATAAGGAATACCAATTTCTGTATGGTAACAAACCGGTAACACCTTGTTTCTATTTGCTTCCTAAAATGCACAAAGACAGGGAAACCCGCCTGGAAGACCTATAGTATCTGCCAACTATAGTTTGTTGGAACCGACTTCCATCTTCTTGGATTATTATCTGTTGCCTTATGTTCTTAGTTTACCCTCCTATTGCTGAGATAGCACTGACTTCATTTCTAATATCAGTGGGTTCCATATCAAATACTTACTTGAATGTATGTTGTCTCCTTAAATACCTGCATCAATCATGAACAAGTCATTTCTGTATGCAGGTATTTCTTTAGGGACAAGCCAATACATATTTATGATCATTCAATGATGCTCATGTAGATGCTCGGATATTGTCTTTGAGAATAGCATTTGTTTGTTTAATGAGACACAGTACTGACAAAATGATGGGAGTGCAATGGGCAGTTGCTTTGCCCCAAGTTTTCCCTGTATCTTTATAGGCTGGTTGGAAGAACAGTGTGTTTGGATTGTCACCAATGAACTCTGGACCAACCACATAGTTTTGTGGACTAGATATATTGATGATTTATTCACCATCTGGGATGGTAACAGAAATACCTTCTTTTAATTTTTTGCCCACATTTCCACCAATGATTTAAATTTGGCTTTTACATATAAATTGATAATAAAGCAATGGAATTTTAGGATATCAATAACCAAATTGTAGATGGAGGGATACAAACGTCTCTGTATCACAAACCCATGGCTGGGAATAGCATTTTACATGGCCAAAGTCACCATCCTACTAGGCTCAAGTGAGCATCCCCTATGGGGACCTCCTGAGAGACAAGCTTAATTGAGGTAACCCTCACATCTATCAGAAAGAAGAATGTGAAAGGGTGGAGAGATTTAGGGTGCAGGGTTACCTTAAGAAAGTCTTATATGAAGCGAAGGAAAAGGTAAAACTGAGTACAAGGGATGAGCTTCTCTATCCACGAATAAGAGAAAAAGAAGAGGTTGCATGAAATTCATTTGATTACCACTTACAGTGCAAAATCACATTTGGGGAGGATGATTTATAGACACTGGCACTTGGTGAAATCTGATCCTGTGATTGGCAATGGACTACTAATAAATCCCTCAATCACCTACAGCAAATTGCCATCACTTAGGGATATGTTAGTGCACAGTAATTTGAATATGAGGAGTGATGTAGGGGGGATGGCTTACGGAACATCAAGGGTTTTATAAATGTGGCCATTGAAAAGCCTGTAGAACAAGTAAGAACACTAAAACCTATTCCTTACCAACTGGAAAAAGCAGATATATCAGCAAGTTTATTACTGGTAGCAGTGATTTTTGTGCCTATGTATTGGTATGCCCTTGTGGCTTACGTTATGTAGGGAGTACAATTGTTCCTGTTCAGAAGATGATTTTGGAACACATGTGGGCCATAAGAAATGTTGACAAAAGTTATCCGGTGGGAAGACATTGGTCCAGGGTTCATACCAGAAATACTGATCACTTGTCATCTTATGGTGTTGACAGGGTCATTCTAAATGAACAAGGAGGAAACAGGGAGAAGAAGCTCAGGATTTTGGAGTCAGAATTTATCATCCGTCTGAATAGTTGTACTCCCGGAGGATTAAACTCTGATGAGAAACTTTTTGTACACATTGGTCAATTAGATCATATCATTGTAATGAGATGCACAAAGAGTGTAAGAGGATGTTTGTTTTGAAGATATTATTTGTTGTGATTAATTATGAGGCAATTGGATTGTAAATCTGTTTTAGAATAGGTGAGTTGAGAGGCTTTGGACACTTTGCCATAATTTGCGTGGAATATGCAGTTGTATCTTTGACATTTTTTCAAATAGACATTATTGAGAATTGATGTGTTTCATTTCGAAAATGTATTTTGATTATGTTGAAAATGTAACAGTTGATAAATACCGAATTGTGATGTTAGGCAAATTATTTTTGTGGGGACGTAGTCTTTCTTCTTTAATCGCTATTGGTGTAAAAGTCTGTTTTCTATGTTCACAATGGACATTATTGAGAATTGATTTGTTTTTAAAAAAAAATGTATTCTGATTATGTTGAAAACACTACAATAGATACATACAGAATTTTAATATTAGGTTAATTGCTCTTGTGGGGACACAGGGGGTCATTACGACCTTGGCTACCAAGCGGTAACCGCCGCGGCCCCCATTACGACATCCCCGCTGGGCCGGCGGGGATGAGGCCGCAACATAGGAGCCGGCTCCTAATGGAGCCGGCGGTGTTGCGGCCGTGCGACGGGTGCAGTAGCACCCGTCGCGCTTTTCACTGTCTGCTATGCAGACTGAAAATCTGGCCGGGGCCCTGTTAGGGGGCCCCTGCACTGCCCATGCTAGTGGCATGGGCAGCCCAGGGGCCCCCAGGGGCACCAGGACACCCCTTACCGCCAGCCTCTTCCTGGCGGTGCAAACCGCCAGAAACAGGCTGGCGGTAGGGGTGTCATAATCCCCAGGGCAGCGCTGCTTGCAGCGCTGCCCTGGCGGATTATCACCGCCGGGGCTAAAACGGCGGGAAACCGCCGGCCCTGGTGGTGCGACTGCAGCGCTACCGCCGTGGTCGTAATAAGGGCCTCCGTACCACCAGCTTGTTGACCCCCTTGGTCCTGGGGTTGCGCTTTGCTATCCGAGAGAAGAACTGAGCTTTAGGATAGTATATATATATATATATATAAATATATATATACCTATTCACTGAAAAAAGAAAAAACAAAGGTTACAGTGATGTTATAGTTAGGCTCACACTTTAAACATACAAAATCATAGAAATTCACCAGTTATAGTTAGAGTTACCTCAAGTAACTATAACTCATGCACTAAGGTAACTATAATTCGAGCCCCCAAGCACAGTTTTTTCATCAACATTTTTACTGTAAATATTACATTGATATGATCAATGATATTAGGAAAGAAGGCATGAGTGCCGTAATTTGTGGGTTAAGCAGCAGTGCATGGAGAGGGCATGAGTTATAGTTACCTTAGGGCTCTAACTATAACTGGTGAATTTCTATGGTTTTGTCCGTCTCTGACCGATCTTTCTGGCAACTTTGGTGTAATTCTGTCCAGTAGTTTCAGTGGTATTGCTTTGCAAAATCCCTATGAAAAAATGAATGGAGAAAACTTGTTTTGGGACCCCCCATTGTTCTCTGCCCCCTTGGACGGATCACCCCAAAACTTTCCAGACAGCAGCTGATGTGACTGGTAATTTGTTTTGGAAAGCCTCGTGAAGGTTCGTCAAGCCGCGCCAAATATATAGGCAAGTAAAAAAAAGCTTTTTATATAGAAACTCGGTCTTAACTATTATAACTACCCAGTTATATATATATATATATATATATAAATAGATAGAGAGATAGATAGATAGATAGATAGATAGATAGATAGATAGATAGATAGATAGATATACATCTCTTATAGAGATATCTCTCTTTCTATATATATATATATATATATATATATATATATATATATAGAGAGAGAGAGCGCGAGAGAGAGAGAGAAAGATAGAGTCTCTCTCTCTCTCTCGCTCTCTCTCTCTCTTTATATATATATATATATATATATATATATATATATATATATATATATAAACTTTTTTATAGATATGTGGTGGTTTCCCTGGGGGCCGATTGCGACCCCCAGGAAAATCAAACATGTATAAAACAAAGTAATATATATATATATATATATATATATATATATATATATATATGAAGCCGTCATGGACGATGGTAGCCACCTTCAGGCCAGAAGAGGACATGGTTCCGCTGGACAGATTCCGTGGTTGCACACAGCCAATGTTTCCGCTGCGGTCGCACCACCACAGAAACCCAGGTGGAAACCAGCTGTATAAAAGGAGACACTCACTTCAGGAAGCCATATTCGTCCGGAGGTGCCATGAAACCAGAACTACACATCTTCCCGCTTCTCCTGCTTGCACAACGGATACGGACTCTGCAACGACGATGACAACAGCTACTGTGAGAACACACAATTAGCTGTCGCTGTTATAAATTGTCAAAGTACCTACTCACACATCACAAACCATTTGGGAATGGGGGCGAGGGCAACACACACACGTAACCATACACTGACACGCACACTCAGAGATGGCCATATACACATATGCACAAACACAGTACACACACTACAGCCATCACACTCACACACGTCAATAACACACACCTACCCCCACAAATACAGCACAAACACAGTCACACGCAGCAACACACAACACCGCCAAATGGCACCACAACACTACAACTGCAACACCATCAAAGCAAAGGCAAGCACCCACAACAGACACTACCCATTGACAAATCACACATACAACACAATGTACAACAAATAGGGAGCTAACACACACTATCACACAACCGTAAAACACAGCATTCGACATACCCCAACAAGCACACATCACAATGTAACTGACATACCATTCAACACATGCACACAGTCCAAGCGCACAAAGGCACACAACACTGCAACAAACACATGTCAACACAAACACCAATCAATACCAACACAACCACATGTCTCCAACATACACATGCCCATCACACAAAACACACCCATCACTGGAGAACAAATGCACAAAACAGGTAGCACAACCACCACTTACACACAAATATACACACACAAATAATGTCAGTCAGGAACAGATATGTCCTAACAAAAGAAATGCAAGACAAAGAAGTAACTTTGAAAGCAACAACTGGTTGGTCCAATCATATTGCTAAAGAATAAATATATAAAATATTGCCAAGGCCAGAAGGCAGTCCTAAAATACAAAGTGCAACATGCACACAATGCCCATGTGTGTGCCCCCAACTTGACTCCTGACTGACATGTAACTTCCACACATAGAGGCATCAAGGGGGCAGGCAGGCACCTCAGTGATCGGGGGCAGGAGGGGAGGATTGGGCTTTGGTTTGGGAGGGGGACCTTTGACTTTGGGTTTGGGAGGGGGTGTTTAGGCCTAGGCTTAGGCGAGGGTTGGGTACTCTTTGTGCGGGTAGACTTCTTGGTGGGGGAGTGCGGCATGGGTAATTGCAGGGTGGCAGGGGAGGTCATGGAGATGAAAGGGATGGGCCTGGGGAAGGGAACAGAGAATTTGAGGGCCTCACAGGGGTAATGGGTTTAGGTAAAAGGTCAAAACATGAAAGGAACACTTTTTTAGACACATAGGGACAGTCATCAAAAGGGTTTTGGGAGTGGAGGGCGAGGGAGTGCTTGTCTGATGTGTTGGTGTGGGTGTCATGGGTGCGTGTGCGTGGGAGGTATGCTTGTGGTGGTGGCTGTCTGTTGAGTGGGTGAGTCACAGCATTTATGTATGGGACTAAAGGGGGGTGGCAGTGCTGGGGAATTGCATGGTGGGTGAGTGTCTGTTGAGGTAGTGACTACAGGTATGGTGGATGTGCTGCATGTAGTCGTGTCAGTGGTTGTGTTGTCTGCGGATGTAGTGACTTGGGTGGATGTCTGAGGTGCTGCTGTTGTGCTGTCTGTGGGTAAGAAAGGTGTAGTGGCTAGATCTGTGAATGATGCTGTGATGTCTGGTGTCCTGTCTGTGATGCAGGGGTTTGTGGGGGTGTCAGCGCGGGTTGCGACTGTTGCTGTGTCTGCAGGTGTTTGTTGTTTGTGTGCATGCTGGTGGTGTGTCTTGTGGTGCTTGTGTTTGTCTGACCTACTCTTGGATGTTGAGGTAGATGCATGCCTGTTTGTCTGTGTGCTTTGGCTGGAACGAGGAAGGTGGATGGGGTACGGAAGACAAAGGGCGAGTGGCTGCCATAACTGTGGAGGACAGAGCCTGAAAGGGTCTCTGTAGTCCAACCAGTGCACCGTGAATGCCCTCTGGGCTACTGGGTCCCTCACTGACATTGGTCGCAGCATTCTGGGTCCCATGGCCGGCAGCTTCCCCACTCTCCTTGCCCTATCTCCTTCGCCTGCCAATGCCGATGCACACAAGCAGAGAGAGAGAGGGCAAGAGAGAGGGTCATCACATTCTTCCCACACACAATCATTGCAACATGCACCACACTAGCTACACATCTCCTGCTAGGAAAGGCCCAGTCAAATACGCTTCAGAGCCTAACGATATTACAAGAAGATACGTCCAACTTTCCCATTTGACAGCAGTCTCACCGACAATGTGAGTCAACCATCTGACCACTACTTGACCATCCCATCAAATCACCTGTTACTCAGAAGCAACATGCACATGATGGATTGGCTAAACCAAGAGATGTACCCCCATACAGCTCATCGCTGTCCATCATAACATCAGTCTCAGGAAATGCAGGTGACTGATAACACAATATCATGCCTACTCTGACTCCAAACCTGCCCCGTCCATCTCCAGAAGTCACGTTCCATGAAAGGTAAGTCATCACACTTCACATACATCACAGCTTCTTGACTTCCAATAACATGCCTAACTGATCAATCTGTACATTACTTACACAAGGGCATAATCTTCTGAGGAATACACTACATGTGTCATTTCCATACAGTAGGTATAACTAATCCACAGTAAATGCCTTGGAAACATCTATCTAAAAACTAGCTATAGATTCATCAGTAGTTTCTGCACCCAATAATCAGATAGATAGTCACATACGCGCCAACTATGTACTACAACTGGGGGCTACCTCACACATAGGATACATCCACAGACAACCACAGGGAGCATGGTCACTGCAACTAAACTATGGACATCATACATTGTGCTTGAAGGACTCATATAGAAGCCACAACATGATATCATAAAAAGGCCTACATCACAAACAACTGTCCTGACATGTGATCCTCACTACCTAAGTACCCAACTAACACTTACACAATTGATAACCAGTGTACCCATGGATGACACATCCACCTAGAGAAAAGCTATTTCATTTACAAGATATCATAAAACACCTACAGGTGTATGTGATATGGAACATCTGCTACACCATAAAGTCATGCAGAAATTAGCATAACCCTAACTGTCATAACAGCCTCAGATTAGCTGAGGTAAGTCTGGGAAGAAAAATGCAACACAATATATTCAGACAGAAAGTATCTGTTGACACATGATGTAGGCAGCAAATAGCAAATGTTGCATTCATATAGGTATGGCATTGACATATCTAGAATGGGCAATACACAAGGGCTAACGGATAAGAAGCCTAGCCACTTGCCTTCTCCACAACAAACTTATTGGGATACAAGTTCATTTGCAAACATGTCAATGATATACCATGAAAGTGAAGGTCTAATGGATGGCATGAGTTCTATATTGTAGGATGTCCACCCTTAGCAAACTTGACAATCCCCATTGTATGAATATGACATGAGGATGGTAACACATCCACAAACCTCATAGGTACACTACAAAATTGGCCATAACAAAAGCCAGATTAGGATGACAGCCTCACATACAGTTTACAAATATTTCACGCCACATGATTACTTGGCTCTGTAACTCATCTGTCAGACTCAATGTTGCACACAGAGCAGACCCTGTGAAATGGGAGTGGTCAGACACCTTATAGAAACATGACTCACCATTTGGATGAATGGCTTCTGGGACACTAGGTTGAAAGGATGACACAGCATGGAAGAATTATATATGGCTAAGTAGAGTCACACATATGACACAGTCATGTGTATCTCCTCATGCAGTCATACATATTTGCTACATACAGGTGATCAACATGTTTCCATGCATATTACAATAGCCACATCTGTGTCTGCATATTGCCTACTCGAGTACCATGTACTTCCAATCGTCAACATTACTGTAGCACCTATATCTTCACAGCTGAAGTACATATACAGCGTACAGTAAACTATCAGAGGCAAGTATCAATCAATCAATCATTGGATTTTTAAAGCGCACTATGTACCCGTGAGGGTTTCAATGCGCTGGGGGGGGGAGGGGGAGCTGGTGTTACTGGTCGTAGAGCCAGGTCTTGAGGAGTCTTCTGAAGGTGAGTAGGTCTTGAGTCTGTCGCAGGTTGGGGGGGAGGGTGTTCCAGGTTTTTGCGGCGAGGTATGAGAAGGATCTGCCGCCGGAGGTCTTTCTTCGGATGCGGGGGATGACGGCGAGGGCGAGGTTAGAGGAGCGGAGCTAAGTACATGGGTTCTGTCAATTCTTACCCCCTTGTGGCTGCTGTGCTGCCTGCAAATGCACACCCACCTCAGCGTAGGCCACTGTCAAAACTTAGGCCATTAGGGGGTCAAGATCCGACGGGCACCTCTCCCTCATTGGGAGGACATCCCCAGCTGGGCCTCAGCGGTCTTCCAGGACCAGCGTCTCAGGTCCTCCCTCACTTCCTACAGAGGGTGCTCCACCCACTGTGGACCCCAAAGGTCCACACTAGCTTGGAAGTGGCACCCCAGATTCCCTTCTTCTAATGGGCATTGACCTGCATGGATGACACAGACAAAAGGAGAAAGTAATGTCCACATGCACCATACCAATAGTAGTGGACAGAACGCATCAGTAACAACAAACATTCACACAATCAGATCATCTTAGCTCACACTCCTTCACAAAATACCATCTGCATGCATCAACACCTTCACTAGTCTACATAGGCGGCACGCCTTAATTCATCACACCTATCACACATTGGTATGACATTGGACTCACCTCCTCCTGTGGTGCACCATATAGATGTTCACACAGGGGTAGGTCCTCCTCCACTAGCTTCTCCAGCTCTTCAGGGGTGAAGGCAGGGGTTCTATCACCTGCAGGACGTGGCATGATAGCTCCCAGAGGTAGTACACAGCAGCTCAGGTTGTGGAGGTCTTGATGGCAGCAGTGTCAGGAGTCAAGTGAGCAATGCTGCAGAAGATGGCGGTCACGCCTGCCACATACATGACCATCATTGCCAGCGGACATCACCATTGGGCCAAGTCCGCCAAAGACAGCAATGTGTTCTAATGGCAAATTACACTGCAGTTGTGACTGCCTACCACCATGACGACTTCAGCCGGTACACTTAGGTCGCTTCCACATGTCCAGTACAGTAGGTCAGACAGCTGCCATTTTAAACACATTTCATGTATGGAAGTGTAAAATGATCTCTGTCATTAACTCTGCCCCATATTGTGCAGTACATCTGAAGGTCCAACCCTCATGTCTAGGTGACTTTTTGTGCATCTGTGCAGTCAATTCAGTGTTGTTAGAGGACATGTGGTGACAGTAATGTTCAACTACTCCTATGTGTTTTGAAATTGTCGATAATGTACTGATATATGTGTGACACATATCTGAATGATCCATCATACAAACATGCACAGTAACAGGTGAATCTTTAAGTGTAATCCTATATTTAGTTGAGGCAATGTGGACTGATGAGGGTGTTATCGGATGCACAGCTATGTGCTGCACTGTGTGCGTCAGAGGTAGTAGCCATCCTTGACAACTGTTATGTGTGAGTAATTTTAGAAAATGTACTTAATGTGAGAATACTGCATGTCACTTACTCAGTATGCATGTTTTCACATAGTTTACCCTGCCATGAGAAGAGGAAGACGACCACCAGTGTACCACCCACTAGTAGACCTGCATAACATGGAGGAAAGACATGTAATTCAGACATATTGCCTGAATCGTCCCACTGTCATGGATCTTTGTACACATTTGGAGCCAGATCTGTTGCCTGCCATTCACAATCCCTATAGCATACCTCCCGTTGTTCAAGTCTTGTTAGTGTTCCACTTCCTGGCCACTGGTTTCTTTCAGAATACTATGGCTCTCACAGCAGGAATGTCTCATCCCATGTTCAGTCTGGTTTTGAAGGATGTACTGTGTGCATTGTTGAAACACCAGGACTGCTACATCATGTTTCCACAAAGAGCTGATTTGGCCTATGTGAAGGCAGAGTTTTATGCAATAGGACACATTCTACATGTGGTTGGAGCCATTGATGGTTCCCATGTGGTTTCCCCCACTCCCAAAGAACAGGTGTATAGGAACAGGAAAAACTACCACTCCATCAACGTTCAGGTGGTGTGTCTGGCAGACCAGTACATTTCAAAAGTCACAGCAAAATATTGAGGACCAGTCCATGATTCCTTCATCATGCGGAATAGTAATGTCCCACTGCTAATGACACAACAGAGAGGGCCTGGCTGGTTGGTAAGTTACAATGTGTTTGTAACGTATTTTTCCTGCCATCACAATGTTGCATGTTCCAGAAATATGTTTTTGTTGTTCTACCATTTTGTTCACAGGTGACTCTGGCTATCCAAACCGTCATTGGCTGTTGAAACCAGTGAGGTACCCAAGCACGCCAGGGGAAGTCCACTACAATGAGGCCCATGAGACGACAAGGCATGTAGTTGACTGGACTTTTGGGCTCCTGAAGGCACAATTTAGGTGCTTGGACTTATAAGGAGGAGCCCTCCTCTACTCACCCACTAAGGTATGTCAAATTATAGTTGCCTGTTGCATGCTACACAATCTTGCCCTGAGACGTCATATCCCTTTGATACTAGTTGATGCTACAGTACCTCTGGGTGGAAATGCAGGAATGCCAAGTGATGAAGAGCCAGAGAAATGTGAAGCAGGAGACTCTAGGGCAGATCTCATCAATCAGTACTTCAACTGACAAATAGGTATGTGAAGTTGACATATTGTTCTGATGTAATTGTGCACGCAGATGTAGATGGGTAACATGTCACCTCTCTTCTTGCATCATCTGTGGGGGTGTCGTGAGCTCCAAAGCCTATGAATGTGTTGTGAATGGAGCCTGAATGTTTGCATTGTGTAAAGGACAGAGTGGTCCACAGTATAATGTATTGTAACAGCAGATGCACATTTACACTTCTGGACATGCCTTCTCTTATGTGAGGATTGCATTGTGCTATCTCCTGACCCTTTTACTTTTCACCCACAGATTGCCATAGATCCTGTTTGCTCTGCAACCTTGGCTAATGTAAGACAGTGTCAAAAGCAGATGGGAATTGCTGACAGACATGCGAAGTGGACATGACTGAAAGTAGGTGATATTTGTATTGTATAAGTGGGGTATAACCGAGATTGTTAGACTGTCCGGACACTGGGTTGTAAAAGTGTATTCCCATTTCTTTCCCCTGTTGGGTACAGGAGGTTGTGAAATGGTGTATATTGTGTTTGGAGACGTGTCTGGCTCTTGTGTAAATGTTGTAACATAGGCTCTCGCAACACAATGGGAGTAGTTGTTTGTGAGCTACATTGGACCTAGCTGTCATTCTGTTCATACTTTGTAGACCAAGGTGCATGTATAGGTGAGTGACAATCCTACTGGTATGGACCAATGTAAGTGAAAGGTTTCAGGACAGGGTACTTTAGTAAACATCTATGTATGTTCCATGGGATATGTGAATTTGCAGCTATGATATGGCTATGTGTTGTGGCTATACCAGGTGATACAGAGGAACTATCAGTGTGGCTCCTGCCTTGTATGAAGTACACCATGACCCTCAGGTCTGTATCCTGTGTTCGGCAATGTGTGACACCTTAGCATACATCCTGATGTTACTCTCAGTTATGCTGTATGCGCTGTTTGCAATTCTACAAATAAATGTGTGTAAAAGTAAATATCAACTTCTTGGAAATCTGTCCTTTCATTTCTGTTGAAATGAGTCTCCTGTTGATGGAGTCCCTGTTTGCTGTCCACACCAATGGGTGTACAATACAGAGGCACATAATTTGACCAGAGTAGCCATGCATGACTTTGATACATGGATGATAAAAGACACATTCACAAGGCCTGTGTTTAACCTTGATTTATTGTGCACATTAAAAGAAGATCTGTGACTATGAAATGAATAAAGTGAAAACAAATTGATGGGTGAAGTCATGGTGGATGACATCATCAGGGTAGCTGCTACACCTGTTGGATACACAAGTCCAGTGCCCTTGTACCATGGGAAAATGGAGTTAGGTCTCGGAACAGTCAACAGGGTTTATCTGTGGCACACAAGGGGAACAGTTCAAGAGAGGTTCACTTCCTGGCTGTGGGCCTAGTCTTGGCATTTGCTCCTGCTTGGTGTCTGTTTGGACGTCCATGTTTGCAGGGGGCTGGGGGGGTTCTTCAGCTACAGAAGGAGGGGTGTCTGGAGCAGGCCCTCCCCATGGCAGGGCCTCCATTCCACTAGCAGCTGCAGATGTGGAAAGGGCTGATGTTTCATTGCTTGTGGAAGGGCCCAGATGTAGGGCACAAAACCTAATCAGGGTGGTATTACGGTCCCTCAGCATCTTTGCAATGGAAGTTTAGTGGCATTTTATGCCTGCCACTGCACCATGACTTCCTGGTGGTGGCCCATCTGCAACATTTGAATTTTCTGCAACATGGTGATGACTTGGCCCATCATGCCTTGGGAACTTGGGGCCAGATGTAGCAAGGCATTAGCGCCTCGCAAACGGCGAAAAACGCCGTTTGCGAGGCGCTAATGCCTGTGCGCGATGCAGAAACACATTTTGCGAGTCGGAACCGACTCGCAAAATGTGTTTCCGACTTGCAAATAGGAAGGGGTGTTCCCTTCCTATTTGCAACTCGCACCGCGATGTAAGTTGATTTGTGACCGCAAAAGCGGTCACAAATCAACTCGCAGTTACCATCCACTTGAAGTGGATGGTAACTCATTCGCAAACGGGAAGGGGTCCCCATGGGACCCCTTCCCCTTTGTGAATGATCACAAAAATAATTTTTCAGAGCAGACAGTGGTCCAATGGACCACTACTTGCCCTGAAAAATACCGAAACAAAAGGTTTCGGTTTATTTTTCAAAGTGCAGCTCGTTTTCCTTTAAGGAAAACGGGTTGCACTTTGAAAAAAAAAACCTGCTTTATTGAAAAGCAGTCGCAAACATGGAGGTCTGCTGACGACAGCAGGCCTCCATGTTTGCGAGTGCCCATAGTCGGTATGGGGCCGCAATTTGCGACCCACCTCATTAATATTAATGAGGTGGGTCATTGCGACCCCATACCGACTCGCAGAAGGTGTCTGAGACACCTTTCTGCATGTGGTTTTGCGAGTTGCAATTTGCGAGTCTCTATGACTCGCAAATTGCAACTCGCAAAACCATACTTACCTACATCTGGCCCTTGGTCGGCTCCCAAGACTTGGGAGATGGTTTCCTGGTCAGTTGTGTTCCTTGGAGGCCCCAAACATATGTCCCACAGCATCCCTCCGATACTCCCTAACCCCACGTGCCCACTCCCAGTGGTTGTAGGTCCATCATTGTCAGTCGTGGCAAGGTTAGACTCAGTTACCTGTACTGTAGGACACACAAATAGATGTTACAGTCCTTGGGACATAGGTTTGGGGGTGAGTGGTTGCCTTTGATGTTGATGCAACGGGGCTGGGAGGAGTTGATGTGGGCAGGGTGAGGCAGGGAGTCATTGCTCATCAGTGGCCAAACATTCAAGGGCATTGTCCTCACTGCGGCCTTCATCTAGAGGGGGAGTGACAGTCTCTAGTATCCTCTCCATGGTGGCAATGGCAAGGTTACCTGTAGAGGGAGTGAGACACAGAGTTCAGATTAAAATGGGTATATTGTTGCTTTTGTGTGAGATGCAGACAATGCCTTAACCTGGTTCCCAGCAATGAAATTGACAGCTGCTGCACAGCATACCTTAGTTGTACATAAAACTCTGAGACTTGATTTCCATACTCCTTGTAAAGAGTTTTAAGAGTAGGTTGGTAGTGTTTGTACTGCTGGTGACATCTGATATGTCTGATTGCGAACGTAGATGTTCACATCTTACCTAGTTACCAGTCACGCTAGATGGCACAAATTTGAGCTGTACAATGCACTATGGTGTCCTTGTAGGAACACAATATGTGAGTAAGCAAGGGACATTGACCTGCACCTGGATGTACTGCATGTTCATCGACTCAGCCATCTGACTTGTCAAGTCAGACGAGTGCATTAGTAGCTTGGGATCTTTAATCTATTGCTGTTATTATTGGTCACACAGCTATAGCTGAGTTTTGTCTGGGATGCAGGCGTGAGTGAGCCATGCTGTCATTGCCATGTATTGTTCCACACTAGTACAATCAAGATTGTGTATGTGGTAAATTAGTTATATATATGACGGGATACCTTGTGCAAATTACATTTTTTCACAATGATGGTATGTTTCATTCTGGGAGTGGTAGTGAAATGATTAGCCAGTAGCGTATGTGCCATTTCCAAGGACTGTGAGGCTAGAGGAGTTCAGCGGAGATGTGGCACACCAGAGAGGGGGTTTGGGTGATTTGGACAGAGGTGTAGTGGGTGGATGTTAATTAGAGTCGGCTAAAGTGGCGAGGGAGCATGCAGGACAGGAGTTTTCGTGACATGAATGTTGGGGGTACTTTCCAGACTCCACCTCTCCAGGTATTCCTGTCAGGCCCTCAGGATGCAGGATTATCAAGACCTTCTCCTCCCATGATGTGATAGTAAGGGAAGGAGGTGGGGGGCCCACCGCCAGTCTTCTGTACGGCTAGCTGGTGCCTGGATGTCATGGAACGCACCATTCCCCATAGGTCTTTCCACCTCTTCCTGATGTCCTCTCTTGTGCATGGATGACTGCCTACAGAATTGACCCCGTCAACTCTTCTTTGCCACAATCCATTTTCTTGGCAATAGATGTTTGTTGGACCTGTGCTCCAAACAGGTGTGGCTCTACTCTTACAATTTCATCCACCATGACCCTCAACTCGTCGTCAGTAAAATGCAGATGTTTTTGTGGGGATATGATGGTGGTTGTGGAGACGGTGTGTGGGGTGTTGTAAGTGAAAGGGTGCAGTGTTTGGTAAATGGTGAGGTGTAGGTGCTTTGATGTGAGTGGGAGACAGTGGTAGCAGATTGTGAGTGCTAGTGATGTGTGTAATGTGAATGTAGTTGTGATGTGGGGGGAGTGCTGAGTGTAATGTGTAGGGGTGCCTATTGTTTGTTTCACTAGTTCTCTTTATTTTTTCTAGTCTCTGTCTGTGATTGGCATTCTGGTTGCAAAGGATTGTGAGTTAAGTAGGGGTGTGTTTTAAAGTGCAGTGTATAGGTGTGTCAGATGTGTGGATGTGTGTCAGGTGTGGAGAATTCAAACTATCCAATGTGTTATTGTGTTCTGACTGAAGTGAGTTGAGTGTGCTGTGGTTCGCACCCCCAATGGTTTTCTGCCATGGAAGTACTGCTGTCATGATTTGTGGATCGTAATTGGATGGGAGGATTTTTTTTGAGCTGGCGGTGCTGGTAGTGGAACCACCTTTTTCCGTCCTCTAGTGTCCTGGTGGTTTTGGAAATTTGGCTGTTTTTGGCAGCGTTCATGTTGTGAATCATAATATGGCAGTTGCATGACAACAAACTTGGCACTCTTTTGGCGGCCGCCACCCTGGTGGTCTAACAGTCAGACCGCCAAACTCTTAATGAGGCCCATAGTCTCTCTATATACAGAACACTTTTTTACATATGTGTGGATTTCCTAGAGGGTCAATCACGACCCCTAGGAAAACCACACATTTATAAAACATAAAACTTTGTGTGTGTACACAGACATATATAAGTATGTATATATATATATATATATATATATATATATATAAATGTAACTTCAAAAATGCTCGAAATAAGATCTCAATCATGCCAAAGGGGTGGTGCGAGAGCCGGTACGAGCAAGCCGATAATTAATTAAGCAAAAGAAAAATAGATATAATACTCGCACACTCGGGTTTCGACTGACACAGCAGCCTTGGTCACGTGACCAAGGCTGCTGTGTCAGTCGAAACGCGTTGTGTGTATATTAAACTGATCTTTTTTGTTCCTGAAACCCGAGTGTGCGAGTATTATATCTATTTTTCTTTTGCTTAATTAATTACCGGCTTGCTTCATATATATATATGTATATATACATGTATATATATGTGTATATATATATATATATATATATATATATATGTATATATATATATATATATATATATATATATATATAGTTAGAAAATAGAATTTAAAAAAAGAAAGAAATTCACTGAAAAATTCAATGGGTATAGGGACTTTATAGTTAGGAAATAGAATTTTTAAAAACCTTAGGAATTCACTGAAAAATGTTAAAGGTTACAGGGACAATATAGTTAGGTCCTGAATTTACTTCCACAATGTCATCATTGATGTCATTTGAGATGTCATCAGTGATGTAATCAGTGATGTCACTGACTATGTCATGAGCTATGTAATATGTGATGTCATAAGCAGTGCATTACAGGAGTGCAAGTTATAGTTAACTCAGGTAACTGCAGAATTTCTCTGGTTTTGTGGAAGTAAATTCAGGACCGAACTACAAAGTCCCTGTAACCTTTGAATGTTTTCAGTGAATTTCTGAAGTTTATATAATTCTATTTCCTAACTATAACATCCCTTGTAACCTTTGTTTTTTTTAGTGAATTTCTATGTTTTTTAAAATTCTATTTCCTAACTATTAAGTTCCTATAACCTTTGGTTTGTTCAGTGAAATTCTATGTTTCATTACTATACGTTAAATGCAACCACTGCAGTGCATGGCTGAAGGGAGCTAGCCGCAGTCTATCTCTGAGTGTGAGAATAGATGTAAGAGAGTGTATCTGGGGTGAGAGTGGCTGTGAGACTCTCAGGCCCTCATTACAACCTTGGTGGTAAATTCCGCCTACCACTGTGCTGACGGCCGCCAAGATACTGTGAGCACAGCTGTATACCGCTATGGGTATTATGACCCACACAGAGAAATCCGACACTATACAGACACCCACAGAAGTCAGCCAGCCCAAAGGTCAGTGATAAATTGGCGGTACCTAAACCCACGCTGTTATGCCAACAGGAATACACCCACAGTATCAGGACCCACAAATCACTGTGGCGGTCTTTTAACCGCGGTACACACCACCGCGCTCAAAATACCCACACATTTACAAAACACCACCACATTGGACAATTCAAACTACACACACCTGACACACATACACATACCACACCCACACAATCAGACCACTATAAAATACACACCCACATTAGCCACAACCATTTCAATTTAAAAAAAGATTGTGAACAGAGAGAGACACAAGCCAGGAGCACCCACTCAATCTGAGCCACAGAACACCATCAACCATACACCATCCATGCACCTCACACCACAGACCACAACACTTCACCCCACACATCCTCACACATATCACTCACACCACATCCACGGCACCCTAAAGACACCCCAGGTTTTCAGAGGAGGAGCTAGGGGTCATGGTGGAGGAAATCATCCGGCTAGCGCCACAGCTATTCGGATCACAGGTGCAGCAGACGCCCATTGCTAGGAAGATGGAGCTATGGCGGAGAATTATGAACAGGGTCAACGCCATGAGACAGCACCCCAGAACAAGGGATGACATCAGGAAGAGGTGGAACGACCTCCGGGCCTCGCAGGAGTAGCAGGAGGACTGGACTCTGGTAACGCATATCTTTACTGCTATATACCCCACCCTACCTGCATGCCATCACAAATTCCTACCCCTACCCTCACCTCCACCACTTCACCACCTCACATATACCCCACTATCACAACCCACCCATCCCAAGACCAAGCCCTGCATGTTACACCAATCCATGGACCCCCATCACAGACGTGCATGGACACCCATCACCACAGCATGCCCATTAAAGAGAATTACCTAGCCCACAAAATCACCACGCACACAAGGCGAAGCTGACAGGGCAATCACAACCATACAGGAAAACACACCAATGCACAAGATGGCACACACACATACAATAACACTGCATTTTCATCCCCACAGGACCCTACTCAGCGTCACCAGAGAGGAGGTGACAGCAACATCCAGTCCCCCCCAGAGGAGGCCCACAGTGATGACAGCAGCTCTGCACGCCTGGATCACAATGACCAACCTGGCCCATCAGGGTCCTCTGGACAATCGGTTACCCTGCCACAGTCCCAACCCACCACAGACCCTCCCCCTCAGGAAACCCCAGCACAGCACCCACCCAGCGGGCCCATGCCATGGTCCCCAGGACACGTTAATCAGCAGTGTGTCCACCACTACAGGGACCCCAGGAAACCCCAAAAACACAGGACAATCAGGGACCTGGAGTCAGTGGGCACATGGTTCAGGGGACAGAGGCACAGGACAACAGGGAAGCTGGGAGGACTGCTGTGCGACAGGGGGAGGACAGGCCCAGGGAACCGACTCTCCACGAGGCACTCACCAACATCCTGGGAGCATACCACCATTCCTAGGAGACCATGGGCCAGATACTGTCCAAGTTGCGGGAGACCCAGTAGCTGCAGGAGGGACAGTACCTGGGGATCAGGGGGGACCTAAAAAACATCTACACCATCTTGATCACCATTGCATGGGTGCTGGCTGACATGGGCAACACCATGAGGGAGGCAGTGGCACAACAACAGGCCCCTGACACTAGCCACACCGAAGATCAGCCCTCCACCTCCGCCAGAGCTAGTGGACAGGAGGCCCGGCCACAGGACCAACAAGCCACCAGCACCCCACCCCCTGCAGAAGGAGAATCACCCTGCAAACAGTCCCTGCGATCCAGGCAGAAGCCAGAGAACATTGCCAAGAACCCCCAGGAAAGAGGACTCTCCTGATTGTCACCCTTCTGTCCCACTCTGTCAACCTGTCCACCTTGAACTGCCATTACTCCCCTTCCTATGCCCCATTGGATAATGCACCTGTGATACCAAAAGACTGGACTCTGGCTGCACATTCCTCCACCATCACCCCAGCCAATTGCACATCCCTCTCTACGTATGAGCACATAAATAAACACCCTTATTAAAAGTACAGTTCTGGAGTCTGTCAATTGATTGAAATATTTATTAGTACAACATTCTGAAAACATTGCAAGTCATATGTACAGTTAGATATACATTGGTATGACCTACCAGGAGCCAAAGTTGGCCACAGAGATCTGAAATTAGAGATGCCAAAGTGCACAGTAAGTGGCCATAGACATAGGGAAATCAGGCTGCCATGTACAATGTCCAACAGAAAACTAAAAAGTAAAGTGAATTTACAGTGTCTTCCCTGTGTGTCACTGGAAGTACTGCAGTATGATATTACTTCTGTTGTCCACATCTTCTGCCTCCTCTTCCTCACTGTCCACAGGCTCCACTGCTGCCACAAGACCATCTCCAGGCTCATCCTCCTGCAGAAAAGGCACCTGGCGTCTCAAGGCCAGGTTGTGCAACATGCAACGATGATCTAGCACACCTTCTTGGGTGAGTAGTTCAGTGATCCACCTGTCAGATGGAGGTACCGGAACCTGGCCTTCAGGAGGCTGAAAGTCCACTCAATTGTCCTCCTTGTTCGCCCATGTGCCTCATTGTAACGTTCCTCTGCCCTTGTCCTGGCATTTCTCACTGGGGTCAGTAGCCACGAGAGGTTGGGGTAACCAGAGTCACCTGCAAATATCAAGGGACAACTGTCAGACACACACTAACCCTTACGGACAACCCCTTACCCACACACCAACATATACTAGGTGGAGACCTTGCGCTCACCTATTAGCCACACCCTGTGCCTCTGGAGTTAACCCATCACATATGGGATGCTGCTATTCCTCAAGAGAAAGGCGTCATGCACACAGCCAGGATACTTGGCATTCACATGGGAGTAGTACCGGTCCGCCAAACACATCATCTGCACATTCATAGAGTGACAGCTTTTTCTATTCCTGAACTTTCTCCGGGGGGGGGGACAAATGCTACATGTGTACCATCTATGGCACCAATGATGTTGGGGATATGTCACAGGGTATAAAAGTCAGCTTTCACTGTGGCCAGATCCTCCACCTGGGGGAATACAATGTAGCTGTGCATGTGTTTAAGCAGGGCTGACAACACTCTGGTCTATACGTTGGAGAACATTGGCTGAGACATCCCTGATGCCATGGCCACTGTTGTTTGGAAGGAATCCAGCAAATGGCAAGCAAATGGAGCACTGACAGGACCTGCACTATAGGGGGGGATACCTGTGGGCTGGCAGATAGCTGACATCAGGTATGGCTTCAATTGGGCACACAGTTCTTGGATAGTGGCCCGATCAAGTCTATTTGTTAGTAAAATGTGTCTGTACTCCATTGTCGCAAGGTCCACCAGGGGTCTGTACACTGGAGGATGTCTCCATGCCATCTTCTTCCTCAGCGGTTGAAGCCTAGGGAGGAAAACGGTGAGGAGAGTGTCATAATCACACATCTAGTGCAATAATGATGCTTTTCTACATTTACAGAACCAGTATGTGAATCCGAGAGTCAGTTGCTGTGCCAATGTCTGCTGTGACGCAGTTAGGTGCCATGGCCTGTGCCCCGCTGAAATAGCGGCTGCCTGACCTGTGAGGAGGGACAAGTGGAAATGAGGTAAATCAGCTGGCGTTGTACACCGTTGCGGTGGGCGGTCTACGACCGCCGCGCAACTTCGCATTGGTTATCATTGGGCCCTATGGGTTCCAGGAGCCAATGGCGATGTACGCCTGCGGTGACGGTACGCACCGCCGTGGATGTAACCGCCATTTTCTATCTGTTCACTCACTTGCTACCTGACCTTCAACAGGAGAGGACCTACACTGAAAGTGCTGCTCTGACCTGTGTCTGGAAGCGACAATGGTTCATGTGTCTGGGGAAAGGGCCCCTGCCTTCACTCCGGAGGAGTTGGGGAGGCTGGTGAATGGGGTCCTACCCCAGTACATATTACTCTATGGTCCTCCACACAAACAGGTGAGTATACTGTGAGCATGATGCATGAGCCATGAATGTATGGAGTGCTGTGTAAGTAAGTCACATGTGGGGGGGAATGAGGGGTCCTGGCCAGAGTGCTGCATGTACGGTGGTCAATGTATGTGTGTGGGAGGGATATGGGAGGGATATGGTGGGCCATGACTGTGACCGTCTGGATGGTTAACTAATTCCCTTTTCTGCTGTATCTTTTTTCTGCAGGTCAGCACCCAACAGAAAAAGGGTATTTGGTGTGCCATCACCAAGGAGGTGCAGACCTTGGGGGTCTTTGACAGGCAGAGCACCCACTGCCGCAAATGGTGGGGGGACCTGCGCCGCTGGGCAAGGAAGTCAGCAGAGGCCCAGATGGGGCTGGCTTCCCAACGAGGAAGGGGTGCCCGTCGTACCCTGACCCCCTTGATGATCCGCATCCTGGTGGTGGCCTATCCGGAGTTAGATGAGCGCTTGAGGGCATCACAGCAGCCACAAGGGGGTGAGTACAAATTCTGATAAATTAATTAGCACACGTTAAGCTATTACCTGGGTGGGGATGTATACTGTGGGTGCCCCTAGGCCAGGATGAACATGCTAGTGTAGGTCCCCTGTTGGGCAGGCTCTGAAGCACTCCAAACCAATAGTGTTAGTGGGTATCTACTACTAGTAAGGGCCCTGTTTGTTTCAGGTGTGCAGCTGATGGCGTTAGGCATTGTACCCCTTGGGCTGGTGACTTGCATTGTAACTGTTAGTGCATGGCATAGTACATAGGGCTGTTCCCTGTGAGTTGTGTACGCCAACAGTAGTGTTGTTGCTGGCATTGACCAAGTGTATCCTCTGACTCTCCCCCCCCTTTTTGTTTTGTCACCCTGTCCTGATGTCCATTATCATCATCTGGCGGAGGAGCAGAGGCACCGGCAACGGAGTGAGCTGCATCCCACATGGCCCTGGAGGCTGAATCCACTGACGGGGAAGGCACCAGTGGGACGGAGGGTGAGGGGATCATTACGACAGGGACAGGAGGGGACACCACAGACAGCGACCCTTCCTCCGATGGAAGCTCACTGGCGGTGGCGGACACCTCTGTGCCCACCCCAACAACAGGTACAGCCACCACCCCCCCTACCAGCACCGCCCTCCCAGCAGCCCCTCAGTGCATTTCCCGTGCCCCCTCACCCAAAGGGCATCTCCTTTGCCCCAGGCACCTCAGGCCCTGCCCCAGTCAGCCCTGCTGACCTCAGTGAGGAGGCTATTGACCTCCTGAGATCCCTCACTGTTGGGCAGTCAACCATTCTGAATGCCATCCAGGGTGTTGAGAGGCATTTGCAAGAAACAAATGCATACCTGGAGGGCATTCACTCTGGTGTGGCGGCCCGACAGAGAGCATTCCAGGCTCTGGTGTTCGCACTGATGGCAGCCATTGTCCCTGTCTCTAGCCTCCCCCCTCCAACTTCCTCTACCCAGTGCCAATCCCCTCAACCCCAACCTATCCCAAGCACACCTTCAGACCAGCATTCACCCAAATCAACACACAAAAGTGGCTTAGGTAAACACAAGCACCACACTTCATCTCACAGGAACTCACACAAGCACCATCCCCATGCAGACACACCAACATCCACTGCCTCCACTGTGTCCCCCTCCTCCTCCTCGTCCACCTCCTTCCCAGTAGCATCTCCACTCACACCTGCATGCACTACATCCTCATCCACCACCTACATCACCAGCACGCCCATCGCTACACACCCCTCACTGGCAGTCACCACCCCCACATCCATGCACACGTCCCCTGTGTCCTCTCCCAATGTGTCTGTGACCCCTCTTCTCAAAGTACACAAACGCACGCACCCACCCACCCAACAGCCATCCACCTCCCAACAGCATCCAGCCCATGTACCTGCACCCAAACTCAGCAGACAGACACCTCCTACAACCACTCCCTCTTCCTCCACTCCCAGACATTCTCCCTCTTCCCACCCCAGTGTCCCTAAGAAAGATTGCCTGACAAACATTGACCTCTTCCCTACCCCTTCCCCCTGTCCATCACCTCGGGCCAGGGTGGCCAAAACCCAGCTCAGCACCTCAGCCACCAAGTCCACGTCCGCTGTGGTTCCTGCAGCTGTCAGAGGATCAAAGGGGGCACCCGTCAGCCCAGCCAGTGTGCCACCAACCCCTGCCAAGGCTAAATCCATCCTGCCACCTGGCAAGGTGATGAAGGGGAAAGCATCCAGCAAGGGGAAGGAGCCACAACCACACAGCAAGGCCACTTCAAATACTCCAGCTGCCAGACCCAAGGTGACACCACCATCTGCCAAGGTGAGGAAGGGGCACAAAACACCAGGCAAGGCACTTCAGCCATCCGAGGCTGCAGGTGAAGGCCTGGTGGTTACCAGCACAACTACCAGCACCGACACCTGCACCGCGGCCAGCACCGCCAGCAGCCCCGCCGCTAGCACTGATGAAAGCACTGCCACCTGCACCTGCACTACCGCAAGCACCACTACTGTCAGCAGCAGCAGCCCCAGTGGACAGCCGTCCGAGGCTGAAGGAGAAGGGCTGTAGCCTCCTCCCACCACTGGCAGCACCTGCATCATGGCCACCACCTGCACTGGCGCAAGCACCGCCGCAAGCACCGCCACCTGCACCGCTGGCAGTAGCACCACTGCCAGCAGCAGCAGCCCCAGTGGACAGCTGTCTGAGGCTGCAGGAGAGGGGCTGGAGCATCTCTCCACCACTGACAGCACCCCCACCGGCACTACCACAAGTGTGCAACCTTAGCCACCGCCAGATGGACTCTAGCTCTGCACCCATGGACTATCATGTATCCTGGTCAGTGCAAATCTCGTGGCTCAGACACCCAGGTGAGGGACTGTGAACTGCCACACCGCAAGTGTTGCATCACTGGGCACAAAGCCCCCTCCAGAACTAGTGGAGAAAGGCATCCACTCACCCTATCCTTTGCAGGATGAAGCAGACTGGGCACAAAGCCCCCACCAGAACCAGAGGAGAAAGGCATCCACTCACCCTATCCTTGGCAGGATGAAGCAGACTGGGCCCAAAACCCCCTCCAGAACCAGTTGAGAAAGGCATCCACTTGAGAGACTGTGGTTTTGCACTCCCCAGGACCAGGCAGTGTGCAAACCACCCACTTGAGAGACTGTGGCTTTGCACCCCCCAGGACCAGGCAGTGTGCAAACCACCCACTTGAGAGGCTGTGGCTTTGAACTCCCCAGGACCAGGCAGTGGGCAAACCACCCACTTGAGAGACTGTGCCTTTGAACTCCCCAGGACCAGGCAGTGGGCAAACCACCCACTTGAGAGACTTGAGAGACTGTGGCTTTGCACTCCCCATGACAAGGCAATGGGCAAACCATGAACCTGAGAGACTTGAGAGACTGTGGCTTTGCACTCCCCAGGACCTGGCAGTGGGCAAACCACCCACTTGAGAGACTGTGGCCTTGCACTCCCCATGACATCGCTGTGGCATTGGAGCCCCCTCCAGGAGCAGTAGTGTTGTACCATCTTCTGGCTTAGGTGCCCCCACCTTCCCCGCCCCCCTGAGGCTCCTGTGTGTTTTTGACCTGATGCCCCTGCAGTGTTCTCTCAGTATTGAGGCAGGAGTCAAGTGCAGGCTTGGCCTATGTGATATTGCCCTGTGGCCCACTGACATTTTGAGTGGAAAATGTACCGCCTTATGTACATATTGTATATATTGTAAATAGTGTTTTTGAATTTGTAACGTATATCTGACTATTTCTAATATGACACTCATTTGACTCAATTCCTTTTGTCCTTGCTTTAGTCCAGTGGGTCACGGGGTTGAAGAACCAGAACCTTATGGGCCTGGCGGCGCAGGGTACGCCTGAAATCTCCTTGGATTCACCTGCCTCAACTAACAGAGACACGGGACACTCTGTCAGGCGTAAAAGATCAGATTTTATTAGCTGCAGCTAGTACAGTTGTCCAAGAAGTACACAAGGTATGTTCTCAGGAGACTGCCACTTTACTTTGTGGCGCACAATCTTATATACCGTATAAAAACCATTTATTAACTACATACACTCCCAGAACACATAGAAAGGAGCCAGTAAGAATAATGTAAAGATAGAACAGAGCCAATAGAAATGTCGGAAAACAAGACAGCACCAATAGAAGGAATTGGAAAACAAAGTATCAAGTGACTTAAGGTTGCCTCCCCTCCAGCTGTGTTTGTCACCCCTCCCTTGAACTAATTCATTAACCGATCCACAACGAAGTTGCATGTGGTGTGATAAGTTTGTGTGCGTTTGGAGGATAGTTGTGAAATGAGAGAATACTAGCAAAGGACAGCGAAGGCCAGACGATAAGATAAGATCGGCGGAGAATAGTGTGAGCCTACAGATAGTTGAAACAAGGATTAGAAAACCAGACAGGGATTAGTGTACTCGGTCAGACATTAATACCAGCCTTGTAGAGATAGAGGCAGAAGGCTGTTTTGAACACCATGTTGCAGAATAAGCAGAAAAGGCAGAATGGACTTTGTTCGCTGTGCTGCCTGAGTGAAGGCAACATAAAATGGCGGCGGGCCACAAAATGGCGGGTCGATACGATCGTATTAAAAATCGAATTTCCTCAGACCCTCCTTTTGCCAGAACTCAGGCAAGATACACAAACTCATGTTAATCTGAGTCGATGTCTATGGCCATGAGGTCATCAAGCTGTTGCTGTACCATCATTTTGATATTCTCTGCTCTTTGTGACTTGGGTTTGGGAATACATGCAGTAGCACATAGGTTGCAGATGGCAGGACCGCAGTGCATACAAAGACAACAAGAGAATATAAAAGCTAAAATTACTCCAAAGAATGTCAATACCTTCCAACCCCATTTGGACAGTAATCCCCAAAACCACTCTGAAAAGGACCAATCTCCTTCGTCCTGATGAATCGACTCGGAGATTATGTGTAACTTAGAGATAGCTTGGTATACTGTCGGAGCGTCATTAGGTATGAAAATACAGCAACTTGATCCGATCAATTTGCATACTCCACCACGGTCCGCAAGAACAAAGTCTAAGGCAACACGGTTCTGCAAGGTCATAAGACGATCAGCCTGTAGTTCAGCTGTAATGTTACTTAAAGCTCCTACAGTGATGTCTATGGTGGTTTCTACGACACGAACCAATTGCCTTATATTTCTGCTGTTGGCCATTGGACCCCAGAAGGGAAGAAATCCTTTGAGGAAATCTCCTCCCTCTTGTCCTGCTGTGTCTTTCGAATCCACAATCCCTCTGCCATATCTATTTTTATGATGGTTCGCAGGAGCGGTGTATGTAGGGGGAAGAAGAAAGGCTATATAACAAGTACCAGAGAAATTAGCTGGCAACCATGTATAAGCCCTATCGTGGCAAACGAAGTATGTACCTTGAGATGGTACTAACGGCAGTGAATTCAGGGCTGAATAAACATATGTATGGGAACATAAACTTTCTCTTTGTCCGGTGTTTGGAGTTCTACCATTTATTTGCAGACAGAAACTTCCTTGTTGGGGTATGACCCGTATCGGAGGAGATTTTCCTTGCTCAACCTTATCATTGAGGCTGGAAATGTAATTAGTTATGTTCCAATTGGTATATGCTTTTCTTTCATCTATGGAAGCTTCACTTTTTTCCATGATTTTAGCCATAGCTACCATTCCCTTTATCAATAAACTATGACTGAAATCTGAACCAACACTATGTGAACTGACAGGTTGTTTAATTTTACTTTGATATGCATTATTGAAAATGACAAAATAAGCCCAAGCGGAACCTTCATAGGAGAATGGAAGAACTAAATATGGCATTCCTTTTTCTACCGTATGTGGTATGAGTCCACACACCCAACAGTCAGTTGTATTGATCACTAACTGATGTTGATGTAACAACTGGACGAAGGAATTGTTAAAGTATTCAGTTCTTCTGATGAGTTCATGCTGGGGAAGAGTGTGAAATAGGTGCGGAGAGATAGTAGAAGAAGATGTAGAGGTAGGAGAAGAGACAACTTTTTGCTGCAGAGTAATAATGATCCAGTTTACAGATGCCAAAAGAATACACGACAATATAATGACGCATAGAGCAATACTACAACGACTATATATTTCTTTACAATTATTCTTTACATTTTTACTTTCTCTTTTATCTAATGTAGCCTCCATCTTTCTAAGTGGATGCTCACGGCAATCTTCCTCAATCACTGTAGTCACGATTATCTACCGTCCTATGACACTGTGAGGTCCTGCAGGCCTATTGCCACTTACTCAGGTCGTAACTAAGACTCCTACCGTGACCCTGCAACCGGGATAGAGTACTACATAGGAGAGAAATTTACAAGTTCTTTGGTCTTGGTCTCAAATTATAGCGTTCCTGTCCAGAGGCAGTCTGGTTTTGAAACAATGTTCCTGGATTTGTCGTGTTCAAGCGACGATGCGATGGTATTGCTTCTTGAAGGATGTCGTCGTCCTCTTTCTCAGAAAGTGTTCCAATTAGACGCGCATCACTGAATGGTACAAATTGCGGAACTTTCTCACTTTCAGAGTCACTGATGCCTCTACGGACCCACTGATCGAAAGGCAAGGGCAAAGGCACTTTCTTGCAGTGCACGGCATGCACCCAGTTTTTCTTTCCTTCGACTTTAACTGCTGTTCTTGTGGTCAAAAGAACCAGGCGTGGCTCTCTCCATCTGGGCTCCAAATTTCTCTGTCGTTGGAAATTTTTCGTGCAGACCCAGTCACCTGGTCGGATGGAATGACCTGGGTCTGTGGAAGCCTCTGGTAGAGCACTCTGAACCTGTTGATGAAGAACACGCAATTTAGTTGTAAGGTCATGCAAGTAGTCAATCAACATCGGGTATGGCAAGTCTGAGTATTTCTTAGGGCGAGGAACTCCCCATACATTAGCTGGGCGACCAAATATCACTTCGTAAGGGCTAAGCCCCAAACGAGAGTGTACTGCTGTTCTGGTGGACAGAAGAGCCAATGGTAAAGCATCAGGCCAATTAAGTCCTGTGCTAGCTTGCACCTTAGCAATTTTAAGCTTCAAGGTTCCATTGTAGCATTCTACTAAACCAGCCGACTGTGGGTGATTCGCCGCGTGGAACTTCTGTTTTATGCCAAGACCTGCACAAACTTTTTGCATAACTTGACCCACAAATTCGCTCCCATTGTCACTCCAGACAATGCGCGGCAAACCAAACCTAGGGAAGAATTCTTTCAAAAGTATTTTGGCAGTTGATAAAGCAGTATTGTCCTTCAGAGGGTAGGCTTCTACCCATCTAGAAAAAGCACATACTACCACCAGAACATATTTGAGGTTGTTGCATCGTTCCATGTGAATATAATCGATCTGCAACACCTCAAATGGATATGTTGGAGGAGCAAAATGACCTGCTGGAGTTGGGGTTCCCTTTCCCGGATTGTACATCAAGCAAACAATACAATGTTTTACTACATTATTTGCACACTTTGGGATCCCCTCATTTTGCCACACTGGAGCCAGAAGTTTACATATTCCTTTTGCACTTAGGTGAGCTGGACCATGTGCCATAGTAACTATAGGTAGTACATAAGCATCTGGTAACAGCCAACGTTGATGTTCTGATAATTCAACCCAACATCCCATCTCATCTAACATTCCTGTACTTTCCTTCCACTTTCTCAACTCATTCTCCGTAGCCTCTCCTTGAATTGATTTCACACTCTCTACTGTATCTTCACACATTCCCTTTTCTCTTACGCAGTTTGCGGGACCTGCAACATACATTCGACTTGTGTTGTCTCTGGCTGTCTTTTTCGCTACCTTATCTGCAAATGCATTTCCTCGACCAACATCGTCCACAATCTTTTTGTGTGCACTACACTTCACGATCGCTATCTGAGTAGGCATTGTAAGTGACTCAAGAAGTTCAGTCACTAATTGACCATGTTGTATCTTAGTACCATGGGAAGTAAAGAATCCTCTTTCCTTCCATAAACGCCCAAAGTTAAACGCTACACCAAAAGCGTATTGGCTATCAGTGTACACGTTTACTCTTTTTCCTTTGGATAACACACACGCTCTAGTTAAGGCTATCAATTCAGCTGCCTGAGCTGAATTATGTCTAATGCGTGCTGTCTCCACAATCGTATGCAAAGTGGTAATAGCGTAGGCTGAAACTGTATCTCCATTCGGGAGCTTGAAACAAGAACCATCTACCCATAGTGTTCCATCTGGATTCACTAATGGCGTGTCTTTTAGGTCAATTCTACCCTTAGTCTCTTCTTCAGTACGGAGAAAACAATCATGCTGTTCAGAGACATCTCTCTCTTCTGGAAGAGGCAACAAAGTAGCTGGATTCAGGGTATTACATCGTTTGATGTGTATGTGACTAGCCAAAAGCGTCAGCTCATATCCGGACAACCGAGCACTCGTAAGATGCTGCGTTTTTGTCCTATTTAGTAAAGTATCCACTGCATGTGGCACCATAACAATGAGAGTATTATCTAGCACTACTCCAGCAGACTGTCGAATAGAAATTGCTGCTGCCGCTGTCGCCTTAAGACAACTAGGCAATGCTTTAGCTACTGGATCTAACGTAGCTGAGAAATATGCGCATGGTCGCTGTTGATCTCCAAAACGCTGCGTTAAGACTGACAATGCACAACCCTCTCTTTCGTGGACATAGAGCGTAAAGGGCTTACTGTAATCAGGAGTACCCAATACAGGAGCAGAACACAAAGCAATACGCAAATCAGTAAAACTCTTCTGACATTCGTCAGTCCACGGAAGAGGCTGAGGCGTATCTTTTAAAGTTAGCGCCAACAGCGGTTTAGCCAATAAAGAGAAACTCGGAATCCACTGTCTACAATAAGAAGTAATGCCCAAAAAAGCACGTACCTCTCTTTGTGTGGATGGCACTGACATTTGTGCAATTGCCTGAATTCGTTCGGGGGTCAATCGTCGTCCCTCCTTTGACAAGAGATGACCCAAATAAGTCACCTCGCGACAGACATATTGTAATTTAGAAGGAGAAACCTTGTGATTCAGATCAAACAAATGACGCAACAGTGCAACGGTCACGTTTTTGCAAATCTCCTCTGAATCAGCGGCAACTAATAAGTCATCCATGTACTGAATGAGAGCGGCACCGGACGGTAAGGAAAAGGCATCAAGATGACATTTTAGAGCTTGACTGTAAATAGAGGGACTTTCACCATAACCTTGAGGTGCGCGTTTAAACCGGAAGCTTCGGCCTCCGAGGGAAAAACCAAAAATATCTCTACTCTCTTCGGCGATGGGAATACTAAAGAAAGCATTCTTTAGATCAATAACTGAAAACCAAGTCGCTGTAGAAGGTATCATCGTCAACAGAGCAGTGATATCTGGGACTACCGGAAACTGCGGTACGACAATCTTGTTTACCTCCCGAAGATCAATTACAAAACGATAAACAGGAGGCTGAGAAGGATCAGTGCGTTTAAGAACCGGAAAAACAGGACTGTTACATGTATTTCCTCTCGTTTCCTCAACCACACCCTTCTGAATCAAATCATGGACAATTTCCAGAAGTGCTTTCTCACCTTCAGTAGAGATTCTATATTGCGGAATACGTGGCATTTCAGCATTGGGCTTAAGAGTAACAACATAAGGTGGGATCTCAAGACAACCAACGTCATTCGGACCCGTAGCCCAAAGCGTTTCGGGAAGAGAAAGCAATTCAGGTGGGAATTGATCTTTTGATAAGTACATTGGACTAGTCATTTTCTGTCCTAGAGTGAGGTATACACCAGAAGGTGAACAATATATCGTAGCATGCATTCTTTTTAATAGATCTAAACCCAACAGATTTTCACCACAACCATTCGTCAGAAGAAGCGGAGCTTCTAAATCATAAGGGCCTATTGAAACAGGCAAAGGGCAAGAAACTGGATTGCGAACAGGGGCGCCAGAAAATCCTACAGATACATTCGTTAAGCCAGACAAAGGTGCGCCAGGGAGTTTAGAATGAATGATAGAGCTTCTCATGGCACCAGTATCTAAAAGAAATGGCTCTGAAACACCCATTGTAGTGACATTAACATAAGGTCCATTCTGATCCACTGGAATTGACGTAACCCCCTTACTTTGTCCATGGCTGTCCTATTCAAAATGAAGACTTTCATTCCCTCCTTCAATATACTGATCCTCACTGTAATACTGTGTAGACCTAACATTTTGCTGGTCAAAGTAATTTCCGGAATTTGGAGGCACAAAAGAACGCTGCTCTTGGGTTAACACACCTCGACCTCTACCTCTATTTGCTGACTGAAGACCACCACGACCTCGTGAAGCAGATGTTGCTCCATTACGCTGCAACAATGCCGGACAACTGTTCTTAAAATGACCTTCCTCCCTACAATAAGCACATTGATTGGGACCTAGCAAAGGTCTTGGAATGAATGGTTCAGGCTTTTGATACAACCTCTGAAACTGCGGAGGCTGTTGAAACTGAGGCTGAACATAACGAGGAGGATAAGCCTGTTGCAAGAGAACTTTAGTTTTTAATTCTTTCGTCTTTTTCTCTTGTTTTTCCCTTTCTTCTTTGTCTCTATTTTCATAATATTGTGCAGTAGCCAATATCTGGGCGGAAGAAGAAACTGCCCATGAACTCTCTGAGTCTTTTAGCTTGTGTGATAGTTCAGGAAGCAAGTTATATACGAACTTATCCACAAATAATCGCTGTCCCCCTTCTGTAGCCATATCTTGACCACTGTGATCAATGAATGTCTCCTCGAATCGGGTAAAGAAATCGGAAACACTTTCATCTTTCTTTTGTTTACATGCTGCTAGCTTATCCCAATTAACTCTCAAAGCAGGCATCATTGTTTTCATTAATGTAATAATCCTACCAGGGAGTTCTGAGATCAAAGCGTCGGGCTTTGCACCACCTACTTGACCTCTATCTGCTGCAATAATAGCGTTCCAATCGCCGCCTAATTCTTGAGCGTGATCCTCTCTACGAATTTTAGCCCATATTGTCTGTGGAACTACATTTCCCATCAACATGTCAATATCTGCTAGATTCATAGTACATGCATCAACTGTTTGCGACAACTCTTTATAGTAACCAGCAGGATTTTTGCGTGGATCTGGTAGTGACTGTTTAAGTGCTAAAACTTCAGACCTTTTCCAGGGGACATGTATCCATATGCGCTGAAAATGCGCAGGAATAGCTGGATTAGCACCTGCTGCTGCAACTTCTTCCTTCCATATTGGAGAAACCTCTCTCATGGGATAGTTTTTCAGTGCTGTCCTAACTGAAGGATCAGAATCAGGAAAAGTTTGTGAGAACAATAGGGATCTGAAAGAAATAAGTGTTCTGACAGCGTTTTCAACCTTAGGACCCACAATAAGTCCTTTGTCAAAGTCAGCCTGAACATCTAACAGATCCTGTGGGACCGAACCCAAATTCATATCCTCCCATTCTTTAGCGAGAGTATCGCACATAACTTTAAAAACATATCTCTGCGTAGGTGCATTCCATTGCAGAAAGGTGGACATAATATCAGACGTACTATATTGGGGACCCTTCTTGATCCATCTACAAGCAAGTGAGTCCAATTTTTCTCGCTCTTCGGAGTCTGGGAATTGACTACGAGACTGTCTTCGAGAAAAAGCTGGAGACACATTTAAAGCTTCAAAGAAAGGTGATAAGAGACCAGAGACAGTATCTGCAAATCGCTTACGCATAGATGGAGAATTTGACATAAGGATAGGGGACAAGGTATTAGGTGAATTAACTAAAGGAGCATTAGGAATTGCCAAAGGAGCAGAAGGCAAAGGAGTTAAAGGCAAAGCTGGCATAGGCAATACTTGAGGAGGCAAATGTGGAAAAGCTGGAGCAGGCGGAAGCACAACTGGCGGCTGAACAGGCTGTAACATCGGGGGTGCATTAGCACCTTGTACATAGGGCGGAGGCAATTTCAATAAGTGGGACATTAAGGAATCTTCCTCAAAATCTTTTCTCTTATCAAGGGAAGAGATAGGCAACGTCGGATAGCATTTATCTATTGCCATTCGATGCTGTCTGTCTGAAATTTCCATTGCATTATCTATTTCATCATCTTTGAATTGCTGAGCAGCCTGTATAATCGTCATTCCCTGTGTTTTCCTATCTCGTTTCGCTTGTTTAATTTCTCTCTGTTTGGCTTCCTTACGCCAAAGGCGAAAAGAGTCAAACATTGCCGGCCGGGCTTTTCTTTTAAATAACGTTGCTTCTAAATTATCTAGCACATCAGTTTCGAAACTACCATTTTCTGGCCATTTTAAAACACCATCTTTCTTTGTATATCGGGTCCATGTCTTATTAAAGGCAATAGGACCAACACCATGTTTAGAATAGAGCTCATATGTGGGAGTTCCAACCGAAGGAATCGGACAGGAGTCCTCAAGCTGGGAGTCCCTATTACAACCAAAGCAACAAAGTTTTCCAAACTTAGTCAGACCAGACATCTCACGATTTTTACTGGCTGTTCACAAACATCAAGGGGGTAAAACTTTCAGTTTACACAGCACAAATGCACTTACCCCTCGGCTTTGGCCACTGCAATGGCCAAATCTTAGGACCTAAGGACAAAACAAAGACCAAAATTTGTGGGCGCGACCCACCAAATACTTAACTAAGGATGTCTTCTTACACCAACAGAGGCCCGTCTATCGTCTCGCTTTACCATACATCATCAAAGAAAGGGCCAAGGCAGGGCGGCAGTCAGGGCAGCAGTCGTCAGTAGCCGTCAGGAAGGAGTAACCGCGCTGAAAAAGACCTTCGGACCACTTCGACATACAGGGGTCGCTTGACGTGGCTCGCGATTCCTCCAGAATTTTCTTGCGGGGTTCCTCACGACCTTCAGGCAGAACCGGTACCGCTGAAGCCGCCCCACGTTGGGCGCCAGTTGTAGAACCAGAACCTTATGGGCCTGGCGGCGCAGGGTACGCCTGAAATCTCCTTGGATTCACCTGCCTCAACTAACAGAGACACGGGACACTCTGTCAGGCGTAAAAGATCAGATTTTATTAGCTGCAGCTTGTACAGTTGTCCAAGAAGTACACAAGGTATGTTCTCAGGAGACTGCCACTTTACTTTGTGGCGCACAATCTTATATACCGTATAAAAACCATTTATTAACTACATACACTCCCAGAACACATAGAAAGGAGCCAGTAAGAATAATGTAAAGATAGAACAGAGCCAATAGAAATGTCGGAAAACAAGACAGCACCAATAGAAAGAATTGGAAAACAAAGTATCAAGTGACTTAAGGTTGCCTCCCCTCCAGCTGTGTTTGTCACCCCTCCCTTGAACTAATTCATTAACCGATCCACAACGAAGTTGCATGTGGTGTGATAAGTTTGTGTGCGTTTGGAGGATAGTTGTGAAATGAGAGAATACTAGCAAAGGACAGAGAAGGCCAGACGATAAGATAAGATCGGCGGAGAATAGTGTGAGCCTACAGATAGTTGAAACAAGGATTAGAAAACCAGACAGGGATTAGTGTACTCGGTCAGACCTTAATACCAGCCTTGTAAAGATAGAGGCAGAAGGCTGTTTTGAACACCATGTTGCAGAATAAGCAGAAAAGGCAGAATGGACTTCGTTCGCTGTGCTGCCTGAGTGAAGGCAACATAAAATGGCGGCGGGCCACAAAATGGCGGGTCGATACGATCGTATTAAAAATCGAATTTCCTCAGGGTGTATATGTAATGTTGTTGCATGTGTTTGTGTGTATGGTGTTGGGGGTGAGGGTGGGGGTAAGAGTGTTGCGTGTTGCGTGTGTATGTCACTCTCTTTTTCCTCCCCCTGTGTGCTAGGTTCAGAACTCACTGTGGTGGTCACTGCCGACGTTCGTACTCCTGGTAGATGAGAAGATACACCAACATCGGTAACACCTGTAGTTCGGGCTCCATGGCGTCCAGGTTCTTCGTTGAATGTCGAGAGGTGAGTGGTTTCCCTTCTGTGTACTTTTTCCGCTGTGCTTTTGATGGCGTTGGTATCTCCCCGGAAAAGCTGGCAGATGGGCGGGTTGTGATGTGGTGGGCGGTACATTGACTTCTGAGTAGGTCTGTGATTGGGTGTGTGAGGGTCAGAGTGGGTCTGTGACTGGGTGTGTGAGGATCTGAGTGGGTCTGTGTAAATACTGTTTTTGAATTTGTAACGTATATCTGACTATTTCTAATATGACACTCATTTGACTCAATGAGTGGCTGAGTGGGTTTGTGAGTGGTTCTGTCAGCGTCTGTGTGGGTCTGTGAGTGGGTGAGTGAGTGTCTCAGTGTCTCAGTGTATAGGTGTGTCAGTGTCTGAGTGGGTCTGTGAGTGGGTGCATCAGTGTTTGAGTGGGTCTGTGAGTTGGAGCATGAGTGTCTGAGCGGGTCTGTGTCTGGGTGTGTGAGGGTCAGAGTGGGTCTGTGACTGGGTGCGTGAGGATTTGAGTGGGTCTGTGTAAATACTGTTTTTGAATTTGTAACGTATATCTGACTATTTCTAATATGACACTCATTTGACTCAATTCCTTTTGTCCTTGCGTTATTCCAGTGGGTTACGGGATGAATATGTAATGTTGTTGTATGTGTTTGTGTGTATGGTGTTGGGGGTGAGGTTGGGGGTGGGGTTGTAGCGTTGCGTGTGTGTCACTCTCTTTTTCCGCTCCCCCTCCCCTGTGTGCTAGGTGTAGTACTCACCGTGGTCGTCGCCGCCGACGTTCGTACTCCTAGTAGATGAGAAGATACACCAACATCGGTAACATCTGTAGTTCGGGCACCATGACGTCCTGTTTCTTCGTTGAGTGTCGAGAGGTGAGTGGTTTCCCTTCTCTGTACTGTTTCCACTGTGCCGCAAAAGCTGGCGGATGGGCGGGTTGTGGTGTGGTGGGCGGTACATTGACTTCTGCCTGTCTGTTGGCGGTTACCGCTGTGGTGTTTGTTACTACCGCGGTCGGAGTGTTAAAGTGGCTGTCTGTGTTGGCAGGTTTCCGCTGTGGTCGTGATTCAATTTTTTTACCGCTGGCCTGTTGGCGGAATTACCGCCGCTTTAACACCGACCGCCAGGGTTGAAATGAGGGCCTCAGTCTGGGTGTGAGAGTGCATGCATCAGTTTCTTAGTAGGTTGGTCAGTGTCTGAGTGGGTCTGTGAGTGGGTGTATAAGGCTCTGAGTGGTTTGTAGATGGGTGCATGGGGGTCTCAATGAGTCTGTGATTGGGTGCATGATGGTCGGAGTGGATTTGTGAGTGGGTGTGTGAGGGTCTGAATAGGTCTTTGAGTCAGTTCATCAGTGTCTGAGTGGGCCTGTGAGTGGATGTGTCAGTGTCTGTGTTGGTCTGTGAATGGTTATGTGAGAGTCTGAGTGGGTCTGTGAGTGAATGTGTCAGTGTTTGTGTGTCTCTGTGAGGGGCTTAATGGTTATGTGAGTGGGAGCATGAGGAACTGTGTGGGTCTGTGAGTGGGTGTGTCAGTGTCTGAGCCAGTCTGTGAGTGGGTGCATGAGTGGCTGAGTGAGTCTGTGAGTAGTTGTGACAGTGTCTGTGTTGGACTGTGTGTGGGTGCATGAGGGTCTAAGTGGGTTTGTGAGTGGGTGTGTCAGTCTCTGAGTCAGTCTGTGAGTGGGTGCATGAGAAGCTGAGTGGGTTTGTGAGTGGTTCTGTCAGTGTCTGTGTGGGTCTGTTAGTGCGTGAGTGAGTGAGTGGCTCAGTGTATAGGTGTGTCAGTGTCTGAGTAGGTCTGTGAGTGGGTGCATCAGTGTCTGAGTGGGTCAGTGAGTGGGTGCATGAGACTCTGAGTGGTCTGTAAGTAGGTGTATGAGTGTCTCAGTGGGTCTGTGTGTGGGTGCATCAGTGTATAACTGGGGGTGTGAGTGGGTGCATCAGTGTCTCAGTGGATCTGTGAGTGAGTGCATTGCGGTCTAAGTGGGTCTGTGAGTGTGTGCATCAGTGTCTGAGTGGGTCTTTGCATGGATGTGTGAGGGTTTCATGGATCTGTGAGTGAGTGTATGAGTGTCTCAGTGGGTCAGTGTGTGGGTGCATCAGTGTCTCACTTGATCTGTGAGTCAGTGCATCAGTGTCTCAGTGGGTCTGTGAGTGGGTGCATGAGGGTCTGAGTGGGTGCATAAGTGACTGAGTGGATATGTGAGTGGGCACATGAGTCTCTGAGTCCATGTATAAGTAAATAAATTAGTGTATGAATAAGTCTGTGGTTTCTCTTCCAAATTTTTTAATAGTTGCAAATATTTTGCGATGAATTTGCGAAAGTTTGTGAATTTTCTCAAATATCATGCATGGTGATGCAAAATTAATTAAAATCCATAATTTGCCCTTAAAACACACCTATATCACAACCCTGTAAACAGGGTACCTCCACCCTGAAGCCTTATGTCACTTTCAATTAGGATATCCACCCCTGTGGACCGTGTCCCAGTCAGCCAGTTACAGTGCTCCTTTTAGCATGTGTATTCATGAAAATTCACAAATATTCATGAATTAGTTGTGAGCCCAATTATACAAATTTGGATTTCCTTTAATTTCTCAAAAACTACTGAACAGATTTACACCAAATAAGCGAGTATATTATAATCTGTGTACCAATAGCTAGCTGTCAGGCAAATTTGGTGTAATTCTGTCTAGTGGTTAGGGTTGTAGTCGTGTCTAAAGGTCCTACACAAATTAACATGGGAAAAGTGACTTTTTTGACTCCCCTTTTTTCTCGATCCCCGCTTGACAGATCACTCCCATACTTTCAATGTGCAACAATAATCACCAGGGCACTTCTTTTTGGAAAATTTAGTGAAGATTTGTCGAACAGTGCCAAAGATATAGGCAAGTCAAAAAACTTTTTCTATGGAAACTAAAGCCCTCATTATGACTTTGGCGGTCTTTTGCAAAGACAGCCAAAGTCACGGGTGCCAGAAGACCGCCATTGCTGGCGGTCTTCCGCTCACCATATCATGAGTACTGAAGTATTCCCGCCACATTTTGGGACGGGGTGGGGGGAGCTGTGTGCTGTTCTGGTAGAGGGTGGGGGTTCTGGTGTGGTGGGATGGGGGTATTGGGCTTGCATGGGGTGTTGGGGAGTCATCTGCCAGTGACAGGAAAGAAATCTCCAGTCACCAGTAGCTCTATCAGTGCTACAGCCTTAGAAACCCTAGTGGAAAGCTGGCTCCTAATACTGCTGGCGGTGTTCATTGGACCGCTGGGTCGGAGCTGCTAAACTCCGGCCCGGTGGGTCCAACTGCCCTGGCAGTACAGGTGGGGAACCCGCCACACTCATAATGTGGTGAACGGGCCTCAAAGAGCTGCATACAAATTGCAAGGTATAGGTTTAGGGCCTTATTTCTTTTCTCCTCAATCTTTCATTATTGTAAGATTGCTAAAAAGGGTTCCTTTGGGTGGTAATGCAATTGTATTACTATGACATCCCCAATCAATGTGTTATGTTTCAAATCTTTTTTAAGTTTATGGAGAAGACTTACACTTTGTGCCACGTTTGTATCACAAAAAATGAAACAAAGCTGGTCCAAGGTCTTGGTTTGGGGTTCACCTGCCAATGCAAATCCTGAATTGTGTTGGAACGTGGTCCTAAATGAACACTTAGTAGTACTATATGATCCTTTGCATTAAAAAGAAGTCCCTTGTTTTGTACATGGACATTCTCATGCACTCACAAACGGATTTTGGAGCTAATTCCTATCTACTAATAATGTTAGTAGAAAGAGAATGTCATAAACAAATTATGCCTCATCGGAGCAGGAGTACATTTGGAAAAAAGACCTATTTTCTCCAAGCCTTTCCAGCTTTATATATGTGCTCTCTAGTGCAGCAGACTTGAAAGGTGTTATTGTTTGTCAAAGCATAGAATTTGTGCTGGAATGGTGCACTTGCAGTATCAAACCTAGGCTTGACATGAAGCACACTCCCTTCCACTGTGGTGCAAAGATATGTGAATGGCACAATGCAGCCTAGGGTACACCAGCACTAGAGGAAAGAGCAATGCATATCTCGATAGATATTGTGCTGTTGTGCTCTCTGCTTTTCGTGCAGCGCAGCAACTTTGATTACTGGACATCATAAAAACATAGTAAATCTGCTCCTTTGCTTCTCCCGTGTTGGAAAGTGGTTTATTAGTAAGGGCAGGTCGCTACCTACATTAACTAATAACACCGCAATCACAACTAAGGTGCAGTAAAGTTCTCAACATATTAATAATTCCTCAACACTTGTTTTGCCCACGAGCAATTTGGATTAACTTTGGAGACAGGTGTGTAACGCATTCAATATCAACAAATCAGTAAATAAGTAAAATACATCACACAATAAAGAAGACGCTCTAATCTTCCTCTATGAGGAAACTATTTATTATGGATGCGAGCACAACTGCGCAGCATTCTTTTGCACTAACTCCTGTTAGCACAAGAGTGGAGACTTGTCAAAAATTGTGGCTGACATTTTTTAATTGTTTAGGACCGTATTGCTTTTCTCCTCAATCTTTCATTATTGTAGGATTGCTAAAAAAGGGTTTCTTTGAGTAGTAATAAATTATATTACTATGACATCCCCAATCAATGTGTTATGTTTCAAATAGTTTTTAGGTTTATGGGACAGACTTACTTACACTTTGTGCCACATTTGCATCACAAAAGTGACACAAACCTGGTCCTTCCAATGCAAATCCTGAATTGTGTTGGAAAGTGGTCCTACATTAACACATAGTAGTACTATATGATCCTCTGCATCAAAAAGAAGTACTTGGGATGTACATGGAGATTCCTAACATCAATTTATAAAAAAATGAAATATTTATATATTTAAAATGACACCAAAATGACAAAAATCATATTTAGAAAAGCAGACGTATGAATTCTTAAAGAATAATTTACAAAATTTACTTTTTTGCTGCCTAAAAAAAAAAAGTGCCAGCTGTGACCATCTGGTCTCAACTGACAGGGTCAAAGTTTGAGGCCGACCGTGATGGCACCCAAGTCAGATACAGTGAGCAGTAGGCCACTTTCAAAATTTTACCTCCTGACTTAGTCACTGTTTTAGTTCTTTTTCTCTCAACATCAAGCAAGGCTCTTCGCAGGCCGGCTTGCAGTTCAAAGATGGTGATGCTTTAGCGTGTGGCTTCGGTGAACTCCTGTAGGTCTTGGTTTTCACTGTCAATGGCGAAAAGCTCAAGCGCTTCAGAGGGCCAAACCTGAAATTCAGGCCATATCGTTGTTTGAAGTTGACAACTTGACTCTCAACAACGGATCGCTCAACTTATGTAGCTTTTTTCCCCCCAAAAAATCTTCAAATGTCTTCATACTTCTGGATCTTCTTCTGGAAGGTCTTTTTAGAGTCTTGAAAGGTCCACAACATGGCCAAGGTTCCAGAAGCTCTAAGTTGCTCCTTGGAGAGTTGGGACTACAATTCCCACAATGCACCTGGTCAAATACTTAAATGTCTACTAGATGCTGGTTAGCTGGGCACTTCTTGCAGGAGTTGATACAGGAGACTCTTGGTAACTCCTTTGTAAGTGTTGCTTACAGGGAGTCCACTCCTGAATTCTTTGAAGTGAGGAGAAGTCCTTATGTTGTGAATCCCAGAGTGGTCAGCAGGTGCAGTTCTTGTGAGTTGATTCCTTCTTTGTGCAGCCCAGGGGTTCAGCAGGACAGTCCTTTTTACTATTGTTCTTGGTTCCAAATGGGGATGTGAGCTGCAGGGCAGCTCTCCCACTTCTATCCAGGTTTCTGGGCTGGGAAGCAGGGGGCACCCCTGACCAATAGGGTACAGGGTACCCCTCTCTATGATGACCACTTCCTGTGAAGTGTGACACAGTTTTGGCCCAGAAAGCACATTTTCTCAAAAGTTCAAGATGGAGAAAATCTTTCCTGGAGGTCTAGCTAAGCCCACCCACAGGTGTTGCGAACTTTTCCCAGCACTCCCCTCTTCTAATCTAATTAGAAAGGCTCCCACTTGGCTGGGGGTACAGGAAGTGGGGGAGATCTGGTTTCTGTCCCAACTATCTTTCCCTCTTCGAAGACCAATTTGGCTACAGAGCCTCATTTCTGCTCTGGCATCTGCTGCCACCAAATGGTTTTCAACCCAGATGACTTCACATCTCATTAAGGAAGCCTGGCTCAGCCTGTCAAAGATATTCCTTTGCACAATGGTCTATTTGCCCAAAAGTGGGTACTTGTCAAGAATTGTTGGGGGAGTTTTTAAGTTGTTTTTAGCTCATTTTGCACTTTACCTGATTTCAGGGGCATTTCAGACTCACCAGACAGAGTAAGCCAGCACCATTTTCAGCAGTTGACGCTGTAGTCTTCATCCAGGAGGAGACTATTTATTATGCATGCGAGCGCAACTGCACAACATTCTTTTGCACCAACTCCTGTTAGCACAAGAGTAGAGACTTGTCAAAAATGTTGGGGGGCATTTTTAAATTGTTTCTAGCTTATATTGCACTTCACTTGATTTGAGGGGCCTTTCAGACTTGCTAGTCAAAGCAAGCATGTGCCATTTTTGGTAGTTGATGCTTTATTCTTCCTCTAGAAGGTGACTATAGAATATGGATGTGAGCGTGTCCATGCAGTGGGCAACCAAATGCACACCAAAGGCAAGCCCATCTGCACCCGTCTGTGTCTGGAATATGCCATGCACAAGGCCCCCTAGTTGTTTTCCACCAAAAGGTATACCAGGGAAAAGCTGCTTCAAGTTAACCTGCCAGGTAGGCAGGCTGGCTGCAAGCTTGTTAGTCTCTGTGAAAGTACAACAGGTCTTTGTTGTAGTAATTGTAATTTTAAATGCAGGGATGATAAATTGGTACCTGCTGTTAAATTTAGGGAATACTCTGATATTAAAGTGCGTTTTTTGAGTTCCTTTTTGATTAACTGTCACTCTCTTATTAGACATAAGTATGAGTCTCTAGAATTCCTATAGAGCCATTCCCCCCACATCGTATTTCTGGGAGACACCTGGGCAGATGAAACCTTAGACCCAGATCTTGTTGCAGGTCTTTCGGGAAGCTTTGCTATTAGCAGGCTGCACTGGGTTAGCAGACGTGCTGATGGATTAGCATTAATTTACCTCAATCGGCTAGAGTTAACCTGTGAACCTTGAAACCTAGCAGATAGTGAGGCCCTTTCTTTTAAGTGTAAATTAACTGACCAGTATATGTTCTAGGCCTCTTTGTCCTGTAGGGCTCCTTGTGCAAGAGCTAACTTTTTTGATGTTCTAAGTAACTTCATAGAAATAAGTCTTCAATACTCTAACTTTACAGTATTAGGGGATTTCAATTTTCACTTAAAGGATTTTGAAAATAAAGAGTCAGCACTTTTAGTTGAAAATTTGACTTGTTTTAACATGAGTCAGTTAGTGATGACTACTACGCACAGGGCTGACCGTATCCTAGATGCCATTTTTTCCGATAATTTTCATATTAAATTGGAAGCAGTACTACCTATTGTCTGGTTTGATCATAAGACTGTCTATTTTAGTTTAGATACTGTGGAGTCAAAACCTACAGCTAACATTGCATGGAATGTATTAAATGCTGTGCGTGTAATCTGCTTAATAAAAAGGTTTTGGCTGAATGTCTTGATTTCTCATTGACACTGCTTTCAGATGATCCAAATGAAGCAGATTCAAAATTTACCAAGTGGGTAAGTGAAGCCGTTTCCAATTTGGTATTGGTAAAAAAAGTGAAACCTTTTATAAGCAGTTTGTCCGCATCATAGTTCTCCCTTAAACTGAGGGCAATGAAAGAAAGATGTTGCAGGAAAGAGAGAGCCTAGAGAACCAATCATAGTGAAAGCAAGAAAGCCAAATACAAAGAAATAATTAATGATTATCAAAAACATATAATTGAGGAGAAAACCAAGCACTATACATAGAAATGTTATCTGGCTGCTTATACCTCGAAAGAGCTTATAAAACAGTTTAGATACTTATTTGCCCCAATCCCCCAAATGATTCCTTTCTATTCAGTGTTTTTGTGATAAACTAACTACATTTTTAAAGATAAAGTAGAGGCTGTTTTTAATTAATTTGGACTCACTCAATTTTTACTTGGCTCAAGCTTAGAGTCTTCTGCTCAGTAATCTAACAACATTGAGCTCTGTGAATTTCCCCCATTGACTATAGACCAAGTGGAATAGTTATTGGCCACACCAAGTCAGGAGCCCCCGCTGATCCTTTTCACCCTAAAGTAATGCATGGTGTAGCCAATAAGATAGCTCCAGTTCCTTCTACTTTGTTAAATACGGCTATAAAGATAGGCATATTCCTCTCAGAATGGAAGAAAGCTTCAATTCTACCCCGTATTTAAATAATCTTCCCTTGACCTAAGTTTGAGAAAAATTATCAACCTGTTTCACAGCTCCCATATCCACCGAAGGTACATGAAAAACATCTTAATAAGAAACTGTCAGAATATCTGGATAAGAATATTTTCTAAACAAGGCACAGTTTGGCTTTACATTGAGCCACAGTACTGAGTCTGCCCTGGTTGAGGTCTCGAAAGAGATTAAACTGACGATGGATGATGGCGGGAGGGCTGCAGTGGTCATTTTGCATCTTTCCACAGCCTTTGACACAGTGAGCTGTGTGTTTCTCCTTGTGGGTTGCGGCAGGAGTCATCTCTTAGCCACACGCTTTTTATTGTTTATGTGGCTCCTCTATCTAAGTTATTTTTTTCCTTTGGGTTTGCCACAGTAATGTATGGCAACAATACACAGATCATTGTGTTGATTTCTAATAATGAGGAGGAGGTTGTGGGTTGACTCAACAGTAGTATGAGGGCCATTGTTAGCCGAATGAAGGACAGTTGTTTAAAATTGGACTCAGATAAAACAGAGTTCCTCCTCTTTGGCAAAGGTATTTCAGAATCAAGTCTGGTTGCCTTAATCTCTTGGCCCTCTACCTCCGCCGGTCACCAAAGTAAGTAATGTAGGAGTAGTGTTTGATGCTGAGCTGTCTTTCGGAGATCAAATAGGTTGACCTCGTTGTGCTTTTTTATGCTAAGAATGCTGAAAAAAGTGCTTCCCTTGATTCTGACTCATTGCTTTAATCCTTACCAAACACGATTTTTGTAATGCCCTATATGTGGGCATTAATCAGCAATCGTTAAACATGCTTCAGACTTTGCAGAATGATGCATGCCGTCTGCTCAAGAAAATATTAAAAGTTAAGTCTGTATCAGCAGCCCTGGTGGACCTTTATTGGCTCCCGTTTAAGAAAAGTGTAGCTATTAAGGCTCAGTGTTTGGCTCATAGAGCATAGCATAGATCTAGAATAGAGTACCTTAAAAGAAAATTCAAGTGGTATCCTCCTAAAAGACTACTTCCCTCACCACCACTAGTTAAGTAATTTTTCCAAGAATTAAGAAGGCCTCATGTGGCTGTCGAAGCTTCGTGTATTCTACCTGTGAATTATGAAATAAACTACCCTTGCACCTTAAGGCCCGTATTTATACTTTTTGACGCTAAACTGCGCTAACGCAGTTTAGCGTCAAAATTTTTTGCGCCGGCTAACGCCATTCTGAAGCGCCATGCGGGCGCCGTATTTATTGAATGGCGTTAGCCGGCGCAAGCAGACCGGCGCTGCCTGGTGTGCGTGGAAAAAAACCACGTACACCAGGCAGCGCCGGCGTTGGGAAAAATGGCGCTAGGGCGTCTTAAAAATGGTGCAAGTCAGGTTGACGCAAAAAATCGCCTCCACCCGATTTGCGCCATTTATAACGACGCCCAGATGCCATTTACATGACTCCTGTCTTAGTAAAGACAGGAGTCATGCCCCCTTGCCCAATGGCCATGCCCAGGGGACTTATGTCCCCTGGGCATGGTCATTGGGCATTGAGGCATGTAGGGGGGCACAAATCAGGCCCCCCTATGCCAAAAAAATAAATAAAATAAAAAAAAATTATACTTACCTGAACTTACCTGAATGTCCCTGGGGTGGGTCCCTCCAGCCTTGGGTGTCCTCCTGGGGTGGGCAAGGGTGGCAGGGGGGGTCCCTGGGGGCAAGGGAGGGCAGCTGTGGGCTCATTTTGAGCCCACAGGTCCCTTAACGCCTGCCCTGACCCAGGCGTTAAAAAGAGGCGCAAATGCGGGGTTTTTGCCCGGGAGTATAAATACAACGCATTTGCGTCGCAGTCATTTTTTTGGACGGGAACACCTACCTTGCATCTCATTAATGCAAGGAAGGCGTTCACGCAAAAAAATTACGCTCTTTACTCATACTTTGGCGCTAGACACGTCTACCGCCAAAGTATAAATATGGCGTTAGTTTTGCGCCGAATTTGCGTCGAAAAAAACGACGCAAATTTGGCGCAAACGGAGTATAAATATGCCCCTAAATGTCAGCCTATTTTTCCTACCTTTAAAAAACATCTAAACTTTTAGCTGTTCCCATTGTCTCTAAAGATTTTTGTCCCCTTTGTAATGGTTTATAGGATTTTCTTCATGGACTTGCTAGCGCTAAGGTGCCTACGGGCATTCATGCACAAATCTGGCCAATCAGGAAAGACTGCTGAAGGGCTATCTTTCGGTAACTTTAGGAAAGAGTTTTAAAACTCTTCCTCTTTATTAGTTATGATAAACCTAACACTGGCAAGTTGTTGGATTTATCTTAACTATCTTTGTGAAACTTTGAATCCATTTTTTAGCTCACTCCTATCAAAAAATAGACGTTATTAGTGTTAAAAAAAGCCTTACCTTGTTAGCCTTTGGAGCTAATTTACTACCCTGGGGAAAACAATATTGGCAGTTTTTCCCTCACCAGGTGAAATACATAATTACAATGCACCTTACCCTTGGAGCACCTAGAACAGAGATTTTTGTTTGACTTACATGTAAAAATAAGATAATTTGAGACTTTGGAAGTACTTTTGAGTCCAAAGACGAATTTGGGCTTTATTGTATTTTGAAAGCAGCCTGCAAAGCAGAGCTGCCTTTCAAATGACAGCAGACACCACAGCAGTGCACTCATAAGTGTCTTAACTCCACAGGGACTCCTAGACCTACATGACCTTTTCACATGATAGGGTGTAGGTTGTCAGAGCCAATTACAATTATGCTTAATTACCACATACTTTTTAAACAGTTAACTGACCCTGGACCTGGTTAGCAGAGCCCAGGGCACAGTGACAGTCAGTAACCACCAGTATCAGTCATAACAATGGGAGTGATTAGGACCAAAAGGATGTCTTTCTCACATCCAGAATACACACTTGCTAGCGCGCCTAGTCCTTAGTAAGTAAACTTACAAGGGAATACATATAGGCCAATGAACCTTTTGATTCGCATGGAGTATCCTAGCCACAGTGACCAATGTTATCAATAATCAATGTAACCAATCAATAACCACTGACAAAAACATCAATCATTAGTCAATTATATCAACATTTCATGAATAACCACAGCTCAATATATGTTTTAACAATTATCATTTCTCTATTAGTTACAATATTAATCCATTTGGTTAATTCAAACTTTATTCAATCAGCTCAGACTTTAGTTCATTAGTGACCGCCAATAACATAATCTAATCAGACCTTGGGAAAACATATGCTCTAATACTTCAGCATAAGCCAACAGAGATTAATGTATCCACGTTAATAGCAGAGTTCAGCAATCAGTTTGTCAATCATTTGTCACTGTCAACGTCACCCAAAGGAACCTTACCTAACCCAGATTAGCATTAGCATGTAGGACTTCATGCAAAAAACAATTTGAAACATGAATTTAGAAAACATCTAGCTAAGAGAAAAACTATATAAACAGCGCAGTTGGGACCTAGAAAGAAAAGCACAAAGTTAATCAGTCACATTGGTATAGCTACCTATCCACGGAATGGATCAGCAACAAAGTCAGTCTTCGTCTTCAGGTTATCAATCGATCATCAACGCATCAGGCTCTCAAGAGCGTGAGCCCAAAACCAGAATCTCAAATCTCTTCGAACATCCCCGCTTAACCTCGATCATCATCATCTGAAGTTTTTCCTCCTTGTCATGACATTTTATTAAGATTAGCCAGTCCATCCCCCTAATTCCTAAGTGGTCAGTCAATCACCAGTTATTACCCTAACTAATAATGCTTATTTTACGAATCTATAAGTTCTAAGTTTACACAGTTCTCAGTTCGTTGATTGGTTCACTGTACGATGTCCTTATTCTCCGGCTCATCAGGTATCAAAAATGTTGCATCTTTTTCTCCACTCAGTGTCTCTATTGTTCGAGTCCTAGAAAAGTACATCTAGCCTGCTTTTCGCATTCCTTGTTGCAACATTTATTCCCTCATCTCCTGTCTGTCGGTACATTGCAGAACAATCTTAGCAAAGCAGACTTTATTAACATCCAGTAGTTCAGAGTCAGTTCAACACATTTGCTTTTCAACAATACATGATTATTCCGCTGCTGCACGATGCCTGGCAAAACTAGACCACAACTTCGGCTAAGTTAGCTCTACAATATAATGCAAAACATACGTTATACATCTTAATATGACATCTTACTAAATTATTATTGCACATTTTCAATAATCCATGCATTTTTAATCATTTTAGTACAACTTCGTATAAGCTGGCAGTCACTCTTTGTGGGCACATGTTCAACGTGCACATTTATTTTTCTACGTTAATTTTTTCATTATTTTCTTGTTAATCAAAACACATAAACATTAATTAATAATTTCTAATTAACATATCTTCTTCAACACACTCCTAACACATAATGCCTACCAGTATGGATGCTATATGACTCCTACGCTGTGTGATTCTCATTGTCCTAAATAAAATTTTCTGTACATTGATTTACACACAGACTATGACTCATTGTCTCTGAATAATATGTTTGCGATGTAACAGTCTGCACAGGGATAAAAAGCACTATAAAATAGATAAATGTAATGGAGCTAAGGAGAGATGAGTGGCATCATTGGAGGGAGGGAAAAGGAGGTCATGGACAGGGAGCGCCAACAAAGATTGTCACACTGGACTCCACCAACACTAATTGATGTGTAGGCTGACCAACAGTGTGCATTGACGGAACTGTTGAAGTAGTCTGATCAAATGAGCAAACATTCCTTCTGCTTTTTGCACATGTTCTATGGCATGCTAGGTGCCATCTTCCCACAGTTTATAAAGTGAATGGGGTGAAATCTCATCAGGAAAAATAGTTTACTGTGGAAAATGCTGTAATGGAGATCAAATTATCACAGCTTGTTATCCATAGTGGAGTTATTTTGTACATAGACACCCCCCTTGTAATGTACCCATTCTTAAAGTAACTACTGATCTACATATCTGAACACACATTATAAGACAACTTGATATTTCTATGGTAGCAAAGTTTATGAAAAACAGTCTCTTTTAATAACCTGCAGAATATATTTTCAACATTATCTCTCACTTTTCACCTCCTATTATCATGGGTTTCTAATGGCTGATTCTCTCTTTTTATAAAATGAAGACCTTTGTACTCTCTTGGAACCCTGCATTTTTATTGAAATCTGCACTTACCCAAGTTTACAAACCATCCTATCACGTTTTATTTAAAAATGCGTCAGGTTATAAAGCCACAACTCAAAGGTCTGTAAAGGTCTGTAAAGATTTGTCAAAAAAAAGAAGTTTCTCAATATTTTAACTCCTCGCCAGAGGATCTAACTCTGAAACTGTGCTCTCTGCTTTCTTTAATTGTTCATTAGTCATCATTAGTCATTTCCCTCGTTCGCCTTTGGTATTAATGAAAGACGAAAGATGTAAATGGTTCAGCCCACTTCCCTTGGCAAAGTGATAGCATGAGATGACCTACAAAAGTTCAATCGATGTTGTGTTTTTGTTTTCAAGTTTGATTCTTGGCTAAAGCGGCGACGGTGAGTAATCTGCAGGAGACAGTTGACTACATCCTGGGAAGGGCGTCTGACCTTAGTAGACCCTACCTTCATAATTAGGGATTTAGAAAGCCAATTATCTCAGCACACATCCTGTGAAATACATCACCCATTACAAAGACTGCATGCTCATTTATGTTTATCCACTGCCCCAGTAAGATAGCTCATTGAGCAGTGCTGTAGCCAAGGTAGAAATAAGCAAACAAGGTAGAAATAAGCAAACACTTCCGGATAATACACATAAATTCACTTTCTCCTTCCAAACATAGACCACACGTAGGTGTCTTACAAACAGTAGCTTTACAGAGAGTACAGGATGGGCTAGAATCAAACCGTCATTGTGACCCTATATTAGTCAGAGAGCACATTTTTGAAACTTTGCAAATCTCTTGGAGAGAGAGCCAACAGAGTGAGGAGGGTGACAAACTTGCTGCATGGGTGCAGGGTAAAGGGTTTATGGCACCACATCGAGGTACTATTTAGATTTAATACTATCACATCCACTACAGCGACCCAATGACTAAGCTGCAGGGTAAGTATACATTCACTATTCTTATCCCTGCGTCTGCTTACATTGATGTATCCTTCTATGCAGTGGTTTGGTCTATGTAGTGGCACAATACTATTGTAATGCTATAAAAGATATGTAACATAGGTATCAGATTTATCAAAATTGTGGTACACCAAAGTCTAGAAAATTGCACACAAGTTTAATTTAGGATTCTAAAAAGCACATACTCATTTGCAGAATGAAGATGTTGCAGCAGATATGCTAATATGAGAATATTCTAATGATTTGCATACACATACTAACAAGAAAAATGACAATTGAAACTAATAAATGAAAATTACGTGTAATGTGCAAAATGTGCCCACGGGGAGTGGTCACCATCTGTGTCAACAGTACTGAATATTGTGAAAGTTTTAATATTACGTATTAATATGCCTTAACTGATGATGTAACTTATGTTTTATGATGCTTCGTATCCTTAATTTAGCTGAACTAGAGGTCTGGTCGGCACTGGGCCTTGCTCGCTCAGACGTGCAAACGCGATGGGCTGCCGAAAACTGGAACTAGAGAAAAGGACCGTGAACTGCACAGAGTTCAAAATGAGCTCTGCTAGAAATTCTTCAAACTCACCTGTGGACAAGAGATGATCAGAACAAAATGATGCAATTATCTGTAGAGTAGGCTAAATGTACTTTCCCAGGACTTGAACAATGGAACCACTGACTAAGAGCAGTGGCCAACAATTTCGTTACCTGAAGAGCCGGATGATGTTCTCATCGACAGAAGGACCAATCATATTAATGGAACTTGATGCTCGAACTGATGCAAATAAGTGGTAAACAAAAACTATAGTTTAGAGTCATAACCCCTGATAAGGCTGACCAATTAGCAATTTGTGGGACGACTGAGAGACCCTAATAAAAAGTCATGACACGAGAAGAGAAATCAGAACGGAAAGGCGAAAGTTGATGACGTCAGGAGACGCTGTCCGAAGTGCTGAAACTTGACCTTGCTCCCTATGAGCCTGAGCCTTGCTGATGACTGATGACCTGCAGACAAAGACTGACTCGTTGCTGATCTATCTTGGATAGGTAGCTATAACTTGACTGACTAATGAATGCTTTTCCTTTCTAGGTACCAAGTGCGCTGTTCTAAAATGTTTTTTTTCCCCTTTTAGTTAGATTTTTCCAAATTAATGATTTTTGACTAAATTTGTTCGCGTGAAGACCCACATGCTGATGCTAATTGTAAATAGGTAGGTTGACAAGGGTGACTAATGGTGACTTTGACTTGGACTGACTAACATATATTGCTGAATTATTCAATGCTCATGAATTGCCATGCTTTGATTAATGTTGGTTGCATATTAATAAAAATCTTGATAATCCATTACTCATGTTGCTGATAAGGTTTGGTAATCATGGTTTCGTTGAATAAAGGTCTTTGATTAGAATTGTAATTAATAGGGAATAAAACAAACTAACCTTCTTATGAGTGATGGTATTTTCTTATTAGACTAGTCTTTGGTATTATGGGGGTCATTCTGAGTTTGACTGGCGGCGGGCGCCGCCAGCCAAACGGGAACCGCCAGAATACCGCTGCACGGTCAAAAGACCGCCGCGGTTATTCTGAGTTTCCCGCTGGGCGGGCGACCGCCAGAAGGCCGCCCGCCCGCCCAGCGGGAAACCCCTTCCCACGAGGAAGCCGGCTCCGAATGGAGCCGGCGGAGTGGGAAGGGTGCAGTTGCACCCGTCGCGATTTTCAGTGTCTGCTATGCAGACACTGAAAATCTTAGTGGGGCCCTGTTAGGGGGCCCCTGCAGTGCCCATGCCACTGGCATGGGCATTGCAGGGGCCCCCAGGGGCCCCGTGACACCCGTTACCGCCAGCCAGGTTCTGGCGGTCAAGACCGCCAGAGCCAGGCTGGCGGTAAGGGGGTCGGAATCCCCATGGCGGCGCTGCCTGCAGCGCCGCCATGGAGGATTCCCCAGGGCATCGGGAAACCGGCGGGACACCGCCGGTTTTCCGTTTCTGACCGTGGCTGTACCGCCGCGGTCAGAATGCCCATGGGAGCACCGCCAGCCTGTTGGCGGTGCTCCCGCGGTCGTTGGCCCTGGCGGTCCATGACCGCCAGGGTCAGAATGACCCCCTATGTGTTGAATAAAATTATCATTGTGGATGTTTCTTACCCACGATAACTTGACTATGATACCCTGTGCGATCCAAAAGATTCATAGACCTATACACGTCCGCTTGTAAGTTTACTTACTAAGGACAAAGCGCACTAGCAGTTTTTGGTAGCAGCTTGATGGTTAGTTTCCTTAGGGAACTGGTTAAGTGGTGAGTAAAGGTTATGGTGGTAGTTTTAAATTGAGTACAGTTGTTTTGATTTTATTAGGTTTGAATTTTGTTTTTCTAAAATGTCAATGGTAGCAAGGATGATGTCCCCTTAAGCCCAGAAATGACTTCCCCAGATCATGGATCCCGTAGATAAGGTTGAGTATGTTCCCAGCGTGTTTTTGAAATAGTATGTGAGTAGTAGATTGCGCTTGCACAGGCTTAAGCAAATCGCAGGTGAATTGTGGTGTATGTGAGATAAAGTAGGAAGTCTGCATACTCCAGTTAAGGGTTTGTAGGAGTGTACGTACTCCAAGTGTGAGAGCAGGGAAGTCATCGAACATCATATGTGTGTGGTGCTTTGTGCTAAAAAAAATTGTCTACATGGTTGCTGGTGATGTACGGACCCTGGATGGTCTAAGACTCCGGAGTATATTGACAAGTGTAGGAGACACTTGGGTATATGTTGTAATCTGTCTGGTTTAGTAGGTTGATCGGGCGTGATCAACAAGTCTGAGTGAATATTAGGCGAATGAAAGAAACTTTGACTGAAATTTGGAGAGTCATATGTGCACTAGGACAGACCCAAAGACCAGTTGAGAATAAAGTTTGCGTGTCGAATTTTACTTGTGGACGCGGGGGACTGAAAAAGAATAGCTAAGGTTCCAGAGAGTGCCTTTTTTTGTGAAAATCTGTAAGGTTCGTGAAGCAAGTTTGTCCCTTCCTGTAGTAAACCAGCAGGTTTGTTTTAGTTATTATTTGGTGAAGACGCTTGCAAATTAATTGCATTAGTTGAATGAATTTGAGTTAAGGGAGGCGAAGCCGCAAGACTTTGTCAGCCGCTGTGTGTCAGTGTGACGTCAGTGTGTGCTGCGCTGGGATAGGTCTGTTGCTGAGGAGAGCTGCGACCGGATTGGCAGCCGTCCGTAAGAGGCAATTGGTTGAGCGAACAGGTGAAGGGAATCTTGGGAGTAAAAGTAATTTCATTTATTGAATCATAATACATAACACAGGCAACATGAAGTTTTTCAAGGCATTTAGGAGTGCGATGAAGAGTGAATCTCACATTAAGGCTTCAGTAGGGGAACCAACCCCCCCGGAGGATACTCCAGCACATCTCGTAATGACTAGAGAAGGGCATAGCTTTGTGTCTTTGGTTAAAGCAATGGAGTGCATTAACTAAAAATCAAGAAACCTTAGCATTTCCAGAGCATGGAACGTATAATTTGAGGGTTTTAGACCAGTTGCGATCAAGGCAAATGAATTAGTTGAGGGAACAATGGGATTGAATAGTTTAGAATCCTATATTAAAGAAGAGCTTAGGTATTTGTGTCCGAGGATTACAAAGAAAGTTGGGAAAATACATCAGAAATTAGTGGAAGTAGCAGAGAAGCATGGCATTGATTTTAAGACAACGAAACATTTGAGACGAAGTTACAGATTAGACTTCGGGGCAAAAGATTTTGAACACATGAGGTCGGCAGGAATGAAAGCATATTTAAGAGGCTTGCTGTAGAGTGCGCAGATTTGGAGAGCATTAGAGAAGTGGGAAGGCAGATGGGCTAAAAGAAAAGATAAGCGAAAATGAGATTCAGAAGGTGAAACAGAGGGAGCAGAGAAAGGAGAAGCAGTCAAAATGCTACAGATAAGCGAAATTCCCAGAGGACAGTTTGTTCATGTCCCATGGCATCGAAGTGACATATTGGGGCATATTTATACTCTGTTTGCGCCAAATGTGCGTCAAACTTTTTGACGCATAATCGGCGCAAACCCTGCCCCATATTTATACTTTGACGTCCGACCCCGCGAGCGTCAAAATTCCACCATGTACGTCATTTTTTGGAAGGGGAAACCAGCCTTGCGTTAATTATATGCAAGGTAGGCGTTCCCTTCCAAAAAATGACTTTAAGGCCTGTGCCCCTTATTTATACTCTGGCGTCATTTTGACGGGGGTGGGCCTTAAAAAACGCCTGGGTCAGGGCAGGCGTTAAGGGACCTGTGGGCTCGGAAGGAGCCCAGAGGTGCCCTCCCCTGCCCCCAGGGACACCCCCTGCCACCCTTGCCCACCCCAGGAGGACACCCAAGGATGGAGGGACCCATCCCAGGGAAGTAAAGGTAAGTTCGGGTAAGTATTTTTTTCCGATTTTTTTTGTGGCATAGGGGGCCTGATTTGGGCCCCTTACATGCCACTATGCCCAATGACCATGCCCAGGGGACATAAGTCCCCTGGGCATGGCCATTGGGCAAGGGGGCATGACTCCTGTCTTTGCTAAGACAGGAGTCATGTTAATGGAGGTTGGGCGTAAAAAAAAATGGCGCAAATACGGGTTGAGGCCTGAATTTTGCCTCAGACCTGACGTGCACCATTTTTTGACGCACAACCCCCATTTTCCCATACGCCGGCGCTGCCTGGTGTGAGTCATTTTATTTTACGCACACCAGTCTGCAGCGCCGGCTAACGTCATTCCATTAATAAGGCGCCCGCATGGCGCGTTGGAATGGCGTTAGCCAGCGGTAACATTTTTGACGCACAACTGCGTTGGCGCAGTTGTGCGTCAAAAAGTATAAATATGGGCCATTGTCTTTTACAAATGATTATCCTAAATTGAGAGAGAAGCCAGTTGAATGGTATCAACAGACTGAGAGGTTCGTGAAACTTTCCAAATGTTTGTGGGAAGACTTGAACATTTTGTTTGAGATAGTTGTGCCAGCTGATTTATGGGTTGAGTGCAAAAGGGCAGTAGACTGGCCAACAAGTGAACCTGAGAGGCATAATATTATAGGTGCACCGTCACCTGAGGTGATGAAAAATTATTATAAGGTGATCGAGTTTCTGAAAACTAGAATTTCTCTGAAAAACATTGATTGGCAGAGGATTGACAGGACGGTTCAGGAAACCAAGGAGTCCATACATACCTATTATGAAAGATTGTTAAAAGCTTTCAATGAGTATAGTGGTAAGGAAGCAGTCGAACTAAAAAACATGTTACATTTTGTGTTCAGATTTGTTGAAGGGCTAAGACCTGAAGTACGACAGATGATTAAGAATCATTTGATTTGTTGGCATGCAAAGCCGATTGATGAGGTGTTGCAGTATGCCAAATATTGTAGTGATGAGATTGAATTAAAGCAAAAGAAATTAAAGGAAAAGGCAATGGCAATGGTGATGCAGATTAAGGCAGCACAATCAGGAGTGCAAGGAGCCTTAGTGCCGCCGATGCCGCCACAACAGAGAGCTATTGCGTTTCAGCCTCAAGTGAGGGGTAGAGGACGTGGTATGGATATGATACGTGGTCCAGATCTAAGTACTGTGGTTGTTCAGAATGATATGCAGGGCACGAAAAGGATGTTGCCATGTCATCTGTGTGGAAATGTGGGACACTGGAAGCGGGAGTGCCCATTGATGGTGCAGGAAGGAATGATTCAGCAAAGCGATGTTGGTACAGGTCAAACCATGAGAGTCCCCAGAATGAGGGGCCCAGTCTCAAATGTTCAGAATCGAGGTCAGAGTTTCTTGCCTGTATAACAGTTGCAGGTGTCTCAAGCTCAAATTACTTCATTGACGCCAATACAGCAGCAGATTCCTATGGTGCCACCCCAAGCCCTATGGAGCAGCAACAAGTTATGCTTACTTAACAGGTCAATGGTCAAAGATCAGATAACAGTAACAATACAGTACACCAATTCCCATTTCACAGTGAGGATGAAATAAACGATGAATTGATGAGTGACAGTTTGGATGAAGGAGCTTGTCTTCTTGCCGCATCTCTAGAGGTAGATCAGAGAGGGCCTTTTGTGAAGGGAAAGGTAATGGGACATAAAGTTTCATTCTTGGTCGACACTGAAGCTACACGCTCTACAGTGAGGAGTGTAGAAGTACCAGATTTACCCTTTTCCGGAAGAACAGTGCAGGTCGTGGGAGTGGAGAATAGGCAGTTAACGAATCCTATTACAGAACCAGTACAGATCGAAATTGGAAATTATACAGGACTGCATAGATTTGTGGTGTGTGACTCAAGCCCTGTATCTCTGTTAGGCAGAGACTTATTGTGCAAAACCAAATGTTCCATAAATTGTACAGATGCAGGAATAGAAGTCCAGACAAACAGTGATGATGAGAAAGAGCAGGCATCAGTCATGGTTCTTAATGACGCATTTGAAGAGTACCCTTTGATTGTGATTTTTCCAATGTTCCTTTTGAAGGAGTTGCACACAGATTTACAGGGAACAGTGAAAGAGAGAGTTTGGGATTTGACCGGGAAAGAAGTGGGTTTGATCAAGGGAGTGGAACCAATTAAAATCACCTTGAAGCCGAATGTTGAGTTTCCGAAACTTCACAGTATAACATGCCGCAGGATGTAATGATGAAAGTGGCGCAGATAATTGGAGATTTCTTGAAGCAGGGGGTTCTAAGGGAAGTGTTGAGCAGCCCATGTAACTCACCGATAATGGGATTGAAAAAGCCTTGTGGGAAAGTGCGAGTTGTACAGGATCTTCGAAAGGTAAATGACATGGTGGTTAAGTGTTGTCCGATTGTGCCCTACTCAGCAGTGATACTGTTTCAGATTCTATGCGAGGCAGAGTGGTTCACTGTAGTTGATCTGTCACAAGCTTTCTTTTCAGTGCCTCTTCATGAGGATAGTCAGTTTCTTTTCAGTTTCAAATTACTAGATAAAGTCTACAGCTGGTGCAGGCTTCCACAAGGGTATATGGAGTCACCATCCCTGTTCAATCAGATTTTGAAGAAGAATTTGGAGTCATTGGAATTACTCTGCCAATCGACTCTAGTGCAGTACATTGATGACTTGTTGATTGCATCTAGAACAAGGGACGAGTGTAAGCACGGCTCGATTGCCCTGTTGAATCATCTGGGAGACTTTGGTCATAAGGTCTCACCTGCGAAGTTGCAATACTGTCAGAAGTCTGTTAAATATTTGGGTCACCAAATTGAGAAAGGGCTGAGAAAAATCTCCTGAGAAAGGATCACAATGATTTTACAGAGAAATCCTCCTACTTCCCAGAAAGATGTACCCATGTTTTTGGAAATGGTAGGATACTGTAGACAACGGATTCCAAATTTTGCTGAAATCGCAAAGCCCCTACAGCAGTTGACACTCAAAGGAGTTACAGACCCCATTACTCTAGATGAAGATCAGATGAGGGCTTTCACTGAGTTGAGAGAGAGTTTGTGCAGAGCTCCAGCATTGGGAATGCCTGATTACACAAAGCCTTTCACATTGTTTTGTCATGAATGTAATGCTTGTTCTTTGTCTGTCTTGACACAGGTCCATGGAGGCGCTTATCGCCCAGTAGCCTATTTTTCAGCTACCTTGCACCCAGCTGCAGCAGCATTACCAGATTGTCTGCGAGCAGTAGCCGCAGTTGGTCAAAGTCTTTTCCAATGTGAAGGGGTAGTCATGGGATACCCAGTGACTGTAATGGTGGCACATTCAGTTGAAATTTTGCTGAAGAGAACAAAAACACAACACTTGACAGGGGCCCGACTGACAAGGTATGAGACGAGCATATTAGGAGCTCCAAATGTTACTTTGAAAAGGTGTACAGTGTTGAATCCAGCAACGTTATTGCCAAGTGATACTGTTGAAGTTGAAAAGGAGGAAGATATAGAGCATGATTGTCTTGAGGTTACAGATCTTTGCACCAAGCCTAGACCTGATATCAGAGACACCTGACTAGAAGAAAACAATCGAATTGTTTTTGTTGATGGTTCATGCCTCAGAGATTGAACAGGCACATTGAGAGCAGGATATGCAGTATGTACTATTACAGGGACCCTGGAAGCATCTTGGCTTCCTGGTGTATATTCAGCACAAGTGGCAGAGTTGGTAGCTCTTACTAGAGCATGTTATGTCTCTACCAGGCTGCGAGTGACAATATACACAGATAGCCAATATGGATTTGGAATTGTTCATGATTTTGGTCAATTGTGGTCACAAAGAGGGTTCATGACCTCCAGTGGAACCCCAGTATGAAATGGTGACAGAATAAAAGAATTATTGTACTCAATACAGTTGCCTGAAGAAATTACTGTAGTAAAATGCAGTGCACACCAGAAAACACCAGACTGCATTTCCTTGCAAAATGGATATGCGGATCAGGTAGCAAGATTTTGTGCCCTGAACTGTATATCATTCAAAGATAAATGGGAACTAATGCAAGAAGAAGAGACCAGTTGCGCAAAGTTTGCTTTAAAAGTAATTGACACTCTAGAGGAATTGAAAACATTGCAAGAAAATGCAGACAAGGAAGAGAAAATGAATGGATCAAGTTGAAATGTGTACAAAGACCAGATGAGATCTGGGTATCTGAGGAAGGCCAGATGGTGTTACCGAATTGTCTATTGTCTCAGATGGCTCGGTATTACCATGGGCAGGCACACATTGGAAGAGATGCCATAATTAGATTGTTCAAAGTTGATTGGTTCAATCAGAAATTTAGGCAAGCAGCTGAGGCAGTGTGTCATAGATGGGTGATCTGTCAGCAATTAAACGTGAGCAAAGGGAAAGTGATGAATTTGAGCCACATTGGAAGAGCAGGAGGACCATTCAGCAGAATGCAATTGGAATTCATTGAAATGCCTGCATGTGGTGGATTGAAGTATGTGTTGGTGATTGTGTGTGTGTTTAGTCATTGGATTGAAGCATACCCCACATGTAGAAATGATAGTCTCTCAGTTGCAAAGCTACTGCTTAGAGAATTGATACCAAGGTTTGGATTCCCGATCTCTTTAGAATCAGATAGGGGAACGCACTTCAATAACGAAGTGACTAAACTCTTATGTGCAGCACTAAACATTGACCAGAAACTACATTGCAGCTATTGTCGAGATGCATCAGGATTGGTAGAACAAATGAATGGTACCCTGAAATCAAGAATCGCCAAAATGTGCGCTGCCACAAATCTGAAATGGCCAGATGCATTGCCTTTAGTGTTGATGTCAATGAGAAATGTACCTGACAGGAAAACAGGATTGTCCCCACACAAGATTCTTATGGGGAGTGCAATGAGACTGCCAGCAATACCAGCCAATGCTCTTCTCAATATTACAGATGATATGGTATTGAACTACTGCAAGGGCCTAGCTGATGTGGTTTGATCTTTTTCTCAGCAGGTACAAGCTGTTACTCTGCCACCTATCCATGACCCAGGTCACAACCTCAGAGCCGGAGACTGGGTCGTGATCAAAAAGCATGTGTGAAAAACCTGCCTAGAGCCACGTTGGAGAGGTCCATTTCAAGTGGTGTTGACAACTACCACAGCTGTGAAGTGTGCAGGATTGCCTAATTGGATACATGCAAGACATACAAAAAAGGTGGTGAGTCCCCAGGATCACGAAGAGTGTTGCTGAGGATGCCAGCAGCAGCAAAACGAAACATTCTGCCTGAATCAGAGCCAGAACAAGTTGAGCAGGAAGTGGACCCAGAATTGGCAGAAGAAGGCTCAATCACCCCAGTGAGAGACGAGAGTGTAGAAAATACAGAGGCAGAACGAGAAATCAATGCAGAATGAGTAACCAGAGATCCATGCACAGAAGAGGTTCTCACAAAAACAAAGAGTATTGAAATGCAAGAAAATCCAGTGACAGAGCCTGAGGGGGAAAGAGTTGAGGCAGGTCAGAGCAAAAGTGAACTGACTCCTCCTGAACCCGTTGCAGGTCCATCAAGAGAAGGCGCATCAGACAAAATGAAAGAGAAAAGTCCGATCTTGAAAAGATTGTTGACAGTAGGAGTAAGAAAAGGAGATAACTGGCCTGAATCTCAAATAGGCAAGAAATAGGACTTGGTAATAAATGAAACAATAGAAGAAGAACTAGATACCACAAAGAAAGATGAACTAAGTGATGGAGAACTAACAGGGGAAAGGAGGTTGAAAAGAAAGAAAGTGGCAAGTCAAAAATACGCAGAACCAGAGTGGGCATATGCCACAACAAGTGATTGGCAGAACAAGTTTATGTCCTTTTGTTTTGACAGAGATGTTCCAAACCAGTATTTTGATGCAACCTGAAGGAGAGAAATGATAGACTGTGTTGTTGAATAAAGACACGAGATTGAGATTACTGATTTACCGGAAAAGACATTGATAGCCTGATATGACACCTAAACCCTGGAGATGACCAGCTGCTAACCGATTTTTGACAAAGGAAGAAGGGGTCTTGTTATGTGAAGTCGAAGCGTGAAGAAAAGAAGTATATTTTTTATTTAGATTTTTGTGTTGCATATTAATTAAGAGTCGAAACTCTGCTTTCTGATTCCTTACAGATCATGGCTAGTTTAGATAATAACGTGAGGCATATTAGGTATTGTAGATATTTGACTGTAGGAATGGCGATTGTGTGTAGAATGTTGTTTATAATAATGATTGTGCGAATGTCAATTCATGAGATGAAAGAAGCAAGAGTTACATCTGTTCGTGAAACTACTACACTAACAGCTATAGAAAAGTTTAAATTAGATGAGCAATATCTGCATGATTATACTAATACCAAGGGAGAGTTGTCTTCTAACATCTTTTATCATTTATTGAGTGAGTATGTGGAAACGATGGATGCAAAGGATTGTCTTGTGTGTACGCAAATACCTTCCTCTGTGGAAGAAGGGGTCACCTATAATAGTTTACCTCTGACTTACGGTATAACTTGTAGCTTGCTACTAACTCGCTTCTATAACCAAGAGTATATTCAGTATTTTTACTCAAATTACGACCTAGTGTTTTCTTTTGTTCCTATAATTAGATATTTGAGTAAGATAGCTAAGGATCATGATATAGTATTAGTTAGAGGATTCTTTGAGCCTACACTAATATTTGGCACGGCTTATGCGCATCGTAATAATTTTACTTGCTTATTAACTCCCATGGAAAAGAGCTTTAATGGGCATACTGACGACAGGAGAAAAGCATTAAAAGAAAAATAAGAAAAAGGGTTAGAGAAAAGAACTTACAAGAATGATTACACTTACACTGCTATTAAAACTCAAGGGAAATTAGCTTTAGATGCATTACATGTAGGGAAGCTATTTATATATAGGCCAAAATCACGCACTGACACTTTATTTGTGGGAATGAAGGAATGTAGGCATGTGTTTTTGTTTCAGAGTAAGTGGACATTCATGTTGAATGGTGCTGACCCTGTGATTCCTGGGATATAATACATTTGTGGACTTAATGCTTATTACCGTCTCCCTAAGGGATGGTATGGGACATGTTACTTGGGAATAGTGTTCCCTAAGATTGATCAAATAGATGATTTGAAGAAAATACCGAAAATGACTGACTTACACCGAATGAGACAAAGGAGAGAAACAGACTCTGCAGTAGTAGGGGATATTTTTGGAGCAGTAATTCTTTCAGTAGGAGTTATATAAAACGCAAATAAGATTCGAAAGTTGTCAACTATAGTAGATAATATATTAACTAACTTTACAGGAGCTATATTATTACTAAACACTGAATTAGCTGCGGATAGAGCCATGATGCTTCAAAACAGGCTTTCTTTTGACATAATATTGGCAAAAGACGGAGGAGTCTACAAAATGATTAATGAAAGACACTGTTGTTCATATATTCCTGCAAATGAGAAACAAGTAAAAGAATTGCTTACTAATTTAACTAATGCAAGTAAGGATTTGAAGGAGTTGAAAGAAACAGGAGTTTGGGAGAAAGTAGGAAATGGATTTGTCACATTAGGCAATTGGTTTAGTCAAATTTGGGGTGGGATATTGTGGAAAAGTGTTCAAGGAATATTGATTGTGATCATTGCTATATTAGGATTATGGGGGGCATGTAAATTATTGCACAAAATTCAATTAAAAAGAGTTAAAAATAATCAGAGGAGGGAAGAACATCCCAGAAGAATAATCTATGGGGAGAATAGAAATAGTCAAAATGTAGCTGAGAGTAATTTGTAATGAGTGACAAAGGGAAGGTGTGATGACATATTTAGTCATCAGAGGAGGGACTGTTGCAGCAGATATGCTAATATGAGAACATTCTAATGATTTGCATATACATACTAACAAGAAAACTGACAATTGAAACTATAAATGAAAATAACGTGTAATGTGTAAAATGTGCCCACGGGGAGTGGTCACCATCTGTGTCAACAGTACTGAATATTGTGAAAGTTTTAATATTATGTATTAATATGCCATAACTGATGAGGTAACTTATGTTTTATGATGCTTCGTATCCTTAAATTAGCCGAACTAGAGGTCTGGTCAGCTCTAGACCTTGCTCGCTCAGACTTGGAAACGCAATGGGCTGCCGAAGACTGGAACTGGAGAAAAGGACCTTGAACTGTACAGAGTTCAAAATGAGCTCTGCTAGAAATTCTGCAAACTCCCCAGTGGACAAGAGACGATCAGAACAAATTGATACAATTTTGTGTAGAGTAGGCTAAATGTACTTTCCCTGGACTTGAACAATGGAACCACTGTCTAAGAGCAGTGGGCAACAATTTCGTTACCTGAAGAGCAGGATGATGTTCTCATCAACAGAATGACCAATCATATTAATGGAACTTGATGCTCGAACTGATGCAAATATGTGGTAAACAAAAACTATAGGTTAGAGTCATAACCCCTATTACACTAATAAAAAGTCATGACACGAGAAGAGAAATCAGAACGGAGAGGCGGAAGTTGATGACGTCAGGAGACGCTGTCCGAAGTGCTGAAACTTGGACTTGCTCCCTGTGAGCCCTAGCCTTGCTGATGACTGATGGCCTGGAGATGAAGACTGACTTGTTGCTGATCTATCTTGGGTAGGTAGCTAAAACTTAACAGACTAAAGAATGCTTTTCCTTTCTAGGTACCAAGTGCGCTGTTCTAAAATGTTTTTTTTCTTTTTTAGTTAGATTTTTCCAAATTAATGATTTTTGACTAAATTGTTTTCGCATGAAGACCCACATGCTGATGCTAATTGGAAATAGGTAGGCTGACAAGGGTGACTAATGGTAACTTTGATTTGGACTGACTGACCTATATTGCTGAATTATTCAATGCTCATGAATTGCTATGCTTTGATTAATGTTGTTTGCATATTGATAAAAATCTTGATAATCCGTTATTCATGTTGCTAATAAGGTTTGGTAATCATGGTTTCATTGAATAAAGGTCTTTGATTAGAATTGTAATTAAAAGGGAATAAAATGAACTAACCTTCTTATGAGTGATGGTATTTTCTTATTAGACTAGTCTTTGGTATTATGTGTTGATTAAAATTCTTATTGTGGATGTTTCTTACTCACTATAACTTGACTAGGATACCCTATGCGATCCAAAAGATTCATCGACCTATACGCATAGGCGCGCTAGCAAAGACAATTGGCATTTTAGCGTCAACATGTGAACTTACATTTGGTAGAAAATCCATCAGAATCACAGATTTTTCTGCATGTTTAGGTTCACAATGAAGAGTAAATTTACTCCTACAAAAGGTTTGAGTAATTAAATGTATGTGCTGGAAATTATTGGTAGCCACCCTCAATTGATTTTGCTAGACATTGGTTTTCAAGAGGAAGTATTTATCCTGTGTTAAAAAAATACCAAAAAGACCCCAGAAAACTGTCAAGTGCACATTCCTCCATGAACTACTGGAGAACACTTTACTGATGCAAACAGATTTTCTGCATGGTGAAAATCTGAATGAGCAAGAATTTGCGAGCAAGACTCCTGTAAATCTGTGAAATCACAGGTATTTAGGACTACACCATGGAATGTTTACAAATCTCCAGAAAGTTGTATATTTGAACTGTTAGGAGGAAGCACTTAGGTACAGAGTTCCACCATTTAATGGAGAGCATTGGAAATCATTACAACTCTGATGAAGCTAGTATGTACCTTAGACTTTTGGTCTATGTTTAGACCAAAAGTCTAATTTTATGACTTTTCAGTATTCAGAAAGGTAAGACATGAGTAGTAGCTTTACATCGACCTCAGGGCGGAATCTCCAAACACAGGGTTGATTCTGCCTGCATCAACTCAGAATATCACGAAGTTAAGTGTAATTCAGAAAGCAGAGCTCAAGTTGCTGCTTACTATCAAGGCTGGTTCGAGTGTGAGGAAGCATTACCTTGAGGCTATCTGTGCTGAGTGGCTTACAGAGAAGGAAAGGCTGATGGTCATTTCAGAGTGCCATTGTTGACTGGATTGAGGTTATATGTGCTTTTGGGATGAACTGTGTGATAGAGCAACATTTGTCAGTGGACCATGGACTTTCACATGGCTAGAGAGACAGCAGCCATCTACAATCGTTAGGTATAACTTTTCTCATGGTGTTTGTTGTTGTTGCTGTGCTGATGTGTTACATTGTGCTGGCCGACCCTATATGTATGTTGGTTTTCAAGATTCAAGACCTCTTTTCCCTAAATGATTGAGCATTATGGTTTACAAAAACGTATCCTGACTGGATAAATAAAATTAGACCTATTTTGTGCACACTTATTTGAAAACTAGAGACTCTGGTTGCATGCTCTGCTAAGGCCTCCTGTGATGAAAAAGGATGGAGTTTTAGTGGGACATTTCAGATGAATATGAATGTTAATGAATGTAGTGCATTAGGTTTTAGAATTTCAGTGTAGGGAATAAGAGGATGTTGATGATGTTCCTTTTTTTCCCAGATCTTGGATATCAAGTAGAGCCTATACTCATTGTCCACAAATGAGCATATCATGACATCACTTGAGGTAGTAATTCTAAAGACAAGGACATATGTACCTGTACATGTATTTATCAAGCTATTTATGTTTCATTATGTTTAGCTTTCAGGAAATTTGAATACATGGCAGAGCATGGGGACTTTGTTTTACAAAGATGTTGCTAAAGCATATCACCTCACAATTACAGGTTATATTTAGTAACCCAACAACAAGTTCCTTAAAGCTTCTCTTTGACTTGCATCAATCCACTACAACCTGCAGACTAGGGGTATATGAAATTAATGCAATTTAAAAAAAATATTTATGCATATTGCAGCACAATTTCACAAAATAATGTATCATTATGCAAGTCATTGCACACTACATTTCAGTGTGTATTGTGTCTTTACAAACATTTTTAGGCACAAGGGCATATTTAAACAAACAATCGTGAACAACAGCTACTTTCGTTCTATTTTTCCCTGTGAATGGCACAGTTACATGAACTGGCATGATGGTGTAATTTTGAAAATTTTGCATAACTATTGTTACTAAAAATTCTGGAAATTATACAAATTATGTAGTGAAATCTAAATTTCACCCAGGTCTACTACAGACCTCCTTGAGTCCAAAAGTGATGAAGAAGAGCATGAAAACCTATGTCTGTGTTTTCTCTATCATCACATTCCCCTTACCCACTTCTACCACTGGCCCTCATGTCGTAGGGTATCTGTTCATTAGTGGTGATGGCAAAAGGCCCAAGAAATTGCTTCCGTTGGGTACTGCACCCAATACTAGTGCAAACCTGATAGTATACATAGGTAAGTGTAGATTTACTACTCTTGACTCCACGTTCTGTACCTTGAAATGTGCTAAGTGTAGTAAATGCATACTTACTATAGATATACTTATCTTCACAACATAATATTGACTACCAGGATATCATGACGGTAGGTTTCTATAGGCAAGTATAGATTAACATTCAGATCTACATACAATATATATGTCTTGTCTTTAAAATAAGTAGATGATGAGTTAAGAATAGTAATTCTATGCTTGCATGCATTTACTTACTTTTATAATATCCTGGTGGTCAGAGCTGTACCATGGCGGTAATTATATAAGCAAGTATTAATTTACTATTGTTTACGCTGCATTTATGTACCTTGAATAAAAATGCATCTTCAAGGTACATAGCTGTGGATTACGAAAAGTATATGTCTACTTATCTTTATATATTAATCTTCATAATATTTTAGTAGTCAGTATTCTGGTTAGAATATTATGACAGGGCAATATTTGGACACTTAATTCAAGCATGCATCAGTGTTAAAGCCTTAGTGAAGAGTCAACAGCTTAAAGGGAAGAAAGCCATTATTAGGTGCTTAACCTATAGCCGCAAATTTCCATCATGAATATAGAGACAAGCACAGCAAGGGTTATTTATAGGTCTGCTTGAAGGGATGAGTTTTTAGGAGGTGCTTACATCAGAGATAATCCAAGGCCTATCACAGAATTGAAGGTAGAGAATGCCATAGTGATGAGCCATGCACATGAAAGTCCTTCATCCAAATTTCTTGGAAGGGGTCGTCCAGATGGGCATTAAATTATAGACAATAGACATCTAGTGGGAAGACAAGGGATAAACAAATTAGACAGGCAATTATGAAAGTATTGAGATGTCATCAGTGATGCTATCAGTTATGTCATTTGCAATATCATCAGTGGAGTTATGAATGACGTCATAGAACATGTCATGAGTGATGTATTTGAGGTCATCAGCAGTGTATTGTGGGGTGCAAGTAATTTCTGTGTTTTGTTACTTTAAAATTTTATAATTTTCACTAAGAGATTCACCTAACTATAACATTACTTTAACCATTGTTTTTTTCAGTCACTTTCTAATGTTTTTTAAAAATTGAAAATGGATTATTTATTATACCTAACTATAATGTTATCTTAACCTTAGGTTTTCTTTCAGTGAAGTTCTCTTTTAAAAACAAAAAATATATGTATGCACCCTGAATGCCTTGCTCAGGTTGAGTTAGTCCATATTGCAGGGCTCAATAACTCCTCAGGGACAACCACATCTTTTTATCCTGCTGACACTATGCCTGCCCAGGTACTCACCTCGCAGGTAAATAACAACCAGGCATATCTGAACAAAGTCCTTTTTTGATACTTATGCATAAGGAGATCATTTATTCCTCTGAGACAAGCAGGGCTGCTTCGGACAGACTTGTCCAAAACAAAGTGACCACTCCAGTCCACAGTATAGCACAAGTATATAGTAGGGAGTGAGGAAAGACTGGACTCTTCAAAACACCTAACCACAGAATAACCACTCTACATGTTAGGTTATAATAGGAACTGGCCATTCTACTAAGGCTTCTCCAAAGGACAATACGGATGCACAATACAGTGTGGGAAAGGACTGGCTTCAACACTGAGAACTTTATCTTGGATGAAGAGTGTCTATATTAGGATGTAGGAAGAAACTGGCCTCTACACTGAGACCTTGCTCAGATCACAGGTGTGCATAGTAGAAGCGTTACTGGCCTCTCTGCTGAGAGCTCTCTCTAGGATGACTGGTTCATACAGTAGGGTATGGGTAGAGACTGACTCCTATCACTAGATCTCTCTCTTGTATGATGGATATGCGTAGAAAGGTGTTGGTAGTGCCTGGCATCTCTGCTGAGACATCTTTGATGAGACATCTCTTTTGAAAGATAGGTGTACAACTGTGGTGTAGATAGCAGTTAAGCTCTATACAGAAAAGTTTCTCATGGATGACAAGATGAGCAGAGAGAGCAGTCTCTACCCGCAAACAAACAATGTTACACTGTTGGAAAGTGGATTATTGATAATGGCAGGTAAGTACCTACAGTTAGCAATGGGCCACTAACCCCCACTAGGTTCAGTTAGGTCTCAATAAATTAACCCCAGCTCAAACCTTGGTAGCTTGGCAATGAGCAACAAGGCTTAACTTAGGAGACAAGGGGACTGATTATGAGTTCAGCGGACTGTTTACACCATCTGCTGAACTTCTGACGAGGAGGTTGCCGCCATACTGGCCACCTCCCTGCTAGACTCATTACGAGTTTCCCGCTGGCATAGCGGGAAACAGCCTATAGGATTGTCTCCGGCTCGTAATCGAAGCCAGCTGCAAGGCTATAAGATGTAGGGTACAAAGCAGACAGTGAACATTGCGAGGGTGCTGGGCACGGGGACCACTGCACTGCCCATGCCAGGTGCATGGGCAGTGCAGGGGACACCCTGGGTCCACCTGCACTCGTTCTCTGCCAGCCTTTTCATGGTGGTGCTACTGCCATGAAATGGTTGGCGGAGAACGAGGTCATAGTCCCCACGGCAGCTCTGCTTGCAGTGCGGCCCTGGCAGATTAGGACCACCGCAACCGCCAGACTGCCAGGATCTCTGATCTTGGCGGTGCTGGAGGTCCCACCATGATACGAGCACCAAAGGTAAAATATGGTGCTCGGACCACCATTCACGAGTCTGGTGTTCTAGTGACCGCGAGACTCGTATTGTGTATAAAGCATTCAAGTATCATAAAACAGTAATAAAGCAAAACACAGGAAACAGCTTAAAATCTACAACCAATTTAGAAACATCAGAAATATTTTTATCTTTAATTTGACATCAAAACAAATAAAATCAGATAAGAGGAACCAGAGATATGAATTTTTAAAGAATTAATGTTTTTTAGCAAATAGCAACTAAAAGCGCCACTTGGGATACCTGGTCGCACCTCGACAGGGACAAAGTTGAAGTTTAATGCCGACCATGATGGAGCACTGCTCGGCTACAGCAAGCAGGAGGCCTCAGCCAAAAGTTTACCTTCGGATTTAGTCTTTTTTTTAAAACTTTTCTTCAGTGGGACGAAGTCACCAATCCAATCCGACCTCCCTGGAGCACTCTTCAGATATGTATCGTAGGAGACCTCAGTGAAGAATTCTTCCTTTGGACTTTTAAGGATGGAAATCTTCATCTGGGCCAAAGCTGAATCTTGCTCCAACGTCTCTGGAGCCCCTATTGGATACGCTGCACGGGAAGTCCCAGCCAACTTTTTACTTTCGGACTTGCAAGCCAATTTTGAGTTAATATTATCGGATTGCCTTTCCAGGCGCCCCCAGTGAAATCCTGGAAGTCTGGGGCCCCGGAGCTTTTCAGCATTACGAACCTGCAAGTCAGACCGGGTCACGGTCTACGTAAGCCGGCTTGACTCATGACGGTGGGTCAGTCCCTTTATGGAGCATTTTGACCAAAAGTTCTCAATCTTCTCCAAACTTCTAGATCTTCTTCCAGAAGGTCGTTGAATGTCCTTTAGGAGTCCACAGCTCACCTGAAGGGTCAAGAAGCTCTGAATTGCTCTTTGAGGGCTAGGACTCCAACTCCCAGAATACACCTGGCTCAAACTCCAAAATGACCACTGGACAGTGTTTAGCTGGTTATTTTCTTCAGAATTTGATGCAGGGGAATCTAGTTAGCTTTTTTCACTGTAGCAAGCAGGGAGTCCCTTCTTGATCTAGTTGAAGTCAGGCAAAGTCCTTCTTGTAGTGAAGCCCAAGTGTACAGCTGGTGCAGTCCTTCAGCATGTAGTGTCCAGGTGCAGGTCGGTGGCATATCAGGGCAGTCCTTCTTCTTCTGTCGTTGTTCCTTGTAGGGATCTGAGGTGTGGGTACAGCTTTGCCAAATTTATCCTTGCTCCTGTGGTGAAAAGCCAAGGAGGGGGAGCAACTGTCCAATCACAGACAGGCCACTACCCCTTGGATGACCACTAGATGGGAAGTGTGGCAAAAATAAATCCCAGGTAGCAACATTCTTTAAACATCCAAAATGGCTGAAACTGAATTTTGGAGGTTAGGTCTGGCTGAACCCACCCACTGGTGTGGCTAAAAATCCTTAACACACCTCTCTCCTGTCCTCTCCTAATCTGATCAAGAGAGCATCTGGTTGTCTGGTTTAGCAGGAATTGAGGAAGGTCCTGAGCTGCTCCAAATGTTTTTCCCTCCTTTGAAGTCCAGTTTGGCTACTCTCCCCCTCATCCTGCTTACTCCTTTTGTCTTCTTGTCTTCAGCCCAGGCCACTTCACACCTAATCAAGGCAGCCTCGCCACGCTGCCAGAGGCTGCCCAATGACCGAAAGGCACTACAGAGCTGAAGTTGGCAACTTTCAGGTAGAGTTCTAAAACTCTTTCCCTATGCTAGTTTTATTAAATCCAACAATGGTAAGCTGTGAGATTTATTATAACAATCAGTTTGCTACCAATCTTGACAAATCTGGCTACTATTGGGATTCTATTAATTAATGATCCCATGAGCCTCTCCCATTTTAGCCTATAGAATGCATTCATACAGTAAGGGAAAAACTAATTTGTCTATTTTACCTCACAAGGGTTTATAAAACCATTTTATAAGGTCCCTGCTTATAGTTACATAGCACCCAGCCATAGGGACACTTAGGATGTACCTTATGGGTGACATATATGTAAAATAAGGTAGTTTAAGACTTTGGAAGTATATTTAATTCCAAAGTCGAATATGCATATAACTTTAGTTTAAAAGCAGTCAGCAAGGCGGGAATGTCTTTAAAATGACACTGGGCACCTCAGCAGTGCACCATTGGGTGCAAAACCTATGCTGGGGACCCTAAACCTACATGCCCTACCATATAGTAGAGACTTATATGTAGGTTGATACTGTCAATTACAATTAGCCTAATTTGCATATCCACTTTACACAGAGCACTGGCCCTGGGACTGGTAAGCAGTACCCAGGGCAAAGCCAAGAGTCAGTAACCACCAGCATCTGTCCAAAACGTTTGGGTGTGACCAGGGCAAAAGGGCAAAAAGGAGGATTTCCCTACATACATCATTGCAGGACCCTACACCTGCTCAAGCAGATAACAATCCACCTTTTCTAATGAAAGCACTTTTTTGCTGTTCAAGTAAGCAAATCATTTAGTCACCAAAAACAAGTAGAGCTACACAGAAGATGCTTTTTCAAGGGTAAAAACATCAGTTGTGCAATTCTTTTTTTGCCTGGCTTTCTGCACAGTTACTTTTCCCTCTTTCCTCCAAAGGGAACACTTTTTGTTTTTCTCCTCCATATATTTTGTGACATGATAAAATGTCTGATTTCCATTTTCCACCTAAAAAAGACAAGAGCACCCAAATATTTGAAGTTACATACACAATAATTAATAACTGTGATACATCACTATATACACAGATGTATATGTAGGGTAGCACTACTGTCATATTCCTTTCTCTTGAAGAGTCCATATCCTCAACCAGTGCATTTTATTTGTAACTAAGTTATAACATGCCTTCAAACATAGTTCCATAACAATTTGTAACATAGCACATTCCTGTTTACACACATTTGCTAACAATAAGCAGTGTTTTACTCTAGAAATTGCAATATCTCCTCTCAAATATCTCATACAGGTAAAATATGTGCATAGTAAGGTTCATAAAAACCCTAGGCCTTGTAGTAACAGATTGCAGAAGCCTTGTTTTATGATTTCAGAAACACTGCCTCTTTTACTTACAAATATATAGATTGAACATTACATTTTTTAGCACAATAATCAAAACTTGGTGCTATCGTTCCATATTTTTAAGTCTACAAATCAAAACCTATATTATTAAACATGCACCTCTACAACCAGCTTTTGACTCACTAAACCTTGTATAAAATGTATTTACCTACAGTAGTGTGCTTACTGGCACTTATCAATAAAGCTCATAAAGAATATTTCTAATTACCTGAACTTAGGGAAGTTTCTCATATACAGCTGAAGACACAGGTCTCAGTTCCAAATTCAGCCACTTCTGCTGAGTGCAACTCAAATAGGCTTTGTTTCCCATCCAAATCACCAGACCAATGTGAGCTATCCCTTGTTTTGCACAAAATAAAATTACAGCATTTCTTCAACCATGTAAATAAGAATGGTAACTATTGGTTGAGACTAAGACATATATTTTTACATCCCCCATACAATCTTGTGAGACTGTCGTAGGATCATAAAATACCTCATGGCAAGCCCAATAATTATCCATGCGGGTCTCGCGAGAGGCTCGTGGGATCATAAAACACTTCATTGCAGGCTCACAAATTTTCCCTAACATCTTGCGAGATGGCACTTATCCATGCAGCAAGCTTTACTCCCTGAACTTTGTGACCCACACTCGCAAGAGTCTTGCAGAATCACAATAAAATTGTAGGGAAATAGTAGCATGTAGGATGAAGTATCCTCTCCTCTGAGGCCTATCTCTTAAATGACAGGTGTGTGTAGTAGGGTATGGGGAGGGAATGGCCTCTCCACACAGACCTCTGTCTCAGATGACATGTGTACATAGTAGCATGTATGAAGAGACTGGCCTCTCCAGTGAGACCCCTCTCTTGGATGATGGAAGTGCCTAGAACGGTGTGAGGAGAGACTGGCCTCTTCCCTCAGACCTCTCTCTTAAATGACAGGTGTATGTAGTAAGGTCTATGAATGGACTACCCTCTCTTTCCACACCTCTTTATCAGATAACAGGAGTGCATAGTAAGGTGTGTACATGGACTGCCCTCTTTTTCCAGACCTCTCTCTGAGATTATGGGTTTGAGTAGTAGGGTGTATGGATAGAGACTGCCTCTTCACTTAGTCCTGTCTCTCAGATGACAGGTGTGTATATTAGGCTGTGTACGTGGGCTAACTTCTTCTGTCACAACTCTATCTCAGATGATGAGTGTGGGTAGTAGGTGTGTAGAAAGAGGCTGTCCTCTCATCTGAGACCTATCTCTCTTGGGTGACAGGTGTGCATAATATGCTCTGTCCAGGGACTGTCCTCCCTGTTAACTCATCTCTCTGATAATGAATGTGCTTAGCAGGGTGTGGGAAAAGGCCATACCATACTCACAACTCTTACAAAATAGTACACACTGATAAACACCATCTCCACTAATACTCCTTCCTACTGTGGCAAGTGTGCATCCTACAGTGTATTCAAAGATCACCTACTCTATTCTACTGTTCATGAAGCAGTAAGGTTCTTGCGAGATCGTATCGTTTTTGGAAAATGGGAATTAACCAACTTATCACAATACTTATCTCTTACACACTTCCTCTCAAAGATAATGATCACTGTGCATTCCTACCAATGAAGTGTATTCAGAACTCGCCTTCTTCTTCTTACTATTTATTATCCTGCAAGAGTCCAGCAATATTACAAAAATGTGTTAAAAACAATATACATTTATTTGTTATCAATGTAGTTATCCCTTAGACACCTCCTCTCTAAATCAAGGGGGGGCAGCATGACTTTCGGCTGCCCCTTTTTAAAGCTTTTTTACTTCATTTTGACAACATCTCAAAGTTTTTACAGTAAACAGTAATGGTCACCATTTCATTTCTACCATTCCAACAGCCAGCCAGTCAGAGCGATCACTATAATGGGTAGTCAGGGTGCAAAGCGGCCGCACTCATGGCGAGTGTACATATGAGTTATAAGTCTTGAAAGTAGGGTGAGGTGCAAGTGATCATATGCCCTACTACCCTTAGGCAACAATACTGTGTAGGGTTGGTACACAATTAATATAATACAAGAGAGATCACAGCACACAGTATACAGTAGTAAAACATCAACAAGATTAAGATATTTTGTCGTTGTATGAAATGGTCAAACAGATAAGAGTTAGAGTCTTGTCTTCAGAGAAAAGTTCATTTATTTGGAACGAAGTAATGTTCAGTGAGACAGAAACCGTTTTTCCAAAAACAGCCAAGCAGCCAACACGTGTTTCGTCACACCAGTGACTTTTTCAAGGCCGAGAGTTTGCGGAAAGAGTTTTGCGAGCAAAAAGTCCACTGCGTCTTAGAAGCTTTATGAAGTCCAAATAATACTTAGTTTTCTTTAAGTAGTTTTTTCCAACGCCGAAAATAGGCGATTCAAGGGAAACGAGGGAAATGATCCATCTATGGTAAGGGACCCTGGTAAGTCCGTATGTGATTTTCAATGGTTGAGAAAGGGGCAGCCGCCCAGTCCGTGTGCCGGTGTTGTGATCTCTAAGGTGTTGCTCTAAGGAGACTCACGGTAGCCTCTTGCTCCCTTGGCATCATGAAGTATCTCAGGAAAAGCAAGCCTCTTGACCAATCACAGGGCTTCATTTAGCGCTCTTGCCTGAGTCCCACACGGCTCTTGCAAGCCCAACCGTCCAAAAATTCGAATATTTTTTACCCTTAATTTCTCAAAAACGACTGAACAGATTTACACCAAAGCACAACAAGAACAACCTGCAGACCAAGATCTAGCTTCCTGTTAAATTTGGTGTAATTCTGTTCAGCAGTTGTTGTAGCTGTGTTTTAGGAACCCCCTTTTGTCTCTCAGTCACTACTTGATGGATACCCCTGAAACTTTCCAGGAAGGAGCTGAGGTGGATGAACTTTATTTGGGAAAAGTTTGTGAAGTTGCATCAAATGGGATAAAGTTATAGGTAAACCAAAAAAATGTTCAGTCTATGGAAAAGACCTAACAATAACTACCTACAGGCAACCACCAATAGCTAATTTGTCTATGTATGTGTGTGTGTATATAAGAATACATACAAACAAACACACACACATGTACACACACATACATATATATATACAAATATATATATATATGTATATATATTTATATATATACATATATATATATATGTATATATATTTATATATATATATATATATATATGTGTGTACCCCTTCTTTACATCAAATGTCACTATTTTGACTTTTGTTTTCGGCGTCCAATAACAAAACAACAACAGAGACATAGCAAATCTAACATAGGGCCCCCAGTCCTAACTCACAAGCTAAGAATGTATTTATTTGGTGGGTGTCACACCCTAAACACCCGCTTGAAGCTACACCCCCAAATGGTATGGTTTATAGTGGGCCTGGTAAGGGTCCTGGGGTGAGGCTTCCAAGGACAGTCAGAACTGCAAAGGAAGTGGTAGAGCTCTGAGTGGGAAAGGGTGATCTAGCATCCTATTAGAACATTGGAATGCTGGAGGCTCCATTGAAAACAATGGAGTGCTGCGGGCTTTTACTGGCCGGTAAAAGCCCGCAGCGCCAACATTCCAATGTTCGCTTTGTTCACAGCAACAGCTGTGAACAAAGCCTCATGGAGCCCGAGGGGATTTAAATCCCCTCGGGCTCCGTGAACATTTTTTTTTTTTTAGTAGAACATTCTGCCCTGTGTGGCAGAATGTTCTAATAGCCTTAGAACCTGCCGTAGTGGGCTCTACCGGCTATTAAAGTCCCTCTCCCTTGTTAAATGCCCTCGCCTTCGGCTCGGGCATTTAACGCGGGGAGTGGGCCTTTAATAGCCGGTAGAGCCCGCTACGGCGGGTTCTAAGGCTATAATGGTTACCTTTTGACGAGATGTTACTTGGAAGGAGGGATGGAGTCAAGATGAAAAATACACCTTGCTTTCAGGTCTCTCCCCAAATTTAAACACCCATCTACACTCTCTAAATTACACCCTAATATCACATCCAGATTGTTCACAAATGTAGATAAACACATCACAGCCAAATACCCTTTATCTTAAAATGTATATGACTTTCATATATTGTCCAACAACTACTTGCACATATTTCACCCAGTTATTTCCCTAAATAATATTCGCAAAAATGCAAACATGTGCGTCGTCGCGCTGAAGTCCCCGTGCCGTAGTACTTAATAAGCATTAAAAGGGAGGAGGCTGGGAGAAACTGGTGACCTCTGCGTGTTTGAACAGATTATGCCCTATTATTCTCAAACATGTTTTATCGGTTTTGCGGTCTCTGTTTTGAAGCCAGTGCTTACTTCCTGAGGGAAGGAAAAGGAAATGCCAGTGAACACCTGAGCGCTGCAAGGCAAAAGAGGGGCTGGAGAATCCTTTGTCTGAGTGAAAGAAGCACCTACAAAAGAAAAAGAGATGGAAAGGTTGAGCTCCACTTCCCCATTTTAGCAATAAATATTTGAATTTTGAATATTATCCCTAAAAACACCGCAGTCTGCCCTTTTGCTCAGAGTTTATTGAACAAGAAATGAACCATTGTGCGGCATCTAGGCGCAGTATCAGACGAATCGCGCACAGTGAGGGCGTAATTAGTGAAAGGGGTGTTGTACTTGCTGTAGGATTAGTGGAAGCGTTTTGTTCATGTAGAAACAAGTTTAGCTCTTTTCTAGTCACTCTTCGCCCATTTCTCTTTGGGTACAAGCAACGGATTTAAAATAAGTCAAAGTTTCAGCAGGAGTAGGTTTGCATGGGTGTCAATTCACCAAAATTTCAGGGGTAGCATTTATGACATCACACACCCTTTGGCACACTCACCAACAAGCATGCATACAACAGACATTTAAAAACATGATTTACTCACCTTAGCTGCAGGTAGAGTCATATGCCTTTTCATTATAATATTTTTTTATACAGTAGTAGTGAAATATATAATTCACACTGTATGTGTAATAAAAAAAATTGACAGAAATCCAGGAACATAAAGCTTCAACTAACGTCCATGAGGACGTGCTGCTACTGTGTTCCTGGCACTGATTTTGCCACCCCCTGAAGCCAGGGGTCGCAAAGGCACAGCCAGGGATCGCAAGGGGCAAGTCAGGGGTCGCAGCTGCGACCGCTGGCGACCCCAAAATCACGTCCACATATGGTTTGTTCCTACTCACGTCCATAAAGGAATAGTTGTAAATTCTCTACATTCATAAAGGAATAGATGTAAACTTTGAAAGGATACAGCTTTCATACATCTCCTAGCGTATACCTAATAACACTAAATCCATGTCAGACGACTGTCTGTAGGCCTACATTTCACACGTTAAGGTTTAATATTTAAGCGTACTTTCCACTTTTTCTTTGTAAATACCCCTTTCTCCTAGAGATCACTTTTCCATGTAGAAAAAACAACTCTTTCTACTATAAAACCATGAAATATGAAACTATTATCTTTGGCGTGCTGACATATTAACTCCTGTTTTTCTAGAAATCCGTTTCTGTATGGTTTCTGGGTGGAAAAAACCTGCAGAACTGATGGAAATACTCACAAAGTTTTGACTTCTTAGGTGTTCACATGAGTTTGTATAACCAATCCTTCTCTACACCTCGGAACCTGTTTTCCTCGCTTAATATGTCCAATAAGTAGGCAGATGTTCCACATAAACAAAAGGATTTCGGCATGGAAAACTACAGAAATCCAGATTCCCTGATTCTAGATAGATGTCTTCAGCGTGGATAGTCTCTCTTTTTTTGCGAGCATAGGTACATGTTGGAAAAGGTTTGTGCGTCCCTGTGCATATGAGGTCTTTTCTAGAGTAATGCAGGCTGGTGTCTCGTAATTGATTAGTAGCCTCAAGAAAAGAGTCTGCTATGATTAGCCAGCACGGGGACATAAATTGCGGTAACCTCTGTACTCCTGCATGTTTTTATTTTCTCTGGACACCGCCTTTTCCTGCTCTGAAGTCAGGTAATTGCAACCACGTTGCTGCATGCCTGGTTTGATGCAGAAAGCTGCCTGTTGGACAGTAATGACTTTTTGTTGTGGTTCCCATTGATTCAGATCTTTTGGCATAGTTTATCATATGGCCTTTACGGAAACATCACATGTACACAGTGTTTGGCAAGGGAAAGCCCAAAGCAGCACATGGACAAAAGAGATGTGTTCCCCACCCCACCCTCATATGGTCAGCTCTGGCGCTAGTTCCAAGCAACATGTATCTGATGGTTGAAGACTCATCTGAGTTCAGTTTAGTAAACATGGTGAGATCCTACCACTTCCTTGACATTTAGATGTTAGGAGTATTTTGGGATATTGATTTCCAAGAAACACAACTCACACTTCTGATTGGTTGGTTGGGACATCATAATTTTCTCTTTCTAAGCATGTACGTTCGCCCTATTAGCCATAAAAAAGCATGTGCACCAGTATAACAGGCAGAAGCTCTGAGCTCACTCGGAATAGGATTATGCCAGGCACATGAAGATTAGCAGTGCCAGGAATGTAATCAGAGGGATGGAGAGAACCTTTTCATTGCAAAGCACTCTAGGCAAAAAGATTAAACTTTCCTTTGTGCTCAGAACCTGCCAAACAAGCACTATGACCCAAGTCCCACCTTCTTTTATGCCTGCAAGGACCACTGCCTGAAGACTGGAGTGCTACTAAGATCAAAGATCCATGTTGCTACCCAGCGTATCCAAAACAATATTTGCCATATTCTGGTGCACTCACATCCACTTGCTGCTGAGAAAGGGAATATTAAATTACACTGAGAGGACGACTACTTGAATAAAGTGCTCATAGCCCCCGAGATCTACCTGTGTGGTGCTCATGCATAAGTAACAATGATGGAGAGTGTCACAAGTACTGGCTGGTGGTACCATCGAAGCTCCTTGATGACTGCAAAGGAAGTGTCCCTCCTATGATACATGCTCACTGCCTGTGTGTTTAACCTGACTTTAGTGCTATAATGGCATCTCCTTTCAAGGATAACCATGGCAACATGTTTGCTGGACCACACCAAGGGCCAGATGTAGGTAAGTCCGAGTTTGCAACTTGCAAATTGCGAGTCTGAGCGAACCCAGATGCAGGATGGTGTCCCTAACACCATCTGCGAATCGCAAGGGGGTCGCAAAGACCCACTATATTAATATTAATGAGGTGGGTCGCTATTTGCGACCCCCTTGCGATTCGCACCACTCACAGGGATGGTGGCCTGCTGGAGACAGCAGACCACCATGTCTGTGACTGCTTTTTAATAAAGCAGTTTTTTTTGTATTGCAGCCCGTTTTCCTTAAAGGAATACAAGTTGCAATACACACGAACAAATGAAACGTTTTTGTTTCATTTTTCAGAGCCATTCACCAAGAGGAAGGGGTCCCCTGGGGACCCCTTCCCTTTTGCGAATGGGTTAGCACCCTTTTGAATAGGTGCTAACTGCGATCGTGGTCACAAAGCAATTCTACATCGCAATGCGAATCACAAATAGGAAGGGAAACACCCCTTCCTATTTGCGAGTCGCATTCCCATTTTGCGAGTCAGTAACCAGGTTACCGACTCGCAAATTGGGAATGAGCATCGCAATGTGCTTTTTGCATGGTGCAAACAGCAAATTTTTCTGTTTGCACCATGCAAAAAGCTTTGTACATCTGGCCCCAAGCCCCTTCCAAATAAACATGATGCCACTTCATGCTTGTTCTTCACCACCTCTGACAATGAGATCTGACAACATTCATTGGAAAAATACAGGAACTATGGTAATATGTATAAGAACATCTGGAGAACTCCTAATGAATGCCTTGGAAACCACACACATGACCAAGAGACCTGATGTGCTCATCAAAATAACAATCCACCAACACTATTAATACACATTTGATCGGGGTAAGTGAGCAGTGTTAAAGTGTTTATGATATCATTTGCACTGGACCAAGTCAGATTATCAGTATCTGAAGCGTTGAAGCAAAATACTGGGTAGCTAAGAAGACACGTAGATTTACTGCATTACTGAACCCCAAATAATGCAAATGTAACAATTTATGAGTTATCTGTACGTGAGGGTCCAGTGTCCAATCCCAGTCCTCTCTTCAATAGTAAACCTCAACTGTTCACTATTACTACTCTCTGAAAGCCAATCCTAGAGAGTAAGGTCCAGATTTTAGCCCTTGTGTTGCCTTGCGTAGCTCTGCGTGGCTAAGTAAATCCATAGTAACGCAAGGTAGCACAAATAATCGCCTTTCGTTACTCTTACTTGGGAATGCATTCCTCAGTTTACTAATTTTGCTATGCTATGCCATCCCAGCAGAAGATCAACAGAGTAAATATGTTTATTTCTCCTCATTGTTTACTTATTCACTTTCTCATAGAAAGAGGAAAATGCCTCTGAGGATTGTTTTTCTGCAGGAATATGTCCCTTACTGCACAAAACCAATCCTGCCTGTAACAAAGGCACCCTTGCACAAGGGTTCCTGTATTGGTGCTAGGCAGCACGCACTGCGTTGTGTCAAATGTTAATAAATCTGGCCTGACATTTTCAGAATTCACTGAGTTCACAGTATTATCCTGTTCCTCACGCTCCTGAGGCAACAGGCAAAGTCTATTAGAAAGACTGCCCAGTTGCTTTCAAGTTTTCGAGGCCCAAGGGAAATGGCTTCGTAGTACTGATGTTTGAAATACAGTTTCTAAGAGAAAGGTGAGTATTTCACAGATTTAGGAAACAATTTATTGATCTTGAAAAAATAAGTCTGAATCAACTCACAAGAATTCGAACCAGTGACTTTCAGTTTGCATACCTAGCTCTGAGGCAAGTATATTTTTATGGATCTACAAAATCCTTATCATAAAAGCATTTATCACTGACAATTAGGTGGAAAGTTTCTTTGACATGCAGTCCTTTGGATGTTTGTAGAATATGCTTTTTTTTTCAGACTAATGTAATGTTGTTCATGTTGCCAAGTCTAATGAAGTGGCAAGTATTATAAATATACTCACCAATATTTTTTTAGATTGCACATAAGGAAAATAGTCCTACAAATAATGATTATTTTGTTCATCAAGCGTATTAAGGCATCTACATTTTTTTATAACTTTCTTTTTTTTCTGAATAGCCCCATAAGACAAACAACATGATCCCACAAGGGGAGTAACACCGAGTGCCACAGTTGTAGTAGTGTAGGTGGAAGTGCCAACAGTGCATGGACACATGTATAAACATCATTGCGAATCAGGAGTTGATAGAAAGGAAGAAGGGGAGGTGGGCGACAGATGACATCTTTGTTCAGGGATGGCATGTCCCATTTAGGCAGCGTAGGTCTGATCAGCAACTTGAGAATATACACAGTAGTTTAATAATTTAGTTCGAAAATGTGGCCTCCAAAGTCAATAAGTATAAATGAGGCGGCTGCCAAATATCTTTGGGGCGAGAGGTGCGGTGCTGCAACGTGACATATACCTCGGTTGTGGATTCACAATAGACTAGGCTGCTCTACCAAGCAGCCTCAGTTGGAGAGCGTTTACTGCTCCAGTGGAATGCAATCTCCTGCTTAGCTAGCTTTAGCACTCTCTCTGTGAATCTGTGGATTCCCTTTAGGATGTCTTTCGCATATACAAGCAAGGCCAGGAGTGGGTCAGAGACGAGGTCGAAGCCTATCTTCAAGGAAAATCTGGAAAATAGTTCACGCCAGAATTTATCTATGAGGCACCGTGAACATGTCAGATGTGCGAAATCTGCAAGGCATTTGGAGGAATTGGTGGGTCTCGAAGGGTCTATCTGTGCCAAGCAGTAGTGTATGCTGTAAGGAGATACTTACAGTGTACGAACTTGTGTCTGTGATTCACAGAGACTAGTTTGTGTGCAGCAGTAGTACTAGATCTCGTCTGATAGGGGACGTCCCAAATCATGTTCCCAGGTTTCTCAGTTTCTCATCTCAAAGGGGCAACAGGTCTATACTGGTGTGGTAGAATGTGGATACCACTTGGTCCCCTTCGCCCTCCGTTATCACCATCGAAAATGCTGTGAACTCCTCCAGGGCCAATGGGTCGGTGGGGATCTAGGGCAGCAGCGCAATGTGTATACACTGCAGAACAAAAATATCCAAGTGAATAGCATTAGTAAATCTTACGTCATCAGCATGTGAGAGGGCTTGTCCATATGGGAACAAATCTCCAAATATGTATATGATGAATTGTGCAATGTGCACTGAACTAAATTCTCCTGGGTGATGGGGAGCCACTGGTCATCAGCCAATGGCAGAGAGGCGGAATATAGGATGCCTCCACCAAGGAGCTGGGTGAGCTTTCTCCACCAACTGGTGGTCGAAAGTGTTTGTATGTCAGTGTGGTCCAGGCCTTTGGGAGAAGGGAGCAAAGGGGCAGAGGATCCTCATGGTCCCTTTATGGTTCGGCATATGGAAGAGGCGCATCCGTGTGATAACAGTGAAGGCCGAAGTGACATTGTCCTACCAGGTAGTATAATTGGAGGTGAGGAACCCCAAAACTGCCACACTCATAGGGTACTATCAGGGAATTCCAGTCAATAAGGGGCTGATGTCCCACCCACTTGAGCTGTGGTAATAGGCTATGTAAAGTAGTGAATAATGCATTCGTGAGGGCGATAGGAATGTTAAGAAAGAGGTATAAGAATCATGGGAGTACCACCATCTGAACGATGGTGATGCGGCCAGCCATAGAGAGTGGGAGACGGATCCACCAATCAATTTGGGAGGTGAGTTTGTCGATGGCAGAGCCATAGTGTAAACATGGTACTTGTTCCCTCTTCTGCTGCAGCACAAGACCCAAACACCTGACCAAGTCATCAGAGTACCTCAGAGGAGAGTCACCTGTGACCGGAGTAGCGACGTACATAAGAGGAAAGAATTCAGATTGGTTCCAGCTTATTCTGAGGCCGGAGAAGCTACCAAATTGAGTGGGGAGAGATTATCTGTGGGGTGGCAAATGAATTACAAGATGTCATCAGCGTATAGAGACAAAAGTAGGGGGGGCCAGGGTTGAAATGCATTCCCCGATGGAGATATTTCGCCTTTAAATGTGTAACCAGTGGGTCCATAGCTATGATATAGAGTAGTGAGGATAGGGGGCAGCCCTGCCTGGTTTCCCTGGAGATTGGAATGGAGGGTGGAATGGAACTATTGACCCGGCTGTGGGTGACCAGCTGTGAGCACAATAGCATCACCAAAGCAGTGACACCTCAGGGAATTCCTAGTTTGTATAAAGTTGCATGCAGGAAGTTCCACTCCAGGTACTCAAACATCTTCTCGGTGTCCAGGAGGGCACTAGCCACTGATGCATCCAGGGGGACTGTATGTAGCAGGGAGATTAAACGAAGTGGAGCAGTGGGGAATGAAACCAGACTGCATGAGCGAAATTATTTACTCCAAAAATAGTGATAGCCAATTGGCATGGACCTTGAGTATTTTGTTGTTGAAGTTTAATAGTGACAGCAAGCGATATGAGGCACAGTTGCATGGGTCTTTGCCTGGATTCAGCAAGAGGGTGATAAGTCACTGTCTCAGTGTAAAGGCGAGAGACCCCAACTACAGGGACGCAGCGTACATCACCAGTAAGTGAAGCACAAGTAGGCTCTTGTCAGTCTTGTAGAAAGCCCAGGTCGGCTCTTGGTGGCCTGCAGCTTTAGACCTATCCATGGAATCGATCACCTGAACAACGTACTCGAGATTAGTTCACTGAAAAAATGCCTCTGGGCATCTGTGGGCCACGCCATTTCAATCTCAAAAAGGAACATCACAGGGAGTACAAGATGTGTACAGGTTAGTGTAGTATCTGAGTGGTTCTGTATGGATGTTTTTTGTGACTCGGGACCCATCCGACGCGAGAAGCTCAGCTATGTAATTGGTGCCTTTGGGTGGGAGGAGAAGCCTCACCTAGTGTGCAGCCCGGGCACTCACCCTCCACATAGCATCAAGCTAGGGTATATTTCCCCAAATAGGACACCTCTCGCTCAGCTATCTTAAGATATTCCTCTAAGAGTGCAGCCCGATGGGAAAGATGGGGCTTGTGGCAGTCTTGAGAGTGAGTTTGGTCTATGTACACCAGGTGGACTTCCATCTGGGTCAAGCTATTGTGCAAGTTGTGTACTATCCCAGCATGTATGGTGATACAAATCCCTAGACTATAAGTCTTGAAGGCTTCCCATAAAGTAACCTGTCTGGGTACCGAACCCACATTGAGTTTAAAGTACCCTTCCATGTAGTTGCGCAGTTGAGAATGAAACACTGTGTCATAGAGTGCGTTGCTGGGAAAGCGCCATTGACATTCAAGGCCACCACCAAAGGGTATCCTCAAGGTCATTCAGACTGAGGAATGGTCAGAGATTGTGCATTAGGAGGTGGGTTAAACTGTTGAGTCATGGAGTAGCAGATGCCAATGGGAGCCAAAAGTCTACATGGGACAAAGTGTGGTGGGATGAAGAGTAAAATGTGTAGGCTGGTGTGATGTCATTCAGCTAACGTCATGTATCCTTAAGTAGATATGTGTCACTGACATCTTTGAGCACCTGTGAGGAGCGGGGTTTGGAACTTGGTGTGGTGAAAGAGTCTTCAGTGGGGCAGGTTTATCTGTTGTGGGGAGACTGGACTAGGTGTGTATATCCAGGCAGACAGAGGAGCACAGGATGGTCAAAAAGTGCCAGGCCAAGCAGTGTATGGTAGGCCCGTGTTCAGGAGAAGGAAGCCAGGGGTGTGATGAGCTGTCAGCGGTACAGTGCAGGATGGGCAGTCAATGTTGCCAAGCACAAGAGGCCTAGACAGCAATGCTTCCTGTGCGTGGGTTCTTCTCCCAGATGGCTGGGGGAATGCAGTAGGTTGTCCTCTCACCTGGCAGCACTGTGGCGATGGTGTATGCCCCCCATATGAGAGTTGGTTTATCCTGGCAGTCTTCCCCACACAGCTGTCCAGAGGTTTTAGCAGGGAGAGATGAATACTCTGCAGGCTGGTGCTGGAATGCCGATCCCACCCTGCTGCAAGGCCCTGTCAGGAAGTCTCCAGCAACTCCTCAGGGTCAGGGGGGTATTGTACTCCACCCATATGGGAGCCAACATAGACCAAGCAGCAAGGCTTTGTGGAAGCGCTTTGAAGTTGAAGCGGGAAGCAGTGAGCAGGCTGCAGGCTAGAGCAGTGACATGGACTGTGCCTTACCCCAAGGTCTGGGCATTATGTCTCTGACATTTCTTGAGCTTGACAACTCCTCCTCTTGGCCCCCGGCATCACAGCCAGGCCCACCCTCTCGGTCTGACCTTCTTGCATCAGAGGGTCGCCAGGAAGGCAATCGCAGCTCTGGCAGTCCAGCGGGGCTCCACAACCCCATACTTCAGGCTCACTGCAGGGCCCCAGAGGTAGCTGCCAGACTGCTGCATGTGCAGGATGGATCGCTGTGATATTGGTGCAGCACCAATGATTCCCCCATGGGACTTGCAGCAGTTTTCAATGGTTGGGGAACTTCATGGAGCGTCCATGGCTGTAGCTACAGGGACTATGGCAGCCAGAGCTCCATAACGGCATGCCTATCTTGGTCTGTGGCATGGCCCGCCCCCAAGACACATACATATTTTAAACAGCAATATCATTATACTTGTTTTATGACCCTCAGAAGGTTGAAAGACTTAACTTGTTTCAGATTAGACTTCATCCATTCAGTGCCAATATGTTTGTGAACTCGTATATCAGAAGTTTTTTTTTCTTCTATTTTTGGTTATGACATCAAACGTCTTTCTATGTTTTGTCACAGCTAGGGGTGTTTATTGCCACATGCACGTCATAGAAGCTTCAAAACAAACAAGGAATAAACCGTTATTATTTATTATTGTCGAAGTAGTTGACACATAGCATTTTAAACCCTAGAATGCAAAGCATCACCGTTCCTCAGTCTGAATGGCCTTGAGGACATCCTTTGATGGTGGCCTCGAACGTCAATGGTGCTTCGTACTCTATGACAAGGTGACAAATTAAGAAAAAATGCTAAAATCCAATTTCCAAACATTATCATTTCTGCAGTGTACAAATTTATCACGAAAACTGGGTGTTTATACAAAATTAGTGGTTATTACAGTATACAATGTACTGTTTGTAAATACCAGTGTGCTATCAGATAATGCTATATATTATGGTTGCAAGTGTTTCAACATGCACCACCAGCTATGGTCTACACTGTTCCCACTCTCTTGTTGAGAAAGCTCATTTGCTACAATTGTTCTTTGTGTGATATTGTGATGTGACATTGATGGCAGTACCCTCACACTGAAAATTGTTCCAGCACCACTGCACCTATAGGTACGTTTAAGTGGCGTTTATTTTATACAAGGCCATTAGTATAATTCTTGTGCATATCTTTAAATAACAGTAAAAATCAATCTTTAAATAAGAGGTCTCTGTGGTGAAGGAGATCAATTCCAGTAAGTTTTTCATCTGTGCTGTTTAGCATACATTTTTAAAAAGAACACATTTGCAGTTCATAAAGTTACAAAGTTTGCCATCCTGACAACACTTTAATTGCAGGCAACATTTTTTCCAAAACAATATATATATATATTTTTTTCAAACATTTAATTCTAATGTACTTGTGTAATGTACATTTCTAGGGTGCCGTTTGAATGCCCGTATTTTGCACAGAATTGCAGCCGCAGGTAGAGAATTGGTGAATTCGAGGGATTCATTCCTCATCACAGGATAACATGATATAACAATCAGAATCGCTGGCTCTATTCTGATTCCCTCATGTTTCATAAATTTCCTGCCAGAATTCCACGAAAGATTTCGTCTAAGTTCAGAATGTAAAGTTACTGGTTGAATACCTCAGAGCTTCCTTGTTCCCGCTGATATGGAAAACTCGATGGGTCTGGGCTGTATTTGCATGACACGTGAAAAAAAGTTTACATCGTGCTACTTAAAACATAAAGCAACAATCATTCTATTTACATAATAGCACACATGGCTTCTGATACAGCAATTACATCTGAACATACGGATTCATAGGGTGATAAAATTGACATTTTAAAATGTAAAACACCTACATTGAGAAACATTACGCCATGAAACTTTCTAGTCCTTAAAAATAAAGCATGTATGCTCCAAGATAAACAAACAAGGGGAACCATTGAAAGAATAGCAGTCACAACCCGTACACTTGCTAGCCAGGCATTTTTCCAACTCTAACTGGTACCCCAGGGAGTGCTAATAGGAAACTTAAGGAGGAAAAAGAAAATAAATTGCAGTTGCATGCATACTGTACAAATACAGTAACAGGAAGAGGCAAAGGAAATGATAAAAATGAGTCAATATCAATAAATAAACCAGCACTATGATATTTTTTACACAAAATAAATCCTATAGAGGTGTGTTTCGTTCCCATCATTGTTCGAAACTGTGTCTACACAAAACACATTTGTTTTTCATAACTTTCATCAACAATATTACCAACTCGTGACTCGGTATTCATGCAGAATCAGGTGTTTCTGTCTTTTGTTAACTGTATGTCTTTGACCAGTGTCGTAACAAAACTTAAGGGGGGGCCTCCTGCCAAGTACATCGAGGACCCCCCTCTGGAGGCACTCAGGAGCTCTCAGGTCACGGTGGGTACTATGCTGAGGGGGTCCACTGGAGCACGAGGGCTGCGGGAGCCTTTCTTACGCCAATGTCTTTGACATAATACTAGAGAAATGCACATTTTGAAAATCATACATTTTTTCATAATAGATGCATATCACGTACCAAAGTTGATGGAAGGTGGTTGTAAAACATTTGGTTACTGGTTGAGGGGGCAAAGCCCTACTCAAACAGTGGCCACAATCCTTGTCAGGGTGAAGTCAAAAGCAAGCCCGAAATTAACCTGTGCTCAACACTCTCAGTGTAGTCAGGCTTAATTGAGAGCCAATGTGTAAAACATTTACACAGCAATTCAAACAGTTATAAAGTGAAAACACAGCGAAAGAAAAATCCCACACCAAGTTAGAAAATAGAGAAGTTTTTAATAAATATTGTAGGGCCAAAATGACAAAAATTCAATCAGCAGAACCGGAGATGTTCATGAGTTAAGTGAAAATAGTGCCAAAAATCATAAAGCACCAATTGTAGTTTTCTGGCCGTGCCAGGTCGGGACAAAGTCACATGTTCAGGATGACCATGATGGAGTGTGGGCTGGCTACTGGGACCTAGTTAGGCCCGCTGAACTGGAGCACCTTAAATCCTGGTTGTGGAGCCCTGCCTCGAGTATGCCTCAAGCAGCGGCAATTCCTAGGAATTGTGAAGCTGTGATGTGAGGTACTGCAACGTCGTCAAGGATGCTGAGTGCACAAGTTGGCTTAGAAGAAGCTTATGCGCTTTAAAATGTGGAGTCCTCCGTCGTCATCGAGGGTGCTCTCGTCAAGGGGCATGCGATGCGAAGGCCTGCGTCAAGGATGTGTCATGCAGCTGTAGTTCCTGGAAGGCTGCGGGCAGTGATGCTAAATCCTGTGCTGAAGACAGACCATAAAGCAGTCCCGATGCCAAGTCTGGAGATGAGATATATTGTGCAGCGGCTCTGATGCAGAATTTCTGGTTGGCAATGTGTCACATTGTGGCTCCAATCCATTGGTTGTGCTGGAACCACAGTTGGGCTGGCAAAGCACCTTCAGGCCCACTTCTAAGGGTCCATCACTGGGGTAGCACCACTTGGGAGGGCAAGACTCACAGCTGGCAGAGTCTAGGTGCTGGGTTGAAGGTGATTGGAGCCTTCTTTCCCTGTGGCTCTGGTCATGAGGCCAGCCTTAGAGTCCCTCTGGTGGTCCTGAGTTCAAGTAACAGGTCCAGTCCATCACTCATGCACCAGGGCGGCAGCAGGGTAACAAAGCATCAGAGTAGCAGTCCTTCTTGTAAGGAGCACAGCAGCCCTTCTTCTTCTGAGCCCTCCCTAAATTTCCAGATGCGTACTGAAGAGTTAGGGTCTGAGGTCCAATACTTATACCTGGACCTCACTTTTAAGTAGAGGAAGCTTCTAAAGGTTTCCACCTCCCTGAGGTGTTAGGCATCCCCTTCCTCCCTTTCCTGGTGCCAGCTTATCTGGTTCCCAAAAGACCAGTGTCAAACCATTTGTGAGAGTGATGAGGCAGAACCTTTGTAATGTGCAAGTTTGGTAGTTGACAGCTTTCCCCCTTCTTAACTCAGAATGGCCAACATCTATTGTCCCGTTGTCTAACTATCTGGGAGCAATACACAAAGACCAACAGCTTGCTACACCTAGTCATGTGACCCAGGAACAGGTAGGAGACACCAAATGGTTAGGAGAAGAAAATGCCAACTTTCTAAAAGTCGCATTTTCAGAACTGTTTTCAAATTCAACTTTACTATCAAAGGGGGCTTTTAATTACAGGTCTTTAGACACCAAACTCTACTTCTTGCTCACTATTGAATGTTATCACTTATTAAATGTAATAAGGGAACTCAGTGTTATCGTATGAGAGACGTAGGCCTTAAAGTAGTAAAAAATGAATTTAGGAGTTTTTCACTACCAAGGCTTGTAAAACCTGAAAGTAGAAGTCCAGATATTTAATTGTAGTGCCTCCTGCCCTCTGGGCTGTTCAGGGAAGGTTTGGGCCTGGCAAAATATCTATTTTACTTGGATAAAATGGCAGTTTAAACCTCCACACACAGGATGCAATGGCAACTCTAAGGGCCAGATGTAGGTAAGTAAAATTTTGCGGGTTGCAAATTGCGAGTCATACCGACTCGCAATTTGCAACTCGCAACATTTTATGCAGAAAGGTGCCTCAGACACCTTCTGCGACTCGCTATGGGGTCGCAAAGACCCACCTCATGAATATTAATGAGGTGGGTCGCATTTTGCGACCCCATAGCGAGTCCATGCACTCACAGGGATGGTGGCCTGCTGGAGACAGCATACTTCCATGTCTGTGACTGCTTTTTTAACAAAGCAGTTTTTTTTTTTCCTTTTGCAGCCCGTTTTCCTTAAAGGAAAACGAGTTGCAAAAAGAAAAACTTCCGAAACCATTTGGTTTCGGTTTTTTCAGAGTAGGCAGTGGTCCATAGGACCACTGCCTGCTCTGAAAAAACATTGTTTTCAGCATTCACAAAGGGGAAGGGGTCCCATGGGGACCCCTTCCCTTTTGCGAATGAGTTACCACCCACTTCAAGTGGGTGGTAACTGCGAGTTGGTTTGCGACCGCATTCGCGATCACAAAGCAACTCAGCATGGCGATGCAGTCGCAAATAGGAAGGGAACACCCCTTCCTATTTGCGAGTCGCATCCCCAAATTGCGAGTCGGTACCGACTCGCAATTTGGGGATGTGCATCACGTTAGGCTGTTTGCATGTCGCAAACTGCGTTTTTCGCAGTTTGCGAGATGCAAACAGCGACCTACATCTGGCCACATGTCATGTTCAAACGGCTACTTATGTGGATGGCACAATAAGTGCAGCAGGCCCACTAGCATCAATATATTTACAGGCCCTAAGTACATATAGTACCTTCTTTACTAGTGACTTACAAGTAACTTAAATAGGCCAATTGGATGCAAGCCAATTCTACCATTTTTAGAGGAGAGCACACAAGCACTTTAGCACTGGTTAGCCAACAAAAATGTGTTCAGAAAACAGGTTGGAATGACACTGCAGAAAGGGCCTAGTCCAACAGTGGTCAATAAAATTCAAGCAATATTGACAGCTATATACAATATGCTTAGCATGTACCACTTTCAAGAATAAGTGAAATAAAAGAGAATTGCAGAAGAAAGGTAATTGTTATTTTGTGCTTGCATTACAAAATATACACAAAAAAGTTCATTGTGTTTGTCAAAAGCACAACTGGTTTAAATATTCCTACAAATGTGAATACATGAGGACATTTGTATAGAGCTCAAATGTTGTTGATTTTAAACATATGATTATGCATAGGAGACTCAGTCATGCTATAGTTAGACATGAACATCATCATTAAAAGATGAAGATGGAATTTGATGTGGTGAAGGCATGCAAGAAAGATAAGCAATATGGTCTCAAACTCAAGGGTTGTACTGTAGCTTGACTAAGGACAAGTTTACAATTTTTTCAGCATTGCCTAAAATTGCTACAAGCTTTCGGATACACATTGCTCTGTTGAGAAAGTACGCAGTGAAAGGTGTGCAGTTTTCTTACGAGGGCCATTAGCAAACTTTTGTTAAAAAAGGAAAGTTAGATGAGAAAAAAATACTTTTTTGCGCCTGAGAGGAGGGTTGTGGTGTATCTGCTTGGGTTTGTTTGTGTACTTGGCCAAGAAAACATAATAAGTAATGATATAAAACCATCGCATTCCCAGTCTTCCTTCATGGCCATGGCAATTTTGTCCTTAATTGGTGGGTTTGGCAGTCTGTGACAGGGATATCACAGTACAGTTCCAGGCATGTTACCTCCATGCTAGTGTCACTATTCTGTCTGACAGACATGCATACCCGCCAATCAGAACCTTTAGTTAGCATATGTGTTAGAAATGGCCCTTTATGCAGGGCTATCCCCATGCTTTTTCCCTTCTTTCTCCTATTTGTTCTGACCTGTTTTTGTTATCTTTAGGACTCTGGGCACTTTACCACTGCTGACCAGTGCTAAAGTTACAAGTGCTGTCTGCCTAAATGATATTGGTGATTGGTTTATCCATGATTGGCATAATTGATTTACCAGTAAGTCCCTAGTATAGTGCATTAGGTGAGCCAAGGGCCTGTAAATCAAATGCTACTAGTGGGCCTGAAGCACTGATTGTGCAACCCACAGGTGTAGCCCTGCAAACATCTCAGGCCTGTCATTGCAGTGCCTGTATGTACAGGTTTAAACTCCCATTTCGACCTGGCAAGTTCACCCACTTGCCAGCCCAAGCCTTGCATTTTACTACACGTAGGCCACCCCTAAGTGAGGCCCAAGGTAGCCCCCTTGGCTTGGGCAGGATGCAGTGTATGTAAAAGGTAGGACATGTACTGGTGTCTTTTACATGCCCTGATAGTGAAATATTGCTAAATTCGGTTTTCACTGTTGGAAGGACTATCTCTCCCATAGGGTAACATGGGAGTTGCCTTGAAATATCTTTTAAGTGTAATTTCCCATTGGGGGCTGACACTTGCACCTGAATGGGGCTGTGCCTGTCCTTGCACAAAGCAGTCTCCAACCCCCTGGGGTGTGTCTGGGTCCAGAGCAGGAATACCAGGGTCTTGTGCACTACAAAGCCTTTTCTTTGAAGTGTGCCTACTTCAAAGACAGAAATGGGTATAAGTACTGGACCTCTGACCCCACAGAGGTAGAACACTTCTGAACTGAGGACATTCTGCCAGAAAGAAGAGCTAGATGCCATAGGTGTGACTGCCACTATGCCTTTTGCTTTGTTGTACTGGCCTGCTACTTGCTGCTTCTATCATCAGAGTGAAAGGACTGGACTTTGCTTTCCACATCTTGCTTTCCAAGGTTCTCCAAGCGGTAGAACTGAGCTTGCTTCCTGTTACGAAGTCTCAGGAATATCGAAAACTTCATCTGCCAATGCCTGTGCTCTTCTTCTGAGGGTCCTAACTTGCCAAGTGGTGTCAACTCCAGTCCCTGGGCCCTTGGAAGTGTAAGCTGGTGACCTCAAGGAGAAAATCCACGCACCAACGAACCACAGTAGAAAAAAACAACAGCGCCTGTCCTGCCACTGAAGAATCAATGTAGCGCCTGACTCTTGGCTGCAGAATAGATGTAGCACCTGTTTCACTCCTGCTCCACCAACACATCACGTCTGGATTTTCCATGTATTGTCCCTGAGATATCCGTTTATCATTGACCCCGCACCACAGTAATGAACCGAGGCGGCTTGTGCGGAAATCAACGCACCGCCTTACCTGTGAAGACAGAATCAATGCATCACCTCCCCTGCCAAAAAGGAACTGACCGATCACACCTCCTGCTAGGAAAGAATCAACACATCACCTCCCCTGTGCAATAAGGAACTGACACATCGTTTTTCTTTTTAACGCCTCACCTCCTCTGCACCCCGCATCATCTTTGTTTTTGATGCATCCCAGGTACTTTGTGCTAAAAATATACAAAGAATTGATTCCTATAGATTGAGACTCATTTCTGGGGGTGGGTGGCGATCTCTGCTCCGCTGGAGGAGCTAACAGAGTTTTGGGCACTCTGCTCTCCGCTTGGAGCCCAGAGTTCACCCAAAACTCTGCTAGCCCCACCAGCGGAGCGGAGCAGAGCTGGGCCACACAGCACAAGTGCAAACAGTTTGTGCTTGCAGTGAGTAGCCAATAACTGGGCTGCAGTGTGCAGACATCGACAGAGCTGCTTGTAGGCCTCCCTCCAAGACTCCAACATTGTCCCTATGGTAGAACCCAGGTAAGTCCCCATCTATGTTTGTTTACTGTGCACACTGGTGCACAAGAGGCCTGAAATGTCAGCTTTTACTGCCTACAGCCCAGGCCTGAATTCAGGCCAGGCTTTAGTCGCAAAAGCTGCAGTTTCAGGCCATTTGTGCTCCAGGACGGGCCAGTGCGCAAGAGGCCTGGAATGGCAGCTTTCACTGCCTACAGCCCTCTCCTAAATGCACCCAATCTCAGATGCGCTAAGCAGGGTCAGGCCCGACCCTGCTGAGCACTTCCGAGATCAGGTGAATTCAGGACTCCACAGCTTACGGAACTCCGCCTCCATGGAATTCCACAGTGTTTTTAATCAACTCAGTGAAGTTCCGCAGTGTGGAACTCTGTGAACTTCTCCCAGGCCTACTCATTTCCACATTTAAAAAGTAATATCTTTACTTGCGTAAGTTGGATTTTTGTCATTCTGGTCTTGTTTTATTCAGATAAATATTGGCTACGTTTCTAAAATGATGTGGAGTCCTTTTGTGGTGTATTCACTGTGTTACAGTGTGTGTGTGTGTGTGTGTGCGCATGTGTGTGTGAGTGTACAAATACTTTACACATTGCCTCTAAGATAAGCCTGACTGCTCCTGCCAAGCTGCCAAGGGGCTTAGCAGAGGTTATCTTACCTTTGTGACTCTCTTACTCTGGCTAGAGTGAGGGTTCCTACTTGAACAGGTTGCAAACCACTGTCAACTTGAGACCCTATTTCTAACAATATGCCACATAGGTGTCACCAGAAATCATAGGACCAGGGATACCCCTGGACTCACACTCACACTGCTGTGCATGCTTGGCAATGTGAGATGAATCTTGGGTATTTTACAGGATTACTTTCTGCTGGGATGTTTAATTACCCTATGAGTAAAATGGAGCCCTCAATATTCACCTTTTGTTGGCCAGTGCTTACTCACTGTGAAGATTGTGATGAAGATGTATCCGTAAAATCCCAAATGAAAGAAGAGGCCTAGGAAAAAACGTGCAATGGTTAAAGCAATGAAACTGATCATCAAGTGCTCATAAGTTATTAAACAATGTAAAAAGACATTATATAATTCTAAAAAAGTGGATGGCCTAAATAACAGTATCCACATCCAGAATACAATATACATTTCCAGACTAAATGCAGAAAATGATGGTGTGGTAGAAGAAATAATTGCTTGGTGTTGTGAGGGTTTTTGCACTTTTGTGCCATGCACTGTACTCCAGCATGATGCACAACTGGCTTGTGGCCTTAACGGTGTCTTGCAGCATGCAAGATAGCTTTACTTCATGCAAGTAAGAGTTGCGTTACTACAACCTTGCATCATGTTGTATGATGCATGTGACGCTCTGTCATGGTGGGCCGCATAGTAATGCGGCGCATCCAAGGTGTACAAAAGTCACTTAATGCAGCATAGCACATTCTTAAGCCAGGCACCTATTAGGAGCACTGATGTACCGCTAGACGGGGAACATTGCTTGCCAAGGGGTGGTGTCAGAACACCCCCCAGCTTCCATAGCGGCGCTCGACTTGACTCTATAGAGAATGAGCTGTCCGGTCTAAAGGGCATAGGTCTCCATTGCGAAGCTGGCAGTATAGTAGATATTACTGACAGTAGGGCTGACAGCAGGGCTAACCATATTTGTTTGACAAAAGACTCACAAGCCACCACTAGTACAGAGGCTCTGATTAATCCTCAGCAGTGTTCGGGAGTCCCCAATGTAACTAACTCTCGGCCAAGACCTGCCCCAGCAGGACCCGTTTTTCTCCCCTTCCTTTATTGCCCCATCTAGACCATTTGCACTGAAATAAGGTAGGGGTGCATAGCAAGAGACCTTCATCAAGGGAATATATAGTTTTAGGCAATAGTATCAGGACACTTAGGATTCCTAGGATTATTCTTCCACCAGCATCAAGCCCATATGTCATAATCCTAAATAGACTATCAAATTTGCATACTGAAAACAAAGAGCCTTATGATGTGCTGTTCAATAAAACATTGGATTGGCTAGTAAAGCATAGAGATTTCCTCCTATCACAGCCACATAACATACTGCTTATTTGACGGGTAGCATGGCTGGGATCTGATACCGTTGACTGTGAAGAGGATTGTATTATTGTTAATTTTATGTTTCCCTTCCTGGCCTAGTTTTATCTGGTTGACAAGCAGTATGTATGAGCCTAGTAGTGGTATTGACCCATTTCCATTGGGGTATTTCTATAGACCTGTGATAATCCCCCCAGAAACTAGCCACTACTCAGTGGCCCTTCACTGCCGCAGTTCAAGCTCACCCCCCCATCAAGTGGAGCTGATTTATATGCAATCCCTACCCATAATCGGTTTGAGTTTCTTGATGGGGTAGATTGACTCACTAGAGGCAAGCAACAGTGTGTGTCTACAAATCTTGAGCTTCCCATAAGGCCAGACCAACCAATTTTTCCTAGCCTCCTAACTTGTTCAACCTCAACAGCTTTTTCAATGCTGTCCAAAACCATTGAGACAGCACTATCCAATAGCCCTGGTTTGGAAGTTCCATTTTCTGGAGATAATGAGGTGATATTTGTGTCATCCAAGGTTCCCCATTTTAAATTAATCTCTTTCATTGTGGCAGCACTGGGGCATAAATTGCTGGATCCAGTGTGTTGTGCATTTATTAATTATTTTGATATCTGCCTTTTCCAGGTGACCAGGGCTATGCAGCCCCCTTTTTCCAGGGTTTGTTAACTTTTTTAAAGCAGCAAACTCTTCTGGTTTGATAGGACCCCCAGGGGTCTATCAACATGGGTTAAAACGTCTATGGTAGGTACGTTTTAGTAGGTGAAAGTGGACTCCCTTGATATATTATGTGTATGTCATAGCTTATCTAGTGATCTGACTCTTTAAATACGTAATCTCTACTCCAGATCTGTTAGCACAAAGAGTGAGTCAATGGTTCCCGATAGTTTGAATACCATCTTTCTCTAATTCCGCTTATAGCAAGGAAGGTGATGGGTGGAGTAATTATCAGTACGAAACACTAAGGGGGTTATTCTAACTTTGGAGGAGTGTTAATCCGTCCCAATAGTGACGGTAAAGTGACGGATATACCACCAGCCGTATTACGAGTTCCATAGGATATAATGGACTCGTAATACGGCTGGTGGTAAATCCGTCACTTTTCCGTCATTTTTGGGACGGATTAGCACCTCCTCCAAAGTTAGAATAACCCCCTAAGTATTGATAAGCGGTCCCTTGCTTTAGAAGGGGATGCTAGTAGTGGTATCCAGGAGACAGGAAATGCGCCAATTAAAAATGGACAACAGTAGCCCTCCAAACAAATCCACATACTTTCAATCAGGGGCTGCATGCTTGTAATGGCAGGACTACTTCTGACCATCTTGGTGCTCATACATACAATACAGTAAATCACTCTAGTCTGATTGATTATAAAATGTTAGACACCAGACTGTGGCTCAATTTATTTTTCACAGCAGTAGTTCCTCTCCACAATAGCGATCATAATGCTCTATATTTATCATTGAGTATTCTTGATAAAAAGAGTATTCATTTTATTGATAGGAATTGTGACAGACTGCTGATCACTTCTTTGGTATAGCTGTCAAAATTAGATTTAATTGGGGGAAACGGAAGCTTTGGAGGCAGTAGCAGGAATTAGTGTACAATTATTCGATAATATAAATGGTGGGTACTTCTATAAGGAGGTCGGGCAAACCAGAGGTAGTAGTAGGGCCTTTTCATGGTGTAATTCAAATTGCAGAGTGGCGAAATGCAAATTGATCAAAGCAGTGAAAACCCAGGGCAGATTTGTGATTTTGCTCCCCAGGGTGCAATATAGAAAAGCCCTATTGGACGCAAAAAAAATGGCGAAAGGGGAAAATGGAAAGACTCCGGGGCATATTTATACTCCGTTTGCGCCGAATTTGCGTCGTTTTTTTGACGCAAATTAGACGCAAAACTAACTCCATATTTATACTTTGGCGTTAGACGCGTCTAGCGCCAAAGTTCATGGAGTTAGCGTAATTTTTTTGCGTGAACACCTTCCTTGCGTTAATGATATGCAAGGTAGGCGTTCTCGTCTTAAAAAATTACTGCGATGCATATGCGTCATATTTATACTCCCGGGCAAAAATGACGCCCGGGAGTGGGCGGGACTAAAAAACCTGCATTTGCGCCGGATTTTAGCGCCTGGGTCAGGGCAGGCGTTAAGGGACCTGTGGGCTCAGAATGAGCCCAGAGGTGCCCTCCCAAGCCCCCAGGGACACCCCCTGCCACCCTTGCCCACCCCAGGAGGACACCCAAGGATGGAGGGACCCATCCCAGGGAAGAAAAGGTAAGTTGTGGTAAGTATTTTTTTAAATTTTTTTTTTGGCATAGGGGGGCCTGATTTGTGCCCCCCTACATGCCACTATGCCCAATGACCATGCCCAGGGGACAGAAGTCCCCTGGGCATGGCCATTGGGCAAGGGGGCATGACTCCTGTCTTTGCTAAGACAGGAGTCATGTTAATGGCGTCTGGGCGCCCCCAAAAAATGGCGCAAATCGGGTTAAGACGATTTTTTTGCCTCAGCCTGACTTGCCCCATTTTTGGACACCCAAACGCCATTTTTCCCTACGCCGGCGCTGCCTGGTGTACGTGTTTTTTTTTCACGCACATCAGGCAGCGCCGGTCGGCTAACGCTGGCTAACGCCATTCAATAAATACGGCGCCCGCATGGCGCTTCAGAATGCCGTTAGCCGGCGCTAATTTTTTTGGCGCAAAACTGAGTTAGCGCAGTTTTGCATCAAAAAGTATAAATATGGGCCTCCTTGTGGCAGTAAGAACTAAGGACTCACTTTCTTTCTGGAATATAGTTACCGCCGGAAATCGGAATGGGTCCTGTGCCATTTAATGTAATATTGCAGCTTTTAACTGGGTGACACATAGAGGCAACAGGATTACCCATTTAGTTGATGAGGGTCCACTCGAGACCCCAAACAAGTTAGGTAGTGTTGGTAGAAGTGAAGATGCCAGCGCTGCGGCTGCTCTCCAATTGACTGCCAGACAATCACAGGGCAGGGATTATTGTGAGATCACAGCTCAGAAATTGACCAAAGCTATAGGAGTGATTGACAAAATCGCTGATGACCTGTTTCTGAATGAGCCAGGAGTCTGGAGCGCTCTTTTCTCCATAGTATTCACTGCCATCATGAAAGGGGCACCATTCCCTACGTGGACTGTAGCTGAAATTATCCCCACATACAAGAAAGGCTCACGGGATTCCCCTTTTAATTTTCAACCTGTAAGCCTGATCGATAGTGCGCAAAAGCTTTTTAGTAAAGTAATCCTGGCTAGATTGCAGAAGTGAATAATTGATAACGAGGTCCTAACCCCCTGCAAGCAGGCTTCAGGGAATCTGTTACTACTATTTATCAGGTATTTAGATTCCAACTGCTGTATTTGAAAACTGTTACTCTGGACAAGTGGCGAGTATATGTCATTTTTTTAAATCTCCAATCAGCATTTGATATAGTCTGTAGAAATATCATGTGGAGGGTCTTAGCCAAAATGAGGACCCCTGGTTATTCAATGGATATTATATTGAGGTTACACACTGGGAATTATGCCTGAGTAAGATCCAGTAGTTTAGGGGCTAACTGATCAGATTGCTGTGAATAGAGGGGTGCAACAAGGATAGGTCTGTGCCCCAAAGCTATTTTCTTTGTATATCAATGGCCTTGTTGATTATATTGACTCTTCTGATAATGACGCACCTAAGTTGGCCAATCAGAGGGTGCCTGCACTTATGTTTGCAGACAACACTCGATTACTTTCTAAAACTCCAATGGGTATGCAGAGGATGCTGGACCAATTTGACCATTTCTGTGAAGAGAAAAGTCTTGAAATTAATGTGCCTTCTTTCACCTGGGTATAACCTTAACTGAACATCTGAGGTGGCACTTGCATCCTGAGCAGCAAAGATTAAAACTAGAGCAAGTGGCGGGAGGCATCATTAAGATGTTATTGCAATCTCAGTTCCGCCCAAACCAGCCACCCCTAGAAATGTACAATTCACAAGCTCTAAGGATGGCAAGCTATGGAGATGAATTGTGGAGACATCTCTGTGTGGCTTCCCTTAGCGTAGTAGGAAATTGCTTCATGCAGCAGTTGATTGGGCTCCCTATAAGTCCTCTCTCGCTTCCACTGAGGTTATAAATTGAGTTGAGACCAATTAAGGATAAAGTCAGGCTGCGTCCTTTGCTCTACTGGGGAAGAGTCTGGTACACTCCTGAGGTTTCTCCTTATTGCAAAAGATTAGAAGAAATTCTGTCCCTTCACGGTTCAAACGCCATTCCATGGATTCAGCATATCAAGGCAATTTTTTGGGATATTCGGTTTGAGAATTTGGGGAGTAACCCTGGCTCGATATTGGCAATTCTCAAGTCCTTAGTCAAAAACAAGTATTGACAGTACAAGGCCTAGGTGGAGCAGTCTGAGCTGGACAGAGGCCCATTGACAGAGGCCTTTTTGGCTGTTTAAGACTCATATAGGAGGGAGAATTTTTATTGGATGAGATTCAACCGCCATTTACTAGGTGACTGTTTATGCAACTACGGTATGGTACCCTACCATTTGGACATTTTACCACTAACTGATCAAGCATACCAGTGCCCACATTGTGGGACCCCCAAAGAGACTGTAGAGCATATATTGTCCTTTTTTGTCTGCTTCACCAAAATTGTAGGAAAAGATGACTTGTTCCGTTGTGTGGGAATCTGGGAATCAAAGACTATGCAGCTGCAGGTAGGATACTGAAATATGATGCAAATTGCCTAATTATATTTAGGGTTAGCAGATATTTGTTAGCATGTGGAAAATTAGGCAGAGAATGCAGGATGATTTAGTGGCAAATGGCCTTAGGGTGATTTGATAAAGTTCATGTTCTTCTCCATAAACCCATTGGTTACTGTGTTGTATGAACCTTGGTACCCATTGACTGTGTTATTGTGGCATTGTTTATATCACTTGATGATTAATTATTTAGGGAAACTGATTTTGTACATGACATTATCTGCCTTAAAACTGACTAGTTGTTGAATTAATTTCTCATTCCACCACATGACATTGTGTAGACCAAAGGGGCGGCTGTACTGTTTTAGCACAGTAGATTGTTAGAGTTTTATTGATTTAATATATTATGTATCACATGATTGTTTTTACATTTTAACTGTGTTATTCTGTTTTATACTTTTATGACTTTGAGCCGCAATAAAGCTTTTTTGACTGACTGACATTCTCATGCAAAGCTTCGCAAAGATTCAATTCATGAATCTCAGTAAATCTGGGCCTCAATCTTCAGTTGGCAAAGATCCTTGTGACTATGGACCTACAGATTAAAAGGGCATACCACAAGGCTTGAAACCCACCATCATTCACTCCTGTAGAACATTACACAAAGACCACAGATGCCTTTGTAATGTTTGCAAGACACAGCTGTTGTTGTACAACTCCCGTGCACCAAAGAATCTGTCCAAAATTCATCCAACTGTGTACTGCACCCAGCGTAGGCTACCTGAATGGCTAAGACATTGGAGATTGCCCTTCATGACATGAAAAGGAATGTAAGCATTGTTGGAAAATGACAGGCCACAACACAGTATTTAAGCCAAGGAAGACGCTCCAGCGCTTTTACTTGATAACCACCCGGGGAAATACACCCCCCTAACCAATTTTTAAATCCCAGTGTTCAATTTCCTAAACAAACTAATAGCTACCCCCTAGATCTTATCTGTATGATACTGTCAAATTACCACTGGGACTCTGGAACCTATTTCCTTGCTCCTTCAGTTCAGAAGCCAAGCCTCCTTCACCTCTTTTCATCCCAACTGTATCAAGCTGTTTACTGAAATGCATCAGAGCAATGCCAGGGTGGTATAGGCTTCACTTATGTTGGTGTGTGTCACAGATGTTGAAACCATAGAACACCATCAATAAAACCACTTCAAGAAGAGATAATTTCACAACTTCTGCCTATCTCAGATGGAGAGCCAATCTCAATACAAAGCAAGGCTCCACTATTATCACTTTACAAAATAGTCAATGGCTTATGTTATGATTGAAATGAAAGAACCTCACTAATGCCAAAAGTATTATGTGCTATTTACTACAGGATATATCAGATATATCAAGCAACTAGATTTCCACATCACAATCCATTTAAGCAGAAACAGTAACAAAATAGATCCAACAGTTCATAGTAATTGCCAGTAACTTCGAGCCAACCATGCAACATTCCCTCAGAAGTCTGGCTTCTCTAATTTCCTTTAAACCCCTTTTCCAAGGGAAAGTAGCACCAGGTTGAAGTAAGATTAATTACTCTGAATTGTTTGTGTTATTTAGAGACTTTGCAATGGTGAAGGCTGATTTTCCATATATATTTATGAAAATAACTTTAAAAAGTTAACCTTTTTCTTCCTGAGCCTTCTGTAGGCTAGTTTGCCTTAGCCTGCCAGTAGCTCAGTCCTTCTCCTGAATGAGGAGGGAAAACTGCTCCCAAAACAGAAACAATGGCGTAAGCCTTTTGGCTGGAAGACCTGGGTATGAGATATGTAAGTCCTCTCAGCTCAGAAAGGACAGGTGGGGGGGTTTATGCAATTCATTAACTTGAAGGGGACAAGTGTGAGCCTACCCTGCTGTTGGCCTCTGCTAATGTGGGTTCTGGCACCTAACGTCTGTCTCTGAGGTCCTGGAGCCCTAAGAGAGACCAAGGGGAATGGCTCCAGAAAGTCTGAAAAGCTGGCTTTCAGGACATTTAAAACATCAGCAAAACCTTGAGGCAAATTGTTCCAAATTTGATAAGACTTTGGCCCTAATTATGATCTCGGCGGTAAGGACCGCCGAGATCAGCGCTGGTGGTCAACAGAAGACCTCCAGTGTGACGGGCACCGGCCGCCTATGTAGTGTTTTCCCTGCTGGGCCGGCGGGCAGAAACAGTGTTTCCGCCCACCGGCCCAGCAGTGAACAGGGCCTTAACATGGACGGCGGCTCCGAATGGAGCCGCCGCCACTGTTGGTGTGCCGCGGGTGCAGCAGCACCCGTCCTGCAGATCACTGCTCGCAAATCGGACAGTGACCTGCGCGATGGGGCACTGCACGAGGGCCCCTGCACTGCCCATGCCAAGTGCATAGGTAGTACAGGGGTCCCCATGGAGCCCCGGAGCACCCCTTCTGCCAGCCTTATGCCTGCTTGCAGTGCTGCCCTGTTGAATAATGTAATCTGCCATCGTCAGGCTGCATGTTGGCGGCAGCCTGGCAGTGGCGGAGAACTGCCTGTAGCGGTCTTCCCTTGTTATTTATATGGAGGTCAAGACCGCCATGCCGGTGGCGGTAACTACATAAGTACATACTGAGGACCTTTGTCAGATACAGCTTCCAGGGTTGCCATGCCGGAGGATTTGAGCTCTCAAAAATAGTCTAGGCTCCTGATTTATGGATTGGTGGAAGTGTTATTTCATCTCAGAGTTATGGATATATCATCTGCCTTATTTCATGTGTATTATATCCTATGATGCCACTTGCAATATGGAGGATGGGATATACATCATGTTGTGAAGGAGTATCCCACCAGCCAAACTCTAAATCAGGGCCAATCTTGACTAGGCAAAGGAGTGAAAAAGTACCTGCCAGATGCGAGTGCTTAGGTGGTCACAAAATTTGAATTTTTCCCACTTGGAGCACTTCAGTGGAACCTCACCAAATGGTGAGAGGACTTCGCAACCTTGTCCTGTTGGAGGACTTTGACTTCCATAAAAAAGTCTAAGCCAGAAGGTAAAACCTTTGGCCAAGACAACCCACCTTCACAGCCAGTCTGCAATAATGCTTTGGTCACAGTCTACCGCAAACAGTTACTTCTAATTGGTGATTTACTTTTTCTTAGCATGTTGTCCCCTAAAACTTTAAAGATTCATAACTCTAGTTCCCCTTATTGGATGTTAGTTGTTTTTAAGGACCCTTTCCTTATTAACATTCTCTCTAATTTTTTGACATAGGTTGTGGGACTTTTAATATGTTGTGCTTTGACTTTGATATTGCTTTGACAACGGTAAATGTTGTTCACTCTTTTCCTTAAGATAAGCCTGTTTGCACTGTGCCATAAGTGCAAGAGGGTTGAGCCCAGGTTGATTTTTTGGACTTGTGTTTTGAACCTGGCAGAACTTAGGAATTATTATCTGGGAAGGACTCACACCCTACCTAACTAATAGCCCACTTTCTCAGAGTCAGGCTTGATAGCATTTTATTTTGCAGTTTGAAATTTGTGACTGTAAATAAATTGTGAGTTGCAAAACCAAACATACTAAGTGCCGCTACTGGTGTATATCGTAGACAGACCATGACTTTCCATTATGAAATGGCTTACTACAGCAAAGACTTTGGTCAAGTTACTTCTGAATGAGAAGTACTTCAAACTGTACAGTCGCCTGTCATTGAACAGGTTACTCATGCATAGCAAAGCGAGGAGCCCTAAATCCATTATAGTCTGTGTACCTGATATCAAAGGATGACAGTGGACAGGAAGATGTGGAGCAGAAACAGAAGGGGAGGGGTCCAAATCTACAATCAATTGATACCTCTTCTTCAAAAAGGAGAAAGGGGCATTGAAGTATTTGAAGTTTTGTTTTGTTTACATACAATAGTGTATATTTTGAGGGCAGCTGCTACGCATATTCTTTGTTTATATTAATTTGCACTCTCCTTTAAACACAAATGAATACAATTGTGGCATGTGTTAACTTTTACTATGTACATGATTTACTTGTCTTGGAAGTAGTTTGGTGCTATGCATGTACAATGGTACCTTCCTTCTGCAGACCTGCGTTATGGTGCCGTAGATCAGCTTCATAACTGTCATCCAATGTCTGTCTGAACAGCCTGTAAGAAAAGGGGTTACTGGTTGAGGGGTTGAAACTCTACTCAAGCACCACCCACAATCCTTGTCAGTTTGAAATCACAAGCAATCCAAAATTAACCTGTGCTTAACTCTGAGGCAATGTGTGCAATACTCCAAACAGCAATAAAGTGAAAATGCCACACATAAACAGTCCCTCACCAAATTAGAAAAATAGATTGTTTTTTAAGAAATATTTTTTTTTATCTGCGCATATCTGGTTGCACCGGGCAAGACAAAGTCACAAGTCAGGCTGATTGTAATAGACACCTGGCTAGCTATAGGGACCCAGATGGCCCCTGAGAAATTGAACCTTACATCCTGGTTGCGAACGGCTGTGAGGTCCTGCGCCAAGGATGCATCGCACAGCCGAAGCGATGGTAGGTCTGGGTCAGTGATGCATCATGAAGCATTGGTTATGAGGAGCTGCACAGCTGTGCTGCGAGGTCCTCCATTATGGTCGGGGATGCAGTCAATGAGGGGGCTTGCAATGCAAAGTCCTGTATCAAGGATGCGTCATGCACCAGTTGGTTCTAAAGAAGTCAATGGGACAGGAAAGCCCACACAGCAGAGGCGATATGTTGGTGCTGCTGGGTCCACAGATGAGCTGTCAGAACACCGTTTAGCCCACTTCCAATGGACCAGGCCTAGGGTGGAACTACTTGGAAGGGTAGGACTCACACATGCAGAGTCCAGGTGGTGGTACAAGAGAAAATAACTCACTGTTGTGGTCCTAGGTACAGGATGCAGTTCCAGTCATTCTCAACCAGGCAAGAGGGCAGCAAGTCAGCACAGCAGGACAGCAGTCCTTCAGGTCACCAGTTCAGAAGAGTGACAGTCCTTCCTGGCAATGTCTTCCACAAGTCCTGAAGTGTACTAGAGGGATGGTGTCTGAGGCCCAATATTTATAGCTGGTGCCTCTATTGAAGTGGAAGACCCTTCTAGCGGTTTCCTCTTGAAGTTCACAAGTTTTCTGCCTCCCCTGGCTTTAGACCAACTACAGTGCAGTCCTTTGTGTGAAGACAGGCCACAGTCTCTTCAGGGATAGATGGGGCTGTGAACAGCTCTGCACTTCCATCCCGCCAGTGATGGCCCATCCATGCAAAGCTAGGCTCTCTATTGTATGTGGCTGTCGAGGAGGAATGCACAAAAACCAACTGCCAATTACACTTAGTCATGTTCCCAGAGAAAAGCTGAAGGCAATAAATGGCTAAGGCAAGCACATGTCAATGTTCTAAAAGTGCCATTTTTAAAATTGTAACTTAAAATCTGGCTGCACCTAAAAAATAGGATTTTTCATTACAATTCCAAAGACACCAAACATGATCTGGGTACCTGTTAACATTTGGAAGTTATCATTATTAAATGTAATAATATGTTCCAAGTTTCAAGTTTAGTTTTATTATTGCAGTTAATTAAAACCATAACAATATTGCGATACATATACATTGCTTTAAAAAAACATGATAATATTACTACAATCATATAAACATTCCATTCCATTATGAATGATAAAATAAGCTGATAAGAATAAAGTGAGAACCTCCCATCGATCCAACACTCTTTCTCAAGAAAGGGAGGAAAAACATACACAGAGGAGCAGTAAATAAGACTAATAGGAGCTAGTAAATCATACAATTTAAATGGATCCTCCACTGGTCCAAACCTTAGCAAGCATAGTGATTTGAGGCGCGACCAACCTCTTTGGTTTCATCTTTCAAGTTATTGAAATTTATGAAGTGACCTAAGAGAGATTCGGATGACATTATGCCTACTCAGTTCAAGGTATTCTATGCTCTTGACTCAACGTTCTACCAGGGGGGGAAACATTACAGTTCCTACAACCCATCCGTCATCAGTCTATGTGGGAGTCTGTGGGGTGTTTCATATGTCAAAGGTATATTTTCCCTCCTGTCGCTAAAGATAGTGAGGACTTTGTTGATGCATACCAGATCACATGGGGATTCATACTTCCTTTGGGTGCCACATAAAGGCATTCATAAACTGCGTGGGGGAGGACAAGATTTAACACTTTCTCTCGGTAAACTTGTGAGCCCACTTTGCAACAGTTTAAGGCCGATATCACTCAGTCATTATGACATTGACACTCCTTCATGGTGATATTGATGCAGTTATCACCTACCCAGGTATTCAAGACATGTTATCTCCCAAAATTTGACAAATTTACATATTAATTGTGGATCATTTTGATTAAAGCATACAATTATCGCTTCCCTGCCAGTTTGAATGTTCCTGGTATTAAAACTGCACTTGAAATACTGTAATTGCAGCTTGTGCAGACATGGACTGGTGCAGATCAAATGAATAAGGTTCTCTTCATTGGCATTGCAGTGCCTGCACAATGCTGAACCAGTTTGTTTACATACCGGTTCTGATGCCATAGCTGGGACTACCCCCATGTGTAGGATCAAAAAAGTATGTTTAATACGCACCAAAAATGGAATGGACATTTACGGAGCAATCAAGAGAGTATCATAATGTTTAAATAGCATCCAAGCATGCGAGCAAGCGCTGAATTTGTTTTTGCCCCTTAGTAGAGATATTAATGTTGTGGTTCTATTCACTCTCCTTTTAAATCCATCATATGGTGAAGTTGTCGCTCATAAATCAGGAAGGGTCAGCACCCTGACTGAAGGAAATACATATTTATGATGTTCTGATTGCTTGTTGATTTGCACTGCAGACTGTAAGGCTTGATTTAAGGAGTATTGGGAGTAGCTGATCTTATACCAGATTTTCATTGCTGCAGCCCTTCGGGCAAGACCTTGAATGGTGAGCCCAAATTCTAAACAGATTTGAGCTGGAGATGAGTTCTGTGGTAGAATAAATACTTGCCTAGAGGTATTAGTCTGTATTTTTTCCACTGTGTAGGCTTCCCGGCCTCTTAATGCTGAACTTGCATAAGTGACTCTTGGCAGCAACTTAAGTAGCAATAACTGATAAATGTGGCTGCAAAGATGGCCCTCTTAATTATTTAGTCAGGACAATAAGGGTGGTCCCCTTCACCTTAATATATTGCTTTTGCTCCTTAAATGTGTCTTTTGAATCAAATTATTAACCCAGATATTTATAGTTGGTTACAAAGTCAAGCTGTGTTGCCTTAAATTGAAATTTCAAAATGCGCCTCAAGAGGATGCTCAATGACATTGTTTTAGTGTTTTAGTTTTTGCCACATTGACCTTCAGATAATTATTTTCCATGTGGCGAGCAAGGACATTCAACGATTGTTGTAGACCCCTTTGGTTTGACTCGATAGTACAACGTCATCTGCATTAAGTAAGGGGGTAATACGAAGCGGGCCCAGTCTGGGAGGGTGAATATTTTTGCTGGTCTAGGGCAGGCGTATGATCCACCATAAAGAGGTTGAAGAGGTGGGGAGCTAATACACACCCCTGCTTTAAGCCTTGAAACATTGGGATCTTCCTGGAAAACCTTGAGCCATCTCCTATTTTAATTTGTAACACATATCCATATATAATAGCTGAATTGCCTGTGGAATGATTTTTCGGACTCCCAATTTCTTCATCTTGCACCATAACAATTGCCTATTTGTACGCAAAAGCTGGTTTGAAATTGATAAAAACAAGGTGTGATTTGGTTTTATTCTGTTTGCGTTGATCTGAGAGGATAGATGTGAATAGTATGTTTGAACTTGTTACCACTCCCTTTCTGAAACCAGTCTGGTTTGGTGGAATAATGTAATTGCTACTGGACCAAGTTGTTAAATCCGCTACCAGCAGAGTTGCAAAGTACTTGGATTCCGAGTTAAGGAGGGCGATCAGTCGGTAATTAGCTGGGTTCGCCAGATCGCCTGCCTTAAAGATAGGATTTATGACTGACCCCACCAACTTTTCAAGATATTACCACTGAGCTGTACTTCTCTAAATAATGAGGCAAGTATTGTTCCCCAAAAATCTGTGTCCTCAGGCCATTTCGGCTAGGGGCACTGTCTTGACACCCCATACACACGATCTTGTTAACTGATGATGGTAAGTACATACTTCCAACTTTTGGTTTCTACAAAATATGAGCTGAGGGTAGAGAAGATAACAGATTGTGAGTCCTTCCTGTGTCATTTGCTACACTTGGAGGCTGTTGATGCATTGCGAAAGCTGTAGTAAGAAAGGAAACCCATGTAGATTCAGGGATATTCAAGTTATTTGAGACTCTTGACCCTACAAATAAACTGTTTATGGTTTCCTAAAATATTCTCATATTACATTGTTTAGTGTGGTTGTGTAGCCCTTTTAGAAATAGCTCCATGCATGCTAGTTTAACACACTAGGCCGCTGTGCACTTTAACCTAGATATATTTTATTTGGCTTCGCATTATTATTTTTACAATAATCAGTTTTACGGTCTTATTTTATTTCTGTCTATCTAACTGTTTTTGCTTAGCCCAGCACCGTGTTCTCGAACAAGACATTCTTGATCACTCTGTGCTTCACTCAAGGCTACAGTTGGGTACATTGCCAGAGAACCTGGTAGAAGTTTATTCTCCAACATTCTTAGAAAATGAACATCCTTAAGTAGGGAAATTTTCTCAGATCATCGGCTGTGTTATTATAAAAACACTTCCTAGTCTCATTACACGTTAAGAGGGAGATTCCAGCCAGGGAACCACGACTGTATGCTGATTTCTGAATGCTTCGCTGCAGATGCTAATGCAGACAACAGGCCTTTGCTCAGGTATGAGGGTTGATGTCCTCCCGGGGGAACCTTAAAGGCAGAATTATAGCTTAATGCATGCTGTGCTCAGATTATAACCTAGGTAGACAATAGTCCAGTAATCCTAGTGACAATATGATAGCGTTATTCTTATGCTTCACTCTCCTAGTCACCATTTTCATACTGTAATGTTGTGTCGTCCTGGTTATTGCAGCTCACGCTTTGCTATCCAAAATGCAGTTGTTTTATTAAACCAGTCATTAAAACTTATACTGCTTCATTTTGTCATCTATATATGAGACTGAATTGTGAATGAGAGAACCGGATGCGAACTGAGTGACCACGACTTCCCTGATAATCCTAATATGTCATGTGCTCGGCTGCCCAATCATCACTATCCCCTAGTAGAGATGAGGCACTGCTAGTTAGCTGGAGCAAAACCCAGATTTAGAGCGACAGGTGTCACCCACAGTGGGTTAGACTCAGTCTCCCACACCGTGGACGATCTTGCTGCTCAAAATCCAGTAGTCTCATTCGAATAATGAGAGTCTACACAACAGTGTTATGTATTATTTTTCCCTCAAAATGATCCTCCGCCATTCGCTTCCCTTCCCACAGCTGCTTTTTATATGCTTTCTTGAGCCCATGTAGACGCGTCAACAGCAGACTACTAGATGGATGCTTGCTCAGCCGTCTGGCTTTAGTTGTAAACACTGTTGTGAGAGCTGACACTTATGTCTTCTCCAGAGGGGACCCTCTACAAGCTTTTGTGTTGTAGATGTGGAGAATTGCATCAGTACGGCCTCTCGAAAGGCTAACCAGGCAGCTGTGTAGCGTTCTGATGTGCCGATGAAGTTAGTCATTAATGTTTTAGCTTGTAAGGTGAGGTTGGATAACGTGTCATTTGACCATCGTACTGGTTTCAGATTTGTCTTTGTAGTCAGGCCAAGGTCTGGATGGACTTCATGAATGCGAGGGACAGGTCCTATTATCAGAAGCTGGAGGGCACGATCACTGCTTGTGGTATATTTTATTGAAAAGGGCTTGACCAATGTAAAGAAGGATACTGAGATTATTGTATAGTCAATTAGTGATTGCGACATTGAACCATAATAAGTGTAGTTTTGGAGAATATTTTCTGGGAACCTTCCGTTTACGAACCACATCCCAAGAAACTCCTGTGACCTAACAAACTTCTTGCCTTCTAGGTCTTGACGCCTGGGTTTAATAATGGCCTGAGTCAGGATGTTCCAGGATTTATTATCATTAGCTTATAGTCTTCTGACATGTACATTACGTTAGAGTTAAAGTCACTGGTCAACATCACATCCCATGTGGGATTGAGTTCCTTGTAGCTAGATATAGTTGCTTTTATCTTTTCTGTTAACAGTTTCTTCTTGGCATTATTAGGATGGACATGTACTTTAATCAGTAAGACCTGATGATCTGTTGGCCTGCAACCAGCTACTGAACTTTGTGATCTGAAAATATGAATCCACGTTTGGTAGTTCGTTCGTAATAATGTTTGACTGAAGAGAAATATAGACCGCAAGGCCACCTATAGGTCTGCTGTGTTTTTTTATTTTAGTTGCCAAAATGTGGTTAGAGCAAATACCTTCTATCAGAAGATCTTCCAAGAACCAGGTTTCTTGAAGTGCAATTATGTCCTTCTTTGCCTAGGTCATTGGTGGGGCGCCACCTTGAAGCTTTGATTTTGCAACTGCTATGCTCCAAGATAGAAGGTGTGCAGCATCTTGTTCCAATGATTGTTTCATTCGTGCGGACTGGGGATTGTTAAAGGCCACAGGGAGCCAATCCCAACTGGACTCTGTTGTATTTATACTTGGCGTTCCCAGGTGTGAAGGCTCTAGGGACCCTGGCGTGGTACTTCTTCCACCTCATGGGATAGATTTTAGTGGCCTGTACTAAGGCTATTGGTTTCGGAGACTGCCCAGATTGTTGTAACAATTCTTTTAAAGGAGATTCCTCAACTTTCGAATGATGAAGCAAACAATTTCAGTTAACTTGCAGAATGTAAGGGTCACTTCTGATTGGGGATAGTTGTCTGCAGGCTGGAATTCTGTGGCTAGGAGATCTGTAGATGTTATGCCTCTTAAATCTGGAATGTCTTTAAACAATCTTAAAATATGTCCAGTTTTAGGAGTGTCCTGTGGACCTCGGAGTGATATTCAGGCTGAAATAGAAGTTAGGAGGGACTGCCCTTCATTATGATTGAAACTTCCTGCAGGTTAGAAGGAGATGAACAAAGTAAACTTTGAACTTTTTTTACTGGCTCTATGGGCAGGGGAGCTTGTTGCTTTTGCAAGTTGTCGTTTTGTCTATATTTCCACGGTCTGTGTTCACCTGCCGGCTGTGACCCAGCCTGGATGGTGGATTCATCCCTTAAGGTCTATATCTTAGTTGAAAGAAAGGTCCGTTCTTGCCCCTCTACACAACCAATATACAGGACTGGTTCTCTTTATCTACAAATGGAGCCTTTAGAGAGCACAGTGCACATCACTTCTTGCACCGAAAGGTGCATCATCCAAGATATTATATTGAGCAGAACGATGATTGTTCGAACTAGGCTCAGGGTTTGGGACACTACTAGTGAACTTTCCATTGTGTTTTTTTCCTTTGAGTACCCGAATCCGGCCCGTGATTTGCTTCACTGACTGGATAACTGTCATCTGAGAAAAGTCACTGACCTATGTGGGCTCCACTTATGGCTGAATCGCAGGTGATTTACATCAATTTTCCTCTAATCTAGGATGCTGAATATGTAGACTCTCATTGTCCTGCATTATTTACCCTTGAATGAGTGGGTGGTCTAAGGTTCATTTACATTGCCTAAGGGTGTATATGTGGCTAAGATATCTTCCGTCTTTTAATATGCTGGGTAAATATTGGGTAATGTTGTTTATAAACCTTCTTCCCAAGTTGTGGCTGCTTACATCTTGCCTTTCTTGAACTCTTTTGTTGTCTTTTACTTAGTTTGCCAGGTGGGGAGCTTGAATTGGGCCCATTTAGTTGTAGTACCTGTACATCCTGTTTTAGGCTCAGCTCCTCTCTGTTTGCCTTGTTCGTTGGAAGCAGCCTATCCAGTGGGGGTTCCTCTAGTGACATGGATAAACCCTGAGTGACCTGATTTTGAATTACAATAATGGGGTTTTCTTTAGAGCTGGCTTTGTCTGTATGTACTCTTGGCGATTCTTGCGCTGGAATGTAGGATTGCTAACATTTCTGGAAGTGAAGATAATTTATCAATGATCGGTCCACAGAAACAGTTTACTGGAGAAGATAGGTGATCGACTTGTGCCCTTATGACTAAAGCTGTTAAGAGCTCCAATTTTAAATTTATGCCTGAAATGTAGGTTGCCATAAAGTTAATCAGATTGATATGCACATCAAGCTTGTTGGATTGAAAATCCTGAACCTTGATTGATGACTGCATGTCATATTGATGACTGCATGTTAATATTATTTTTCACCATTGGGTGAAGGTTGCTGTTGCTTAACTGATTCTAATGGAGATTCTTCTGCTTGATAAAAAGCTGAACGGGGTAAATATAGAAGGTTGCCATATCTTGGGGGACAGTCTGCCCTCTCTACAAACACTACCTGATGGTGAAGTTGTAGTTAAAGGCTGGTTTGGACTGTTCAAGGGGTGTACCCCCCATGCCTTACTTATTTTTATTTTAGCCTGGTCTACTCTTGTTTCCAAGCTTAACAATACATCCATTCCATTGTGCTTTCCAGCAGATTGCAAATCTGTGGCAGAGAAAGTTGTGATTGTTACATTTTAGGGATGCACTGTGAGACGGTAGTCATCCAAACATATCATCTTGATTTCAAGAGCCTAGGCAAGGTCTACGTTGCTTGATATCGAGAGAGAGCAGGACTTTGAATCTTCTCTTTCAGTATACAACCCATGGACATTCTATGGTGAGCCACTAATTGTGATACATCTTAGGAATTGTAATACATCTTAGGATCTGTTGCTATTGCTACTTTGCTTGAAATAGAAAGCTGCCTGCACTTCTGGGGTGTTGGCTCAACCTTGTCCGCAAACTGCACATAGACCTAGTTGGACCACTTCCACAGAAAAGGGGCTCCACTATTACCGGTGCTCCAACAGTACCACTCAGTAGCTGTAATGCCACTGATTCCTCAATAGTTCAATGTGAGAAAGTAGCCTCTTTCTAGCCTTGTTACCCCCACTTTTGGCCTGTTTGTGATTATATGCCAGGGTGTTTTCACTGTCTCACTGGGATCCTGCTAGCCAGGGCCCAGTGCTCATAGTGAAAACCATATGTTGTCAGTATGTTTGTTATGTGTCACTGGGACCCTGCTAGCCAGGACCCCAGTGCTCATAAGTTTGTGGCCTATATGTATGTATTCCCTGTGTGATGCCTAACTGTCTCACCGAAGCTCTGCTAACCAGAACCTCAGTGGTTATGCTCTCTCTGCTTTCCAAATTGTCACTAACAGGCTAGTGACCAATTTCACCAATTCACATTGGCATACTGGTACACCCATATAATTCCCTAGTATATGGTACTGAGGTACCCAGGGTATTGGGGTTCCAGGAGATCCCTATGGGCTGCAGCATTTCTTTTGCCACCCATAGGGAGATCTGGCAATTCTTACACAGGCCTGCCAGTGCAGACTGAGTGAAATAACGTCCACGTTATTTCACAGCCATTTACCACTGCACTTAAGTAACTTATAAGTCACCTATATGTCTAACCTTCACCTGGTGAAGGTTGGGTGCAAAGTTACTTAGTGTGTGGGCACCCTGGCACTAGCCAAGGTGCCCCCACATTGTTCAGGGCAAACTCCCCGGACTTTGTGAGTGCGGGGACACCATTACACGTGTGCACTATACATAGGTCACTACCTATGTATAGCGTCACAATGGTAACTCCGAACATGGCCATGTAACATGTCTAGGATCATGGAATTGTCTGGCATTGGGGAGACAATTCCATGATCCCCCGGGTCTCTAGCACAGAACCCGTGTACTGCCAAACTGCCTTTAAGGGGTCTCCTCTGCAGCTGCTGCCAACCCCTCAGACAGGTTTCTGCCCTCCTGGGGTCCAGGCAGCCCTGGTCCAGGAAGGCAGAACAAAGGATTTCCTCTGAGAGAGGGTGTGACACCCTCTCCCTTTGGAAATAGGTGTGATGGCTGGGGAGAAGTAGCCTCCCCCAGTCTCTGGAAATGCTTTGATGAGCACAGATGCTGCCCATCTCTGCATAAGCCAGTCTACACCGGTTTAGGGATCCCCCAGCCCTGCTCTGGTGTGAAACTGGACAAAGGAAAGGGGAGTGACCACTCCCCTGACCTGCACCTCCCAGGGGAGGTGCCCAGAGCTCCTCCAGTGTGCCCCAGACCTCTGCCATCTTGGAAACAGAGGTGTTGCTGGCATACTGGACTGCTCTGAGTGGCCAGTGCCATCAGGTGACGTCAGAGACTCCTTCTGATAGGCTCTTACCTTTCTTACTAACCTATCCTCCTTCCTAGGTAGCCAAACCTCCTTTTCTGGCTATTTAGGGTCTCTGCTTTGGGGAATTCTTCAGATACTGAATGAAAGAGCTCACCAGAGTTCCTCTGAATCTCCCTCTTCACCTTCTGCCAAAGGATCGACCGCTGACTGCTCAGGACGCCTGCAAAACCGCAACAACATAGCCAGACGACTACTAGCAACCTTGTGTTGCTTCATCCTGCCGGCTTTCTCGACTGGTTCCAGGTGGTGCATGCTCTGGGGGTAGCCTGCCTCCTTCTTGCACCAAGAGCTCTGAAGAAATCTCCCATGGGTCGACGGAATCTTCCCCCTGCAACCGCAGGCAACAAAAGATTGCATCACCGGTCCTCTGGGTCCCCTCTCAGCACAACAAGCGTGGTCCCTGGAACTCAGCAACTCTGTCCAAGTGACTCCCACAGTCCAGTGACTCTTCAGTCCAAGTTTGGTGGAGGTAAGTCCTTGCCTCCCCACGCTAGACTGCATTGCTGGGTACTGTGTGATTTGCAGCTGCTCCGGCTCCTGTGCACTCTTCCAGGATTTCCTTCATGCACAGCCAAGCCTGGGTCCCTGACACTCTAACCTGCAGTGCACAACCTTCTGAGTTGTCCTCTGGCGTCGTGGGACTCCCTTTTCTGACTTCGGGTGGACTCCGGTTCACTCCTGTTCTAAGTGCCTGATCCAGTACTTCTGCATGTGCTGCCTGCTTCTGTGATGGCTCCCTGACTTGCTGGGTGCCCCCTCTGTCTCCTCATCCAAGTGGCGACATCCTGGTCCCTCCTGGGCCACAGCAGCATCCAAAAACCCTAACCGCAACCCTTGCTGGTAGCAAGGCTTGTTTGCGTTCTTTCTGCATGGGAACACCTCTGAAAGCTTCTTCACGACGTGGGAAATCCATCCTCCAAAGGGGAAGTTCCTAGTCCTCTTCGTTCTTGCAAAACACCAAGCTTCTTTAATCCAGTGGCATCTTCCTTGCACCCTCAGCTGGCATTTCCTGGGCTCCTGCCCACTCTCGACACTGTCGCGACTCTTGGACTTGGTCCCCTTGTCTTACAGGTACTCAGGTCTGGAAATCCACTGTTGTTGCTTTGCTGGTGTTGGTTTTCCTTGCAGAATCCCCCTATCACGACTTCTGTGCTCTCAGGGGGTTGTAGGTGCACTTTACACCTACCTTACAGGGCCTTGGGGTGGGCTATTTTTCTAACCCTCACTGTTTTCTTACAGCCCCAGCGACCCTCTACAAGCTCACATAGGTTTGGGGTCCATTCGTGGTTCGCATTCCACTTTTGGAGTATATGGTTTGTGTTGCCCCTATACCTATGTGCTCCTATTGCAACCTATTGTAACTTTACACTGATTGCATTACTTCCTTTTGCTATTACTGCTTATTTTTGGTATTTTGTACATATATCTTGTGAATATTTGGCATCCTCATACTGAGGGTACTCACTGAGATACTTTTGGCATATTGTCATAAAAATAAAGTACCTTTATTTTTAGTATATCTGTGTATTGTGTTTTCTTATGATATTGCGCATATGACACCTGTGGTATAGTAGGAGCTTTGCATGTCTCCTAGTTCAGCCTAAGCTGCTCTGCTATAGCTACCTTCTATCAGCCTAAGCTGCTAGAAACACCTCTTATACACTAATAAGGGATAACTGGACCTGGTACAGAGTGTAAGTACCCCCTGGTACCCACTACAAGCCAGGACAGCCTCCTACATTCAACACCTTTCTTGCACCGACCCTCCTCACTTGGACCCCCAGCTCCTCCTCCCTTCCGCTAACCGCTGGTTTTTCTTTCTTATTGGGAGCCAGAGATAGATGCTGGAGGCAGGTAGACAGGAATTTGCCTAACTGCACAGGTCGCAGATTGTGACACAAGAAGCAGAGGCAAGAGGGCAGGCAAAAAGGGCAGAGGAGCAGGCTGGCTGGCTGGCTGGGTGGGGGGGGGGTTTAATCACACTACCTATCCACGGTGGCAGCTGTAGCAGCTGTGAAGTGCAGCAGTGATTTGGTGCAGGGGCTGCAACGAAGAAGAAGGAATAATGAGGGGATCCAACTGTAGAGAGCCAGGAGCCAAGGAGACAGGCTGCACATTTGCAAGCAGCGACCACAGCTCAGAAAACCTCAGTGGCTAGGATTACTCACACGGGCTGGGGGATGACTTTCAATGTTTCAGTCTTCTCAGTCCAGCCCCTAACTGCTGTCATGATACTCTGCTCTGCTGCAACCCCAGCCGGCCGCAACCCCCTCGTTTCGTGTTGCGTCTTACTAGCGACTCACTGACTCCCCAGCTTAGTGTCTGCACTGTGAGCCGCGATCATGTGACTGCCAAGTCTGCTTCAGCTTCTGAGTCAATGCAACAGTCTTAATACCTCCCGTCTCAGAACGGTATGCATATATTGCCACCCCGGGGTCTTTCAGGACAGTAATAAGGTATCCCATTGTATTTCTAGGGGAGATGTAGGACTTGCAATAGTGAAAAACAAATGTAAGAATTTTTACACTGCTAGGACATGTGAAACTTAAAAGTACATGTTCCACATTTTGAATACATGGCACCCTGCCCTTTGGGCTGCTTAGGGCCTACCCTAGGGGTGACTCATATCTATTAAAAGGGAAGGTTTGGGCCTGGAAAAAAGGTGTATTTTGCCAGGTCAACATGGAAGTTCACATCAGCACACACACAGAGCAATGGCAGACCTTAGACAGGTTTGCAGGGCTACTTATGTGGGTGGCACTGCAAGTGCTGCAGGCTGAAAAGTACTATTTAATGTACAGGCTCTGGATACATATAGTACCACTTTACTAGGGACCTTCAAGTAAATTAAATAGGCCAATTCGGGATATGCCAGTATTGCCATTTTTTCCAAACTTTTTTTAGTTTTCTACAGGTTCATAAAGCACAGTACTATCAATGCACATTAATCAACTGGGTTTGACTAAAAACAGTACACAAAGGTAAAGTGTTTTTGTTGCAGTGAATCAAAATCAGCACATTTTAAGGAGTGTGCACATGCACTTTAGCACTAGTTAGCAGTGGTAAAGTGCACAGAGTCCTAAAGCCAACAAAACAAGATCAGAAAAATGTAGGGCATTAAGGCAAAATGTATGGAAAGGCCATTCTAAGTCTGACAGGTCTTAGGACAGCCCTTCTTGCGTTGCTATGTTGTGTAAAATTGCACAACTTGCTACAAATATATATGCTATCTCTGGAGAATACTGAAGGGCACCACCACTTGAGTCTGGCCTTTAGAAGAACAAATGTGTTTTCGGTTACTGCTCTTGTATGTCTGTGTACAACATTACATCTTATTTGCCTAGCTGTGACTACATTTAGGCAGAGTGTCATAACCCTGGGACATAAAGCTAATGCACTGACATTTTCACGTCTAGTTCCTGCTATTGGGAATAAATAAGTATTCTTTCTAGGTTAAATAAAACAATAATAATAATACCTCACTACCTAACCTAATAAGTAGTCATCTCCTCTTGCAAGACGGTTGTAGAGTTCCAGAGTGTGGAACATATATGACTCAAATATGTCCCTAGATATTAGCCGCGAGATCTGTAATGATCTGCAATGAGTCACCTTTCACTGAATACAATATATAATAAGTAAGTACTGGCTCTTTCGTTTCATGATATAGATATTCAGTGGCACTTGCCTGACAAATTCAAGAGAGTATCATCCTTACAACATAATACTTTAGGAAAATGAGCAAATCTATACAATTTCAACACGATTTGATGCAATTGTTGAGGAATATTTTGAAATTCTATGTGCGAGTTAATTTTAACCAGCAATGCATCGTAATAATTGTGAAAAAATCCTTGACAGTAAACTCTGAAATTCTTCCTTGTTTAGTTAGAACACCATGCTAATGGTAAAAAAACAGGAAGAAGAAAGGAACACAGAACTTGAACATGGGCTGGCATGGACTCACTGATGTGTTTGTTCCTCCCTAACCGTGGCTCTAGCTCAACTACGAGAAAGAAAATGCTCTTATTGCGCATAAATCTCTACCTCTTTGAAATATAGTCAATCTGATTCTCTCCTGTCTTCTTCTTCTCCTCTGCCCTGGAACTAAGATTCTCATCCTCTTTGCCAATGTTTAAGTACCCATTGTGAAAGACAAGAAAAGGGAATTTCCCCTCCTTTTATGCTTTGCTCTTGATTACCACATGCTTCCATGTGATGGTAATTTGCAAGTGCAAAATACTGTTTTTTCCTGAAAATTTGTTAATTGCCATCAATAAATTTCAATTTGGAAATCAGAAACTGACAATCTCTATTTAGAGTTGAAAAAATAGTGAAACGTTATTTTTTTACTTTGAATCACATGGTTTGCACCTTCATACATCAGAAACACACTTCTTTCCAATTGGAAACCATCCTACAGATGATTGGAGATTCACAAAATGTCACTACTTCTGTCCCTAAAACCGTTGTCGAAGTAATCTTTCTGTGGCAGGTGGGTGGGAAAAAGGCGAAAGCACAACATTTTCCTTTCAGCTCATGCACATGTAGATAATACATTGTCTGCCAAGCGCGAGCGCTATGGTGTCCACTCCCCAAAGGAGGGAAAAGTGCTGTCCCAGCAAATTTCAGCAAGATCACACATTGACCTCTGCCTACCCCATCCATATTTGTACCAGCAGTAGGCTGTCTCTACATGTAGATAATATATGCTTTCACAACATATGGTTTTACGGTTCTGAATTGCTATGCAAAGCTAGCATTTGTGGGGACCTTGCAAAGTTTGCGTAGGGACATAGCCACTCACATCATGCACACGCATTTGATGTTGGGGATACCCTTCAGCTAGGGCTACTCATCAGTGAAAATGCCCATCAGGAACAACTACTTCTTGTTTTGATTGGCATAAATCTTCCAACTGCTAGTAGGGCCGACTACCCGTGGGCCAAACTTCCACCCATCTTCGCAAGTGAGGGTTATGTTCTAAAAATATTTAACTGCAGAACTTTATTCAGAAGGATCATACATATATTTCGTTGATCATATATCAATGCATATTGAGAGGATTAGTGATAATTGAACAAAAGTTAAGCAAATGTAATCTGGTAGTTGTTATTTATGGCTCACTTGAAGGGACCATCTAATACCCTGTTAGGAAGATGTTACATGTATAAAATTTAGATTACAGAATTTGCAGGTGATTATTAGGATGAGATAACAGTAAATAAAACCAACACCATGCGCAGGAAATTAACAAAATCACTGGCACTGGTTTGAGTGCACAAATGGAAACAACGCTATTAATGATAAGAAATAGTACACGTTTGCATTGACCGCTCTCCAGAAGGTTCACATAAACAATGCAATATTTTTCTCACCTAGAAAAATGTCAAGTATATGATGAAAGCATTCCTAAACAAGCCCAAAGGGCTGATTTCAAAGGATGTGACTGTTACGTTAGTAGAAATACGCCTAGAGAGGATTATCACTTGCATTCCTTGCAATACAGCTTTACAAAGTAGGTATCATGTCAAGAACTAAATATTCTGAACAATATATTAGTTAAATTGAGTTGAGGTAGCTTTTTGAACATTTTGTAACAATAATTTTAACAATATCCTTTCTAACTAGCCCGAAGAGAGGATTGCAAATGTACCATCTATCCAGTTATCCTAAAGCAGTTCATAATTGATGAGTTTTCATAGGAAAATGTTAGCTCATCATCAAGCATAAACAAAATGAGCATTTTGCTATAAAGTTATGTACATTTTTAGGAAATCAATTAGCTAATTAGCTTCCACTGTTCTTGGGCAAATTCATTTTAGTAGCCTTAATCCAATTAACCATACATGGAAGTCCACACTAATGACTATGGGCCTAATTTAGAGATTGGCGGATAGGTTACTCTGTCACAGCATGACAGATATCATGGCTTCATTATTTAATGTGCCCCAGGATATAATGCACTTATAATAGGATGGTCAGGATATCTGCCACAGTTGTGAAGAGGTAATATGTCTGTGAAACTCTAAATCAGGCCCTGTATCACCAAGGCAGGACTGTTCTGCTGGAATACCAAGATAGTTAGAGGGAGGTCTTGAAGGCTGATTGACAGCTGCTGGATAGTCATGTGAGAAGACATCAATAAGTTGGAGCAGCCAACATCAGTCCTGATCCGACATGTGCATGTTTGTACATGCTTCAAGTCAGCCAGCCCTGGGCGTATATGGAAAAGAGTGAAGGTGCTATTACTGTGAGGTACTCATTTTTGCTCTGCCATGGACTGACCAATAGGACACTACACTGTTATTTTTACTATGTCTGTCCTGTATGATATCTGACCTCAAGACTATGATCTCCACCTTTGGATAACCTATGTTTTACACAATGCCAGACATATTATCACAGTATTATGCTTGTGTTTACAATAGTGTATCTATGCTTTTTGCATACATAACAGACATATACTGTTATGATTTACTACTAATGCATAATTGTGCCTTTTTTTTTAGAAAAAGTCTGTGAGCAATAGACGTGACTGCTTTTCCACCAGATTTTGTCACGTTGTTGTTCTCGCCAAAAATAATGATCTAAAGATCTTACTCTTGTGCATCGTGTGAGAACCATGTTCTGTCGTCAGGTAGAGAAGACTGATCTTCAAGTGAAAAACATCTCCATGAATAATTGCCATCTTTTATAGACATGGCTTGGTAAACGAGCCTTGGGTTTATTTCAGCCTTGAAGTAAGGTACGCAAATTTTGTACCTCATATCTCTTAATGCCAGTCTCTGACAAGTAGGTCCTGGAAATGTGGAGAATACAAATAAATCAGCATAATGTATGTATGTGTGTATGGTGTTTCTACAGCTCAAACCTAAGCAATGGCAGCAGGGTTCTGTACATGATACATAATGTTTGTTTTAAATTTTCTATACTCTCCTTATGTTTGCTACTGCCAAGGTGTTCATAATATCTACAGTTATCTAACTTCATATATTCTGCTGTAGGGTGAGTTATAATAAAAACAATGATATATTGGTCCAGGTGTCTTGTGTGTGAGCTACTTTACAGAGTGGACAGAGGGGAATCTGATGAAGAGCAGTGTGTCTGTCACAATGTGGGCATTCCTGCAAGTTAGATCTAGTCAAGAGATCAAGGAACACCTGTGTCCTTCCTCCAATCCGAAAAGGCAGGTAGGTATGCCACCACTGACTGGGTACCAAGAGAAATCAAAAGGATGTGACCAAAATCTTCAACACACAATGCATGTATTGGATACCCCTATGGATGTATGTGCACATGTTAAATACCCCACATCATCTCCAAACACCTCCTGCATAAAGACACTATAACAAGTGATACCTTATAATGTCAAAGACTATGAAACATGCTTAATCAGGCAGCCTAGTAGTCAAGGGCACAACAAGCACATACAAAATTCCCTAGTACAGTAGTCCAACCACTCATGGTGCCACATTGAAAGACAAAACAACTTTGAAAAAGAAGCAGATCTCCACCTGCTATATCATTGATTCTGCTAAGGCAAACAAGATATTGGTCCTGTTCCTGGGTCAAGTGTGTGTGGTTGTGGCACTCGTGCACTTAAGAGAGTAGTTTCAGTTGGTGCATCAAACACAAAGTTAGTTTCACCTGCTCTGCTTCTATTATTTACAGATGACTATTGCACCTGTTCTGAGACTGGGGACAGCATAAATTGTCCAGGGAGTGGCTAGAAGTGGAAGAGTCCAAGGAACTGCAGCGTGGTGGCTCTGTGCCTCAGTCACTTAGCCTGTTGACCCACCCCATGGGATCCTCTCTGTGAAGACCCTGTCTACTAAATGTGTTTCCTACAAATTAAAGAAATCCAGGGAAGGGAACCTAGGAAATCTCCCTAGTTTCCAAATGGCTCCCACCCTGATGACAAAAACTGCATTACATTGCTGTGGACTATAGTATAGATGTATCAAATCCAAAAGATGAGAATTGGGAACATGAAGTTTAAAGCACTCAGATCTACTTCTTGAATCAAAACACAATGGTGCTGCTCAAATAAAAAAATCCTCTCCCCTTTTTTATTTTCCCACTTCTTGATCCGTGTGCATGTACCTTCCTCTCCCTGCTATGTTAAAGCTCAGATTTTCTCCACCTTTTCCTTCTCTCTGTTCCCTTTAAAGTCACTCCCTGTGGCTCTTTCCCACTTCATGATTTGACTTTCCCATACAATGTATCTATATTCGCTTCTTCACCATGTGGTCTTGCTAACTCTGTGATTGCCTCACCTTTTCAGCAATCTGTATCACCTAACAGTCACCTAACAGTCCTTCCTCACTGGCATATTGGTGGTAACTCTTAGTAACCCTCCTTTTTTCTCTCATTTTCTCTCATACTCTATCCCCCTCTTTTCCCCCGTTTTATTCCCTCTCACACTGTTCTTCATTTCTTACTTGGCTCCTTTGGCCTTTCCAACTTTCTCCCGCTATTTATTTTTCTCCCTGGCCATCTCTCCTATGCGTCTGCCTTATTCTCCTCTTCTAGAACACAGATACACTTGCACACTCAAAAACAGGAGCGGCTCACGGCAAATTGAAGGTGTGGGGCAGCGCACGTAGGGGGACTTAAAATAAAAATAATAAAAAACACTTACCTCCTCTGCTGCGCGCCACTCCGCTCCTGCTTCTTCTCGCTGCAGGCACAGGCTCACAGCCTGCCCTGTGGCCAGTCCTGACGCTGCTCAAAGCAGCGTCAGGATTGGCTGGGAACGCCCATCCAGGGCACTCCCAAGCAGACTGGGAGCCTAGGCAGGCTCTCTCCAGCCCAGCATCTGTATTGCTGGGCTGGAGAGAGTCTACAGGGCATGTGTGTTTGGCCGGCCTGAGACAGCCGGCCAAATACATGCACTACCCCTCACTGCTCGTCACCCCGTGACCCTGCTCTTTTACCAAACAACAATAATAAACACAGTTTATTATCATTGTTTGGTAAAGGTTTTGCAGCTGTCGCTGCTGGCGGGAAGGTGGGCAACGCTCCCCCACCTTCATGGAGGAGCCACCCCTGCTCAAAAACATTATTTTGTCGCTCTCTAATTGGTCATCCTTCTTGATGCCGAATCTGTCATATAGCTACTCTTTTCTCTCCTCCCTCCACTATGATTTTTCAAATGCTATAACTGTATTTGACAGTCTTCCCCCTCACACATTCTCTCTTCTCACTCTGTCTCTTCTTGTCATGCATTTGAACTGTTACCTTGGTTTTCAATATATGATGACTACTCTTCCTCCTCTTGTTTTAGTATTCCTGTCACTTCTGATTCTGAGGAGGGAGAGAATAAGGCTATGTGTCTTTTGTCATTAATGACCCATCATTACATACTGCCCATTGAGGTTTATCCAGTGTATTGATCAAGGAGACCCCATCCAATAATTCTGAGGGAGGTTGGGCTCCCTTGGTGAAATACACATCCGCTATTTAGGTCTCACTGGATTGAAGGTTCACTACTTACCCACTTAGGATTTCTTGGGTGACGAGGGGAGGTACAGCACCACACCAGCCACAGTGATAACAAAAACTTGATCTGGAACACCATAAAATATTTTAAAATATTTTATGGACTCCCCTTCTGAACTGCCTGCAACAACAAATACTTTTCAGCTAAATAATATGAAAAATGTATTGTTGAAAGCACAGTTGGGCTCCACATTTTTCGAAATGTTCTCTGGGACAGAATCACTCTATGCTTCAATGGAAATTACCGGGTAGTGGCTCATTTCCCACATTTGCTCACTTCATGTAATTGGGCTTTTTGAGTTCCCATTCGAGCCAATGCATAGCTATGCTTTGAGAACGAAAGAGAAGTCTGAAAGTAAAATTTACAAAACAGCAAAGCAAAGATGTAGGAGTATAAATGAATGCTAGCTACTAAAGAATCTTTCATTGCTTGCATATAAAATAAAAATACAGATCTACATGAAGCCATTGGTAGTATGTTCAATAAATTGAATTAATGTAAAATCGTGGTCTTAAAAAATAGCCAGTGTCTTTAACCCCTACTCTGCCCAGGACGAGGTGATCTCGTCCAAGGCGCCGGTTCCCCGGTGCCTTGGACGAGATCACCTCGTCCTGCTATGGGCCCCCAGGAGGAGCGCTAGCGCTCCCCCCAATGGCCAGGCACACCCCTCCCTAGTCAGGGATGGAAGGGGAATCGCTTTCCCTTCCACCCCCGCTCCCCCGTGACCTCCTCGTGGCGTCTAAGGACGTCAGGGTGTTTTTGCACGCTGACCTTATCAGAGGCCTTCCCTCCGACGCTGGAAGCTCAGCTTCCAGCGGCCAATCGGAGGAGAAATGCAAAGCATTTCTCCTCGATCACGTGGAGGGGGCAGAGAAGCCTGAAAGGAGAGGAAAAGGCTTTCCTGTCCTTTCAGGCTTCACTGAGCATTTCGGCTGTCCAATCGCGATGCGATCGGGCAGCAGAAATGCCACTAGACACCAGGGAATTTTTTATTTATTTACTTGAATATGGAGAGCCGCCCCTTGGGCAAGGGCCGCTCTCCAGGGGGGCAATTTGGCAGAAACCCCTCTAGACACCAGGGATTTATTTATTTTTAGTTATTTGTGTTTTTTATTTGTGGGGAGCGACCCCTTAGGCAAGGGTCGCTCCCCTGGGGGCAAAACGTTTTCTAGGCCATTTCTGCTTGGGGGTAGATCGGCCTATTTTTATTAGGCAAATCTGCCCCCCAAGGAGGGCAGAAACCACTAGACACCAGGGATTTTGTTTGTTTTTATATGTATACATAAGGGGAGCGGCCCCTTGGGCAAGGGCCTCTCCCCAGGGGGGCAAATAATTTTACGGCTGTTTCTGCCGGGGGGGGGGAGGGTGAACCCCCTAGACACCAGTTTTTTTTTGTTATATGTGGGGAGTGACCCCTTGGGCAAGGGTCGCTCCCCTGGGGGCAAAATTAATTCTAGGCTGTTTCTGCCCGCCTTGGGGGCAGATCGGCCTATTGTAATTAGGCTGATCTGCCCCCAGGGGGGGGGCAGAAACCTCTAGGCACCAGGGATTTTTTTTTGGTTTTAGTTTTTTATATGTGGGGAGTGACCCCTTAGGCAAGGGTCGCTCCCCGGGGGGGCAAAATTACCTTTGGGCCATTTCTGCCCCCTTTGTGGGCAGATCGGCCTATTTTTATTAGGCCAATCTGCCCCCGGGGGCAGAAACCACTAGACACCAGGGATTTTCATTTTTTTGCGAAAAGTTTACGCAAGGGGAGCGACTTCTTAGGCAAGGGTCGTTCCCCTGGGGGGCAAATTTATTTTAGGTCATTTCGGCTCCCCTTGGGGGCAGATTGGCCTATTTCTATTAGGCTGATCTGCCCCCGGGGAGCACAAACCACTTAGGGATTGGTGTGTGTGTTTTGTTTCGGGAGGGCAGCCCCTTGGGCAAGGGTCGCTCCCCATGTGGGCACATTACTGTTGGCCATATCTTGCCCCCCTTGGGTCAGATCAGCTTATTTTTGGAAGGCCCATATGCCCCGAAGGGGGGCATAAAGCCCACCAGAGACCAGGGAAGATTTTTTTTCAAAATAAGAGGGTGGGGGTATGGCCATAACCCCACCGCAAATAAATTTAGCCCAAGTTTTTCTGCCCACCAGTGGGCAGATGGGGCAATTACTCCTGATCCACACCCCAGGGGCAGGAAGTCTACTAAATGCTAGGGAATAAAAAATAAAAAAAAGTGGGCTGGTGGCTATCAACCAGTAGGGGCATGGTTATGCCCCTACCCCAACTGAAGGGGGTAACAGTCTTTCAGCTCTCCCCCGCACACGAAAACATCTTATCCCACGGCAAGCAGGTGGACATTTGATTATTTTGGGTATTGGTTTTACATTTGGGCCATGAGAGCTTGGCTAACTCTCAAAATCGTCCCACTTGGAATGGTGAGGGCTGGACTATTTGGACTTTGGGACGCTGCCATGCAGAAAAATCCACAAGACCTAGACACATCTGAAAACTAAACATCTGAGTGAGTCCAGGGTGGTGTGCTTCAAATGCACAACCCACCATTTTCTTACCCACAATGCCCTGAACACCTCCAACTTTGATGGAAATCACACATTTTTCCCACATTTTTGTGATGGAACCTTCCGGAATCTGCAGGAATCCACAAAATTCCTACCACCCAGCATTGTCTCATCTATATCGATAGAAATTCTGCCCCACTTGCCAGCCTAAAAATTTTTTTTCCAAACTGCCCATTTGGACCTGCTTTGGTTCCCCCTCAATTTTGACATGTTTTTGGCTCTTCCCTGTCACAGGACCTTGGCCCACCTACCCAAGTGAGGTATCATTTTTACCGGAAGACTGAGGGGACCGTTGGGTGGTAGGAAATTTGTCACGGTGCGGTGATCCCACACAGAAATGTGGGAAAAATGTGATTTTTTTAGCTAAATTTGAGGTTTGCTGAGGATTCTGGGTAAGAAAACTCTGGGGTATCCACGCAAGTCACACCTCCCTGGATTCCCTCGGGTGTCTAGTTTTCAGAAATGTCTGGTAGGTTTCCCTGTATGGCTGCTGAGCCCAGGACCAAAAACACAGGTGCCCCCCGCAAAAACAGGTAGTTTTGTATTTGATAATTTTGATGTGTCCAGATAGTGTTTTGGCGCATTTCCTTTCGCGGGCACTGGGCCTACCCACACAATTGAGGTATCATTCTTATTGGAAGACTTGGGGGGACACTGGGTGGAAGGAAATTTGTGGATCCTCTCAGATTTCAGAACTTTCTGTCACCGAAATATGAGGAAAAAGTGTTTTTTTGTCCACATTTTTATGTTTGCAAAGGATTCTGGGTAACAGAGCCTGGTGAGAGCCCCACAAGTCACCCTATCTTGGATTCCCCTAGGTGTCTAGTTTTAAAAAATGTGCAGGTTTGGTAAGTTTCCCTAGGTGCCGGCTGAGCTGGAGGCCAATATCTACAGCTAGGCACTTTGCAAAAAACACCTCTGTTTTCTGTAGAAAAAGGTGATATGTCCACGTTGTGTTTTAGAGCATTTGCTGTCGCAGGCGCTATGCCTACCCACACAAGTGAGGTACCATTTTTATCGGGAGACTTGGAGGAACGCTGGGTGGAGGGAAATTTGTGGCTCCTCTCAGATTCCAGAACTCTCTGTCACCGAAATGTGATGAGGAAAAGGTGTTTTTTTAGCCAAATTATGAGGTTTGCAAAGGATTCTGGGTAACAGAACCTGGTGAGAGCACCACAAGTCACCCCGTCTTGGATTCCCCTAGGTCTCTAGTTTTAAAAAATGCACAGGTTTCGTAGGTTTCCCTAGGTGCCGGCTGAGCTAGAGGCCAAAATCCACAGGTAGGCACTTTACAAAAAAACCCTCGGTTTTCTGTATAAAAATGTGATGTGTCCACATTGTGTTTTGAAGCATTTCCTGTGGCAAGCACTATGTCTAACCTCACAAGTGAGGTACAATTTTTATCGGGAGACTTGGGGGAACGCTGGGTTGAAGGAAATTTGTGGCTCCTCTCAGATTCCAGAACTCTCTGTCACCGAAATGTGAGGAAAATGTGTTTTTTTAGCCAAATTGTGAGGCTTGCAAAGGATTCTGGGTAACAGAACCTGGTGAGAGCCCCACAAGTCACCGTGTCTTGGATTCCCCTAGGTCTCTAGTTTTAAAAAATGCACAGGTTTTGTAGGTTTCCCTAAGTGCCGGCTGAGCTAGAGGCCAAAATCCACAGGTAGGCACTTTGCAAAAAACACCTCTGTTTTCTGTGAAAACATTTGATGTGTCCACGTTGTGTTTTGGGACATTTCCTGTCACAGGCACTAGGCCTACCCACACAAGTGAGGTACCATTTTTATCGGGAGACTTGGGGGAACATAGAATAGCAAGTGTTATTGCCCCTTGTCCTTCTCTACATTTTTTCCTTCCAAATATATATGTAAAAAAGATGTCTTTTTGAGAAATGCCCTGTAATTCACATGCTAGTATGGGCACCCCAGAATTCAGAGATGTGCAAATAACCACTGCTCCTCAACACCTTATCTTGTGCCCATTTTGGAAATACAAAAGTTTTCTTGATACTTATTTTCGACTCTTTATATTTCAGCAAATGAATTGCTGTATACCCGGTATAGAATGAAAACCCACTGCAAGGTGTGGCTCATATATTGGTTCTGGGTACCTAGGGTTCTTGATGAACCTACAAGCCCTATATATCCTCACAGCCAGAAGAGTCCAGCGGACATAATAGTATATTGCTTTCAAAAATCCAACATTGCAGGAAAAAGTTACAAGTAAAACGTAGAGAAAAATGATTGTTTTTTTCTCTCAATTTAAAAATTTGTTTATTTCAGTTGTTATTTTCTGCAGGAAACCTTTGTAGGGTCTACACAAATTACACATTGCTGAATTCAGAATTTTGTATACTTTTCAGACATGTTTAGGTGTCTGGGATCCAGCATTGGTTTCATACCCATTTCTGTCACTGACTGGAAGCACAAACAATCTTGAAAATGGGGTATGTCCCAGTAAAATGCCAAAATTGTGTTGAAAAATTGGGGTTTCTAATTCAAGTCTGCCTGTTCCTGAAAGCTGGGAATCTGGTGATTTTAGCATCACAAGCCCTTTGTTGATGCCATTTTCAGGGGAAAAAACAGAAGCCTTCTTCTGCAGCCCTTTTTTCCCATTTTTTTTTTTTTTTAAAACAAAATTATCACTGTATTTTAGCTAATTTCTTGGCCTCCTTCAGGGGAACCCACAAAGTCTGGGTACCTCTAGAATCCCTAGGATGTTGGAAAAAAAGGACGCAAATTTGGCGTGGGTAGCTTATGTGGACGAAAAGTTGGGAGGGCCTAAGAGAGAACTATGCCAATAGGCAAAAAAATGCCTGGCACAGGAGGGGAAAAAGGCCTGGCAGAGAAGGGGTTAAAGTTCTTACAATGCAAAACATAAGATAAGAGGCTCGTTTGTAAAGCACACATTCTTCTCTGAGTAGTATTTGGTGCTACTGACAGATAACGTATGTTTGTTGTTACCTAACTCAATGGTATTCGTTTTATCAAAATTTAAATTATGAAATGCTGGTTAGGCTTGACCGGACTCAAACAGATGAATGTATAGTCAAACACTAATGACTTGAGGTGTTGCATTAGTCCACTGGGCTACCTTACTCGGCTTTCAATTACTGTTTCAATTAGTTTGTCCTGTCTAAATTTGCATCTGCCACTATTTTCCTCTTTTTTGACATAGCAAAACTGTTTTGTGCTGCGTGATTTTAATAATTCAGACACAATCATTTATGGCACACATCTGAAAGCACCTAATATATTTTTCTGAGATGTAAAGAACACCCACTTGCAAATATTAATTGCAAAAATGGAAGCCCTAGTTTATGAAATAATCAGAATTTGTTGTTTCTTTAACCCTATGATGTAACCAAATCGCACCATGAATACAAAGTTAAAATGCAAAGTCTTCATGGGAATAACTGACAGTCGTTCGCAAAAATAACAGGATTCATGCCATAAACAGTTTATGACTCAGGAACAAAGACATTCCAGTCATGGGCTAGCAAGCAGTCAAGACCTGCAAGCCCTAACATTTTTTAACAGTGCCCTTGTGCTTATTTTCTTTATCTTGCACAAACTTGCACTTCTAGCAGCTTAACCAGTATCAGCCGCATAGAGCTAAGTCGAAAATACATCTGCACGGGAACAATTATTTAAAAAATCCCTTTATGCTCTCATAGCCCAAGGGCTCTCCATTCCAGGGCGACTCAGCCTTCTAACAAAACTCAATTATTTTTGTAAAATACGGCAGCAAATTGTTCAACTGCTTGCTAATAGCATGACAGTATATTTTTATAATTAGGCTCTGGTTTCCTCATTGTGAACACATTTTGCGTAAATTGAGATTAGTCATGTCAACATCTTTAAGTCCCCGAAAAGGAAATACATGAAAAGTACTTGTTTACCAAATGACTGCTGCTTTGGTAATGTGACATTCTTTGAGCCCTCTGCTGGGGAAAAGGCCTCTTCTCTTCTGAGATAAGTATCAAAACTTGCACCTACCTCCGTAAATAAACTGGTTTGACCCCCTCTTCTGTCAGCTTTAATCAGTCATTTAAAAAGTAAATCTAGATGTCTGTGTCAAACCTAACCTTTCATAGCATTCATGTTAGCTTCATTTTGTTCACACTCCACCCACTGTAAAAGTGGGTGGTGGTAAACTGCAAATTTCGCTTTGCAGCATGGTTGTTTTATTCTTTCCATTATAGAAAATGTACACCGTAAATTAGACTACTTGCCTAGGCTTACTAAGGGGTTGCTCACATAAAATTCACGTGCACACATGCACTAGTCATATCAGGAAGTTTACTCATATTTGTACATTGTATGTGACTGATGTATTTAGTGGCCAGTGGGTGCTTGCATGGCAGAATAGTACTGTGCAACTAACAGGTGTTTACTCTAATACCCTTTCCTTGTCCGACACTTGTTTGGTGATATTCCCCAGTCTGGAGAAATCTTATTACCCACACCCAACCTATGGTGAGGTACGAAAGTGGAATGAATTGACCATGTTGTAACACTTGAGATCTACACAGTGCATACCCCTCCATTCCGTAAACCAGCAGTATATTATCAGCTGAAAACATAGCAGAATACCACTTTCTAAATAACGTGCTACAAAAATATTGTAACCAGCATTTAAACTACAAAAATATTGTGAAGGTAGATATTGCTAGACATTGGGTCTTTATTTGGGAGAGGTATGCACCCTGTCCAAGTAGGGACCACAATCCTAGTCATGGTAAGTCACAACACAACCTAAATTATCCTGTGTTCACCCTCCGGTAGCTTGGCACAAATCAGGCAGGCTTTAACTTACAAGGCAATCTGCAAAGTATTTGAGCAATAACTCATACAAACACAGTGAAAAACCCACAAAATGACTCCACACCAGGTAACAAAAATAAACTATGATTTTATCAATAAATTAAGACCAGATCAGCAAAAATACAATGTGTAGAAGTTGCAATATCAATCTTCAAAGAATATGCAAAATAGCACTTGAAATCCAATAGCATTCTAAGGGGTTACTTGAGGTAGCGCTTGGTGGAGGCAAAGTCAAAGTTCAGGCCATCTGGGATGGAGTGCAGGCTGGCTACAGTACCCTGGCAGGCCCTGGGGAACAAAGTACCTTTACTGGTCGCAGCAGTGAGATGCGTGATAAGATGTGTGGATCTGTCCCACACTTGATGGCAATGCGTCAGTTCCAAAGAAAAGCGCTGAAATTGAGATTCAAAGGTTAATGCATCAGGATTGTCCACGTTGTGGAAGGATGTGTCAATCTCTGTAGACAACTGTGGTGGCGAATCACCGTTCCAATGTGTTGGGCTTTCAAAGCTATGGGGCAGTTAAGGGAGCAATGCACCGATTTTACTCCCGCAACCGGGACGATGCACCATTTGTGCTACATGTAGACAGGAGATGCGTCGAATTCCATGTTGCAAGTCTCTCGGTCCACTTCCCAGAAACCAGGCACAGCAACAGGGATAGATACTTTGATGTCCCTGAGTCTAAAGCAACCGGAGGTAAGCCAACAAGCCCTTGGAGATCACTTGTGGTGTAAGGCAGAGTTCAAACCTCTGTCAGCAAGGTCAGAGAGCAGCAAAAAAGCAGTCCTTTCAGGTCAGCATTCCAGCTGAGTAACAGTCCTTGTTGCAGCACAGAAGTTCTTCTGATGGAAGGCTTGACTTAGATCTTGGCGGAGGAGAATAGTCTGTCACAAATGTGGCAGATATCCCATCCGCAGTATTACCATCCCATTATATCCTATGGAGTTTGTAATATGGCAGACAGGGTATCCGTCACGTTTGTGACAGACTTTACCATCAGCCTAGATCTAAATCCGGGCAGAGTCCAGTTGTAGGTCCAGAAGTGTCTGATTTGGTGGAGTCAGGGACCCGGTACTTAAACCCAAATGAAGGCCACTACTCTTTGAAGTGTAAGTATTCGCCTCTTCCTCCCATCCTACCCAGGAAGGGCCATCAGAATGCAGGTGTATATAGAAGGGTACTCAGCTACACCTAGCCTCCCTATGTTTGTGGCTGTTTGGAGGGAATGCGCAAAGTGTAACAGTCATCCAGCCCAGACATGTATTAGAGGCATGCTGTAAGGCACACAGAGCAGTAGTAGCAGAGAGATGCCTACTTGCTAAAAGTGACATTTCTAAAATAGTAATATTAAATCCAACTTTAACATTAAAGAGGATTTATCATTACTATTCCAAAGATATGAAACATGGTCCAACTACTCCTTTATGATCAGGAGCTACAGCTTAACGGTATTTTTTATGGAATTTCCAATGTTAGCCTATGTGGGGAGTAGACCACACAATAGTTAAAAACAGATTGAGGAGTTTTCCACAAGCAGGACATGTAAAGCTTAAAAGAACATACCCTGCCTTTTAAGTACGTTGCACCCTGCCCTCTAGGTCACCTAGGGCCTACCGTAGGGGTGATGTATTTGTAGTAAAAGGGGACTTTAAGGCTTGGCAAGGGCTTTTAAATGCCAAGTCGAGGTGGCTGTAAACTGTACACACAGGCCGTGCAATGGAAGGGGTGAGGTGTGGTAAAGGGGCTACTTGTATGGGTGGCACAATCAGTGCTGCAGGCCCACTAGTAGCATTTAATTAACTGGCCTTGGTCACATGTAGTGCACTTTACTAGGACTTATAAATAAATTAAATATGGCATTTTGGTAGTAGCCAATACTACCATGTTTAGGGGAAAGAGCACAAGCACTTTTGCACTGGTCGGTAGTGGTAAAGTGTGCAAAGGCCTAAAGCAAACAAAAATGAGGTCTGAAAAATGTAGGGAGGCAGGCAGAAAGGTGTGGGAAGGCCGTCCTAAGGCTGTCAGCTCTAACAGGTATATATAAGAATCACAGATTTACTACACTCTACATAAATTTACCTTGACAAAATATATAGCTTTATGGTATGTTAAGAACAGGAAATGTATACTTACCTATATGGACTTACTTTCATAATATTTTAATTGTCAATATTCTGACCTCGATATTTTTAGCAAAAAATGTCTGTGCTCATTATTCAGCAAATTGCTCTGTAGAAAGCCTATGGAGATTGAAAGCACTATTAAATATGCAGTACACATAGTTGCCCAATTTGCAAATCAGGCCAGTTTTGATCTTGTAAAGACATACTGCATGGGCAAAATATGAGAGACCGTACACATTTGTGTTTGCTGCAGGCAATGTTTGTTATAATATCAAGTAAATAAACAGTTAAAATTAAAACTGGCCCACCTGTCTATAAAACAGGCCCACTACCTTCTATAAAAACAGCACACAAACTGATCTGTCAGACCAGACCATCAGGAACTGCCAGTCCAACTCTGTATGCCACTGACATATTTTGAATTTAAAATACGCAAGGCCTGATTCACAAAGGTGAACTTACACCTTTGTGTAAGTTTACTATTTTTTGGTATTCACAAACTCCAATTTTAATAGCAATTTTCTGACTGCGGAGAGTCTGCAGTCTGGGTGAAGAACTAAACACAGGAAAAGATAGGACAGGCCTTTTTGGGTGCTGGGTCTCCACCACGAGCGCAGAGTCTCTGAAGTCATAAAATATCAATGTGAAACCACACTAGAAATTACAGTTAGTACATAAACACATTTCAGTAGTGCAGGCTCAGTTACCTATGTCCTACCAAAGTGTAGATTTAATATGTCTCTATCCACTTATAAGCACTTTACTCTTGTGAGATAGTACCCTAAAAAGCCTATTGCAGCCCACATGAAATAACAGTAATCAAGAGCATATCTGTCTTTTAATTGGTGACACCCACAGTTAGAAAGAATGCAAAGGTGCAGAGATTACCCATAAACTACAGTTGCCATGCACAGTGCATCCGGAAGCACACCCTATCATACTGTCCTATCTACAGTGACCTGGAACAGGAACCAGGTCTCCATCTTGGATACATATGACTAAGATCCGCAACATATGAACTTCTTTTAGAGTAGTTATGCCAATACTTAGATGGACGGTTCCCTAACCGCCATCTCCCTGGTAGCCATAGACACCAGGTTGCCATTCCTTTCCATGATATACCCCTGATTCTACCATGCAGCCGTTAACCAGTTCAGTTCGAAATGTAAACTCCAGAGCATGTTCTCTAGTGACACTTGACACTACTGCATTCTTGTTTTGCCTGTCCCACCAATACAATTATTTGTTATGGTGATACTTGACAAACAAAATGACTAGGTTGAAGCCAGGGGAATTGTTCATTCTACTCAAGATGGATTTTGCAAGAAGATGTTCATAATGCATAGCATGGTGGTGCTTGTGGTATGAACTTGTAGATCTCTTGCCCGTAGCATGGTACTTCAGAAGTATCTATGGCCCTCATTGTGAGTCTGGTGGTTCTAGAACCGCCAGAAGGGAGGTGGCGGTCTGACCGCTGCCTAAGCAGTGGTCTGACCACTCTGGTGGCTGTCAGACTGCCATATAATAACAATGGTGGTTCAGCCACAGTTGGACAGCCAGCACCACCAGTTTCCCTCCACTGGATGGACTGGCTGTGCTGGTGGTCTTATCCGCCAGGGTAGCGCTGCATGTAGTGCCCCCCCTGGGGATTACGACTCCCCTCTCCACCAGCTTCAACATGGCAGGTGCCCCATCATGGAAAAGCTGGCAGAGACGGGGCGCAGGGGCAGCGCAGGGGCCCCCATGGACATCCCAGTCTTGCTTTTCAGTGTCTGCTTAGCAGACAGTGAAAAGATTGACAGGTGCTGTTGCACTCTACACACCGCAACATTGCCACCGGAAGATATTGGACTTGTTGATGCCTGGGGGCTAGAGGGAGGCAAAGGTCAAAGGTTTAATTTTTACAACAAAAAATAAGGGCACTATTTTAGAATCGATTTCTTTCTAGTGGACATAAAGTTAGGTAGAACCAGTAAAAAAGTGGGACATATTCCTTAGCAACTGTCTGATCACTCAGCAGTTATCCTACAGCTCAGGTTAGATAAAGCTCCTGCCTTTCTGAGATGGAATGTAAACCGATATTTTTAATATTGTATACCATATTAAAAATGATGGATGAGAATAATTTAAAGTATATAGTTATATTTCAAGAAAAAATATTGTTACATTCATTTTTAAATTTACAATGATTCGAGAACTAAGTAAAATTTAAATACACGTATGTTTTATCTCTAGATTTTTTTAACATTGAAAAATGTTTTTATATCTTTAACTAGAATACATGATTTAAATTAATTTAACATTTTGTTTCCTATGGAGTATTATTTTAAGTCCTTACCTCCATTATTTTCTATGAGACAGAATTGAAGAGTGGCTGGCCATATCTGGTGCTAAACTTACTCCAGCGCTGAGCTTCAGTGTATTTACAACTGTTTCGGGTCTTTTTTGGCTGTAGTAACTTTAGAAGTACAGTTTATGCATAGGAATGAGCTTACTCTTTTGTAGGTTGGAAAATATTTTAGAAAATGATGTTTAAGACATGATAATCATAATCTGACATACTACTAATTAAAGTTTCCCTCAACCCCCGACTCATTATAATCTTAAATATAATTAGACTTTGTCCATATATGACCTTTTCAATTGATCGGAGTGTCACTTTTCTCCAATATATGAAAAAGTAGCTACCAGTCTTCACTCAGTAAATATAGTACCCAAAAAGGCATGTCATTGAATGTGAGCTCAAAATAATATTGTGCTACATTTTAAAAGATATTTCCTTCTTGGGAGACTAGTAGAATGTATATATGTCACAATATGATGTAACAACATATCGTCCGATGATATAATTGTGTCCTGATTATCTACTACCACAATATGGTAAACATACTTCTATATTGAGATAAGTATAGAAATACAGCTCATATCTCCATACCTACCTGCCTGGAAGATATCTACATTATCAAGGTATAGAGAAGTATTTTAGGAGGTGATTGTAATAAGATTATGGATCCTTTACTTGATCACCAATCCAAGGTAAAAGTTCTAGCCTCTAAAATGCATAAATTGTTTCACTCAGCTATTACACACCAACATCTTATTGATTCATGGAGGCTTTATAATCCTTCTTCCACAGAATACTCCTTTTATTTTCCTGTCCATGACTATCTCTCTAGACTTGATCATAGTTTCATTAGTAAATCTGTTTCCCAAAATATTATTGGTTCTTCACTAGGACCTATTTTGATTTAGGACCATGCTCTAGTAGTTACTGACTTTGGGCCTGATTATGAGTCTGGCTGTCAGAAAATCTGACCAACAGACTCGAGGTGAGGAGACCACTGCAGTGCTGGCGGTCTCCCCACCCCACCCATTACAAGTTTTCTACTGGGCTGACCAGCACAACTTCCATATTCGGAGGTTCCCGCCAGTCAGGCCAGGGGAAACTGCGATAATAATGGACTGGACTGCCCATAGAGCAGAGTCCAATGCCGTCACACAGTGGGTCCGTCCAGCATCTTTGAAATGCACATTGTCTGCAAAGCAGACAGTGTGCATTCCGAGGTTACTGAGGAGGGGAGCCCCTGCACTGCCAATGATATTGGCATGGGCAGTGTAGGGCCCCCGTGGCCCCTAGCACACCCTTATCACCCACTTTTTCATGGCAGGCTCCCCGCCATGGAAAGGCTGGTGGTAAGATGAGCTGTAATCAGTTAGGTGGCGCTGAGTTCAGTGCCGCCTTGGCTTAGTACAACTCAGACCGCTATCACCCTATAGGGAACAATATTTGCAGCGAGAACTGCGGTCTCCTGGCAGGTCCGCCCACCAGGGTTGTAATGTGGCAGTCAGACCACCACAGTTGTGGCGGTCCAACTGCCAACGTGAGGATGGGTGGTCCTTGGACGGTCAGCTTCATAATGAGGCCCTTTGACTTAACCCCAACCCAACTGCAGTAGACCCCAACTTCTCGTCATCTTTTCTTTTCCTTGCTACAGAATGCTTCTCTTTTCATGATGATCCCAAAATCTCCCCAAACATTCTTTGGGATACTTTTAAAGCTGGGGCTCATGGATTTATCATTGACTTTTTGATTAAAAAGAACAGATATTTTAATAAAGAACATGAATCCTTTCTATCCCCTATTAAAAAATAGAACATCAATACCATCTGATGAAATTTAAATATGCCCTAAAAGAGCTTGGTAAAGCCAAAATGAAGGTTAATGAATATTCTACTAATAATGCATCTTCCATATTATTTAAACAAAGTGCCTGTTGCAATAAGGGTAATAATGAAACCGGCAGACTGTTACCCTAAGGTCAGAAAACAATGCAATCATATTGGCACTGTATGTGATTCCCAGGATTCTCATTTCTTTCAAGATTAAGACATATTAAGTGTGTTTGTTACATTAGAATTTTCTTTCATTTCTCCAATCTTCTATTACCAAGATTATTACAAATATTTACTTTTTTCTCTGCTGCTCATTTGGTATTTGGCACCATTTGCCTGATTCATAAAGAAGGGAAAGATTGATTATATCGTAAAGATTATAGCCTAATTTCTCTTGTAAATGTAGATTACAAACTTTGCTAAACTTTTTGTGTTGAACCTACTCTTCCCACTTTAATAGGCAGGGAACAGTCAGGATTTATAAAGGGGTGCCTTGCTTTGGATAATACTTAATTATTCTTTCATGTCCTTAGTAAAGCCTCCCTTCTTTCTTATCCTCCAGCAGCTGTAACAATACATGCAGAAAAGGCTTTTGATAGGATTGATTGGAACTTTATGTTCAAATCTTTATCTTGGCATGGCCTTGGACCCAGGATTATATCCTTAATCTCTTTATTATATATTTCCTCAAAAGCCTCAGTTCTTGTCAATGGGAAGACTTCCACTTATTTCTCTCCCCACCGGGGAGTTCAACAAGGTTGCCCTTTAACCCCAGTACTTTTTGTTTTTCAATCTGGAACCCTTCCTCTCCCATACATGTAGTAACTCTTATATTTCTGGCTTTCAGTACGGAACTAACCAATTGAAATGATCAGTTTATATTGATGACATACTCTTCTTCATATTGAAATCCTGCTTCCTCGATTCTGGCTTTATTCACAGTACTTTCTAATTTCGTCTCAGTTTCATGATCCAAAATTAATTCAGATAAGACTGAAATGTTACCACTCAATTAATTCACGTTCAAACATGCATTTCAATTCTCTGTTTTTCAATGGAATTCTTCAAAGATTAAATATATGGGACTTTGGTTTACTGCATTAATTAGTGATTCAGTTTCCTTTGTTCTCAAGGAAACTTTACCCACAATTCACTTGTTACTATCGTCCTGGAATCCTCTTTTACTTTCTTGGCGGGGTCATATTGACTCTATCAAAATGATGGTTGCTTCCATATTATTATATATTCTAGCTATGATTCCCGTACTAATACCTTCTATTTATTTAAAAAAATAGATTCTCTTATTTCTAAATGTTTATGGAGGCAGAAAACATCTAGGGTTTCTTTTGTAAAACTGAAGCAATCTAAGAGTTATGTTGGTTTGAATTTTCCAGACTGTCCTTCCTATCATGAAGCTTTTTGTGTGTGATAATCATCTTTGTGGAATTCCAAGCTCCCTCCATCTCTTTTCCATTGTGGTTTGACATTGAAATATCATTCCTTCATCTGATTTATTTCTCCCCTTCATCATATATTTTTTCTACACCCCTTTTTAAATACGCTTGTCGCTGTTGAAGCCTTACTACTTTTTCAATTCTACACAATCATACTACGTTTCTTAACTAATCTCTATAGTACAATAACGTTTTTAAAGTAAATAAATCTTTTTATTGGCTCTGTTAGAGATAGAAAGGCATTATCTGGGTAAAGAATTTATTTGTGAAAGATGCTCCTATATCTTTCCCACCTCTTTCAAAAAACATTTAATTATCCGAAACACTTCCAAAAGAAATTCTGTCTTAGATCTTTTTTATTTACTACTAGAATCTCCTTCACCTGTTTCATCCTTCTCAAGATCCTCACCTACATGAGACCTATCACCTAAGCCCCCATCATCTATAAATCATTTATCCCTCAAGATCCTTCTTGTTCTAACTCCAAAATAGAAAATGTATGGAAGTCCAAACTGAACCGTTCCTGGTCTACTGTGTTCTGGATCCAAATTTGGTCTAGGCTTTACAAAGTATCCTGAAATACTAGCACCATACAAACTTGTTTTTTTCTATATAATAGACTTTACATAACCCCATCTCTTATTGATGAAATCTTTGTGGATATCAATAATAAATGTTGGTCTTGTCAGCACCGTAAAAGTGAACTAATGCATATATTATTTTGGTGACAAACACAATTACTTTTTGGCACAAATTTTGGTCTCAGATTGCAAAGATTCTTCATATCCAATGTTCCTTTTTCCCCTTTTCATGCATTTCTAGGGAGTTTAGTTAAAACTAATTACACTACTTCATATAAGACTACATTATTAGATATATTATTGGCATAATCTTTTAAGAAAATCACTGCTTATTTGGAAATGTTCTTCAAAGCTCTCTTACAAAGCTTGCTGGTGTAATGTTTCTCATCATCATAAACTGGATACAGCTTTATAGCTCATTCTTTTATACCAAAAAATTGCCATTGACACAAATTGCAACACCATTGCAACAAGTGTTGTGCATCTTTTACTAATACAAGTTGCATACAATCAGAATATTTTAAAACCTCATGAAATGATGAATTCTCTGTCACTACCCATTTACTTACAATTAGTGTTTTACTATAGAATTATTAATATGTTATCACTTGGTACACACTTACCGTCTTAATTTTCTTTTTCTTTCTAACTATTTTAGCTACTTGTTTTATATTTTATCTAGCTTTAGCCCCCTCCCCCCTTTTTCGCCATGTACATGACATGGTACTTCTTATAATCCAATCACATTGCCATAATTGTTGCACTGACAACAGGCTGGCAGAGAAGACCACCGTATTATGACCAAGGTTTATGGTGTGGTCATACCATCACGGACACCCAGTCAAAAGCCAACTGTGTGAAAGGAGACACTAAGACCCATATTTATACTATTTTAGCACCGCATTTGCTTCGTTTTTTTACCCAAAATCGGAGCAAACTTACAAACTACAATTGTATCCTGGAAGTTTGCGCTGCTTTTGCGTAAAAAAATTATGCAAATGCAACGCTAAAAAAGTATAAATAAGGGCCTAACCTTCAGGAAGCCAGACTCGGCCGGAGCCACAATGGAACCAGAACTACACGTCTCCCTGCTGCTCCTTCTTGCCCAGAGACACCAGAATCAATGCCAAAGAAGACAACAACAACCACAAGTGCATACACTTACCTGTCACTGTTGTAAATTGTCAAAGTACACACACAACATACCAATTAGGAATGGGTGGCGAGGGTGACACTCCCACGTAACCTGACACTGACATGCACACTCACAGTCAGCCACATACATACCCGCACATACACAGTATACACACTACGACCATCACACACACATCAAAAACACACACCTACTCCCAGAAACCCAGCACCGGTACAGTCACACACAGCACACAACATCACCAAACGACACTACAACACCACACCTCAAAACCATCAAACCATTGGCAAGCACCCACAATAGACACTACCCATTGACAAATCACAGATACAACCCCACGTTCCACCAAGAGGGAAGTAACACACATTATCACACAACCATACAACACATCCAACAAACACACATCACAATGTATCTGACATACCATTCACCACACACGCACAAGCACATAGTTAAAGCACACAAAGGCGCACAACACTGTAGCAAACAAATGTCAACACAAACACCACTCAATACCACAACAACAACATGTCCCCAACATACACATGGCCATCACACAACACACACACATCACTAGGGAACAAATGCACTGCACACAACCTCAAATGCTGCCCAGACAAAACAGGTAAGCACAACCACCACTTACACACAAATAGTCCCACACAAACAATGTCAGCCATTTTCAAATATACTCTAAGAAAACACAATCCAGGACAATATATAACATCAAAATCAACAACTGGTTGGTCCAATGATATATTATAAATAAGAATGAATATTAAAATGTTCAAGGCCATAGGCCAGTCCAAATAGAAATTGTGCAACATGCACTTGATGCACATCTTGGTGCCCCGAACTTGACCTCTGACTGCCATGAAACCTCTACAGGTAGAGGCATCAAGGATTAGGATTAGGAGATCAGAAGGGGGGGTTTGGGCTTAGCCTTGGGATGGGTGATCTTTGGAATTGGGCTTGGGACCAGGGTTTTAGGTCTAGGTTTAGGGAAGGGTTGGGCTCTCTTAGGGTAGACTTCTTGGTGGCGGGTGGGGCGTGGGTACTTGCTGGGGGATAGGGGAGTACTTAGGTGGAAGGGAAAAGTCTTTTTTTAGACCCAAGAGCCAGTCATCACAAGAGGGTTTGGAAGTGAAGGTTGAAGGAACTGATTAGTTTCTCCTCAGATGGGGTAAGGGGCAGTTTGGAGGGGCATAAAAAGGAAAGGAAAGGCTTTCTCTTTCCTTTCATGTCTCTCTAAGCATTCCTGCAGCACGATCGCATAGCGATCGTCCTGCAGGAATGTCCACTAGACACCAGGGAGTATGTTTACTTTAGGTAAAGAAATAAGGGAAGCTGCCCCTTGGACAAGGGTTGCTCACCAAAGGGGGCATTTTTTAGGCCATTTCTGTCCATCTTGGGGGCAGATCGACCTATTTTAATTAGGCCCCCAGAGGGGAGTGTCCCCTTAGGCTTTAAGCCTTTTCTGCCCCCCTTTGATGCAGATCACCCTATTTTTATTATGCCAATCTGCCCCCCCAAGAGGGCAGAAACCACTAGATACCAGGGATTTTTTAAAAATCATTTTACCTAAGGGTAGCAGCCCCTTGGGCGAGGGCTGTTCCCCATGGAGGCATATTATATTAGTACATTTCTGCCCCCTTTGAGGGTAGATCTGCCTATTTCTATTAGGCCCATCTCCCCAAGGGGGACAGAAACCACCTAGGCACCAGGGATTGTTGTGTGTATGTATATGTTTTGTTTTGGGGGGGCGGCCCCTTGGGCATGGGTCGCACCCCTGGGGGCACTTTACTGGTGGCCATTTCTGCCTCCCTTGGGGCAGAGTGGCCTATATTAAATAGGTGTTTCTGCCCCCATGGGGGCAGAAAACGCTTAGTCACCAGGAATTGGTGTGTGTGTGCTTTGTTTGGGAGGGCTGGCCCCTTGGACAAGGGTCGCTCCCCATGGGGGCATATTACTGTGGATCATTTCTGCCCCCCTCGGGGGCAGATCAGCCTATTTTTGTTAGGCCCATCTGCCCCCAACGGGAGCAGAAACCACTTAGACACCAGGGATCATCATGTGTGTGTGTGTGTTTTGTTTTGGGGGTGCCCCCTTGACCAAGGGTCGCTCCCCATGGGGGCACATTACTGATGGCCATTTTTTCCCCCCTGGGGGAAGACCAGCCTATTTTTATAAGGCCTATCTGTCCCTAAAGGGGGCAGAAAGCCCACTAGACACCAGGGAAGATTACTTTTTTTAAAAGAGAGTGGGGGTATGGCAACACCCCTACCCCAAATAAATGGGGACAAAGTTGTTTTGCCCACCGGTGAGCAGATGGGGTAATTACCCCCAATCCATTCCCCAGGGGGCAGAAAGCCTACTAGCCACCAGGAAATTAAAGAAATAGATGGGTGGAGGCTGCCAACCAGTATAGGCATGGTAATACCCCAACTGAAGGGGGTAACAGTCTTTCAGCCCCTCTGCAAACTAAAGGATCTTATCCCAACGGCAAGCAAGAGGACATTTGATTATTTGGGGTTTTAATTTTACAATTTGGGCCAAGAGAGCTTGGCTAACTTCCAATATCGTCCCACTTGGAATAGTGAGCAGCTGTACTTTTTGGACTTTGGGTTGCTGCCACCTAGAAAAATCTACCAGACCTAAACACATCTAAAAAACTAAACATCTGTTTCCAGGGTGGCATGCTTCACATGCACCCCACAACATTTTCTTACCCACAGTGCCCCCCTGCAATCCTCCAACTTTGCTTGAAATCACCAATTTTTCCTATACTTTTGTGATGGAACCTTCTGGAATCCTCAGGACTCCACAAAATTCCTACCACCCAGTATTGTTGCATCTATACCGATAAAAACTTCTACCCCACTTGTCAGTCTGAAAACCTTTTTTTTAGGTGTTCATGTTGTGTTTTAAACCCTTCTCTGTCGCGGTCACTAGGCGTACCCACACAAGTGAAGTACCATTCTTTTAAGGAGATATGGGAGAATGCTGGGTGGAAGGAAGTTTGTGGCTCATCTCAGATTCCAGAACTTTGCAGCACCAAAATGTGAGGAAAAAGTGTTTTAGACACATTTTGTGATTTGCAAAGGGTAACAGAACCCAGTGAGAGACCCACAAATTGCCCCATCCTGGAATTCCTTAGGTGTCTAGTTTTTAAAAATGCACAGCTTTGCTAGGTTTCCCTAGGTGCTGGTTGAGCTAGAGGCCAAAATCCACAGCTAGGCACTTTGCAAAAAAAACAGGTTAGTTTTAATTAGAAAAATTTCATGTGTTTACGTTGGGTTTTGGGGAATTTCCTGTCGCTGGCACTATTCCTCTCGACACAAGTAAGGTACCATTTTTATGGGGAGGCTTGGGGGAATGCTGGATCGAAGAAATTTTGGGGCTCCTCTCAGATTCCCGAGCTTTCCATCACTGAAATGTAAGGAAAAAGTGTTTTTTGCTAGATTTTGAGGTTTGCAAAGGATTCTGGGTAACAGAACTTGGTGGGAGCCCCACAAGTCACCCCATCCTGGATTCCCTTAGGTGTCTAGTTTCCAAAAATGCACAGGTTTGTTAGGTATTGGTAGGTTAATGCTGAGCTAGAGGCCAAAATCCACAGCTAGGCGCTTTCCAAAAAACACTTCAGATGCAAATGTAAATGTTTGATGTGTCCATGTTGCGTTTTGGGGTGTTTTCTGTCCCGGGCACTAGGCCTACCCACACAAGTGTGGTACCATTTTTATCAGGAGACTTGGGGAATACAGAGTAGAAGAACATGTGTTATTGCCAATTGTCTTTCTCTACATTTTTCCTTCCAAATGTAAAACAGTGTGTAAGAAAGAAGTCTATTTGAGAAATGCCCTCTAATTCACATGCTAGTATGGGGATGACTGTATTCAGAGATGTGCAAATAACCACTGCTTCTCAACACCTTATCTTGTGCCCATTTCAGAAATACAAAGCTTTCCTTGATACCTATTGTTCTCTCTTTATATTGTACCAAATGAATTGGTGTGTACCCAGAATCCAATGAAAACCCATTACAAGATGCAGCTCATTCATTGTCTCTGAGTACCTAGGGTTCTTGATGAACCTATGAGCTCTTTATAGCATTGCAACCAGAAGAGTCCAGCAGACGTAATGGTATATTGCTTTAAAAACACTGCCATAGATGAAAAAAGTTACAGAACAAAACGTGGACAGAAATTTATGTTTTTTTATAACTCAAGTTCAATATTTGTTTATTTCAGATGCTACTTTCTGTAGGAAAACCTTGAAGGATCTACACAAATGACCCATGGCTGAATTCAGAATTTTGCCTACTTTTCAGAAATGTTTAGCTGTCTGGGACCCACCATTGTTTTCACAGCCATTTATGTCACTAACTGGAAGGAGGCTATAGGCACAAAAAAGTAATAATGGCGTATGTCCCGATAAAAAAGCTAAAACTGTGTTGAAAAATGTTGTAGGAGGTTGCTCTGTATGCACTATTTCTAAGTAAGAAATAGCATGCACAGAGTCCAAGGGTTCCCCTTAGAGGTAAGATAGTGGCAAAAAGAGATAATTCTAATGCTCTATTTTGTGGTAGTATGGTCGAGCAGTAGGCTTATCAGAGGGTAGTGTTAAGCATTTGCTGTACACACACAGGCAATAAATGAGGAACACACACTCAAAGACAATTCCAGGCTAATAGGTTTTTATATAGAAAAATATCTTTCCTTAGTTTATTTTAAGAACCACAGGTTCAAGATTTACAAGTAATACTTCAAATGAAAGGTATTTCACTTAGGTAACTTAGGAACTTTGAATCAGCAAAATAGCATGTACAGTTTTCACAAAAATGGCAATAAGCTATTTTAAAACTAGACACACTGCAATTTTCAACAGTTCCTGCGGAGGTAAGTGTTTGTTAGTTTTGCAGGTAAGTAAACCAGTTACAGGGTTCAAAGTTGGGTCCAAGGTAGCCCACCGTTGGGGGTTCAGGGCAACCCCAAAGTTACCACACCAGCAGCTCAGGGCCGGTCAGGTGCAGAGGTCAAAGTGGTGCCCAAAACGCATAGGCTTCAATGGAGAAGGGGGTGCCCCGGTTCCAGTCTGCCAGCAGGTAGGTACCTGCGACTTCGGAAGGCAGACCAGGGGGGTTTTGTAGGGCACCGGGGGGACACAAGTCAGCACAAAAAGTACACCCTCAGGAGCACGGGGGCGGCAGGGTGCAGAGTGCAAACAGGCGTCGGGTTTGCAATGGAGTTCAATGGGGGACCCGGGGGTCTCTTCAGCGAAGCAGGCAGGCAAGGGGGGGGCTCATCGGGGTAGCAATCACCTGGGCAAGGAAGAGGGCCACCTGGAGGTCGCTTCTGCACTGGAGGTCGGATCCTTCAGGTCCTGGGGGCTGCGGGTGCAGTGTCTTTACCAGGTGTCGGGTTCTTAGAAGCAGGCAGTCGCGGTCAGGGGGGCCTCTGGATTCCCTCTGCAGGCGTCGCGGGGGGGATCAGGAGGGTCAACTCTGGCTACTCACAGGGTCGCAGTCGCCGGGGAGTCCTCCCTGTAGTGTTGTTTCTCCGCAGGTCAAGCCAGGGTCATCGGGTGCAGAGTGCAAATTCTCATGCTTCCGGCGGGAAACGTGTTGTCTTTAAAAGTTGCTTCTTTGTTGCAAAGATGTTTCTTCTTTGGAGCAGGGCCACTGTCCTCGGGAGTTCTTGGTCCTTTTAGATGGAGGGTAGTCCTCTGAGGCTTCAGAGAGCGCTGGACCCTGTGGAATGCGTCGCTGTTGCAGTTTATCTTGAAGTGGGGAGACAGGCCGGTAGGGCTGGGGCCAAAGCAGTTGGTGTCTCCGTCTTCTCTGCAGGGCTTCAGGTCAGAAGTCCTTCTTCATCTTCAGGTTGCAGGAATCTATCTTGCTAGGTTCTGGGAGCCCCTAAATACTCAATTTAGGGTTGTGTTTAGGTCTGGGGGGTCAGTAGCCAATGGCTACTAGCCCTGAGGGTGGCAACACCCTCTTTGTGCCTCCTCCCTGAGGGGAGGGGGGGAATCCTCCATCTGCAAGATGGAGGATTTCTGAAAGTCAGAGTCACCTCAGCTCAAGACACATTAGGGGCTGTCCTGACTAGCCATTGACTCCTCCTTGTTTTTCTCATTATCTCCACTGGCCTTGCCGCCAAAAGTGGGGCCGTGGCTGGAGGGGGCGGCAATCTCCACTAGCTGGAGTGCCCTGGGGCGCTGTAACAAAGGGGTGAGCCTTTGAGGCTCACCGCCAGGTGTTACAGTTCCTGCAGGGGGAGGTGAGAAGCACCTCCACCCAGTACAGGCTTTGTTACTAGCCACAGAGGGACAAAGGCACTCTCCCCATGTGGCCAGCAACATGTCTGGTGTGTGGCAGGTTGGCAAAACTAGTCAGCCCACACTGGAAGTCGGGTATGTTTTCAGGGGGCATCTCTAAGATGCTCTCTGGGGTGTATTTCACAATAAAATGTACACTGGCATCAGTGTGCATTTATTGTGCTGAGAAGTTTGATACCAAACTTCCCAGTCTTCAGTGTAGCCATTATGGTGCTGTGGAGTGACAGACTCCCAGACCATATACTCTTATGGCTACCCTGCACTTACAATGTCTAAGGTTTTGCTTAGACACTGTAGGGGCATAGTGCTCATGTACCTATGCCCTCTCCTATGGTATAGTGCACCCTTCCTTAGGGCTTTAAGGCCTGCTAGAGGGGTGACTTATCTCGACTTAGTCATTTTCTCCCCACCAGCACACACAAGCTGGCAAGCAGTGTGTCTGTGCTGAGTGAGGGGTCCCCAGGGTGGCATAAGACATGCTGTAGCCCTTAGAGACCTTCCCTGGCATCAGGGCCCTTGGTACCAGGGGTACCAGTTACAAGGGACTTACCTGGATGCCAGGGTGTGCCAATTGTGGAAACAAAGGTACAGGTTAGGGAAGGAACACTGGTGCTGGGGCCTGGTTAGCAGGCCTCAGCACACTTTCAAATCATAACTTGGCATCAGCAAAGGCAAAAAATCAGGGGGTAACCATGCCAAGGAGGCATTTCCTTACACAACCCCCCCCCCCAAACAAAAGAGGAGGAGACTAACCTTTCCCAAGAGAGTCTTCATTTTCTAAGTGGAAGAACCTGGAAAGGCCATTTGCATTGGCATGGGCAGTCCCAGGTCTGTGTTCCACTATAAAGTCCATTCCCTGTAGGGAGATGGACCACCACAACCGTTTTGGATTTTCACCTTTCATTTGCATTAGCCATCTGAGAGGTCTGTAGTCAGTTTGAACTACAAAGTGAGTACCAAAGAGGTATGGTCTCAGCTTCTTCAGGGACCAAACCACAGCAAAGGCCTCCCTCTCAATGGCACTCCAACACTGCTCCCTCGGGAGTAACCTCCTGCTAATGAAAGCAACAGGCTGGTCAAGGCCATCATCATTTGTTTGGGACAAAACTGCCCCTATCCCATTTTCAGGGGCATCAGTCTGCACAATGAACTGCTTGGAGTAATCTGGAGCTTTTAGAACTGGTGCTGTGCACATAGCTTGTTTCAGGGTGTCAAAGGCCTGATGGCATTCTATAGTCCAGTTTACCTTCTTGGGCATTTTCTTGGAGGTAAGTTCTGTGAGGGGTGTCTCTATTGATCCATATCCCTTCACAAACCTCCTGTAGTACCCAGTCAAGCCAAGGAATGCCCTGACTTGAGTCTGGGTTTTTGGAGCTGCCCAGTCCAGAATAGTCTGGATCTTGGGCTGGAGTGGCTGAACTTGGCCTCCACCTACAAGGTGTCCCAAGTAAACCACAGTTCCCTGCCCTATCTGACATTTGGATGCCTTGATAGAGAGGCCTGCAGCTAGCAGGGCCTTCAAAACCTTCTTCAGGTGAACCAGGTGATCCTGCCAGCTTGGGCTAAAGACAGCAATATCGTCACGATAAGCTGCACTAAAGGACTCCAAGCCAGCAAGGACTTGATTCACCAACCTTTAGAAGGTGGCAGGGGCATTCTTTAAACCAAAGGGCATAACAGTGAACTGATAGTGCCCATCAGGTGTGGAGAATGCTGTCTTTACTTTTGCTCCTGGTGCCATTTTGATTTGCCAGTACCCTGCTGTCAAGTCAAAGGTACTTAAGTATCTGTCAGCACCTAGTTTGTCAATTAATTCATCTGCCCTTGGAATGGGATGGGCATCTGTCTTGGTGACAGAATTAAGTCCTCTGTAGTCCACACAAAACCTAATCCCTCTATTTCCATCTTTGGTGTGAGGTTTGGGGACTAAGACCACTGCGCTAGCCCAGGGGCTGTCAGAGTGCTCAATGACTCCCAATTCCAGCATCTTGTGGACTTCCACTTTGATGCTTTCCTTAACTTGGTCAGACTGTCTGAAAACTTTGTTTTTGACAGGCATGCTGTCTCCTGTGTCCACATCATGGGTACACAGGTGTGTCTGACCAGGGGTTAGGGAAAAGAGCTCAGCAAACTCCTGTAAGACCTTCCTACAGTCAGATTGCTGTTGGCCAGAGAGGGTGTCTGAATAGATCACTCCATCTACTGAGCCATCTTTAGGGTCTGTGGAGAGGAGATCAGGGAGAGGTTCACTCTCAGCTTCCTGGTCCTTATCTGTTACCATCAACAGATTCACATCTGCCCTGTCATGAACGAGTTTGAGGCGGTTCACATGGATCACCCTTTTGGGGGTCCTGCTAGTGCCTAGGTCTACCAGGTAGGTGACCTGACTCTTTCTTTCTAGCACTGGGTAAGGGCCACTCCATCTGTCCTGAAGTGCCCTGGGAGCCACAGGCTCCAGAACCCAGACTTTCTGCCCTGGCTGAAATTCAACCATAGCTGCGTTTTGGTCATACCACATCTTCTGGCGTTGTTGGCTGGCCTCAAGGTTTTTGCTTGCCTTTTCCATGTACTCTGTCATCCTGGAACATAGGCCTAGTACATAGTCCACTATATCTTGTTTAGGCTCATGAAGAGGTCTCTCCCAGCCTTCTTTTACAAGAGCTAGTGGTCCCCTTACAGGATGGCCAAACAGAAGTTCAAAGGGGGAAAACCCTACTCCCTTCAGAGGCACCTCTCTGTAGGCGAAAAGCAGACATGGCAAGAGGACATCCCATCTCCTTTTGAGTTTTTCAGGGAGCCCCATGATCATGCCTTTCAATGTCTTGTTAAATCTCTCTACAAGGCCATTGGTTTGTGGATGGTATGGTGTGGTGAATTTGTAAGTCACCCCACACTCATTCCACATATGCATTAGGTATGCTGACATGAAGTTGGTACCCCTGTCAGACACCACCTCCTTAGGAAATCCCACTCTGGTAAAGATACCAATGAGTGCTTTAGCTACTGCAGGGGCAGTAGTGGACCTAAGGGGAATTGCTTCAGGGTACCTAGTGGCATGATCCACTACCACTAGGATATACTGGTTCCCTGAGGCTGTGGGAGGTTCAAGTGGACCCACTATGTCCACACCCACTCTTTCAAAGGGGACCCCCACCACTGGAAGTGGAATGAGGGGGGCCTTTGGATGTCCACTTGTCTTACCACTGGCCTGACAGGTGGCACAGTAGACACAAAACTCCTTTACTTTCTGGGATATGTTGGGCCAATAGAAATGGTTAACTAACCTTTCCCAAGTCTTGGTGTGTCCCAAATGTCCAGCAAGTGGAATATCATGAGCTAAGGTTAGAATTAACTTCCTAAACTCCTGAGGCACTACCACTCTCCTAGTGGCACCAGGTTTGGGATCTCTTGCCTCAGTGTAGAGGAGTCCATCTTCCCAATAGACTTTATGTGTTCCAATTATTTTTCCTTTGGTCTCTTCAGCAGCTTGCTGCCTAAGGCCTTCAAGAGAGGGATATGTTTCTTGTCCCTTACACAACTGTTCCCTTGTGGGTCCCCCTGGGCCTAAGAGTTCAACCTGATAAGGTTCAAACTCCATGGGCTCAGTTCCCTAAGAGGGCAGAACTTCTTTGTGGGAAGAGAGGTTCTCTTTCTCTTGTTGTGTGGAAGCTGGTTCTTCTTTCCTTTTCTTTTGGAGTATTGGGCCCTTTTTCCAGGCTCCAACACCACTTTTTCACCCTGAGCCTTGCACTGTGCCCTTGTCTTGACACACACCAGTTCAGGGATACCCAGCATGGCTGCATGGGTTTTGAGTTCTACCTCAGCCCATGCTGAGCACTCCAGGTCATTTCCAAGCAAACAGTCTACAGGGATATTTGAGGAGACCACCACCTGTTTCAGGCCATTGACCCCTCCCCACTCTAAAGTTACCATAGCCATGGGATGTACTTTAGTCTGATTGTCAGCATTGGTGACTGGGTAAGTTTGTCCAGACAGGTATTGACCAGGGGAAACCAGTTTCTCTGTCACCATGGTGACACTGGCACCTGTATCCCTCAGGCCTTCTACACTTGTCCCATTAATTAAGAGTTTCTGCATGTATTTTTGCATATTAGGGGGCCAGGCAGCCAGTGTGGCTAAGTCCACCCCACCCTCAGAGACTAATGTAGCTTCAGTGTGAACCCTGATTTGCTCTGGGCACACTGTTGATCCCACCTGGAGACTGACTATTCCAGTGTTAGCTGGAGTAGAGTTTGAAGTGGAACCTTTCTTGGGACAGTCCTTGTCTCCAGTTTGGTGTCCCTGCTGATTACAGCTACGACACCAGGCCTTTTTGGGATCAAAGTTTTTACCCTTGTACCCAAAATGGGATTGTGCAGAAGCTTTGGACCCTCCCTCCTGAGCAGGTTTTTGGGGCCCTGTAGAAGACTCTTTACTTTTTCCCTTGGATGTCTCAACACTCTTCCCCTGGGGAGTCTTTGTGACCCCTTTCTTTTGGTCACCCCCTGTGGAAGTCTTGGTCACCTTAGTCTTGACCCAATGGTCTGCCTTCTTTCCCAATTCTTGGGGAGAAATTGGTCCTAGGTCTACCAGATGCTGATGCAGTTTATCATTGAAACAATTACTTAACAGGTGTTCTTTCACAAATAAATTGTACAGCCCATCATAATCAGTTACACCACTGCCAAGAATCCAACCATCCAGTGTTTTAACTGAGTAGTCAGTAAAATCAACCCAGGTCTGGCTCGAGGATTTTTGAGCCCCCCTGAACCTAATCCTGTATTCCTCAGTTGAGAATCCAAAGCCCTCAATCAGGGTAGCCTTCATGAGGTCATAGGATTCTGCATCTTTTCCAGAGAGTGTGAGGAGTCTATCCCTACACTTTCCAGTGAACATTTTCCAAAGGAGAGCACCCCAGTGAGATCTGTTTACTTTTCTGGTTGCACAAGCCCTCTCAAAAGCTGTGAACCATTTGGTGATGTCATCACCATCTTCATATTTAGTTACAATCCCTTTAGGGATTTTCAAGATGTCAGGAGAATCTCTGACCCTATTTATGTTGCTGCCACCATTGATGGGACCTAAGCCCATCTCTTGTCTTTCCCTTTCTGTGGCTAGGATCTGTCTTTCCAAAGCCAATCCTTTGGCCAACCTGGCTAGCAGGAGGTCATCTTTATTGAGGCTGCCCTCAATGCTTGCAGAGCTGTTGGACTCTCCTGTGAGAGAAGCAACATCTCTGACTATCACTTGTGGAGACAGGGTTTGAGAAACCCTGGGCTCCCTATCTAGGACTGGAGGTGGGAAATCCTCCACATCACTAGCTTCCCCCTCTGGGAAGGTATCATCAGAGGGGTTATTTTTAGCAAACTGTGCCAAGAGCTCCTGGAGCTGTACTTTGACAGGGTTTGAACCAGTCTTTATCTTTTTGATTTTGCAGAGAGACCTTAACTCTGACATCCTAAGATGCAGGTAAGGGGAGAGATTGGGTTCCATCACTATCTCTTCTGCAGCAGACATTATGTGGGTCATTACAACATTGGCGGTAAAAGGCGCTTACCGCAGTGCAGAAGACCGCCAATACACCGCCGCAGCCGCGGAATACCGACACAGCTATTATGACCCACATCTCGGAATCCGCCGAAATTCAGACACCCACACAAGTCCGCCACAACAAAGGTCAGTGATAAACTGGCGAAAACAAAACCTCCACCGTCACGCCAACAGAAACACGCCCATGCTATCACGACTCACAAATCCACGTGGCGGTCTTTCAACCGCAGTATTCCATTGGCGGTACACTCCGCTGCGCTCAAAATACACACACATCTCCAAAACACCGCCACATTGGACAATTCAAAATACACACACCTGACACACATACAAACACCACTCCCACACACCCAACACAATATAAAACACACACCCACATCACCCACAAACCCCTAAGACCAAAAAATCCAAAAGAAGCCAGAGAGAGACTACAGCAATAGACAACCCCACCACACAGAGGCACACAACACCATCACCCATACAACATCCACGCTCAAAACACCCCACACCACCACACATCACCACACTCATCAACACATACACCACCCCACACATCACCTACACCAACCCATGTCACGCCAAAGACACCCCAGGTTTTCCGAGGAGGAGCTCAGGGTCATGGTGGAGGAAATCCTACGGGTAGAGCCACAGCTATTTGGAGCACAGGTGCAGCACACCTCCATAGCCAGGAAGATGCAGCTATGGCGCAGAATCATCGACAGGGTCAACGATGTGGGACAGCATCCAAGAAATCGGGAGGACATCCGAAGAGGTGGAACGACCTACGGGGGAAGGTGCGTTCAGTGGTCTCCAGACACAACATCGCGATTCAGCGGACTGGCGGCAGACCCCCACCTCCTCCCCCACAACTAACAACATGGGAGGAGCAGGTCTTGACCATCATGCATCCTGAGGGCCTCGGAGGAGTCGGTGTAGGAAGGGACACTGGTAAGTCAAATCTTAACTATTATATCCACCACCCTACCTGCATGCTATCACACACCCCCACCCTCACCCCCTCCCCTATCACTCCAACTCCTCACTAATGTACTAATAACACAAACCACACATCCCAACACCAAGCCCTGCATGACACAACTAAGCATGGACACCCAGCACTAACGCATGCTCACTGCACATACCCATAACAACCCCCCAACCATCATCATACAAGCCCCCACACAGGAATGCTTGCACTGGGGTAAACGCACACCCACCCATTGCACACCATGACACACACACATGGAATAATCATGCTCTTATACCCCTGCGGGACCACTACGTAACGTCACCACACAGGAGGGTCCAGACATCTCCACTGCACCCACAGAAGAGGCCCACAGTGACGACAGCAGCTCTGGCCAACTGGATCCAGATGACCAGCCCGGACCATCGTGCGCCTCGGGACAGTCGGTTCCCCTTGCACAGGCACAGCCCAACACTGACCTTCCACCCTCTGGTAACACCAGCACAGCACCCACCCAGCGGGCCCATACCTCCGTACCCAGGACACGTCAATCAGCTATGTGTCCACCACTACAGGGAACCCAGGGTAACCCACCACCCCAACAACAACAGGGACCTGGAGGCAGTGGTAGTGGGCACACGGTCCAGGGGACGGAGGCACAGGAACACAGGGGAACTGGGAGGGCTGCTGTGCGACAGGGGGCGGACAGGCCAAGGGAACCCACTCTCCACGAGGCCCTCTCCTCCATCATGAGAGCATACCACCACTCCCAGGAGACGATGGCGACGGTCCTGGCCAAGTTTCAGGGGACCCAGCGCCTGCAGGACGAACAGTATTTGGGGTTCAGGGAGGAGCTCAGAACCATCAGCTCCACCCTGGGCACCATCGTAGGGGTGCTGAAGGACATACAAAAGACCATGTGGGACACCGTGGCACTCCTAGGGGCCTCTGATACTAGCATGGACGATGAACTGCCCACCACTAGTGGACAGGACGCCCCACCACAGGACCACCACACCAGCACCCCACCCCCTGCAGACGGACAACCACCCCGCAAGCGGTCCCTGGGATCCAGAAACAGGACAGAGCAAGATGGCAAGACCCCCGCCAGGAAATGAGACCACCCTGATTGTCCTCCCAATGTCTCACTATGTAACCCTGTCCAGATTGGACCTGCCCCAGCTCCACTTCCTATGCCCATATGGGCAGTGCACCTGTGAGACTTATAGACTGAACTGTGCCATGGACATACCTCCACCATCACCCATCACCATTTTGCCACCCCCTCCAATAATTAGCACTTCAATAAACACCCTTGAACCACAAAACAATCTGGAGTCAGTCTGTGATTTGGAAAATGTATATTAGCAATGACAGTGACAAAATGCCTTTTCAAATGTAATGCCAACATACCTATGTCACACATCACAAGTCCTTGAAGGATGCAAGCAGATGACACACGTTGGTAACCACACCTGTGAAACCGTAAGGGAAATGTGCAACTCAGTTACCAAATACTGCTACTAATTGACAGACAGGATAGTGGTAGAAGTGTTAAAGTGAATGTAATAGTAAAACAATTGTTCTCACCTGTCTGTCACTGGAAATATTGCTGTATGACTGACTCCCTGTTGTCTATGTTTTCTTCCTCAGCTTCCTCCTCATCACTGTCCACAGGCTCCACAGCTGCCACAACTCCGTCATCTGGACCATCCTCCTGCAGAAAAGGCACCTGGCGTTGCAAAGCAAGATTGTGAAGCATCGAGCAGGCGATGATGATCTGGCACACCTTCCTTGGTGAGTAGAATAGGGAACCACCTGTCATATGGAGGCACCTGAACCTGGCCTTCAGGAGGCCGAAAGTGCGTTCGATCACCCTCCTAGTCCGCCCATGGGCCTCATTGCAGCGTTCCTCTGCCCTGGTCCTGGGATTCCTCACTGGGGTCAATAGCCAGGACAGGCTGGGGTAACCAGAGTCCCCTAATAGCCATACCCGGTGCCTCTGGAGTTGACCCATCACATACGGGATGCTGCTATTCCGCAGGATGTAGGCATCATGTACTGAGCCAGGGAACATAGCATTTACCTGAGAGATGTACTGGTCTGCCAAACATACCTTCTGTACATTCATGGAATGATAACTCTTCCGGTTCCTGTACACCTGTTCACTCCTGCGAGGGGGGACCAGAGCTACATGGGTGCCATCAATAGCACCTATGATGTTGGGGATATATTTCCTAGGGCATAGAAGTCACCTTTCACTGTAGCCAAATCCTTCACCTGAGGGAAAACGATGTAGCTCCTTACATGTTTCAGCAGGGCAGACAACACTCTGGACAACAGATTGGAAAACATAGGCTGGGACATCCCTGATGCCATGGCCACTGTTGTCTGAAATGACACACTTGCAAGGAAATGGAGCACTGATAGCATCTGCACTTTAGGGGGTATTCCTGTGGGATGGCAAATTGGTGAGATCAGGTCTGGCTCCAACTGGGTACACAGTTCCTAGATTGTGCCACGGTCAAACCTGTAGGTGATGATCAAATGTCACTCCTCCATTGTTAACAGGTCCACCAGCGGTCGGTACAACGGAGGATTCCGCCATCTCCTCAAATGTCCCAGGTGACGGTGCCTAAGAAGGACAACAGCGACCACAGAGTCAACAAATTCCAAGGTATGTACCCACAGCTACACAGAACACGACACCAAATACAAAACTCTTCCTGTATGTGTGTTGAGTGTAGGCCTAGGTATGTGTGACACAGTAGTAAATGAAGCCATGTGGGCCCCTGAAATGGCGGCTGCCTGACCTCTAAACTGGGACAATGGGATGTGAGGTATTTGCGCTGGCGTTGTACACCGTTGCGGTAGGTGGCCGTAGACCGCGGCGCAATGCTGCATTGGTTAACATTGGACCCTTTGGGTCCCAGGAGCCAATGATGAAGTGCGCCGGCGGGGATGATACGCACCGCCGCGGACGTCACCGCCGCGGACGTGAACGCCATTTTCTATCTGTTCAATCACTCGATACCTGATCTTCGACAGGAGAGGACCTACACTGCAAGTGCTGCTGTGACCTCGGTCTGGAAGAGACAATGGCTGCTGCGTCTGGGGAAAGGGCCCCTGCCTTCACTGCTCAGGAGTTGGAGAAGCTAGTCGACGGGGTCCTTCCCCAGTACACGCTACTCTACGGTCCTCCAGACCAACAGGTAAGTACACAGGGAGCACCTTGTATGGGCTATGCCTGTGTGGAGAGGGCTGGTTGTGAGAATGAAGGGGGCAGAGGTCAGCGAGCATGAAGGAGTGTGAATGCATGTGCCACATGGCAAGGGTAGGGATGGGGGCCACTCACTTTGACGGTGCAGTTGGTAATGACTTCTCTTCTTCCCCTGTACATGTCATGTAGGTCAGCACCCACCAGAAGAAGGACATTTGGCGTGCCATCGCCAAGTACGTCCGGACCCTGGGGGTCCACCACAGACGGGGCACCCACTGCCGTAAAAGATGGGAGGACATTCGGCGCTGGAGCAAGAAGACGGCGGAGGCTCAGCTGGGGATGGCCTCCCAACGTGGGAGGGGTGCCCGTCGCACCATGACCCCCCTGATGTTCCGGATCCTGGCGGTGGCCTACCCGGAGTTGGATGGGCACTTGAGGGCATCACAGCAGACACAAGGGGGTGAGTACAACATCATTCAGCGGGCTTTGCGCGCAGTGGCGGGGTCTGGGTGGGGGAGGAGGGCTGTGGGTTTCCCTAGGCCAGGGCGAGTTACGTAGGCTAGGCCCCTCCGGAATGCAGGCCATGTGGCACTCCACCCCACCTCTGTAGAGTGCCAAGTACAGGTATACATGCCCCTGTGTCATCTATGTGTGCAGATGTCCACCATAGCCATGTAGGCCAGATCCCAGGAAATTGCATCTGTAGAGGCCAAGAGCACGGCGTAGTGCAGGGGGCTGCTGTGTCTGTATTGTCCACCAAGGGTAGCGGTGAGCCATGCACTCAACCTGTCTTTCTTCTGCCGTCCCCCCCCTTTTTGTGCTCTCCCTGTTCTTTTGTGCATCAGCATCATCAGGCAAATGTACAGTGGCACCGGAGCACGAGGGAGCTGCATCCCACATGGCCGTGGAGGGCCACACCACAGACTTTGAATACACCAGTGGGACGGAGGGCGAGGGGAGCTTCACGTTGGTCACCGGATCACCAAACAGCGACACGGACTCATCCGCCGATGGGAGCTCCCTTGTGGTGGCGGCACCATCTGTGCCCCCCACTTCTACAGGTACAGCTGCCACCCCCCCTACCAGCACCGCCCTCCCAGCAGCCCCTCAGCCTTCGCCCCGTGCCCGCTCACCCAGGAGGGTGGGCATCACCTTTGCCCCAGGCACCTCAGCCCCTGCCCCTGTCACCACTGCTGCCCTCAGTGAGGAGGCAATTGACCTCCTCAAGTCACTCACTGTTGGGCAGTCTACCATTGTGAATGCCATCCAGGGTGTAGAAAGGGAGTTGCAACACGGTAATGCATTCCTGGAGGGCATTCATTCTGGTCAGGCTGCCCTTCATCGAACCCTGCAATCTCTGGCCTCAGCACTGATGGCAGCCATTGTCCCTGTGTCTAGCCTCCCCCCTCAAACTTCCTCCACCCAGACCCAGTCCCCTGTACCTCGGCCTATCCCATGCACACCATCAGATAAGCATGCACACACCTCAAAACACAAAAGTAGCTCAGGCAAACATAAGCACCACACAACCCACAGGCACTCACACAAGCATCACCCACATACAGACACACCAACATCCACTGCTTCCACTGTGTCCCCCTCCTCGTCGTCTCCCTCCCCCCTCCCAGTGTCGTCTACACTCTCACCTGCATGCACTACACCTACAGGCACTAGGACTCGCACCAGAACACCCAGCACCACACCCCGCTCACCTGCAATCACCACCCCCTCTACCATTTACACGTCCCCTGTGTCCACTCCCAGTGTGTCTGTGACGCCCTCTCCCAAAGTCCACAAACGCGGGCACCCACACACCCAACATCCATCCACCTCACGACAGCCTCCAGTACCTGCACCCAAATCACCCAAAGTTACACCTCCTACAACCACCTCCTCTTCCTCCACTCCCAGACCCCCTCCAGCTACACGTCCCAGTGTTCGTCAGAAACTCTTCCTGAGCAACGTTGACCTCTTTCCCACCATCCCCACCCCTCCAATTCATAGGTCCCGTAGTAGCACCTCAGCCAAAAAAAGTCCAGTACCAGTGGTGCGTGTTAAAGGTGTGTGGAGTGCACCGGCCACCAGGGCAGTCAGTGTGACACAGAGCCAAAGCACTGCCAGTCCACCCCCTGTAAAGTACCTTAAGTTGGAAAGTGGCCGACGGGAGAGGGTGAAGACTCCTGCCGGCAAAACAGCTCACAAGGGTCCCGGGGGGAGTGCCGAATCAGCTGTGACTCTTCCCAAGGTGGTGAAGGGGATGATGAAGTCTCCAAAGTCTGGGAAGAGCAGCACGGCGGAGAAGGCCGCCATCCTCGCCGCCGGCCGGGACGCCACCGCCAGCAGTATCATCACTGGTCCGGAGACCACAGCCAGAGTCAGTACCCTGGAGGGCAGCAGTATTGTCACTGGTCCGGAGACCACCGCCAGAGTCAGTGCCCTGGAGGGCAGCAGTATCGTCACTAGACCGGAGACCACCGCCAGAGTCAGTGCCCTGGAGGGCACCCCTATCGTCACTGGTCAGGAGACCACCGCCAGAGTCAGTGCCCTGGAGGGCAGCAGTATCGTCACTGGTCCGGAGACCACAGCCAGCGTCAGTGCCCTGGAGGGCAGCAGTATCGTCACAGGTCCAGAGACCACCGCCAGAGTCAGTGCCCTGGAGGGCAGCAGTATCATCACTGGTCCGGAGACTACCGCCAGAGTCAGTGCCCTGGAAGGCAACAGTATCGTCACTGGTCCGGAGACCACCGCCAGCCTCAGTGACCTGGAGGGCCCCGGCAGCCACAGCCCCGCTGGGGACTGAGGGACCGTAATGCCACACACCGCAGAACAGGGCAAAGACCGCCATGGTGAAGACCACTGAACAGGGCAAAGCACCGCTGAACAGGGCAAAGCACCGCCATGGTCAAGACCGCTGAACAGGTCAAAGCACCGCTGAACAGGTCAGAGACAGCAAAGGCAAGCACCGCTGAACAGGGCAAAGATGTCATGGTGAAGACCGCTGAACAGGGCAAAGACCCCCATGGTGAAGACCGCTGAACAGGGCAAAGCACCGCCATGGTGAAGAATGCTGAACAGGGCAAAGCACCGCTGAACAGGTCAGAGACAGCAAAGGCAAGCACCGCTGAACAGGGCAAAGCACTGCTGAACAGGGCAAAGACCGCCATGGTGAAGACCGCTGAAGAGGGCAAAGCACCGCTGAACAGGTCAGAGACAGCAAAGGCAAGCACCATTGAACAGGGCAAAGCACCGCTGAACAGGTCAGAGACAGCAAAGGCAAGCACCGCTGAACAGGGCAAAGCACCACCATGGTGAAGACTGCTGAACAGGGCAAAGCACCGCCAAATCAAGCATCGTTAGCCCATGTGCAGCTGGGACAGTGACGGAACTGGGACCGTCACGGGGAGCGTGATGCACTCTGGGCACCATTCCCCCCCCAGAACCAGTGGAGACCTGCATCCACTCTGTCTGTCCTTCACAGGATGAAGCACTCTGGGCACAAGTCCCCCTCCAGAACCTGTGGAGACATGCATCCACTCTGTCTGTCCGTCACAGGATGAAGCACTCTGGGCACCAGTCCCCCTCCAGAATCAGTGGAGACCTGCATCCACTTGAGAGACTGTGGCTTTGCACTCCCCAGGATGGTACAGTGGGCAAGCCACCCACTGTAGAGGCTTGAGAGACTGTGGCTTTGCACTCCCCAGGATGGTACAGTGGGCAAGCCACCCACTGTAGAGACTTGAGAGACTGTGGCTTTGCACTCCCCAGGATGGTACAGTGGGCAAACCACCCACTGTAGAGACTTGAGAGACTGTGGCTTTGCACTCCCCAGGATGGTACAGCGGGCAAGCCACCCACTTGTGAGACTTGAAAGACTGTGGCTTTGCACTCCCCAGGATGGTACAGCGGGCAACCCACCCACTGTAGAGACTTGAGAGACTGTGGCTTTGCACTCCCCAGAATGGTACAGCGGGCAAGCCACGCACTGTAGAGACTTGAGAGACTGTGGCTTTGCACTCCCCAGGATGGTACAGTGGGCAACCCACCCACTGTAGAGACTTGAGAGACTGTGGCTTTGCACTCCCCAGGATGGTACAGTGGGCAAGCCACCCACTTGTGAGACTTGAGAGACTGTGGCTTTGCACTCCCCAGGATGGTACAGTGGGCAACCCACCCACTGTAGAGACTTGAGAGACTGTGGCTTTGCACTCCCCAGGATGGTACAGTGGGCAAGCCACCCACTGTAGACACTTGAGAGACTGTGGCTTTTCACTCCCCAGGATGGTACAGTGGGCAAGCCACCCACTGTAGAGACTTGAGAGACTGTGGCTTTGCACTCCCCAGGATGGTACAGTGGGCAAGCCACTCACTTGTGAGACTTGAGAGACTGTGGCTTTGCACTCCCCAGGATGGTACAGTGGGCAACCCACCCACTGTAGAGACTTGAGAGACTGTGGCTTTGCACTCCCCAGGATGGTACAGTGGGCAAGCCACCCATTGTAGAGACTTGAGAGACTGTGGATTTGCACTCCCCAGGATACATCAATGGGCATGGAGCCCCGTCGTCGATCTGGTGTGGTGCTGTCATCTGGCTGAGGTGCCCCCCCTTCCCTTCCCCCTGAGGTGCCTGTTGTATTTCTATCTGATGCCCCTGCAGTGTTCTCTCCGTTCCAGGACAAGTATCGTGTGTGGGCCTCACCCATGCATTTTGGGCCCAGTGGTCCACGGACATTGAAATGTGCATACCTGTACTACTGTTCGTGATGTATATATTTGGAATGTGTATATATTGATGTATATATGTGCTTACTGATTTTTGATACATTACAATGTTTGGACTCATTTCCTTTTGTCTTAGCATTTATCCGGGGGGGTTGGGGGTTGTTACTGTGATGTTCGGAAATGCATTGGTGTGTGTGTTGCAGTGGGTGAGGGTCGGGTTGGGGGTGGGGGTGTTGTGTGTGTGTGTTCCTGACTTTTGCCTCCCCTCTCCCCTATGTCGTAGGTGTAGTACTCACCGTTGTCTTCGGCGCCTACGTTGCTGGTGTTCGTAGAGGAGCAGGAAGACAAGCGCAGGGAGTATTTGTAGTTCGGGCTCCATGGTGGGCTCCTTCTTCGTGGAGTGTGTTAAGGTGAGCATTTTCTCATTGCAAAAGCTGTTTCCGCCGTGCTTTTATCCACAGTGAATCAGCCCCGGAAAAGGTGGCGGATTGGTGGGTTGTGATACTGTGGACGGTACATTGTCTTCCGCCTGTCTGTTGGCGGTGACCACCACGCTGCTTGTCTGTACCGCTGTGGCGGTCGGAGTGTTAAAGTGGCTGTCTTTGTTGGCGGTTCCCACCACGGTCATAATTCCCTTTTTTTGTCCGCCGGCCTGTTTGCGGTATTACCGCAGCTTTAACACCGTCTGCCAGGGTTGTAATGACCACCTATGTTTCTAAAAGTTGTAATAATTTTTAAGAATCTAAAACTATCTCTAGAACTTAATTCAAACTTTTATAAAACTTTTAAACTCTAAAAGAAATGCTAACAGGAACTAACACAAGGCCCAAGCAGGACAATTAAAAAATTTCAAAAATAGCTCAAATTTCAAAAATCAGTTTCTAATGACAATTTTTGGAATTTAGTTGTGTGATCAGGTATTGGCTGAGTAGTCCAGCAAATGCAAAGTCTTGTACCCCACCGCTGATCCACCAATGTAGGAAGTTGGCTCTGTATGCACTATTTCAAAGTAAGAAATAGCATGCACAGAGTCCAAGGGTTCCTCTTAGAGGTAAGATAGTGGCAAAAAGAGATAATTCTAATGCTCTATTTTGTGGTAGTGTGGTCGAGCAGTAGGCTTATCAGAGGGTAGTGTTAAGCATTTGTTGTACACACACAGGCAATAAATGAGGAACACACACTCAAAGACAATTCCAGGTCAATAGGTTTTTACATAGAAAAATATATTTTCTTCGTTTATTTTAAGAACCACAGGTTCAAGATTTACAAGTAATACTTCAAATGAAAGGTATTTCACTTGGGTAACTTAGGAACTTTCAATCAGCAAAATAGCATGTACAGTTTTCACAAAAATGGCAATAAGCTATTTTAAAACTAGACACTGTAATTTTCAACAGTTCCTGGGGGAGGTAAGTGTTTGTTAGTTTTGCAGGTAATTAAACCACCTACAGGGTTCAAAGTTGGGTCCAAAGTAGCCCACCGTTGGGGGTTCAGGGCAACCCCAAAGTTACCACACCAGCAGCTCAGGGCCGGTCAGGTGCAGAGGTCAAAGTGGTGCCCAAAACGCATAGGCTTCAATGGAGAAGGGGGTGCCCCGGTTCCAGTCTGCCAGCAGGTAGGTACCTGCGACTTCGGAAGGCAGACCAGGGGGGTTTTGTAGGGCACCGGGGGAGACACAAGTCAGCACAAAAAGTACACCCTCAGCGGCACGGGGGCGGCCGAGTGCAGAGTGCAAACAGGCGTCAGGTTTGCAATGGAGTTCAATGGGAGACCCGGGGGTGTCTTCAGTGAAGCAGGCAGGCAAGGGGGAGGGGGGCTCCTCAGGGTAGCTACCACCTGGGCAAGGGAGAAGGCCACCTGGGGGTCGCTTCTCCACTGGAGGTCGGATCCTTCAGGTCCTGGGGGCTGTGGGTGCAGTGTCTTTACCAGGCGTCGGGTTCTGAGAAGCAGGCAGTCGCGTTGAGGGGGGCCTCTGGATTCCCTCTGCAGGCGTCGCTGGGGGGGGGCTCAGGGGGGTTAACTCTGGCTACTCACAGGGTTGCAGTCGCCGGGGAGTCCTCCCTGTAGTGTTGTTTCTCTGCAGGTCGAGCCGGGGGTGTCGGGTGCAGAGTGCAAAGTCTTACGCTTCCGGTGTGAAATGTGTTGTCTTTAAAAGTTGCTTCTTTGTTGCAAAGATGTTCCTTCTTTGGAGCAGAGCCGCTGTCCTCAGGAGTTCTTGGTCCTTTTAGATGCAGGGTAGTCCTCTGAGGCTTCAGAGGTCTCTGGACCCTGTGGAACGCGTCGCTGTTGCAGTTTTTCTTGAAGTGGGGAGACAGGCCGGTATGGCTGGGGCCAAAGCAGTTGGTGTCTCCGTCTTCTCTGCAGGGCTTCAGGTCAGCAGTCCTTCTTCATCTTCAGGTTGCAGGAATCTATCTTTCTAGGTTCTGGGAGCCCCTAAATACTCAATTTAGGGGTGTGTTTAGGTCTGGGGGGTTAGTAGCCAATGGCTACTAGCCCTGAGGGTGGCTACACCCTCTTTGTGCCTCCTCCCGGAGGGGAGGGGGGCACATCCCTAATCCTATTGGGGGAATCCTCCATCTGCAAGATGGAGGATTTCAAAAAGTCAGTCACCTCAGCTCAGGACACCTTAGGGGCTGTCCTGACTGGCCAGTGACTTCTCCTTGTTTTTCTCATTATCTCCTCTGGCCTTGCCGCCAAAAGTGGGCCCGTGGCCGGAGGGGGCGGGCATCTCCACTAGCTGGAGTGCCCTGGGGCACTGTAACAAAGGGGGTGAGCCTTTGAGGCTCACCGCTAGGTGTTACAGTTCCTGCAGGGGGAGGTGAGAAGCACCTCCACCCAGTACAGGCTTTGTTACTAGCCACCGAGTGACAAAGGCACTCTCCTCATGTGGCCAGCAACATGTCTGGTGTGTGGCAGGCTGGCAAAACTTGTCAGTCCACACTGGAAGTCGGGTATGTTTTCAGGGGGCATCTCTAAGATGCCCTCTGGGGTGTATTTCACAATAAAATGTACACTGGCATCAGTAGTGTGCATTTATTGTGCTGAGAAGTTTCATACCAAACTTCCCAGTCTTCAGTGTAGCCATTATGGTGCTGTGGAGTTCGTGTATGACAGACTCCCAGACCATATACTCTTATGGCTACCCTGCACTTACAATGTCTAAGGTTTTGCTTAGACACTGTAGGGGCATAGTGCTCATGCACCTATGCCCTCACCTATGGTATAGTGCACCCTGCCTTAGGGCTGTAAGGCCTGCTAGAGGGGTGACTTATCTATGTCGTAGGCAGTGTGAGGTTGGCATGGCACCCTGAGGGGAGTGCCATGTCGACTTAGTCATTTTCTCCCCACCAGCACACACAAGCTGGCAAGCAGTGTGTCTGTGCTGGGTGAGGGGTCCCCAGGGTGGCATAAGACATGCTGCAGCCCTTAGTACCCTTAGTAGGGCCCTTGGTACCAGGGGTACCAGTTACAAGGGACTTACCTGGATGCCAGGGTGTGACAATTGTGGAAACAAAGGTACATGTTAGGGAAAGAACACTGGTGCTGGGGCCTGGTTAGCAGGCTTCAGCACACTTTCAAATCATAACTTGGCATCAGCAAAGGCAAAAAGTCAGGGGGTAACCATGCCAAGGAGGCATTTCCTTACAAATGTGTTTTTCTGATTTAAGTCTGCCTGTTTCTGAAAGCTAGGACATTTTTTATTTTGATCTCCGCAAGCCCTTTCTTGATGCCATTTGCAAGGAAAAAAACACATGCTTTCTTCTACAGCACTTTTTTCCCATTTTCCCAAAAAAACACATTTTAGCTGTACTTTGGCTAATATCTTGGTCTCTTCAAGGGGAACCCACAAACTCTGGGTACCTTTAGAAATCCTAGGATGTCGGAAAAAAGGACACAAATTTGGCGTGGATAGCTTTTGTGGAGAAAAAGTTATGAGGGCCCAAGCACGAACTACCCCAAATAGCCCCAAAAAAGGCTTTGCACAGGAGGGGGAAAGGCCTGGCAGTGAAGGAGTTAAGTCAGGCATAAATGAGCAGAGCCATAACCATAACTGTCCAAATGGTCTCAGATTTGCAAAGTAAAGTCTGGGAAAAAGAGGGTACAATATCATAAGAGCCCTAAGTATCAATTAACACATGATATAAGCAGTAAATAGCATATGATGCACTCATAGTTATGGTATTGGCCTATGTAGAATGGACAATACACATAAGCTAAGGGTTAAGCAGCCTAGCCACTTACCTTCTCTACAACAAATACATTAGGATAATAGGTATTTGTACACATCAATACAATTCCATGAAATATGAATGTCTCATTTTCACCATGAGTTCCACACTGTAGGATATCCACCCTTATCAAACTTCATATTTCCCAAAGTATGAATCTGACATTACAATGGGGACACCTCCTCAGACCTCACAGAGAGTGTACTAAGTTGGCCATAACAAAAGCCTGATTTGGATGACAGCCTCACATGAAGTGTCCACCTATTTCTGGACACAGGACATTACTGTGCCCTGTTACTCATCTGTCAGCCCCAATGTTGCACACATTGCAGATCCAGTGGAATAGGAGTGGTCAGAGATCAAAGCGCTCTACAACTCATAATTTGGGTGAATGTACTTGAGGACACTTAGTAGGAAGGATGACACAGCAGATTACAAATATGTATGGTTGAGGAGAGTCACACATATGACTCAGTCACATGTGCATCTCTACATGCAGTCATACTATTTGGTAGACAAAAGTAATTAACATGTTCTCACGCGCAATACAATGGCTCCATCTGTGTTTGTATATTGGCAACTGTAGTACCATGTCGTCCTATTAGTCGCCATATCTGTAGCACGTACCACATCGTCACAGCTGCAATACTTAGACATCATACACTAAACTATCAGAGGCAAGTACATGGGTTCTGTCAGTATTTATCCCATGGTGGCTGCTGTGAAACTCTCAAATGCCCATCCACATTAGGGTAGGCCACTGCCAATATGCAGGACATTAGGGGGGGTCAAAGTCTGATGGGCACCCCTCCCTGGTTGGGTGGACATCCCCACCTTGGCCTCTGCGTTCTTCCGGGCCCAGCAACTCAAGCCCTCCCACCTCTTCCTACAGTGGGTGCTCCACAGGCTGTGGACCCCCAGGGTCTGCAGTTGCTTGACAATGGCATGCCAAATCCCCTTCTTCTGATGGGCGTTGAGCTACATGGATGATACAAATAAAAGGAATAAGTCATGCCCACATGCAACATACCAAGACTAGTGGACATTGCATATCAGTGACAGCAAGTAAGTAAACATTCACATCTTTTCAACTCACACTCATGTACCGATTCTCATCTGTATGCATCAACATCTTCCCTACCTTACATTTCAGATACACCATCGTTCACCACACCTATCACACATTGGTATTGCTTTGGACTCACCTGCTCCTTTGGTGCACCATATAGCTGTCAATACAGGGATAGGACCTCCTCCACGAGCTCCTCCAGCTCCTCAGGGGTGAAGACTGGAGCCCTATCACCTGCAGGACGTGACATGATAGCTCCCATAGGCAGTACACAGCCGCTCAGGTAGTGAATGTCTTGCTGCAGCAGTGTCAGGAGTCAAGTGAGCAATACTGTCACGTCAACCACATACAGGACCATCACTGCCGGTGGACAACGCCATTGGCCCAAATCGGCTAAAGGCAGCAATGTCTTCCAATGGCAATTTCCACCACCATGACGACTTCCACCGGTGGACTTCGGTCACTTCCATGTGTTCAGGACAGTATGTCAGGTGCCTGTCATGTTAAGCACATTACATGTATGGAAGAGTTTTATAATCTGCGTCATTAACTATAGCTGTTCTCGTGCTGTACAACAGTAATTAGTGCACTAATGTTTAGTTGACAATTTGTGCATCTGTGCAGTAAATGCTGTGTTGCTGAAGGACATATGGTGTTTGCAATTTACACCTGCTCGGATGTTCCCATGGTTTCTAGAAAATGTAGATAATGTGCATCAATATGTGTAAGACTTGTCAAATCAGTTGGATTGACAACCATGTACAGTAACTTATTAATCTGTATTTGTTGTTTGATAGTTCGGTGGGGGAATGTACCCCAAAGAGGGTGTCATCGGGTTCATTCCTATGTGCTGCAATGTAGATATCTGAGTTTGTAAACAACCTCAACAGCGGATATGTGTTAGTTGTGTATCTGACTTTACAAGATGTCTGCATGCTGCATGTCACTTACTATTTTGAAATTTCTTCACATAGTTTTCCTGCCATGAGGAGAAGATGACAACCACAAATGTACCGTCCCCTAGTAGACCTGCACACCATGGAGGAGAGACATAGGCCCTGATTTATACTTTTTTTGCACCGCATTACCGTCATTTATTGATGCAAAAGTGGCACACACTTCCAAAATACGATTGTATTTTATAAGTTTGCACCACTTTTGTATCAGAAAATGATGGTAATGCAGTGCAAAAAAAGTATAAATCAGGGCCATAGTGTCCAGACATATCGGCGGAATCGTCATACTATCATGGATCTTTATGATCAATTGGAGCCAGATGTGACGCCTGCCATTTGCAATCCCTATACCATACCTCCCATTGTTTAAGTCTTGTCAGTGCTACACTTCCTGGGCACTGGATCCTTTCAGGATACAGTGGCCCTAACTTCAGAAATGTCTCAGTCCATGTTCAGTCTGGATTTGAGGGATGTACTGTGTGCATTGTTGAAATACCTGGACAGCTACATCAGACTTCCCCAACATGTGTTTTTGGCCTATGTGAAGGCAGAGTTTTATGCTATGGGACACTTTCCACATGTGGTTGGAGCCAAAGTTGGCACCCATGTAGCCTTGGTTTACCCCAGTGTCAATGAACAGGTGTATAGGAACAGGAAAAACTATCACTCAATCAAAGTTCAGGTGGTGTATCCGGCAGGCAAGTACATTTCACAAGTCAGTGCCAAGCATCCTGGATCAGTCCATGATTCCTTCATCATGTGGAACAGTAATGTTCCACTGCTGATGAAACGACTCCACACACAGAGGGCCTGAATGGTTGGTAAGTTTCAACTGAAATGTGTGTTTGCAATGTATGTCACCTGCCATTACAATGTAGCATGTCCAACATATATGTGTGTATTGTTCTACCAATTTGTTTACGGGTGTCTCTGACTATCCAAACCGTCCTTGGTTGTTGACACCAGTGAAGTACCCAACCACTCCAAGGGAAGTCTGCTACAATGAGGCCCACGGAAGGACAAGGTGTGTCATGGAGCAGACCTTTGGGTCATGAAGGAAAGATTTAAGTGCTTGGGTAGATCAGGAGGAGCCCTCCTTTACTCTCTCAACAAAGTATGTCAAATAATAGTTGCCTGCTGCTTGCTCCACAATCTTGCCCTGAGAAGACACATACCATTTATACCAGATGAGGTGGAGCCAGCAGAACCTGTGGGTGGTAATGCAGATTTACCAAGTGATGAAGAGCCAGAGGAAGATGAAGCAGGAGACTCTAGGGCAGATCTCATCAGTCAGTACTTGAACTGACTAAAAGGTATGTGAAGTAGACATAATGTTGTGGTTAAAATTTGCAACCTGAAGTAGATAGGTAGCACGCCACCTCCTTCATTGCATCATCTGTGGTGTTGTAGATAGCTCCAATGCGTATGGGTGAGTTGAACTTGCAAACTGTAAATTTTATTGTGTATGGAACAGAGTGGCCTTCTTTATCATGTATTGTTGTAGAAGATGCAAAGTTACACTTCTGGACATGACTTCCTTGAACTGAGGAATGTTTACTGCTATGTCTCATCCCTCTTCTCTTACAAACAGATTTTCCTAGATCCTGTTTGGCTGATAAACCTTGGCAAATTACAGAGAGTCTCAGAAGCAGATGGGAATTGCAGACAGACACGAGAAGTGGACATGGCTGATACCAAGTACTGAGTCTTGATTGTGTGGAGTGTGTCTGAAATTGTCAGGACACTCGGGTGGAAAAGTGTTTTTCTATCAAGATCACCTGTAGGGTAGTTGGGGTTGTGTATTGCTGTCATTCGTGTCTGAATATGTGTCTGGCTCATGTATAAATGTGGGACCATAGTCTCTCCCTGCACAATGTTAAAAGTTTTAAGTATCCTACCTTAAACCTAGCTGTCAGTGTGTTCCTACTTTGCTGACCAATGTACATGTCACTGTGGACTGACATAGGTAAGTGACTGTAGGAAAGTACCATCTTGCCTGGCATGTTACCCCCATTTTCACTGTATGTATGTATGTATGTTTTAGCCCCTGTGTCACTGGGATCCTGCTAGGCAGGACCCCAGTGCTCAAAATATGTGCCCTGTATGTGTTCCCTGTGTGGTGCCTAACTGTATCACTGAGGCTCTGCTAACCAGAACCTCAGTGGTTATGCTCTCTCTGGTTTCTAAATTTGTCACTGCAGGCTAGTGACTAAATTTACCAATTCTCATTGGCACACTGGTACACCCATATAATTCCCTATGTATATGGTACTTAGGTACCCAGGGTATTGGGGTTCCAGGAGATCCCTATGGGCTGCAGCATTTCTTTTGCCACCCATAGGGAGCTCAGGCAATTCTTACACAGGCCTGCCACTGCAGCCTGAGTGAAATAACGTCCACGTTATTTCACAGCCATTTTTCACTGCACATAAGTAACTTATAAGTCACCTATATGCCTAACCCTCACTTGGTGAAGGTTGGGTGCCAAGTTACTTAGTGTGTGGGCACCCTGGCACTAGCCAAGGTGCCCCCACATCGTTTAGGGCAAATTCCCCTGACTTTGTGAGTGCAGGGACACCATTACACGCGTGCACTATACATAGGTGACTACCTATGTATAGCGTCACAATGGTAACTACGAACATGGCCATGTAACATGTCTAAGATCATGGAATTGTCCATCCTGGTATTGGGGGACAATTCCATGATCCCCCGGGTCTCTAGCACAGAACCCAGGTACTGCCAAACTGCCTTTCCGGGGTTTCCACTGCAGCTGCTGCTGCTGCCAACCCCTCAGACAGGATTCTGCCCTCCTGGGGTCTGGGCAGCCCTGGCCCAGGAAGGCAGAACAAAGGATTTCCTCTGAGAGAGGGTGTTACACCCTCTCCCTTTGGAAATAGGTGTGAAGGGCTGGGGAGGAGTAGCCTCTCCTAGCCTCTGAAAATGCTTTGATGGGCACAGATGGTGCCCATCTCTGCATAAGCCAGTCTACACCAGTTCAGGGATCCCCCAGCCCTGCTCTGGCGTGAAACTGGACAAAGGAAAGGGGAGTGACCACTCCCCTGACCAGTACCTCCCAGGGGAGGTGCCCAGAGCTCCTCCAGTGTGTCCCAGACCTCTGCCATCTTGGGAACAGAGGTGTTGGGGGCACACTGGACTGCTCTGAGTGGCCAGTGCCAGCAGGTGACATCAGAGACCCCCTCTAATAGGCTCTTACCTTTCTTGGTAGTCAATCCTCCTTTCTTGGTAGCCAAACCTCCTTGCCTGGCTATTCAGAGTCTCTCCTCTGGGGTATTCTTCAGATAACGAATGCAAGAGCACACCAGAGTTCCTCTGCACTTCCCTCTTCGACTTCTGCCAAGGATCGACCGCTGACTGCTCCAGGACACCTGCAAAACCGCAACAAAGTAGCAAGATGACTACCAGCAACATTGTAGCAACTTATCCTGCTGGCTTTCTGGACTGTTCCTGGTGGTGCAAGCTCTGAGGGTCATCTGCCTTCACCCTGCACTGGAAGCCAAGAAGAAATCTCCAGTGGGTCGACGGAATCTCCCCCCTGCTAACGCAGGCACCAAAAGACTGCATCACTGGTCCTCTGGGTCCCCTCTCATCCTGATGAGCATGGTCTCTGGAACACAGGAACTCAATCCAAGTGACTCCCAAAGTCCAGTGATCCTTCAGTCCAAGTTTGGTGGAGGTAAGTCCTTGCCTCCCCACGCTAGACTCCAAACCTTTGTACTGCTTGATTTGCAGCTGCTCCAGCTCCTGTGCACTCCTCCAAGGATTCCTTCGTGCACAGCCTAGCCTGGGTCCCCAGCACTCCGTCCTGCAGTGCTCAACCCTCTGAGTTGGCCTCTGATGTCGTGGGACCCTCCTTTGTGACTCCGAGCCAGCTCCGGTTCACAAATCATCTAGGTGCCTGCTCTGGTACTTCTGTGGGTGCTGCCTGCTTCTGTGTGGCTCTCTGAGTTGCTGAGCACCCCTTCTGTCTCCTCCTCCAAGGGGCAACATCCTGGTCCTCAGCAGCACCCAAAAACATCTACCACGGCCCTTGCAGCTAGCAAGGCTTGCTTGCAGTATTTCTGTGTGGGAACACTTCTGCAACCTTCAGCACGCCGTGGGACATCTTCCTTCCAAAGGAGAAGTTCCTAGCTCTCTTCGTTGTTGCAGAATCCTAAGCTTCTTCCATCCAGAGGCAGCTTCCTTGCACCTTCATCCGGGGTCTCCTGGGCTCCGCCCCCCCTGGACACTATCGTGACTCATGGACTTGGTCCTCCTTGCCTTGCAGGTCCTCAGGTCCAGGAATCAGTCTTCAGTGCTTTGCTAGTGTTTGTGGTTCTTGCAGAATCCCCATATCACGACTATTGTGTCCTTTTGGGGTAGTAGGTGTACTTTACTCCTACTTTTCAGGGTCTTGGGGTGGGGTATCTTGGACAACCTAACTGTTTTCTTACAGTCCCATCGACCCTCTACAAGCTCCCATAGGTCTTTAGGTCCATTCGTGATTCGCATTCCACTTTTGGAGTATATGGTTTGTGTTGCCCCTAGATGCATGTTTGCCTATTGCATCCTATTGTAATTCTACACTGTTTGCATTACTTTTCTAACTCTTACTTACCTGTTTTGGGTTTCTGTACGTATGACTTGTGTATATTACTTACCTTCTAACTGAGGGTACTCACTGAGATACTTGTGGCATATTGTCATAAAGTATCTTTATTTTTAGTAACTCTGAGTATTGTGTTTTCTTATGATATTGTGCATATGATATAAGTGGTATAGTAGGAGCTTTGCATGTCTCCTAGTTCAGCCTAAGCTGCTTTGCCATAGCTATCTTCTATCAGCCTAAGCTGCTAGAAACACCTCTATTCTACTAATAAGGGATAACTGGACCTGGTACAGGGTGTAAGTACCACCAGGTACCCACTATAAGCCAGGCCAGCCTCCTACATTGGTGGTGCAGCGGTGGGATAGGTACTTGCAACTGCTTTACCACTTTGTAATTTTGTACTTTTCGGAAGAGAATCATATACCAAATAGTTCAGTGTTTGTACACTTAACCAAAAAAGTTTACTTTTCTATTCCAAAACATTTTACAAAGTTCTGAAAAGTTTCTTAAAGCTTCTAAAAGTTTTCCAAAGTTTGAAAAAGTTTTTTTCTCTGCTTTCTAAAGTTCTAAAACTTTTTCTTTCTCACTATCCTTAAACCTATACTATCATGTGTGTTGTAGAGCCCACTCCCAAAACTGTTAATGCAACATATGAGAGTTTAAACTACAAAAGTTTAAGGGGTCGCTGCCTGGATAGAGGTTTGAGTATAGGAAAGAACCCTACAAAAGAGTTTCTCTTTAACATGCTTGTTGTGGATGACGAGAACCAGTCTGGACGATCACATGAGAATTTAGAAAAAGGAGAAGCTTCCCAGTCAGATTCAGAGGAGTTCCCTGGAGGAGCTGGGGAGGGTTCTCACAAGGACCTGCCCCCTAGCAGGGCACCTAGTGATGGTGGTAGTGATAGAGGCTCCCATAACAGTAGGGCATCCTTTATCCCTAGAGACCAGGTTACTAGGGTCCAGACAGTTAGGGACAGGTCCCCCTCTGAAACTTCCCACATTTCCTCTATGTCAAAGCATTCCCAATCCACCCACCCTGAGGATAACTTGTTAGAAAGGGAACTCAAAACGTTGAGGGTTGAAGAGACCAGACCGAAGCTTAAACAGCAGCAGCTGGCCTTAGATAGGGAATCCCTAGACATAGAAAGGGAAAGACAGAGGTTGCGGTTAGTTCCCCATGGTGGCAGCAGCAGTATTCCTGATAGCAATTCTGTTAGAGAGCAAGATTCCAGGAATCTGCACAAGATAGTCCCCCCTTACAAGGAGGGGGATGACATTAATAAGTGGTTTGCTGCACTTGAGAGGGCCTGTATGGTACAGTTGGTCCGTCAAAGGCAGTGGGCTGCTATTTTGTGGCTATCTTTCACTGGAAAGGGTAGGGATAGGGTCCTTACTGTTAGAGAAAGTGAAGCCAATAACTACAAAGTTTTGAAAGATGCACTCTTGGATGGATTTGGCTTAACCACTGAACAATACAGGATTAAGTTCAGAGACACCAGAAAAGAGTCTTCTCAAGACGGGACAGATTTTGTGGACTGTTCAGTGAAGGCTTTGGAAGGGTGGTTGCATGGCAGTAAAGTTTCTGACTATGAAAGCCTGTACAATCTTATTCTATGAGAGAATATTCCTAACAACTGTGTGTCTGACCTGTTGCACCAATACCTAGTGGACTCTGATCTGACCTCTCCCCAAGAATTGGGAAAGAAGGCAGACAAATGGGTCAGAACAAGGGTGAACAGAAAAGTTCACACAGGGGGTGACAAGGATGGCAAGAAGAAGGATGGTAAGTCTTCTGAGAAGGTTGGGGACAAAAGTAAGCATTCTGAGTCTTCAGCAGGCCCACAAAAATCCTCTGGGGTAGGTGGGTCCAAATCCTCTTCTAATAATCAAACTAAAAAGCCTTGGTGTTATTTGTGTAAAGTCAAAGACTATTGGGCAAGTGATTCCACTTGTCCAAAGAAAAACACCATACCTCCCACCACCACAACCCCTGCTGCAAATTCTAGTGCCCCTAGTAATAGCAGTGGTGGTGGGAAATATACTACTAATAGCCAATCCAAGGGTGTAGCTGGGCTCACTATTGGCAATGTAGTTGGGGTTGGTCTTGTTAGGGAGACCACAGAGGCTGTTTTAGTCTTTAATGGTGGCATTGATTTTGCCACCATGGTTGCTTGCCCCCTTAATATGGATAAGAACAAGCAGCTTCCCCTAATCAATGGTGTTGAGGTTGATGCCTGCAGGGACACAGGAGCCAGTGTAACTATGGTGATAGAAAAACTGGTCCACCCTGATCAACACCTACTTGGTCAACAGTACCAAGTGACAGACGCTCATAACAACACTCTTAGCCACCCCATGCCTGTTGTGAATCTCAACTGGGGGGGGGGTTACTCGTCCAAAGAAAGTTGTGGTAGCCACAGAATTACCTTTAGACTGTCTACTAGGAAATGATTTGGAGACATCAGCTTGGGCAGAAGTGGAGTTAGAGGCCCATGCAGCAATTCCTGGGCATATTTTTGCTTTAACCAGGGCTCAGGCCAAAAAGCAAAAAGGACAGGGTGACTTGGATCCTGGAACAATGGACCAAGTGCTCCCTAATGCTAGGGGTAAAAAGGGTAAATCCCAACCCATTAACCCTCCCTCTACAGATGATTACCCTTCTGAGGAAGAGGAATGTCCTCCCTGTGCAGAACCTATACCAGAGGAGCTGGCAGCAGACACTGCTGAGCTTTTGGGTGGAGGGGGGCCTGCCAGGGAAGAGCTGAGTGTGGCACCTATTTGGTAGACCTGGGCACTGCCAGGAGTCCGCTTAGGGTGATTCATGTCAACCGCCTGAAACCCTACTATGACAGGGCTGATCTCACCCTGCTCATGGCAACAGATGAGGGACAGGAAGAAGAGAGTGACCCTCTCCCTGATCTCTTTTCCACCACTGAAGCAGTGGAGGGAGTAGTTTTAGCAGATTGTCTGACTGCAGAACAGAAAGACAACTGCATCAATCTCCTAAGCCAATTTTCAGACCTCTTTTCACTTGTACCAGGTACAACATCCTGGTGTGAACACACAATGGACACTGGAGACAGCCTGCCTGTCAAAAGTAAAATTTATAGGCAGCCTGACCATGTCAGAGACTGCATCAAACAAGAGGTGCAGAAAATGTTGGATTTAAGGGTGATTGAACTTTCTGAAAGCCCATGGACTAGCCCAGTGGTGCTTGTACCAAACCCTCACACCAAAGATGGAAAGAGGGAGATGAGGTTTTGTGTAGATTACTGAGGGCTCAATCAGGTAACAAAAACTGATGGTCACCCTATACCCAGGGAAGATGAGCTCATTGATACACTGGCTTCTGCCAAGTATCTTAGCACTTTTGATCTAACTGCAGGGTATTGGCAGATTAGATTGGCAGAAGATGCTAAACCAAAGACTGCATTTTTTACCATAGGAGGGCACTACCAATTCACAGTAATGCCCTTTGGTTTGAAAAACGCACTTGCCACTTTTCAGAGGTTGGTGAACACAGTCCTGCAAGGTTTGGAAGCTTTCAGTGCAGCATATCTAGATGATATTGCTGTCTTTAGCTCAACCTGGGATGATCAACTGGTCCACCTTTGGAAAGTTTTGGAGGCCCTGCAAAAGGCAGGCCTCACTATCAAGGCCTCAAAGTGCCAGATAGGGCAGGGGAAAGTGGTTTATCTGGGCCACCTGGTTGGTGGAGAACAGATTGCATCACTACAGGGGAAAATCCAAACTATCATGGATTGGGTTCCCCCTACAACTCAGACGCAGGTGAGAGCCTTTTTAGGCCTCACAGGGTACTACAGGAGATTCATCAAGAATTATGGCTCCATAGCAGTCCCTCTTAATGATCTCACAAGCAAGAAAATGCCTAAGAAGGTGTTTTGCACAGCTAGTTGTCAGAAAGCTTTTGACGAGCTCAAACAGGCCATGTGCTCTGCACCTGTCCTAAAAAGCCCATGTTACTCCAAGAAATTCATTGTTCAAACTGATGCATCTGAATTAGGGGTAGGGGCAGTACTATCACAACTGATTTCTGAGGGCCAGGATCAACCAGTTGCTTTTATCAGCAGAAGGTTGACCCCTAGAGAAAAGCATTGGTCTGCCATAGAGAGGGAGGCCTTTGCTGTGGTTTGGGCACTGAAAAGGTTGATGCCATACCTGTTTGGTACTCACTTTATTGTTCAGACAGACCACAAACCTCTACTTTGACTAAAACAAATGAAAGGTGAAAACCCTAAATTGTTGAGGTGGTCCATATCTCTATAGGGAATGGACTAGACAGTCGAACATAGACCTGGGAGTACCCACTCCAATGCAGATGGACTCTAAAGATATTTCCACTTAGACAATGAAGACTCATCTGGACAAGGCTAGTATTATTGTCCTTCGTTTGGGGGGGTTGGGAGGAAAGTACCATCTTGTCTGGCATGTTACCCCCATTTTCACTGTATGTATGTATGTATGTTTTAGCCCCTGTGTCACTGGGATCCTGCTAGGCAGGACCCCAGTGCTCATAATATGTGCCCTGTATGTGTTCCCTGTGTTGTGCCTAACTGTATCACTGAGGCTCTGCTAACCAGAACCTCAGTGTTTATGCTCTCTCTGCTTTCTAAATTTGTCACTGCAGGCTAGTGACTAAATTTGCCAATTCTCATTGGCACACTGGTACACCCATATAATTCCCTATGTATATGGTACTTAGGTACCCAGGGTATTGGGGTTCCAGGAGATCCTTATGGGCTGCAGCATTTCTTTTGCCACCCATAGGGAGGGAGCTCAGGCAATTCTTACACAGGCCTGCCACTGCAGCCTGAGTGAAATAACGTCCATGTTATTTCACAGCCATTTTTCACTGCACATAAGTAACTTATAAGTCACCTATATGTCTAACCCTCACTTGGTGAAGGTTGGGTGCCAAGTTACTTAGTGTGTGGGCACCCTGGCACTAGCCAAGGTGCCCCCACATCGTTCAGGGCAAATTCCCCTGACTTTGTGAGTGCGGGGACACCATTACACGCGTACACTATACATAGGTCACTACCTATGTATAGCGTCACAATGGTAACTCCGAACGTGGCCATGTAACATGTCTAAGATCATGGAATTGTCACCCCAATACCATTCTGGTATTGGGGGACAATTCCATGATCCCCCGGGTCTCTAGCACAGAACCCGGGTACTGCCAAACTGCCTTTCCGGGGCTTCCACTGCAGCAGCTGCTGCTGCCAACCCCTCAGACAGGATTCTGCCCTCCTTGGGTCTGGGCAGCCCCGGCCCATGAAAGCAGAACAAAGGATTTCCTCTGAGAGAGGGTGTTACACCCTATCCCTTTGGAAATAGGTGAGAAGGGCTGGGGAGGAGTAGCCACCCCCAGCCTCTGGAAATGCTTTGATGGGCACAGATAGTGCCCATCTCTGCATAAGCCAGTCTACACCGGTTCAGGGTTCCCCCAGCCCTGCTCTGGCGCAAAACTGGACAAAGGAAAGCGGAGTGACCACTTCCCTGACCAGTACCTCCCAGGGGAGGTGCCCAGAGCTCCTCCAATGTGTCCCAGACCTCTGCCATCTTGGGAACAGAGGTGTTGGGGGCACACTGGACTGCTCTGAGTGGCCAGTGCCAGCAGGTGATGTTAGAGAACCCCTCTGATAGGCTCTTACTTTTCTTGGTAGCCAATCCTCCTTTCTTGGTAGCCAAACCTCCTTTTCTGGCTATTTAGGGTCTCTCCTCTGGGGTATTCTTCAGATAACGAATGCAAGAGCTCACCAGAGTTCCTCTGCACTTCCCTCTTCAACTTCTGCCAAGGATCGATTGTTGACTGCTCCAGGACGCCTGCAAAACCGCAACAAAGTAGCAAGACGACTGCCAGCAATATTGTAGCGCCTCATCCTACCGGCTTTCTCGACTGTTTCCTGGTGGTGCATGCTCTGAGGGTCATCTGCCTTCACCCTGCACTGGAAGCCAAGAAGAAATCTCCCGTGGGTCGACAGAATAATCCCCCTGCTAACGCAGGCACCAAAAGACTGCATCACCGGTCCTCTGGGTCCCCTCTCATCCTGACAAGCGTGGTCCCTGGAACACAGGAACTCTATCCAAGTGACTCCCACAGTCAAGTGATCCTTCAGTACAAGTTTGGTGGAGGTAAGTCCTTGCCTCCCCACACTAGACTGCAAACCTGTGTGCTGCGTGATTTTAGCTGCTCCTCCTCCTGTGCACTCCTCCAAGGATTCCTTTGTGCTTCCTAGCCTGGGTCCCCAGCTATCCGTCCTGCAGTGCTCAACCCTCTGAGTTGGCCTCCGACGTCTTGGGACCCTCCTTTGTGACTCTGAGCCAGCTCCAGTTCACAAATCTTCTAAGTGCCTGCTCTGGTACGTCTGCAAAGCTGCCTGCTTCTGTGGGGGCTCTCTGAGTTGCTGAGCGCCCCCTCTGTCTCCTCCTCCAAGGGGCGACATCCTGGTCCTTCCTGGTCTCCAGCAGCACCCAAAAACCTTTACGGAACCCTTGCAGCTAGCAAGGCTTGTTTGTGGTATTTCTACGTGGGAACATCTTCCATCCAAATTAAAAGTTCCTAGCTCTCTTCGTTGTTGCAGAATCCTAACCTTCTTCCATCCGGAGGCAGCTTCCTTGCACCTTCATCTGGGGTTTCCTGTGCTCCTGCCCCTCCCTGGATACTATTGTGACTCTTAGACTTGGTCCCCTTGCCTTGCAGGTCCTCAGGTCTAGGAATCCGTCTTCAGTGCTTTGCTGGTGTTTGTGGTTCTTGCAGAATCCCCTTATCATGACTATTGTGTCCATTTGGGGTAGTAGGTGTACTTTACTCCTACTTTTCAGGGTCTTGGGGTGGGGTATCTTGGACACCCTAACAGTTTTCCTACAGTCCCAGCGACCCTCTACAAGCTCCCATAGGTCTGGGGTCCATTTGTGATTCGCATTCCACTTTTGGATTATATGGTTTCTGTTGCCCCAAGACCTATGTTTGCCTAATACATCCAATTGTAATTCTACACTGTTTGCATTACTTTTCTAACTCTTACTTACCTGTTTTAGGTATGTGTACATATGACTTGTGTATATTACTTACCTTCTAACTGAGGGTACTTACTGAGATACTTGTGGCATATTGTCATGAAATTAAAGTACCTTTATTTTTAGTAACTCTGAGTATTGTGTTTTCTTATGATATTGTGCATATGATATAAGTGGAATAGTAGGAGCTTTGCATGTCTCCTAGTTCAGCCTAAGCTGCTTTGCCATAGCTACCTTCTATCAGCCTAAGCTGATAGAAACACCTCTATTCTACTAATAAGGGATAACTGGACCTGGCACATGGTGTAAGTACCACCAGGTACAGTGACAAGCCTGCAGGTATGTGCCCAATGAAAGTGAAAGTTTCCAGTTATGTGTAGATCGGTACTGATATCTGTCTGTACAATGGGATATTTATATTTGGAAGCTATGGTTTGGGTATGTGATAAGGCTTTCACAGGTGATACAAAGTACCAATCTGTGTGTCACCTGCCTTGTTGGTAGAGTGACATGACCCTAACTTCTAGGTAGTAGTTTAGCAGTGTGTTTCATCTTAGCAGACATCCTGATGCTACTCTCAGTAATGCTCTTTGTGCTGTTAGCATATCTTTCACTGATTGTGTGTAGTTGTATTTTTCAACCTATTTCGTATCTGTCCAGTTACAATCCTATTGTAATGAGTTTCCCGCAGATGGAATCCCCTTATGGGGTCCATAACAATGGGTACACAATACAGAGGGACATGATCAGACCAGAATGCATAACTTTGTACATGGTTGATAAATGACACACAAACAGGACCTGTTTTAAGTGTAATTTATTGTGGATGAGCAAAACGCACACAAAAAATGGAAATAGGTTTAGCTATGGTGGATGACATCATCAGGGTAGCTGCTACACCATTTGAGAACACAGGTCCAGTGTCCTTGCACCACACGAAAATGGAGATTGGTTACAGGACAGTCAATATGGTGTATCTGTGGCACACAAAGAGAATAGTTCAGAAGAGGTTTACTTCCTGACAGCAGGTTTGGTCTTGGCATCTGCACCTGCTGGATGTCTGGGAGGACTTTAATGTTTGAGGGGGATTCTTCAGCTACAGAGGGTGGGGTATCAGAGGCATATCTTTCCCCTAGCATGGCCTCCATTCCACTAGCAGCCGCAGATGTAGAAGGTCCTGATGTATCATTGCTAGTGGAAGGGGCCATATGTTTGGTATAAGACCTACTCAGTCTCTCATCACCCCTGCAATTTAAGCCAAGTGAGCATTTTGTGCCTGCCGCTGCTGCAAAACTTCCTGGTGGTCGTCCCTCTGCAGCTTCTGGATTTTTCTCAACATGGTGATAACTTGGCCTATCATGCCGTGGGAACTTTGGTAGGCACCTAAGACTTGGGAGATGGAATTCTGGTAAGCAGTGTCCCTTTAAAACTCTATTCTCTGGCCCACAGCATTCCTCCCACACCCTGCCCCACATGCCTGTGTCCTTGGCACAGTGAGCCCACTTCCAGTGGTGGCAGGTCAATCATTGTCAGTGGTGGCAAAATGAGACTCAGGTCCCCGTAATGTGGGGCACACAATGGATGACACAGTCCTTGGGACACAGGTTAGGGGGCAAATGGTTGCCTCTGATGTAGATGCTGGGAGGAGTTGATGTGGGCAACATGGGGCTGACACTTGTTGACTGAACAGGTCACCAAGACGGGCCAGGTTCTTTGTCAGTGTCCAGGCATCCAGCAGCGTTGTCCTCCCTGGGGCCTTCATCCAGAGGGTAGCGGCAGTCTCTGGTATCCTCTTCATGGTGACAATGGCAAAGGTACCTGTGGAGAAAGTGGAACACGGTTTTCAGGTTACAATGGAGATATTGTATCAGTTGTGTGAGCTGCAGACTGTGCCTTGACATGATCCTCAGCAATGACATTGACAGCTGATGCACTTTGTAACTTGGGTACCACATGAAACTCTGTAACTTCAATTCCATACATCATGTTTTATGCTGGTAAACCATGTGTGTAGTGATTGTACAGCTGATGGCATTTGATATTGTCAGATAATTGACATGGTTGTTCACCCCGTTACCTAGTGAACTGTCTGGCATTATTGCTGGCGCAAATGAGAGCTGCTGAAGGCATATTGGTGTCCTTGTTGAAACACAGTAAATGAGTTTACAATGGACAATGCCCTGTATCTGGATGTACTGCAAGTGCATCCACTCAGCCACCTGACTTTCCAAACCAGGTTAGTATATTTCTAGCTTATAATCTTTGATCTGTGGGCTTTATGTACAGGCACTCAGCTATAGCTGTGTTTTGCTTGGGATGCTAGTGTGAGTGAGCCATTGCATTGCTATTATTACCATGTACTGTACCACACTTGTACAATCAAGATGAGTTTGATCAGATATTGCTTTAACATGCATGTCAAGTAATATTTGGTGCACTGTACTGGTGTTGATTATTTTGCAATTTAGCATTCTGGGAGTAGTAGTGCTATGATTTGCCAGTGCTTCACGTGCCATTTCCAAGGGCTGTGGAGCTAGATGTGTTTAGTGGACACATGGCATGCCAGGGAGGGCTATTAGGTGATTAGGAGAGTGTTGAGTAGGTGTAATGTAATTTGGGATGGGTATAGGTGGTGAGGGAGCAAGCAGGACAAGACAATTGTGTGACATGAATGTTGTTGGTACTTACCAGACTCCACTCCCCAGGCATTCCTTTCAGGCCCGCAGGATGTCTAAAACCTTCTCCTCCTAGGATGTGAACGTAGGGGGAGGAGGTGGGGGCTAATCGGCAGTCTTCAGTACAACAAGCTTGTGCCTGATTGCAATGGAACGGACCTTCCTCCTGAGATCGTTCCACCTCTTCCTGATGTCCTCCCTGGTGCGTGGTTAACTGCCTATATAATTCACCCTGTTGTCTATCCTTTGCCATTCCATTTTCCTGGCAATAGATGTTTGTTGGACCTCTGCTCTGAACAGGTGTGGCTCTACCCTGACAATTTCATCCACCATGACCCTTAATTCCTCATCAGTGAAACATGGGTGTTTTGTGGGGACATGGTAGTGGTTGTGAAGATGGTGTGTTTGTGTTCAAAGTGAAAGGGTGCAGAGGTCGGTAAATGGTGAGGTGTGAGTGGGTGATGGGTGTTGTGAATTGTTTGTGGTACTAATATGTGTGTTTTGTATGCTGTGCAGGTGTGAGATTTATGCATAGTGAAGTTTAAATGGATGCGTAAACTTGCTAATTGAAACTCTCTGGGATGTTGGTTGTCTGTGGCTGTATGTGGGGCTTTGATTGCAAAGGACTGTGGATTGTGTAGGGGTGTGTTATATAGTGCAGTGAGTAGGTGTGTCAGATGTGTGGATGTGTATCAGGTGTGGGGTATTCAAACTATCCAATGTGGTGTGGTATTCTGACAGAAGTGAGTTGAGACCGCCGTGATTCGCACCGCAAATCGTTTTTTGCCATGGAAGAACTGCTGTCGTGATTGTGGTTCATAATATGATGGGAGGATGTTTGTCAGGCTGGCAGTGCTGGTGGTGGGACCGTCTGTTTTCCATCCTCCACTGTCCTGGTGGTTTTAGGAATTTGGCTGTTTTTTGCCGGATTTCACAGTGTGACTCCTACTACGGTAGATGGATTGCCACCAAAGCAGCGATCTTTTGGCAGCCACCACCACAGCAGTCTTGCCAAAAGACCCTTTATATTGTACATTGGTTGTTGAAGTTAATTGTTAATTAATAAAGCTTTTACAATTTTAAAACAAAAGAAAAGGTACAGAGAAATGGAGTTAAGAATAAAAAAGCTACACTTACCTATAAATATTTATCTTCTCAAGGTTATGATATTTTATATTATGGATACAATATTTTGACAGGACGATGCTTTGATCTAAGTATTGTGATGGAACACTAGTAGATTAGTGGTTCTCCAGAGGATGCTGGTTAACAAATACAGACTTCAAACAGTCATTCAAACACAAGATCGTGAGTCTTCATCTGGAAGCCTTGGTCTTTTCAACCAAACTTTAATTCATGTTTTAATAAGTGTGTTTTTTCTGTTCCCACAGCTGCCTCCAACCCACTGTACAAACTCTCCAAATTAGGGCATCCCCAGATAAAGCTCTTTCTTTCCCCTAAGTGACAGATTCCTAACCCCTGCTTTCTCTGCCTTTCATGATGTTGGGAGCTTGGTATGGTACCACCCCATCCCAGTCCCTGCTGAGAAGACTTCACTCCAAGGACCACATGTGCCATCATGGGGAGGGTGACAGAGATCTTTGTTCTGGGACTTCTGTCCCAAGAAATTGAACTGTATTGTCACTACTTAAAAAATCATTCTCAAGAGAAAGGTGCCTCCCTTCCCCTTCTGCCACTGCCTAACCCTCCGCCTTTCATGCATTGATTGGTTTGAGGTTGTGATAGGGTGATACCAGGATTGGTGGCTTCATTGAGACTCCCAAGGTGATTGGAGGGAGCCTCAAAGAGCCTAGGGGGCACAGAAATTTACAGCTGGGTGACCCTGACCGCTTCTCTCCGTGTCATCTTTCCTGGTCCACAAATAACGCTGGGTCACATCTTTCAACATTGAAGATCACTCTATGGGAAACAGAATTTGCATGTTTTGGTATAAAACATTTCTTGTGCTTCACAGTGTGCACGCAAAACATTTTATGGGCTTTGTGGTGCAGACAAACAAAAAGTACCACACCTACACACACAGAATCCAAGCACAGTTGGTCTTGGTCTCTGCTGCTCAATGCTTTTCTCATTCTGCATGCTTTACCCGTTCCCACCCCACCACTGAAGACTGAATGCTGCCAGGTAGCTGAATACATAAATAACTCTGCATCTGCAAAATGTATTTCAACTGCACAATCATGTGCTTCCTCCAGCTGCCAGCGCTTTTGAACGCTTGAGATGGAGGCTTAAATAAATGATTGCTTAGTCTGAATACACCACTCTGCCAAATCCACAGCTATACACATCTTGAGATGTGGGAGATTGAGTGATTTGATCAAGGGCATGGACTTTGATTGGGTAGGAGAAGCTGGAATTTGAACCCAAGTTCTTGACCTTTATTGTTAAACCACATCTTGTGATTATCATAGCCAGTCCCATTGTGCCTCAATTTGGGTTTATTTTTCATACCAAAGCAAGGGTCTTGAAAAATGGAGGGAAGAGGGTGAGTGGGGGGCTACCAGCACAGCAGTTGCACACGGCCTTTTTATGATTCCAGACCATTGATTTAACCTCTATGAAGTGTCTCCACTTCACTTCATTAAATTACTGATAAACAGGGGCGACTCCTCTGTGAGGGCGGAGGAGCGTTGTCCCCCGCCAGCAGCAGCAGCTGCAAAACTTCTACAATACAACAATGACTATGTTTATTATCATTGTATTGTAGAAGGGGCGTGCCATGGGCTGTGAGGAGCACAGAGGGGAATGATCAGCATGTGTCTCAGGCCGGCCAAACATACATGCTCACTAAGCTCTGTCCCACCCAGCAATGCGTTGCCGGGTTGGAGAGAGCAGGCAGACTCTCCCAGTGTGCCTGGGAGAGCCCTGGCTGGGCGCTCCAACCAATCCAAACGCTGCAGTCACGCTGCCAGCAGCGTTTAGATTGGCTGCAGGGCAGTCTGGGAGCCTGTGCCTGTGGCGAAGGAAAAGAGGAGCTGCGCGGTGGTGGAGGCGGCAGCAGATTAAGATACGTTTTTTTTATTTTTTATTATTAATTTTGCACCCCCTCACCCGTTTCGCCCTGCCTTGTGCTGCTAGCCGCTCCTGCTGTTAAACCCTGGAGACAAGACTCGCATGCAACCTCAAGGAAATCAAAAACTCTGCAATGTCCAGCTTCAATTTCTAGGCTATTACTATTAGAAAATCTAATTTGGCATGTACTGCATCAACTGATCACGCCCGGGTAAAGACTAAGGCCCATATTTATACTTTTTGACGCAAAACTGCGCTAACGCAGTTTTGTGTCAAAAAAATTAGCGCCGTCTAATGCCATTCTGAAGCACCATGCGGGCGCCGTATTTACACAATGACGTTAGCCGGTGTTAGCCGCCGGCGCTGCCTGGTGTGCGTTGAAAAAAACGACGTACACCAGGCAGCGCCGGCGTAGGGGGATATGGAGCTTGGGCGCCAAAAAATGGGGCAAGTCAGGCTGAGGCAAATTTTTCGCCTCGACCCCATTTGCGCCATTTTTTTCGACTCCCAACCCCCATAGAAATGACTCCTGTCTTAGCAAAGACAGGAGTCATGCCCCCTTGCCCAATGGCCATGCCCAGGGGACTTTTGTCTCCTGGGCATGGTCATTGGGCATAGTGGCATGTAGGGGGGCACAAATCAGGCCCCCCTATGCCACAATTTTTTTTAAAAAAATACACTTACCTGAACTTACCTTAATGTCCCTGGGATGGGTCCCTCCAGCCTTGGGTGTCCTCCTGGGGTGGGCAAGGGTGACGGGGGTGTCCCTGGGGGCATGGGAGGGCACCTCTGGGCTCCTTCCGAGCCCACAGGTCCCTTAACGCCTGCCTTTTACAGGCGCTAAAAAACGGCGCAAAAGCGGGCGTACGTCATTTTTTTTGCCCGGAAGTGTAAATACGGCGCACATGCCGCGGAGTCAATTTTTTAGACGGGAACGCCTACCTTGCATATAATTAACGCAAAGTAGGTGTCCACGCAAAAAAATGACACTAACTCCATGGACTTTGGCGCTAGACGCGTCTAACGCCAAAGTATAAATATGGAGTTAGTTTTGCATCGGAATTGCATCAAAAAAACCACGCAATTCCGGCGCAAACGGAGTATAAATATGCCCCTAAGTCGGTTCCGTCAGGAATTACACTAGAGCCTGAACTGCCTTTCAGATCTCATTTACTAGCATTTATTTCATTGAACTAATTCATATGGACAAGAGGAGGACAGTGGGCAACATTTAGGCCCTCATTACAACCCTGGCGGTTGGTGTTAAAGCGGCATTAATACCGCCAACAGGCCGGCGGTAAAAAAAAATGTATTTTGTCCCTGGCGGTAACCGCCATCAAAGACCGCCACTTTAACACAATGACCACCAGGGTGGTAAAGGCCGCTGAGCTGAAGACTTCAGTCTCCAGCTCGGCGGTCATGACAATCCTACCATCTGGATTATCACCTGGCCTACCGCCATGGTTTTCGGGCCAAACTTACTGCCACGAAAACCATGGTGGTAGGCACTATCAGTGCCAGGGAATCACTTCCCTGGCACTGATATGGGTCTCCTCCGCCCCCCTTCCCCTCCCCGGAGTTCTCCTCCACCCTCCCCCTCCCTCTCCTGCCCCCCACACATATACACACCCACACGTGCACCCATATACATACATGCACACATGCATACCCACCACCACCCACGCATGCACACATACATACCCACACACCGCAACACACACCAACATACCTTGTCACACACATACATTCACAACACACAACACTCACAATCACTCATTCACTCGTGCATTCAATGTGACTCACACCCGCATGTATGTATTCCAAAACATACACACACACACCCCCACATAAACACAACACCCCCCACCCCCTCTCTTGTCGAAGAACCCGACTTACCTGCTTGCAGAGGGTCCTCCGGCTAGAGATGGTCCGCAGAGCTGCTGTCAGCAGCAGCGTCCGCCAGCAAAACACCGCCAGGCCGTATCATTGGTCATGATAGGGTTGGGGGTGTTTTGCTGCCGTGGCGGTGCTCCTCTCAGCAGCGCCGCCTTACAGCCATCCGCCGCCATGACCGTCGGCCGTGTTCTGCCAGCATTCTGGCGGAATACCGTCGACGGTCATGATACGTGTAGACGGCTGGTAGCCATGGAGGCGGTATATTGGCGGTCGTCGCCATCCCGGTAGGTGGTAGTTACCTCCAATGTTGTAATGAGGGCCTTAATTTAGATGCGAGCCTGTCTGAATTAATGCAGTGATGTGTATGGCTTGTGGAGTCTGTGTTGTTCAGTTTCACTTTTGAAAGTGTGTCCAGTAATAGCCAAGTTACTGTTTCATGCTCCTGATGGAGGGAATGGGTGCAGGGTCAAAGGCTGCCTGGGTTGCACCTTCACCCTTGCATTTTCCACTTAAATCTTTCACCAATAGGGAAAAGAGATTTCTCATTTGGGAGGGGCAGGTCTTTGGCAGGATCCAGGTTCCATATCTACATGGTACCATAGTGGACACACGGGCGGGATCACATCTGCATATGAGCCACCTGTCTTTAGAGTAGTGGTTTCAGTCTGAGTTGAAATTGTGGGCCCGACGTAGGGAAAAAGACCGTTCAGGGGAAGGGCAGAGAGACTAAAAAATAGTGTTGACAAGAACCTAAAGGTGGACATTCAGATGTGCTTCCAGAGTAAAATCATAGGGTGATTTTTGGATCTTGCCTTAGACAGTGTGTGCACTGTCTCTTGAGCTTATTAAAATGGGTTGGTAGCCCTTATTGTGCTATTTGTTTGCTTCATTGTCACTAATTTTTGCTGGCTCCTGAATGGTCACCGTGTTCTGGTTTCACTTTCACTTCATTTGTTTCTTACTTCTATGAAGTAAAGAATAGTCCTGATTGCTTCTTTTAAGTACTGTCCTTCCATGTTCGCACTTCGATTGAGGTACTTTTTGTTTTCTTCTTCCTCTGTCATCATTGTTGTTGCTTGTTGTCCTGACCCCTCCCTGTTTCTTTACCTGCCCATTGTTGCCTGCCCCTCTTCCTCCTTCTGTGTTGTTGCTTGCCCATTATTGTTGTTTCCCCATCCTCTCCAAGTAGTCACTTGTCCATTGTTTTTGCTTGACCAGTGCCCTCTCCAATGTTGTTACTTAACCTTTCATTTCTTGCCCATTGTTACTTGCACTGTTCTTAATAGATTACCCACACCCCCCTCTTGTTATTTGCCCTGTGACACCCACCACCCCTCCCCTCCATTGTTGGTTGCCCCATCCCTCTCACCTACCTTCTATCCATTGTTGCTTCCCATGTCCCCCCCACACACCTCACAGCACAAAAGAAACACACCTGCACGAGATCTATTTGGCTTCATCAATATATTTTTTGTCATTTTGTACAGCAGTAGCATTGCCTGTTTTGGGACTGTTTTTGTTTTTAACTTTCAGCCATGCTGCACAGCAACTGTGCTGCTGTGCAACATGGCTAAAAGAAACATTGACAAAGCCAATAGATCTTGCATAGGCAAGACCTATTATATTTGCCAATGCTTGTCTTAATATCAAATTGGCATATGACCAACAGATGCTCTGTTAAGACATTTTCCATTGAATATGATTATTTGCCACCTTTTAATCCATTAGAATAAAATGAAAGTCATTCATGGATTCCATTTTTTAACAGCCCTTTGTAAGGAACCTGAAGAAAGGGATGTTTTTTAGCAAACCATCCTCATTATGACTAGTCTTCTTTATCTGACCTATGAAACTGAATGCTAGACCCAGGAAATATGTATAATGGACTAGTGACAAGGGCAATAGACAGAGAATTTTGAAGGGTAGCAAAATTTGGCCTGACTTGGTGCTTATAAAAACTTGCATTGCACTTTTTGCTTGTTCTTACCAGAGATGGGAGTCTTTGAGGATTTTCACTTGCAATGCCTCATAATTCACACCAAGACAGGAATAAATATCTACAGGTTGCAGGGTAAAAAAAAATTTCAGCAGCGGCTGGGGTGGCTCAGGAACAGGGGAGCTGTTGGCTACACTGAATCTTATCATTTACCTGGTGGGTCAATGTGGTTGTGAAGGATTCCAATGGATAGTTTTCCTATGGAAAAATTGGACAAATGCCCAACTGGTGTTGGCAGCAATTCATGTGGTTGACCATATAGTGCACTAATGTGTCTCGCAGCTAAATGAAATAACAAAAAATATTGGATTGTACACAAAACATGGATGAGATAAGGAACTAAGGGCCAGATGTAGGTAGCCTTTTGCGCCTTGCAAACGGCGAAAAACGCCGTTTGCGAGGCGCAAAAGGCCTCACGCGATGCAGAAACACATTTTGCTAGTCGGTACTGACTCGCAAAATGTGTTTCTGACTCGCAAATAGGAAGGGGTGTGCCCTTCCTATTTGCGACCGCATCGCATCGCAATGTAGAGTTGATTTGTGACCGCGAAACTCGCAGTTACCATCCACTTGAAGTGGATGGTAACTCATTCGCAAACGGGAAGGGGTCCCCATGGGACCCCTCTCCCTTTGTGAATGCAAACAAAAATATTTTTTCAGAGCAGGCAGTGGTCCTATATGGACCACTGCCTACTCTGAAAAAAAAAAAAAAAAAAAGGTTTCTGTATTTTTTCTATTTGCAGCTCGTTTTCCTTTAAGGAAAACAGGCTGCAAAAATAAAAAATAAACTGCTTTATTCAAAAGCAGTCACGGACATGGTGGTCTGCTGTCTCCAGCAGGCCACCATCCCCGTGAGTGCCTAGACTCGCTATGGGGTCGCAAACTGTGACCCACCTCATAAATATTCATGAGGTGGGTCTTTGCGACCCCATAGCGAGTCGCAGAAGGTTTCTGAGACACCTTTCTGCATTTCCTTGTGCGAGTTGCAAATTGCGAGTCGCTGGGACTCGCAATTTGCAACTCGCAAAAGGAAACCTACCTACATCTGGCCCTAAATGTGGCAAAAAGTGTCATTAATGAGTGTAAAATAGTTCCTTGTACATTGAAATGGAAGTGCTCCATTGGAAGAGAAATAGCACAGCAATCAGCCCACATCATGAGATAAGTGACAAACTCACATAGGGGCTGAGCTATGCTGTGATTGACTCCATTAGAAACAATCTAACCATGCTGATTCAGGTCAACTCCTGCTGCTTCTTCATCTTCCTCATGCTTCCTAATATATTTAAATGGCTACCCCAAAGCTCCAGATGCGCCATCTCCGAGGATCTCTTCTCCAGCCAACTGGACTATGGCAACACTCTCTAAGCAGGGATGGTTGCTCACCTCCTCTTACGATCATAGGCCATAGAGAATGCTGCAGCAAGACTCATCCTGGATCTCCCTAGATGAGCCCACATCACCCCCTACCGCAGGGAACTCAAGTGGCTCTCTGTACAGAAATGATGCCAGTTGAATCTCCTGACCAATGCATACAAAGCCCTACACAACGGTGGACTTGCCTTCTTGAACCACCACCTGAACTTCCATTAGCCTGCCAGACACCTCCGCTCTGCATCCCTTTCCCTAACCTCGCCCCCCTCATCAGAGATGCCAGATGCTGAGGTTGCTCTTTCTCCTACCTAACAGTGAAGACATAGCTACCCTTTTATCTATGGACCTCTCCATCTCTTGTAGAGTTCCGAAAGTCCCTGAAGACCTGACAATTTGCTAATCAGCTGGACCCTGCCAAGCGCCTGGATACACTTATGGGTGAAACGTAGTGCTCTACAATTCTATTGATTGATTGATTATCTCCATGCAATGAGTGAAAGGGGACGTCTCAAAGAACCCAATGATCAGATGAAGCTGACCCAAAATTGACTCTGTATATTTTAAACAACGGGTGATCATATTACTGCACTTTAAAACGAGACCTAAGAAAGTTTCCAGCATCCGTCAAGTTTCCAATTCTATGTCAGGACCAGAGGCTTCGGATTATGCTTCTCTCTCTTTACTGCAAGTTAACAGCAGCCAATCAAAACACTAATAACAAAAACTACTTTTCACATGAACCCAAGTAGTCCATAATGTCCATCAATAAAAGGTCGGACCCCTGTATATCTGTCTCTGCTAACACAAGTCTTCCTCTTTCTTTGCTGCATGCAGCCAACAGATAAGCGAACATTAGATATTCTTTCTTCTAATGTTTACAACGTTATTTATTTCAAATATTGATTGTAGGATATTTACAGTAAGAGCGTGGAGAGAGAGTGGGGCTCTGAAACGTGTCACAGTGCTTTATAAACTCTTCAAGGCACACAACCAATTGCTGCAGATACGATCACCTCATGCGTTAGGTTCCAGCCCACTTATTTCAGGGACGTGCATATTGAGAAGGGCTCTGGCCGATGAGAAAGCTTAGAAGTCCTGGGGACTCCTAGACCGCGACCGTATAAAAGAAGACTAGTCCTCTTTCTATTTCCACAGCGTGCATGCGTCGTCCCCGGTGAGATTGCAGCACGCTCGTATTTTAGGCCTCACACTTTGAGCTCTCGAATGCGCGACTGGGCAATTAAGCGTTGTAATGCTCTGCCTCAGGGGTGAATAGCAGGAGCTTCCTTCACATTTTAGCCTGCTGTTTGTTCATATATATATATTTATATGAATATATTTTTTGTCTGTCTCACTTTGTGAGCTTCTTCCTGCTGGGGCTTCCCTCCTCCCTCCCCCCCCATTTTTGAAGTCTTCCGTTCATCCTCAGTAAAATCATGTCGTACTACGCCGAGGAGGATGAGTATTACCAGGATCTTCCTGAGGCAACTTATGAATATCATATGGAGGAGAAATTAGTAGCTTAGCTGGGATATCATGTCCAGGACTCAGTAAATCAGGCTCTTAGTAAAGGCATTGAAACCCTTTACTTAGCCAACGTGAATTGAGAGGACGCTCTCTTCCTGAATCTGGTTCCAACCATGACCAGCCTCAAAGGGACCAGCTTTGTCTGCAGAAATCCTTTCGCAAATGGCTGCGTCCATGATAAAAGACCATGAATATGGTTCTTTTCCAGCATTGGAGATTCCTGAGACCAGTATGGACTCTTCCATTCTGACAGAAGGGATTCCTTCTTCTGTCTCCCACTCCTCAGGTTCTGACCAAGAACAGGACGAACCTAAGTCATCTGACAAATGTAAACGTTAAGTCTCATAATGTACAGGAGAGTGATCAAGTTCCCCACACCTTGTCATTTGATCCGGAAAGCATAATCCATCCCCATTCTGCAGAATGGATCCTATGTGCAGAGATAGCTCATTATGTGCAGAACCGTATCAGAAAGAGTTTTGACGATGACATGAGCAATACTTTGCGTTCTGAATGTCCTCACCCCTCGTTATTGGGCAAAGTGGTGGATACTCCTGATCTCGACCCAAACATGGCAACTTTCATCAAGAGATTTTCTTAGGACCCAAAGAAGGGTTCAGACCGAGCCTGGAAAGACTGCCAAGATAAACTGTTAGATATATCTGACCCGCTCACAAAGACTTTAGAACTGGTGGTCCAGGCTAAGGAATCTAGTACACCTTTGGATCCCAAAACTATGCTGGAATGGGCTCAGCGAACCATCTGTAACGTGAATTATGCTTTGTCTACAGAGTGCAGATGCTCATTTTTGATGTGCATTGATCCTAAGCTTGCAGAATTGGCCCCTAATGAGGCAGGTTGTTCGGCAAATGGATTGCTCTTTGGCAACAAATTCGTCAAGGATTTGGGGAAGTATGTTGCCACCTTTTCCGAGCTGGACAAGGCACAATCTTCAATGAAGAAGATGTTCCACAGAGGCCTTTTTCTCCGGGCCAGACGCTACAGGGGTCAAGCGCCAGGCAGCGGATTAGTCCAGGCCTCTGGAGGCTACAATCAGTAGGGCCAAAGTTCTCACTCCAGGTTGGGGTTCTACCCCACGAGAGCCCGGAGAGGACGAGGATGTGGCTTCCACAACAACCGAGGTGGTTTCAACTCCTCTGAAGGAACTTCTACAGGTGAGAATTATTCCAATCTCAGAAATTATTCTTGGGGGCAGATTGAAGGATCACACTTTGGCTTAAGAGCGTATTTGACAGGACCCTTGGGTTCTACGGGCTGTGCTGGGATACAAAATAGAGTTTTGCACCTCCCCTCAGCAGATTTCTCTTCCTCGTCCCATTCATTTTTCCCAGATAGAGAACACTTTCGTGGACAAAGAGGTAGCAACCCTTCTACAGAAACGATCAATCATCAGATCAAGTTTCCACCCTTCCGGGTTTGTCAGTTCTATTCTCCTGGTCCAGAAAAAAGGCGGCGGCTCACGTCTTGTACTCAATGTAAGGGAATTCAATTCCTGGGTGGTCTACTGTCATTTCAAGATGGAGGGTATCCATCTCTTAAGAGATCTTCTTCAGGAGGGAGACTACTTAGTGAGCTTTGATCTCAAAGACGCATATCTTTTGGTGCCTATATTGGAACCACACTGTTGTTATCTCCAATTTCATTGATCAATGGTACGAATTTGCTGTTCTCCCTTTTGGTCTTTTCTCCGCTCCATGGTGTTTTACCAAACTCTTAAGATTGGTAGTGCAGTTCCTCAGGGAAAGAGGCGTTCGCCTCATTATATACCTCGGCGATATTCTGATCATGGCTCATACAGAAGAGATGGTCTTGTTAAATCTGTCTTGGACAGTCCAGCTCCTACATGATCTAGGGTTCCTCATCAACTCAGACAAATCAGTGATGACCTCATCCAGGGTCATAGAATTCTTAGGCTTTCAGGTGGACTCTGTCAAGGCCCAATTGTTATTGCCACCAGCAAAGAGGAGTTCCATCAGGAAAGAGTTGAGGAGAGCCCTTGTATCTCTGACTATATCATTGTAGACCCTAGCAAGCTTGGTGGGTCTATTGGCCTCATCTATTTAGGCAATTTTTAAAGGGCCTCTTCATTACCAATCCTTACAATGCCTGAATATCAGGCATCTTTGCAAGGGCTTATCCTATGCAGAACAGATTGGACTGCTGGAAGAAGCCAGAGCAGAGATTGCTTGGTGGTTAGTGATGAAGCAGAAAATGAAGGTTTTGATTTATTAACGCATAAACGTAGTGCTGAAATAATCATGTGTGACATTAACCGAATTAATAAAGATTGTACGGGGACAAAATGTGCCCTCAGAGTAGTTTGCCATCATTTATACGCGTGCTTTATATAACGTGGTGTATTAGAAATACACTAATTCGACATAATCATAAACGTGTGCTACGATTTGCTTATTTGAAATGCCTTAGCTTAGCATTACTTTAGCGGAGGCTTTGGCCTAGTTGCCTGGTCTCACGGTTTAAACGTTCGTATTTTTCCACTGTGCTATTAAACGTGTATTTCTGCTTGAAGCTGTACTTTTCCACAGAGACTGCTCGCATGCTTATCTTAAAGTTGGTGCCAGCATGGCATATTTTCTCTTAAATTCAAGGTCGGCTTGCAGGTGCGGACAATGGAGCCTCTGAGAGTAAGCTAATCGAGAAACAATGTTGCAAATTGCGTACCCATCTCCAAGGATAATGTATGCTTAAGTAAAAGCTTGAGAACTGTCGTTTTTGATTGGTCAATTTGAAGCTAACCTATGAACCCACCAATGGAGACCCTACAGGACTTGAATTGTTGTCTATAAAACCCAGGTGCACGAGAGGGAAGCTCTCTCTATCTTCGGACATCCCGCCATTTTGACTTCGTAGCTACTATGACCCATTTTGCTGCGACGCCATTTTGAGAGACTTTGATGCTTTCTCTAGTCGAGAGAAAGAGACTTTAATGATTCTTGCCCTAGAGACTTTAACTTTGATTTGTCCCTTTGCATGAAGTAGTAGCCTTAACTTGCCGCCGTGAGGCAATTGCCCCGTTCACCCCTGCCCCTTTGTCCCGTCCCAGGCTGATCGAGAAACGGTACCTGTGAGACGAAGACTTCATTGATTGCTGATTGGAATTGGTAATTATGAAAGGAAATTGTAAAATTGCATTGTGTTTCTTTTAGGTAACCAACTGCTGATTTTGATAAGGACCCTAGCTAGGAGTTTTCTAAATTGATGTTGCCAAATTGTTTTTGCATGAAGTCCCACATGCTGATGCTAATTTGAGGTTAGATGAGGATTCCATATGTCGCACGATGCAATTGGAGATCTTGTTATGCTGACTAAATGTACGCAATTAGCCCATTACAGATTATCGTATTAGTGCTTTGCATTGCCACTATCGAATGCCTTGTGATTCAAATGCTACATAGATTACACTTGTTTCGACGATATGGACAGCTATTAATGTTCATTTATGTTTATCATTTGGTGTTGAGACACATCTATATCGTGCTAGCTTTGTTAATATAGGGAAATAAATTCACTAACTTTGCAATAAACTGGTGTGGTTATTCCTGGCTGAAAGGTCAGGGTTCGCCGAAATGTATTCTGGATTAATTGTTAAGTGTTATGTTGTTCAAGGTGTTGCTTATGTTCGTTATTGATTATCGATAAGAGGTGATTGATCAATTAAGAGTACAGAGAGTTCCCACATAGTCAAAAGATTCATCGACCTAAAGAGCATCCGAACGCAGGTAAATTGTTACCACGTTCCGCTCTATCAGTTGATGGTAGCAGAGGACGGTTACGTCTTTTGGGACCCTGTACCATTAGAGTACATGGTGTCGAATTAACGGTTACGCATTTTGAGACCCCATTCGAAAAGTTGAATTAGATTTTCCTGGATAAAACTGATTGACAAGATGATGATGGGCTAGGTCCACCGCGACTTTCCCGGGATCTCGAAGCTTGCGAATGGAGAGAAAGGAGATGTGGAATCAGCGTTGGCGGTACTAGTGATGGTATGAGTGAAGTTAGGGTTTTGCGCTTGCACAGCTTATTGCCGCAGGGTGTGTGAAAAGGTTACGAGTTTTTTTTTTTAAGGATAGCGGAGGTGCGACTCCGAGTGTAGAAGTAGAGAAGTCGTCGAACTTCATAGAGTTAGCGGAGGTGCGGCTCCGAGTGTGAGAGTAGGGAAGTCGTTGAACTTCATGTGCGTCTGGCGCTTTGTGCATAAAAAGGTCCACGTGGTTGTTGTTGTTGAGACGGGCCCTGCGAGGTCAAGAGACTCCGGAGTATGTTGATCCATGTTGTGGTCTGGGCGGTTTAGGAGGTTGATCGGGCGTGGTCAACGAGTGGGTACGTGTGTTAGGGAGTGATAGGAACTTCGACTTCGGGCTTTGACAAGATTCTAAGTGCACTAGAACAGATCATTGACAAGTTGAGAGTAGGTCTGCGGGTCAGATTTGCTTGCGAATGTGGGGATTGAGAAAGACGGAATAGCGGCCGAGGCTGGTGAAAGAGATCGAATAGTGGCCGAGGTTAGTGAAAAGTCCCTAAGGTCCTGAAGCGATTATGTTACCCTTCCTGTAGTAAACCGACAGATCTGTTTTAGTTTTTGGTAGCTCGCGATACATGCAAAAAGTTGTTACGGGAGGAACTGAGTGAAGGAGGATTAGCCGCGAGGCTTTGTCAGCCGCAGTGTGTGTGAGTGTGACGTCACTAAGAGCCGCGCTGGGATAGGTTGGTTGGAGAGAAGGGTCGCGCACGGATTGGACGCAGTCCGTGGCACTCAATTGGAAGGGGAAAGGCAGGTGAAGAGTATTCCGGGAATTAAAGTCACCTATTGATTACAAATCTTGTGGAATAACAGTGATCTATTGATTATAAACTTTGTGAATTAAAAGGACGAGAAAATGAAATTCCTTAAAGCATTCAGGAGCGCGATGAAGGGAGAGACTTACATTAAAGCGAGCGTAGGAGAGGAGACGCCGCCCGAGGGTACACCAGCTTACATTGTAATGGAGGAAAAAGGGGTAGCTCCGTGTCTTTGGCTAAAGCAATGGCACAAGTGGACAGAGAAACATGGGAGCGTAGCATTCCCGATACATGGGACATTCAATATAAGGGTCCTAGAGAATTTGAGATTCACGATGTATGACATGAAGGTACCTCCAAGGCCAGCACAGTTTGAGGCTCTAGCAATATGGGAACTCATGGCTAGGCAGCAACAGAAAAACAAGTTTGAAACAAGGATGAGGAAGGTAGAAAAGACACTAGCGGATGCTAGGTGGGATAATGCACAGAAGGTGTGGAGGTCAGACGTATTGCAGGGAATAAAATTGTTCCCCGCAATTACTAAAGATGAAGAGGGGACAGGTAAGAAAGCTACCTGTAAGACAGACAGGAAGTGTTCCAAGGACAGAGAGGACGAGGAAAAGTTGAGAAAAGAAGAGGAGCTAGAGGATGAGGAATTGATAATGGAGTTGCTGAACGACCGTCCACCACCTTATGCAGAGAATGGACAAGGTCCAAGTACCAGTTCTGCCCCTCCGGCATCGGTACAGAACAGGGAAACGCAGAATCCAGGAGCACCATCGGGATCTAAGGATCCGAGCTTACTGCTCACCCCACAGATACCGCAGATCAGGAGAATGTATCCAGATGTGCCCGTGTTGAAACCAGCAGAACACTATCAGCCGCAGATGTCAGGGTACTACAGCAGTGATAACAGTGGAGGAATGATTCTAGATCCAACCGTAAGGGGCGTACAGAATGGTTACAACCCAACAATGGCACAAGCTGAATCAACTCAGTTTATGATGCCTCAAAAGCAGATGCAGGGAGGGAATGTTCATGCTCAAATGACGGGGAGTCAGATGGGCATGCCGGCAATGATGGCCCATAATATGGGGATGAACATGCCTCAGAATATGGGAAATGGACAGAATCCAGATGCAATATCACTACCTATTACCGTAGGTCCAGTGGTACCTTTGTATAGTCAGCCTTACTTAGGTATGAGCAGTCAGGGACAAATGCTGCAGAATGGGACAGAAAGAAGGTGCATAGAAAACATTCCAGGGATAACTCCGATAGCGGCTCAGCCAACTGGGTCTGGGTCCTTGATGGAGTTTAGTCCCGTATGCGCTCAATCGACACTGGTGAGGTCGAGCCCCCCACTGATAATACCATTAACATCGAACACTGAAAAGTTGCCGCAACCATCGATGGCAGTCGATGTGAATGCTACACTGATGGGGGTAAATGCGCAACAGCTGACACAATGGTTCAACAGTTTAAATTCCACACAAAGTTCAGACAGTGGGAAAGGAGACGATTACTTGAGCAGGATGAGGCTGAACATGGAAGCACAAGAATTGGTGGAAGGGAATATGGGTGTGAACAGGTTAGAATCCTACACGGAAGAGGAGTTGAGGTATCTATGTCCAAAGATCACGAAAGAGGTAAACAAGGTACATAAAAGTTTGCAGGAAGTAGCAGACAGGAACGGGATTGACATAGGCAAGACGAAGCACTTGAGCAGGAGCTATAGGTTGGATTTTGGGACCACAGATTTTGAACACATGAGATCAGCAGGCATGAAGGCACACCTTAGAGAATTGTTGCAGAGTGCCCAAGTGTGGAGGTGCTTAGACAAGTGGGAAAGCAGATGGGTAAAGAGGAAGGATAAGAGGAGGGACAGTGCCACAGAGCACAATGAGAAAAGACCACAGAGTAGTGATACAATAACTATGTTACCAATGAGGGAGACAGCAGGGGGAAAGTTAGTACATGTACCATGGCACAGGAGCGATATTCAGTCCTTTACGAATGATTTTCCCAAACTGAGAGAGAAGCCGATCGAATGGTATCAACAGACTGATAGGTTTGTGAAGCTTGCAAAATGTCTCTGGGAAGACCTGAACACTTTATTCGAGATCGTGGTTCCGGCAGATTTGTGGGAGGATTGCAAAAGAGCTGTAGGTTGGCCGACAAGTGAACCAGAGAGAGACAGAGAGACGGGTGCGCCATCACCTATGGTGATGTGTCTGTACTATAAGGTGATCGAACATTTGAAGACGAAGGTTGCCGCCAAAAATGTGGATTGGCAGAAAATTGATCGAACTGCCCAAGAGGCTAAAGAATCGATTCATAGTTACTATGAGAGATTGTTGAAGGCGTTCAAGAATTACAGTGGCACAGAAGCAATAGAGGCGAAAGATATGCTTCATTTTGTGTTCAGATTTGTGGAAGGGCTGAGACCAGATATAAGTCAGATGATAAAATCACATTTGATCTGCTGGCAGTCGAAACCGATTGATGAAGTCTTGACTTATGCGAAATACTGTAGCGACGAAATTGAGGTGAAACAGAAAAGGCTGAAAGAGAAGGTGATGATGATGCAGCTTAAGGCGGCTCAGACAGGCTTGCAAGGTCTGCAGGGACTGCAAGGGTTGCCAGGGATGCAAGGGTTCCAACAGCAGGTACCGCAACAGCAGCCGCAGTTGCAGGGAGGCATGGTGTTTCAGCAACAGCAGCCGCAGTCGCAAGGAAACATGGCGTTTCAGCCACAGGGCAGAGGCAGAGGTAGAGGAGGTTTTGTGAATAATGGACGGATTTAAACACTGTTGTGACAGGTGTGCAGGCAATGAAGAAAGTGATGCCGTGTCACGCGTGCGGAAACGTAGGTCATTGGAAACGCGAGTGTCCGATGGTGGTGCAGGAAGGTGCAGGTGCAGGTGTAGGTGTTGGTCAGCAAAACAATGATGTCAATGCATTTCAGACAATGAGAGGACCGAAAATGAGAGGTCCAAACCCAAATTTTCAGACTATAAATCAATTGCAGGGATTACAACCTATGCAGCCGCAGCAGATGCAGATGCCCCGTGTGCAGATGACGCAAATGCAGCCGATGCAGCAGCAGTTACCTTTGGTACCTAATCAGCAAATGCAAATACCTTTGGCACCAATGAGTCAGCAGCAAATGATGGTTCCTCCACAGGTAACGGGTCAGGTAATGAGCACAAACGGCACAGTACAACAGTTCCCATTACACAGTGAGAGTGGAATAAACAATGTATGGGAGAGTGAAAGCTCAGAAGAGGAAGGAGATTGTGTGCTTGCGGCATCCCTAGAAGTTGATCAAAAGGGTCCGTACGTAGAAGGAAGAGTAATGGGTCATCGTGTTTCATTCTTGGTTGACACGGGAGCCACACGTTCAACTGTTAAGAGCAGTGAAGTACCAAATTTGCCACTCTCAGGGAGGACAGTTCAAGTGGTGGGAGTAGCAAACAGGCATCTGACGAACCCAATAACAGATCCGATACCAGTCAACATTGGTAACTATCAAGGGGTACATCAGTTTGTGGTGTGTGACTCAAGCCCGATAGCACTGTTAGGAAGAGACCTATTGTGTAAATTGGGTTGCTCGATCATGTGTTCAAACGAAGGAATAACAATAGAGACGAGCAATGATGGGGAAGACGAGGACAGTGTAGAGGGGGATGAGATAGAAACAGTTGACGAAGAGTATCCTCTGATTTGTCTTTTACCAATGATAACTGAAGAAGATATCCCAGCAGAACTACGGGAAACAGTCGGAGAGAAAGTGTGGGACATGACAGGGAAAGAGGTGGGATTGATGAAAGGAGTAGAACCAGTAAAAGTGATGGTAAAGCCCAATGCGATCTTTCCCCAGACCCCACAATACCACATGCCACAAGATACCCTCATGAAAGTTGCCCAACTTATTGACGAATTCGTGAAGCAGGGAGTACTGAAAGAAGTATTAAGCAGCCCATGTAATTCACCGATAATGGGACTAATAAAGCCAAGTGGGAAAGTCCGACTTGTACAGGATTTGAGGAAAATAAATGACATCATAATAAAGTGCTGCCCTGTCGTACCGAATCCAGCTGTGATAATGTTTCAGATCCCTTGCGAAGCTGAGTGGTTCTCAGTCATCGATTTGTCACAAGCATTCTTTTCTGTGCTTCTTCATGAGGACAGCCAATTCCTCTTTTGTTTCAAATTCCTAGACAGAGTGTACAGTTGGTGCCGAATTCCTCAAGGGTTTTCTGAGTCACCGTCGATATTCAATCAGGTTCTAAAGAAAGACTTGGAAGAGTTAGAGTTGCCATTCGAGTCAACCCTAGTACAGTACATTGATGACTTACTGGTTGCATCAAAGACAGAAAGTGGCTGCACAGCCGATACCATTGCTCTGTTGAACCATTTGGGAGAGAATGGACATAAAGTGTCTCCTTCCAAACTGCAGTTCTGTCAGAAGAAAGTGAAATACTTGGGTCACCAGATAGAGAAAGGGTCACGGAAAATAATGAAGGAAAGAATTACCAGTGTACTTCAAATGAGTCCACCAAAGACAAGGAAGGAGGTGTGGAAGTTTTTGGGAATGGTGGGATACTGTCGCCAGTGGATTCCCAACTTCTCGTCTCTAGCAAAGCCTTTACTGAAATTGACCCAGAAGGATGCCTTGGATCAGATCGAACTGAAAGGGGATGAGATGGATGCTTTTGTTGAATTAAAGGAATGCATGTGCAGGGCTCCAGCTTTAGGTATGCCTGATTACACAAAGCCTTTCACATTGTTTTGCCATGAACGTGATGCATGTTCTTTGTCTGTCTTGACTCAAACCCATGGTGGCGTAAACAGACCAGTAGCGTATTTTTCAGCTACTCTGGATCCGGTTGCAGCAGCACTCCCAGGGTGTTTGCGCGCTGTAGCAGCAGTTGGTATCAGCCTCACTCAGAGTGAAGGAATAGTGATGGGACACCCAGTAACAGTCATGGTCCCTCACTCAGTTGAGATACTTTTGACCCGCTCCCGAACGCAACACATGACTGGAGCAAGACTCACAAGGTATGAAACGACTATTCTGGGCTCACCGAATGTGCAGCTGAAAAGGTGCACTACGTTGAATCCAGCTACCTTGCTTCCTGGAGAAAATGCTGAAATTGAGAACGCTGAAGACGTCGAGCATGACTGCCTTCAGGTGACTGAATTTTGCACAAAACCCCGACCGGACATAAAGGATACAAAACTTGATGAAAATGACCAAATTCTTTTTGTTGATGGTTCATGTCTAAGAGATGGGGTGGGAATTTTGAAAGCAGGATATGCTGTATGTACTGTAACAGGGGTCTTGGAAGCGGGATGGCTCCAAGGAGTCTATTCTGCACAAGTAGCAGAACTTGTAGCCCTTACTAGAGCATGTCAATTGTCTGCATTGATGAAAGTCACCATTTACACTGATAGCCAATACGGGTTTGGGATTGTGCATGACTTTGGACAACTGTGGTCACAGAGAGGTTTCCTGACTTCTTCAGGATCCCCAGTGAAAAATGGGGAGAGAATAAGGGAATTGTTACATGCCATTCAAGTACCAGCTGAAGTTGCAGTGGTAAAGTGCAGTGCTCACACGAAAGGACAGGACTATGTGTCTCTGGGAAACGCCTATGCAGATCAAGTTGCAAGATTTTGTGCCTTGAACTGTATATTGTTAAGGGATGATTGGAATACAATAAGTGAACCAGAACTCGAACCAGCTGAAGCATTTGCCTTGAAGGTCGTAGATACAATAGAAGAACTATAAGCACTACAAAGTAATGTCAGGGAGGATGAAAGAGATTCCTGGATTAAATCACAATGCATAAAAAGACAAGACGAGCTATGGGTTTCACATGAGGGAAAATTTGTTTTGCCAAATAGTCTCTTATCACAGCTTGCGCGGTTCTATCATGGGCAAGCTCACCTAGGGAGAGATGCCATGATAAGATTGTTCAAAACTGATTGGTTTAACCCCAGATTTCGCCAAGCTGCGGAAGCAGTTTGCCATCGATGTGTCACTTGCCAACAGATGAACCCAGGAAAGGGAACAGTTGTGAACGCGAGCCACATTGGTAGGGCAAGCGGTCCTTTTAGCCGAATGCAGATGGACTTCATTGAGATGCCTGTGCATGGAGGTTTAAGATATGTGTTGGTGATTGTGTGCATTTTTAGTCATTGGATTGAGGCATACCCCACACGTAGAAATGACAGTCTTACAGTTGCCAAGCTATTATTGAGGGAGTTAATACCACGTTTCGGATTCCCGATCTCTTTAGAATCAGATAGGGGAAGTCACTTCAATAACGAGGTGATGAAGTTACTTTGCGAAGCACTGAACATTGAGCAAAAGCTGCACTGTAGCTATCGTCCTGAGGCATCAGGACTGGTGGAGCAGATGAATGGTACGCTGAAATCGAGAATGGCAAAAATATGTGCATCAACAAATTTGAAATGGCCTGACGCATTGCCCTTAGTGCTAATGTCAATGAGAAACACTCCGGATAGAAAAACTGGATTGTCTCCGCACGAAATTCTCATGGGCAGGGCTATGAGACTTCCTGCAGTTCCCGCAAATATGCTTTTGAATATTACAGATGATATGGTGTTAGACTACTGCAAAGGTCTGGCTGACGTGGTTCGCTCTTTCTCTCACCAGGTGGAGGCGACCACCTTGCCACCGATCCAAGGTCCAGGACACGCACTGAAAGCAGGTGACTGGGTCGTGATAAAGAAGCACGTGAGGAAGTCGTGCCTGGAACCCCGTTGGAAAGGCCCTTTCCAAGTGATCCTGACGACAACTACCGCTGTGAAGTGCGCGGGGGTTCCCAACTGGATTCACGCCAGTCATACAAAGAAGGTGTTGTGTCCCACAGATGAGGAAGTTGAAGCGCTGAAACTACCAGTGCCTGATAAAACGGTGCCGAGTGCTGAGACAGAACAAAAGCGAACTGAAAGCGAACAAGCAACAGCAGGAGAAAAAGAGATATTATTGGAGAACGAAGAGTCCGACTCACTTGGGGAAGACCAAGGAGAAAGTTCGGACAGCGACGACGAAGCTGCAGGTGACAAAGAGCCTGAAGCAGCTGAGGGTAGCAAAAAGCCTGAAGCAGCTGAAGGTGACAAGGAACCTGAAGCAGCTGAAAGTGATACAGAGCCTGAAGAAAGTAACGGTGACGGAGGGCTCGAGGAGAGTGAGAAGGCAGGAGAGCCTGAACAGAAAGGGGCTTTCCCAGAAATAGACGATACAGAAAAAGAAAAAGAAAACGTGACTGATTCCCCTGAAGGTGGGGACAAAGAAGGGCAGAACGAAAGAGCTCAAACATCTACAGAAAAGATCGCAGGTCCATCAAACGGACACGGTGCAAAAAGAAGACTAAGTATCTCACCGATAAAAGAAAAGGGTAAAGAAGATTTGAACGAAGGAGGAAGGCCGAAAGTGAAAGAGAAAAGAAAGGAAGTGACTGTCGTGGAACAATCGTCAAGTGAAGAAAAGGACTTGGCGAAGGAGGAGAGTGCCAGCGAAGCAGAATCAAAGAGAGAAGCAAAATTGAAAAGGAAAAGGATACCAAACAAGAGGTATTCCGGTCCTGAATGGGCATATGCAGTCAATGACGATTGGACTGATGAGTTTGTATCTCTAAGCATCGAGAACGAAGAAGAAGAAGAGATACAAATAGAAAAGAAAAGTTTCATAGACTCTGTTGATTGAAACGGAAGTAAATGGCATTGCTTGCTGCAATCTAACGTGAGATAAACAACCAGCTGAGACATTGCTAAACCGAATTGAGACAAATGCTGCTAACCGAAAAGTGACTGGCCTTTTGAAGAAGACGGTGTGAACATTGTGCTCGTTCAGCTTTGTAACTGAATTGCTAAGTAGTTTCATTATAGGTTCTTCTAGCTCTCTGATTCTATACAGATCATGCCTGGGTACGCTATGCAAAACAATAGAAAGAAGTATTGTAAATACGTGTGTATAGGCTTAGTACTAACATGTGTACTAATAATAATGGCAATTGTGTTTGGAATGCATGGAAAGGGTGAGAATGAGACTATTACTGCTTCTACTATTGTTCCTGTTACTGTCACTGAACTAACACCATTGAAAAGACTAGCAATGGATGAGAGGCTCTTGCATGATAAGAAAGAGCTTTCGTATAACGTTTTCTATCGTTTACTAACAGAGTATGTTGAGACTATGGATGCGAAAGATTGTTATGTGTGTACCCAGATACCGACATCAGTAAAGGAAGGGGTGACTTATCACCACATGCCTCTTACATATGGGATTACATGTAGTATAGTAATGTCTAGGTTTTATGGTCAATCTAACATACAGTATTTTTTCTCAAATTATGATGTTACCTTTGCTTATGTTCCTATAATAGCTCAGCTAAGCGAGACTGCAAAATATTGGGATTACAAAATTATGAGGGATTTTTTCGAGCCAATGCAACCTTTTGAAACGGCTCATGCTCATAGGGAGAACCTTACTTGCTCCGTTTCTGCTGTAGAAATAAGTTTTTTAGATCGCACAGATGATAGAAGGGCTCAAATGAAGGCGAAATTAGAAAAAGAACTGCATAAGAGGACTTCAGTAGATAATTATGATTTTGCTGCTATAAAGACACAAGGGAAAATAGCTTTAGATGCTTGGCATGTAGGGAAGTTTTGTATATATCGAGGTGAATCTTACTATGACAATATTTTTGTAGGAGCGAGTGAATGCAAACATACGTTTATTTTTAAGGCCAAATGGACATTCATGATGGACGGACTTGACCCTGTCATTCCAGGGGTGTATTACATTTGTGGGCATAATGCCTATTATCGTCTTCCAAAGGGATGGTGGGGAAGATGTTATTTGGGTATAGTGTTTCCGAAGGTTTATCAACTGGATGACATATCGATGATTAAAAAGACACCTGGATCCCACCGTATCCAGAAAAGAGAGACCGCAGCTGCTGTGGTAGGTGATATATTTGGAGCCATGATTCCTTCATTGGGAGTTGTGCTGAATTCCATCAAAATAAGGAAGTTGTCTACTATAGTGGATAACATGCTGACAAAGTTTTCAGGTGCAATAATCCTGATGGATGCTGAACTTGCAGCGGAAAGAGCTATGACTTTTCAAAATAGGCTTGCTTTAGACATTCTTTTAGCAAAGGATGGAGGCGTTTGCTAAATGATTGGTGCACGTCACTGCTGCACCTATATACCTGATAATAGTGTGAAGATTAAAACTATGCTTGCTAATCTAACAAAAGAAAGTGCAGATTTGAAAGAACTGAAAGAACCAGGAGTGTGGGAGAAGGTTGGAAAGGGACTTGCTTCAGTGGGACATTGGATTGGGGGAATTTGGAATGGAATATTATTGAAAATAATAGAAGGAATATTAATAATAATAATTTGTGTATTTGGAATTTGGGGAATAAAAAGGGGAATAATAATGATTATGGAAAGAATTAAAAGAAGAAAGGAGGAGAAAATTATGAAAAGAATGGCAGAAGAATACAAAGCGCAAACTAGGGGAACTAAAAGGAAAAGGGAGCTGACAGAATTTTAATGAGATAAAATTTGTGGGCTAAATTTGTGTGATGACAAGTAGTCATCAGAGGAGGGATTGATGAAGCAGAAAATGAAGGTTTTGATTTATTAACGCATAAACGTAGTGCTGAAATAATCATGTGTGACATTAACCGAATTAATAAAGATTGTACGGGGACAAAATGTGCCCTCAGAGTAGTTTGCCATCATTTATACGCGTGCTTTATATAACGTGGTGTATTAGAAATGCACTAATTCGACATAATCATAAACGTGTGCTACGATTTGCTTATTTGAAATGCCTTAGCTTAGCATTACTTTAGCGGAGGCTTTGGCCTAGTTGCCTGGTCTCACGGTTTAAACGTTCGTATTTTTCCACTGTGCTATTAAATGTGTATTTCTGCTTGAAGCTGTACTTTTCCACAGAGACTGCTCGCATGCTTATCTTAAAGTTGGTGCCAGCATGGCATATTTTCTCTTAAATTCAAGGTCGGCTTGCAGGTGCGGACAATGGAGCCTCTGAGAGTAAGCTAATCGAGAAACAATGTTGCAAATTGCGTACCCATCTCCAAGGATAATGTATGCTTAAGTAAAAGCTTGAGAACTGTTGTTTTTGATTGGTCAATTTGAAGCTAACCTATGAACCCACCAATGGAGACCCTACAGGACTTGAATTGTTGTCTATAAAACCCAGGTGCACGAGAGGGAAGCTCTCTCTATCTTCGGACATCCCGCCATTTTGACTTCGTAGCTACTATGACCCATTTTGCTGCGACGCCATTTTGAGAGACTTTGATGCTTTCTCTAGTCGAGAGAAAGAGACTTTAATGATTCTTGCCCTAGAGACTTTAACTTTGATTTGTCCCTTTGCATGAAGTAGTAGCCTTAACTTGCCGCCGTGAGGCAATTGCCCCGTTCACCCCTGCCCCTTTGTCCCGTCCCAGGCTGATCGAGAAACGGTACCTGTGAGACGAAGACTTCATTGATTGCTGATTGGAATTGGTAATTATGAAAGGAAATTGTAAAATTGCATTGTGTTTCTTTTAGGTAACCAACTGCTGATTTTGATAAGGACCCTAGCTAGGAGTTTTCTAAATTGATGTTGCCAAATTGTTTTTGCATGAAGTCCCACATGCTGATGCTAATTTGAGGTTAGATGAGGATTCCATATGTCGCACGATGCAATTGGAGATCTTGTTATGCTGACTAAATGTACGCAATTAGCCCATTACAGATTATCGTATTAGTGCTTTGCATTGCCACTATCGAATGCCTTGTGATTCAAATGCTACATAGATTACACTTGTTTCGACGATATGGACAGCTATTAATGTTCATTTATGTTTATCATTTGGTGTTGAGACACATCTATATCGTGCTAGCTTTGTTAATATAGGGAAATAAATTCACTAACTTTGCAATAAACTGGTGTGGTTATTCCTGGCTGAAAGGTCAGGGTTCGCCGAAATGTATTCTGGATTAATTGTTAAGTGTTATGTTGTTCAAGGTGTTGCTTATGTTCGTTATTGATTATCGATAAGAGGTGATTGATCAATTAAGAGTACAGAGAGTTCCCACATAGTCAAAAGATTCATCGACCTAAAGAGCATCCGAACGCAGGTAAATTGTTACCACGTTCCGCTCTATCATTAGCACACATGGATGTGTGGAACAGCAGAGCCATCTTTGCATCAGTCCCAGAGATGATTATAGAGTGAGATGACAGCCGATGGTGCTGGGGTGCTCGTTGTGGTTCAGTTCAGACAGGATGGTCTCCAGAGGAGTTGAAACTCCATATCAACTGCCTAGAACTATTAGCAGGAGCATTTGCAATTCGCTCCCTGTCTCCTCGGCAAGCAAAATGTTGCATTCTTCATCATATGGACAACATTTCAGAAGTTCAGTACATAAACCACCTAGGAGGGACCAGATCTCGTGTACTGGTGCAAATTGCGAAGGAGTTCTGGCAGTTTTTCCTGCAACATCAGATTTCAGTGACTGCAGAATACATTTTGGGTCATGCCAGTCTGATAGTGGATTGGAACTCCTGTTTCCTAAGGGATGGCAGCGACTGGAAACTCAGCCCTCTACTATTTCACTAATTGAATCTTCAGTGGGGTCTGTGCTTGATAGATCTCTTTGCCTCGAGGCTCAATGCTCAAATGACCCACTTTTTCAGTTGGAACTGGATCCTCTAGCGTTAGGAATGGATGCATTCCTGCAATCATGTGGGAAGGGGGTGCTTTATGCGTTTCCTTCTTTTGCCATGATTCAGAGAGCACTCTCTCAAGCGAGGAGACAGAAGGCAGAATTAATTTTGGTGACGCCCATTTGGAATGCATAACCATGGTTTCCAGTTGCGATGTCAATGTCGTGTGCACATCCAATTGCGATCCCGTGGGATCCAAAGCTGTTGCTGGACCCCGTGGGGTCTCCGCATCCTCTGATGTTAATGGGGCAGTTATCACTTATGGCATGGAGAACTTCCGGAGACGATGGCAGATGCTGGGAGTTTCGGACAAAGCGCTGTTCCTCTTATCCCAAACTTGGGCACCTTCCACTCACAAGAGATATCAGTCTTCGTGGAAAAGATGGGTGTGTTAATATAGTGAAAAAAGTATTGATCCCCTGGGGACGAATATTAGTATGATCATTAATTTCCTTTCTGACCTAGCCTCACAGGGTTTGGCCTACAGAACCACTAATAATTTGAGATCAGCAATTTCAGTGGGTCATCCCCATCTAGATGAATTTTTGAGGAAGCTGGAATGGACGTTTTCCTGTTTGGGGCACACTCAGTTCGAGGAGCTATGGCCTCTTGGGTGCTTTCTGCTGGTTCTTGTTTGGAGGACATTATGAGGGCAGCTGATTGGTCGTCAGACTCCACATTTTAAGTTTTCTACCACAAGCCTATTGTTGATGTTGTTTCCTCAGTATTGGATCAGCTTTGAACTAGCATAAACCAAAGCCTCCTGTTCTGACATAGAATGAAAAAATGTCCTAGCTTACGCGTCAAGAATTTTCAATTCTATTATGGACACATAGGCGAGGATTATCGCACCCGGAAGATAATTTATTGTGTTATTTATCTTGTTGAATTTTGATGATACTATGCATTGTGTTTGAATGATTACATGCCCACCCATTATATCATCTATGGAGGATGCTATTATTTGCGTCTCTCTTTTATTACAGAGAACAGAGAACAAAGGTACCTGATCAATCGTGTGGTGACAAAGGATGAGGAGAGTCTTGAAAGTCTTCAGGCCAGATGATAGCCAATGATCATCAGAGTTCCAGTTTTTTTAGGAGATTCCAGTTCTAAGGAGTCAAGTACTTGTTTGGTTTTTATTGCAAAGAAAGAGGAAGGACTGTGTTAGCGGAGACAGATACACAGGGTTCAGACCTGTGACTGGTGGACATTATAATCCTCATCTCTGTGTGCTTAATAGAATTGAAAATTCTTGACCCGTAAACTAGAAGAAAAAAATTCACAAGGAAAATGTTTTTAAAGTCAAGCCACAACATTTGCACATTTTAACACTCGCAATGATATATTGCAAATTCGCAAGGACAAAATACTACACCGGGACCTAAATATAACAAAAGTGAAAAATGCATTAGCTTTGGTAAATAAAGGCTCCGATTATAAAACTTTAAATTTTCATACATCTCTAAGAAGAAGGCAAGTGAAATTGCCATTGTATGTACAACTGGAAAAATGTGATCAAGGAAAATGCCAGGTGCCAGTCAGTTTTTGTGTGAAATTCCAGGTTATCTTCTACCTGAAACATTATATGCGTCCTTGGAACTGTGAATTATTTAAATACAACTTAGTAAAACTAGAATTTTAGCTCATTAAATTCGCTCCCCTGTACAAAAGCCTGCAGGTTACATGTAAAAAACAACTCAGAATCTCATTTTTCCGCGGATGATAAAATTATTTCATTGACTTGCATGGTATTAATAGCAATTTTTGCAGCAGTCACCTGCCCTGGGGTTTTAGCACTATGTAAACAATACATTATTTATGCCCTTCATTTACCAGTTTCAAGAGCAAATAATTTCAGATCATTACATCACTTACAAGCACTCAGCAGCAGCCATTGACATTACCATGTGAAAAGAAAAAACAAGAATTTGTCCTTCGTTCACAGTCAGAAAAATAAAACGAAATGCAAAACCACGAATTTGGAAAGGTACAGCCTGCAGTCTGCTTCAGGCTGTTTTGTGCACCGCGGTGACCTGGTGGCGCAATCTCGCAACCCGTGGTCGCGAGACCATCAAAGACAAGACGTCACTTGTGCTTATCCGGCCGACAGTAAAGATAAGACACGAATTGAAAATATGGAAATTTAGACATGAAACTGGCGAAAGCTGCCTTCGTATCCATCGCAGACACTATAAAACAGACTAGTGTTTTGCATAGGCCCATATAGAAAGTAAGATTTTGCTATGTTGCTTGGCAACAGCGTGCACTTAATCCGCAACAAAACAGTTAGTAGCATATGTGCTCTGATGAATCACGCCCTTAACTCGCTACCAAACAAGCAGGACCTGTCAGCATGTCAGCGCCGGGGCTGGTAATCTGATTTTGTGTTGGGGACAGCCAACAGCCTATATATATTTGCGCGAAGGTTCGTTCTCATGTCTTGGCAGCAAAGCTACAGCCATTGATCTGAGGTGACACTGAGGGAGCCAGAAAATCAAACAACAGTGTCTAACCAGCTGCCGCACAACTAGGGACGTAGATTTAACCACTTCGCTGCCAGTCCTTTCCCCTCAGGTGCCAGACCTTTTTTGGCTATTGGGGGCAGCTCGCGCTTAGGCCTTCATAACTTTTTGTCCACATAAGGTACCCATGCCAAATTTGAGTCCTTTTTTTCCAACATCCTAGGGATTCTAGAGGAACCCAGACTTTGTGGGTTCCCCTGAAGGAGATCAAAAAATTAGCCAAAATACAATGAAAATATCGATTTTTTCCAAAAATGGGAAAAAGGGCTGCAGAAGAAGGCTTGTGTTTATTTTCCCTGAAAATGGCATCAACAAAGGATTTGCTTTGCGATGCTAAAATCACCAGCTTCCCAGCTTTCAGGAACAGGTAGACTTTAATCAGAAAACCACATTTTTCAACACAATTTTGGCATTTTACTGGGACATACCGCATTTTTAAAATTTGTGGTGCTTTCAGCCTCCTTCCAGTTAGTGACAGAAATGGGTGTGAAACCCATGCTGGATCCCAGAAAGTTAAACATTTCTGAAAAGTAGACAACATTCTGAATTCGGCAAGGGGTAATGTGTGTAAATCCTACAAGGGTTTCCTACAGAAAATTACAGCTGAAATAAATAAATATTGAAATTGAGGTAAAAAAAATCAGGCATTTTTCTCAACGTTTTACTCTGTAACTTTTTCATGCAATGTCAGATATACTGTTACGTCTGTTGGACTCTTCTGGTTGTGGGGCTATATAGGGCTTGTGGGTTCATCAAGAAGCCTAGGTACCCAGAGCCAATAAATAAGCTACATCTTGCAATGGGTTTTCATTCTATTCCAGGTATACAGCAATTCATTTGTTAAAATATAAAGAGCAAAAAATAGGCATCAAGAAAACCTTTGTATTTCCACAATGGGCACAAGATAAGGTGTTGAGAAGCAGTTGTTATTTGCACATCTCTGAATTCCGGGGTGTCCATACTAGCATGTGAATTACGGGGCATTTCTCAAATAGACGTCTTTTTTACACACTGTCTTACATTTGGAAGGAAAAAATGCAGAGAAAGACAAGGGGCAATAACACTTGTTTTGCTATTCTGTGTCCCCCAAGTCTCCGAATAAAAATGGTACCTCACTTTCATGGGTAAGACTAATGCTCGCAACAGGAAACGCAACATGGACACATCACATTTTTACATTGAAATCTGATGTGTTTTTTACAAAGTGCCGAGGTGTAGATTTTGGCCTCTTGCTCAGCCGGCACCTAGGGAAACCTACCAAACCTGCACATTTTTTAAAACTAGACACCTAGGGGAATCCAAGATGGGGTGAATTGTGGGGCTCTCACCAGGTTCTGTTACCGAGAATCCTTTGCAAACCTCAAAATGTGGCCAGAAAAATACTTTTTTCTTCTCATTTTGGTGATATAAAGGTCTGGAATCTGAGAGGAGCCACGAATTTCCTTCCACCCAGCGTTCCCCCAAGTCTCCCGATAAAAATGGTGCCTCACTTCTGTGGGTAGGCCTAGCTCCTGCAACAGGAAATGCCCCAAAACACAGCGTGGACACATCACATTCTTCCAAAGAAAACAGACCTGTTTTTTGCAAAGGGCCTACCTGTGGATTTTGGCCTCTAGCTCAGCCGGCACCTGAGAAAACCTACTAAAGCTGTGCATTTGTGAAAACTAGACACCTAGGGTAATCCAAGATGGAGTGACTTGTGGGGCTCTCAGCAGGTTCTGTTACCCAGAATCCCTTGCAAAGCTCAAAATTTGGCAAAAAAAACACTTTTTCCTCACATTTCGGTGACAGAAAGTTCTGGAATCTGAGAGGAGCCACAATTTTCCTTTCACCCAGCATTCCCTCAAGTCACCCGATAAAAATGGTACCTCACTTGTGTGGGTAGGCCTAGTGCCTGCGAAAGGAAATGGTTCAAAACACCATGTGGACACATCAAAATTATCAATTACAAAACTGTTATTGCTGTGGGGGGCACCTGCATTTTTGCTCCTGAGCAGGTTTTGTCATTTTTAGAACACATACTGGTTGGATTTGGCACAAGGGTGAGTGATGGTTCAGTAGGTAACATTTTATTAACAAGAGATTTCACAAAAGTGAAATGCACTGTTAATAACTGAAAGGCCAAAAAACTGAACCAATGACTCACAGCTCGTGAGCTGTAAAGCTGCGTCAAGTCACCAACCGCTTTACACTCCATTCACATACATTTCATACATGACATGCACAAGACCATTCATGCCGCCAGCCGTGGGGCCAGCACATTACAACACTCGCAGCAACAGACAGCACCATTCAAGGGCCCATCACTTTCATACGCCCACATGCCTGATACAGCAATCACACCAGCTGATGGGAGTGTGTGGACTGGCGTTTGGCTGGCACTGCAAGCCAAGTGCCACCCCACGCACACTGCCACCGAAGCGCAACTCCACTCACACCACCAGGCAAGCGGCACCCCATGCACACCACCAGCCAAGCGGCACCCCCTGCTCACCGCCAGCCAAGTCCCACTCCACTCACACCGCCAGCCAAGCGCCACTCCACGCACACCTCCAGCCAAGCGCCACTCCACACACACACCGCCAGCCAGCGCGATTCCACGCACACCACCAGCCAAACGCCACCCCATGCACACCGCCAGCCAAGCGCCACTCCACGCACACTGCCAGTCAAGCACCACCCCACGCACACCACTAGCCAAGCGCCACTCCAGGCACACCGCAAAACCAAGCACCACCCCTTGCATACCACTATCACTTTTTTTTTGGTTTTCAAACAACAAACAAACCACTAACTAATTATAAATACAAAACTACAAACACAAAAGCTCTAACTGAATACATGGCAGTAATGCCAACAGTGAAAACGAACATATAAAAATATAAAACAGGCAGTTTAAGCTCACGGTATTTCCCAAAAATGTTTTTGAGTGTGGTAACTCCTGAAACAGCCTGCCACACACAGTCCAGGTTTCGAAGGACAGTCTGGGCCTTCCCTCCAGATACTTCTTCGGACACAAACCCTACATTTCTTAGCAGGAAAGCCTTTTTTGAGAGTGGGAGGAATCTGATCAGGAAAGTGGCGATCTGTCAATCTAGCCACATCTTCCACAAGTGCTACTCCAGGAACTCTTGCATTATCCACCATAACAAGGCTCTCTATCACTGACTCCTGAAATGTAACAAACTTCATCCTTGACTCAGGGGAACAATCCTTAAACATTATAAAAGCATTAAAAGGTGCCAGATTGTACAAATGGACGGCCAACTTTTTATACCAAACGTAAGACTTACGAACAGCAATGTAAGGTTCCAAACTCTGATCTACTCTATCAACACCACCCATGTGCTTATTGTAATCTAAAATGCAAACAAGTTTGCGCACTTGAGCAACTTGACCCCAAACAGCCACAGGTAAAGTACTCTCATCATGGATGGTAGTTAGCATGTACACATCCCTCTTGTCTACAAATTTCAGAGCTAGCGGCTCATCATTCTCAAGACACTGCACAGTCCCCTCTCAAGTTTTTTTACAGACTAGCTCCCTTGGATAGCCTTTCCGATTAGAGCGGAGTGTGCCACAAGCAACAATGTCCACTCTGAACAACTCATTGAACAACTGAACTCCAATGTAGAAGTTATCTACATAAAAATGGTGACCTTTGTTAAACAGTCGTCTACCAAATTCCCACACAATGTTCTCGCTAACTCCAAAAGTGGGTGAACAACCAGGGTGGTCAATACTGGAATCCCTACCAGTGTGACCTGGAAATTATAAACACATCCTGTACTACTTTCTGACAGCATATACAATGTAATCCTATACAGTGCCCTCTTGCTGGGAATGTACTGCCTAAAAACCAAATGACCCTTGAACAGGACAAAAGACTCGTCAACATTTTTTTCTTTGCCTGGCACATAGACCTCTGAAAACCGATCTACAAAATGATCAAGGACAGGCCTAATCTTAAAAAGATGGTCACAATCAGGGTGATCTAGTGGTAAGGCTAAAGCATTGTCGACAAAATGCAGCATCCGAAGAAGAAGCAAATACCGATTACAAGTCATTGTTGCAGGAAATATAGCCATTGCCATCAAGGGACTAGAAGACCAATAAGAACCCAGTGACGGCTTCCTTATCAACCCCATCAAAAAAGTCAAACCCAAGAACTTTTTCATCTCTTCCAAACTTGTGGGAATCCAATGGGTTGCTCTAGACTGAGGCCCTAGTCTGGCAGCGTTGTCCTTCAAATACTGCTCTGCATACAAATTAGTCTGCTCCGCAATCTCTTCCAAAAATACATCATCCATAAACAACTCAAAGAAATTGATAGGCAAAAAGTTTTCTGTATTTACTCTACACCCTGGGAGACTAGTAAAGGCAGGTAACTGTGGCTGTTCCATGTTTGGGGCAACCCAGGTGTCAGGTCTTCCAGCTGGAAGCTTATCAGACGCTGGCTGCTGCACCATTGGCAAATCGATGTCCTCCTTGAAAACAGGCCCTTCATCTGCACTGAGACTGGCTTCCTCTTCCTCCTCTGCATCAGATGCAGACTCAAAAAGCATGGCAACAATCTGTTGAGCGGTCACTCTGTGGCTAGCCATGATACTTTCTAAGAAGTGTAAAATGATAAATGCGCCAACAGCAACCAGCACTGTCTAAAATAAGTAATAAACAAAGTGTGGCTTTATTACAAAGAGTTCTGTATTCAAAAACTATACCACTCACTTGCCTGAAAAAGCTAGCCTCGCCAGCAACTAATCTGCACAGACTCAGCAATCACAAATGATATCCCAGTAAAAAGAAAAGCATATTAGACATAAGACAACACAAATATTGTGCACAAATCTAAGGACCATTTCACACACCATCTGGCATTTAGTACACCACCTACAAACATGTCATTCATGCATGGCAACAGTACTCCTTTTGAGTACATTTACTTACCTAAAACATGCACCTACGCAAACCGCAGGTCAACCACTGCCAAAACAAGCCACAACAAAAGAAGCAAAAGCTTTGAACTAGAACAAAATATAGAAATAAACTGTTATAATCACAAATGCAAACTCTTCGCCAGTTGAGAAACACCCTGCCACTAAACAGTTAAAAATGTTCCCTGGTGTCTAGTGGTCTCCGGGGAAGATGGGCCTCAAAAAATGCTAGGGCGATCTGCCCCCAAAGGGGGCAGAAACGGCATAAAATATTATGCCCCCCTGCACAAAAAACACACACAAAAAAAGAAAATTACTGGTGCCTAGTGGATTCTGCCTCCCTTGGGGGCAGATGGGCCAAAAAAAGAAGGCCTGTCTGCCCCCAAGGGGGGCAGAGCTGCCTAAAAGTGTTTGTCCCCCACACAAAAAACAAATAGAAACACATCCCTGGTGCCATTGTGGCTTCTACCCCCTCCAGGGGCAGATTGGCTGAAAAATAATTAGCCGATCTGCCTCTGGGGGGGGGCAGAAATGGCATATAAGATTATGCCCCCTTGGGGGACCGGCTCTTGCCCAAGGGGCTGCCCCCCCGGACAAAAAACTCACACACACACATAATCCCTGGTATCTAGTGGATTCTGCCTACATTGGGAGCCGATGGGTCAAACAAACAAGGCCGATGTGTCCTCAAGGGGGGCAGAACTACCTAAAAGTGTTAGTCCCCCTTTGGGGGACAACCCTTGCCCAAGGGGCCGCCCCGCTAAAAAACCACATAAAAAAACACATCCCTGGTGCCATTGTGGCTTCTACCCCCGGGGGGTCAGATCGGTTGAAAAATAATTAGCCAATTTGCCCCCAGGGGGCACAAATGGTGTATAACATTATGCCCCCTTGGGGGATCGGCTCTTGCCCAACAGGCTCCCCCCCACACAAAAAATTCACACACACACACACATAATCCTTGGTGCCTAGTTGATTCTGCCTCCCTTGAGGGCCGATGGGCCAAAAAAACAAGGCCGATATGTCCCCACGGGGGACAGAACTACCTAAAACTTTTTGTCCCCCTTTGGGGGACGACCCTTGCCCAAGGGGCCGCCCCCACTAAAAAAAAGAAAAAAAAACACATCCCTGGTGCCATTGTGGCTTCTACCCCCCGGGGGGGCAGATCAGTTGAAAAATAATTAGCCAATCTGCCTCCGGGGAGGCAGAAATGGCATATAACATTATGCCCCTTTGGGGGAGCGGCCCTTGCCCAAGGGTTCACCCCCCCACACAAAAACTCACAGACACACATATAATCCCTGGTGCCTAGTGGATTCTGCCCCCCTTGTGGGCAGATGGGCCAAAAAACAAGCCCAGAACTACCTGATAGTGTTTGTCCCCCTTTTGGGGGCGACCCTTGCTCATGGGGCCGCCCCCGCACAAAATACACACATGCACATAGAACAAATTCACTCTTGGAAAAGGAAAACCCTTTGCTTTCCCCCGATGTCTCTTTTGTATCAACCCCCGCCCCGCCGGAGAAGAAACGTACCTTCTTCTTGGTGGACGCGCAGGAAGCAAATGGCTTCCTGCACGTCTTGCAGCCTCTAATGATGTCAGCGCATGATCGAGTGCTGACGTCATTAGATAGAGGTGGGGAGGCGGGAGTGGAAGGGGAAGAGATCCCCATTCCAGCCTTGTCGGGGTGGGGTGGAAGGGAGGCCCTCGGGGGAAGTGCCAGCGCTTCCCTAAGGGCTAGGTGCAGGACGTAACGGTTACGTCCTGGACACATGAGCGGTGCTGCCCAGGACATAACCGTTACGTCCCAGTGACCCTAGGGGTTAAGCAGAGACGTCATGCTCAATTTGAGCCTGTGGTTGCAGGTGGGAAACCCTGGGGCTCATTTTTAGAGACCGCCATATACTTTTCCTCAAAAGACCTTGACCCACAGCAAGAGAGACAAAAACACAAATGAGGAAAACGAGGAGAAAGATAGAAAAAAGTGTGAAAGGAGAAAAACAAGAATGACACTGACCCACTGAGACACTCACACAACCACTCACAGATCCACTGAGACACTCATGCACCCATTCATAGACCCACTCAGGCACTCACACACCCACTCACAGACCCGCTCGAATGCTTATGGACCCAGTCACAGACCAACTCACACCCACACACAGACCCACTCAGACACTCATGCACCCATTCACACAGTTAGATAGTTGCACAACCATGAACATTCACAGATTCAGACAGTCAGGCACCCACTCAGAAACCCACTCATACACTGTGGCAGCCACTCACAGACCCACTAATACACTGATGCACACACTCACATACCTAGTCAGTCCCTCATGCACCCACTCACAGATCCACTAACACACTCATGTACCCATTCACAGATCCACTCATGCACCCAGTCACAGACCCAGTCAGGTATGTACACACCCATTCACAGACCCAATCAGACACTGACACACTCACTCACACCTACTCAGACACTGATGCACCCACTCACAGACCCACTCATACACTTACTCACCCACTCCCAGATTCCGTTAGATACTCACACACCCACTCACAAACCCAGTGCCATTGTGCCAAGTGCAATATCCTATAATAGGTGACAAGGAAGTGTCCATGTCAGACAGGAAACATTTCAACACTGTACACTTCAACAAGTGGCACCTGTCCCAATAAAGTCAAGGAGGTAGTATACATGTTACTCAGATAGACCTCACATGTGCCAATGAAAGGATCACTATTGGCATCAGGTTCAATATGTCAGGGAAGATATCTCCTGAATACACAAAACAATGAATCAGTAAGCCCCATGATAGTCACCACTAATGTCTGACACTCAATACAATGCCATTGATGATAATATTTGAGTGTTTCTGTAGAAACCATTTGCATTCTGCATGTTGGAGAAACACAGAACATGATAGGACTAATAGATGTACCTCAACCTGTTGTCCAATGAGAAGCAACATCCATATTTTGGAAATTCCAACCCTGGTGTCTGTGGATGAATGTCTGTACCCAAATGCATACAATGTAAACATCACTGCAAGTCACTCCATGATGCATGCCAACAGTCAGGGCACCATCCTCAACCATTGCACATGTGCTGTGCACTTTTCCACATAATTCCACATCAAGGCTATAGATACACACAGATTGTTTCTATATTCTGGGCCTACCTGTTATATCCCTCATTGCTACTGCAGTTCCACAAGCCAAATGACATACTATGATGCATGAAGGTGTCTGTCAGAGACAATAAACAGTGGTGACACACTTCTGTCTGTGGCACAACATGAAGTGTACCACCATTGTAACTGTACTAATCCGCAAACAGATTTCCATGCACATAGATGTGAGGGAATACAGACATCACTGAATCAACATGGGAAGAACCTGCATGAAATTGAAGATCAAGAATGTTTCCTAAAAAGAAAAGAATGCATGCTGACATGTAGGTACAAGGAATGTTGGCAACAATCATGGGACATAATTCATGTCAAAGAACATTCCCCACTTTCAAAGATAAGGTAGTTTCCTACATCTGCAAACAATTGGCCATAAAAGCCATGTCACATGTATTATGGACTCCTACACATCACAGACTGCAATGAGACACCAGTACCCATTGTATACTGAAGATAACTAGCTTCTGGGTGGCAGATGTCTGCATGCACACATACCCAGCTACATGGCAGAGGACAGTGATCCATAACCTACTTACCTTTGGCCTGTAAAATATAGGGGTAGTGATCTGTAGGTTAGTAATTACAAACACTACAACAAGAAACAGTACATGAATGATCACTGTACACAGCCATTTGTGGTCCCTGCAGAGCACGAAGTTTGAGGATTCTCCCTCAGTTCTGTACTAGGTCCCAAAGTCAAAAGGCAAGGCACACCAATTTGATACACATGACGTCAACACAAACAATCTCCCATCTACTGTGTGACAAATGGCTCATCCCTTATTGTTTGGGGGATCAGTCAGTACCTCAGTCAATCAGTTGGCAATGGGACATGCCGTAATTTGCTGTGTACTCACCACTCTATGCCTGCTGTGCTGCCCTCAAACGCCAATCAAGCTCCGGTTAGGCCACTGCCAGAATGCAAGCCATCAGGGGGGTCATCGTCCGATGGGCACCCCGCCCACATTGGGAGTACAACCCTTTTTGGGCCTACACGATCTTCCAGGCCCAGCTGTCACGGAAGCTCTCATTATTCTAATGAGGCTACTGGATTTTGAGTGGCAGAATTGCCTGTGGTGTGGGAGACTGAGGCGGTCATTCCAACCCTGGCGGTCGGTGATAAAGCAGCGGCCAACCCGCCAACAGGCAGGCGGTCAAAAAAATGGAATTCTGACCCTGGCGGGAACCGCCAACACAGGCCGCCACTTTAACACTCCGACCGCCACGGCGGGACAGACAAACAGCGCGGCGGTCACCGCCAACAGGCAGGCGGCAGACAATGTACCGCCCACAGTATCACAACTCACCAATCCGCCACCTTTTCCGGGGCGGGAGCCCCGCCGATAAAAACACTGCGGAAACAGACTACGAACGGGAAAACGCTCACCTCTATGCACTCCACGAGGACGTAGGACAGCATGGAACCCGAATTAAACATCCTACCAGCTCTTGTCTACCTGCTCATCTACCACGAGTACGAACTCCGGCGCAGAAGACAACGGTGAGCACTGCACCTACGACACAGGGGAGGGGGGAGGACGAAAGGTTACGGGCACACCCCCCCCCCCAACTATCAACATACCAATGCAGAGCAACAACTGAGTGACACCCCCCAAACCCCCCTGAAAAATGCAAAGACACAATAAAATTTTAATTTAAATTTATGTATAAATTAGGTTCATTGAAGTCATGGAAAATTATCGTCATGAAATATCAAAGCAAAAATCATGAACAGTGCGAAAGCTATGTACATAGTCAATAAGTCCTGCTCAGTGTGTCAAATATCCACAGTCCGTGGGCCAATGTCTACCAAACACATGGGCAAAACCCACACAGGAGACCTGAGTCCGTTGGAGAGAATCAGATGACAAAACTACAGGCACCTCAGGGGGAAGGGAAGGGGGGGCACCTCAGCCACAGGAGTCCACGACGCCAGAACCACGAAGGGGCCACCATGCCCACTGTGCCATCCTGGGGAGTGCAAAGCCACAGTCCATCAGGTGGATTACAGACTCCACTGGTCATGGAGGAGGCAGGGTGCCCAGAGTGCAGCGTGAACACTAGCTCGACACAGAACTGGCACTGTCAATGGGCCAGCGGAGCGGTGCTTGAGACGGCGGGGCCCAGCGGAGCTGTGCTTGACAGGAAGGGCCCAGCAGAGCGGTGCTTGAGACGGCGGGGCCCAGCGGAGCGGTGCCTGACAGGAAGGGCCCAGCAGAGTGGTGCTTGACAGGAAGGGCCCAGCGGAGCGGTGCTTGACAGGAAGGGCCCAGCAGAGCGGTGCTTGAGATGGCGTGGCCCTGTTCAGCGGTGCCTGTCTTTCACGGCGGGGCCCTGTTCAGCGGTGCCTGTCTTCACGGCGGGGCCCTGTTCAGCGGTGCCTTTCTTGTCTATCAAGGGAGCCAGACCTGGCCAGGACTCCCTGCTTAGTCACCCTCCGACCGTGCAGTTGCTGGACCCTCCTGTGACGGAGTCCTGGGCCCGTGGGTGTCCTCCGTCACACCCGGGATGGGGCTTGTGGGGCCCTCCTGGTCCGCGCCCCTGCTGGCTGACTTCTCCGCCCTGCTGCCCTTGCCCTCCTTCGATGAGGCTCTCTGGCCCTTGCCTGCCCTTGATGTTGTGGCAGGTGACGGGCCACAACTTTGCTCCTTGGGGGCAGCCGTGTCAGCCTTCTCACGGCGGGCCTTGTTTTTACGGGTTCTCTTTCCAGGGGGGGGGCTGGCTGTTCCCTTGCTGCTGGCCGATGTATCTGTGCTGGGAAAGGGTGGACTCCAAAACCCGTGCACAATGGTCAGACTTGATGCAGGGCTGGTGGTGGCTGAGGTGCTCTTCGGACTCTTACCAGATGGAGGGGGTGGGTCAGGTGGTGCAAAGAGGTCAAGTTTGGAGAGGAAAAGTTTTTTAGGAGCAATGGGAAGGGTAGGTGCAGTGGGTATGGGAGTGGAGGGAGAGGATGTGGTTGTAGGAGAGTCAGGTGTGCTGTCTATGGGTGCAGGTGCTTGTGACGTAGGCTGTTGTGTGGTGGTTGGCTGTTGTGTGGGTGGCGGCCTGCGTTTGTGTGTTTTGGAAGAGGGGGTGACAGACACAGTGGGAGAGGACACAGGGGACGTGTAAATGGCAGTGGGGGTGGTGACTGCACGTGTGCGGACTGTACTGGAGGGTGTGGTGGTGATGGAAGTACTGGCTGATGGTGGTGTGCATGCAGGTGTGAGTGGAGACGTCACAGGGAGGGGGGAGGGAGACGAGGAGGAGGGGGACACAGAGGTGGTAGTGACTGTTGCCATGGCTGCATCTGGATGTTGCTTGGGTGAATGCTTGTGGGATCTGTGGTGCTTATGTCTGGATGAGCTGCCCTTGGGTGTTGAGGTGTGTGCAGGCTGGTCTGATGTTGTGGATGGGATAGGCTGAGGAACAGGAGACTGGGAGACGGTGGAGGCAGTTAGAAGAGGGAGGCTGGAAACAGGGACAATGGCTGCCGTCAGTGCTGAGGCCAGAGCATTGAACGATTGTTGATGGGCAGCCTGACCCGAATGAATGCCCTCCAGGTATGCATTGCTCCGATGCACCTCCCTCTCTACCCCCTGGATGGCATTCAAAAGGGTAGACTGCCCAACAATGATGGTCTGTAGGAGGTCAATGACCTCCTCACTGAGGGCAGCAGGGGTAACTGGGGCAGGGCCTGAGGTGCCTGGGGCGAAGGAGATGGCCGCCTTCTTGGGCGAGCGGGCACGGAGCGAAGGCTGAGGGGCTGCTGGGAGGGCGGAGCTGGTGCGCTGGGTGGCGGCTGTACCTGTTGAGGTGGGGGTCACGGATGTTGCCGCCACCGTTAGGGAGCTCCCTTCCGAGGACGTGTCAGTGTCGCTGGTGTCACCACGGGTCCCCGTTGTGGAGCTCCCCTCGCCCTCCGTATCACTGGTGACCTCGGTGTCTGTAGCATGGCCCACTGGGGCCTTGTGAGTTGCAGCTCCCTCGTGCTCCGATGCCAATTCTCCTCCGCCTGATGATGCTAATGCACACATGCACAAGAAGATAAAGAAAAAGGGTGGGGGGAGAAATAAAGACAGGTTGAGTGCATGCATTGTCAACACCGTTGGCGGAGAGGACAGACACAGGAGCCTCCAGCACTACGCCGTGCAATCGGGGTACACTACTCAGTACTTGTGACTAGGCCTACAGGTCTATGGACAACAAATGCACACATGGGTGATGCTGGACCATGGATTGCTGTACTTGGCACCCTACAGAGGTGGGGGGCGGGGGCACAGGGCCATGCCTAAAGGAGGGGACTACACTACAGAAAACGCCCGGGCCTAATGTCACCCACAGCCCTCCTCCCGCACCCAGGCACCTCCACTGCGCGTAAAGATAGCAGAATGTGCTGGTACTCACCCCCTTGTGTCTGCTGTGATGTCCTCACGCGCCCATCCAAATCGGGGTAGGCCACCGCCAGGATCCGGGACATCAGGGGGGTCAAGGTACGACTGGCACCCCTCCTACGTTGGGAGGCCATCCCCAGCAGTGACTCGGCGGTCTTCCTGGTCCCGCGGCGGATGTCCTCCCACCTCTTTCGGCAGTGGGTGCCCCGTCTGTTGTGGACCCCCAGGGCCCGGACTTCCTTGGCGATGGCACGCCAAATGTCGACTTTCTGATGGGCGCTGACCTATTTGACATGTACAGGGTGGGAAAGGAAATTTCAACATTTTTCTGCATGTTAGATGTGATTGCCCCCCTCCCCAACCCTGCCATGTGGCACATGCTCTCATCTGTCGTGCCTTGCACTCCTCATTCGCTCCCCACCCCACCATCTTACATCCACCATACACAACCCAGGCATAGCCCATTCAATGTGCACCCAGTGTACTTACCTGTTGGTCTGGAGGATCGTAGAGTAGCGCATACTGGGGCAGGACCCCATCCACAAGTTTCTCCAACTCTTCTGAAGTGAAGGCAGGGGCCCTTTCCCCAGTCGCAGCAGCCATTGTCTCTTTCAAACCGAGGTCACAGCAGCACTTGCAGTATAGGTCCTCTCCTGTGGATGATCAGGTCTCGAGTGATTAAGCAGATAGAAAATGGCGGTCACGCCCGCGGCGGTGCGTACCGGCGCGGTGCGTACCGCGACCGCCGGCGCACATCGTCATTGGCTCCTGAGACCCATAGGGTGCAATGTTAACCAATGCGCCTTCGCACTGCGGTCTTCGACCGCCTACCGCCACGGTGTGCCACGCCAGCGCGTTGACCTCACATCCCACTGTCACACTTCTCAGGTCAGGCAGCCGCCATTACAAGGGCCCACATGGCTTAATTGCTACTGCGTCACACAGGCCTAGGCCTTGCATTGCCACTCATACAAGCCTTTCAATGCATAGCGATTCGTGTACTGTGCAAGCTGGGTGAACGTACCTGTGGGTTGCTTGACTCTGTGCTCCATGTTGTCCTTCCTAGGCACCGTCCGCTGGGACTTGCGAGGAGAAGGATGAATCCTCCCGTGTACCAACCGCTGGTGGACCTGTCGACAATGGAAGAACGACATATTATACTTCGATACAGACTTGACCGAGCCACTATACATGAACTGTGTGCCCAGCTGGAGCCAGACCTGATGTCCCCCATCCGCCAACCCACAGGGATTCCCCCTCTGGTGCAGGTTCTGTCAGTACTCCATTTTTTGGCAAGTGGGTCTTTTCAGACAACAGTGGCCATGTCATCAGGTATGTCTCAGCCTATGTTTTCTAAGGTTTTGTCCAGAGTGTTGTCTGCCCTGATGAAATACATGCGGAGATACATTGTTTTCCCTGAGGAGGGTGATTTGGCCACTGTGAAGGGTGATTTCTATGCCCTTGGACATATCCCCAACATCATTGGTGCCATTGATGGGACCCATGTGGCTTTAGTACCCCCAAAAGACAATGAGCAGGTGTACAGAAATAGAAAAAATTACCATTCGATGAATGTCCAGGTGGTCTGTTTGGCTGACCAGTACATCTCCCATCTAAATGCCAAGTTCCCTGGGTCAGTGCATGACGCGTATGTCATGCGAAATAGCAGCATCCCTTATGTGATGGAACAGCTACAGAGACACCGTGTGTGGCTAATAGGTGACTCTGGTTACCCCAACCTGCCTTGGCTATTGACCCCAGTGAGGAATCCCCGGACCAGGGCAGAGGAACGGTACAATGAGGCACATGGGCGAACTAGGAGGACTATAGAACGGACCTTCGGGGTCCTGAAGGCCAGGTTTAGGTGCCTGCATATGACAGGTGGATCCCTAATGTACTCACCAAAGAAGGTGTGTCATATCATTGTGGCCTGCTGTATGCTTCACAATCTTGCATTGCGACGCCAGGTGCCTTTCCTGCAGGAGGATGGTCCAGATGGTGGTTTTGTAGCAGCTGTGGAGCCTGTGGAGAGTGAAGAAGAGGAAGACGACGGGGACGACACGGACAACAGGGACACACCGGTATACAACAGTATTTTCAGTAGCACACAGGTAAGAATCACCCACGCTATTTTACATTTACTTCTGGCCTCCTGCATCTCTACTTTCTTTGTTTCCCCCCAGTTCCTTTTAACTGATTTTTGACTTTCCCTTCCCTTTTCAGAGCTGTATGACCCACAGCCTGACTTCTGCTTTGTTTGCCCATGGACTAATGCTTATTGACATTGGTATGTTGTCATCACAATGTAACTGAACATTATTGCACCGTTATGTGTAATACATTTGTAAAGAATACAAGCAGACTCCTGAAATTTTAAGTGCAATTGGTGATTTATTTTAAGTGCTGCATATAGGTCCATGATAGTAAAACGGTGATGGGTGGGGGTGGAGTAATGTCCATGGCAGAGTCCAGTTCTCAGTAGCACAGGTGCATTGTCCATATGCCTGTGGAAGGATGGAGCAGGGGCAGTTCAAGGTTGGACAGGGTGACAATGTGGGACAGTGGGATGACATCAGGGGGTATCTTATGCTGGCGGGGGTCTTGGCATCCTACTCTGTCTTCTTGTGTGATCTCAGGTTCCGCTTGCGGGGTGGTTGATCTTCAGCAGGAGGTGGGGTTCTGGTGGCCTGTTGTTGTGTGGGGGCTTCCTGTCCACTAGCGCCGGCGGAGGTGGTAGGTTGTTCGTCGTCCGGGCTAGTGACAGGGGCCCTTTGGGGTGCCACATGGTCCCGCAATGTGGTTACTATCTGGTTGAGGGCCAGGACGATGGTCCCCATTGCGGTACCGATGTTCCTGAGTTCGTCTCTGAACCCCATGTACCGTTCCTCCTGCTGTGCCTGGATCTCCTGGAACCTGGCCAGTACCGTCGCCATAGTCTCCTGGGAGTGGTGGTATGCACCCATGATGGTGGTGAGGGCCTCTTGGAGAGTGGGTTCCCTGGGCCGGTCAACCCCCTCTCGCACAGCAGCCCTCCCAGTTCCCCTGTTTCCCCGGGCCTCTGTCCCCTGGACGGTGTGCCCACTACCACTGCCCCCAGGTCCCTGTTGTTGTTGGGGTGGTGGGTCAGCCTGGGTGCCCTGTAGTGGCGGACACAACGCTGATTGACGCGTCCTGGAGACAGAGGCATGGGCCCGCTGGGTGGGAGCTGTGCTGGTATTCGCAGAGGGGGTTGGGTCTGCTGTGACCTGTGTCTGTGTGTGGGGAACCGACTGTCCAGAGGTCCCCGATGGTCCGGGCTGGTCATCAGGTTCTAGGTCGACAGAGCTGCTGTCATCACTGGGGGCCTGTTCTGGGGCGGGATGGACAAATCTGGACCCTCCTGGCCGGTGTGTTGGCGTTCGGGCCCTGCAGGGGTAAAAGAGTATGGTTATTGCTTCTGTGTGTGCCATGGCGTGCGATTTGTGGGTGCCCTTGTCCCCCAGTGCTGGCATTCCCTTGTGGGAGGAGTTGTGAGGGTGGTTTGTGGGGGGGGATGGGTATGTGCAGTGGTCATGCTTAGGTGATGGGTGTCTATGGTTTGTGTTGGCATTCAGGGATTGGTGTTGTGTTGGGTGGGTTGTGCTGGTGAGACATTGGCAGGGAGGATGTGTGCTGGGGGGTTAGGGGTGAGGGTAGGGGTGTGGGTTGGCATGCTGGTGGTTGGGGGGGGTGAAGTAGTTGGGATTAGACTTACCAGAGTCCATTCCTCTGCCTACTCCAGCGAGGCCCTCAGGATGCAGGATGTTCAAGACCTCTTGCTCCCATGCTGTGAATTCAGGTGGAGTGGGTGGGGGTCCGCCGCCAGTCTTCTGCACAGCGATGTTGTGTCTTGACACCATCGACCGCACCTTCCCCCGTAGGTCGTTCCAGCGCTTTCGGATGTCTTCCCGGTTTCTGGGATGCTGTCCCACAGCGTTGACCCTGTCGACGATCCTTTGCCATAGCTCCGCCTTCCTGGCTATTGTGGTGTGCTGCACCTGTGTGCCGAATAGCTGGGGCTCTACCCTAATTATTTCCTCCACCATGACCCTGAGTTCTTGGTCCAAGAACCTGGGGTGTCTTTGGGGTGCCGTGGGGTGGTGTGGGGTGGTGTTTGTGGTGATGAGTGTGGTGTGTGTGGTGGTGTGTGGTGTTTTGTGCATGGATGTAGTGTGGGTGATGATGTTGTGTTCCTCTGTGTGTTGGGGCTCTCTCTCGCCTTCTCTCCGAATTTCTAGTAGTGGGGGTTTGTGGGTGATGTGGGTGTGTGTTTTATAGTTGATTGGATGTGTGGGAGTGGTGTTTGTATGTGTATCAGGTGTGTGTATTTCAAATTGTCCAATGTGGCTGTGTTTTGGAGCTGGGTGTGTATTTTGACCGCAGCGGTGTGTAACGCCAATGGAATACCGCGGTTAAATGACCGCCGCGTGGATTCGTGGGTCGTAATGGCATGGGCGTGTTTGTGTTGGCGTGACGGTGGAGGTTTGGTCATCTCCAGTTTATCGCTGACCGCTGATGAGGCGGCCTTCCGCGGATGTCGGGTTTTTGGCGGTTTGGCAGTTGTGGGTCAGAATGACCGTGACGGTTTACCGCGGCCGCGGCGGTAGAATGGCGGTCTTCTGACCGGCGGTAAGAGCCTTTTACCGCCGAGGTCAGAATGACCCCCTGAGTCTTTGATATTGATCAATAGGAAGTGTATTTGCAGGAACGTGGTATTCTAGTTCATATTGCAAAAATTCTTAAGTTTGTAATTTGGGGTAAAAAATGTAGTCTACATCAGTGGCTGTCAAAGACATTGCCCATTGTATCCAACGTGGATGTAATGCTTTAGCGTTCGGAACGCTGGCTTTGGTGACAGCCTCAAGGGCTGGAATGGGAGAAACGACAATAATGCGCTTGACCTGGGCTAGAGGTCTTTCTTTAATGATAGCCATCTGTACAGCAGTGAGAATTTTCTAAGTGGGGGCAAAGCGTTGTTCTGCTGCTGGGTACAAATGAGATTTGTATGCAGTTGGGACGGTCTCACCCTCATTAAATGTTACATAGGTGAAACCAATGGCACCAGCAATTAGTCTGAGGACCAAGTGTGTTTTGTTGTCCCTTGTGTGTAAATGTTGTGCTGCATTCATGTCTGTTTGCAGCTCTCTGAGAATGCGTGTGTGTTTGACTGTCGAAAATGTACTTGAAAAGTAAGTATGTATTAAGTCATATAAAGTTTTTATGCGTGTTGCATATTCAGGAATGTAAGTTCTGCCAAAAGTTAGGAATCCCAATAGAGATTGGAGTTTTTTAATGGTATTTGGAGGTTGTAATTGTGCGCATTTTTCTAAGAATTGTGGTGCTAGGCTCTTTCCTTCACTCAATAGCTCATATCCCAGAAACAGGACACTGAGGAAGTCTATTTTTTTTTCTTTTTAAGTTGAATTTGAAACCAAATTCAGCAAATACCACAACAATGCAGACTACTCGTCTTAAATGTTGTGGCAATTCAACATCCGTGAGACAGATATCTTCTACATAGGACAATGCTTCTGGGTCAATGTCGTGCAAAAGTGCAGTCACATGAGCTGCGAACAGTCCTGGACTGTTCTTGGACCCCAAAGGTAAACAACAGAATTATTTCTTGGAGCCTAGTGCGCTGAAACTTGTTAAGTCTCTACTCTCAGGCGCTATATTTTGGCAGAAGAAACCATTGAAAATGTCCAGTGTTGTTTTGTATTTTTTACGCACTATGTTGTTCATCAGTGCTGTGCTATGTGAATCCGGTTTAGCTACAGGGAATAAAGGATTATTCATTGGGGAGACACAGGGTTTAATTACGCCCTGGTACTCTAGTTGTGTGAGAATCACTCTCATGGGTGCTTTTGCATCATGTTTTATTGGATACTGGGGTTGTGGCTGATTTTTAATATGAATTACATGGTAGGGGGAATCTTTGTCCCATCCTACTTGGTTGCGATATAACACCGGTGCCTGCACCAATGCCCAATCAATGACATAGAATTCTGCGAGTTCCTCTGGAACAAGGGGTGAGAAAGAAAGTTTAATAACATCTTCCCCATATGGGCAGGTACAGACAAATTCAGGTTGTCAGTCTTGTTCGGCCAACAGAATATCATTTACATTTACCACGCAATCCCAAAAGATTGTGTCTATTGTGCGTTCAATGTCTCCTTCTAACTGTAACGTTACTTTGCACACCCTGTCAGGCGTGGAGACACGCATGCCCGCAGTCTCTACTTGTAGAAAGTCATCAGTTGCTTTCACCTCCAGATGCTCTAGAAGACTCCGGCAAACTATTGTGACCTCTGCCACATTGTATAGCAGCGCTAGTGCCCACTTCTTGTTCTTCAAAAGGACCCTCTTCTTGAGTGGCATGTCAAACCGCAACTGCTTCCTCCTTTTTCTTTTCAAATTGGGGTTTTTGTTGAGGAGGTTTATCTTCCTTTTTAATAGAAACCTCTGATGAGCATTGTGATTCCTGTCTCGGTTTCACGTACTCTGTTCTTCACTATGACCTCCTACCTCTCTTACTGCGTTTTTCCAAGGAGTCCTGAAAGGAACGAGATTGGCATGTATCAATATATTGATATCTGTCAGGATTTTGTATATCCGTGCGTGGAGATTCTCCCCTTTCTTTTTTAGGAGTTTGTTGTTTTTTATCCCAGCGTTTCTTATTACCCTCAGGCGCTTGCTTGGTAAACTCTTTACTAGATTTACCCTGAAATTGTGGTTTAGTTGGTCTGGCCCCCAGAATATCCTGACCAATACTAGAGTAGGTCTCTGCGATAATCTTTGGCAGCTCACGTTCTTGATCCTGTTGAGGAACATCCCGGAGTTGCATGCGCACTGCTTGTGCGATTGCTTCCCCTTTCAAATTACTCAAAATAATTTAGGATAATGTGACAAAGTTGCCCATTAGTTACATCCCCAAGTGTTGGTGTACCGTGTGCGGTAGTATAGAGCACCGCAAATACTGTTCCCCATGTATTTCAGTTATCTATTGTGGGAACCATCCCAAATGGCAAGCACATTGTTAATATTCTATCTTTATCCTGAGGTCCCGTATGGGGAAATACTGCTTCCAGTGCGTTTATTTTTTGAGCTAGCCAAAATGGAATTTCTTCTCGTTTGGCGGGTACCTTACCCATGATCGAATGTACCGTTGCAGGGTTAATGCCTGGCGTCACTGCATGTGGTTGCGCCAGAGCAGCACGTGCTGGGTTTGTATTACAAACTGTACTAAACGTCTGTATATCGCCGTCAGCTCAGTATATAAGAGAAGGACTTCAGTGACTGCTAAGTTAGCTACTGCAGGGTGTGGTGTATAAGTGGCCATTATAGGCCAGGTAGGACCATCATTACTTAGAGGATCTAACCTAACTGGTAAATTCGTGTTGGGTAGGGTGCCATCATGCCAATTATTATGTTCTTGATATTATGTTCTTGATAAGAAAAAGGTATTTCTAAATATGCAGATGCTCTGTATTGTCCAGGTACATTTGCAGATGTATAGTGATGAAATGTGTTTGTGTTCCCATCAACTGCTGGAAACGTGACCCAAGAATAGAAAAGTGCTGTTCTATAAGCTGCATGTGCATCCACCGCAAATTTTACTGGACCCCCCCTGGGCCATTAGGCCATTTGCCAATATATATACAGTCAGGGGTTGTCTCATATTGACTGCAATTGCTACATGTTGCGGATTTGCCATATTAGATGGTAAATTTGTTCAGAGATAAGCACACCAAATGGGGATTTTCCTTTTACGGTTCAAGCTTGAACAACCTCCAGCATCAGATAGGGTGTCCTACTTAGCTGAGGAGGAAATCCTCAATACCACGGAGGTCTTCGTATATAGTACTGAGGTGTCTTTGTATACAGTGAGACAGAGATACTCAGGAGGACCCAAACATTAGAGCCTCACCAAACGTCAGCGGCGCCATGTCACATAGGCTCTCATTATTCTAATGAGACTACTGGATTTTGAGTGGCAGAATCGCCTGTTGTGTGGGAGACTGAGTCTAACCCACTACAGGTGACACTTGTCGCTCCTGTCTAGGTTTTGCTCCGGCTTTCTAGAAGTGCCTTATCTCCACCCAAGGATAGGGATGATTGAGCAGCCGAGCACATGACCTAATTGATTTCTCAGGGAAAACATGGTCACTCAGCTCTCATCCATTTCTCTCAGTTACATTAGTGTCACATACACAATGACAAACATAGGCAGTATATGTTTCAATAATGTTTTAATGAAGTGACTGCATCTTAGATAGCAAAGCATGGGCTGCAATAACCAGGACGATACAGCATGACAAGATTAAAATTGTGACAAGGAGAGTAAAGCATAGAAATAACGCTACCATATTGTCCCTAGAGTCAATAGACTAATTCTTAGCTTGGCTATAATAGAGCACAGTGTGTTGAGCTCTAATTCTGCCCTTCAGGCCCCTTTGGGAAGGCATCATTCCCCCATACCTGAGCAAAGACCTGAAGTCTGCAGAAGCAGCTGTAGCGAAGCGTTCATCAATCAGCATGCAGTTGTGGTTCTCTGGCAGGAATCTCCCTCTAACGTGTAAAGGACAAGGAAGTGTTTTTATAATAAAACAGCTGATGTTCTGAGAAAAGGTCCCTACGTAAGGATGTGTGTTTTTCTGTGAATTTCAGAGACAAAACTTGTACCACGTACACCTGTAACCTATCTTACTACAGCCTCGGAAGAAGCACATAGTGAGAAAAAATGCCTTGTTTGAGAACAGAGTGAGGGCCTAGGCAAAAACAGATAGATAGACATGAATAAAACAAGACCGTAAAAGTGGCTATTGTGACGATAATAAAACAAAGCCGAATAAAATATATCTAGGTTAAAGTGCACATTGGCAGGCCTAGTATGCTAAAATAACATGCATGGAGCTATAACTAAAATGGCTACACAACACAGCATCTCAGGTCCTTCCACCTCTTTCAACAGTGGGTGCTCTTCTGGCTGTGGACACCCAGGGTCCATACCTTCTTGGCTATAGCTTACCATATCCCTTTCTATTGATGGACGTTGACCTGCATGGATGTAAAAGACAACACAAGAAATTATGTCAGCAAGTCCCATCCAAAATGACTGAGGGGGTCTTCTACCGCCAGAAGACCGTACCGCAGTCAAATGACCGCGGCGGTCATTCTGACTTTCCCGCTGGGCCGGCGGGTGACCGCCAGAAGGCCGCCCGCCGGCCCAGCGGGAAAGCCCCTTCAACAATGAAGCCGGCTCCGAATGGAGCCGGCGGAGTTGAAGGGGTGCGACGGGTGCAGTGGCACCAGTCGCGATTTTCAGTGTCTGCTAGGCAGACACTGAAAATCAATATGGGGCCCTGTTAGGGGGCCCCTGCACTGCCCATGCCTGTGGCATGGGCAGTGCAGGGGCCCCCAGGGGCCCCACGACACCCGTTCCCGCCATCCTGTTCCTGGCGGTTTTTACCGCCAGGACCAGGATGGCGGGAAGGGGGTCGGAATCCCCATGGCGGCACTGCTTGCAGCACCGCCATGGAGGATTCTCTGGGGCAGGGGAAAACCGGCGGGAAACCGCAGGTTCCCCTTTTCTGACCGCGGCTTTACCGCCGTGGTCAGAATTGCCCCTGAAGCACCGACAGCCTGTTGGCGGTGCTTCCTCCATCCCCGGCCCTGGCGGTCCATGACCGCCAGGGTCGGAATGACCCCCTGAGTCTCCTATATGTCAGTACACAAAGCTAAGAACATTCTGTTTTGCTCAAACTTCCAAAGTGTGGCACATACTAACATTGAGTATGGGGGCATGACTACAAATACTTCCAAATCTGAAGACCAACCCACTACCCTGCTCAGACAATCCACTGACTAGGTAGGTCAACTGAAATCTTGTGGGACCTGCTCTAGCAACCTGACTGAGATCTGAGGAAATATGGCACACATCACAACTCTGTGGTTTCTGAAAGGTAGACTTCTTAGGCATGAATGCATTAAAACACTCACACTCTGTGAGAATGATTCTCTTTATACAGTTCCTACAGGCTACTGCCAAAGTATTAACTCAAACATTACAACTGCGTAACAATGAAGGGACTGGCATGGTATGTACAGAAACTGTCTACCCTGTCCATTGGTGGACATGTGGACTAACAAAAGAATACTCATGCCACCTCAGGGGGTAGGGTTCTGTGGCATATACTTGTGCCACAGAACATGCTTTTGGACATATGTATCCATCCTACAGAGATGGCATCGAACAAACAAATGCATGCATTGTCCATTTTCTGCCATGTGACCAAGCTACTGAGTCACATATCATGGGTTCCCAGGAATCAGCACACTTTCTGGGACTATCATTTATGCAATAAGATTGCACAAGACAAATTTTGCCTATGACAACAGGGTTGTGTGAGTAAGGGACCTGTCAGGGGACGGAGACACACATTGACAATGATGGGAAGTGCAGATTGGTCACAGCTCATTACCTCTCCCTTAAAATCCTTTACATACTCATCAGAGAAAGAGCCTCAATAAGCTGCATATTAGCACAGTGCCTGGATTTGGCCAAATAACAGCAGAGTGAGTCCAGATATGCCTTAAAAACAACGGTTTAGCAAGGCCGGGTGTGGTTTGAAATCTCTGTGTGGCAACACACACATAGCTCACACATACAACGTCCATACACAGCTCATGCTGTCATGCATATACATATTGTCTCACACTGACAACATCCATTTGGTAAGAGATGTATGGGGATGGTTGTGATGTCACCTTACCTAGTTTTGTGACCCAACATAAGGTAGATCAGGGTACACTCCAAACACACACACAACAATGTATTAGGACTCAACATCTGACACTGAACACAGATACATGCACATTGACTCTCCCATTGATGCCACACTGACTGCACCTCCATGGCCTTGACTTTACATTCTGGCACACATGGGAACAATCTAGCCTGTGAGGAGGGAATATATTGTGAAGTACAGAGATAAAATCTGGACATGAGGCACTTACCTTCTACTCTGGTGCTCCATAAAGCTGTTCACACAGGGGCAGGACAGCTGTGACAAGCCTCGCAAGCTTCTCAGGTGAGAAGGCATGGACCTTATCACCAGCTGGTTGTGGCATTATTGCTCCCAGAGGCAGTACACAGCAGCTCAGGTGGTGGTGGTATTGCTGGCTGCAGTATCAGGAGTCTAGTGAAAGATTTTGGCGGTCACATCTGCCACTAACACGGCCACCACCGCTTGCAGTCACAGCCATTGGCCTGCAACCACCACTGGCAACAACATTAGTCTATGGCTATGTCAGCCGCGGTTGCAACCGCCCACCACCATGACGACCTTCGCCAGTGGTCGTGGGCAATTTCTAATGTATAGTGGAGTAGGTCAGGTACCAGGCATTTTAAAGACCTGAACTGCATTATATGGCTCTGAAAAATGTGTCAAAACTCGAAAGAATGTGTTTTTTCCAGTGATAAGTGCTTGCCTTGTCCGGTCCTGTAGTTCCTACTACTCAAACACCATCTTTGTACATTGTTAGGCACTTATGGTAATTTGCTTTGGCGCACAGTCCCCCCACCCCCGACAAAGGTCATTTTAAGGCTTGGGACATCAAGTCACAGTCCCAGTGGCCTGTTGATGACCAGATAGATGTGTGTACACATGTGTTGCAAAGCAACGGGGTAACATGTTACTTCTGTGTGATTAACAGTTGTGATGTGTACTTTGTATCATGTCCTTAACTTAGGACATGCCTTGTCACAGACCTACAGACCATGGAAAAATTCCACACCATCCACATCTTCTGTCTGAATTGGCAAACAATTGTGATCTATGTCTTCATTTGGAACCAGATCTGATGCCTGCCATTCATCATCCAAATGGCATAACACCCATTGCACAAGTTGTGTCAGTGTTGCACTTCCTGGCCACAGGGTCCTACCAAAATACAGTGGCCCTATCTTCTAGGATGTCTCAGCCTATGTTCAGTATTGTTTTGATGGTTGTACTCTCAGCAATGTTGAAACACCTGGACAGCTACATCAGGTTTCCTCAAAGTTAAGATTTCGCCCATGTGAAGACTGATTTTTATGGTTTGACACACATGACACATGTGGTGGGAGCCATTGAAGGTACATGTTGCCTTGGTCCCACTGCATGTCAATGAAATAGCCTACCACAAGAGAAGGAACTTCTATTCCATCAATGTCCAAGTTGTTTGTTTGGAAGATTTCTACATTTCACAGGTCTGTGCCCGTTATCCGGGTTCAGTCCATGATACCTTCATTATGCGGACAGCTCAATACCCCAGCTGATGTCACAACTGTTTCCAGAGAGGGCCTGGTTTATTGGTAAGTCACATCTGTCATGTTTGCTTGTGTGCAATGTCTGCTGCAAAAACTCCAATGAGAGGGATTCATTGTTTCACATATGACCCATCCCATAACAGGGGACTCTGCGTACCTAAACCGTCCACGGTTGTTGACGCTGGTGAGGAAACCAACTATGCCAGAGGAAGTCCACTTCAATGATGCCCATGGAAGAACATAACGTGTCATGGAGTAGGCTTTTGGGCTCCTGAAGGCCAGATTTATGTGTCTAGACAAGATAGGTGGAGCCCACCTCTACTCACCTGAAAAAGTGTGTTAGGTCATTGTGTCCTGCATGCTTCACATTGCCCTGTGGAGAGATATCCCACGCATTCCAGATGAAGGGGAGTTAGCAGTGCTATCGGGTGAGAATCCTGAAATGCCAAATGAGGATGACAGTGATGAAGATGAAGGTGAAGACCTGCGGGAAGATCTCATTAATAACTACTTTACTTGAGTGTAAGTGTGCAATGTTATGTGATTACTGTGACTGTATGAGTAGCTGTAGTTGTCAGGATGTGTTGAGTAGGGTTTTTTCCTCCAAAAGACAAGAGATCTGGGCCCGTATTTATACTCCGTTTGCGCCGAATTAGCGTCGTTTTTTTTTGATGCAAATTCGGCGCAAAACTAACGCCATATTTATACTTTGGCGTTAGACGCGTCTAGCGCCAAAGTATTGGCAAATAGCGTCATTTTTTTGCGTGAACGCCTTCCTTGCGTTAATGAGATGCAAGGAAGGCGTTCCCGTCTAAAAAAATGACGGCGACGCAAATGCGTCGTATTTATACTCCCGGGCAAAAATCACGCCCGGGAGTTGGCGGGTCAAAAAACCCCGCATTTGCGCCACAATTTAACGCCTGGGTCAGGGTAGGCGTTAAGGCGCCTGTGGGCTCAAAATGAGCCCACAGGTGCCCTCCCCTGCCCCCAGGGACCCCCCCTGCCACCCCTGCCCACCCCAGGAGGACACCCAAGGATGGAGGGACCCACCCCAGGGACATTCAGGTAAGTTCAGGTAAGTATAATTTTTTATATTTTTTTAATTTTTTTGGGTGGCATAGGGGGGCCTTATTTGTGCCCCCCTACATGCCACTATGCCCAATGACCATGCCCAGGGGACACAAGTCCCCTGGGCATGGCCATTGGGCAAGGGGGCATGACTCCTGTCTTTACTAAGACAGGAGTCATGAAATGGCGTCTGGGCGTCGTAAAAAAATGGCGCAAATCGGGTTGAGGCGATTTTTTTGCCTCAACCTGACTTGCCCCATTTTAAGACGCCCTAACATCATTTTTGCCCAATGCCGGCGCTGCCTGGTCTACGTGGTTTTTTTCCACGCACACCAGGCAGCGCCGGTCTGCTTGCGCCGGCTAACACCATTCCATAAATACGGCGCCCGCATGGCGCTTCAGAATGGCGTTAGACGGCGCTAAATATTTTGACGCTAAACTGCGTTAGCGCAGTTTAGCGTAAAAAAGTATAAATATGGGCCCTTGTGCTTTGCATTATACAGCTAAAGTTTGCTTGCTAAGTCAGACTTGAATATTTCACTACCTTGATTATCTGCTTTGTTTGTATCAGTATCATTGCAATGTAAGTGGAACTACTGATGTTTGATATGAGGTTTTGGTCACAGATATAAAATTTCCAGGCCTAAACTCCTTGTATTGTTTTTAACCAGGTACCTTTACCATGCCATCTTCGTGTGGGCATTTCAGAGTTGTTACATTGGCAAGTATCTGATGCTGTTCTCACCTAGGAGGTAGAGATGGGTTGATCCAGGTAATGTTGGTCACAGATTTAGGGTATATGAGTCCATCACTTGTTGTTTTTGCATTTGTCGCCCTAAGTGGGAAGGGTATGCCCAGACGTGGGTCCCGTGCTTCCCATGCCACTGGATTCAAGCTAGCCTGGCTGATGAGGGGTGAAACCCCGAAACCGGTCCCAGGATGCTTGTTTCCAGTCCAGGGAAGACCTGGCCTCGCAGTTCGGGCTGGACTGTTCCCATGGGGAACAGGGTCAAGACTGATTTGCATATGGCTGGGTCCAAACTGGAATGGCATGGGCAGCAAAAAAACGATGGATTAAACCCAGATCTGTGACTGGGGTGAATGTTTGACAATGTTCAGCATTCCGTCCATCACTTGTTGTTTTTGCATTTGTCGCCCTAAGTGGGAAGGGTATGCCCAGACGTGGGTCCCGTGCTTCCCATGCCACTGGATTCAAGCTAGCCTGGCTGATGAGGGGTGAAATCCCGAAACCGGTCCCAGGATGCTTGTTTCCAGTCCAGGGAAGACCTGGCCTCGCAGTTCGGGCTGGACTGTTCCCATGGGGAACAGGGTCAAGACTGATTTGCATATGGCTGGGTCCAAACTGGAATGGCATGGGCAGCAAAAAAACGATGGAATAAACCCAGATCTGTGACTGGGGGTGAATGTTTGACAATGTTCAGCATTCCGTCCATCACTTGTTGTTTTTGAATTTGTCGCCCTAAGTGGGAAGGGTATGCCCAGACGTGGGTCCCGTGCTTCGCATGCCACTGGATTCAAGCTAGCCTGGCTGATGAGGGGTGAAACCCCGAAACCGGTCCCAGGATGCTTGTTTCCAGTCCAGGGAAGACCTGGCCTCGCAGTTCGGGCTGGACTGTTCCCATGGGGAACAGGGTCAAGGCTGATTTGCATATGGCTGGGTCCAAACTGGAATGGCATGGGCAGCAAAAAAACGATGGATTAAACCCAGATCTGTGACTGGGGGTGAATGTTTGACAATGTTCAGCATTCCGTCCATCACTTGTTGTTTTTGCATTTGTCGCCCTAAGTGGGAAGGGTATGCCCAGACGTGGGTCCCGTGCTTCCCATGCCACTGGATTCAAGCTAGCCTGGCTGATGAGGGGTGAAACCCCGAAACCGGTCCCAGGATGCTTGTTTCCAGTCCAGGGAAGACCTGGCCTCGCAGTTCGGGCTGGACTGTTCCCATGGGGAACAGGGTCAAGACTGATTTGCATATGGCTGGGTCCAAACTGGAATGGCATGGGCAGCAAAAAAACGATGGATTAAACCCAGATCTGTGACTGGGGGTGAATGTTTGACAATGTTCAGCATTCCGTCCATCACTTGTTGTTTTTGCATTTGTCGCCCTAAGTGGCAAGGGTATGCCCAGACGTGGGTCCCGTGCTTCCCATGCCACTGGATTCAAGCTAGCCTGGCTGATGAGGGGTGAAACCCCGAAACCGGTCCCAGGATGCTTGTTTCCAGTCCAGGGAAGACCTGGCCTCGCAGTTCGGGCTGGACTGTTCCCATGGGGAACAGGGTCAAGACTGATTTGCATATGGCTGGGTCCAAACTGGAATGGCATGGGCAGCAAAAAAACGATGGATTAAACCCAGATCTGTGACTGGGGGTGAATGTTTGACAATGTTCAGCATTCCGTCCATCACTTGTTGCCTCTGGATATCTAGCCTGATTCAATATGATTCAGCCATTCTTGGCTATGACATTCCAGGCATTCTAACATTCTATGTGCTGTGAAGTGCAATACAATTTTTGGTGTGACCAGACATTTGTATCATTCTGTTGCTAGTAATCCTCAGAATGACACTACCTGAGACATATCCTTCCTTCTATTACCATCTTGTGTCTTCCTCATGTGCATCACATGGGCTTACATTTTAACATTTGAAAATGTAGAAAAGAAGGAAGCATGCAATGATTTTTGTGGTAGGTGAGTTTATTGACATAGGTGCAGGAAATCATTGAGAAATGCAACAGAAAAGTGAAGTGGAGGAATCAGTCATGGTAGATGTAATCAAATTAGTAGATGCCACAACATTTGAGTCCAAAGTCAGGTGTCCTACTACCAAAGAAAATGAAAGGTGCTTGAAGAACAGTCAACAGAGTAAATATGTGGGACATAAAGGAATTCCTTCAGAAAGAAGTCACTTGCAGTGGTTGGTGTCTTGCCATTTGCACCTCTGGATGCTTGGGTGGACATCTCCACTTGTGGGGGCGGGGTGGTTCTGGTGCTACAGAAGCCGGAGTGTCTGAAGCAGGTCCTTCCACTTACAGGTTCTTCCTTCCAGTGACTGCCACATATGTTGAAGGGACTGGTATTGCTTGGCCAAAGGAATGGGTGTGGTGTTGCTCATGGTCCCTGATTATGGTACTGCTTCTTTCCCTGAACATCCCTGATAGAAAGGCCAGGGTGGTGTTGGTGGCCTCCCACTTTTCCAGAGAATCATGATAGAAGTCCCTCCGTAGCTGATTGATCTCCATGAGTTCAGCAAGTACCTGGCACATCATACCTTGGGATTCTTCATAGGCTCCCAAGACTTTGCTGATAGTTTCCTGGCCAGGACCATTCCCAGATCCTCATGCCGCTGGTTCACAACATCTTTCCAATTTGCAACTTTTCCTTGTGCGATAGGTACACATGCTATCAATTGTAATGACCTAACATACCAGTAACACACCAATTCCATTTCAGTCAACCAGCTGCAGAATGTATAAGTTCATTAGCACTTGAGAGGATGGTCATAGAATTAAATCTTGCCAGCAGTGCAGGCAAAACAGTGGCTGGGCAGAATCTTGTATAGATCATTTTAAGGCCTAGTTGACTGTTATGCAGGCAGACCCAGCATTTTGATTGTTGTCATCACGTGGGTAGTGCATTGTGAATGTGTCTGCTGCCAATACCATTCAGTTGATGAATCTTGAGGCCTTTGATTTTTTCTTTTTTGTTTTGCACACAGGTTGATGTGTCTTTCCTGGCCGCAATAGTTTCACTGTGGCTTACCTGCTCTAGATGGATGTAAGTGGTTAGCCATATTACAGAGTGTACCATGATCTGTACCTTGGTCCCTCCCAGGTGGGTAAACTTCATTTGTGAGTTCACAGACAAATGCAAAATGTCATGGTCACTGGTCTGATTATTGGAGTTACAGGGACTGGCCCTCCAGAGATCTAGAGTCATGTTACTCCAAGTACTACACACAGTATACATAGATCACCCTCTCAGGTGAGCACACTTCCATTGCAAGTTAACAAGCAAGGATATTTGGACAGATGCTTGTGCTTGTGGGCTTGTGTTTGGATTTAGGGAGAAAGAGCCTCCTGGCCTTAGCAGTCATGTCACTCCCTGTACTTCATGCACTTATTATATGTACCTGGGGTGTGTACACTTAATTTTCAGGTGTACACTGGACTGGTGTATGGAGTGACAGTAAGGGAGCCTCCTGTGAGCTGTAGCCTTATAACTCACTGTATCACACACACTATACTTATGGTTTCCACCCAGGTGAGTACACTTCAATGATGATTTGGTTCACAGGTGTATTTTGGGTAAGGACACAGTTTTGGTATTTGTAGTTGGGGGAGCAGTGCCTGCTGTGAGTTGCAGTCCTGTCAGTCTCACTGCTGTACAGTACCTGACAGATGACAACGCCTCTAGTGAGTACACATCATTTGAGATTTGAAATACTTCAGGGAAAGGGACTCTGTTCTGGTGTTTGTAGTGACAGTAGCAGGTCCTCCTGGCCTCAGTAGTCCTGTTTGTATCTCTGCTATATACACACTATACTCATGTCGTCCTTCCTGGTGAGTACACTTCAATGGTGATTTCAGGGACAAGGGTCATTGGAGAAGAGAACACTGTGTTGGCTGAGTGGAGTGTCAGTACCAGTGCCTCCTGGCTTTAGCAGTCCTGTCAGTACCTGCCCTTCAAACAAACACTATACTGATGTCATCCTCTCAGGTGAGTATACTCCAAAGAGGAGTTGACAATTAAGATCATTTTGAGTAGGATACACTGTTCTGGTTTTGTAATTGTAGAACAGTGCCTGCTGGGAATTGTAGTGCTGTCAATCCCTATACTAGTCACAATATACAGAGATGTTGTTCACCCATGTGAGTTTACTTCACATGTGGAATGCCAGACAGGGATCTATGGACAGGTAGATACTAGGCTGGTGAGTGGGGTGAGAGTGAAGGTGGGAAAAGGTGAGCAGTGATCATGGATGACAATATATTTTTGTGATATTTTTGTGTTGTGATTTACCAGACTCCACTCCCCCAGATATTCCTGTCAAGCTGTCAGGATGCAGGATGGCCAAGACCTTCTCCTCCCAGGATGTGAGTTGTAAGGGGAGGACCACCACCGGTTTTCTGGACATGCAGCTGGTACCTAGATGCCATGGAATGGATCTTGCGCCTGAGGTCATTCCACCTCTTCTTGATGTTTTCTCTTGTGCATAGGGTGGGGCCTACAGAATTCACTCTATTGACTATCATTTGCCACATTTCCATTTTTCTGTCAATAGTAGTGTGCTGTACTTGGGCTCCAAATAAATGAGGCTCTACTCTTATGATTTCATCCACCATGACTCTTAACTCATCTGGGGTGACATGGTGGGGATAAAAAAATAAGTAGTGGGAAGTGAACAGGTAAAGGTGAGTTAACAGATTTGGGAAGTGCAAAAGGACATGATTGGAATTAGGAGCGTGTTGAGAGCTTGGGATATGTGCTTAGGGAAAGTTGTGGGGGTGCCTGTACTCAGGATTGGGTGTTTGGCATTGGAGATACAAAGGATTGTGGTTTGTGAAGGGGTGTATTTTATAGTGTCCTTTGCAGGTATGCTGGGTGTGGCAATGTGTGTCAGTTGTGTTGTTTTCAAATCCATCCAATGTGGTGTTGTGTATTACTTTGTTGACTGTGATCCGCCGTGGCTCAGACTGCCATTAGTGGAAAGCAATGGGTGTCTCCCACTGCGACTTTTGACTTGTAATGTGTTAGGTGGTTGATTGACAGACTGTCGGTGATGGTGGTTGGACCGTCTATTTCCCGCCCTCCACTGTACTGTTTTTTGGCTGGCTTTCGGTGGTCCTGCTTGTGTAACTTGTACTATGGCGGTCTGTATGACTGCCAACATGGCGGCCGCCACCTTGACTGCCAAGCTCATTATCATGCTCTAAGTGTTTGGGATATATGGTAGAAGAGCCTTTGTGTTTATTGTGTAGAGGATCATACCTTCCCATAATATATGATGCAGTGTTTCAAGTTGATGATAAACACCCTTTTGCAATTGTCTGTGAAGTGAACACCATCACTTCTATAAATTACATCCATATCAAAGCAGACATTGTTATTGTAGATAGAACCCATGTTATGGTTTCTGAGGAATGCTGAAATAGTTTTATTAACATGTTTCCTGGCTTTGTCTATCTGTGGACAGAATTTGGTAGACCATTTCCATTTCTGTCTTTGGCATATGTTGAAAAAGACCAAGGCGGTGTGAGGAAAAAGTGCCATTTTCTGCAAAGGTATCTTTCTTTAGGATTTCCAGTCCTAACCCAGTAAGTGTGCCATGTCATTGCCACCACAGTGCACAGTCATGAGGTGAGGGGTATGGAATCTCTAATGCTTTTTACCGAAGGCAGCAATTGATGCCACTTTAAACCTCTCTGGCCAAACCATTTTATCTCTACATTTGACAAACGTATGTCCCTGTCAAGGTCACTGCTCCTATAAAACTCACTTGCCCAAAACACAAAGCTGTGCCCTATAATCCACATTCTGAGCATTGTGAAGATAAGGATGAATACCTCACAGGAGAAGGCTGCACAAGAATGAGATATTTCAATAGTGAAACACAGTTAAAATGGAGGGAGCACTTGTTCGAAAAAAATTGATAAATTCCATTGGGTGATTTTAATATGGAGATACTTAACATTTGGTTGTGATTATTTAAACTGAGAAACTAGCTATGTATTTGGCTTTGTTTGAAATAAAAAAAAAATATATTTTTTGATATAGTTAATTTTGCTAAGAGTCAAGTGCACCAGCAGAATTTCAGTTATACAGTAATGTGCAGTTTCTAACACATAAATTGCACTTTGGGCCTAGTGGTTTTATTGGCTTGCTATGGAAACCCTGCTAAAGGAGTGTTGGGAGTAGGGTATTAATGAGATAGTACTACATTTAAGTGAAATTAAACATCTTTTCAGTTTTTATACTAGGATGGTTATGTGTTTCCCTAATCATGAGTTGTATTTGAAGAATAGTATGACTGTAAAGTTTTGAAAAAAATAAGCTAAGTATGTTATTTGATCCCCATAAATATTCCTAAATTTGTCAAAAAGTTACTCGGGGAGTCCTTGCTGAAGGTCACAAGGAATTTATGAATAATGGCAGATTGCCTAAAATTTTAAGTAAGAAGTGAAGAAAGTGTTCAGGGGCAATGCCATTCAATACTCCAGCATGAAAGGGAAAATGGAAGGCATCTTTTGATTAGCTACCTTCTGCAGTATCTGAGAGTGGAAAGTTGAAAAGGGTGCAATTCAAGGTTGCAATGCCATTCTTATGCTGAGTTTTAATATTTTGTGAGAGATGTGAAAGTATCTACTAAGAGCAGAAAAAGAAAGATTTTGACCAACAAACTCTTTTACAGGTATTTAAAAGCTATATTTTTTTTTTCCAAAGGCAATTTAAAAATGTTAATATGTATGTCAGATGCACAACAATGTATGTGAAAAACAAATAACCGTGAGTGATTTTGTAACTCTTGTTATATATTTAAGAGATATATCTGTGCTATCCATATGTACATATCTGTATTGTTATAAATGTTGACACTTGAAGAGTCTGTTGTTATATTGTAAATCTATATAACAAGTCCCAGAATTCACAGTAAAAACAGTAGAGTGCAACAGTTTTTCACCACATTTGTGGGTCTACTTAAATATATCAGATACATATATAGCATGTACTTATGTAGAGAAAGATTGTTGTTTAAATATTAAATGTTCATTAATACCATTGTAAATGAGCTCTTCAAGCCCCAGAAATCATACTAAGAATAGTAGACTACAACACTATATGACACATTTAAATGTAAAAGTTGTTAGCTATGTAGTATTTAGTTTATAGTCCTGGCATAGGTATGGTAGAGATGTAGTGCTTTAAAATGGGTCAGTGGTAGTACTGCTCCATCTTAGTGTGCATTTTTATATGTCAGCTGGACCTGGTATAAGAAAACATGTCTTAAACTGATTTGTTAATGCAGAAAAGGCACCCCTCACCTGCCTTGTAGGTAAGCCTGAGTTATGCTGGTATATGAGTAAAACTGGAGGTTCACTGAGTTAGATGTGCATTGACCTACCCCATTGCACAGTTACATATGCAGAGTCCCACACATACTAGAAGTATTGTACCTACTTATAAAAGGATAGAATCACTCAGACATGCAATCAGACAGTGAAACAGCCACTCAAACATTGATGCAGACATCCAAACAGCAGCTCTGTATACTGCAGTATCAAAAAGACTTGCTAACTAATACACTCACTCCTATTTGTAGGCAACTGCTGAAAGAAGGTAGTCTTTCATCTAGAAAAGTATTGTTTTTAACATGGGTTGGGCCTACTAATGCAGAGCCTGAGAGTATAATTTTAAATGTCAGCTCAACTTGTCAGTAGGGAACCTGCCTGACAAGTCTTGAACTGACCTTTTACAGCAGAAAAGTAACTATGCTGTCGGGAGGCCATAAGCCATGGTACTATGTGATTAAAGGGTGAGACATTCTCTTTAGAGTTCCCCTGAGTTAGATCTGCATTGGCATGCCTCTATGCTCAGTTACACATGGAGAGTCACACTCATACTGCAACTCATGTACCTACTTTTAAGATGATAGAAGCACTCAGATAACCAGGCAGTCAGACTGAAAGAAACACTCATACATTGATGCACACATCCAAACAACAGCTGTGCAGAAAACAGTATCCGACTCAGTTGCTAACAGATACACCCTCATTTGTAGGCAACTACTAAGAGAAGCTAGTCTCTCATCCAGAGAAGTACTCCTTTAAGCATGGGTCAGGCTATTACTACTGAAACTGACAGTGTAGTTAACTTGCCATTAGAAAACCTGCTAAAGAAATCTTGAATTGACTGCTTACTGCAGAAATGTCACCCCTTACCTAGGCTGTATGTAGGCCATCAGCGATGGTGCTATGTAAATAAACAGTGAGTCAAGTCCTTGACATTTCCACTGAGTTAGATGTGCATTGGCATACCCCTATGCCTAGTTACATATGCAGAGTCCTGCCCATACTGCAACTTATATACCTACTTATAAGAGGCTCAGACAGGCAATCAGACATTGAAAGTGCCACTCATACATTGATGCACACATCCAAACAGCAGCTGTGACCACTACAGTATCAGAACCAGTTGCCAATTGATACAGTCACTCACGTTTGTAGGGAACTACTGAAAGAAGATAGTATCCCATCCAGAAAAGCAGCCCTTTAAGCATGGGTCATGCCTAGTACTGCAGAGTCTGAGTGTGTAGTTTTAAAGTTCAGCTAAACGTGGCAGTAGAAAACATGCTTGACAAGTCTTGAACTGACCTGCTACTGCAGAAAACCCACCCCTCACCTAGGCTGTAGGTAGGATCTGAGCCATGCTGCTATGTGATGAAAAGGTGAGTCTTGTCCTTGAGATTTTCCATCACTTAGATGTGCACTGGCATATTCCTATGCCCAGTTATATATGCAGAGCCATGCAACTCATCTACCTACTTATAAGAGGATAGAAGCATTCAGACATGCAGTCAGACACTGAAAAAGACACTCATACATCGATGCACATATTCAAACAACCAGTGAGAACCATTCGCTAAATGATGCAGTCACACACATATGTAAGCCGCTGGTGAGACAAGCTAGTCTGTCATCCGGAAAAGTAGTCCTTTAAACGTGGGTCAAGCCCAGTATTGCTGAGTCTCAGACTACAGGTAGGCCATCAGGCATGGAACTATGTAATTAAAAGGTGACACATGTCCTTGATAGTTTTAGTGAGTCAAGTTTACATTGGCACACTCATACTGCAACTCATCTACCTAATTATAAGAGGATGGAAGGACTCAGAAATGGAGACATACACTGAAAGGAAAACTCATACATTCATGCACACATCCAAACAGCAGCTGTGCATACCGCAGTTTCAGAACCAGTTGCTAACTCATACACTCACTCACATATGTAGGCAACTACTGAGACAAATTAGTGTCTCATCCAAAAAAGTAGTGCTTTAAATATAGACCAGACCTTCTATTGCTGAGAGTAACTATATTTTTAAACATTAGCTCAACTTGACACAAGAAAATCTGTTTGACAATTTTTAAACTGCCCTTTGCTACTTAACTAATGGAAATGTAATTATTTGTTTTTGGTTTGTAGATATCTACTACTACCTAAAAGAAGAAAATAAGATTGTCCACAAAAATTCTAAGAAGAAAAGAGGGAGAAGAAAGTTCATTATTTACTTACAACTGAGAAACAACATGTAAAAATGTAGGCAATATGGTGAAAATAAAAAGAGCTGCTGGTAAGAAAACAAAGACATTTCTTAAAATTGTTTGTGGAAAACTGCAAAATAAGCATATTGAAGTAAAACATAGTGAACGTTTTAAAACAGCTAAGAAAGGACATAAAATACATGATATTAAGAGTGACAAAATGAACAACATAGAAAATAACTTAACAAGAAGACAGAAGTAGTTTAAGGAGATTAGAAGCAGAAGGTTCCACAGTAGAGTAATTCAGAATCTTATGAAAACTATGAAACGGTATAAAAGGAGATGAGAAGTAATGAAGTAAAACAAATGTAAGGAATGTGTTGAAGTTCTAGTAGATAAGGCCTTTACTCGCAAGAGGAAACTATTTATTTTGATTCTGAGCAGAATGAGGACACTGGGTAAAATAGTGTTATCTATGAGAAACAGAAGCCAAGGAAAAAGACATATAAGTATAAAACTTTTAATGGTGAATGGAAGCATACTTCCAGTACTGAGCCTTTCTTTAATGCATTACCAAGAGAACACATTAGTGCATGTAGTTGAAACATCTGGGCGATGTTATGAGTACTCCCATTGCAATAGAGGAGATGGTAACTAGAAAGGTTGAAGAAGTGATAGCTGAAGATGTACAGGGAAGGTGTAGACGGGCACCTGTGTACACATGTAACTGTAGCAGTATTTGCAGTGTATGGCAGGAATAAACTGATTTACTGAGAACGTTCAAACGTATATTGCCCTGCAAAACTCTGAAAAATTAAATAGCTATATTTCAAGAATTACATCCACAAAAGTAAGAAACTACACAAATTCACAACGACGTTCACAAGCATGTCTGCCAAAGAAAGAGGGTCAAAACACATTTTATAATTTTAGAAAGTTAGCTGTACATCACTCGAGAATGTGAACTTTTGTTAGGAGGCTTTACTATGTGAAAACACCAGCCCTATCTTTAGCAGATATGAATAGAGTTCTTTTGCATGGTACAGTAGCAGATGTAGAAAAAGTTTATGACTATGTTCATTTTTGATTTGTTGTTCCTGAACAAGAGTGTAGGAAAAATGAGGAGTTTCAATGTGCAGGTGTTGAGTAATTCATGTTGATAGCTTTACAGAAGAAATTAGGAAGTTTAAAACAGCTTCTTCTGAGAGGCCAAATTATGGCCCAGGTCTTAGAAAAATGAAGCACAACTGCACTAGTGCAGTAATGTTCAAAAAAATTAAAGCAAACTAATGCCATTCCCTAATGCCATCTGTGCCCATTCCCCTTGTGCCACATCAACAAAGTCTTAAAATACATGCATTGATCCACATTCTACATCCTTGCACCAACATATGCCAGTGGCAAATATGCTGTGTGCAAGGAAATGTCCCAAATGTCCCAAATGTAGGGAGGGATGAAATAATGGCACACTCAACAAATTTATTGATTGACTGATTGATTGAATGGGGCAAACAATCCATAATGGTTGCACTGTCCCATCCAATTAGCACATGTGTGGAGCCTGCTAAAGGTATATGACAAAGTAGCACAAGCATTGTAAGCAATGGACCTACCTGTGCTTTGCTGCACTAGTGCCATCATTCATGGTGCCAGTGCAGTAAAACACCAAAACAGTGACAGCACACATTACTGTGGGAATTCCCACCATGGTAAATAGGAAGGTAAATGATGTGCCACCACGGAGTCAGTGGCAGGGGCAAGGGACCTGCAAGGAAGATGGTGTTGTGGGATCAATGCACAAACTACTCTGAAAGGTTGCCCTGTGTGTGATGCACAATGCAACACATAATTTACAATTACTGCCTGGGGTCTGTAACATCTCACTGAGGCTCCAGTAGCAGGTAAATGATGAGCCATGTCAACAGCCACTACAGTCAAAGATTAATATTTCACTGTCTCATTACAGAGGATGATACCTTACCTCCTGCCGTCCTCCATGTCCTGAATTTTTCAGATGAGATGGATGAGTAGCTGCCATCAATGAAGAGACAGTCGAGGATGTCCCACGTTTCCTCTAGACACCACCTCCAGTCGCAGGGAGGACACACAGCATTGCAGGATCTCCACATGAACCACCCCGCTACCAACACAGAGCAGAAACTAGTCCTGCCACAGCCCTGGACTCTGAGGACCCAGGCATCACCTTTCAGAGGAGAGTGAAAGGAGTCCAGCGGGAGCTGACTAGACAGGTGTGGGTGGGGATGGAGACCAGGGCAGGCAGCCTTGAGGGGGTGCAGAGATACCTCAGTCCAAATAAGGACAACTCAGCTGCCATCAGAGGCACCCACTCCCCGCTACATGGACTCCAGCAGTCCCTGACGACATAGCCAGAAAGAAGAGAAAGAAGCTTCAACAACTGCCCTTCCAAAGTGGCAGCAGCATGATGGACAACCGGCTGAGGGCTATCCAGAATATGCTGGAGTCCATACCGTGGGAAGTGTCCTCCCTTTGGGAAAACATGGCTGTCTACCACAGTGGTGTTGCTGCTGTGTTGAGAAATCAGTAGTTCTTCCTTGCTGCAGTGATTGATGCCTTATGTGTTCCCACAAATGGCAGCTGCTGGGACCTTTGACTGCGCATCTCTATCCCCTGATGTGTGTGTCCCTCAACTTCAAAAACAGCACCACCCATGGCACAGGATGAAATGTGGAAGGAACAACATTCACACCGAAAACCACCTGGTGGCACCAGTCTGTACTTTATGAACAGTATCTCCTTAGTTCTGAGCTTAACATCATGCCAGGGTTTTGACAGCTGGCTATGTGCCCTCTTCACTCAGCCACTGTTGACGTATCTGCTATAGACTCTCACTATGTCAATTCCTACCTATTGTCAATTTGGACACCTCCTCACTAATGCACACTACTCCTACCCTTGCCTCATGACATGTCCCTCACCCTTGGACTCTGGATATACAACAAATGGCTCAGGATCTCTCATGGGTCTGTGAACAGGACAGTGTATTGCATTTGAAAATACACTTGCACGTGTAAATAAATCTCCATATTCACATGTATCATGTCAACTTTTACTGTGATCTATCAACTCATCTAAATGTATGCCCTGTGTGAAGCTTTGTCAATGAGAACAGGACCTATTTACATTTGTGGCTTACTATCAGACGCAAGGCCACACACTAGGACTGTAACATGAAAAAGGTGACTGATGGTTTTGTGGGCTACAACCAACTTACAGAGCTTTAAAAACATATACTGAACAAATATACGTGTAAGTTGACATATGGCATGTATGGGTCAGAACGAAGTGTCTGGAATTTTCCCAGATGAGAGCACCATTACAACTAATATGTGTGGAACAGAAGAGGTTCATTTCATCAGTGATGGGCAGCTGTCAGTGTATCAGGGTACATGCCCTAAATTAGTTGATGTAATATGTGCCACACTTTCCAACATTATTTCTAACAGATCTCAACGATGACAGTTGAAGTTCCATACTTACCTGTCAAAGATTCTGTATGCATGCACAATGTGAATGTCTGGAACTGGGGATGACACATGTTTTGAGTAGCTGATGTCATATTGCAATCAATCTGACAGCTCCTTGGTCATAGGAGGTACATTTTGTTGTAAATGTGAATCAATACAGAAAGCATACCCTAAGGCATTCCTCCAACTTGGCCAGGGCACACACCCAGACACTCAATCAACATGGAGACATAATTGTCTAAAACTAACTGGATTTATCTAAACATTAAAAGAACACCTTATTAAAACCTAACTTGACACTACCCTACACTAAACTAACCTATACTAACTTATCTTAACTTACTCCTACAGCTATCTATCCTAATCTAAATTTATCTTAAACATTTAACGCCACACACTAAACATTGTCCCCCGCCACTCTTATGAGACAAGATGCGAGTAGGACAACATTAACTAAGGCTACATATATACTAACTTAATCTATATCCTAAACATATATATATATTGCATCTGGATATTTGTTTGTATGGTAACTAAGTCCTCTTTCTATGTCTATGTATTTGTATTTATACCGGTTGTATGTAGTATCCCCCCATCCGTGAACAAGGCTACGGCTGAAACGCGTTGAGAGGAGGACCATCTTTCTTTAATATAGCTTTTTGAACTGTCCGTTTTGTGTCTTGACTTCTTTTCTTTGGGAGAGAAAATCTGATTAATATATATATATATATATATATATATATATATATATATATATATATATATAAATTTATTTTATGGATTTTTTTCATTTTTTCTTGTTTTTTTAAGAGACAAGATGCGAGTAGGACAACATAAACTAAGGGTACATATATACTAACTTAACCTATATCTTATATATATATATATATATATATATATATATATATATATATAGATAGATATAGATATAGATATATATATATATATATGTACACACACATATACATATAGATATTTTATGGAATGTTTTTATTTTTTGTGTTTTTAATTTTTTTTATAAACATAGAAACTCGTACATAATGCCACACCCAACCTCCTCAAAATAAAAATTACAAAAACCTACCCCTACCCTCATGTCCCTCCTCATGTCTCCCTCAAAGGTTGATGATGTGGCTGCTGGTGGTGGCTGGTGCGGTGTCTGAGTACCGATATGTGCTGAAGAAGTGGAGGGGGTTGGAACAGCGGAGGCCCCCCTGATCCCAGATGTAGGCTCGATGTGGCCAGCACAGTTGTAGCCTGTAGCGAAGGTCAGTTATGTGGTGCAAACGTTCTGCCCTATTTTCAAAAGCATGTTTGTGTGCTGTGGTCATAGTAGCAGCTAAAACATGAGGAGAATATGGCATCAAATACAGCATTGGGTAGAGGTTGAACAAATATGCAATGTACACAGCATCCTCAGATGACACATGCTGTCCACCAGACATTCCACAACAATGTCAATCTCCAAATCGAGACTAAACTTCCTACCAGCCATCTAGAGTATCATGTATTTGTTACTGGGTCAACAGCTATCCATTGTTGACCATTAGGTCCCAGAGGTAAGTTGTCTACTGCATTCTTGCACAACATTTGTGTCATCATACTAGTGAGGATCAAGTGGCCCAACAAGTCCCAAATCCCTTTGCCATAGTCAAAAAGCAGCGTAAGGTATGCAAGCCACCACTTTGACACACCTAGTGGCACTTCAAACCTTGGCCGGAATCATGAATGCAAGGTGGGGTTCATCCAGTAGGGGGACAGGTCAATTGGCACCAACAATTCTAAGGAATGCCAATGTATACTTAGATTAATACCTTGCGTCCCTGGGTTAACACCTGGACAGAGCACGCGTTACAAGGGGGCACACCATTGCTAACAATGGGCCTCTATATACAGTTCTGGGTTAGTGCCGATATAGTTTTCCCTAAGCCTGAACAGAACATCTATATTGTCTACAGATTTTGTACCTATTGCCCCCTACCCTGTGGCATGGTGTGCAGCATGTCTAATGTGGCGCACATATGGTGGGTGTATGGGTTCCCTAAGGGGCACAGGAAGAGTGGCACTGCACTGGGTGAAGCCACAGTATTTCTACTTATTGAACTACCTGTGCACATGCATGTCTAACATCTCCTAAGTACCAGGTATACACTCAGCATTCACAGCCTACGCACACACAATAATCATGATGGGCAAATTATGTTGGTATATCTGCACACATATAGTTTACTACAATCCGTAGACATGTCCCACATCCATCTGGAGCAGATTTGTATTCTCATAGGGTACTCAACTGACTTTTGCCCAGCACAATAAGGCTCCTTTCACGGCCACTGCCTCACTTGAATTCTGAGAGTAGTGAGGCACTTGTGGTGCAAATGTCTCCTACATAAGCCCCGTAGAGACCTCAACCCCATGTACATCATCTGTACCATTTCCTGAGTAACTGAAAACAACGTGTGGCACACAGTGCTGTAAGAAGTGCTGTGACAAATATGCTGGCAACAGGCACACTATTCAGATAAACATCACCTCTGAGACATATCTTGTCTAACATCACTGTGTTTGTGGGCATGATTTCCTTTTCGTAAAACCCACAATTACATAGCAACACACGTTGGCACTTGTGCAACAATCAACTTATACTCCATCCTCAACATTGTATCAGACATGGGTGGTCATTATGACATTGGCAGTGACTGTTAACGTGGCAGTAATACTGCCAACAAGCTGGCGGTAATTTCTGCCAAATTAAGACCATGGTGGTGATAACTCCCATGGCCAGCCAATGTACCACACCATCCGCCAGGGCGTTGACACCACAGCGGTAGCCATCAACAGCCAGGCGGAAGACAAGGTACCACCTACCACATTATGACATACCACACCGCCACGATTTCTGGGGTGGTACCAACGCCATCAAAAGCCTGGCGGAAACACATCACAGAAGACCAATGCCGCCATGGAACCGGAATTTCAAGTCTTCCAGATGCTCTTCTACGCCATGCTTCACCTGGAACACCAGCTCCGACGAATGACGACGACAGTGAGTACAGCCACCTAGCACACAAGGGAGGAAGGGAGGGAGGAAAAGGAGAGTGACACACACAAGCACAACACACACCATTCACACAGACACACCATACACCCAACCAGCTGCAGACGTAAACCAATGGCACAGGACACACAGCATAATAATACAAAGACTAGAGGACAGAAGTACTGAAAATGTAATTCCAAAGCAAAAACCACCATATGAACCAATTTAAGAACAGATAGACATAAACAATTGTCCAGAAAGGACCAATGCCCAATCCAAAGTCCATAAGCCCCACATGGCCACAGGGCACAGTCCAAGCCCCAACTTGATCTTGACTAACTATGGACACAACTGTGCAGGGGCAACATCACTTGGGTGGACAGGCACCTCAGGGGGAAGTCGGGAACTTGCCCACTGGTTCTGGAGAGGGCTCCATGCCCATTTCACAATGCTGAGGAGTGCAAAGTCACAGTCTCTGAGGTGGGGAACGTGCCCACTGATCCTGGAGGGGCTCCTTGCTCAACAGTCCATGGAGGATGGCCTATATGCCCTCAGCTGGAGGTGAGGGCTGCATTGTCTCTGCTGGGAGAGGTGTCTCCTGGGCAGCCTTTGCTGGAGGTGAGGGCTGCTGTGTCTCAGCTGGAGGTGAGGGCTGCATTGTCTCTGCTGGGGGAGATGTCTCCTGGGCAGCCTCTGCTGGAGGTGAGGGCTGCTGTGTCCAAGCTGGAGGTGAGGGCTTCTTGCTTGTCATTGGTGGTTGAGTGTGAATCATTTTTTACATTGGTGGTTAAGTGGGAACCATTTCTTCCATTGGTGGTTGAGTGGGAACCTTTTCTTGCATTGATGGTTTAGTGGGATCTTTTTCTTGCATTGGGGGTTGTTAGAAATGGGGTCTTTGGTTGACTGTCAGGTTACCCCCCGTTCAAGCAAGGACCCTCACTCTAGTCAGGGTAAAAGAGAATCACCCTCAGCTAACCCCTGCTTACCCCCTTGGTAGCTTGGCAGAGCAGTAGGCTTAACTTCTGAGTGCTAGGTGTAAAGTATTTGTACCAACACACACAGTAACTTAATGAAAACACTACAAAAGGACACAACACCAGTTTAGAAAAAAATAGGAAATACTTATCTAAACAAAACAAGACCAAAACGACTAAAATCCACAATACACAAGTCAAGTTATCAATAAAAATGCAAAAAGAGTCTTTAAGTAGTTTTAAACACTCACTAGCACTGCTAGGGTTAAAATGTACTTGGTGCGCGTCAAAAATAAACCTGCACGGGTGAGTGTGCGTCAAAATGGTCTTCGAAGGTGTTGATTCCACTCACGAGCGAGACCGTGCGTCATTTCTCCTTTCATGGGTCGGGGCACATAATTTCTTCTCTCTGCAGGAGAGCGATGCGTCGATCCGGTAAGCACTCTAGGGTCCAGGCAGGCCTTGCGTTGTTTTTCCAGCCGCACAATGATCCGAAAAACACGCTGCGCGGGTTATGATCTCCCAGCCCGTGTCAGCGATGCTGCGCGTCGTTTCTCCTGCTCTCTGTATCGATTCTTCAGTCGCATTTCCAGCGAGTGTCATTTCTCAGCTGAGGAGCCGGCGGCGCGTCGTTTCTTCAGCCACAGATCGGAGTTGCGTCAATCTTTTCCCCGCACAGCTCGCTGGATTTCCTTTTCTTTATGCTGCCAGCTTCTCCTTTCAGGGTCCCAGGAACTGGAGGGGCACCACAGGGCAGAGTAGGAGTCTCTCCAGAGACTCCAGGTGCTGGCAGAGAGAAGTCTTTGCTGTCCCTGAGACTTCAAACAACAGGAGGCAAGCTCTAAATCAAGCCCTTGGAGATTTCTTCACAAGATGGAAAGCCCACAACGTCCAGTCTTTGCCCTCTTACTCTGGCAGAAGCAGCAACTGCAGGATAGCTCCACAAAGCACAGTCACAGGCAGGGCAGCACTTCTCCTCAGCTCTTCTCCAGGCAGAGGTTCCTCTTGATGTCCAGACGTGATCTAAAGTCTGTGGTTTTGGGTGCCCTTCTTATACCCAAATTCTCCTTTGAAGTAGGCCTACTTCAAAGTAAAGTCTCTTTTAAATGTGAAATCCTGCCTTGCCCAGGCCAGGCCCCAGCACTCACCATGGGGTCGGAGACTGCATTGTGTGAGGACAGGCACAGTCCTTTCAGGTGTAAGTGACCACTCCTCCCCTCCCTCCTAGCACAGATGACTCATCAGGAAATACAGACTACACCCTAGCTCCTTTTGTGTCACTGTCTAATGTGAGGTGCAACCAGCCCAACTGCCAAACTGACCCAGACAGGGAATCCACAACAGGCAGAGTCACAGAAATGGTATAAGCAAGAAAAGGCTCACTTTCTAAAAGTGGCATTTTCAAACACACAATCTTAAAATCAACTTTACTAAAAGGTGTATTTTTAAATTGTGAGCTCAGAGACCCCAAGCTCCACATGTCCATCCGCTCCCAAAGGGAATCTACACTTTAATCAGATTTAAAGGTAGCCCCCATGTTAACTTATGAGAGGGACAGGCCTTGCAAAAGTGAAAGAATGAATTTAGCAATATTTCACTGTCAGGACATATAAAACACATGACTATGACCCTCATTACAACATTAGCGGTAAAAGCCGCTTACCGCCGTGCAAAAGACCGGCAACACGCGGCCGTGGAATTCCACCACAGCTATTGTGACCCACAGTTCGGAATCTGCCAAAATTCAGACACCCACACAAGTCCGCCACACCAAAGGTCAGTGATAAACTGGCAATAACAAAACTTTCACTGTCACGCCAACAGAAATACGCCCACACTATCACGACCCACGAATCCACGTGGCGGTCTTTCAACCGCGGTATTCCATTGGCGGTACACACCGCCACGCTCAAAATACACACACATTTACAAAACACAGCCACATTGGACAATTCCAAATACACACACCTGATACACATACACACACCACTCCCACACACCCAATACTAAATAAGACACACACCCACATCACCCACAAACCCCTACTACCAAAAATTCAGAAAGAAGGCCAGAGAGAGACAGCCCCAGCAAGAACAACAGCATCCACAGGCACACAACACCATCACCCACATAACTTCCACGCACCTCACACAACACACCACTACATATCAGCACACTTATCACCCCACACATCACCTACACCACCCCATGGCACGGCAAAGACACCCCAGATTCTCGGAGGAGGAGCTCAGGGTCATGGTGGAGGAAATCGTCCGGGTAGAGCCACAGCTATTCGGATCACAGGTGCAGCACTGCAAGGAAGATGGAGCTATGGCAAAGAATCGTGGACAGGGTCAACGCAGTGGGACAGCGCCTCAAGACACCACCTGGCGGTTCAGCGGACTGGCAGCGGACCCCCACCTCCTCCCCCACAACTGACAACATGGGAGGAGCAGGTCTTGGCGATTCAGCATCCTGAGGGCCTCGCAGAAGTAGGTGGAGGAATGGACCCTGGTTAGTCAAATCTTAACTATTACATCCCCCACCCTACCTGTATGCCAGCACATACCCCCACCATCGCCCTCACCCCCATCACTCCTACTCCTCACAAATGTCCCTACATCACAAACCACACATCCTAACACCAAGCCCTGCATGCAACAACAAAGCATGGGCACCCATCACCAAAGCATGCCCACTGCACATACCCATACAACCCTCTAAACCATCATCACACAAGCTCCCACACAGGAATGCAAGCACTGGGGTACACGGTCACCCAGCCATTGCACACCATGGCACACACAGATGTAATAACCATCCTTTTATACCCCTGCAGGAACCCTACCCAACGTCACCGGACAGGAGGGTCCACACATGTCCACACCACCAACAGAGTGATGACAGGACCTCTGTCCAACTGGATTAGATGACCAGCCCGGACCATCTGGGACCTCTGGACAGTCGGTTCCCCTGACACAGTCACAGGCCACTACAGAACTTCCCCCCTCTGGAAACACCAGCACAGCACCCACCCAGCGGGCCCATACCTCCGTCCCCAGGACACGTCAATCAGCAGTGTGTCCACCACTACAGGGAACCCAGGCTAACCCACCACCCCAACAACAACAGGGACCTGGGGGCAGTGACAGTGGGCACACGGTCCAGGGGACGGAGGCCCAGGAACACAGGGGAACTGGGATGGCTGCTGTGCGACAGGGGCGGACAGGCCAAGGGAACCCACTCTCCACGAGGCCCTCTCCTCCATCATGGGAGCCTACCACCACTCCCAGGAGACAATGGCAACGGTACTGGCCAAGTTTCAGGAGATCCAGCGCCTGCAGGAGGAACAGTATATGGGCTTCAGGGAGGAACTCACAACCATCAGCTCCACCCTGGGCACCATCGTAGGGGTGCTGAAGGAACTCGTGAACACCAGGAGGGACACTGTGGTACTACAAGGGGCCCCTGACACTAGCATGGACGATGAACTGCCCACCATCTCCACCAGTGCTAGTGGACAGGACGCCCCGCCACAGGACTACCACACCAGCACCCCATCCCCTGCAGAGGGAGAACCACCCGCAAACGGTCCCTGAGATCCAGGACAAAGACACAGCACGATGCCAAGACCCCCGCCAAGAAATGAGACCATCCTGATTGTCATCCTAATGTCCCACTTTGTCACCCTGTCCATACATTAACTGCCCCAGCTCCACTTCCTATGCCCATATGGGCAATGCACCTGTGAGACTAATAGACTGGACTCTGCCATGGACATTCCTCCACCATCACCCCTCACCATTTTACTACCACCTCCAATATTGAGCACTTAAATAAACACCCTTAAAGCACAAAACAATCTGGAGTCTGTCTGTGATTTCGAAATAGTGTATTAGCAATTACAGTGACAAAATGCTCTTACAATTGTAATGTCAACATACCTATGTCACACAGGTCTAGTCCATGAGGAATCTAAGCAGATGTCACACAGTGGGACCCACATCTGTGAAATCGTAAAGGAAATTGACAACTCATTGCCAACACACTGGGTGAAAAGGACAGACAGTAGAGAGGTAGTAGTGTTAAAGTACATGTAGTAGGCAGGTCTGTAATCTTACCTGTGTCTCACTGGAAATATGCTGGATCACTGAGTCCCTGTTGTTCATGTCTTCTTCCTCTGCTTCCTCGTCTTCACTGTCCACAGGCTCCACAGCTGCCACAACACTGCCATCTGGACCATCCTCCTGCAGAAAAGGCACCTGTCGTCGCAAAGCCAAGTTGTGAAGCATACAGCAGGCCACAATGATCTGGCACACCTTCTTTGGTGAGTAGAATAGGCATCCACCTGTCATATGGAGGCACCGGAACCTGGCCTTCAGGAGGCTGAAGGTCCGCTTGATCACCCTCCTAGTTCACCCATGGGCCTCATAGTAGCGTTCCTCTGCCCTTGTCCTGGGATTCCTCATTGGGGTCAGTAGCCATGACAGGTTGGGGTAACCAGGGTCATCTGCAAATGGCGAGGGACAACTGTTAGACACGCATTAACCTGTGAGGATACACCCAGACAACTATTCCCACTGTCTTGCTCCCAGGTGCTCACCTAATAGCCACACATGGTGCCTCTGGAGTTGCCCAATCACATAAGGGATGCTTCTATTCCGCAGGATGTAGGCGTCATGCACTGAGCCAAGGAAAATGGCATTCACATGGGAGATGTACTGGTCGGCCAAACATACCATCTGTACATTCATTGAATGATAACTCTTCCTGTTTCTGTACACCTGTTCACTCCTGTGGGGGGGGGACCAAAGCCACATGGGTCCCATCAATGGCACCTATGATGTTGGGGATATGTCCCAGGGCATAGAAATCACCTTTCACTGTATTCTAATTAAGTGTGGGTGTACTTTACTGTGAGAACACTAGGCGCTCTGAGTAATCAGGTAAAAATCACAAAAGTTATATCCTCTGATGGTGCACCCTTGAAAGACCCCACCCCTGGGTCTTGATATGTGCAAAAGCACTCGTAAATACCATTGACTACAAGAGGCACTCATACACAAGTAAAATACAGTACTCTAACTTAGAAAGTTGAGTGTTATTGTTTACTTCATGGTTTTTATATTGCCTGGATCTTTATCGAGTCTCTGTGTTTCCTCAATAATAGATATTTCATAATAGGAGCAATTTGGATACGACAACAAGGAATATCTAAGATATATATTTTGGACTTATGTACTTTAGGTACCATTAGGGATTGAGGCAACGCAAGATAGGTGACTCAGGATATTTAACCTCTTTAGGTACACACACCCACTAACTTCTATATTTGAGCACTAATTTTACGATTCTACGTTTGATATAGTGGCACGTGATCTAGTAACAATAATGCATGATGACACAACATATGATATCTTCACATGTGGGAACAAAGATGCTCTAAGAACCTGCATGACTTTCTATCCCACCGTTTGTATCACACTGGTGGTGGTTTCCATACTTATGTATGTGGACCGAGACTATAATAATAGGTACTTGTACGATTACAGCCCTGATGAAGTCATTGGGAAATTCCCTGACGAAACATGTGTTGGCTGTGAATCTGAACAAGGAGTGGAATCAACACTGACTACAAGATACTTTTGAAGAATATGACTTAATTTGGATTGAAGGAATTTGACCTTTGACCTTGGATTATATAACAAGTTTGGAGCAACAAATTTGATTATTTGGTTACTTTGGATTTGGACATTGATACTTATTTGGAGGACATTGATATATATGATGAATATCATTCTTTTTTCTTTTTTCTTGTAGAAATACATAAATCCAATTATGATCTAATGATTACTTGCTTATGAGTACTGCCTTATTCGAAGTTGTAACGAATCCAAAAATATTTACTTTAGAGTACTGTATTTTACTTGTGTATGAGTGCCTCTTGTAGTCAATGGCACCTTTCACTGTAGGCAAATCCTCCACCTGAGGGAAAACGATGTAGCTCCGCATGTGTTTGAGAAGGGCAGACAACACTCTGGACAACACGTTGGAAAACATAGTCTGGGACATCCCTGATGCTATGGCCATTGTTGTTTGAAATGACCCACTTGCAAGGAAATGGAGCACTGACAGCACCTGCACTTGAGGGGGGATTCCTGTGGGATGGTGGATTGCTGACATCAGGTCTGGCTCCAACTGGGTACACAGTTCCTGGATTGTGGCACGGTGAAGCCTATATGTGATAATCATATGTCGCTCCTCCATTGTCGACAGGTCCACCAACGGTCGGTACACCGGAGGATGCCGCCATCTCCTCACATGTCCCAGCGGACGGTGCCTATGAAGGACAACAGCGGGCATAGAGTCAAACAACTCAGAGGTACATACCCACAGTTTACACAGAACACCATTCATATACAAAAGGTGGCCTGTATGTGTGTTGAGTCTAGGCCTAGGTATGTGTGACGCAGTTGAAAATTAATCCATGTGGGCCCCTGAAATGGTGGCTGCCTGACCTCTAAAGTGGGACAATGAGATGTGAGGTAACTGCGCTGGTGTTGTACACCGTCGTGGTAGGCGGTCGAAGACCGCAGTGCAATGCTGCATTGGTTAGCATTGGACCCTGTGGGTCCCAGGAGCCAATGACTATGTACGCCGGCGGTGACGGTACGCACCGCCGCGGAAGTGACCGCCATTTTCTATCCGTTCAATCACTCAATACCTGATCTTCGACAGGAGAGGACCTACACTGCAAGTGCTGCTGTGACCTCGGTCAGGAAGAGACAATGGCTCGAGTGTCTGGGGAAAGGGCCCCTGCCTTCACATCGGAGGAGTTGGAGAAACTCGTGGATGGGTTCCTCCCCCAGTACACGCTACTCTACGGTCCTCCAGACAAACAGGTAAGTACACTGGGAGCATGCTGTATGGGCTATGCCTGTGTGGAGAGGGCTGGATGTAAGAAGGAAGGGGGGAGAGTGCGGCGTCCATGAAACGACGGTGAATGCATGTGCCACATGGCATGGGTAGGGATGGGGGCCAATCACTTTGATGGTGCAGTCGGTAATAACTTACTCTTCCCCCTTTACATTTCACGTAGGTCAGGACCCACCAGAAAAAACATATTTGGCGTGCCATCGCCAAGGACGTCTGGACCCTGGGGGTCTACTACAGACGGAGCACCCACTGCCGGAAAAGATGGGAGGATATTCGCCGCTGGAGCAAGAAGACAGTGGAGGCTCAGCTGGGGATGGCCTCCCAACGTGGGAGGGGTGCCCGTCGCACCATGACCCCCCTGATGTTCAGGATCCTGGCGGTGGCCTACCCGGAGTTGGATGGGCACTTGAGGGCATCACAGCAGACACAAGGGGGTGAGTACCCTCTCATTCTGCTGACTTTGCGCGCAGTGAAGGGGTCTGGGTGGGGGAGGTGGGCTGTGGGTTTCCCTAGGCCAGGGCGAGTTCTGTAGGCAAGGTCCCTCTGTAAGGCAGGCCATGTGGAACCCCACCCCACCTCTGTAGAGTGCCAATTACACATAGTCATGCGCCTGTGTCATCTATGTGTGCAGATGTCGTCCATAGCCTTGTAGGGCATTTCCCAGGAATTGAACAGTGGAGCACAAGAGCGCGACGTAGTGCAGGGGGCTTCTGTGTCTGTCGTGTCTGCCAACGGTAGCAGTAATGCATGCACTCAACATGTCTTTCTTCTGTCGTTCCCCCTTCCCCCTTTTGGTGGTCTCCCTGTTCTTGTGTGCATTAGCATCAGGCGGAGGAGCAGTGGCACCTGAGCACCAGGGGGCTGCATCGGAGAAAACCACCATCATTCCCGCTGCCCAGGAGGCCACCTCCAGCACCAGCCCAGCTGCCCAGGACAGGACCACCAGCACAAGCCCAGCTTCCCAGGACAGGACCGCCAGCACAAGCCCAGCTGCCCAGGACAGGACCACCAGCACAAGCCCAGCTGCCCAGTACAGGCCCGCCAGCACAAGCCCAGCTGCCCAGGACAGGACCGCCAGCACAAGCCCAGCTGCCCAGGACAGGCCCGCCAGCACAAGCCCACCTGCCCAGGAGGCCACCGCCAGCAAAAGCCCCGCTGGGCCATGAAGGACCGCCAGCAGCTGAGTCCCTGCAATGGAGACCGCCGCCTCAAGCACCGCTGAATAGGGCACCACCGTCTCAAGCACCACTGCCGTCTGAAGCACTGCTGCACTGGGCACCGCCATCTCAAGCACCGCTGAACAGGGCACCACCGTCTCAAGCACCGCTGCACAGGGCACCGCCATCTCAAGCACTGCTCAACAGGGCACTGGCGTCTCAAGCACTGCTGAACAAGGCACCGCCGTCTCAAGCACCGCTGCACAGGGCACCGCCGTCTCAAGCACCGCTGGCCCATGAGCGGCAAGGGCACTGACACAACTGAGTCTGTCACGGGGTGAATGATGCAATCTGGGCACAAAGCCCCCTCCAGAACCAGTGGAGAGATACATTCACTACCTCTGTCCTTAGCAGGATGAAGCACTCTGGGCACCATGCCCCCTCCAGAACCAGTGGAGAAAGGCATCCACTCCCTCTGTCCTTGGCAGGATGAAGCACTCTGGGCACAAAGCCCCCTCCAGAACCAGTGGAGTATCACATGCACTACCTCTGTCCTTAGTAGGATGAAGCACTCTGGGCACAAAGCCCCCTCCAGAACCAGTGGAGTATCACATCCACTACCTCTGTCCTTAGCAGGATGAAGCACTCTGGGCACAAAGGCCCCTCCAGAACCAGTGGAGACTGTCATCCACTACCTCTGTCCTTAGCAGGATGAAGCACTCTGAGCACCATGCCCCCTCCAGAACCAGTGGAGACTGTCATCCATTACCTCTGTCCTTATCAAGATGAAGCACTCTGGGCACAAAGCCCCCTCCAGAACCAGTGGAGACTGTCATACACTACCTCTGTCCTTAGCAGGATGAAGCACTCTGGGCACAAGCCCCCTCCAGAACCAGTGGAGTATCACATCCACTACCTCTGTCCTTGGCAGGATGAAGCACTCTGGGCACAAAGCCCCCTCCAGAACCAGTGGAGTATCACATCACTACCTCTGTCCTTAGCAGGATGAAGCACTCTGTGCACAAAGCCCCCTCCAGATCCAGTGGAGACTGTCATCCACTACCTTTGTCCTTAGCAGGATGAAGCACTCTGGGCACAAATCCCCCTCCAGGACCAGTGGAGACTGTCATCCACTTGAGAGACTGTGGGTTTGCACTCCCCAGGATTGAACAGTGGGCAAACCACCCACTGTAGAGACTTGTGAGACTGTGGTTTTGCACTCTCCAAGATTGAACAGTGGGCAAACCACCCACTGTAGAGACTTGTGAGACTGTGGCTTTGCACTCCCCAGGATTGAACAGTGGGCAACCCACCCACTGTAGAGACTTGTGAGACTGTGGCTTTGCACTCCCCAGGATTGAACAGTGGGCAAACCACCCACTGGAGAGACTTGTGAGACTGTGGCTTTGCACTCCCCAGGATTGAACAGTGGGCAACCCACCCACTGTAGAGACTTGTGAGACTGTGGCTTTGCACTCCCCAGGATTGAACAGTGGGCAAACCACCCACTGGAGAGACTTGTGAGACTGTGGCTTTGCACTCCCCAGGATTGAACAGTGGGCAACCCACCCACTGTAGAGACTTGAGAGACTGTGGCTTTGCACTCCCCAGGATTGAACAGTGGGCAAACCACCCACTGGAGAGACTTGTGAGACTGTGGCTTTGCACTCCCCAGGATTGAACAGTGGGCATGTGGCCCCCTCGTGGATTTGGCATCGTGCACTCAAGCGGCTGAGGTGCCCCCCTTTCCCTCCCCCTGAGGTGCCTGTTTAGTTGTGCTCTGATGCCCCTGCAGTGTTCTCTCTGTCATGGTCGGGGATCTTGTGTGGGCCTCGCCCATGCCTTGTGGTCCCAGTGTTCCACAGACTTTATTAGAGCACTACCTGGACTACTATGCTTGGTATATATTTTGTACATGGTGTATATATATGTTTCTGCCTACTTGCTTTTAATATATTACAATGGTTACACTCATTTTCTATTGTCTTTGCATTCTTCCAGGGGTCATGGGGGGTGTAACTGTGATGTATTGATATGCATTAGTGTGTGTGTTGTGGTGGGTGAGGGTGGGGGTGTTGCGTGTCCCTGTTTTTTCCCTCCCTCCTCCCCTGTGTCATAGGTGCAGTACTCACCGTGGTCTTCGCCGCCGGCGTTCGTGCTCCTGGTAGAGGAGCATGAAGACTATTGCAGTTAGAATTTGGAGTTCCGGATCCATGGTGTCCTCGTTCCTCGTGGGGTGTGTATAGGTGAGCGTTTTTCCTTCGGGATTCCTGTTTTGGCCGTGTTTTTATCCGCGGTGAATCCACCCCGGAAAAGGTGGCAGATTGGCCTGTCATAATAGTGTGGGCGGTACATTGTCTCCCGTCTGACTGTTGGCGGTGACCGCCGCGCTGTTTGTTTGTACCGCCGTGGCGGTCGGAGTGTTAAAGTGGCTGTTTTTGCTGGCGGTTTCCGCCACGGTTGTAATTGCAAATTTTTTACCGCCGGCCTGTTGGGGGTCTTACCGCCGCTTTAACACCTACCGCCAGGTTTGTAATGACCGCCTATATGTCCTACCTTAATCATACACTGCACCCTGCCCTTGGGGCTACCTAGGGCCTACCTTAGGGGTGCCTTACATGTAAGAAAAGGGAAAGTTTAGGCCTGGCAAGTGGGTTCCCTTGCCAAGTCGAATTTACAGTTAAAACTGCACACACAGACACAGCAGTGGCAGGTCTGAGACATGATTACAGAGCTACTCATGTGGGTGGCACAACCAGTGCTGCAGGCCCAAAAGTAGCATTTGATTTACAGGCCTGGCACATCTAGTGCACTTTACTAGGGACTTACTAGTAAACCAGATATGCCAATCATGGATAAGCCAATTGCATACACATTTTGTAAAGGAGCACTTGCACTTTAGCACTGGTTAGCAGCAGTAAAGTGCCCAGAGTAACAAAAACAGCAAAATCAGAGTCCAGCACACATCAACAACCTGGGGAGAAGAGGCAAAAAGTTAAGGGAGACCACGCCAAGGATGAAAAGTCTAACATTGGTTGAGTGGGAACCTTTTTTTGCATTGGTGGTTGAGTGGGAACCTTACCCCTCCTGGCTGGTGGAGTGGGAACCTTCCCTTTCCTGGCTGGGGGAGTGGGATCCTTCCCGTTCCTCGATGGTGGAGTCGGATCCTTCCCGTTCCTGGATGGTGGAGTGGGATCCTTCACTGTCTTGCCTTCGCGATTAGGAAGTGCCTCCACTGTCCCCGTGGACTGTTTGGCTAAGGTGCTGGGCTGGGTCATTGGGACCCTGCTCTGATGGGCTGGATAGGGGGAAGAGGGAGGGAAGAGGTCAAGACGTGCAAGGAAAATCTTCTTAGGGGCGGGATGTGGGAGGAGGGATGGGATGGGAGTGGAGGGTGAGGGAGTGGTTATTGGAGGAGTATGTCTGCTGGACTTGGGTGCATGTGCATGGGCAGTGTGCTGATGTGAGGTTGATGGCTGTTGGGTGTCTGAGTGCCTGTGTTTGTATCCTTTAGGAGTCGGGACAGACAGGGTGGGAAAGGACCCAGGGGATGCGTGGATGGATGTTGTGGAGGTGTCCACTAGTGAGGTGTGTGTGCTGCTTTGTGTAGTGATGCTGGTGGTGACTGTGCATGCAGGTGTGAGTGTGGATGTGACTGTGAGGGAGGTGGAGGAGGAGGAGGGGGGAGACAGTTGAGGAAATGGATGTGGATGTGTGTGCAACTGTCTGGTGTTTGTGTGAGTGCTTGTGGACTGAAGTGTGGTGCCTGTGTTAGACTGTGCCAGTCTTGTGTGATGTCTTGTGTGCATGCTTATCTGTATGTGTGCATTTGGATGGGTTGGGGTTGAAGAGACTAGGACTGGGAAGTGGTAGTTGGAGGGGGGATGGTAGAAACAGGGACAATGGCTGCCATCAGAGAGGAGACCAGAGCCTGAATCGATCTCTGTTGGGCCACCAATCCACTGTGGATGCCCTCCAGGAATGCATTGCATTGCTGCATCTGGGATGCCAGCCCCTGGATGGCATTCACAATGGTTTACTGCCCTACAGAGATGGATCTCAATAGCCTCCTCACTCATGGCAGCGGGCTGACTGGGGCAAGGCCTGAGATGCCTGGGGCGAAGGAGATGCCCACCCTCCTGGGTGAGCGGGCACGGACAACTATGTGAGGGGCTACTGGGAGGGCAGTGCTGGTATGGAGGGTTGCGACTGTACCTTCAGCTAGGGTGGTCACAGATGTGTCCGCCACCACCAGGAAGCTTCCACCCGAGGAGGTATCTGAGTCAGTGGTGTCACCTCCTGTCTCTGCCGTGGTGCTCCCCTCGCCCTCTCTCCCACTGGTTCCCTCAGCATCAGTAGACTCTGCCTCCTGGGTCCTGTGGGATGCAGCTCCCTCTGTGCTGGTGCCCCCGCTCCTCTGTCAGATGATGCTAATGCACACATGAACAGGATGACAGAAGGGGAAAAGGGGGGAGGGAGAAAAAGGAGGCACTTGGTCAATTGCAGCACCAACACCAGAGATGGCATACACAGTACCGTCACACACAGGGATCAGGAATGAGCACTATGCATTGCACTGGCATTCGATTGGCTAGATGCTACAGCAGGATGAGGGCCAACAACCTCTAACTGCACCCCTCTTGGGACCCACAAAGCCCTGACTGACATGGAATGCAATCAAGCTAGGTTACATGCATTTGCTATGCACCAAGTACCCTTGAGCTGGATCACACTACAAACTTTGACCTGGCATTAAGGGGCACCCACTAACTCACTCCCACCAACTGGATCCCATGCCACCTACCAATTACTGTCATAATGCCCACTGTACTCACCCCCTTGTGCCTGCTGTGATACCCTCAAGCACCAATCCAGCTATGGGTGGGGCACCGCCAATATGCAACCCATCAGGGGGGTCAGCTTCCGATGGGTACCCCTTCCTCTGTGGGAGGCCATCCCAAGCTGGGACTCTACGGTCTTCCGTGCCCAGCATCTCAGGTCCTCCCACTGTTTCCTGCAGTGGATGCTCCACCTGCTATAGACCCCTAGGGTCCGCACGTCCTTGGCGATGACACTCCACAATCCCTTCTTTTGATGGGCGCTGACCTGCAAAGGGAATACAGACAGGAGTACACCATTACACATACAATCCAGCCGGTCACATATATGGCCCACAAATACTGTTTCCAACTCCATTGGTACACACATTGCCCGGCACCCACCATGTACACTACCAACAGACATATCCCCCAAATGACACAATGCCTGCACACACATCTCCATGCAACCTTCCCACATGCATTGTGTCCAAGGTGTACTCACCTGTTCATCTGGAGGCCCATACAGCTGTCCATACTTGGCTAGGACCCCATCCGCCAAGCGCGCCAACTCTGCCAAAGTGAAGGCAGGGGCCCTTTCCCCAGTCACACAGTCCATGGTATGTTCCAGACACAGGTCTCAGCAGCACACAGAGAGTAGGAGTATAGACAGAAAATGGCAGTCATGTCTGCGGCGGTGTACACCGTCACTGCCACCTCCGATCCCCATTGGCCACTGTACTCAAAAGCGCCCTCTATTAGCCAATGAGGAATTGCCCGGCAGTGCAAGACCGCCTTCTTCCATGACACCCAATGTCGGCGGAGTTACCTCACTTCCACCTCTCCCTAGATACAGGACAGGCAGTCACCATTTCATGGTGGTGGACTACATACAGATCTTCCATGTAGGAGGCTGGCCTGGTTTGTAGTGAGTACCAAGGGGTACTTACACTCTGCACCAGGTCCAGGTATCCCTTATTAGTGTAGAAGAGGTGTTCTAGCAGCTTAGGCTGATAGAAAAGGTAGCTTAGCAGAGCAGCTTAGGCTGAACTAGGAGAAATGCAAAGCTCCTACTATACCACTGGTGTCATATGCACAATATCATAAGAAAACACAATACACAGATATACTAAAAATAAAGGTACTTTATTTTTATGACAATATGCCAAAAGTATCTCAGTGAGTACCCTCAGTATGAGGATAGCAAATATACACAAGATATATGTCCATAATACCAAAAATATGCAGTTATAGCAATAGAAAGCAATGCAAGCAATGTACAGTCACAATAGATTGCAATGAGAGCACATAGGTATAGGGGCAACACAAACCATATACTCCAAAAGTGGAATGCGAACCACGAATGGACCACAAACCTGTGTGAGCTTGTAGAGGGTCGCTGGGACTGTAAGAAAAGAGTGAGGGTTAGAAAAATAGCCCACCCCAAGACCCTGAAATGTAGGTGTAAAGGGCACCTAAGTTCCCCAGAGAGCACAGAAGTCGTGATAGGGGAATTCTGCAAGGAAGACCAACACCAGCAATGCAACAACTATGGATTTCCGGACGAGAGTACCTGTGGAACAAGGGGACCAAGTCCAAGTGTCGCGACAAAGTCGAGATTGGGCAGATGCCCAGGAAATGCCAGCTGAGGATGCAAAGAAGCTGCCACCGGATGGTAGAAGCTGTGGATTCTGCAAGAACGAAGAGGACTAGGAACTTCCCCTTTGGAGGATGGATGTCCCACATTGTGAAGAAGCTTGCAAAGGTGCTCCCACGCAGAAAGACTGCAAACAAGCCATGCTAGCTAGGTTGTGGTTAGGGTTTTTGGATGCTGCTGTGGCCCAGGAGGGACCAGGATGTCGCCAATTGCGTGAGGAGACAGAGGGGGCGCCCAGCAAGACAAGGAGCCCTCTCAGAAGCAGGCAGCACCCGCAGAAGTGCCGGAACAGGCACTACGAAGAAGAGTGAACCGGAGCTCACCCAAAGTCACAAAAGAAGATCCCACGACGCCGGAGGACAACTCAGGAGGTTGTGCACTGCAGGTTAGAGTGTCGGGGACCCAGGCTTGGCTGTGCACAAAGGAAATCCTGGAAGAGTGCACAGGAGCCGGAGCAGCTGCAAATCACGCGGTACGCAGCAATGCAGTCTAGCGTGGGGAGGCAAGGACTTACCTCCACCAAACTTGGACTGAAGAGTCACTGGACTGTGGGAGTCACTTGGACAGAGTTGCTGAGTTCCAGGAACCACGCTAGTCGTGCTGAGAGGGGACCCAGAGGACCGGTGATGCAGTCTTTTGGTGCCTGCGGTTGCAGGGGGAAGATTCCGTCGACCCACGGGAGATTTCTTCGGGGCTTCTAGTGCAGAGAGGAGGCAGACTACCCCCACAGCATGCACCACCAGGAAAACAGTCGAGAAGACGGCCGGATCAGCGATACAAGGTTGCAGTAGTCGTCTTTGCTGCTTTGTTGCGGCTTTGCAGGCGTCCAGAGCAGTCAGCGGTCGATTCCTTGGCAGAAGTTGAAGAGAGAGATGCAGAGGAACTCTGATGAGCTCTTGCATTCGTTATCTAAAGAATTCCCCAAAGCAGAGACCCTAAATAGCCAGAAAAGGAGGTTTGGCTACCTAGGAAGGAGGATAGGCTAGCAACACAGGTAAGAGCCTATCAGAAGGAGTCTCTGATGTCACCTGCTGGCCCTGGCCACTCAGAGCAGTCCAGTGTGCCAGCAGCACCTCTGTTTCCAAGATGGCAGAGGTCTGGAGCACACTGGAGGAGCTCTGGGCACCTCCCAGGGGAGGTGCAGGTCAGGGGAGTGGTCACTCCCCTTTCCTTTGTCCAGTTTCGCACCAGAGCAGGGCTGGGGGATCCCTGAACCGGTGTAGACTGGCTTATGCAGAGATGGGCACCATCTGTGCCCATCAAAGCATTTCCAGAGGCAGGGGGAGGCTACTCCTCCCCAGCCCTGACACCTTTTTCCAAAGGGAGAGGGTGTAACACCCTCTCTCCGAGGAAGTCCTTTGTTCTGCCTTCCTGGGCCAAGCCTGGCTGGACCCCAGGAGGGCAGAAACCTGTCTGAGGGGTTGGCAGCAGCAGCAGCTGCAGTGAAACCCCGGGAAAGGTAGTTTGGCAGTACCCGGGTCTGTGCTAGAGACTCAGGGGATCATGGAATTGTCTCCATGATCTTAGACATGTTACATGGCCATGTTCGGAGTTAACATTGTGATGCTGTACATAGGTAGTGACCTATGTCCAGTGCACGCGTGTAATGGTGTCCCCGCACTCACAAAGTCTGGGGAATTTGCCCTGAACTATGTGGGGGCACCTTGGCTAGTGCCAGGGTGCCCACACACTAAGTAACTTAGCACCCAACCTTTACCAGGTAAATGTTAGACATATAGGTGACTTATAAGTTACTTAAGTGCAGTGGTAAATGGCTGTGAAATAACGTGGACATTATTTCACTCAGGCTGCAGTGGCAGGCCTGTGTAAGAATTGTCAGAGCTCCCTATGGGTGGCAAAAGAAATGCTGCAGCCCATAGGGATCTCCTGGAACCCCAATACCCTGGGTACCTCAGTACCATATACTAGGGAATTATAAGGGTGTTCCAGTATGCCAATGTGAATTGATGAAATTGGTCACTAGCCTGTAGTGACAATTTGGAAAGCAAAGGTTCTGGTTAGCAGAGCCTCAGTGAGACAGTTAGTCATCACACAGGGAACACATACAGGGCACACTTATGAGCACTGGGGCCCTGGCTGACAGGGTCCCAGTGACACATACAACTAAAACAACATATATACAGTGAAATATGGGGGTAACATGCCAGGCAAGATGGTACTTTCCTACATTACATAACTGCGTCATTGCCAAAAATTGCACATACATTGCCATTCCCACTGTCCCATCACATTAATTCTGTATGCACACTGAGGTGGTGGTTCCATTGTTCAAATTTTGACGGCCTTCTCACTCCTGTGTCCCTTAGACACCTACCACTGTGGGGTATAAGAGGAGGAGACAAACCCCCGTGTACAGACCTCTTGTGGACTTTGCTACACTAGAAGACAGGCACATTATACTCACCTGTAGACTGGACAGAGCCACAATCACAGAGCTGTGTGCACAATTGGAGCCTCACCTGATATCAGCTATCCGTCATCCCACTCGGATCCCCTCTCTTGTGCAGGTTCTATCAGTGCTTCATTTCCTGGCAACTGGTTCTTTCAAGTGACACTGGGCTTGGCAGCAGGAATGTCACAGCCAATGTTTTCAATTGTGCTGGCAAGGGTATTGTCTGCCTTGGTGAAACACATGTGCAGCTACATTTCTTCCCCCAGGTGGAAGATTTGGCCACTGTGAAGGCCGGATTCTATGCAATTGGACATATACCCAATATTATTGGGGTGGGGAAATTGACGGTACACAAATTGCGTTTGTCCCTCCCACCAGAATGAACAGGGGTTCAGGAATCGGAAGAGTTTCCACTCACTGAATGTGCAAATGGTGTGCCTAGTGGATCAGTACATCTCCCACATCACTGCCAAGTATCCTGGGTCGGTGCATGAAGCCTCCGTTCTGAGGAATAGCAACTTCCCAAATCTGATGGCCCAACTACAGAGGCACAGGGTGTGGCTAATAGGTGAGCCAAAGTCCCCACCCACTGTATGTCAGTGTATGCCTTCAAGTGTTATCCCTATAGGATTGTGTAAGGCTAAATTTTGTCCCTCAATATTTGCAGGTGACTCTGGCTACCCAAACGTATCATGGCTCCCGACCCCTGTGAGGAATGCCAGGATAGGGGCTGAGAACCATTATATTGATGCACATAGGTGAACCAGGAGAATAGTCAAGAGGACCTTGGGCCTCCTGAAGGCCAGGTTCAGGTGCCTGCATCTGACAGGTGGGGAAAATGCCACTTTTGCACTGCCTTAGTGTAAAAAATGACCCTTGGTGGTGCTAATGTGGTGCTAGAGGCTTTTAAATCTGCCCCAAAACTTCCTGTCCTGACCCTTGACAAAACATGCTACAGTCAACCTTATGTCCCCTTGTCATGCACATGCAAATGATAATGGTGCAATGCACATGGGGTACTTACCAATCAGAATCCCCTGGTGACCTAGTAGATCTTGCTCATGTGCAATCAGGTCTGCCCAACGGTGTTTGATCTGGTGGTCGGTGCACACTACTCCGAATATTCATTGTAGGTGTTGGAGGACCTTTGCTCCACCGCAGCTTTGTCAGGAGGGTGCTAAGCGGTGCAAAAAAAGTTTCATAAATCTGCCCCATGATCTTTCATGACTAGTGATGTTGTATTCCTATGCGTGCAGCACAATACACCAGACAGGTGAAGGTGCACACAATGAGTATGTCTGGTATGTTTAGGTGATATGTAGCTGGTGATGGCAACACTTGGATGGCATTTGATACTGGTTTATCCGGAAGCTTTGACACCATGACAAATGCAGGGCTGTCCCTAGATGTGATTTTCTTTACATTGATATGTCCACTGCCATTCACATAGCTGAACTATATATCATTAGGTGTTATGTGTGTCAGATCTGTATTTAGTTGTCAACCAGTAGACACTTGTAGTGGTTTGGGCCCAGCTTCTTTATGCAAAGAGGACATAGCTTCACCTGTCCTTCACGCGGTGTGCCAGTCAGTTTGTGGCTGTATTATGTACATATGGGTGTATGTGTGTGTGATGTGCAATGAATGCAGGGTAGTGTGGCATGTGGAATATGTGTTGTTGCCTATACATCTGTGTCCCCCTGTCCTTGTGTATTTAATGTGGTATATGAATTGTTTGCCTTACAAGGTTGGTGTGTGGCTGTGTAATGATTGGTATGATGGCTTACCCATGAGTAGCCCATTGCCATATTGCCCATCCTGGAACCGCTCGTTGATGGTAGAGTGGCGGAATATGTAGGCATCATGGACGCTGCCAGGATATTTGGGCAGGATGTTTGTGATGAGCCCACCGTGGTCCACAATAGCCTGCACATTTGCAGAATGCTTGTGTTTGCGGTTCCTGTAGAGGTGTTCCATTGCAGCAGGTGGCAAAATTTGGGCATGGGCGCAGTCCATTGTACCCAGCACATGCGGTATCCCAGCAATTTGGTAGAAACCTTGCATGCTCTCCTGCTGCAGTTGGTGGGTGTTGGGGAAGAAGATGTGGTGGGGTGTGAGGCAGATGATTGTGTCCAGGACCTTTGGTAGGAAGACCGAGAAGGATGGCTGGGAGATGCCAGCCACATGTGTGCCGGTTGTCTGGAATGCCTGCATATGGGGGACAGCCAGGAGTTTGGTCATTGGTGGAATAGTTGTAGGAGTTTCCACCCTTACTGTGATGTCTGGTTCATTGTGGTGCAGCAGGTGTACACTGGACTCCCACTTCAGATGGTAGATTCTGATGACATCTTGTTCCCTGGCTGCTGTGGTGTGATTGGGGTTGCTGCAGTGGTGCTGGTGGGACCGGTTGTTGACGTTGTCATCTGCGGCATCTGCCAAACTGGAGCATTAACAGTTCCATGTTGTCCAGGGGGTTGCTAATGTTACTTCTGTGTGTTTTCCTTAAGTAGTGGTATGTGGGCCTCATTTTAATGATGGTCTGACCAGGCATTAAAATTTGATGCTAATCAGACTTTGCATCATTTTTTGGTACTGGTTCCTTAATGTGAATCTTTTTTGCGCCCAGCAGTAAATATGACGCTGGACAGCTTGCGTCATTTTTTGGGAGGGAACGTCTGCCTTGTATATCATTGTCACTAAATGACACAAGGTGGGGTGGTGCTCCCAAAAAATGACGCAAACTCAGAAATGTTGACACTAGATGGGTCTAGCATCAAAATATAAATTTGGTGCAGGGTTGGCGCCGCTTTTGCATCACAAAAAGGTGAAAAGGGGGTACTAACCCTTCTTAAGTTGATCTATACTAAAAAACTAAAAAAGAAAGCAGAGATAAGTGGGAACGTTTTACTGCTTATCTGGTGTAGAGGAACTTTTTGATTCCGGCTTAAAGCAAACAAGTTGTAAGCACTGCTATGCACTGCTATGCACTGCTATGAAACATTAGAGGCCAACCTCGCCAACCTTGGTCTCAAATAACTAGTCTCGACACCCACCCACTCCGCCGGCCACACGCTTGACCCCATCTTCTCCGCCAGCAGCCACGTAACCTTCAGCCACACCACCGAACTACACTGGACCGACCACCTCTGCGTCCACTTCACCTTCGAGAAGCCGACCACGCACCACCACCTACAACAGATCCCCCGCCGCATCTGGAACAAGGTCACTGAACACCAACTGATCTCCACCCTCGCCCGAGCCCCACCACTCAACACCACCGACACCAACGCAGCCACCCATAACCTCAGGCAATGGATCAACGACTGTTCCAACACCCTCGCCACGATCAAGAACCTCTCCAACAACAGCACCAACACTAAGGCCATCTGGTTCACCGCCGAACTCCAGGCCTCCAAACGGGAGTGCCGAAAACTCGAGAAGAAGTGGCGCCATGAACAAAGAGAGATCAACCACACTGCCCTCAAGAACACACTCCACAGGCACCACCAGCTCATCCAGACTACCAAGAGATCCTCCTACAAGGAGTGCATCAACAAAAATGCACACAATGGCAAAGAGCTCTTCAACATTGTGAAGGAATTCGCCAACCCCAGATCCTGTTCCAACAACACCCCGCCTTCGCAAGACCTCTGCAACTCCCTCTCCTCCTTCTTCCACCGCAATATCACAGACATCCACGACAGCTTCAATACCTCGCCCTCACAACATCCATTGTCACCACAAACCCCGACTCACCGGATCCCAGCCACACCAACCTCCTGCTCTCCTGGACCCGCGTCAATGACGATGATACCATCAAAATCATGAACACCATTCACTCCTGCTCACCATCCAACCCCTGCCCTCATCTCTTCTTCAACAAAGGAAGCTCCATCATCGCCCCCCAACTCCGAATGATCGTCAACAGCTCCTTTGAGACCGCCACCTTCCCGGAAAGCTGGAAGCATGCCGAAATCAACGCCCTACTAAGGAAACTCAAGGCAGACCCAAGAGATCTCAAGAACCACCGGCCCATCTCCCTGCTCCCTTTCCCGGCGAAGGTCATTGAGAAGATCATCAACAGTCAACTGACCGGCTTCCCTGAAGACAACAACACTCTGGACCCATCTCAATCCGGCTTCCGCAGCAACCACAGCACTGAGACTGCCCTCATTGCCGCCACCGACATCAGGACCATGCTAGACAGAGGCGAAACTGTGGCCCTCATCCTCCTAGACCTCGCGGCCGCCTTCAACACCGTCTGCCACTACACCCTATGCACATGCCTCCACGACACAGGGATCCGCTACAAAGCCCTTGACTGGATTACTTCCTTCCTCACTGGCAGAACCCAGAGAGTCCACCTCGCTCCTTTACAATCTGAAGCCACCGAGATCATCTGTGGCATTTCCCAAGGATCCTCCCTCAGTCCGCCCCTTTTCAACGTCTACATGGCACCGCTCGCCAACATTGTGCGATCACAGAACCTCAACATCGCCTAATATGCCGATGACACCCAGCTGATCATTTCACTCACCAAGGACACAACCACTGCCAAAACCAACCTCCACGACGGCATGAAGGCCATCGCTGACTGGATGGGGAGCAGCCGCCTGAAACTGAACTCGGACATGACAGAGATCCTCATCCTCGGCTCCACCCCCTCCGCCTGGGATGACTCCTGGTGGCCAGGCACTCTAGGTACCGCACCGACGCCCACCAACCACGCACGCAACCTGGGAATCATCCTGGACTCATCGCTCTCCATGACCCAGCAAGTCAACGCTGTCTCATCATCCTGCTTCAACACCCTCCGCATGCTCTGCAAGATCTTCAGGTGGATCCCCACCAAAACCAGAAGGACTGTCACCCAGGCCCTCGTCAGCAGCAGACTGGACTATGGCAACGCTCTCTACGTGGGAACAATGGCCAAACTACAGAAAAGACTGCAACGTATACAGAACGCCTTTGCACGCCTCATCCTCGACATCCCACGCCGCAGTCACATCTCAGCCCACCTGAGAGACCTACACTGGCTCACTGTCAACAAGAGGATCACCTTCAAGCTCCTCACCCATGCCCGCAAAGCACTCCACAACGCCGGCCCAGCTTACCTCAACGAACGACTCACCTTCTACACCCCCAACCCACAACTACCCTCCACCAACAACGCCCTCGCCACCGTTCCATGCATCCACAAGACTACAGCCAGTGGCAGATCATTCTCCCACCTCGCCGCCAAGACCTGGAACACCCTCCCCATCCACCTACGGCAGACCCGGGACCTGCTGACCTTCAGGAGACGCCTCAAAACCTGGCTGTTCGAACAGTAGCAACTCCACCCCTTCAGCACCTTGAGACCCTCGCGGGTGAGTAGCGCGCTCTACAAATGATTGATTGATTGATTGATTGAGGATAATAAAATGCCAGCTAGAGTAGTACATAACAAGTTAGAAATAGTTTTAATGCCAGAAGAGAAATATATAAGTTTACAAATCAGTCCTTATACAATGTATACATTCTTTCCAAGCTATTGTTTGTATGCAACCGAAAACAGGTAAATTAACTCCTACAGAACTTCAGAAAGGTCTTCAGGGTAGAGTTTTGTACTTTCCATTAGGTTTCAAAATGAATATTGAAACTACAGGGGTACAGAAACATTTTGAAGATGAACTTATAATTTTAGTAAATAGTGTTCCTACAAAGAAAAAAAAGATATGACAAGAATTAGTAAATGTGAATAAGGTAAAAAAGCAATGCTATACCTACTAGAAAACAACATTTATTAACAAAATGCAGCTGTTATTCAGGACATAATACATATAGAAGATTAAACAATCAATCAATAATCTTTATTCTGCATGAAATAATCAACCATACAAATGACTAAATAACACATAAACTAATACATAAATAACACCCAGAAACCATCCATCAATATTTAAATACCATGAAGATTACATTAACAAATCATACAAATGTTAGAATAAAAAATTATAAAAAACATTAATTAAAATACTCTAGCCTATTCTGCCAGGAGATAGCACCTTTTAAAAAGGACCCCAGCCCGCTCCACACCAATGCATCCGAGGCCACATAAAAGCTGGTCGATATTGCACAAATCCCTTCGACCTCAGCAAGGGGAGTAAAAACTGATGCCTAAAAGGTGCATAAAGGTCACAAAACAAGGTAAAATTAACTAAAGTCTGGGCAGACACACCATCACAGGGAAAAAAGCAAATAGAATTTTCATCATACTGACCCAGTGGAAAACATAAATTACTCCTCACAATCCCCAAACGGAATCGCGTAATACAGCACCTTTCCCTCAAATTCCTTATCTCTAACAGGTAAGGCTCAGGGCCCACCCCCATCTTTATCATGACAAACTTGCTTCCCGATTTTTTCCTTAGGGCCTCCTCCTCTCTTTTAGCCCCCAGAATTATCAGAAAGTTCCCCTTGACCCAATGTTTATCACAGCTGGTCAGACCGTCAGGGGCCTCAAACAAATCCGGACGCCCCAGGAGATAAGCTACCTTCCTTCTGTACATCAGCCACGGAATATCCTTCACCCTATCACAGGCCAGGCAATCCCGCACAATCTCTTTAATAAATGCAGCACATTCATTTGACCAAATAGATATCCATAGCAGAAGTGGGGCAATCTGAATGGAGTCTTGAACAAACTCCAAACCTAGTTCAGTGTGTAAACAAAACCCAGCAAAATTCTGGCCGACTCCCAGTAACCTTCTACAAAAACAATTCTCCTCGATTGTGGGGGCCCTGATGTCCACATACCACCAGAGAGCAGCACCATACAGGAGAACTGGGAGGCCCTTACGCCTGTAAACTTCAAGGAGGGATTTGATGGGGTTGTATCCCACCCTTGCGGCAAAGTTAAAAGTGACACCTCTTCTCATGAAAGATGAAACATTTCCTTTAAGTGGTCAAATAGAAAAGGTGGATCGATCAAGATCTGAAGAAATTTATGAACACTGCAGCATCCATCCTCCTCATTTGAAAAAAGTTATTGGTGTTGCAATTTATCTTTTCTAAATGAAGCAAACTAAAGGACCTCCCATGAGTGCGTGGGAAAAAGTTTAGAAGATAGCTGTTTTCCACAACTGTTTCCCACTGGAGAAATTGGGTGCTATGATGACCATCCTGTACAGATACAAGCAGCTGAATACCGTTCAATGAGATTACATTCCGAAGATCCCAGATTTTGCAAGTGTATTGCATACATGTTTCATCTTCAGTTTGAAAGAGACTTATCTGGACTCTCATATAGCTGTTGACCATATACTGAAGACAGGAGTAAATCTTCAAAAGCTTTCGGCAAAGGAGTTTGTTGAAAAAGTCCATGAAAAGGATGACATGTTGGAGTACAGCTTGGTTAATTTTATGGCATGTCAATGTGATACCAATTAATATTGGTACCATCATCAAAGCAAGTTGAAATGTATGTTAAGAAACCTAGTGACATCATCTTGGCGTTTGGCACTTGGAGTATGCTTGGTATGATCTCCTTGAATTATTAAGAGAAGCAAACTCTAATATTAGAGACATTGAACTAAAGACAGCAGGAGAACTCTGTTCATTGAATCCCACTAATGTTTGCGGATACTTTACCCATCGATTTCAAACTATGATGTTTTTTATCTGCAACAAGACAAACACTCTTCTTGGTAAAAACAACAGATTTTTTTTCGTCGTAAAGAGTACCAAGCAAGAGGTGCTCCTCTTATTCACGTGCTGATATGGAGTAAAGATGCACCTAAATTTGGAACAGACAGTGATCATTTATTGAACAGTATGTTACAAGTGCAAATCCAAATGATACTGGTGAAAACGATTGTGGAAACAAGTTCGGCGGTTCCAAAATCAGAGATGTGGGAAGTACTGTTGACGAAAATATGAAACCAAGAGTAAATTTGATATAAGATGCCATTTTAGATTCCCTCAACCTGTGATTTCAGAAGGAAGAGTAAACAGCTTTCTGTCTGCAGAGAGACATACATTGACACAAAAGCCACCCAAAAATACTAACATCTGGAAAAGAAAAGAAGCTTCAAAGTACATTAATGATTATACTCCAGTCATTTTAAAGATGTGGAATGCAAACATGGACATACTGTGGCATATTTACCAGAAAGTTGCACATCATAGATGATGGGCCACTTTTCTTGCGCCCCCCCTACCGGCACCTAACAACACAATGGTTGCACTGTATTTACAATACGGCACACCATGTCAGTCGTGAGCACAATACCATCAAAATGTTTGACACTATTGTGGCACTTTGCTACACTAGTGTCAAAAATATTGATTCTAGTGCATCAAAGCACAGGGAGGCCCACTGAATATAATGGATGGGTCATGTTAATGCCTGCGCTGAGCAGGCATTAAAAATTACAGAAAAAATGGTGCCATTTTTTCGGGCCTCCCTGAGCCAGAATGCCCCCCTTACATCCAATATGCCTCACGCAGGCAGAATGTGTCGCAAGGGATTGCAAAGTGGTGGAATGCAAGCATTGCGCCACTTTGTAAATATGGCGTGGCAGAAAAGCCACCTTAGAGCAGCCTTAGTATAAAAATAATACGCCATGGCAGCCCAAAGTGGTACAAGGGGCTTGTAAATAAGCCCCACAGAACGTAGCAGATAACTATATGCTATTGCTCTGTACATGACATCATATATCACAAAATCTGAGAAGACAGAAACAAAGGAGATATGGGAAGAGATTTCTGCAGAGAAGAGTCTTACTAAAAGAATTGCATAGTTTTAGTTTGAAAATGCTTAGCCATAGGGAAATTGGATCTTATGAGTGTGCAGATAGGTTGAACTCTTGTAGTCTGCTCTCCAAGTCTAGAGGAATTGTTTGGGTAAGTGTAGGCCTTGCCAAAAGAGTGTTGAAGTCTTTCCCACAAATGTAGTCCATAGCAGAGTTTGATCCAGAGAGTACAGATATTGTAAAAACAAATATGTTGGACACCTACTCTCCAAAAACAAGTCCACACCTCAAACATATTTGTATTTATGACATTCTGCAACACTATAGGTACAGAAACAATGTGTCTCAAAACAGTGATGAATGCAAATATGCTGTAGTTAGTTGTGACGGTTGTTTGATTTCGCTCGCAACAGGTAATTAAATAAACCATAGAAAACGTACTAGTCAAACCAATGAGAAAAAATAATGTTTCTACTTAGCACTTCTCTAGCTATTTAAACCTTAGCGTTATCAAAGAGAGTTACTTAGACAATATGACGGCTATGAAAACTCTTTCAATGCTGTAAAAGACACCATTGAGTGTCCAATAATCCCAAACTACCTCAAATGTTAAATGAAGAAATTTGACCAGAGGAAACAATTGCTACTGGCATAGCAAAGGATAGATCACATAGCAGCCAGAGTTCCAAACGACTCAGTCAAAATTCTCTTGGCCAGCCAGTAATCAAAACTGAAGCTGCCATAGAAATGAATGCAGTGCAGATAGCAATGCAACAAGGAAGAGAAGAAAATGTTGACTTGGAACATTTAGTAGAACAACTGAATGATGAGAAAGAAATATATATGGAAGTTAAAGAAGAAATAGAGCATGGATTCCTCCATGAAAACAATCAATCTAAATTTTGGAGTTTTAAGCCAGTTCCTTTGTATGTTAGTGGACAAGCTGTCACTGGAAAAAGCTTTTTAATACAAGTTTTAACTACTTATCTGCAGGGACTATAGACTCCCTTTTGTCGTGTGTAGTAACAGCCCCTAATGGACTCACTGCACACAACTTCAAAGGAATTACATTGCATTGTCTGCTACCTGTTGAGCACAATAATAAACTGTAACAGCAAAAGCTATCTGGTGAAGCTTGTAATAAAGTTTCTAGAGTCTTGAAGAAATTCAAACTTGCAATCATCGATGACGTGAGCATTGTCTGAAACTTAATGCTCACCTTTGTGCATTTGAGAATGCAACAAATATTGAAGACAGAGGATGATGTACTTTTTGGAACAAAGCAGTAATTGAAGATTTATTGCATCTTACCCCAGTAAAAGGACAACCTGTCCTTAGACACTTTTACATGAAGATACTCATAATTATTTTAGGAAGCTTTGGAAATGTAAACATTTGGTTGAATTTCCAATATGAAGAACTAATTAGAAACATGTGCCAAACACCTGATATGCAATATGGAAATATTTTGAAGGGTATTAGAGTAGGAACACTGTCAAAAGAAGGAAAATGTTGCTTGTAAACTCAACTTCTAAAGAACGTATTTCCTTCTGTTGGACCTGGCCCTTTGGTCATTCCAAAACATTTTGCCACCTTCCTCCTATTTTTTCTGACCTGTTTTTGTTCACTTTAGGACCCTGTGCACTTCACAACTGCTAACCAGTGCTAAAGTGCATATGTTCTCTGTTTAAAATGTATTGGTGATTGGTTTCTCCATGATTGTCATTTTTGAATTTTGAATTACTAGTAAGACCCTAGTACAGGGCACAGAGTGTGTGCCAAGGGCCTGCACATCAAATGCTAGTAGTAGACCTGCAGCACTGTTTGTGCCACCCACATGAGAAGCCTCGTAAATATGGCTCAGGCTTGCCATTGCAGTGTCTGTTTGTTCAATTATAAACTGCCATTTCGACCTGGCAAGTGCACCCAAACCTTCCTTTTTAATACGTGTAAATCACCCCTAAGGTAGGCCCAATGCAGCCCCATGACCAGGGTGCAGTGTATTTAAAAGTTAGGACATGCACTAGGGTGTTTTACATGTCCTGATAGTAAAATACTGCTAAAGTAGTTTTTCACAATTGCAAGGACTATGGGCCAGATGTATGAAACTTTTTTGCATTCGCAAACGGTGCGAATCGCAAAAATTGGCCGTTTGCGAATGCAAAAACGTGGTCTGCGATTCATGAAAAGCATTTGCAGACCTAAAATAAGAAATCACAAAAATTGCGATTTTTTGCGTTGCGACCTAGTTTTGCGGGTCGCATTTTGCGATTCGGTATTTCCAGTAGGAAATTGCGAAGCGTAAAATGCGATTCGCAAAATCCAAGTCACAAATCGATGCATCAAAAAATCGCAAATTGTTATTTTTCGCAGAATGGCATTTTGCACATGCAAAATACCACTAAGTGAAACCAGGTGGTAACCAGGTGCAACCTATATAAAGAGGCCCAGAATGCCTCAGACTCTTTTGCACAATGGCTGCACTCTACGTCATGGCAAGGAGAATGAGGATCTTGGCAGGTTTGAGGAGAGGGAAGAGGAGACAGGAGCGCATTTTCAGAGTGCGCATTACACTTTTTGACCAGACAGAGGAGGAAATATTTGAGAGGTATAGGTTGAGCTCTGCCATGATACTCGATCTGATAGCTGAGCTACAACCCATACTGCAGCGCAGAACACATAGGACTCATAGTATCCCCACCCATGTGCAGGTATTATGCTCCCTCCACCTACTTGCCTCAGGGATCTATCAAGGGGTCATAGCAGCAGCTGGAGGGGTATCACAGAGTACCCTCTCTAGATTTCTCAATGCATTTATTAACGCCATGCCGAGCAGGATACACCAGTACATCAGATTCCCCCACACCCCACAGGATATGCAGCAGACAAAAATAGATTTTTACCAGATAGCACAGTTCCCCCACGTCCTAGGTGCCATAGATGGGACACATGTTGCAATCTGTCCACCATCAGCCACAGAGTATGTGTACCGCAACCGTAAATACCAACATTCAATGAATATACAGGTGATATGCAATGCCTCATACATCATTACTGACCTCGTGGCCAGGTACCCAGGGAGCTCACAAGATTCGTACATCTTTTGCCATAGCGGTATTCACACAAGACTGCTGGCTAGGGAGTTTGGAGAAGGATATCTACTAGGTATTGTACCTCTGTACAGTGGCACATTGATGGCGTGCTGATATCAGATGACTCACTTACTCATCATACCCTCTGTCCCTTCCAGGAGACAGTGCCTACACAGTGTGCACCTACATGATGATGCCCTATCTAAATCCTGCAACACCAGCAGAACGGAGATACAATGCAGCACACAGGGCGACCCGCAATGTGGTGGAGCGCACCTTTGGACTGCTGAAGAGTCGCTTCCGGTGCCTCCACAAAAGTGGAGGGGCACTACAGTACAGCCCAGAGACGACAAGTAGAATAGTGACTACTTGTGCAATCTTGCACAATATAACTACCACCAGGGGCATACCTGTAGAAATATGTGATACTGAATCTGATGAGGATGATGATCCCATACCACCTCTACAGCCAGCAGACAGGACCAGTGCAGCAGAGGGAAGGCAAAGGCGTCCTGACATCACACACAACCATTTCAGATGTAAGTATGAATATGACAAATGCACTGACAAATGTACCTGTAGTGGAGTAAATTTATTACCTTAATGTCAGGTAATGTTAGTCCAACGAATACCAACAAAAGTGAGTTAAAAAATAGAAAAAATAGAAGTTCAGAGTAAAGCACTATTACTTCATAGTGTACTCATTACCCCTCTGGCCGCTACAGTTACTTCTTGCAGCCACGCACACCACTCGGGTGCCCAGTTGCCTCACTGGCACCTCGATTGTCTTCCTCAGTGGCAGTGCTGTGCCTGGCACTGTGCTGTCTGGTGTCCATTGCAGGCACAGCTAGGTTGCTGATGCTGGAAGTGTCCTCCGTGTCCCCCAGTCCAAGCTCGCTAGGTGTGGCTGACCTCTGTCTCATGATGTTGTCAATCACATTTGTGATTTGGACTAGTCCATGAGCCACATCCCCGCTGCTGTGTGCTGCCTCCACCTGTGCAGCCACTGCACAACGTGAAATCTGTGAGGTTGAATTAGCTAGCCTAGTGACAGAGCAACAAAATCCCCTGAACATGTTCATGAAGCGTCGCTCCTGCCTGCGGTGGCTCACCCTGTTATGGCGCAGCTCCTGGCATAGTTCCCACACAGCAGAAGTGAGCTCCCTTGTGTCCTGCGATGCCTGGACCTGTCCCTCATGCAGCTGTTCTATATTTGTATGCAGGCACTGCAGCTGGCAATGCAGGCCCCCCATGTTGGCATTATGTTGCTGCATCTGTTTTTGTAAAGCACTGATCTTTTTGTTCTGCAGGTGCTGCTGCTGCAACATAGCCGCTTCCAGGCCACCAAAGAAGGAGGTTCCCTCACCTGCCTCATACGCCTGTGCACCTGCTTTTGTAGCAATCCTGTGGTGTGCTGTGGTCTGCTGTGAACTGGCCTCCTGCCTCTGGGTGCATCTGCCAGTTGGGGATGGTGTATGTGTGCCTTCCTGCTGCTCATCAGAGTCCTGACTGAGCTCTGGCAGTGGCAGTGCCCTGGGCCTGTGTCAGAGTGACGCAATGGTCAGAGACCCACTCGTGTTGGAGTCTGAGGCTGGATGGGTGTCAGTCTCCCCTAAGCTGGCACATGCTGTGGCTGCTGGGCCTGGCCAACCTGCAACGACAATATGCAGCATGTCAGTTATGTTTGTTACAAGTAAGGTCACACAATGGTAATAAAGGTACAGGTACTTCTCTTCAGTGTGTTGTGCATTTTGTGTTCTTCTGGGTGTCGCTCTACTTAATTACATTGTCTGTGCTACTTTCAGCTCTGGGTTGTGGACTGTCACTCCCATAATGCATTGTTGTGCTGCTTCTAAGATGTGGAATGGACTACTTCTCACAATGATTTACATTACTTGATAATTCCTAAGGGGCTTTTGTGCATACACATATGGAGTTACAATTCAATATTGCACTTACCTTTGCTGGTACTTGGTGTGCCGGAGGTGTCTATCTCTGTGACCCCACTGACTGCTTCAGGGAGGAGTGTGGACTCCACTAGGGGCCAGATGTAGCAAGGGTTTTGCGAGTCGCAAACGGCGAAAAACGCCGTTTGCGACTCGCAAAAGCCACTTTGCTATGTTGAAATGCATTTTGCGAGTCGGATCCGACTCGCAAAATGCATTTCCGAATCGCAAATAGGAAGGGGTGTTCCCTTCCTATTTGCGATTCGCAATGGTATGCAATTCCATTTGTGACCGCGTATGCGGTCGCAAATGGAGTCGCAGTTACCATCCACTTGAAGTGGATGGTAACCCATTCGCAAACGGGAAGGGGTTCCCCATGGGACCCCTCCCCCTTTGTGATTGGACCCCAAAACATTTTTTCAGGGCAGGGAGTGGTCCAAGGGACCACTCCCTGCCCTGAAAAAACCGAAACAAAAGGTTTCGGATTTTTTGAAATGCAGCTCGTTTTCCCTTAGGGAAAACGGGCTACATTTAAAAAAAAAAAAAAAACTGCTTTATTTAAAAGCAGGTCGCTAACATGGAGGCCTGCTGACTACAGCAGGCGTCCATGTTAGCGAGTGCCTATACTCGCAATGGGGTCGCAAACTGCGACCCACCTTATAAATATTTATGAGGTGGGTCTTTGCGACCCCATTGCGAGTTGCAGAAGGTGTCTGAGACACCTTTCTGCATAGCAAATTGCGACTTGCAATTTGCGAGTCGCACGGACTCGCAAATTGCAAGTCGCAATTTGCTTTCTTCCTGCATCTGGCCCTAGGTCCTCTAACGGGGTGGAAGGTGACTCTGTGGGTGGACCGCCTCCTGTGCTCCTGGCCTCCTGCAGTCGTCTTGCCACCCTTTCCTTGGCACGGGACCGCAGGTCATACCACCTCTTCTTAATTTCTTCGACCGAGCGCTGTGCCACTCCAATAGTGCAGAGTTTGTATGTCTGCCCAGAGTCTCCTTTTCTCACTCTCCGGCATCTGGAGTGAGCTTTTGCCAAAAAGCCGGTCATGGCTCCTGACCACCTCCTCTGTCAGCACCTCCAGCTCTTGCTCGCTAAATTTGAGCTTCCGCTTTCTTTCTCCCTTCTCCTTTCCTTTGGCTGAGGTGTCCATGGTTGTTCAGGTGTGCTGCCTCCTTCAGAGTGTTGCTCAGTTTGGCTGGGCTGACTCTCTCTGGATGCTGGTTTGGGTGTGGCACCTGAAACTGTCTGGGATGACTCACTTCCTGCTTGTGATGTCATCAGGCTCCTCCAGGTGTGGTTTCTCGCAATTTCTCGCAATTTGCGATTTTCAATTACCGAATCGCAATTTGCAAAAATGAAAATTGCGATTCGGTAAATCGGCTTCGCAAACCACAAATAGCGATTTTTAAAAAATCGCGAATTCCGAATCGTAATTATGGTACATGGCCTATTGCGATTCAGAAATAGCGATTTCTTAAAAATCACTATTTGCGATTCGCAAAGCCATTTCTTCATACACCTGGCCCTATCTCTCCCACAGAGTAACCCGGGGAATGCCTTGAAATATCTTTTAAGTGTAATTTCCCATTGGGAGAAGTGTTGAGTTTGGGGTCTCTGAACTCACAATTTAAAAATACAACTTTTGGTGAAGTTGATTTTTGAATTGTCAGTTTAAAAAGACACTTTTAGAAAGTGGGCCCTTTCTTGCTTAACCATTCTGTGCCTCTCCCTGTTTGTGGAATACACGTCTGGGTCAGGATTACAGTTGGACTTTTTGTGCATTTACTGTAGTCACACAAAGGGAGCTGAAGTGTGCCCTGCTTATCCTTATTGCCCATCACCAGGCTGATGGGTCTTCCTGAGCTGGAGTGTTGAGAGGCAGTGACACTTGGACCTGAATAGGGCTGTTCCTGTCCTTACACAAAGCAAACCCCTTGGAGTGTGCCTGGGGCCAAAACACGGAAAGGCAGGATCTTGTGCACTATAAAGCCTTTTCTTTGAGTTTTGCCTACTTCAAAAACAGACACCACAGAGTTAGAGCATTTTTGGAAGGAGGACATTCAGCCAGGAAGAAGAGTTGGATGCTGTAGGAGGGACTGTCACTCTGCCTGTTGCTTTGTTGTGCTGGCCTGCTGCTTCTCTCCTGGGAGTGAAAGGACTGGATTTTGCTTTCTACATCCTCCTTTCCAAGGTTCTCCAAGGGCTTCAACTGACCCTGTCTACTGTTAAGAAGTCTCATGGACATAAAAGACTTAACCTGCCAGTGTCACGGGCTCTATTGCAAAGAGTTCTCACTTGCCACATGGTGCCAAATTCAGTCCCTGGGCCCTTGGAACTGAGCTGTGGTGCAACCCAAAAGAAACCAATCACATCGACTCCAGAGGGACTTCGAAACTGGCCCGTTGTCCGAATCCAATCCTGCCAGTGTCCCGGCTCTATTGCAAAGAGTACTCACTTGCCACATGGTGCCAAATTCAGTCCCTGGGCCCTTGGAACTGAGCTGTGGTGCAACCCAAAAGAAACCAATCACATCGACTCCAGAGGGACTTCGAAACTGGCCCGTTGTCCGAATCCACACCCCTGCCTGCACCAGAGATGTTGTCCTCACTGAGTGCAAAGACCACGACATGCAACACAGACCCGATGCCGCAGCAGCGCATCCAAAGTCCTGCCACAGATGAGTCCCCATGCACATGGGTGTGAATGTGTGAATGGGAATGTGAGTAGTTGTGTGATGATGTGAGTTGGTATACAAGAGTTTTATATGGGTGTGTGATTGCGGTGTGAGAGTCTGTATCGCAGATGATGTCATCAGTGATGTTATTTGAGATGTCCTCAGTTCTGTCTTCAGTGATGTCACTGATGAGGTCATGAGAATTGCAATAGGTGAGGTCATAAGCAGTGCATTGTACAGATGTAAGTTTTATTTGAGTTAGCTTTAACTGCTGAATTTCTATGTTTTTTCCAGTGACTGCATATATATATATATATATATATATATATATATATATATATATATATAGATAGATAAATATAGATATAAAGCAACATTACAGGGACGTTATAGTTAGGAAACAGAAATTAAAAAAACATATAAGTTCACTTAAGAAATCAAAGGTTACAGGGAAGTTGCAAAAAGTTTTAAAAAAATCAAAGGGGCTAGAGTGGGGTCGCTCTGACCTCCTTAGCTCTGGTGCTGGGTACCCCCCCCCCCAACACCCTGAGCTAAAAAGCATTTTTTATTTATTTTGCCACAAATTGCAACGGATCCAGTGAAAATAAATTTAAAAAACAACTGCAGGCTCCTGTGCTTGTTTTCTATAGAGCCCCTGGAAAGGCCAGGTCCCGGGGGCATTTATTTATATATGCAGGGGCTGCCCACCCCTGCCACACCCCGGGGGACCACCACCTTCCGGGGCTTTGCTTTAAAATTAATGCGTGGGGATGCTTAGCGCCCACATATCCTGGGACCACCACCTCCTTATGGCAAAGTACTTTTCGCAATGCGGGGGCGCAAGTTATAGTTACCTTAGGGCACGAGTTATAGTTACTGAAGATAACTCCAACAGGTGAATTTCTATCATTTTCTACGTTTAAACTGTGAGCCTAGCAATAATGTCTCTGTAACCTTTGTTTTTTTCAGTATATATATATATATATATATCGTTTTACCTCAGACATTTGATTTTGGATCCATTGTTCACATCAGAAAAGTGGAGGAAATATGTTTTTTTTAAATTTTGTGGTGCATAGAAGCCACAAAAAATTATGTGAAACGGTTGTGTCATGCTCTGCCCTGGTGCTAACCGCAAGTCACAAAAATGGGTTTTCACTATTTTTGGAACCAGCAAAACGTTGCTGTTGTATGCCCAGTTTTGTGTGCTCTTTATTCTTACTATTCAGCAGGTGGATATTCAGAAGCAGAAAGCACTTTTAACATGCTAATTTACAACTCAAATTATTTATTTACCTTACAGATAGTATACCATTTTATCTACGTTTCATTGAGTTAGGTATTGTGATAGTTTTTGCTGCTTGCTATTAACAGCTACCCAATTGGTACACATAGTATAAACTCTTCATAACCAGGGTTTGGAGGCATATAAGTTTCCGGATATTTTTTTAGCTACTATGAATTGCACATTTGATTCCAGTCTTATTTTAGTTTCAAGGAAGGTTAAAAATGTCCCCAAGATTTTCTTCAGAATAATATTATTTTTGAACAGCAACTTTGTCTGCATCAATGAAAAATGCTAAATCAATTCCTTCCTGACCCCCAAAAGGACCATCATAAGAATCTCAGTCAGACATATCTGCGTTGCCTCGCAACTATCCCCTGCTTGCCCAAGCACGAACTCAGATTATTTAAGGGTGGTATTCGGAGCTGGTGAAGCTATATTTATCTTTGGTTATGTTTAACTTTGGTTATAAAACAATATGTGCATGTACAAACTCAGCCCTCATAGCGTTCCATCGAGAGTTCAACAAAAACATCCGTTTGTCAGTAAAAGGGGCGAATGGATGAATACAGGGAGTGGTTTACACACAGCAATGCTGAGCTGTGATAGGAAAAAGCATTACATTGACATCTGGCGGGGAATTGATACAATCCCAGGAGATACCAAATTGACAAATTGCTGGTATTCCGTGGTCTAGACAGAGAACAGTTGAGGGCAAATCAGTTTATACCTTTAATCCTAAATTGTGATCTGGGTTATGTGAAACTAAATCAGAAGTGAACAGAATATGTAAAGTATGAGGTGAGGTTATTGCTATACAACTAATGACTTTAGAGATAGTGTTCCAAAGTCTTGAAAAATAGTATTTCGAACTTAAATATTCAGCTCCTCAATCATCAAGATGTAATACATCAAGGTATTTAGGGAAGTGCAAGTTCTGAAAATGTAGTCTGTATTTCATAATATAGAAACTAAAGTGTATGAGGTGCGTGTGACAGCGTGAATCAGAGGTGGCACCATAGCAATCCAAGTCACTAAACGATGGAACTTATTGACTAAAGGTCTGTATGCCCATCCACCTTACCAATCTTAATAAAAATATCAGAAACCCAAGAAATCCACCCAATATTGTAGTTCCTCGTTTTCATTGGTGTCGGATATTTCTCTGAAGAACATGATTTTGTTGCAATGTTCGAACCCATGGACTTCTTGAAGGTGGCAGGTCTACTTTTTTAATATGGAAATCTCTAGGCAACGTAAAGGTAAAGTAAATTACATTCTTCTGTCACTTCATTTTACAACCTCAGCATTCATGCACAGATTCTAAAATATGAATCTCATACTATTTCGCCTGTTTCATGCGCTTTAAAGCTAGCGTGCTGGTGCACATGTTGCAGTCTATGAATGCTACAGCTCCCTTAAAACATGTGAGAATCATTGTTCTTTAAGGGCTGTTTCTGTTCTCTTGCTTAAAAATCTTTTCTAGAATGCTCAAACTTACACCTGCAAAGCGCAGTAGTACAGTTCAAAGAATCACCATTCTCATTAAACAAAGTGATAAGATTAGGAGAATCATGGCCATTTCAGATCTACACCGATGTTACTTTTTCATATGGAAGCTGATTCAGCATGTAGTATCCTAATCATACAGCTATTTATTGATGTATCAGTCTTTTGAACACATTAATGGCAGGTGTAAGACCGTGAAGAAGTACTGAATTTGTGGGTAAAACTATCCTTGACGAGTTGAGGTGGGAGATCAAAGAGAAATGGCTTGGATCTCATATTCCTTGACCTGTTGGCTCTCTTTCAAACTACGGACCACACCATAGTGATTTCCTGCCTCTAAACATTAGGAATCAAAGGATTAGCACTGAATTAAGGACCATATTTATACTTTTTTAGCCCCGCAATTGTGCCACTTTTTGACGCAAAAGCGCTGGAAACTTACAAAATACAATCGGCCCATATTTATACTTTTTGACGCTAAACTGCGCTAACGCAGTTTAGCGTCAAAAAATTTTGCGCCGTCTAACGCCATTCTGAAGCGCCATGCAGGCGCCGTATTTATGGAATGGCGTTAGACGGCGCAATCAGACCGGCGCTGCCTGGTGTGCGTGGAAAAAAACCACGTAGACCAGGCAGCGCCGGCGTAGGGGGAAAATGGCGCTAGGGCGTCTTAAAATGGCGCAAGTCGGGTTGACGCTAAAAAATCGTCTTAACCCGATTAGCGCCATTTTTTCGACGCCCAGACGCCATTTAAATGACTCCTGTCTTAGTAAAGACAGGAGTCATGCCCCCTTGCCCAATGGCCATGCCCAGGGGACTTATGTCCCCTGGGCATGGTCATTGGGCATAGTGGCATGTAGGGGGGCACAAATAAGGCCCCCCTATGCCACCCAAAAAAAATTGAAAAATAACAAAAATTATACTTACGTGAACTTACCTGAATGTCCCTGGGGTGGGTCCCTCCATCCTCGGGTGTCCTCCTGGGGTGGGCAGGGGTGGCAGGGGGGTCCATGGGGGCAGGGGAGGGCACCTGTGGGCTCATTTTGAGCCCACAGGCCCCTTAACGCCTACCCTGACCCAGGCGTTAAAATGTGGCGCAAATGCGGGGTTTTTTGACCCGCCACCTCCCGGGCGTGATTTTTGCCCGGGAGTATAAATACGACGCATTTGCGTCGCCGTCATTTTTTCAGACGGGAACGCCTTCCTTGCATCTCATTAACGCAAGGAAGGCGTTCACGCTAAAAAATGACGCTCTTTGCCAATACTTTGGCGCTAGACGCGTCTAACGCCAAAGTATAAATATGGCGTTCGTTTTGCGCCGAATTTGCGTCGAAAAAAACGACGCTAATTCGGCGCAAACGGAGTATAAATACGGGCCAATCGTATTTTGTAAGTTTGCACCGCTTTTGCATCAAAAAGTGGTGCAAATGCGGCGCTAAAAAAGTATAAATATGGCCCTAAGTTTGACCATCTCTCAAAAGACCGCCGCGGTTATTCTGAGTTTCCCGCTGGGCTGGGGGCGACCGCCAGAAGGCCGCCCGCCAGGCCAGCGGGAAACCCCCTTCCATGAGGATGCCGGCTCCGGATGCGGCTTGGCAGACACTGAAAATCTTGGTGGGGCCCTGTTAGGGGGCCCCTGCAGTGCCCATGCCAGTGGCATGGGCACTGCAGGGGCCCCCAGGGGCCCCGCGACACCCGTTACCGCCAGCCAGGTTCTGGCGGTCAAAACCGCCAGAGCCAGGCTGGCGGTAAGGGGGTCGGAATCCCCATGGCGGCGCTGCCTGCAGCGCCACCATGGAGGATTCCCCAGGGCAGCGGGAAACCTGCGGGACACCGCCGGTTTTCCGTTTCTGACCGCGGCTGTACCGCCGCGGTCAGAATGCCCATGGGAGCACCGCCAGCCTTTTGGCGGTGCTCCCGCGGTCGTTGGCCCTGGCGGTCCATGACCGCCAGGGTCAGAATGACCCCCTTTGTTTGCTTTTTAAAGACTTAAGACACTTCAAATCACTTTTTAATGATATCTTTACAAATTCATATGGCATCTTTGATCGTTTTGATCTACAATTATCCTAATAAATATTATATATTTTTCTAAACACTGTGTGGTGTATTTTTGTGGTGCTATATTGTGTTATTGTATGATTTATTGCACAAATACTTTACACATTGCCTTCTAAATTAAGCCTGACTGCTCGTGCCAAGCTACCAGAGGGTGGGCACAGGATAATTTTGGATTCTGTGTGACTTACCCTGACTAGAGTGAGGGTTCTTGCTTGGATAGAGGGTAACCTGACTGCCAACCAAAAACCCCATTTCTAACATTGGTGATCAGCAGTGAGGATAGGACTTGTGTTTGTGCAGTGACATACAGTAGCTAAGTATTTCACTACCTACCCACAGTTGAAGGTCAACTTCATTTTTCATCTTTTTGGTTTTGGTTCTCGGATGTCCTCCTGGATATATTATTGATATTTTGCACTTTGGATTTTGTTTTTTGCCTGTGATACCTTATCAGATTGAGAATGGGTATCTACTGTGTGTCATACGTTGTGCATACTGAATCCCTCACTAAGGCTGACCTAAGGTGGCTTTGCAGAAAATGGGGACTTCCTATATCAAGGAGATCCACTAAGATGGAACTGCTAGATGTCTACATAACCTGGGGGGAAGAAAGATGGGCAGAGGAAGAGGCAGCAAAAAAACAAATGACTAAGTACTCCTCAGATGAGGAGGAGGACTGCTCAGATGAGGAGGAAGCCTACTCAGATGAGGAAAGAGAACCAGTGAGAAATGAATATCTCCTAGCTCGAGAGCGGTCGCTGGAGGAGCTAGAAGACTTTCTTGAAAGAGCTGAGGCAGCCAGCACCTTAGCCCTGGAAAAAGAAAGGATTGCAGCTCAAGAGCTGAGCTGTGAAGAGCTGAAACTGGAGGCCGTAAGGGCTGAGTCCAGTTCAGATGGTGGCAGCAAAAATCTTGCATCCAGTACTGCTGAAGAAGGGCACAAGCCCAGAGATGTGGTGCCCAACTTGAAGAAGGGAGTTGACACACCCCAGGTGGTTCAAGGGTATGAGGTAGTTCCCGTTATGCACAGGGTCCCTGAGAAGGATTGGGGAACTGGCACAGGAAGTCATATTCCTACTGGGGGGAGGGACACTTTACTGGCTCTAGCAGAGAGTGACAGGGAAAAGGGTTCCGCCCTGGTGGACGTCCTGGATATAGAGTGTGGAGACATCCCAGAAGAGTATGGGTTGAGTGTCAGGGACAGTCAGATACTGTCCCACCAGTCTCAAGAGGGTGATGTAGAGTGCTTTTTCAAGGCTGAGTCACTGGATGGTTGGGTGAAGGGTACTGTGGTTAATACTTGTGCAGGGCAGAGTGATGTAATTGCTGGAGAGTATATGTCTGGTCCTTATTTTCCAGAGCTACGCCAACACCAGGTGGAGTGTGAATTCTCTGACCCCAGGGAGCTTACAATGGAGGCAGACTTCTGGGTGCATACCACAGAGTCTGAAGAGGCATTTGGGGGTACTCCAGAAGGGAGTGGTCTAGGTGTTTCCCAACCAAGTGAGGTGGGAGAGGATTTTAGTGTCCCAGGTAGGTCCCAGGTCCTAGAGGGTTCCATGAGGGAACGCCAGGAGGGAACCCTAGCGTGTACCGTGTGGCCACCTGTGGAGGGAGGCCCTGCAGTGTCAGAAGAACTTGGGGGGGTGACTGTAGCCAGCATCCCCACAGTTCTGGTGTCTGGCAGTACCACTCCTAGTGAGAGGGTGCAGAAGTCCAGACAGAGGGTTGAGAGGGGGTTGCGGACCCCAGTGGAGGACCTGGAGAGTCAGGGGTCAGCTCTGAGAGCAGAGTCCCCCAGGAATGACCCAGGTGAAACCGTTTCTGGTTTGGAGGGATCTAGACTCTTCCGGATGGGCAGAGGTCAGGAGACCTGCGCCAACCAGACTCTTGTGTGGCCCTTGGGGACAATGTGTCTCTTGTGGGGGGTGAGTGTGCCCCCCAGGAAGTCCTGGCATGCCAGGCAATTGTTCAACCTCAGGGTGGTGACTCTGGGTTGGATGACCCAGTTCAGGGGTTAAACTCTGGTCTGGTGGGGGGTAGGCGTGCCCCCCAAGAAGTCCTGGTGTGCCAGGCAACTGTTCAACCTCAGGGTGGTGACTCTGGGTTGGATGACCAGGTTCAGGGGTTAAACTCTGACCTGGTGGGGGGTAGGTGTGCCCCCAGAAAGTTCTGGTGTGCCAGGCAGTTGTCCAACCTCAGGGTGGTGACTCTGGGTTGGATAGCCAGGTTCAGAGGTTAAACTCTGACCTGGTGGGGGGTAGGTGTGCCTCCCAGAAAGTCCTGGTGTGCCAGGCAATTGTCCAACCTCAGGGTGGTGACTCTGGGTTGGATAACCAGGTTCAGAGGTTAAACTCTGACCTGGTGTGGGGTAGGTGTGCCCCCCAGAAAGTCCTGGTTTGCCAGGCAGTGATTCAGTCTGAGGGTACAGACCCTGGGCTGGAAGACCAGGTTCAGGGTGTCCCCCCGGACCTGGAGGGAGGGGCTACTGATAAAAGAGCCCCTACCATGTTGTCTTCTGAGGAGGCCACTCCTAGTTTGAGGGTGCTGGACCCCAGAAGGGAGGGCAGGGGGAGGGAAGCCTCACCCCGGCCCCTAGTCCAACCTGAAGGTACAGACCCCAGGTTGGAGGGCCAGTTGCAGGTTAACAGCCCTGCGCTGGTGGAGGAATGGTACAGGGCGACTTCTGTAAGCACCCTGACCATGTTGGACTCTGGGGGTACCGCTCCAGGAGGGAGGGTACAGAGCCCCAGAGGGGAGGACCAGGTTCAGGCTGTCATCCCTGACCTGGTGGAAGGGAGAGTGGTTAAAGGGTGCCCAGCACCTGGGGTACCGCCCCCCACTCTCCACAGCCACAGTGGTGGGAGAGCTTTGAGAGGCCTGGGGCCTGGCTCTCATCCCTGACAGCTGTCAGTAACCACTGTGGCTTGCTGTCCGGGTGGACAGAGTTACCCCTAGGGAGGGGACAAGTGTCACACCCCAGGGGTAGAGTGGGCAACACCACTGTGTTGGTCCTGGTGGTACTATCCTGCTCCTGGGATACATCTGTAAGCAAAGTAAGGTTAGGTGCTGCACAGATGGTATCCGCAGGTAAGGAGAAAGGTTCCCCATGGGTTGGCTTAGTGGGCCCTGAGAGTATGGACAGAGGGATCCAATTGGAGTCAGGAAGGCAAAGAACTGGAGCGTGCCCCTGCTGTTGTGGGCCTGGGTCCTTGTTTTGTTGCCTCAAACAGGGAAGTACATAAGGATAGTGATTGCTCTCGTCTGGCTTTAGGCTGGTGGGGGGTCATGTTGGACCTGGCTTTTTGACAGGGTCATCCCCAAACTTTTTGCCTCCTTCCTTCTATTTTTTCTGACCTGTTGTTGTTGGCTTTTGAACTCTGGGCACTTTACCACTGCTAACCAGTGCTAAAGTGCATATGCTCTCTGTGTAAATTGTACTGTTGATTGGTTTATCCATGATTGGCTATTTGATTTACTTGTAAGACCCTAGTAGAGTGCACTATATGTACATAGGGCCTGTAGATTAAATGCAACTTGTGGGCCTGCAGCACTAGTTGTGCCACCCACTTCAGTAGCCCCTTAACCTTGTCTCAAGCCTGCCATTGCAAGGCCTGTGTGTGCAGTTTCACTGCCATTTCAACTTGGCATTTAAAAGTCCTTGCCAAGCCTAAAACTCCACTTTTTCTACATATAAGTCACCCCGAAGGTGTGCCCTAGGTAACCCCTAGAGCAGGGTGTTGTGTGGGTAAAAGGCAGGACATGTACCTGTGTAGTTTATATGTCCTGGTAGTGTAAAACTCCTAAATTCGTTTTTACACTACTGTGAGGCCTGCTCCCTTCATAGGCTAACATTGGGGCTGCCCTCATACATTGTTGAAGTGGCAGCTGCTGATCTGAAAGGAGCAGGAAGGTCATATTTAGCATGGCCAGAATGGTAATACAAAATCCTGCTGACTGGTGAAGTCGGATTTAATATTACTATTCTAGAAATGTCACTTTTAGAAAGTGAGTATTTCTTTCCACTTAAATCTTTCTGTGCCTTACCATCCACGTCTGACTAGGTTTAGTTGACAGCTCCTTGTGCATTCACTCAGACACACCCCAAACACAGGGTACTCAGCCTCACTTGCATACATCTGCATTTTGAATGGGTCTTCCTGGGCTGGGAGGGTGGAGGTCCTGCCCTCACACAAAGGACTGTCACACCCCCTCTTGGGACCCTGGCAGACAGGATTGAACTGAAAGGGGACCTGGTGCATGTCTTAGCCACTCTTTGAAGTCACCCCCACTTCAAAGGCACAATTTAGTATAAAACAGGGCCTCTGCCCTACCTCATCAGACACTTGCTGGAGAAGAAACCTGAACCAGAACCTGCATCCTGCCAAGAAGATCTGCCTGGCTGCTCAAAGGACTCACCTGTCTGCTTTCTACAAAGGACTGCTGCTGTGCTGTTGGCCTGCTGCCTTGCTGAACTCTTGTCTGGCTGTAAAAGTGCTCTCCAAAGGCTTGGATAGAGCTTGCCTCCTGTTCCCTGAAGTCTCAGGACCAAAAAGACTTCTCTTTTTCATTTGGACTCTTTGTGCACCGAAAATTTCGACACACCGCTTGCTCCGCGGCGAGAAAATTGCCGCACACCGACGCTGATCGACGCGACGCCTTCGGGGCGACCGGAACTTCGACGCACGGCCTCGCAAGGACAATGCCGCCCGACTTCCAGAGGGGAAATCGACGTGACGCCTGCCGTGAGAACGAAACTTTGACGCACAGCCTTGCGGAACGACGTGCAGCCGGAAAACAAGCCGAAGAATCCACGCACAGACTCCGGGACATCTAGTAATCCCGCGACCCACAGAAATAGACTGTCTGCGTGCCGGAAAACGACGCACGACTTCCCCGCGTGAAAAATAATGACGCAAGTCTGTGTGTGCAGAGAAGAAATCGACGCACTCACCATTTTTCCACATATCTCTTCTTCTGCGGCCCTTTGCTGAGACTTTCCATTTTAAACCAGGTACTTTGTGCTTGAAAGAGACTTTGTTTGCTTTTTAAAGACTTAAGACACTTCATATCACTTTTTAGTGACATCTTTACAAATTCATATTGCATCTTTAATCGTTTTGACCTACAATTATCCTGATAAATATTATATATTTTTCTAAACACTGTGTGGTGTATTTTTGTGGTGCATTATTGTGTTATTGTATGATTTATTGCACAAATACTTTACACATTGCCTTCTAAGTTAAGCCTGACTGCTCGTGCCAAGCTACCAGAGGGTGGGCAAAGGATAATTTTGGATTGTGTGTGACTTTCCCTGACTAGAGTGAGGGTTCTTGCTTGGACAGAGGGTAACCTGACTGCCAACCAAAAACCCCATTTCTAACATGTGTGATATCCGATGCATCTGAAACATTATAAATCTATTTGTTCATCAGAGAAAAAGAAAACCCCTCCTTTTTTAACATTTTCGATTTGTTTCCTGGCTATGTTTGCATTGTTTGGCTATACAACAGACTATTGCAATAATGCCTTGCTAGGTACAAATGCTACAAAATCTACAAAGCACTGCACCAAAAAATGCTTCTATGCCCAAAAAGATGGAATCACATCAGGCCAGCAATGCATGCCTTCTTAGATTAGAGGCAATAAAGGCCAAAGTAGTATCTATAGCACAAGGATAGCCATATAAACAATAGTATATCATACTTCAGCAAATGCTTACATAGCATTAAATAATAGTACAGCCTATTCTGCTTTGGCGAGGCTAGTGTCTATACCTGATTCTTAAAAGATGATGCCAGTGACTGCATTTTCTCATTGTTTACCATGAAAGCCTGGAAATCTCCTCTGATAGAACTAGTAGACAGTTGGGTAGGGCTTTCACATGGGGTCTATCAGTACCCAATCCATCTCTCTCAGATCCTTCAAATGTACCCGCTGGCCAATCACCTAAGCCCAGTTTCTCTGAGCCTGCATACGAGACACTCAGTGGGAGTTATGTCCCATAGCAGGTACTTACTTTATGAGACACGCTTACTCTTCAATGACATGAACAGGCTTGTCTACAAGTAATGACATTTTTTTAAATACATTTTATTCTCAAAACTATCAGCCTCTGTACCTGGATGGACATACATGATTCATCTGACTACATGGTCAACCATTTGTTGTAAGTTTTGAGCTCTCTCTTTTCATTCCTTTTGACCTCACCCCTATTCCCTCTTTCATTCATTCAAATTGATGGTAAAATTATAATATGTGGTTTACAAAAACCCAAAAATGAATAATTAAATTACTTAAAAATTAATTTTCCTGAAGGCTCTCCTCTGCTTACTGCTGTTTTTCTGTTCTTCTTGCATAACTGATTAAAGTCATATTAAGATATTGTCAAAAGTGGGAAAAAGTTTTGTTTAAGCATAGTACTTTACACAGGAAAACTAACCTATAAGTGCAGAGCCTATGCTAAACATTATGAAGACATATTTGCACTACAGTGCAAAAGTGTATACATGGTGCTAAGAAGCCTGCTTGTGATTCAGAGCTAGGGAAATAACAGGATAATGCCATATCCTAACAGATATGGTGCTGTCCTGCTCTCTCTTTCACACAAAATGCAGTGCAGCAACTTTGATTGCTGCATTGAGTTGCATGACATATTTGTATATCTGCCCCATAGAGTATTATCCTTGTCCTCAAATTAGCTACAGTTGTACAATGATTTCAAATCTACAGTCACAGGTTTCTCACACTTGCCCACAGTGTGACCTTTATGAAAGCATTGTATGATGCAAAGTTGTGATATCATTAAGGGTGGGCAGAAACCCCGCTCCGCCAGAGGAGTTCACAGAGTTTTGACACTCCGCTTGGAGATCAGAGTTCAGCAACAACTCCAACAACTGCCTGCAGGGCAGAGTTTACTGGGATGCTCATCTCTAGACTCCATCTGCAACAAGTAGTGTGCCAGGATGCACATTTCATGATGATGGTAGACAAAGGAGGGAGGCTCTGATGAGGTCTCAGCAATACCGCTATGTGGGACTTACTGATGGTAACATGACGGGTTCTTGGCTGCCAACGAATCTCAGCAGCCAAGGGGAGTTCATCCGGCAACCAGTGTTATGTCAGGAGGCACGTTTGCAGACTGTTTGAGAAAGGGGGTAGGCCCTCAGAGGAGTTGTCAGCAATACAGCTGTGTGTGAGTTACTGGTATTAACAGGAGGTTTTCTTGTCCACCACCGACCCTCAGCATGCAAGACGATTTCATCCCCCAATTAGCAGTGCACCAGGAGGCACATTTGCAGAGTGGTTGAGAAAGGTGACGGGTCCTCCAGTGAGCTCTCAGCAATACCATTGTGTGGGACTTACTGTTGGTAACAGGAGGGATTCTTGTCCCCCACCGACCCTCAGCATCCAAGGGGACATCATCTCCCAACCAGTAGTGTTCCAGGAGGTGTGTTTGCAGACTGGTTGAGAAAAGGGCTGTGGCCGCCGAGGAGCTTTCAGCAATCCAGCTGTGTGGGACTTACTGGTGGTAACCGTAGGGGTTCTTGTCCCCCACCGACCCTCAGCATCCAAGAGGTTTTCATCCCCCATTCAGTAGTGCACCAGGAGGCAAGCTTGCAGAGTGGTGGAGAAAGGAGAGAGTCTTCGACGGGCCCTCAGCAATCTTACTGTGTGGGACTTGTTACTGGTGGTAACAGGAGGGGTTCTTGACCCACAACTACCCTCAGCATCCAAGGGGACTTAGTTAGGGGTGGCTAAGCAATACTGTGCTCTCTTGTGGAACTTCACAGAATTTGGTGCAGTATTTTGGTAACTCCACAGAATTCCTCAGAGCGAAACTCTGTGAGCTCCGTCTAGGCCTAGATATCATCCATGTACAGTGATTATCTAAAATGGCAGAGGTAGCAGAAAGGACATTAACTAGCCTTTGATTCAACTGACATCAGAGAGTTGGGTGGGTCAACAATTTTTTACTTGCTGCTGACGAGATTAGGGAAAGATAATGGGTGGAGAGCACATAAACAAACCATGACTCTTTCCTTACAGTTCCCTTGATCTCTGAGCCGTGGAGCAGCAAGGTTTGTGGTGGGGGACGACATTGCTACCATTAACTTCCCCAGATGGTTTCTATGATACATACCCAATCATGTAAAATGACAATATTTGCACATTCTCATAAAGATGGAACAGTATGTTTTGATTAGTATATGAAACTGCAATGCATGGTAACTGAATGCACAAATACTGAGCACCCACTTACATGAATTTTCACATAGCACAGTTGAATAGTGCTATCATACTCCTGCATCAGTCGCTCATTTGTACCTCTCTTTGCACTACCTCCCTACATATTGTGCTTTTTATACACTGATGCAGAGAACTGTTCACTAACAGTACCATAGAGCAATGGTTAAAGGTAAACTGAGCATTAATGGGTTATTCAGTGAATTGGTACTATGGGCTGGATGGTCACCGACAGATCTTTTGTAATTGTGGAGTCTGTGACAAAGCGAGTAAGCCCTGGGCCCTAATGCAAGCAAGGGAAATAGCCATGTTAATTCCCTCCTTTTTATTAAAAGAGTGCTAAAAATTGGGTGCAGTGCGACCCTCGCAGCTGTGGTTCTACTGCAACTGCTGCACCATTGATATCTATAACCCTGTCTGGAGTGCCCGTTAGTTTATTTCCTCCTTCCTACGGTTTCACCCTCTGACATCAATCTTTAGTGGTTACTTCTTTTTACTCACCTTTATATTCCAGACTCTGTTTAAAGAATCCTCCAAAGATCCATGACATACAGAGACCCACCCATAAGCAGAGGCTCATAGATGCTGATTGAAGCAGCCTCACAATCACAGATGAATAGTGACCCAAATTAAAAGTCGTAGACAAATACAGTTACAGTCAGACACTGACATAAACAAATATCAACTAAACTACATTTCCTGACTAAAAGAGACACAGAATGACAGACAGAAACATGTTCTGACACACACAACCTCTCTCAAGCACTTCAATAATCACAGAGAGTGTTACTCTTCTAGACACAAATTGGCACACACGCGGACACAGACTGACAAAGTGACTTCATGATGGTGCTGTTATTTGTGGTTATCTGTGGGCCCTCAATTATTTTTTCCCAGTTTCAAAATACCCTTGATGTCTCGTCCTGGCAATGTAGCCTCAGGCTTCCATCCTTAAGTTCCCACTAAATTGATGAGGATTGTAGTGGGCAAGAGTAGCATATTTTATTTACAGAGCCCTTTAAATGCAGAAACAGTATATGAAGCTCACTATGAAAACAAGTTGTTATCACTAATCACAGCCTGAATATAATAACAGACAGATTGATGATACAGACTGACAAAGGTATTAATGTGATTTAACCCACACTAGGCAAAGGTTGATACTGCTTCAAAGGGATTCATTGTAAAGCACATATCTGGGCAAAGAATTATCATGCATTGTCCTTGCATCGCATGCAGCAACGGAAAGGCACTGCAAAAGCTTCAGAAATATTTATAAAGCCACGATGGGCTGGCAGATGGTGTGGCCATGCAATACTTTGTAAATAAATGTACTGCAACGCATTGGCTTGTGATGCATTACATTACATTTCAAGCAGGTGTTTTTCCATGGGAGCATCATAAGTGTTCCATACATTCATCCACAGATTTGGGCACATTCACAGATTTGCTAAAGCTAGTAAAGCTTGGAATGTGTCAAAATGCTGCACCTTCCCCATTCAGGATTAACAAGAAGAAGTATATTTACTTCTTGTTACTTTCTTTTACACTTTATATGTATTGCATACTGCATCACACATAGAGAAAGATGAAAATGTCTCTACAGATAGACTGCTTTTGTGCAGAAAGGCTCCTGCACAAAAACAATCCTGACTATAACACAGGCACCCTTGCACTATAGTGCAAAGTTTTCTGCACAGTGCACCAGCACAAAGAGAGAGCAGAAATGCTCCATATATTTGTAACAAGCAATTGCAGTGCAACAGGTCTTACATTTGCTTGAGTTAGAGCTATTGGCGTTGTAAATTCATAACTGGACTTTTCTTGCACATAAATTGGTCAACCCTGTTTCGTAATTTGGTCTTTTCCTACCACATAATTCCAGTGGCCCTGCATATAGGTAAAAAAGCACTTCCATTTACCTTCTTCCTCTACCTGCAAATAAAAATGAAATTGTTGCCATTTAGCATCCTAATTTAAATCTGACATGCTAATTTCAATAGAATACCACTTTCACCACCCCACAATCTGAGTTGCTCACTGGCTAACACAATTCCCCAAAAAAGACACAAGACAGGCACGGAGGAGTAACAAGAGAAATAAATTAGAAGGACACCCAAAAATATGAAGAGTGTTCAAACATTCATAGTGTAACAAGGATGGTAAGTTGGCCTGAATAATGGTCATAATTGCAATAAGGGGAGATTAATAAAACACATACAATTATCATATAAAAACCTTTATCAGAAATAAACTTTTGGCATCCGACTGTAATGCTCAGAACAGCCCCTAGAGGACACTACAATGAAAAGTTGCATTTGTAAGAAACATGGTCATGTAACCCTATTGTAAGCCTCTAGAAGGCATAACCACATGAACAGAAAATATCCGAAAGCAACGCACTGTAACCATATATTTAGCCTCTAGAGGAGATAGTACATTACAAATTTTAAGAGGCAGCATGCCTTCTACAATGAAATTATAAACAAGGCCTTTAAAACACAGTCTACTCCCAGCTACAAAACAAAAGTTACAACCATGAGAGTGCCTAAAAAGACATTGAATGGTGGGAGGAGTTATTATTTTGGGGTCCCCACTAACCTAGTGTGGGGACCTAGAGATGATGTAGACAGAAAAAACACATTGTGATTTGTTGTAGGATCACCACAGGCTGAGTTATAGGCAAAATGTTTTGGAAAAGTAATGCCCTGTAAAGCATTATGGGGTGCCTTTTCATGCCTGCAAATATTGTAGTATGTTGACTAATGCTCAGAACAGCATGGTCATGTAACTATATAATTAGCCCCTAGAGGGCAAAGCTACATGAAAACAGAATGGCAGCTATTAATGCAGTGTAACCATATGTATAGCCCCTATAGGGTGTAGTGTATTACACATTTTAAAAAGAGACTAGCAGGCCTACTGCAATGATATAACAAACAAGGCCCTTAGAACAAATTTACTGCCAGCTGCAAAACAAGAATTCCACCTATGAAAGAACGTAAAAGACCCTCAATGGTTGGAGGGGGTATTATTTTTGGGTCCCCAATAACCTAGTTCCCCACATATTTAATATCTATAAGGGAGCACTTACTACACAAAAATGCAAGACTCACATTTTATTTACTATGAGTGTCATAACAGCACAAGGGTAATTTTCAGTTAAGGGCTGTGTTGTTGCCAAACAGCAACACAGGACTATCGAAGAGAGCATCTTTATTCCCTTATGCACATTTATGCCACTCATACTGTAGGCATCCGCATTTCATACTCTGAAATTCTATTTTTTTCTCTACGTCAAGGTAATCCAGGCAAAAATGTACATTTTATGCGTTAGCATATTCAGTGATTTACCAGCACGTGCTGGTGACATTTTGAAAAAGTGACAGACTTCCCAAATCTGTAATACTTTAAAGAGTGTTTCATTACCAAAAGTTGCGGCTGCATATATAATTTCAGGCCTGCCTGAGGAGAGATTTAGGGGGTCATTCTGACCCTGGCGGTCAGTGTTAAAGCGGCGGCCAACCCGCCAACAGGCTGGCGGCCTAAAAATATGAATTCTGACCCTGGCGTGAACCGCCAACACAGGCCGCCGCTTTAACACTCCGACCACCACGGCGGTACAAACAAACAGCGCGGCGGTCACCGCCAACAGGCAGGCGGCAGACAATGTACCGCCCACCCTATCACGACCCACCAATCCGCCACCTTTTCCGGGGCGGGAGCCCCGCCGATAAAAACACGGCAGAAACAGACATCTCCAATGGAAAACGCTTACCTTGACACACTCCACGCGGAATCGGAACAGCATGGAACCCGAACTCCACATCCTCCCAGCCATTGCCTTCCTGCTCTTCTTCCAGGATCACGAACCTCGCCGCAGACGACAACGGTGAGTACTGCACCTACGACACAGGGGAGGGGGGAGGAGGAAAGGTTACAGGCACACACATACGCCACACACCCACCCCCACCCTCACCCCCACCGAAATACCTACACACCTATGCAGATAAAAAAGTCAGAGTGACACCCCCAAACCCCCCCCAAAAAACAAAGACAAAAGGCAATGAATGTAAAAGTTGAACCATATTATTGCAACAATAAAGTATAGCAACCTTAGCAATATATGAAGAATGAATACACATCTAGAACTCCATCCATACCAGTAGCAAAAGTCCGGCCCAGTCATTCAAAGTCCAAATGTCCGTGGGCCAATGTGCAGCAACACATGGGCAAAGCCCACACACGAGATCGAGTCCATTGGAGAGAACACTGCTGGGGCATCACTAAAATAAAAAGACAGGCACCTCAGGGGGAAGGGAAGGGGTGGCACCTCAGCCACATGAGTCCACGACGCCAGATCCACGAAGGGCCTCCATGCCCACTGTGCCATCCTGGGGAGTGCAAAGCCACAGTCTCACAAGTCTCTACAGTGGGTGGATTGCCCACTGTGGCATCCTGGGGAGTGCAAAGCCACAGTCTCACAAGTCTCTACAATGGGTGGATTGCCCACTGTGGCATCCTGGGGAGTGCAAAGCCACAGTCTCACAAGTCTCTACAGTGGGTGGATTGCCCACTGTGGCATCCTGGGGAGTGCAAAGCCACAGTCCATCAGGTGGATTACAGAGACCACTGGTCATGGAGGAGGCATGGTGGGCAGAGTGCGTCGTGAAGGCCTGCCCGACACAGAACCGGGACTGCCAATGGGCCAGCGGTGCTTGACAGGAAGGGCCCAGCGGAGCGGTGCTTGAGATGAAGGGCCCAGCGGAGCGGTGCTTGACAGGAAGGGCCCAGCGGAGCGGTGCTTGAGATGAAGGGCCCAGCGGAGCGGTGCTTGACAGGAAGGGCCCAGCGGAGCGGTGCTTGAGATGAAGGGCCCAGCGGAGCGGTGCTTGAGATGAAGGGCCCAGCGGAACGGTGCTTGAGATGAAGCACCCAGCGGAGCGGTGCTTGAGATGAAGGGCCCAGCGGAGCAGTGCTTGACAGGAAGGGCCCAGCGGAGCAGTGCTTGACAGGAAGGGCCCAGCGGAGCGGTGCTTGAGATGAAGGGCCCAGCGGAGCGGTGCTTGAGATGAAGGGCCCAGCGGAGCGGTGCTTGAGATGAAGGGCCCAGCGGAGCAGTGCTTGACAGGAAGGGCCCAGCGGAGCGGTGCTTGAGATGAAGGGCCCAGCGGAGCGGTGCTTGACAGGAAGGGCCCAGCGGAGCGGTGCTTGAGATGAAGGGCCCAGCGGAGCGGTGCTTGAGATGAAGGGCCCAGCGGAGCGGTGCTTGACAGGAAGGGCCCAGCGGAGCGGTGCTTAAGATGAAGGGCCCAGCGGAGCGGTGCTTGACAGGAAGGGCCCAGCGGAGCGGTGCTTGACAGGAAGGGCCCAGCGGAGCGGTGCTTGACAGGAAGGGCCCAGCGGAGCGGTGCTTGACAGGAAGGGCCCAGCGGAGCGGTGCTTGAGATGAAGGGCCCAGCGGAGCGGTGCTTGACAGGAAGGGCCCAGCGGAGCAGCTCAGAGACCGCGGTGCCCAGCGGAGCGGTGCTTGAGATGAAGGGCCCAGCGGAGCGGTGCTTGACAGGAATGGCCCAGCGGAGCGGTGCTTGACAGGAATGGCCCTGTTCAGCGGTGCTCCTCACGGCGGGGCCCTGTTCAGCGGTGCTCCTCACGGCGGGGCCCTGTTCAGCGGTTCTGGTCACGGCGGGGCCCTGTTCAGCGGTGCTCCTCACGGCGGGGCCCTGTTCAGCGGTTCTGGTCACGCCGGGGCCCTGTTCAGCGGTGCTTCTCACGGCGGGGCCCTGTTCAGCGGTTCTGGTCACGGCGGGGCCCTGTTCAGCGGTGCTTCTCACGGCGGGGCCATGTTCAGCGGTTCTGGTCACGGCGGGGCCCTGTTCAGCGGTGCTCCTCACGGCGGGGCCCTGTTCAGCGGTTCTGGTCACGGCGGGGCCCTGTTCAGCGGTGCTCATCACGGCGGGGCCCTGTTCAGCGGTTCTGGTCACGGCGGTGCCCTGTTCAGCGGTGCTTCTCACGGCGGTGCCCTGTTCAGCGGTGCTTCTCACGGCGGGGCCCTGTTCAGCGGTGCCTGTCTTGTGTTTCCAGTGAACCACACCTGGCCAATACTTGCCGCTCAGTCTGCATCGGACCTTTCCGTTGCAGGGCCCTCCTGTGATGGAGTCCTGGGGCCCTGGCTCTCCTTCGATACCCCCGGAATGGGGCTGGTGGGGCCCTCATGGCCAGGTCGGCTGCTCCCTGCCTTTTGCTCCTTGCTGCCCTTGCCCTCCTTGGCAGACTGTCCGTGGCCCTTGGCTCCATTACCCGATGTGGCAGGTGACGGTGCAAGGCTACCCTCCTTGGGGGCAAGCGTATCAGGCCTGTCGCGCCTGCCCTTCAGTTTTTTGGTCCTCTTCCCAGGGGGGGGGGGCTGGCTGTGCCTTTGCTGCTGGACGATGTCCCAGCCCAAGGAAAGGGTGGACTCCAAAAACCAGGCACAACGTTCTTTGGAGTTGCTGGGCTGGTGGTGGCTGAGGTGTTTGTGGAACTCTTACGGGATGGAGGGGGTGGGTCAGGTGAGGAAAAGAGGTCCACTTTAGAGAGGAAAATTTTCTTTGGAGCCATGGGAAGGGTGGCTGGAGTGGGTATGGGAGTGGAGGAAGAGGATGTGGTTGTAGGAGAGTCAATTGTGCTGTCTTTGGGTGCAGGTGCTTGGGCAGGAGGCTGACGTGAGGTGGATGGCTGTTGTTTGGGTGCCTGCCTGCGTTTGTGTGGTTGGGAAGCGGGGGTGACAGACACACTGGGAGAGGACACAGGGGACGTGTACATGGCAGTGGGGGTGGTGACTGCACGTGTGCGGACTGGTGTGGAGGGTGTGATGGTGATGGGTGCAATGGCTGATGGTGGTGTGCTTGCAGGTGTGTGTGGAGACGTCACAGGGAGGGAGGAGGGAGACGAGGAGGTGGGGGACACAGAGGAGGTAGTGGCTGTTGGCATGTCTGCATCTGGATGTTGCTTGGGTGAATGCTTGTGTGTCCTGTGGTGCTTATGTCTGGATGAGCTGCCATTGGGTGTTGAGGTGTGTGCAGGCTGGTCTGTAGGTGTGGACGGGATAGGCAGAGGAACAGGGGAGTGGGACTGAGTGGAGGGAGTCAGAAGAGGGAGGCTGGAGACAGGGACAATCGCTGCCGTCAGTGCTGAGGCCAGAGCGTTGAACGATCGTTGATGGGCAGCCTGACCCGAATGAAGGCCCTCCAGGTATGCATTGCTTTGATGCACCTCCCTCTCCACACCCTGGGTGGCATTCAAAAGGGTAGACTGCCCAACAATGATGGTCCTCAGGAGGTCAATGACCTCCTCACTGAGGGCAGCAGGGGTGACTGGGGCAGGGCCTGAGGTGCCTGGGGCGAAGGAGATGGCTGGCTTCCTGGCCTTGCGGGCACAGGCCGAAGGCCGAGGGGCTGCTGGGAGGGCGGAGCTGGTGCGCTGGGTGGCAGCTGTACCTGTAGGATCGGTGGGCACGGATGTTGCCGCCACCGCAAGGGAGCTCCCTTCCGAGGACGTGTCGGTGTCGCTGACGTCTCCACGGGTCCCCGTGGTGGAGCCCCCCTCGCCCTCCGTCTCACTGGTCATGTCGGAGTCCGTTGCATGGCCCTCCGGGGCCATGTGAGATGCAGCTCCCTCTTGCGCCGATGCCACTTCTCCTCCGCCTGATGATGCTAATGCACACATTCACAGTAAAACAAAGAAAATGGGGGGGGGTGGAAAACATAAAGACAAGTTGAGTGCATGCATTGGGGACACCGTTGGCGGAGAGGACAGACACAGAAGCCCCCTGCACTACGCTGCGCACTTGGGGTACACTACTCATTCACTGGGACATGCCCTACAAGCCTATGGGCGACAACTGCCCACACGGTATACACTGGTCCATGAATCGGGTTACTAGGCACCCTACAGAGGTGGGGGGCGGGGGCACAGGACCATACTTCACGGACGGGCCTATCCTACAGAAATCGCCTTGGCCTAGGGATACCCACAGCCCTCCTCCCCCACCCAGGCACCTCCACTGCGCGCAAAATAGCTGAATGTGCTGGTACTCACCCCCTTGTGTCTGCTGTGATGTCCTCAAGCGCCATTCTAAATCGGGGTAGGCCACCGCCAGGATCCGGGACATCAGGGGGGTCAAGGTACGACTGGCACCCCTCCTAGGTTGGGAGGCCATCCCCAGCAGAGCCTCCGCGGTCTTCCTGCTCCCGCGGCAGATGTCCTCCCACCTCTTGCGGCAGTGGGTGCCCCTTCTGGTGTGGACCCCAGGGCCCGGACGTCCTTGGCGATGGCACGCCAAATGTCATTCTTCTGATGGGCGCTGACCTATGTGACATGTACAGGGGGGGAAGAGAAACATCATCACTTTTCTGCATGCTCGATGTGAGTGGCCCCCCCTCCCCAACCTTGCCATGTGGCACATGCTTTCATCTGTCGTGCCATGCATTTGTCATTCGCTGCCCTCCCCTCCATCGTACATCCTCCCCACTCATCCCAGGCATTGGGCACTATGCATTGCCCCCCGTGTACTCACCTGTTGGTCTGGAGGCCCGTAGAGTAGCGCATACTGGGGGAGGACCCCGTCCACGAGCTTCTCCAACTCCTCGGAACTGAAGGCGGGGGCCCTTTCCCCAGTCGCAGCAGCCATTGTCACTTCCAGACCGAGGTCACAGCAGCACTTGCAGTATAGGTCCTCTCCTGTGGATGCTCAGGTCTCGTGTGATCAAGCCGAGAGAAAATGGCGGTTACGGCCGCGGCGGTGCGTGCCGCGGTGGTGCGTACCGCGACCGCCGGCGCTCACCGCCATTGGCTCCTGAAACCCATAGGGTTCAATGTTGTCTAATGCGGCTTTGCGCCGCGGACTGCGACCGCCTACCGCCACGGTGTGCCACGCTTGCGCAATGACCTCACTTCACATTGTCACACTTCACAGGTCAGGCAGCCGCCATTTCAAGGGCCCACATGGCTTCATTCCTACTGCGTCACACATGGCTAGGCCTTGCACCGACATTCATACTAGCCATTCAATCCCGAGAGATTCGTGTACTGGGCATGCTGTGGGCACTTACCTGTGGGTTGCTTGACTCTGTGCTCCATGTTGTCCTTCCTAGGCATCGTCCGCTGGGACTTGCGAGGAGACGGAGGAATCTTCCCGTGTACAGACCGCTGGTGGACCTGTCAACAATGGAAGAAAGACACGTCATACTCACCTACAGACTCAACCGTGCCACTATACAGGAACTGTGTGCCCAGCTGCAGCCAGACCTGATGTCACCCATCTGCCAACCCACAGGGATTCCGCCTCTAGTGCAGGTACTGTCAGTACTGCATTTTTTGGCAAGTGGATCATTTCAAACTACCGTGGCCATTTCATCTGGGATGTCTCAGCCTATGTTTTCAAAGGTTTTGTCCAGAGTGTTGTCTGCCCTGATGAAATACATGCGGAGCTACATCATTTTCCCTGAGGTGGGTGACTTGCCTACAGTGAAGGGTGATTTCTATGCCCTTGGACACATTCCCAATATCATTGGTGCCATTGATGGTACCCATGTGGTTTGGTTCCCCCAAAAGACGATGAACAGGTGTACATGAACCGTAAAAATTATCATTCGATGAATGTCCAGGTGGTCTGTTTGGCTGACCAGTACATCTCCCATTTAAATGCCAAGTTCCCAGGGTCAGTGCATGACGCGTACATCATGCGAAATAGCAGCATCCCTTATGTGATGGAACAGCTACAGAGACACCGTGTGTGGCTAATTGGTGACTCTGGTTACCCAAACCTGCCTTGGCTATTGACCCCAGTGAGGAATCCCAGGACCAGGGCAGAGGAACGGTACAATGAGGCCCATGGGCGGACTAGGAGGGTGATTGAGCGGACCTTCGGCCTCCTGAAGGCCAGGTTTAGGTGCCTGCATATGACTGGTGGATCCCTAATGTACTCACCAAGGAAGGTGTGTCATATCATCGTGGCCTGCTGCATGCTTCACAACCTGGCTTTGCGACGCCAGGTGCCTTTCCTACAGGAGGATGGTCCAGATGGTGGTGTTGTGGCCGCTGTGGAGCCTGCGGAGAGTGAAGAGGAGGAAGACGAAGAGGACGACACAGACAACAGGGACAGAGTGATACTGCAGTATTTCCAGTGACACACAGGTAATAATCTACTCCTGCATTGTATTATATCTGTAACTGAAGTGGCTCTCTACTGTCTGACCTTTCACCCCAATGTAAGGTAACTTAGTTGTGTATATCACTTCCTATTTCAGTGATCTGATCCCCACGGAGTGCCCTCTGTTTTTTTTCCCCATGGACTACCGCTGTGTGACACTGGTATGTTGTCATCACAATGTAACTAGAAATGTTTTGTTGGTTATATCGAATACATTTGGTTTAAATAAACAGATAGCAGAATCCAGTTGGTTAATGTGCAATAATTGTGTTTATTAAAGTTTTAAAATAGGTGTATAGTTCAAACAGGGTGATGGTGGAGGCATGTCCATGGCAGTGTCCAGACTGTCGTTCCTACAGGTCCATTGTCCATATGCCTGTGGAAGGTGGAGCAGGGGCAGTTCAAGGTTGGACAGGGTAAACAAGGGGGACAGTGGGATGACATCCGGGGGTTTCCGTGCATGGCGGGGGTCTTGACATCCTACTCTGTCTTCTTCCTCGATCTCAGGCCTTTCTTGCGGGGTGGTTCTTGTTCTGCAGGGGGTGGCGTCCGGGAGGGACGTTGCTGTTGTGTCGGGCCTCCTGACCACTAGCGCCGGCAGAGGTGGTGGGCTGTTCTTCCTCCATGCTAGTGGCAGGGGCCCTTTGGGGGGCCACATGGTCCCGCAATGTGGTGACAATCTGGTTGAGTGCCACCACGATTGTACCCATTGCGGAACTGATGCTACGCAGTTCTTCCCGGAATCCCATGTACTGGCCCTCCTGCATGGCCTGGATCTCCTGGAACCTGGCCAGGACCGTCGCCATCGTCTCTTGGGAGTGGTGGTACGCTCCCATGATGGTGGTGAGGGCCTCTTGGACAGTGGGTTCCCTAGGCCTGTCCTCCCTCTGTCGCGCAGCAGCCCTCCCAGTTCCTCTTTGTTCCTGGGCCTCTGTCCCCTGGACGGTGTGCCCACTACCAGTGCCCCCAGGTCCCTGTTGTTGTTGGGGTTGTGGGTTACCCTGGGTGCCCTGTACTGGTAGACACACCGCTGCTTGACCTGTCCTGGAGACAGAAGCATGGGCCCGCTGGGTGGGTGCTGTGCTGGTGTTTCCTGAGGGGGGTAGGTCTGCTGTGGCCTGGGGCTGACTGAGGGTAACCGACTGTCCAGAGGTCCCCGATGGTCCGGGCTGGTCATCAGGTTCTAGGTCGACAGAGCTGCTGTCATCACTGGGGGCCTGTTCTGGGGGTGGGATGGACAAATCTGGACCCTCCTGGCCGGTGTGTTGGCGTTCGGGCCCTGCAGGGGTAAAAGAATATGGTTATTGATTTTGTGTGTGCTGTGGCGTGCAAATTGTGGGTGCCCTTGTCCCCCAGTGCTGGCAGTCCCATGTGGGAGGAGTTGTGAGGGTGGTTTGTGGGTGGGGACGGGTATGTGCAGTGGTCATGCTTAGGTGATGGGTGTCCATGGTTTGTGTTGGCATTCAGGGGTTTGGGTTGGGTTGGGTGGGTTGTGCTGGTGAGACATTAACAGGGAGTATGTGTGCTGGGGGGTTAGGGGTGAGGGTGGGGGTGTGGGTTGGCATGCTGGTGGTTGGGGGGGTGAAGTAGTTGAGATTAGACTTACCAGAGTCCATTCCTCCGCCTACTCCAGCGAGGCCCTCAGGATGCAGGATGTTCAAGACCTCTTGCTCCCATGCTGTGAATTCTGGTGGAGTGGGTGGGGGTCCGCCACCAGTCTTCTGCACAGCGATGTTGTGTCTTGACACCATCGACCGCACCTTCCCCCGTAGGTCGTTCCAGCGCTTTCGGATGTCTTCCCGATTTTTGGGATGCTGTCCCACAGCGTTGACCCTGTCGACGATCCTTTGCCATAGCTCCGCCTTCCTGGCTATTGTGGTGTGCTGCACCTGTGTGCCGAAGAGCTGGGGCTCTACCCTGATTATTTCCTCCACCATGACCCTGAGCTCTTGGTCCGTGAACCTGGGGTGTCTTTGGGGTGCCATGGGGTGGTGTGGATGAGGTGTGGGGTGGTGTTTGTGGTGATGAGTGTGGTGGTGTGTGGTGTTTTATGCGTAGATGTGGTGTGGGTGATGATGTTGGGTTCCTGTGTGTGTTGTGGTTTGCGTTCCCTGTGCTCTCTCTCTGTGTATTGCGCCTTGTCTCTGAATTTCGATTTGTGGGGGTTTGTGGGTGATGTGGGTGTGTGTTTTATATGGTGATGGGTGTGTGGGTGTGGTGTGTGTATGTGTATCAGGTGTGTGTATTTCAAAATGGCCAATGTGGCTGTGTTTTGTAAATGTGGGTGTATTTTGAGCGCGGCGGTGTGTACCGCCAATGGGATACCGCGGTTGAAAGACCACCGCGTGGATTCGTGGGTCGTAATGGCATGGGCGTGTTTGTGTTGGCGTGACGGTGGAGGTTTGGTCATCTCCAGTTTATCGCTGACCGCTGATGAGGCGGGCTTCAGTGGATGTCGGGTTTTTGGCGGTTTGGCAGTTGTGGGTCAGAATGACCGTGGCGGTTTACCGCGGCCGCGGCGGTATGATGGCGGTCTTCTGACCGGTGGTAAGAGCCTTTCACCGCCAGGGTCAGAATGACCCCCTAAGTCATTATGTATTCCCCTCATGATTTAGGATTGGAGTGCTGATAAATAACATAGATCAGAGTATGCTGCACCATTGTGTAGTTTTGTTAAAGAACTGTGTGATTTTACTTGCAGACTCATAACTTCTAGCCTACATTTCATTACTGTAGGAGGCTGTCGCTCTATATAGTGTACAAAAATGATGTGCACTGTGCAGAGAGTCTAGGCAACTCCACCTTGGCACCCAAAGGTATTAAGCAGACCACCTAATGCTCTATTTTTAGTGGTAGCTTGACTGAGCAGTTAGGCTAAACTTTGAGATGTGCTCAGCATATGTTGTACTCGCAGCAACAATAAATGTGGACACACACTCAAAAGAATAACTTGAGACCAATTTACAAAGATAGTTCCTATTTTATAACATTTTTAAGACAACGATCATCAAAATCGGGTTAGTACTTTTTAAATTATGATTTTTCAAAGTTTAGAAAAAATAGACTTTTTGTGCATCATTACCATAGTACTCAATAGGGGAAAACATTAAAATGCATTATAAAATCAGGAAATGCTCTCACAAGTGCCACCTTCTCTTTTTAGGTTGAGGTCGTTAAGATGTCCTGTGGGCCAGCTAAAGAAGTTCAGGCAGTTTCAGGTTCAAGCAGGAGCAATGGCTAAAAGTCTTGGAGCTGGTGCAGAATGGGCAAGGGGACCAATGGGAAACACACTACACAGGTGGACTTAAAGGTAGGTCCAGTGGGTCCCTTCAGACTGTAGAGGTTGCAAGGGATTAATAACCCCTAGAGCACAGCTGGTTTTCTGTTGCAGGGCCCAGGGAGGCCGGGTGCAGTGCAGATAGGTCAGCCCAGGGCTGCGCATCAATGAGCCTTTGGAGCCAGGTGCAGGACAATTTGAGGGGGGATTGCAGATCAGCAGGGCCACTCTGGAGGTGGTTCTTGGGTGTTCTAAAGTCCCTTGGGTGGTTCTTACTTCTGGTCCTCTGAGAGTCCAGAGTGGACTTTTCTTTTGGGTGTTGGTGGTCCAGTACCCCGGGCAATGGCACATCTCAGCCACTGGAGCTTACAATGCTCCCAAACTTGGTACACTGGCAGTACTTGTCCTTGGGCCTGTTGGGTAATATTTGGTCTGGCTGCTTTGTCTGGTTCATTGGTCAGTGACCGGTCAATGAACTAGACTTGATTGGTTCTTGCTTGCTGGGTGCATCGAGTGATACCTTCACTTTGGAGAGAGATTCTAGGAAATTTTTCGAAGGTTGGACGTCCTCTGGAGGGATGTTCTTGGCAAGTTCTAGAAGGTTGGAGGTCCTCTGTTGTTTCTTAGAGTCTGTCTGATGTCCAGTCGACACCTCAGCAGTGATTGTCAAGTCCTGAGTGCAGCAGGCATGGTTTGCGCCTTTTACTTCTTGCAGCAGGACTTCTATTCTCGAGCCTTGGGTCTTCCTTGTTGATGGTCTTCTTGTGTCCATTGCATCTGATCTACAAGTCTAGGGATGACCACTAAATACAGCATTTAGTGGGTGTTAAGGGGAGTACCTGGTAGCGGCCAATGGGCCACATACCTTAGGGTGGCTGCACCCATTATGTGACCACTCCCTGTGGTAAGAGGTCACATCCCTAACCCTGATAGGCTATTTTCCTGCTATTCAAGATGGAAGAAAATGAAATGGAGAAGTTGCCTCGCCTGCCACACCTGGGGGATGGTGCAGGCTGGGGGTGGTCACTCTTCCCACTCTGGCTGAGTTTTTCCACTGGTTTTCATGCTCAAAGTGGGGGAAGAACCATTGGATGGCCATCTGCTGCTAGCAGCAGATTCAGCGGTCAGATTACAAAGGCAATAAAGCCTTTGAAGCTGACCGTTTAGCCTGGGTGCCTTCCTGGGGGAGGAGGTGTAACACTTCCAACCAGGAAAGGCTTTGTGTTCTGGTTCCTGAGAGCAGAGGCTCTTGTCCCAGGAATCTAGATTTGTGTCTGGTGGTGACAGGCTTGTAAAAAACAGTCAGCAATCATGCCAGGGCTTTTAGGTTTTTGCATGGGTCACCTTTAAGGTGCCCCTGGGTACATGTTATGATAAATTCAACACAGGCATCAATGTGGGTTTATTATTCTGAGTTGTTGGATACAAAACAACCAAGTATTCAGAGAGTCCATCATGTAGATGGGGAACTCATAATGACCAGTGTGCAGCACATGTATTTGCTATGGCTTCCCTGTACACTTACTATGTGCTGGGGTATTGTACAGACACAGTGGGGACATATTTGCTCATGCAAACATATGCCCTCACATGAATTATAGTGTACCCTGCCCTAGGGCTGTAAGGCCTGCGAGAGGGGTGACTTACCTGCAGTGCATGCAGAGTTAGTGGACAGGTCACTGATGGTGAGTGCCATGTTGAGTTTGCAACTTTTAAATACGCCCTGTCATGCACTTGCAGTGACAGTGTGCCTTAGGCTTATATGGGGCCTCTCAGAGTGTCACAATTGGAACCTCAGCTCTGGGGAGCCCTCTTCAGTACCTGTGCTCTGAGTACTAGGGCTAAAATTTACTAGGGACGTACAAGGGTGGCTGAAGTGTCAATACATAGTACAGTTTTGGGGAAAGAGATCTGGCCCTGGGAACCTGTTTAGCAGGGGTCTAGGGCACTTACAGTTGAAACCACATTATTTTCCAGGAAAAAAGTGGGGGGGCTTACCATGCAAAAAGAGGCCCTTTCTCTCAATTACTACTTGCTTTTCTCTACAAAGTCAAACCCTTCCACCCTTATATGAACTTCAAGGCCCTCATCTTGTCAAACATCCACACACTACTCTCTGGTCTACGAGTGTCCTCAGAGCCATGCAGTGGCACAACTAAGCACCAACCAAGAAAGGTCAAGAAAGTTGAAAGATTTGCGTAGTTCCCTCTCCCTGACAGAATTCACTTCAACATTGTTTAGTGATTAGAAAGTATATCAGTCAATTGACTAGATTTGACTATTTTCCATCTCAAATCAGTGTGTCTGGTGGTGTGCAAAGTACATGAACCTCCACCATCACATAACCACCTAAGGCCAGAAAGGTTGAAAATCCCCAAAAAGCCTAAAAAGGTATGCAATAACTGGCTAACTCAACGTATGAACCTAGGGTCTGTAATCACAGCACTTTACTTCTCCCTTTCAGTGGTGTCTCAAAACCCACCATTGTGCAAGCTCCTTAATGTCCTAACTTGTTTACCTATCGTCCCCTGCCTCACCCTAATGTAATGTGGTGTTTATTCTGTATTTGAGTGCATTTAGTGAGTTATCACTTGAAGGTCTCTCTCTCTCTGCCTCTTTTTCTCTCTCTCTCTCCTCCACCCCCAATGTTGGCTAAATATGCACTTGCTATGGACTATATTCTACTAACCAATGTGGTGCTCTATAACTATTCACAATTAAATAGATATCAATAAGTAATAAATAAATCGTACATCAAGGTGAAAACACCTAATTGGTTATTGTGGAAATACGTTTTAGTGATCCAAAACTCTTAATAGGTGCTTGTCATGCACACTCTACACCAACTTCTCCCCGGATGGTTGCCTGCTCCTATGTGTCTCAGGTTACAGTAGCATCCTATACAGAATCAGAAACAAATATTCCAAGACAAAACAATTTGGCAAAGTCCAGCACATCTAAACAAAATTGACATTATGTTTTTGGTTAGTGCTCAATAGTTGGCAAATATCTCTAATATCCTTGGGGTGCAGTTGAATTAGAGCCAACTAGTATATCAGGGGCAGTGGATAAAAGATGTAATATACTTCTGTAGATTTCATTCCACAGATAGATAGTGTCTACCTTCTGACAGGATTTATCATGATCATCCTCCAGGCCCTGCTTTACATAAGCTCTCAAGTGTTTGTAGGCCTTTGCCTATATATTGCCAGAGTCTGGATTTTGTATGTCCTACCTGAAGGTGTTCTAGGTTTCCTTCCTTAGTCTCTATCCCTACAGTCTGCATAGCAGTTAAAAGGGAAAATAGTTGGATACTGTCAGAGCTGTCAGTCTTATAGTGGTCTTCCCCCAAGCGTTTTCCTGCTTTGACACATTTTTGCTGATTTGTTTTTAATGGCATTGGGACTCGGGGCCCTTTACCACTGGTCACCAGTGCTAAAGTGCATGTGCTCACTATCCTAAACACATCTTAATATTGGTGTATCCAAAACTGCCCTATTTAATTTACTTGCAAGGCCCTAGTAAAGTGCACTACAGTGCCCAGGGACTGTAAATTAAATGATAGTAGTTGGCCTGCAGCACTGATTGTGCAACCCACTTAAGTAGCCCTTTAAAAATATCTCCGGCCTGCCATTGCGGAGCCTGTATGTGCAGCTTACACTGCTATGTTGACTTGCCTTTGAACCCCACCCTTGCTAAGCTTTAAACTCCTCTTTTATCACATATACATGACACCTAAGGCAGGCACTAGGTATCCCATGGGACAGGGTGTGATGTAATTAAAAGGCAAGACATACACCCTTATGTTTTACATATCCTCGTACTGACATGTAATTTGTCTTTCACTACTGTGAGGCCTAGCTCTCTCATAGGACAACATTGGGAATTCCTAATTACATTTAATAAAGTGCAATGCCTTATTGATAAGTAGTAGACCTGTCATTGTTTATTATCTATGAAATTTTAATGATGAATGATTTTTAATGGTAAAGTTGAATTTACTATTCCAATTTTGAAAATGCTATTTTTAGAAAATTGGCATTTTCCTGTTCTTAGCACTATGTGCTTGCAGCCTATCGCCAATACATGTCTTGGCTGGGTTGAAAGCTGGTTACCTGCATTTCCTCTAGGCAGCCTCACACAAAGGAAGGGTAGGTGTGACTGAGTTGCCATCTGCATGTTGATGGGCCATGCTGGGCAGAATGGGAGGGAGGAGCTGACACTTACATCTGAACAGATATTGCCCACACAAAAGACTTCTTAACCTCCTGTAGTGGGTCTTATTGTGGGCAGGAAGGAGGACCTCTGTGCACTTCGGAGACCCATCTTTGAAGTCACACCCACTTCAAAGGTACAGCTGGGTAGAAGAACTGGGCACCTGACCCTAACAAATCAGTACACTTCTGGACCTGTAGATAATCTGCCGGGAAAAGGACTGTTGTGATGCTGAAGGAATGCTACACTGCTGACTCCTGCTCTGGAAGAAATGCTTTTCGGCTGTGCAGATCTGCCTGCTTCCCTCTCTGCCTGGGTAAGAAGGACTGGAGCTATACAAGTTGAACGCAGAGTGACTCCAAGGGGGCTTATTTGCTTGCCTCCTATTTTGAAGTCTCACAGACATCGAAGTCTTCCAACATCTCTACACCAGCACCTGGACTCTGCCAACTGTGAGTCCTCCCTGCCAAGTGGGGCCAATCCAGTCCTAGGTCCTTGGAAGTGGGTTTCCTTGTGCTGCACCAACATAATCCACACATTGGCCCCCTTGCGCCGGACAGAACTGACGCATTTCCTTTGACAACAATGCATTGCTGCTCAAGGACTTTGCATCGCTGGCTGTGCATCAATGATGATGCATTGCTTCATCACCGAAGGACTCACAAATGAGGCATCCCCAACTGCACGGAATAAAACCAATACATCACTTGTGCATCACATCTTCAACCCCTTACATAAGGTCTTCGACGTAGATGCACCCTCCATCAAAAGGTACTTTTGCAGCGGGACAAGGTTGGTCCCTGTATTTAAATGGCGCTCCATCGTGGTCAGTTTGAAAAAAGTTTTGGCCTTAGTCTAGTGTGACCAGATATCCCCAGTTGGTGCTTTAAGCTTTTAAGCACTATATTGCTGCAGGTCCAGGGATGACGTGTAAAAATTCATATCTCAACTGGACTTTTGTTATTTTGGTCTTGTTGTATTCATAACTTTGTGTGGAGTCTATTTGTGGTGTTTTCCCCATGTTACTGATTTAAGTATTACACAAATATTCTACACATAGCCTCCTAAGTTAAGCCTCCCCGCTCTGTGCCAAGCTACCGGAGGGTGAGCACAGGTTAATTTATGGTGTGTAACTGACTTACTCTGACTAGGATTATGGTCCTTACTTGGACAGGGTACATACTTCTGCCAACTAGAGGCCCAAAATCTAAACGATATATATTGGTAAAAGAACTGTTATGACAACAGGAATAGGCGCTTTGGTGGATGACACCATCAGAGGACAGCACTCATAGCACAATAAAAAAGCTTGTCTTATTGTGGGCTGAAATCTCTAACAGCTTACATGCTTAAACCACAAAAGGCTGACTGATACAAAGCAGGATGATCCTGCTATCCCTGCCTTTTCAAGTCAGTCCCACTGTTTGAAGGGATACTCAATGGTCTATCTGAGACATCACACTCAATCTCTGTTTGGCCACACTATCAAGAAGTGGGACTAGTGGTACTGGTACCATAAAGGGACTTGATTATCAGTCCCCCTGTACCAGATTGTCATGTACTATTGGAAAGTGGAATATTGGTAAGGGCAGGTAAGTACCTACACTTAGAAATAGGCCACAAACTGACAGCATGGGAAAAGCAAGTCTTGGTAATCCTGCATCCTGAGGGACTCACTGGAGTAGCGGGGGCACTGGACACTGGTGAGTCAACATTTACTACCTATCACCCCCCCATGCCTGCATGCCATCTCGACCCCTCACTCTGACTCCAATCACCCCAGTCCAACCCACACAGTGAACCACCCCAATTAATAAACCTAAATGCCAAGCCCTGCATGCCATACCCACTGCCTTTCCAGCCCTGTAGGTACATCCATCAGCAATGCATGCACAGCAAGCAGAACTAACAATCCCACAATCCATCACAATACACAAATGTGGCAGGGCAACAGCAATAATATAGGCAAAGTTAGTGATGCAAAATATGTCATAATACACCACTTACATCCTCACAGGTGCCCCAGCCAATCTCAGTGGCGAGGAAGTGCCACGGCTATCCAGTCCCCCACCAGAAGATGCCCCCAGTGAAAACAGCAACTCTGGAGCTCTGGACCTGGATGAACTCCCTGGCCCATCAGGGACCACTGGCCAGTCAGCTACCCCAGCCCACATCCAGTCCACCACAGAGCTTCCTCCTCAGAATCATCCAACACCACAGGAGCCACCCAACGTCCCCAGACCTCTGTCCCCAGGACATGTCAATCAGTAATGTGCCCACCTGTACAGGACCCCAATCTACACCTCACGGGCAAAACAATGAGGGTCTTGGCATCAGTGGCAGTGGACGTACCATTCATGGGACTCTGGCACAGGGGGCCAGGGACAGTCGGAGGACAGCTGTGCACCAGGGGGAGTACAGTCTCAGGCAATCAAATGCCCAGGAGCCACTCACTAATGTCATGGGGACTTACCAAAACAGACAGACACCAGAGACAGTTGCCAAGACCACCACCAGGAAATGAGACCCTCCTGAATGCCCCCCTTGTGTTCCAATATGTCACCTTGTCCACCTTGATCTGCCATTTCTCCCCTTCATATGGCCCCTTGTACACTGAACCTGTGCTGCAAACAGACTGGCACACTACACTGGACAATTCCCAACCATTACCCCACTCTATTGCACTTTGCATTGTATACACATTTTTAATAAACACCCTTGGACACAACTTGAGTAATAGTGCTTATTTGAAGGTAATTTACAATGTATAGAACTGTAATGAACTGCATGTTCCTGTGTAAATGTCCAGTAATATGTTGACAAACGTGTCTCAGTAGTATGTACACATCACAGCATTACACAGTTGTAACCACAGCAACATCTGCAATAAGGGAAGGCATAGGTGACAGCCAGGTGGGATGCAAATGTAATGAATAGCATTATGCTATAGCCACACAGCACAACACTGAAATGGAGAAATGTTTAGTTCACAGTCTTACCTGAGTGCCATTGGAAGTACCGCTGGATCAAATGTGTCCTGTTGTCCACATCCTCCTCCTCTTCCTCCTCCTCACTGTCCTCAGTGTCCACAGCTGCATTGTCACCCCCTCCTCCTGCACATAGGGCACATGCCATCTGAAGGCCAAATTGTGCACACACAACAACAATCCTACAGACCTTCTCAGGGGAGTAGCATAGGGATCCACCTGTCAGATGGAGGCACCCAAACCTAGCCTTCAGGAGCCCGAAGGTCTCAACAATCCTACTGGTACACCCATGAGCATTATTGTACCTATTCTCAGCCCCTGTTCTTGGATTCCTAACAGGAATCAGGAGCCAAGGCAGGTTGGGTAGCCAGAATCACCTGAAAGAAGTGAGGGACACACATTAGACCTGTACAATGGCATGGGGTATGATTCCTGAAGGCATACACTGACATACATTGGGTGGGGACTCAGGATTACCTATAAGCCACACTCCGTGCCTCTGTAGTTGTGCAATCAGCTGTGGGACACTGCTATTCCTTAGGACAAAGGCATCATGCACCAACCTAGGATACTTGGCAGTGACATGGGAGATGTACTGATCAGCAAGGCACACCATCTGGACATTGAGTGAGTGGAAATTCTTCCAATTCCTGTACACATGTTCATTGCCCCCGGGGGTGACTAAGGCAATATGGGTCCCGTCAATGGCCCCAATTACATGTGCTATATGTCCCATTGCATGGAATCCAGCCGCTCACAGTGGGTAAATCATCGACCTCAGGGAATGAGATGTAGCTGCACATGTGTTTGAGCAAGGCTGCCAAAACCCTTGCAAGCACAATAGAGAAGATTGGCTGTGACATTCCTTCAGCCAAGCCCACTGTCACCTGGAAAGAGCCAGTTGCCAGGAAATGGAGCACTGAAAGTACCTGCACAAGAGGGGGTATTACTGTTGTGCAATGGATAGAAGGTAGCAGATCAGGCTCCAATTGTGAACACAGCTCTGTGATTGGGCCCTGTCCAGACGATAGGTGAGTATGATGTGCCTGTCCTCCAATGTAGCCAAGTCCACATTGGCTAGCATGGCCCTCTATGAAGCATAGGAACCAATGATGATCAACACCAGCAGTGACGGTGTTCACTGCCGTGGACTTGACCACCATTTTATTTCAACCACTTCACTTGATTCCTGACTTTCCATATGACGACATTTCCACCGCGTGTGCTGCTGTGACCTGTGTCTGGAACCTGCTGTGGCATGTGCAACTGGGGAAAGGGGTCCAGCCTTCAAGTCAGAGGAGTTGGAGAGGCTTGTGGATGGGTACGTTGCATGCGACATGGCTGTATGGAGATGTGTGTGTGCTGGCAGTGTGTCATTTGGGGGGTATGGCTGGTGCTAGTGTTAATGCAGGGGTAGGTGTCATGTGTGTGACATGCTGGATGGTCTGGCTCATGGTGTCCCACTGTTTGAGTTTCCTCTGCAGGTCAGCGCCAATCAGAAGAAGGGGTTGTGGAGTGCCGTCACCAAGGAAGTGCAAACCCTGGGGGTCTATAGCAGGCAGAGCAGCCACTGCAGGAAACGATGGGAGGACCTGAGATGCTGGGCCCGAAGACCGCGGAGACCCAGCTGGGGACGGCCTCCCAATGAGGGAGGGGTGTCCGTCAGAACCTGACCCCCCTGATGGCCTGCATACTGGCGGTGGCCTACCCTGAGCTGGATGGGCGCTTGAGGGCATCACAGCAGCCACAAGAGGGTGAGTACAGTGTGTTTGACAACCATCTCTGTTGCCTGGCATGGGATTTGGGTGCACAGTACTAGTCAGTGGATGCCCCAATATGCCAGTTTAGACATTGCTGCGTGGTCCAGCTTAGGTTAATAGGGTGAAATACATGTTTTTGATAGCTAGGTAGCTGGCTTTCAATGACAAACTGGGCTTACTTGTACCCAGTGGGTGTGTAGCTGGACGTGTTTGGCTCCTACCTGCAGTGGTACTTAGTCAATGGTATGCCGGTATGGTCCATACTGCCCATTCTCAGTCTCAGTGTGTGTCCAGCCTTCAAGTCAGAGGAGTTGAAGAGGCTTGTGGATGGGTACGTTGCATGCGACATGGCTGTATGGAGATGTGTGTGTGCTGGCAGTGTGTCATTTGGGGGGTATGGCTGGGTGTAGTGTTAATGCAGGGGTAGGTGTCATGTGTGTGACATGCTGGATGGTCTGGCTCATGGTGTCCCACTGTTTGTGTTTCCTCTGCAGGTCAGCCCCAATCAGAAGAAGGGGTTGTGGAGTGCCGTCACCAAGGACGTGCAAACCCTGGGGGTCTATAGCAGGCAGAGCAGCCACTGCAGGAAACGATGGGAGGACCTGAGATGCTGGGCCCGAAGACCGCGGAGGCCCAGCTGGGGACGGCCTCCTAATGAGGGAGGGGTGTCTGTCAGAACCTGACCGCCCTGATGGCCCGCATACTGGCGGTGGCCTACCCAGAGCTGGATGGGTGCTTGAGGGCATCACAGCAGCCACAAGAGGGTGAGTACAGTGTGTTTGACAACCATCTCTGTTGCCTGGCATGGGATTTGGGTGCACAGTACTAGTCAGTGGATGCCCCAATATGCCAGTTTAGACATCGCTGCGTGGTACAGCTTAGGTTAATAGGGTGAAATACATGTTTTTGATAGCTAGGTAGCTGGCTTTCAATGACAAACTGGGCTTACTTGTACCCAGTGGGTGTGTAGCTGGATGTGTTTGGCTCCTACCTGCAGTGGTACTTAGTCAATGGTATGCCGGTATGGTCCATACTGCCCATTCTCAGTCTCAGTGTGTGACAGTGATGTGTATGCCATCTGTACTGTTGGTGCTGTGATTGACCTTGTGCTCCCTTTCTTTCTCCCCCCTTCTCCTTCTGTCATCCTGTCCATGTATGCATTAGCATCATCTGGCAAAGGAGCAGGGGCACCAGTGAGTGAAGGAACTGCAGCCCACGGGACCCAGGAGGCAGAGTCTCCTGACACCAAGGGGACCAGCGGGATGGAGGGAGAGGGGAGCATCACGGCAGGGACAGGAGCTGATACCACTGACTCTGATTCCTTCTCCAATGGGAGCTCCCTGGTGGTGGCAGACCCCTCTGGGACCACCCTAGCTACAGGTTCTACCACCACCCCATACCTGCACTGCCCTCCCAGTAGCCCCTCACCCAGGTGCCCAGGCCCACTCACCCAGGATGGTGGGCATCTCCTTCGCCCCAGGCACCTCAGGCCTGCCCTAGTCAGCCCTGCTGCCCTCAGTGATCCATCTCTGTAGGGCAGGCAACCATAGTGAATGCAATCCAGGGGCTGGCATCCCAGATGAAGCAATACAATGCCTTCCTGGAGGGCATTCACAGTGGCTTGGTGGCCTCACAGAGATCGTTTCAGGCTATGGTCTCTTAACTGACGGCAGCCAGTGTCCCTGTTTCTTCTGTCCCCCCTCCAACTATCACTTCCCACTCCCAGTATCCTCACCCCCAACCCATCCCACACACACATGCAGAAAAGCATGCACACAAAACATCACACAAGGCTCACACAAACACAGGCAGCACACTTCAGTCTACAAGCACTCACACAGCCAACATACAGATGCACACACAACATCATCCACTGCCTCCACTGTCTCCCCCTCTCCTCCTCCCTCACAGTCACATCCGCACTCACACCTGCATGCATTGCAACAACAGTCCCTGAACCTGCCACCTGCACAGCCTTGCCCCAGTCACCACAACAGCAGACACGCAGATATGCACCCCACACACCACATGCGCAGTCACCACCACCACCATCACCACATCATGCAGCACACCCACACTTGCAGACACCACCACAACATCCATCCACACGTCCTGTTTGTCCGCCCCACCCTGTCTGCCCCTCCCCTGACACATAAACGCTCGCACTCAGGCCCCCAACAGCCACCCACCTCACACATGCACGCTGTCCATGCACCTGCACCCAAGTCCAGCACACCTCCTCCTCCTTTAACCACTCCCTATACCTCCACTCCCATCTCTCCTCCCACATCCCACCCCATTGGCTCTAAGAGGCTTTTCCATTCCCACCTTGACCTCTTCCCATCTCCATCCCCCCATCTTGCCCATAAGAGAAGGTCCCATCCTCCTGCCCAGTACCTCAAGCACCCAGTCTGACACTTTACCACCCCCAAAGTCTCCAGCTGCCACAAAGGGGCACATGAGTGCAAGGCCGGCCCCCCGCCCCAAGAACACTCCTCTGCCCCCAAAATGGGGGGGGCTAAAGTGCCACCCCCTCACAAACAGACAACCAATACTATGGAGCCACCTCCAAAACCTAGGGCCAAGGAGACCTATTCTAAGACAAAGGCCAAGGGGACCCTTCCCAAGACCAAGGCCAAGGAGGCCCCTCTCAAAACTAAGGCCAAGGAGGCCCCTCACAAAACTAAGCCCAAGGAGCCCCCTTCAGAACCAGTGGGCAAGGAGCCCCCTCCAGAACCAGTAGCAAGGAGCCCCCTCCATCACCAATGGGCAAGGAGCCCCCTCCATCACCAGAGGGCAAGCACCCCTTCCAGAACCAGTGAGCTAGGGAGCCCCCTCCATCACCAGGGGGCAAGGGCCCCCCTCCAGAACCAGTGGGCAAGGAGACCCCTCCATCACCAGAGGGCAAGACCCCCCTCCAGAACCAATGGGCAAGGAACCCCCTCCAAAACCAGTGGGCAAGAAGCCCGCTCTAGAACTAGAGGGCAAGGAGCCCCCCTCCAGGACCATTGGGCAAGGAGCCCCCTCAGTAACCAGTTGGCAAGGAGCCCCCTCCATCACCAGAGGGCAAGGACCCCACTCCAGAACCAGGGGGGAAAGGAGACCCCTCAGTAACCAGAAACACAATGAGAAACAAACGCCACCCACCCCACCACACCCTGCCCCCTGAGGTGCCTGCCCATTTCCAACATGATGCCCCTGAACAGTGGAGTCACGATTTTGCCAGGAGTCAAGTTGGGCTTGGACTTTGCCCTGTGGGCATTAGAGGCTTTGAACTGGCCTTTGGGCCTGCATGTACATATGCAGTTGTGTATGTGTTTGGATTTTGAATTTTCATCCACATGATTACAGAGGTGGGAACAGAGGTATGTTGTGTTCTGGATTTCTTTACTCCTGGGTACTATTACCCTTGATTGAGTCTGCAGCTGGTTCTGGATGTGTGGTGTGTGTCTATGGTGTGTGTTGTATGTGTGTGTGTCACTCTCCCTCTCCTTTGTGTGCTTGGTGGCTATACTCACCATCATCGTCTTTGTTGGCATTGGTGCTCTAGGATAGGCATTGCGTGGTACAGCATCAGGAAGACTTGCAGTTCAGGTTCCATGGCGGCCGCAGACTCCTCTGTGTCCCTGGAGGTGAGTGGCTCCTTTTAAATAATGTGTTTCTGCCAGGCTTTTGGTATCGTTGCTACTGCTTCGGAAATCCTGGCAGTGTGCTATGTCATAATATGGTGGACGGATCCTTGTCTTCCGCCTGACTATAGGTGGCTACCGCCAAATTCAGTGGTCGTTCCGTGCTGACGATTGGTATGGTACATTGGCTGTCTACAGGAGGGATCACCGCCATGGGCATTATTTGGCGGTCATTACCGCCAGCCTGACGATGGGACTACTGCCATCGCTGGCTTGGCGGTAACTTGACCGCCAAGGTCTGAATGACCACCTAAATGTTTTCTAGTGCTAAGAAATCAAAAGCGCCAATCTGGTCATCTGTTGGCAATTGACCAGGGCAAAGTCAAAAGTTGAGGCCGACCACAATGGCGCCGTGCTTGTCTACACTGAGCGGTAGGCCTCGGTCAAAGTTTTACCTTTGGACTTAGAAGAATGTTTGAAGATCTCTCACTGACCGGGATATAGTCACAAGTTGAGGTCAACTTCGCTGGAGCCCTCTTTGGATGCGCGTTGCAAGATGCCTCGGTCAAGGGTTCTATGTTCGGGCTTAGATGATTTTTCAGAATGGAAATCTTCATCCGGTACCAAGTCGAAGTTGAATGTTGACTGCTCTGGAGTCCTCCTCGGATACACTGCGCGGGACGCCTCTGTCAACGTTTAACCTTCGGACTTAGAACCTTTTCAGAGCTTTTCTTCTCTGATGTCAGATGACCCTCCTTAGCAAGCCAATTTCGATGCAACGTCTTCGGATCACCTTTCCAAGAGCCCCCGGTGAAATCCTGGAAGTCTGGGGCTTCGGAGCTTTCCTGCAAGACAAACCTGCAAGTCAGGCCGGGTTGCGGTCGACGTTGGCCAGCTTGGCTCACGACGTCGGGTCGGTCCAGTTATGGAGCTTTTTCCCAAAGTTGCTCCAAACTTCTGGATCTTCCTACAGAAGTACTTTTGAGGTTTTTTAGGTGTCCAGAACTCAACCCAAGGTTCCAGAAGCTCTGAGTTGCTTCTTTGGCGTTTGGACTCCAACTGCCAGAATGCACTTGGATCAAATAAAAGGGCTGCTGCAGGGCTTGATGCAGGGGACTCTGGTCAGCTAATTTCTACCTGTAGCTTACAGGGAGTCCCTCTTTAAAGTAGTAGAAGCCAGGCAAAGTCCTTTTCTTTGTGAAGCCCAAGTGTGCAGCTGGTTCAGTCCTTCTGAGGGAGGTGTCCAAGTCCAGGCCAGAGGTCCAGGAGGGCAGACCTTCTTTGTGTCTTGGCCCAGTAGAAATCTGAATTGTAGATCTGCCATATATATCCTTGCTCCTGAAGTGGCAAGCGGGGGGGAGTCTCTGTCCAATCAAGTGCAGGCCACCACCCTCTTGAGTGACCACTTCATGGGAAGTGTGGCAAAACTCAATCCCAGTGAGCAACATTCCTCCAAAATCCAAGATGGCAAAAATGTAATCTTAGAGTTTAGATCTGGCCGAGTCCACCCACTTGTGTGGCCAGGGTTCCCTTAACACACCCCTTTCCAGTCCTCTCAAACTCTAATCAGGGGGCACCTGGCTGTTTGGGTTTGCAGGAAATAGGAGAGGTACAGTTACTGTCCCAAATGTCCTTCCAGCCTTTGAAGTCCAGTTTGGCTGCTGTCCCCCATTCTGTTCTACCATTTGTCGAGGCAGATGTCCTCCCACCAGATGCATCCTTTGTTTCAGCCCAGGCCACTTCACACCTCAAGGCAGCCTGCCTCAGTCTGCCAGAAGCTGACCAATTAGAGAAGGGCACTGCAGGGCTGAAGTTGGTAACTTTTAGCAAGAGTTCTAAAACTAATTCTAGGTACAAGCTATATTAAATTAATCAATGGCAAGTTATTGGATTTATTATAATTTTAAATTGGATACTAAACTTGCCATATTTAGCTCCTTCCTATGGAAAATAAGACCTTGTGATTTAAAAAAAAAAGTATTTTCATGTTTGCCTTCAATGGGGAAAAACAAATGTTGCTTTTTTTCCCTCACTAGGGCTTATAAAACATCTTTTATAAAGTCTCTACTTATAGTTACACTGCACCCAGCCCTGGGGACACTTAGGGCATACCTTTGGGGTGACTGATATGTAGAAAAAAGGTAGCTTAGGACTTTGGAAGTACTTTTCATTCCAAAGTCGAATTTGGGGTTAACTGTAACTGAAAAGCAGCCAGCAAGTCAGGCCTGCCTTTAAAATGACACTGGGCACCATCAATCAATCAATAATATTTATAAAGCGCACTACTCACCCGCGAGGGTCTCAAGGCGCTAGGGGAGGGGGTTACTGCTGCTCGAAGATCCAGGTTTTGAGCTGCCTCCGGAATGCGAGGTGGTCCTGGGTGATCCTGAGGTTGGCGGGAGGGAGTTCCAAGTCTTGGCCGCCAGGTAGGAGAAGGATTTCCCACCTGCCGTTGTGCGACGGATGCGAGGGACGGCGTCGAGTGCGAGGTTGGCGGAGCGAAGTTGACGGGTGGGCGTGTAGAAACTGAGGCAACGGTTGAGGTATTTGGGTCCCTTGTTGTGGAGGGCTTTGTGTGCGTGGGTGAGCAGCCTGAAGGTGATCCTTTTGTTGACGGGTAGCCAGTGCAGGTGTCTCAAGTGGGCGGAGATGTGGCTGTTGCGGGGTATGTCGAGGATGAGGCGAGCGGAGGCGTTTTGTATTCGCTGAAGATGTTTCTGGAGTTTTGTGGTGGTTCCTGCGTAAAGGGTGTTTCCGTAGTCCAGGCGGCTTGTGACGAGGGCGTGGGTCACAGTTTTTCTAGTGTCGGCGGGGATCCAGCGGAAGATCTTTCGGAGCATGCGGAGAGTGAGGAAGCAGGAAGACGATACAGCGTTGACTTGTTTGGTCATGGTGTGAAGTGAGTCCAGGATGAATCCGAGGTTGCGTGCGTGGTCTGAGGGGGTAGGTGTGGTGCCCAGGGCCGTGGGCCACCAAGAGTTGTCCCAGGCAGACGGGGTGTTTCCGAGGATGAGGACTTCCGTTTTGTCTGAGTTCAGTTTCAGACGGCTGAGTTTCATCCATTCTGTGACGTCTTTCATTCCGTCCTGCAGATTGGTTTTGGCGATGGTAGGGTCCTTGGTGAGGGAAAGTATCAGCTGGGTGTCGTCGGCGTAGGAGATGATGTTGATGTTGTGTTTGCGTGCGATGTTGGCGAGGGGGCTCATGTAGACATTGAAGAGAGTCGGGCTGAGCGAGGATCCCTGTGGGATGCCGCAGATGATCTCGGTGGGGTCCGAGCGGAACGGCGGGAGGTAGACTCTTTGGGAGCGGTTAGAGAGGAAAGAGGTGATCCAGTCCAGAGCCTGTCCTTGGATACCGGTGGAGCGGAGGCGGGATATTAGGGTTCGGTGGCAGACGGTGTCGAAGGCGGCCGAGAGGTCGAGGAGGATGAGGGTGGCTGTTTCTCCGTTGTCCATCAGAGTTCTGAGGTCATCGGTGACCGCGATGAGGGCGGTTTCAGTGCTGTGGTTGGCTCGGAATCCGGACTGGGAGGGGTCGAGTAGGTTGTTGTCTTCAAGGAATTTGGTCAGTTGCTTGTTGACGGTCTTCTCGATGACTTTGGCCGGGAAGGGGAGGAGCGAGATGGGGCAGAAGTTCTTCAGGTCGTTGGGGTCCGCTGTAGGTTTCTTCAGGAGAGCGTTGACTTCCGCATGTTTCCAGCTCTCAGGGAAGGTGGCAGATGCAAACGAGCTGTTGATGATGGTCTGGAGGTGGGGGACGATGATGTCGTCGGCTTTGTTGAAGATGAAGTGGGGGCAGGGGTCCGAGGGGGCACCAGAGTGGATGGTGTTCATGGTAGTTTTAGTCTCTTCCTCGCTGATGTGGGTCCAGGCGTTGAGGGTGACGGCTGGGGCTGTGTGTTCCGTAGCAGTGTACCTGTGGATGTACTATCTATGCTGGGGTCCCTAAACCTACAGGCCCTACCATATACTAGGGACCTATACGTAGGTTGGTACAGCCAATTATAAGTAGCCTAATTTGCATATTCCATGTTACAGAAAGCACTTGGCCAGGGACTGGTTAGAGGTACCTAGGGCACAGTAACCACCGGTATCAGTCAAAACGTTTGGTGGTGACCAGGACAAAAAGGAGGACTTTCCTACCTTTATCAAATTAGATAAGTGACAATATTTTGGGAATTGGTATTTATCAGATGTGAAACAAAATTTATTATAAGTTGTACTGTGAAAATGGTGCATAACATGCACATTTTGGTGCTTATTGCCCCAATGTTTAATTCCTGTTATTTTTCTTGCCATTTTCCCATTGTGGATTTGACCTTTAATATTTACCTGGGAAATTACAGTGGTTAGTTTTTTTGGACAGACTCACAATTCCAACAGGAGTTACTCCAATGCAATTAACTGGGACACTCAAAAACTAGCCCTTAAGTGTGATCCATCTGCAGCGGAGAAATCAGTGCTTAGCTTGAGCTGTTGGTTGTAGGTGGAGCTCACCTGCGCTCACTTTTGGGACAGATGCTTATTTTTCCTCAGCAGACTTTGGTCCGGAGCAAGTGAGACTTAAAAGGGAGAAAGAAGGAGGAAGAGAAAGACAGAAAAACAATGAGAAATGGAAGTAGAAGGGATAAAAATGAACCTTTAAGAGTGAGATAAAACACCCATTGCATTTTGACGCTCCAACAGATGTACATGTTTTCGTAAACCTGAGGAAGCGCCAAAACCTAACTACAACCCAGCAGTGGCTTTAGGAAGGCGCAACAAGGAGGAATATTTTTTATTCCTCCTCATTTTTTGCTTTTTCTATATGTGCTGCATTCTGCAGCACGCATAGAAAGAGCAAAATGCCAGAAATGATTGTTTATGTGTGGGAAGGTTCCCTTCCTGCACATAAACAACCTTTCAAAATGATACATTGGCATCCTGCAACACACATGGAAGTGCCAAATTGCCATTAGTGATTGTTTATGTGCAGGAGGGGACACCTTCCCACACACAATCAAACCCCTCAACACGGACATCCTTGCACTATGGTGCAAGGATGCCTGCGTTGGCAACTAAATTCAGTGCCAATGCGGGAGGAAACGAAAGGCTATGCCGCATTCTTATAAATACGACGCACCCCTACATTTCTGAAGTGATGTAGCACAGCACTGCCAATTTTGGCGCAGCACTGCGCTGCACCATATTTTAGTAAACCTGGCCCATAATGCAACCCAGATTTTGGGGATTACCATCATGATGGACTGTAACATATTTTCACAGCTTGCTTTGAATGAAGGTGATATTTTAACACAATCAATTTAAAAGTGCAAACAGAACAGAAGCTTTGAAGTTTGCCAGATCAGTATAATAGCTTCCACAAATAGTGGCGTGCGGGCAAGTGGGCTATTACCATGCGCCCTTCACATGCATACAAAAAATAAATGTTGCTATTTATATATATAACGCTAAACTTGCGAAGTTCGACTTGGAAAAAAGCTTTTGTGAATGGCAGTCAGAAAACCAGCTGCAGATCACAGGACAAAAAGCACAACGTATTACACTAAATGTTGGGCTTCCATTTACAATATAGAAGTTTATACAAAGCACTAAACTGAATAAACTTAAGAAATGAATATCAACCCAAGTGCCACTCCATTTTACCAGCCTTGGGAGAATGGGAAGCTGAGTCGGGCTTGCAGTGGCTGGACCTGGTAACTTCAAGATTATTGCACCTTTCAGCGGGGAGGGTTTAGCCAGTGAAGCCTTCCTGCCAGCTTAATAGCCACAGGATGAAACATACGTGAATGTGTATGAGGCATCACTTAAGCGAAATTACAACTAACGTCTTGTTATAGGAGATGTTCCAGGCAGGACAGTTCACTTTTCATTTGATGGGAGATCCATAAGGTTCCATAGAATGCAGACGACCTTATACCTCTCTCCAGGGAAGGCTATGGGAGACATTGTGGTTAAAAATAGAGAGCAAATTATTTATTGAAAACCTTTAACAAGTGCATTGCAAGATGCTCTAGTGAATGTTGTTTTTAAAGTATTAAAGGCACAAATAATTTCATCTCTTTAAAATATTGCAATATCAATCTGGTTTTAATGATAATAGTTTGATGTGGTCTTTTAGACGATATTTGTGTACTTTAGATAACAGGTGTTACTACCATCCAAGTTTAACGAGACTTGTCAGTATTCAAACTCTTGACCTATAGACCACATCAGACGTCAGTGGGAAGAATTTGACTGACTGAGCCATCATGCTGGCTGTATTCTTTTTGTACCTTTTTGCTGCCAGAAAACCTATACCAGCAAGTCTGATATCTACAAGGATATATGGTTGTCCAGGTAAGAGAAAGTGTATTGAAGAAACATGTTTAATTTAAAAAATACACGTCTAAAGTGATAAAAATGTATGTTTACCTTTTGACTACTTGCGTAACTCTCGAGTTTTGAAGTCAGCTTCCAAATCACAATTCTGCAAGAAAATATTCGACTTTAGTGTCATGCTACATGACAGGCACACATTGATGGCCCACCGCACAGCAAAATACTGTGTTTCTCTCTATTGTTTTATGTGTCAGCGTGAGTTAGAAAAACAGGTACATAGACTGTCAAAACAAAAAAAGTGTATGCCGAAAATATCTTTGAAATATGAAATGAACAGCCAGCACTTTGTTGTCTCACTTTGGGTCAAAGCGAGAGTTTGACACATCGGGAAGGAATATAAAAGTGTCGATTGTTAGCCAGAAAATGATGTATTTTACTGAATATTTTCACTTTGTACCATTGTCCTTAAACTGACTCTTATAGATTATTTCCAAATTAGTTACATGCTATTTTACTGACGAGCTTTCTATAGGGGTCTAAAATGTTACATTTCCATTTTCTCTTCAAGAACATTTTTTGGTAAAGAGAAACTCCAGCAGTCCTTGAATACAGCCAGATGGATCGTGATGGCTTCACTCCTTCTCCTCATCAAATCCATGGGCCTCTTTATTGACACCAACGCCAGCTTCAGGGTACAAACTGCAAGAATAAATAAAAACCCCATCCTGCTCGGTGCAGTGAAACCGACTTAGGTCACAATTCAGATCAATATAACGCCTGCCTTAGTGTAAGGCTGCCATGTTTCCCAGACCCTTGTGTGATTTGCTGCTTCAGTCCATGGGTTCTTTGAAACCAGGCCAAACTCTTAATAAATAGTTGTGTAAGAGGTGCTGGTCTGTTTCAAGCTAGTCCTGCCTGCTCCCTAAAATCAACCTGAAGAGTGTTGTCCATGCAGTCGGAGCATGTCCCAGCCAAGGTCCTTGCAAGCACAACAGGCTCATATCGACCCTCAGAGAACTTCACTAGTTCTACTGCTCAGCCACATCATGCTCAACACCTGCTGCACCCTCTACGAGGCAGACAACTCTAGCACCCCACTGTACCTGTTGATTAAGGTGTCTAGTGGAGGATGTAAAAATTGCAGCAGCAGCACTAGCAGACTGAAAATCTTCAAGAAGAAGACACAAATTATTATCCAGCTAGGTTCAAAGGACATAGAGTGCCATGAAAGTCTAGATCAGCTAAGCTGCACCTCTTGTTACATTCTGCAAGGAGCTGAAAACTCATCTTTTCAAACAACAACTCATTAGAGGCTAAGCAGCTGGATACCTGATCAAACTTTAAAAGGTCATATTCCTCCACTTCCCCATACCTCTCCCTTCTGCTTCTTGCCACTCCTCCCACTTCCCAATGCTACCTGTAAGCTTTATACTAAAATTCATCTTCACCACTCTATGCCACCCTGCTCCATTCCAGCAACTTTAGGCCACTCTACACCACTTCACTGTACTCCATGCCACTCTATGCTACTGAACTCTGTGCTACTCTATTTCACTCCACTCTATTGTACACCACTCTACTCCACTCCACCCCGCTCTGTGCCACTCTATGCCACTCTACGCCATTCTACTCTACACCACTCCATTGTACATCAATCCACTCTGTGCCACTCTACTCTGGCACTCTGCTCTATGCCATTTACTCCATGCCACCCCGCCCTGATCAACGCCCCTCCATGCCACTCTACTCCGTTCACGCCTCTCCACACGATGCCACTTCACTATATGCCTTCTCAGTCCACTCCATGTAATGCTCCTCTGCGCAACCTATGCCACTTTACTCTACACCAATCTTCTCTATGCCACTCCACTCTATATCACTCCACTGTACGTCTTTCCACATTACACCACTCCAGACTATGCCACTCTATACTATGTCGCTCTAGAGTGCTGGCATTCACACTTTGCTTGCCCACTCTAATTCCGGGTAAGTATTAAGCCCCAGAGATTTCAAAGATATAGTCAGCACTTTAATATAGGCGTTATGTAAACTAAGTATTTGCCTACCTTTTGTTGTTATACTAATCATGAAGTTATTATGGAACTTCAGTGATGTCAATTGCTAGGGTCATGTGCCATGCCTTCCAGGAAATAATCAAAGTCAAGTATCATATGATGTCACTTCCTGTGATGTCATTAAGATCAAAGTGTATGTGATGCCACTTCTGCTACCCCTGACATTTTGGTGAATTGACGTGCATGCACCACCACCAGCACAGCATGAAAGTGCCCATATCCCTGTACAGTAATTATCCTGGATTTATGATGATTCATAGGCCTGTAATAATAATACCATATTTAGTCATGGTCAGTATATCTTTGTGATATCACCAACTCACAAATCTACACTTTGTGCAATTTAATACAGGAATACATTAAATTGTCTACTAACAGAAGCTTTCTGTCAAAGAAAAAGAAAGTATGCATGTCACTTTTTAGAATTTTCCAGCAAAGAAAAGATTTGGAAGGAAAATGCCTCCTCAAAAATGTTCTTAGGGAAAGGTATCCTGCAAAACCATTAGAGTTTTACTTATTTTTCACAGTCTCTAGTTTGTAAGGATGGATGTGGGAAATACCCCCATTTTTGGAGTTTGTTTCTATTTGGAAGAAGTCATCTACTGGATGATGGACAATTATTGTGATGATGCAATATACACATACACATATGTATTCACTGAAAAAAACACAAAGATTACATGGATGGTATAGACTAGTTAGGTTCTGAATTTACACACACCAAACCAAAGAAATTCAGATGGAATAGTTAGAGTTAAAGCATGGTAACCATACTTGTGCCCTAAGGTAACTATGACTCACACCCTCGTCATGCACTGCTACTTACCCCACATATTACATCAGTAACAACATCTTCTATAACATCATTTATAATATAACTGCATCATTTGCAATAAAAGTATTGATATGAAAACTGTGCATCATGGGGGTATGAGTTTTAATTATCTCAGGGCATGAGTTATGGGTCCTGACATAGTTCTAACGAATACAGCTGAATTTCTATTGATTTGTGCATGTGAATTCAGAACTATAACATCCGTGTAACCTCCTTTTTTAGGGGAATATGTATAATATATTCACTTAAAAAATAAAGATTACAGGGATGTTTTAGTTAGGCTCACATTTTAAACATTCAAAATCATAGAACTTCGCCAGTTATAGTTAGAGTTGTCTGAAGTAACTATAACTTGTGCCCTAAGGTAACTACAACTGGCACCCCCACCATGCACATTATTTTCATCAAATATTTTACTGCAAATATTACATTGATATTATCAAAGATGTTATCAAAGATGTCATGCCATAATATGAGGGGTAACTAGCAGTGAATGGTGAAGGCAGATCTCGGCCAGTGGGATGCCACCACCCCCCGGGGCCCAGCCTTAATATATTTATTTATTCAGATGGAAGGGGTCAGCACAGCCCCCCAGCCAATTTCGGCCCGGGCACCCCATCCCCTGGGGCCCAGCCATCTGTCCTTGGTGCTCCACAGGGCTCCCTGGGTGTAATGGGACTGTGAGGGGAGCCTGAAGGCCCTGTGGTCTCAGCCGGCTCCCTACCTTCTGAGGGAGCTAGCATTGCTTTGGCACACAGGAAGCTGCTACAAATGCAGCTCCCTGTCTGCAAAAGCAATTGCTTCCTATGTTTCCCTGCCTGCATTTCTATGCAAACGAGAGCTGCTTGACAGCCAAACACCGAACCATAGCCATGCATGGCAAAAAGGTCTGTCTCTTCTCTGGGTGTCAGATTAGGTGTGAGAGGGTGTCTCTAGGTGTGAGAGTGGGAGCGTGAGGGTCTGAGTGGTCCTGTTGGAGCATGCATTCGCAAATATTCTGCAATCTCTACAAAAACATTGGAACGGATATACAGCCCTCATACACAGCCCTAGATACACAAATCTATTTTTTCTTTAATTTCTTGGAAACTACTGAATGGATTTAAACCAAATAAGAAAAAGCAGAATCTGTGTACTGAAACCTACCTTTCTGTCAAATTTGGTGTAATCCCGTCCAGAGGTTCGAGCTGTACTCATGTTCCAAACTCATATGGGAATTAACATCGAAAATGCTCGTTTTTTTTTTAACCTCCCCCTTTTTCTAAGGCCACACTTGACAGATCACCCTGAAACTTTCCATGTGAAACAAGAATCACCGTCACACTTGTTTTTTGAAAATTTCATAAAGATTCGTCAAACAATGACAAAGATATAGCCAAGTTGAAAAATGCTTTTTCTATGGCAACATTGCCCTAACTATAACCGCCAGTAGGTAATATGTGTGTGTGTGTGTGTGTGTATATATATATATTTATATATATATATATATATATATATATATAGTGTGTGTGTGTGTGTACATCTATATATATATATATATATATATATATATATATATATATATATGTAAATATATGTGTGTATATATATTTTTTTTCACTGATAAAACAGAGGTCACAGGGGTGTTATTGTTTTGAATGTACACCCCAAAACAATAGAGATTCAGCTGTAATAGTTAGAGTTATGTTGGGTACCTATAACTCATGCCCTAAGCTAACTATAACTCGAACCCCTCCCCTGCACAGTTTTCTTAGCAATAATTGTATTGCAAATGTTGAAGCTATTTTATAAATGATGTTCTACATATATATATATATATATATATATATATATATATCTATATATATATATATCTATATATATATATATTCAGTGAGGAGAAGCAAAGCTTAAAGCTTTGAGAGGGTGCTAATTTATTGCCAGGAAGTTTCTACTTACCTAATCATTCCATCGTATATAAATCTGATTGCCATCCGTTGGCTCATTCCTCCTTAGAGTTGTTTTGTGATGTGCATACATCACTGATAATGTATGTATACCTTTTGGCTGCAATTAGGGTGAGAGATGATGATGTTTGTTGTAGGGTTGTAGGTTGAGACCCCCACGGGTGAGTAGTGCGCTTTACAAATTCCTTGATTGATTGATTGAAGGGTGTGCCTGCTGGATTTAGTGAGAGTAGATGTAAGATATAACATAGCAAGTACATGCTCACTTCCAAAATGGGTCCTAGGTACCGAGAACTTTCACTGCTACCCAACTTGTGGCCCTCTTTACATCAACTTTTTAAGGATGAATGGAAGTGTGTTCAAATCTATCACCTCAGGGTTAAATATAGACAGTTGTAGGAGAGGCAATATTCCACGGAGCCGCAAGATCAGAAAATTTGTTTAAAAAGGGTGAGAATAGACTCCATGTTTACACTACTGTCATATATTAGCTAATGCGAGCCACTTATTACGATTAGGACTCCCTGTTGTATTTGTTTAGACTTCTACACCAGCTTATTTTCTCATAACATTTATATTTATCCACATTTATTTTTTATGTCAATGGGATTGTAGTGTTGTAAGGAGCCATATATGACAAAACCGAAAAACCTTCTGAAAATATTACCATTGTAATGTGCTTGTTTGAAGTCCTTTCAGCCATGCTAGGGAATCACTTCTTTTTTCAATCATTGAAGTAAAGGTACCACCACTGAATAGACTGTTTCCTTCTCTGGAGCCCTCTTAGGGGAACACTGCCCAGACTCAAAATCCTCAGTACGCTATTTGCACTGTCAGCAGGCCTCATGTTCAGTACTGACTGTGATGAAATGTCGAACTTTTCAAAGTGTGTTTCTTAATTCATCATTTTCGTTTTTATTTAATATGTGACAAATCGGAAGCAGACATCTATACTTTGAGGTATGGGGAAAGCTAGTTTGTGGAAATAGTGGGAAATCATAGTTGAGAGATAAAATTTAGGTTGTTTGCCTGTTGTAATTTTCAATTGTCTTATTTTTCCACAGTATTTCGGAAGGCACTAAGAAGCAGATTTATGAAAAGTGGTGCTGCAGCTTGTGCAGCACCACTTTTCTTGTGCCCCTTAGTGCCCCCCTAATGCCACCATGTGTGCACTGTATTTAAAATAAGCGCACCATGGCGGTAGTCAGGGGTACTAGCATTATAATTTTTGATGCTAGTCCGGCGCTTTGCAGGATTAGTGTAAAAAAATGTGTCTCTAGTCCTGCAAAGCATTCAGAGGCCCATTGAAACCAATGGAAGCCTTTTAACGCCTGGTCCGAGCAGGCGTTAAAAGTGCTGAAAAAATGGCTTTTGGCCCACCTAAAGAGTGAACGCCCCCTTTGCATACATGATGGCTGGCTCAGGCATACCACTTTGTAAATAAGGCACAGCATTTTCGGCCTTCTAACGTCACTCTAGCGTAAAAAAAAATGACGCTAATGTTGCACTAGAATTGCGCAAGGGCCTCTTAAATCTGGCCCTAAGTGCATTTACTGATTGTATACCTACATTGGGCTGACTGATCCAGGCATAGCTTTTAACTGGCCCATATCCACTAATGTCACATGCATCTCATACCTACTTACACCTCTGCTTCCTGGTCGTCCGGTCCAGGCCCTCACGTATTCATTAATACACATGCTGCACGCTGTTTGACCCTTGTATGTCCAGTCTACATTATGGCTTGCTGGTTCATTACACTAAGCATGGACTACAGACTATATAACCGTGTGATTTATCACAGTTCTGACTATCAGAGGCAGTTCAGTTATTCAATTTGGCACACCCTCTCTACCTCAGCGTCTAACAACCATATTAATCTAACTAAATGCAGTGTTATGACATTTGTTCATAACAAATCACGTTAACCCACAGCTAAAAGTCATCCGATCTCTGTGATGTTGAAACATAACTAAACCTCCACAAATGATTAGCATTAAACAGTCTACAAATAGAATGGAAATGATGTAACAAGCAGCAGGACAATTGCAGTGTGCGGTCACATGGTGGAAGTTACCAATGGCTTTAAAGCATCCCATATAATTCATAGTGTGTGATAGTTTGTAACCTCAATATATAAGGATCTGCATGTTTACTTATATGGGAATACTACTATAATCTGCATAACAAGCAGGATGCCAAACTGCAGGGTTATTTACATCACTGAATTAATAATTATTAGGTGGTGTGCCATCTGACTGCAAAGTGATTCAGCGCCTCATCCGGGGCATTAAATGGTATATAAATGTCCATACCATACCGCACTGCATCACACCCCACCAATTAGTTTTCAAATATTTTTTGTTGTCAATATGCACAACTATTGACCTGGCAATTTTTATTAATCACGTGGAGAGTCATTCAGATGTTTCCACGTTTCCATTAGTATTGATAACCACCAACTGTGAAATAAATAGTATTCTCTGTATGTTTTTAAGTAAATTCAGTATAAATGAAAAATGGACAGCTTTAATTATGACTAACATTCCATTTTTGCTAATTTTACAAATGAATACACATATGGAAACAAACGTGTTTACAATTCTGTGTTTAAGTTTAAAAATAGAAAAATGTATAAAGTCTGTCTGCTCTTGAGGGATCTCCAAGCTATTGATCGTGGTTAAGAGGTGAGATTGCCAGCATATGAAGATTACAAGCATTTTCAATGCCAATGGATCAATGACTGTCCTCCTCCCATCTGTGCTGCAGCCACAGAAAAACACCATAAATTAATAAATTATCTAGTTATCTAAGACACTTTAATAGAATTACAATGTCATGTTTGTACCCTGAAAGTTCGAATTCAGCCAGTTGTATAAATAAACAAAATGAACACAGCTATGTGGATGACAGGCACTTTTTGTGGAAGCGCATACCTTCTGCCCAATCAAAACATGGACTGCTGTCACACAACATGTGGGCAGAGCCAAAGCCTGCCTCTAGTTATGCTCATTGCTCACATAATTGTCTGGCAAAACCTGCACTGTCAGGACAGACCATAAAAAGGATGATATTTCCTGAAATGTATGCTGATGTGTACACATGCTTGTACCACAATGATACATTTTTCAGGTACGGGTAATTTTCGGTTACAAATGCTGGCATAGAATTACAAAAACCTAGCAAATGCATGAGTGTACATTTATCACTTAAGCATATGTGTAATACAATAGTTGCAACTTGATTTTATTAACAGTAAGCAAAGTAAATATGGATTAATACTGGAAAATGAGCAAAAAATATATATGCATGAAACAGGTGTAAATGTTCAAAAATATTCCCTCAATATGCATCTTGGGTAATGTAAAAGTGCTGCATTACACGTTAAGGCTATTGCCTCCATCATTTGTAACAGAAGCACTAAAACAGTGGTTCCCTTGGAGTAATTTAACATGAATTCATACATTATAAAGGTACACAAATGAACATCTGGCAAATCGACGATATTATAGTAAAAAAAAAAAACAATTCCAGACGACAATGTGTCTCAAAGGCAGTATATTTACATTAAATATTAAAACAATAAAACAAATAACAATCCAGACAAAAATGATCCAGTAATATTTGGCACACATCCAAGGTGGTACAAATGACACAAGGTGTCCACACAGTGTTTGTCAGTCATGCAAGTGGAAAAAGACAACTGTCAGCAAGAATCAACTCCAATCAATAGGAAAAGAATGGCTCTCTAAATTAAGTAAAAAACAATGATGTCCATTTCATGAGTGTAAGAAACCAGGTTATTGGTTGAAAGAAGTGAAACTCTACTCAAGCAACAACCATAGTTCTTGTCAGGGTGAACCACAAAAAGTCACTAAATTGACCTGTGCTTAACCATCAGGTAGATTAGCACATAAGTAGTCAAGAAGAACTTAGAGGCAATATGTAAAGCATTTTTGCAGCACTCAAATAGTAATGAACTGAAAACACAACAAAGGAAAGTCCCACACCAATCTAGAAAAATAGACTAATTTCCAATAAATAAAATGAGACCAAAACAACAAAAAGCTCATTAGCAAAACTGGAGATTTGCAATTTCAAAGTGCGCTTCTCACAGTCATCTAGTCGTGGTAGACGTCAAAAGTTCAGGCCAAATACAATGGACTGTGGACCGGATACATGGACCAGTTTAGAACTGATGAAAAAGTTACCTTCTGAAGGATTGGGGTGAAGAGCCCAGTTCTCAGTGGAGTAGGCCACAAGGAGCATAGAAAGCATCATGGATGGTCATTGCTGTAGTGTCAAGAGCAGATCTCAGTTTGCCGGTCATCTCTGGCAGTCGCTGTAGTGCAAAGAGTCAGGTTTACGAGAGCTTCGCAATAGTGGTCAGCACAAGCAGCAAGATCTCAGCATGAATGAGCCCGTTCACAGTTGTGAAGACCCCATAACGTCTGGATTTCTCCTTTGTAAGCAGAGGAGCACACTCTGGTGCAAACCAAAAGCCCAGGACCTGGGAAGGTGCTTGGGGGAGATGCCTCTTCCAGAGGCCAGAAGGGCTCAGTCAGATCCATTCACAGGTCTAGGCAAGACCAGTCGCAGAAGGTTAGCTGGGCAATTGTAGGGAGGACTAAAAAGCTCAGACAGGAGGTTAGTCAGCTGACCCTTAAAGTCAATCAGGTAGTCTGGAATAGCAGGTCCAGTCTTACTTCTCAGAGAGCAGGATACATCTCCAGCAGCAGGCAGTCCTTCTTCTGTAGTATCCATTAACCAAACATTGCAAAAGCTCAGAGCTCCCGCACCATAACTTTGGGGTTGAGGGAGCACCAGAGTTCGTAAGTGGAAATTACATCACACATCTCAGTGTATTGGCATGAGCGGAGAAAATCACAGTGGAGCTGATATACATTGATACATAAACCAAACCAGCGAACAAGAATCTAGATGCCCTAAATAATATTTACAGATTTGGTTGTCACAATATCATCTCAGCAGCATTCAACATGGTCTCCCACAGCACTCTGTGCACCAGACTCCATGACATAGGAATCCATGGAAGAGCCCTGGAATGGATCCACTCCTTTACCTCCTGGAGAACGCAAAGTGTCAGACTCCCGCCCTACACTTTCAGACACACAGGAGTCAACTGCTGAGTCCTCCAAGGATCCTCACTGGGTCCCATACTGTTCAACGTACACTTTTCCCCTCTTGCTGCCATCGTCAGAAGCCATAGTATGAACATCGTGTCATGTGCCGATGACACAAAACTCATCATTTTCCTCACCGACGACCCGGACACAGCCAAAAGGAACTTTCACTCAGGAATGGAAGCCATCAGCACCTGGATAAGAGAAAGCTGCCTCAAGCTCAACTCCGACACAACAGAGCTCATCATCTTCGGAAACGCCAACTTAGCTTGGAATGACTCCTGAAGGCCCACATCCCTCAGCGCCCCCCTGCACCGACTAAGCACGCTCGCTAATTAGAAATCATCCTTGACTCCTCCCTATCCATGACCCCCCAGGTAAACTCTGTCACCTCCTACTGCTGGCACACACTCCGCAACCTTCGGAAGATCTTCAGATGGATCCCAGCAGACTGTCACAGGACAGTCACCTATGCCTTACTCACTAGCAAACTTGACTACAGCAACGCCATCTACGCCGGCACCTCAACTAGGAACATCAAAAAACTTCAACTCCACCGCCAAGCTCATTCTGAACCTCCCTTGCTGAGAACACATCTCCCAACACCAGAGGAACCTCCACTTGCTACCATTTGAGAAGCAAATCACCTTCAATCTTCTCACCCATATGTACAAGGTCATACACAACGCAGGAACAGCCTACCTGAACCACAGCGTCTCCTTCCACACCCCCACTAGTTCCCTCTGCTCCCCCCAGATGGCCCTGGCCACCGTCCCTCGCATCCGTAAAACCACTGCCGGAGGGCGATCTTTCACATACACTGCAGCAAAGAGCTGGATCAACCTCCCTCTTGACCTCAGACAAAGCCAGTCGCTCACCATCTTCAAGAAGAACGTCAAGACGTGGTTCTTCGGATGAGGACCCTCCCCTCTCCCAGCACCTTGGGACCCTGACGAGTGAGTAGACGTGATTTACAAGTATTGATTGATTGATTAATTGATTGAATATTTATGAAGAAATGGTATAATTCAGCATATCACTCTTCGTCATCAGTGTTAGAATCATAATTTAAGTCTCTGACATCATCAAATCATTCTAGTAGCTGTCACCAGGCCATAATCCTAGCCACTGCCCCCTCATCTGTGCACGTTAGGCGTATATGTTGTTTCTCTACCACACCCCACTCAAGTTAATCTTTTAACCACTGGTCTACTTGCTGTCTCCTGGTTCCCAACCACCCGATGACCACTCTTCTCTTCACTAAAAGAAGAGTGAGCTGAGTAAGCTTGAAGGGAATCTTCTGTCCTCTGGGCCTAGCCCCAACTCCCGACAGGCAAGCCAATGGGGACAGAGGAATTATCAAACCAGTGTCACCCTCAATCCAAGGTACCACCTCCCTCCATAAAGTCTGAGCCTGAGTACAAACTCAGGCCAAATGAAAGAAGGTAGCGTCTTCTTCCCCACATTGGACACATTGAGCCCTCTTGCAGTGTCAATTCTGTTTAATTTGTGAGGAGTTGAATAGGTCTGATGTGAGAAATTAAAATGTAACAGCTTAGATCTATTATTGCAAGAGACAGTGTGTACCAGATTCAACCCATGTACCCCATAAGAGTCCGAGATCACATCTCCCAGGTCTGACTCCCAGGCCTGGTGTGCTACATAGGGCTTCTTCAACATGTCTGCCCTGAGAGTTCCATAAAACTGGGTGATCAAGTGTCACCATTCCCCCCACCGAAGAAGGCCACCCAGGAATTCCAAAGCCCGTGGTGCATCTGGAAAACCACACCACACCTCCCATTCAACACTCTCTAGTTCAACAAAATGTAGGAAGTGTCCTGATCCCACTCCAAAAGTGTCTTGAGCTTCCTAAAAGTTGAGGAAGTGTTCCCCTACATAAAGATCACTTGCCACCCGACAGCCCTCGCTCCACTGCTCCGTGGACATACTATCACCAAGAGCTCAAAATGGTGCGAGGTCCTGCAGTCTCAATTCCCTATCAAAGGGATTTCTATGGATCACTCTCTTTTCCACCTCTTTCCAGAGTGCCATGGTTCTTTGAACTAATTGGGGGACGTGGTGTATCAATTTCCCCTCCCTCATCAACAATTGAGGTAACATGTCCACGTGTCCTCCAGACTGCTCTGAAATAGCCTCTTGTCCCAGCTATCTGACTCTGGCAGGTTCCTACCAGCATCCTGCAAATGAGCTGCATAATAGTACAATTGCAGGCCCGGAACCACCACATTTCTGTCCTCCAAGACCCTACAGAATGTAGAAAGCAATACCCTGCTGCCACAACCGGCCCAAATCAAAGAGACCAATGGGCTGTCTAGTCTGTGTAAAAGATGAGTCTAGAGTGGGACAAACAATTCTAGACAAGATACAGATAACGTGGAAGAAAAAGACGTGTTTGCAACAGCTTCCCTACCCATCATCATAAGAGGAAGTCTGCTCCAAAAAGCAACGAGTTCTCAATTCCTCCCATCACCCTATTCACATTTAGGCGTTTATAAGTCGCCTCTGAATGTGTAATCCAAATGCCCAAATATCAGGACCTCAGGACAGAGTCCCACATCCGGTAGCTGAGCCAACAGCTTCTCAGCCAACTCTCTAAGGGAAACAGGAGTGATTTCTGGGCATTGGCTTGAAGACCAGAGAGGTCTCCAAACAATGTTAACAGTTACAGTAACAAAAGCACTGATTCCACCGGGGATCTAAGATACATTCATGCATCATGTATATAAGGTGAGTTGAGGGTCCCACTCAGATCCTCCAGCAGTCCATCACTTGGCGCAACAGCAGGGCAAGGGGCTCAATCGCCAACGCAAATAGGAGTGGAGATAGGGGACATCCCTGCCTGGTCCCCCTATACACCACCCATGCCTTGGAAAATTCATCTCCACCCTGACCAGGATAGAGAGGTCAATATAAACAAGCCTTAACCAGGCACAAAATTTGGGTCCAAATCCCACAACCTTTAGTACAGGCATTAGGTAACACAGTAATAAAGGCCTTTTCCAGGTTTAAGTACACTAGATCCATTACCCTTACATCACCTGAGGTCTCATGCAAGACATGCTCAAGTCGATGCAGAGTAAAAGTTGGCTATGTGCAGGCATAATCCTGCATTGGCCTTCATAGACCAGATCCCAAATGACACCCCTCAGTCTGGTTGCAACAACATTACAAAGGATCTTGACTTCCATATTGAGCATAATGAGCGGGCAATATGAGGAAGGATCTGCCACATCTTCCCAGCTTCAGTAGAAAGCAGACAATTCCCTCATGCATCGTCTTGGGCAAAACAGCCATCTCCTGTGCCTCAAGGAGTACCGCCAAAAGTTTTTCATGAATACAGTAGAGTATGATTGATTAAATTCTACTGGGAATCCATTCCCACCCAGAACTCTAGATTTGTTAAGAGCTGGTAAAGCATCACCCAATTCCTCTGATGATATGTCCTCCTCTAGTTCCTACATATGGTCAGGCTCCAGCTGAGGCAGCCCCTCTCTCTGTAAGAGATCAAGTAATGCCCCTCTAAGGCCCTCCGGACCAGCCCTGTACACAATCCGAAAGTGTTACATAAAGGCAGCCAAAATCTCCCACCAACTGGTGATCATCATGCCAGCAGCATTCCTAAGGTGTAGTATAGGATGGGATTCCACCTCTTGCTGAATTACCAAGGACAATAGGCGGCCCGATTTATCAACCTTCCTGTGGAACTGTTGATGGCATATCTTAAGAGTAATCATATCAAGAACCTTTCAATGTCTATGGATTTCTCTGTTCAATCTAAAAAAATCCCTATGGCATCAGCCAAGGTTGCTTCTGTTTTTTGCAGAGCAGCCAGGTGTCCCTACAATACCTTGAACTCAGCTTCTATTTGCCAATGAACCCCACAGGTAGTTCCTATGCACTTCCGTCTAATAACAGCTTTCAGTGCCACCCACTCAGCTGCTCTACGATGCAAACTACTCCAATTCAGCTCCAAATAATCTGGCAAATAGGAAACAAGCATCTCCCAACCCACCACATCAGATAGAAATTCCAGTGGCATACCCCAAGATTGAGCCCCATCCCTTTTATACCACCAACGCAGTCATGGTCTGATAGGAACCTCCCTAAATGTGTCACTGCAACCATTTGTGAGTGAGCCAGGCATCCTAAAAGAAAGAAATCTAGGCAGCTATACGTATTATGGGCCTCATGTACTACGTTTTGGTGCAGGGCCGCACCACAAGGCTTTTTGCTGCACCGCCCTGCGTCAAAACAAAAGTGCAGGAATGTGCTGTATCTATAAGACACAGAGCATTACTGTCCTTGTCCCCTGCACTGCTGCACAAATTGTTGCCTAGCGCCAATGCAGGCACACTAGCACCATGGTACAAGGAAGTCTGCATTGCAGGGATGATTGTTTATGTAAACAAATGAATACCTTCATGCACATCAAAAAATGTTCTTAGCATTTTCCTCTTTCTATGTGTGTTGTAGAATGCAGCACACATAAAAGAAGGAAAACATGAGGAGAAATAATCTTATTTCTCCCCTTTGCACCACTTTAATATCGTTCCTGAGGTGGCGTAGGAATCTGATGCATTGCCAGACTTGTAAATTTGGGAATGCGTCAGATTCGTTGAGATTCCATGGGTGTTGGGTGCACCCACAGCAGCACCCATGGCACGCCTCTTTCATGCAGTGTTGTGCGTGAAAGGGGTCCATATTTAGAAGGCCATGAAAAGCCATGCAAGGTGACCTTGTAAATATGGACCAGCAAATTGCACCACCGGAGTGTAAAAAAAATGACTTTGGCTCTGGTGCGCAATGTGCTGCTAATGCCTTGTAAATGAGGCCCTATGTGTTTTAGAGTGGCATGTGCATTCCCGCCACTCTGGATGCAGTTAAAAAAAGCTGCCCAAATAATAGGGGAATCCACAGTGTCCTCCAGTATATCTAGCAATGTGTCATAAAACAAGTGGTAATGGGTGCATATGTGTCAAATATTGTAAGAGGTTTCCCATCGAGTCTACCACTATCTAGTAGGAGATATCACCCTTCCACATCTGCTTCACTGTCAATGTGTCAAAAGGGAATTCCAGCACAACCCAAATGGCTACCCCCTCACTTATAAGGAGTAAGACACAGTAAACAGCTGTCCCCGCCATTTCATCCACAATTTCTGGATTTCCCCACCCATAAAATGTGTTCCCTGAAAGCAAGATATCTGCACTTTCTGCCAGCAGAAAAAAGAGTGTACTCAGTAGCGTGTGGAGAAAACCTTTAAGCCCACTGACATTCCAAGTAACTACATTCAAATGCTCAATTATGAACTCTAATGTCCACCACTCATAACGGGAACCACCACCCTGCATTCATGAACATAACTTCCAATGATGCCTACCGATAAGTCGCCCATTCATATGCTCTGTAACAAAGAACAAGAACTCCCCAAAATTGGAGGCATAAAACTATTGAACTGTCCCAGTCCCCCATGCACCCAGGATAAGCAGTAAAGCAACAAAAAACATGCTGCAAATGGAACATTATTCTTGCTGTCCAGACCCACAGCCTAATCCCACAACTCCCACCATTTCCTACCACTATCATGGAGAGACTCCTCCCAGACCCCAATAGAATATAATGTTATATCACATAACACCAGAGGTTGTAAAATACAGCTTTCATGCTCAGCTAGGATTAACTTACAGCCATGCCTTAAACAGCTCTTTATACTACTCGTTTGCAGCCCCCGTGAAAAAAAAAACAGAGATTGCAAAATCCAGTGGTGTTTAGCATGCAAGGACCTGTTAATCAACTGAGTCACATATCACCATTGCACTCTCATGAGTATGCAAGCCCCCTTCCAGTACTGACTCTTGATCAGGCGGGATGATCGCCTTTGTTTGATCACCCTGGACGACCGCTCTCATTGGGCTATCGCCAGTGAGAGGTTGACTCGCCTCTTCATGCTGCCTTCAGTTAGGGCTACAAGCCACTCCTGGCTTCCGGGCTCCGGGCACCGGGCCGCAAGGGAGTGGTCTTTTCCTTGTGCACCTTGTCCCACACCGCCAACCACCGCAACACATTATCCGGAGAGTGGTACCTGCACCCCAAGAGCACATGGAGACTAGCAGGACTTCGAAGAAGTTTTTTCATGAGCCCTGAACCTTATTAGTGATAAATGGAGATTCTCTGATTCTGAAAGTGGGCAAGATCTGTCTCTCTGGCTGCATTTTAAAATGCAGCCACTCTCTTTATTGTTCAAAATGTGAGCTATAAAACCACAGTGCACCTGACCTGGAGGGTGGGGGCACCTCCAGTGCATGGTACGCTCTCTCAATGACAAACAGAGGATAACCCACATGGTTTCAGACTGTTACAAATTCAGCTGCACACTAAGTTCTCAGTAAAGGCTCCTTCGACCTGCTCCGGTACCACTAGAAGTCTCACATTATTACAGGGGGGACCTCCCCTCTACATCCCCCACTCCCACTTCCAGAGCCCCAGTTTGGACGTGTCCATGGCTACCTGCTTCTGAAAAGTTGCCACCTCAGCCTTTTGTTCCGCAATGGACTGTTACTCACACCTTGTCGGAAACATTTCAAAGATCCATGCATAGGAGGTTCACCTCAATTGCCACAGTTTCAATATCCCCTCTAGTGCTTCCCTGCAGTCTGAATGGCTGCAGACAGTTCTGCATGAGTAGACTTCACATCAGGCTGTTGGTCATTCCTGCCATTTCTCTGCAACGGTTGAATACTGCTCTATGGTATTTCCCTGTGGGGACAGCCTGCCTATTCCTGCCCATCCAGTGTGCCAACTGTATCCAATTTACCCTAGCCTGTAATGGTAGGCAGGCCACAGGGATGTGTCTTCTCACTTTTCCACAGGCAGAACGCACCACAGGAGGGACTCACAGCAGAAACCTGGGCACCCCACTTCCCTCAGACTGGGCAGGAGCATTTACACAGTCCATTTATCACAATAAAAGTGCCATCCACAGTTATTCTCATACCTCTCTATAAATGAAATGAGAGGGAACAGCCAAGTATGGGCACTTTGCTGATGGTTCCCAGGCTCACGCAGATTCCCACAGCAATGAGAGGAGGTCCAAAGTGTTACTTGCCTGACAAAATGGCCCTCCAGGCACTGTGCAGGAAATGTTGCCCCCTGTCTTCAGCGCACAGCAGAGGGGAGCAAAGACAGTAGCCCCAGAGAACAACCCTCCAGCCGCCAATGACACTGTCTCTGGGGCCTGCAGGTGAGTTGATCGGTGTCCGGCAGCATCAGAAGGATGGATTGCCTCAAGCCAGCTGCCCTCCTTCAGAGCAGCTTCCCCCATAGTTATGCAGGGGCTCCCAATAGCTGAACTGTAGCAAGTGCTCTAATTTCGCACCCAGGACAACGCCTCCCCATCTGCCTCAAAGAGCACTCAATGAATCCATCTGGTCGCAGCCGCCATGTTGTACTCTGTTGGCGGGGCACCTCTCCGAAGTCACTCAGGGCCTTTAACAGGCTGGCTCTGCACCAGGGTGTGTGCAGTGCAGCCGCTTCCTCCCAGGGACAGCCCAGCTGACACTGGTGGTGATATTCAGGGGGGTTCGACCACTCTGGCAGCCTCACGAGCCACAGCACAGTCCAGAGCTTGGCCCTGAGATCAGTCCACAGGCCCCCAACTGGTCAAAGTAATCACCAGGCTGGTCATGCTCCCCAATGACTCAAAAAGTGGCTCACAAATGCAGGGGAGTCCCAACAGTGCCACTCACCAAAGTGACAAGCCACAGCGGCTGCTGAAATGGGAGGAGTTTGGAGGATTGTTCTAGGGTCTGTAGCGAGCCTCTTAGGAGCCCATCCCGTTGGCTTTTTTGAGAAAGCCACAGCCCCATAGATCTCCACTTTAATAAAAAAAAACACCAAAACAACAAAAAGAAAATAGGTAGAAGTTGAGATATGATTTCTTATTAATATCTGCAAATATAGTGATTTGAAACTTAAAGCAACAACCAGGGCTATCTGACCACGTTAAAGTGGTGTAAATCCAAGTTTTAAGGCTGACTGTGATGGAGAGTGGCCCAGCTACAGGGACTAACCTTGTCCCTCTGAAACAGTACCTTGTGTGGAGTTTTGCGTCAATGTAGAAGATTCAATATGAGGAGCAGAGGGGACAATGCGCGCAGTCAGGGATGCGGTGCCATTGAGCCACGCAGTCATCGATGCAAGCAGCTGTGTGGCATCAAACCCTTTGCAATGAAGGTGATGCATCATCATTGAGCCGTGCAGCCAGTGATGCAAAGGCAATGCATTGGGACTGAGGGTGATTCTCTAGGTTCTGAGCCTCGCAGTTGGTGCTGCAATGTCTCTGTCCTGAGCGAAAGCGGCGATCAACATATGCTGTGACATCACCCTGGTCACGTGCTAGTCACATGCTCATGGTCCTAAAAAGTGGCTATAGCTATGCAGCAGCCCTCAACAAACCAGAGCTCCTAGAATTCAGGTGACCATTATGTGTTGTAGAGGAGTATGCCCCATTTCTTTTTAATGCTTAGAATAATTATAAGGAGCTCCCAAGGAGCCTATGCCAAATCCAGGAGCCACCTTCCAGAAAGAGATTGTTAGGTCATTATGAAGAGATACAGCCACCTCATCAAAAAAAGATGTCCACTGATGGTGGTTTGACCACTATAAAATGATATAATTGAGCTTGACACCAGTGGCAATGGAGCAGAGCGCACAGCAGAGCGATCTTAATGAGGGTGGCCACAAAATCATCGGTTTTGACGAGGAGCTGTCAGCAGATGGAAATGCTCAGCCTCAAGGATTTACTGGAACTGATATATCCTATTAAGGGTTCCAGCAGCGGCAGAAAAACCTTGAGCAATGAAGCAAATGCCGGAAACAATTTAATCGACATAGAGTATGGTAAAGAACCTATAGTAGCTCCTAACTCACCGGTCTATGATGATTTAGGACAGTAGAAATCATCCGCAAAAAAAGCTGCGGGACGTCGCCAAAGGATAATGATGTAATTTTTTACTGCTTCTGCTGCTTAAAACAGACTGAAACTTCCACAATCCAAAACAAATAATAGCGTAAGAAATGTGTTTGCACCCATAATATCGCAGATTTTGAAAAGGGAGCTCCCCGCGTACCCTACGACTCCATATGGCGTGTTGAAGGTTTTGCTACGATTGTTGTGAGTGCCTCTGTCAAATGTGACTGGTATAACATCTGTTATGGCCATAAAATTAATGATCTGCAGCATGAGGCTCACAAGTGTCTACATGACTCATACACTTCGATAACAATTTGCCATATATTTAGCTTGCTAGACCCGAACAAAGTATAAAAACTGTTAAGGTTGCTGTATGGTTTGTCCAAGGAAATAAAAATGTCCACCCTGATATGATTAAAATCTTGATGACTGTTAGACTTGGCATCCTTGGGGTGGTCTCCCCTAACTTTTTGCCTCCGTTTCCTAGGTGGTTGATGTGTGCTGGACTCTGTTTTTGCTGTTTTTGTTACTTTACCTCTGCTATCCAGTGCTCCTATGTAAAATGTATGTGTAATTGGATTTCCCTGATTGCAATATTTGATTTACTAGTAAGTCCCTAGTACAGTGCACTATAAGTGTCCAGGGCTTGTAAATCAAATGCTACTAGTGGGCCTGCAGCATTGGTTGTGCCACCTACATTGGTAGCCCTGTAAACATGGCTCAGACCTGCCACTGCAGTGTCTGTGTGTGCATATTTTAACTGCCAATTCGACTTGGCAAGTGTAACTACTTGCCAGGCCTAAACCTTCCCTTTTCTTATATGCAAGACACTCCTAAGGTAGGCCCTAGGTAGCCCCATTGGCAGGATGCAGTGTATGTTTAAGGTAGGACAAATACTAATGTGTTTTATATGCCCTGACAGTGAAGTACTGCCAGATTTGGTTTTTACTGTTGAAAGGCCTAGCTCTCTCATAGGTTAACATGGGGGCTGTCTTTAAACATGATTAAAGCATAGAGTCCCTTTGGGAGCAGATAGACATGTGGAGTTTGGGGTCTCTGAGCTCACAATTTAAAAATTAATCGTTTAGTAAAGTTGGTTTTGAGATTGTGTGTTTGAAAATGCCACTTTTAGAAAGTGGGCATTTTCTTGATTAAACCATTCTGTGACTCTGCCTGTTTGTGGATTCCCTGTCTGAGTCAGTTTGACAGTTGGGCTGTTTGCACCTCTCTCTAGACAGTGACTCAAATTGAGCTGGTGTGTACCCTGCATATCCTGATGAGCCATCTGTGCTAGGAGGGAAGGGAAGTGTGGTCACTTACACCTGAAAGGGCTGTGCCTGCCCTCACACAATGCAGTCTCCAACCCACTGGTGTGTGTCTGGGGCCTGGCCTGGGCAAGGCAGGGTGTCACAAACAAGAGAGACTTTCATTTGAAGTAGGCCTAATTCAAAGACCAAAATGGGTATACGAAGGGCACCCAAAACCACAGACTTTAGATCACTTCTGGAAATCAAGAGGAATCTCTACCTGGAGAAGAGCTGAAGAACTGAGAAGAAGTGCTGCCCTGCCTGTGACTGTGCTTTGTGGAGCTAACCTGCAGTTGCTGTTTCTGTCTGTGCAAGGGGACAAAGACTGGACTTTGTTGTGCATTCCTGCTTGTGAAGAAATCTCCAAGGGCTTGTCCTGAGCTTCCCTTCTGTTGTTGAAGTCTCAGGGCCATCAAAGACTTCTCCTGCCAGCACCTGGACTCTCTGCTGAGACTCCTGCCCTGCCAAGTGGTGCCCTATCCAGTTCCTGGGACCTCGCAAGGTGAAGCTGGCAGACCAAGATTGAATATTGAAAATCCACGCACAGACAGCTGTGCGGGGAAAATATCGATACACCTTCTGAGAGGTTGAAAAACAGTGCGCCGCTGGCTTCGCAGCAGAAATCGATGCTCCACCAGCATTGCGGCTGGAAGATCAACGCACGCAGCTGGAGAAACGGCACGCAACACCCGCTGACGGAGGCTGATAATGTTGCAATCCACATAGCGAGGTTTTGCTGACACGGTGCAGCAGGATTTTCAACGCAAACCTCGCTTGGCATCGAACAATGACACAACGCCTGCCCAGACCCAAGTGCTTGCCTGAATTTATGCATAGCTCTCCTGCGGAGAGGAAAAACGACACACACCAACCCGACCAGAGGAGGAGAAACGACGCACGGTCTTGCTTGTGGGTGAGAAATCGACACACCGCTAACCTTTTCCAATGCACACTCGCCAGTGCATGTTATTTTGACGCTACCCAGGTACTTTTCCACGCTAGCAGTGTTTTTACTGTTTTCTCAAGGATTTAAGACTGTTATGGTTTTAAAATTAATAACTTGACTTGTGTGTGTTGGATTTTTGTTGGTTTGGTTTTGTTTTGTTTAGATAAATATCACCTATTGCTCTAAACCTGTGTTGTGTCATTTTGTAGTGTTTTCACTGAGTTACTGTGTGTGTTGGTACAAATACTTTATACCTTGACTCTTAAGTTAAGCCTGCCTGCTTTTGCCACGCTACCAGGGGATGAGCGGGGGTTAACTGAGGGTGATTCTCCTTCTCCCTGACTAGAGTGAGGGTCCTTGCTTGGACAGGTGGGTAACCTGACTGCCAACCAAAGACCCCATTTCTAACATTGAAAACCCTCAAAGAGATCTGATGTTCGAGGGAGCCACGCTCAAAACTCTGTTGTGCATGTATTTTGTTAGAAGGATGGCAAAAAGGGCTATAGAAAGACGTGTGTGTGATATTTATTTGAAAAATAGATGAGATGGCTCTTTAGCCCCATGAAAACAGTTTTAAAAATGAGTCCCCTGCTATTGTGTCAATATTTTATCATTAAGTGTTACATACTTACTTTCAGGCCAAGCATCAGTATGTTGATGCTCAAGATGCTTCTGAGTTATGTCCAGGATGAATACATATGTAGTGCCAGATTGGTATATGTGTTGCTTAAAGAAGGAATAGCTGAAATACAACCTAAAACTTTCAGGTATCTGAAGCTTGGTGAGCCACCCACGGCAAAGCAGTGTGACAGTCCTATGTGTATAGCCAACTGTTGTATCAATAAGTGGCTACGTATAACGGATGAATACTGGAGCTTGTACAAAAGCTATCTGAGGGAGTTAATACTTTCACCAACGACCAGGTTACATATCACTTTGGAGGCTCTGAAGATAAACTATTTCAGAAATAAAGGTTTTGTATTGCACAACAGAGAATTGTACAATCTTTTGAATGGCATCAGTATATTGAGTGTACAAAATTATAGGAGGGGTGAGCAGGAAGTCCTTTCTGGAGCCGTTGAGTTTATAGCTGTAAAAATATCAAAAGTTGTGACGCTGCGGAAAAGTATCTGCCGGGCTCCTATTAATGTTTATAGCATGTGTCATATCATGTATACGTAGCAAAAAGTCATCAAATTGTCCAACAATGACAACATGTGTATCATGAAACTGTAAAGTATACCCTGTTTATTTGTTACTAACATTTTTATTTTTAATAAAATGCCCTTGCACGAAACTATTGTCTTTCATTTTGTGGCATGCTGTGGCTGAGAACATTTCATAGGTCGGGTTAAGGAAATTTAATTACGATACAAGGGGTGTCGCTAGCTCTGCAAGTGATGAAGCTCTGTTTAGAAGGGTTCCTGTTGAAAATGAGCTGGTAAACAGAGTGATGTGAAAACCTGGTTATCTAGGGAAGAGGCGTATTCACTCCACATGTCAGCCAGGAGACATTTTAAGAGGAAACCAACCATTGTTAATACTCAGCTAGATTATCAAAGGCAGGCAGACATAATCAGCCTTCAATATCTAGCCAAGCATAATAACTGGGCTTGATATATATTAACAGCAATAGATGTGTTGTCTAAGTATGCCTCTGCAGAAGCGCTAAGCTAGAGAACAGGTATCAGCGCCACCACACCCATTAAAGCAATCTTCAGGAAAGGGCGAACCCCTCAAAAACTGAAAACAGATGCCAGAATATAATTTTTAAACAAGTTTTTCAGAAACTATTAAAACAACATGCTGTTCATCATTTTGTAATGCACATGGAGGTAAAAGATGCTGTTATAGAGCATTTTAACAGAACTATACAATCTCAGATATGGAGATATTTCATGACCTGCAGCAACTACCAATTTGTGGATTTTCTGCAGGCATTTATAGATGCTTATAACAGCAGTTATCACAGAACCATCAAAATGTGTCCCGTAGGGGTAACAACCAATAATTCCTTAGCAGTGTGGAGAACGGTGTACAGGAGCTTCTTCTCTGCAAAGGTAAAGAAGCCTCTTTTGAAAGAGGTTGATCATGTTAAAGTTCCAAAGTTGAAAGAGGTCTTTACAAACGACTACCAGCAGACTGTTAGTGAAAAAGTGTTGAACTTAAAGAAGGTAAATATATATTTATAGATAAAAGGACTATGATGGTGAAACGGCATAGGGTACCTTTTCCAACAAAGGGTTACAAAAGGTACCAGACAATCCACACAGGGTGCACAGGTTTGAAAAGATTCTGAAACAGAAAGGTAGTGTCCTTTGTCAAATGGCGGGTTTGGCCTGAGAAGTGTAACACTTGGGTGCTGGACAGCTCACTGCAGGGTTCCCCGTCATCAAATTTCCATTTATACAGTGAAACTGGCTAAACCAGTGGACCAAAAAAGGGACTGGGAGGTAGCTGTAACCAAAATCCAATACCTTAGAACATGGAATACGTTTGCAATGCTCGAGGCCAAATTTACTATAAAGCTTGATCAGGACTCCTTGATCATCCATGCTAACTTTCCTCATGGCTACTACCTCAGCGTCGCTGCAGTGGTCGAAGCCATCAATAAATCCATAGCCAGAATTGATACTTATTTGAATATTCAGGTAATATTAGAGAAGGTTAAAAGGAAGGTGTTTCTTAAAGCTCCAATTTGAGATACAGAGCTTAGCTGTGCAGGTAAATTAAGAGGGGTTTTAGGCACAGTACAATATATAAAAAGCCAAGTAGAGACGGACCCTACATGCCTTGATATTAACAGAGGGTGCTATACATTCTGCGCGTATAGTGACATTGTAGAGCCACAGAGGGTTGAGAATAGTTATGCACAATTGTTAAGATAGGTCCAAGTGAAGGGGAAAATAACACGATGATTAATATTCAATATATCAAACCCCACTATGAAGCAATTTCTAAAAACCATTTTGACGCTATGATGTTCAATCTGAGCTAGTGCCCTTTCAATATGGGAAAATTATTGCTAGGCTTCATTTAAGACCAAAACAGTAAATATTGAGAAGTCTTCATAGTGATCATGAAAACATATGGTGACCCTGCTCTGTAGAGTAACTATTACAGACACCACGCTGGATATGGAGGGCCACCATTCTTTCAATGGCCCCTGTTATGTGCAGGTTGGGACTTGGAGTTTTTTCTGTAGTTTGTTTAGAAGAGAGAAGGCTACCAAATTGCAAAACCCCATGTTGAAGCAGCAGCCTCGAACATTGCCCAGGATGTGGAGGGATCTGTGACTTGTGCTGTCACTGAACGCATGAACAAATAACCCCAAAAAGGAGCGGGACTTGTGTACAGGCCAAGCACAAGTATTAAAAGGAAGCAAAATTCTTCTATAAAAAAAGTGGCATTCTTCAAAAAAGCGCTCACAAAAAAGACCTGTAAAATGGAAGAGAGAAAAAAATATTTTTTTATAATGCAACAACCTGAAACATGGCCTTCGTACATTGCGCATTGGGAGAATGTGCCAAATCAGAGTAAGACTTGTTGTCTCTAAAGCCCAATCAGACCAGTATCAAAAACAGTTTTTTTAATGGAAGTATTGCCTCTAGCCACTTTGACTTTGTTGGCGCTGATAGAGGTTTTTGTGTCAGGGTCCACTGATATGTATCTAGATCTCAACAATATCCTGCTGCATCTTGTTTGTAGAACAGTAAAAGCGGACGGTGCCAACATACTGGCTGCCGATAAAGTGGCAACGTTCGCTTACCCTATTGTGACCATGTTTAATCAGGTGGACATTACCCTCGGCTATTGACTCATCACGCAAAGTGATAACATGTATGCCTCTGGGCCTCCAGCAAGAGTATTCTAAATTACAGCCGCAATGCCCTGGATATGCAGCTTTCAGCAGGGCTTTTCCACAAGGATACTTATGCACATTTTTAAGACAATGAGCTGGACAGTGCCAATCCAGGTTTTGCAAAAATAGCAACTTTGCAACAGGCAGTAGACAGTTTGACCACCTTGAGCGTATACATTCAGGCCTTTTTTTCTTGGATAAACTGTTCATCAACAGTATCGATCTTAAGATCAAAATTAGCCTCAACCAAGACTCTTTCTGGTCATACTGTCTGCTAACTTGTTTACAAAGAGAATTAAAGTGTCCCCAAACGTCGGACTGCCTCATGCCAAAACCTTACAGCTACTGAATGCCAAGTACACCATTGAAAGAGAAGCTCTAAAGATATTCAGCATCCCAGCTGGTACCATGTTAACACAGCAGCAACATTTATTTTTGGGGCAACTATCGAAACCTATTATCACACGTTTTGTCAACAACATGGCTTTTAGTGGTCTCTATACCTCAAACCCTTTAAATTTCAAACACTACGACATCAACTACGGGGCTCTGATCCACAAGGGGGCTGTAATTCCTGAAAAACAATACACACCCACCTTTGTAGATGCTACTTTTACCAGGGAATATCTGGGATTGGTTTTGATAATCGGGAATCGTCTTGTCAGGAGAAGGATATGGGACTGGCTAGACACTGTCTGCTTTCAATCTGACCCCTGACATGGAAGACAGCCACCACTATAGGGTGATCAAAAATGGAAATCTAAAAGCAGAAATACATTGTGGTCATCCCTTGGTTACGAATGTGATCATGGTTGTATTCTCTGTATTCAACAATGTTATTCAGATCAACCACGCCTGGCAGATTTTGATTGACTATCATTAAAATATTGTAAAATGGGCACAGGTCAGATTCGGGATTTCTTAAGCCATCATAAATATGCTAAGAAATACCTTAAGGTGTTTTTCCAAGTGAAACTTTACCTGGTGATATAGGTTCCAAAAGACCCTGCATGCTCGTCTTTAACACAGATTCACAGTACATGGAGGGAACTCACTGGGCAGCCCTGTTTTTAGATAAAGACATCGTTACTGTGTTTGGCAGTGTGGTGGCATTCCCCAAGCATACCATCTATACAAAACCTAAATTGATGTATGTAAAAAAGGCTGCTGCAAGGTTGGGAGTATAACAAAATACAGGTACAAGATTCTTTCGCTGTCACATGAGGGATAAACTGTATATATTTAATTAGTCAAATGTCTGATGGTATGACATTAAGAATTTTTTTTAATCTATCTTCAAACAATGTTGTTAATAATGGCAGTATTGTTTTGAAGTATGTGAAAGTAAATTCTAGGTCTACATTAAACGTTGTTAAAACAGAGTACACAGTTTATCAAAAGTGTTAGGTCATGTAACACCTTTTATGTGTAATAGTGACTCTCTGAAAAAAGAATACAAATCTGAATGCAGACTCAGGCCCTCATTCTGACCCTGGCGGTCTTTGACCGCCAGGGCGGAGGACCGCGGGAGCACCGCCGACAGGCCGGCGGTGCTCCAATGGGGATTCCGACCGCGGCGGTAAAGCCGCGGTCGGACCGGCACCACTGGCGGGCTCCCGCCAGTGTACCGCCGCCCCATTGAATCCTCCACGGCGGTGCAGCTTGCTGCACCGCCGCGGGGTTTCCGACCCCCCCTACCGCCATCCAGATCCCGGCGGTCCGACCGCTGGGATCCGGATGGCGGTAGGGGGGGTCGCGGGGCCCCTGGGGGCCCCTGCAGTGCCCATGCCACTGGCATGGGCATTGCAGGGGCCCCCGTAAGAGGGCCCCTACATGTATTTCACTGTCTGCTGTGCAGACAGTGAAATACGCGACGGGTGCAACTGCACCCGTCGCACAGCTTCCACTCCGCCGGCTCGATTCCGAGCCGGCTTCATCGTGGAAGCCTCTTTCCCGCTGGGCTGGCGGGCGGTCTGAAGGCGACCGCCCGCCAGCCCAGCGGGAAAGTCAGAATTACCGCCGCGGTCTTTCGACCGCGGAACGGTAATCTGACGGCGGGACTTTGGCGGGCGGCCTCCGCCGCCCGCCAAGGTCAGAATGAGGGCCTCAGTATCTTTATTCTGATGCAAGGACACACATTTAAAATGTTTTTAAAATAGGATAGAAACACTTTGAAAAGTTAGAAGGTTTATTCACAAAACAGTTATTTTCACAGTACAGGCATCACACTGATAAACTTAATAAAGAAATAAAAGAATAACCACATCAAAGTGTTCACTATGCCAAAATTATACACAATAACACAGGCACATTTATACATAGGGTCAAAAGTTAGAAGAAAAATCAAACATTTAACCACATGTTCATTTTAGACAATGCTTTAGAGGCAGAGCTGCAGTGCTCCAAGAGGGGGATAGCCAGGGAAAGAAAGGGGATGCTGGCATCTTAGGGAGGGGGTTAAAAAGAACAGGTGCTAGAGTACTCTTTCAAACTTTCAAGCAGTCGCTTGTGTTCAGCATCACTGATGATCATCAAAGGAATGTTGAGTTCCACTGAGGGTTGCGGAAACTGTTGCCAACCTCTCAGTCTTTCTGAAGCCATAGTGCTTTGGGATGCATAAGACCTTTGAAGAGGTCATACATGTGGGATCCAACAACCGGCTGACGTTTGTAGAGGAATTTGCCTTTCTCATTCCATGAAGACAGGTCTTTGGAAGATGACATTTTGCTTAGCAACATTTGCACTGCTCCTCTGTACCTTTGACTAATGTTTTTTAAAAGTTCTTCAACAATGATGTCTGAGGATGGTGGTGGTGGTTCTTTAGGCATTGAAGGGGGTTGTGGAACCCGTTTTTCAGTTTCAATTGTCTATTAAAGTTTCTGAAGAACGCTGGAGTAAGACCCGCTTTGTTGTAAGGTTCTAAATCAGTACGGTCCAAAATGTATTTAATCTCAGCATCCAATCGCTGCGTCTCATGTTCCCAGATATTCCAGGTGTCACCCGTAGACATCCCACACTGTTCCAGCTGCTGTTGTGGTACCAACTACATCTTTTGGGCATGATCCATCAGTTCACAGTTAGGAGGCTGGTAATGAGTGGTAAAGCTATGCCCAAAAAATAACCTATAAAACCTCACAACTTCTTTACCAGTTTCTTCTTAAAAATGAGAGAAGTTCTTTTATTACTGAGCTCCTTGATAAGGAGGCGCTCCTTCTTCAAAACACAGAACTGGAGCTCTGATATCGGGACATCACCATTTAGGGTGTTTATGATGATTTCTCAAATGGAAGCCACTAAATCATCTGAAGCCGCACACAGGATGGCCTCTTTTTGCGGAGGGTTAGCTGTGACTAGCCCTAGGAGGGCTAGATTATGGCTTAGATGTGCCTACATCGTCAATTACCTGGTATTTTAAGCTCTACAGTATAAATATTACGGGAGTCTCTTTAACAATTCTTTATATAGGCTGTGGGCTTGATTTTAGGTTTGAAAACGACAGGGAGATTGGGTTGGAAAATACCAGCACATAGGGGGTCATTACAACATTGGAGGTAAAAGCCACTTACCACCGTGCAGAAGACCGCCAACATACTGCTGCGGCCGCGGAATTCCGCCACAGCTATTATGACCCACATCTCGGAAACCGCTGAAATTCAGATACCCACACAACTCCGCCACACCAAAGGTCAGTGTTAAACTGGCGAAAAAAAATTCTCCACCGTCACGCCAACAGAAACACGGCCATGCTATCACAACCCACGAATCCACAGGCGGTCTTTCAAACGCGGTATTCCATTGGCGGTACACACCACTGCGCTCAAAATACACACACATCTCCAAAACACTGCCACATTGGGCAATTCAAAATACACACACCTGATACACATACAAACACCACTCCCACACACCCAACACAATATAAAACACACACCCACATCACCCACAAACCCCTACAACCACAATTCATGAACGAAGGCCAGAGAGACAGAGAGCACAGCAATTGAGAACCCCACCACACAGAGGCACACAACACCATCACCCATACAACATCCACGCACAAACACCACATACCACCACACATCACCACACACATCAACACTTACACAACCCCACACATCACCCACATCACCCCATGTCAAGCCAAAGACACCCCCGATTTTCCGAGGAGGAGCTCAGGGTCATGGTGGAGGAAATCCTACGGGTAGAGCCACAGCTATTTGGATCACAGGTGCAGCACACCTCCATAGCCAGGAAGATGGAGCTATGGTGCAGAATCGTGGACAGGGTCAACGCAGTGGGACAGCATCATAGAAATCTGGAGGACATCAGGAAGAGGTGGAATGACCTACGGGGGAAGGTGCGTTCTGTGGTCTCCAGGCACAACAGTGCGGTACAGCAGACTGGTGGCGGACCCCCACCTCCTCCCCCACAACTAACAACATGGGAGGAGCAGGTCTTGACCATCATGCATCCAGAGGGCCTCGGAGGAGTCGGTGGAGGAATGGACACTGATAAGTCAAATCTTAACTATCAGACCCCCCCCCACCTGCAGGCTATCACACACCCCTACCCTCACCCCGTCCCCTATCACTCCAACTCCTCACTAATGTACTAATAACACAAACCACTCATCCCAACACCAAGCCCTGCATTACACAACTAAGCATGGTCACACCTCACCAAAGCATGCTCACTGCACATACCCAGAACAACCCCATAACCATCATCACACAAACCCACACACAGGAATGCTTGCACTAGGGTACACGCACACCCACCCATTGCACACCATTACACACACACATGCAATAATCATGCTCTTATATCCCTCCAGGACCACTAAGGAACGTCATCACACCGGAGGGTCCAGACATCTCCACTCCACCCACAGAAGAGGCCCACAGTGACGACAGCAGCTCTGCCCTACTGGATCCTGATGACCAGCCCGGACCATCGTGGGCCTCGGGACAGTCGGTTCCCCTTGCACAGGCACAGCTCAACACTGACCTTCCACCCTCTGGTAACACAAGCACAGCACCCACCCAGCGGGCCCATACCTCCGTACCCAGGACACCTCAATCAGCTGTGTGTCCACCACTACAGGGAACCCAGGATAACCCACCACCCCAACAACAACAGGGACCTGGGGGCAGTGGTAGTGGGCACACGGTCCAGGGGACGGAGGCACAGGAACACAGGGGAACTGGGAGGGCTGCTGTGCGACAGGGGGAGGACAGGCCAAAGGAACCCACTCTCCACGAGGGCCTCTCCTCCATCATGGGAGAATACCACCACTCCCAGGAGACAATGGCGGCGGTCCTGGCCAAGTTTCAGGAGACCCAGCGCATGCAGGAGGAGCAGTATTTGGGGTTCAGGGAGGAGCTCAGAACCATCTGCTCCGCCCTGGGCACCATCATAGGGGTGCTGAAGGACATACAAAAGACCATGAGGGACACTGTGGCACTCCAAGGGGCCCCTGACACTAGCATGGATGATGAACTGCCCACCACCTCCGCCGGCACTAGTGGACAGGACGCCCCGCCACAGGACCACCACACCAGCACCCCACCCCCTGCAGACGGACAACCACCGCGTAAGTGGTCCCTGAGATCCAGGAACAGGACAGAGCAAGATGGCAAGACCCCCGCAAGGAAATGAGACCACCCTGATTGTCCTCCCACTGTCCCACTTTGTTACCCTGTCCATACTTTAACTGCCCCAGCTCCACTTCCTATGCCCAGATGGGCAGTGCACCTGTGAGACTAATAGACTGGACTCTGCCATGGACATTCCTCCACCGTCCCCCATCACAATTTTACAACCCCCCTCCATTTCTGAGCACTTAAATAAACACCCTTGAACCACAAAACAATCTTGAGTCAGTCTGTGATTTGGTAAATTTGTATTATCAATGACAGTGTCAAAATGCGTTTTCAATTGTAAAGCCAACATATCTATGTCACACATCACAAGTCCATGAAGGATGCAAGCAGATGACACACGTTGGTAACCACATCTGTGAAACCGTAATGGAAAGGTACAACTCAGTGACCAATTAGTGCTATGGAATGACAGATATGATAGAGGTAGAAGTGTGAAAGTGAATGTAATGGTAAAAAAGAAATGTTCTCGCCTGTCTATCACTGGAAATATTGTTGTATGACTGACTCCCTGTTGTCTATGTCTTCTTCCTCAGCTTCCTCCTCATCACTGTCCACAGGCTCTACAGGCTCCACAGCTGCCACAACACCGCCATCTGGACCATCCTCCTGCAGAAAAGGCATCTGGTGTCGCAAAGCAAGATTGTGAAGCATCGAGCAGGCGATGATGATCTGGCACACCTTCTTCGGAGGCCAAAGGTGCGTTCGATCACCCTCCTAGTCCGCCTATGGGCCTCATTGTAGCGTTCCTCTGCCCTGGTCCTGGGATTCCTCACTGTGGTCAATAGCCAGGACAGGTTGGGGTAACCAGAGTCCCCTAGTAGCCACACACGGTGCCTCTGGAGTTGACCCATCACATAAGGGATGCTGCTATTCCACAGGATGTAGGCGTCATGCACTGAGCCAGGGAACATAGCATTTACCTGGGAGATGTACTGGTCTGCCAAACATACCATCTGTGCATTCATGGAATGATAACTCTTCCGGTTCCTGTACACCTGTTCACTCCAGTGGGGGGGGACCAGAGCTACATGGGTCCCATCAATAGCACCTATGACGTTGGGGATATGTCCAAGGGCATAGAAGTCACCTTTAAAAATAGCCAAATCCTCCACCTGAGGGAAAACGATGTAGCTCCTTACGTGTTTCAGCAGGGCAGACAACACTCTGGACAACACATTGGAAAACATAGGCTGGGACATCCCTGATGCCATGGCCACTGTTGTCTGAAAAGATCCACTTGCAAGGAAATGGAGCACTGACAGCACCTGCACGTCAGGGGGGATTCCTGTGGGATGGCGGATTGGTGACATCAGGTCTGGCTCCAACTGGATACATAGTTCCTGGATAGTGGCACGGTCAAACCTGTAGGTGATGATTAAATGTCGCTCCTCCATTGTCAACAGGTCCACCAGCGGTCGGTACACTGGAGGATTCCACCATCTTCTCAAATGTCCAAGCTGACGGTGCCTAGGATGGACAACAGCGACCACAGAGTCAACAAATTTCCAGGTATGTACCCACAGATACACAGAACACAACACCAAACACAAAACTCTTCCTTTATGTGTGTTGAGTGTAGGCCTAGGTATGTGTGACGCAGTAGTAAATGAAGCCATGTGGGCCCCTGAAATGGCGGCTGCCTGACCTCTGAAGTGGGACAATGGGATGTGAGGCATGTGCGCTGGCATTGTACACCGTCGCGGTAGGCGGTCGTAGACCGCGGCGCAATGCTGCATTGGTTAACATTGGACCCTATGGGTCCCAGGACCCAATGATGAAGTGCACCGGTGGTTAAGATACGCACCGCCGTGGACGTCACCGCCACGGACATGACCGCCATTTTCTATCTGTTCAATCACTCGATACCTGATCTTCAACAGGAGAGGACCTACACTGCAAGTGCTGCTGTGACCTCGGTCTGGAAGAGACAATGGCTCGTGCGTCTGGGGAAAGGGCCCCTGCTTTCACTGCTCAGGAGTTGGAGAAGCTCGTGGACGGGGTCCTCCCCCAGTACACGCTACTCTACGGTCCTCCAGACCAACAGGTAAGTACACAGGGAGCACGTTGTATGGGCTATGCCTGGGTGGAGAGGGCTGGTTGTAAGAAGGAAGGGGGCAGAGTTCAGGGAACATGAGGGACTGTGAATGCATGTGCCACATGGCAAGGGTAGGGATGGGGGCCACTCACATCGACGGTGCAGTTGGTAATGACTTTTCTTCTTCCCCTGTGCATTTCATGTAGGTCAGCGCCCACCAGAAGAAGGACATTCGGCATGCCATCGCCAAGGACGTCCGGACCCTGGGGGTCCAGCAGAGACGGGGCACCCACTGCCGTAAAAGATGGGAGGACATTTGCCGCTGGAGCAAGAAGACGGCAGAGGCTCAGCTGGGGATGGCCTCCCAACGTGGGAGGGGTGCCCGTCGCACCATGACCCCCCTGATGTTCAGGATCCTGGCGGTGGCCTACCCGGAGTTGGATGGGCGCTTGAGGGCATCACAGCAGAAACAAGGGGGTGAGTACACTCTCATTCTGGGGACTTTGCGCACAGTGAAAGTGTCTGGGTGGGGGAGGAGGGATGTGGGTTTCCCTAGGCCAGGGCGACTTACGTAGGCTAGGCCCCTCCGTAATGCAGGCCATGTGGCACTCCACCCCACCTCAGTAGAGGGCCAAGTATAGGTATACATGCCCCTGTGGCATCCATGTGTGCAGATGTCCACCATAGCCATGTAGGCCAGATCCCAGGAATTGCATCTGTAGAGGCCAAGAGCACGGCGTAGTGCAGGGGGCTGCTGTGTCTGTATTGTCCGCCAACGGTAGCGGTAAGCCATGCACTCAACCTGTCTTTCTTCTGTTGTCCCCCCCCATTTTGTGCTCTCCCTGTTCTTTTGTGCATTAGCATCATCAGTGGAGGTACAGTGGCACCGGAGCACGAGGGAGCTGCATCCCACATGGCCATGGAGGGCCACACCACGGCCTCCGAATACACCAGTAGGACGGAGGGCGAGGGGAGCTTCACGTCGGTCACCGGATCACCAACCAGCGACACGGACTCGTCCACCGATGGGAGCTGCCTTGTGGTGGCAGCACCATCTGTGCCCCCCACTTCTACAGGTAGAGCCGCCACCTCCCCTACCAGCACCGCACTCGCAGCAGCCCCTCAGCGTTCACCCCGTGCCCGCTCACCCAGGAGGGTGGGCATCACCTTCGCCCCAGGCACCTCAGCCCCTGACCCTGTCACCCCTGCTGCCCTCAGTGAGGAGGCCTTTGACCTCCTCAGGTCACTCACTGTTGGGCAGTCTACCATTGTGAATGCCATCCAGGGTGCAGAAAGGCAGTTGCAACACACTAATGCATTCCTGGAGGGCATTCATTCCGGTCAGGCTGCCCATCATCGAACCCTGCAATCTCTGGCTTCAGCACTGATGGCAGCCATTGTCCCTGTGTCTAGCCTCCCCTCTCCAACTTCCTCCACCCAGACCCAATCCCTTGTACCCCAGCCTATCCCAAGCACACCATCAAACAAGCATGCACACACCTCAACACACACAAGTAGCTCAGGCAAACATAGGGACCACACAACCCACAGGCACTCACGCAAGCATCACCCACATACAGACACAGCAACATCCACTGCCTCCACTGTGTCCCCCTCCTCCTCGTCTCCCTCCTCCCTCCCAGTGTTGTCTACACTCTCACCTGCATGCACTACATCTACAGGCACTAGGACTCGCACCAGAACACCCAGCACCACACCCCGCTCACCTGCACTCACCACCCCCACTACCATTTACACGTCCCCTGTGTCCACTCCCAGTGTGTCTGTGACGCCACCTCCCAAAGTACACAAACGTGGGCACCCACACACCCAACATCCATCCACCTCACGACAGCCTCCAGTACCTGCACCTGCATCCAAATCACCTAAAGTTACACCTGCTACAACCACCTCCTCTTCCTCCACTCCCAGAACCCCTCCAGCTACCCATCCCAGTCTTCGTCAGCAACTTTTCCTCAGCAACGTTGACCTCTTTGCCCCCACCCCCACCCCTCCAATTCATAAGTTCTGTAGTAGCACCTCAGCCAAAAAAACTCCAGGACCTGTGGTGCGTGTTCAAGGTGTGTGGAGTGCACCGGCCACCGGGGCAGCCAGTGTGACACGGAGCCAAAGCACTGCCAGTCCACCCCCTGTAAAGCACCTAAAGTTGGAAAGTGGCCGACGGGACAGGGTGAAGACTCCTGGCTGAAAAACTGCTCACAAGGGTCCCAGGGGGATTGCAGAGTCAGCTGTGACTCCTCCAAAGGTGGTGAGGGGCCAGAAGAAGTCTGCACAGTCTGGGAAGAGCAGCACGGCAGACAAGGGCGCCATCCTCCCCGGCGGCCGGGACGCCACTGCCAGCACTGTCGTCACAGGTCAGGAGACCACCGCCGGAGTTAGTGCCCAGGAAGGCAGCAGTATCGTCACAGGCCAGGAGACCACTGCCAGAGCCAGTGCCCAGGAGGGCAGCAGTATCGTCACTGGTCAGGAGACCACCGCCGGAGTCAGTGCCGAAGAGGGCAGCAGTATCGTCACAGGTCAGGAGACCACCGCCGGAGTCAGTGCCCAAGAGGGCAGCAGTATCGTCACAGGTCAGGAGACCACCGCCGGAGTCAGTGCCCAGGAGGGCCCCGGCAGCCACAGCCCCGCTGGGCAATGATGGACCGTCATGCCACACACCAATGCACAGGTCAGAGCCCGCCATGGCAAAGCACTGCTGCACAAGGAAAACACCGCCATGGCAAAGCACCGCTGAACAGGGAAAAGGCCGCCATGGTGAAGACTGCTGAACAGAGCAAAGCACCGCTGAACAGGTCAGAAACTGCAAAGTCAAGCACCGCTGAACAGGGCACAGATCGCCATGGCAAAGCACCGCTGAACAGGGAAAAGACCGCCATGGTGAAGACCGCTGAACAGGGCAAAGCACCGCTGAACAGGTCAGAAACTGCAAAGTCTAGCACCGCTGAACAGGGCACAGACCGCCATGGCAAAGCACCGCTGAATAGGGAAAAGACCGCCATGGTGAAGACCGCTGAACAGGGCAAAGCACCGCTGAACAGGTCAGAAACTGCAAAGTCAAGCACCGCTTAACAGGGAAAAGACCGCCAAATCAAGCATCGTTAGCCCATGTGCATCTGGGACAGTGACGGAACAGGAACTGTCACGGGGAGCCTGATGCAGTCTTGGCACCAGTCCCCCTCCAGAACCAGTGGAGACTGTTATCCACTTGAGAGACTGTGACTTTGCACTCCCCAGGATGGTCCAGTGGGCGACCCACCCACTGTAGAGACTTGAGAGACTGTGGCTTTGCACTCCCAGGATGGTACAGTGGGCAACCCACCCACTGTACAGACTTGAAAGACTGTGGCTTTGCACTCCCCAGGATGGTACAGTGAGCAACCCACCCACTGTAGAGACTTGAGAGACTGTGGCTTTGCACTCCCCAGGATGGTCCAGTGGGCAACCCACCCACTGTAGAGACTTGAGAGACTGTGGCTTTGCACTCCCCAGGATACATCAATGGGCATGGAGCCCCATCGTGGATCTGGCGTGGTGCTGTAATCCGGCTGAGGTGCCTCCCCCTTCCCTTCCCCATGAGGTGCCTGTTGTATTTCTATCTGATGCCCCAGCACTGTTCTCTCCGTTTGTGGACAGGTATCTAGTGTGGGCATCGCCCATGCTTTTTTGGACCAGTGGAGCATGGACATTGATATGTGCATACCTGCGCTACTTCTCATAATGTGTATACAATATTGAATGTGTATATATATCTGTATATATTTGGTAACTGTATATTAATACATTACAATGTTTGAACTGATTTTGTTTTGTTTTGTCTTTGCATTCTTCCGGGGGGTTGTGGGTTGTTACTGTGATGTTTGGAAATGCATTGGTGTGTGTGTTGTAATGTGCGAGGGTGCGGGTGGGGGTGTTGAGTGTGTGTCCCCCTGACTTTTGCCTCCTCCCTCCCCTATGTCGTAGGTGCAGTACTCACCGTTGTCTTCGCCGCCGCCGTTGCTGGTGTTCGTAGATGAGCAGGAAGACAAGGGCAGGGAGTATTTGTAATTCCGGCTCCATGGTGTCCTCCTTCCTCGTGGAGTATGTTGAGGTGAGCGTTTTCCCATTGCAAAAGCTGTTTCCGCCGTGTTTTTATCCACGGTGAATCCGCCCCGGATAAGGTGGCGGATTGGCGGGGTTGTGATACTGTGGGCGGTACATTGTCTCCCGCCTGTCTGTTGGCGGTGACTGCCGCGCTGCTTGTCTGTACCGCCGTGGCGGGCGGTGTGTTAAAGTGGCTGTCTATGTTGGCGGTTTCCGCCACAGTCATAATTCCCTTTTTTTGTCCGCCGGCCTGTTTGCGGTATTACCGCACCTTTAACACCGTCCGCCAGGGTTGTAATGACCCCCATAGTCTGGAATCTTCTAGACTATTGGGTTTTAATTCTATGAGTAGGTAACCGTGGGGTTTCCTGGTTATTAAAGGCTTCCAAGAAATACTGTGTGTTTCCAGGGTACATCTGTTTAGCTATAACAACTGCTCTTACCCTTGTGAAACAGGTTCTGCACAATGTAACGTATGCTTAGATTGCAATGGTATGAATATTGAGTAAAATATTTCTCTATCTCAGGGTGATCCCCACTTTTACTCATAAGGTTGTCTACAATTGCCATGTTTACAAGGACTTTAGGTAACAATGCATCATTGAACCTTAGGGATAGCTCTATGGAAAGGTCTTGTGAAAACACAAATAAAGGCAAACAATATTGTTAGGGGTTTGGGATAAAACACTGGAAGCATTTTCTAATATATTCTTTAAAAATAGCTTTTACCACAACTTGAGGGGGCCTGCTAACATGCAGGAGAACAGATGCTGCAACCTGGTGACCATAGTTGGGGTTTCAACACTCTAATGCACCTTTAATAATGTATAGTAGGGTTTTGAAGACTTAAGTCACAGCCCTTTTATCAATCACTACGCACAGATGAGTGTCCTGGGGGGTGCCTTGGTCTCCCTGTGGGGCACTGCCAATCCTTGCCCTGTCCATCAGGGTGGCATGGGTGGTGGTGCCTGTTGGGGGGAATGGACATGTCTATTACAATGTCTGTTACAATTGAATGATTGGATGGGGTGCACAGGACTGGGCAGTTTTGTGCAGATTTTCACACTTTGGGGCCATGCAGGATGCTTTCGTGAGGTTAGCATTGCTTTTTGCTTAGGATGTGGAGGTGCATTGTGGGTGCTGTAGGCCATTTTGATTCCTTGAGGGGTGGGTGGCTGTGCACAGAGGGAGGGATGTGGGCCTTTTAGTGGGTTTGTGGGCATGCAGGGGACTGGATGTAGTGATTGTGGCCTGGGTGGGGTTATGGTCCTGATGGTAGTTGGAGGGGTGAGGTGGTGCATGCATTCCAAGTGTGATGGATATGGGGTAATTGTCCATTCCTCCAGTGAGTCCAGTGAGTCCCTCAGGGTGCAGGATGGCCATTACCTTTTCCTCCCAGTCAGTGTAGTCGGATGGTGTTGGTAGAAGTTCTCCCCCAGTCTTCTGGACTGCAATGTGGTGCCTGGATGCCATGGACCTGACCTTCCCACACAGCATTCCATCTGTTGTGGATGTTGTCCCTGGTGCGTGGATGGTGTCCCACTACATTGACCTTGTTTACTATTGTCTGCCATAGCTCCATCTTCCTGGCGATGAGTGTGTGCTGGACCTGTGCCCTGAATAATTGTGGCTCCACCTTCAGGATATCGTCCACCATGGTCCTTAGCTCCCTTTCTGTGAAGCGTGGGTGTTTGGGGGGTGCCATGGTGAGTGTTGTGAATGGTTTCTTGTGTGGATATAGGTTAGGTTGCTTTTGTGTTGTTGGGTGTATATGTCGTGTAGTGTGGCGTGCGGCGTCTGCTTCTGGGGTTCTCTGTACTAGTTGGCCTAATTTCGTTGCAAAGGATTGTGGGGTGTGTCTGTGAGTGGTTTATAGTGTTGTGGATGTGTGTCAGGTGTGTAGGTTTCAAACTTGCCAATGTATGCATTTCTTGCTGGTGGGTCTACTTGCCGCCAGTGGCGGTCTGTACCGCCAATGGTCGTTCAGCTTCCACTGACCGCCGCAGTGATATGTGCTTCATTATTTGGAGGGCGGGGTGTTTGTGTGCTCGGCGGTGGTGGGGTGGGAGGTCCAGCATTTCCGCCGACAAGGTCCTGGCTGTGACTGGTGGCAGGGAGATTTTTGTCAGTTTTTGATTTTTTCATCATTATATGGCAGGTTTCTGTTCACCGCCAATGGCGGTCTTCTGTTCGCGGTCGCCATGGCGGTTGACGGTGTTCACCGCCATGTTTATAATGCCTGATGTAATTTTAGTCAGAGAGAATGCAGTCCGATGTCAAATGGTTTTGGTTGTTGTTTGTTGTGATCCCTATCATCCTGACCCCCTGACATACCTCCATAAAAAAAAGTTGTTCAGAGATGTTCATTTTTGATTTGTGTTTTTGGATCATTAGAGATGTAAGTTGGCTTGGGTAGACATAGCTGATCCATGCCGAATTTTTGTGGGTGACATTTTTAATAGTGGCGATGTGTTGCACTGAGGAAGTAATATTTATGGAACTATGAGACATATATACTTTATTTTGGTGTCAAAACATAGATTTTGGGTGTCAAGTAGTCCTATGGAGACAGAAAATAACTACTCAGTATAAACCCTCTGCCATTTTCCAAGATAGCCTCTATAAAAGAGGAAGAAGGGACATATATAGAAATCAAATGAATAATAATGGTTTTTAATCTTTATAAGTCAATAACAAACAATGTTTATGATCTGAACATGAAAAAAATAATGTTTATCACTCCTGTTTTAGACACATTTACATAGTTCACTTTATTTGTTTCGGCAATTGCTTGTGGTACCTTTGCAGAAGGATGAACAATTGAGAAGAGAATATCGACAGAGACATCTTTTTGTAGCACAGATTTTGCAAGTACATGCTCGTACAAGTTTTGTGGGTAGAGGCTTTAGAAATGTCATAGGTTTTTGCACCCCATCAATATCTTCCCAAACAAATTTACACAGATTCACACAGATCTTTCCCTACGTAGGCATGATCTCAAACATTTACACATCTTCTCATCAAGTAAAACCCTTTTTTTAATGTGTCCACGCACAGAATATGATGTCGGTGGAAGGTCACTTAACAGGACTGATCTCTTGAGCTCACTGTACAGAAGATCGTCAAACGTGTTTTTCCACAAATGCACAAGGTATTTTTCTATATCTGTAAAGCCAAATTCTTCTTCTGTCTCAGCAATTCCTTTTTGAAACTTCACAGGTTTAGTAGTTAAAGCGCCAAGCTTTGTTCCAATTTTGCTCATAGTGTCGTCACCCATAAGAATATGTGCCTTGAGAAGAACAATGGGCATCCTTGGGTCAAGTTTCTTGTACAGAATATGAAGACTTATTAAGTGTCTTTTCTCGCCTGTTCCATAAAGTATCCAACACTCTGACAATCCTTGACTTATGAACATTGCAACAAATATAAGTAGCATGATAATAACATCTGTGTGATTTGACAGTACAATGACTCAATTGGAACCATTTCTAACAGCCCACTCAACATGTGGCACAACACAAAGGTAAGCTTCCTGCAATTTGCTGTTAGGTTCTTGAGCAATATTGGCTGTACCTTTTGAATATTTTTCTGCCGGCACCAACTCCTCATTGATAATCATTCCACTTGCAATATTTTGAAATTCAGTATTCACTAAAGCATCAGCAATGTTTGTCAAGTTAACATCTCCAAATTCATCTTGTTGGATGTTGTTGACCAGAGTTTATCAAGTTGCACAGGTATAGGTGTCAAGTTGTTGGTGCAGGCAAGGTCCATTGTTCCACTTGTAGACAATTGTCTGATTCTCTCTCATTCATTGACAGATAGTTTCAGATAACTGTCAAAGACAATGTGTAGTTCTTGCATGGTGCACAGATTATGATATCTGTAGAACAGTCTGAAGGGCATTTCCAAAGTTTTGCATAGAGAAAATCTTGACCATTCTCATTTGTGACATAGGGGGACATTACAACCCTGGCAGTCTTTGACCGCCAGGGCTGTTTTGATGGAAGCACTACCAACAGGCTGGCGGTGCTTCCTGGTGCATTATGCTTGCAGCGCTGCCCAGGGGATTACTAGTCCCCCTCCCGCCAGCCTTTTGAAAAGGCTGGCGGAAAGGGGAGTTGCGGGGCTCCTGGGGGACCCTGCACTGCATAGCAGACAGTAAAAAGCACGACGGTTCCAACTGAACCTGTCGCACAGCCGCAACACCGCCGGCTCCATTTGCAGCCGGCTCCTGTGTTGTGGCCGAGATCCCCGCTGGGCCGGCGGGCGGAAACCAGGTTTCTGCCCGCCAGCCCAGCGGGGATCTCAAAATAGACCCCGCGGGAGTGCGGCTGCATTGGTGGCCCCCCGTCGGTTCATCCTTGGTGGGCGGCCTCTGCCACCCGCCAATTTTGTAATGAGGGCCATACTGTCCACAACAACAGCAGTTTTTAATGAAGACACCTTTTTAAATTAAAATTCTTCAGATGAAAGGTTTTTTTGAGCTCTTGTCCAAGTTTGTGCTTCACTGGTTTGGTTGCAGCATATCCATCAAGTAATGCATTTATTGGAAGAAGATCATGAGACAGAAAGTCCTTGATAATTCATCCCTTTCTTTTGCTACATCCATCTCACTATGTTTTTGTGAAAAATGATTTTTTGTAACCTGTTTTGTAGTGTCTGGTTGAACGAAAATCTTAATATGGAAATTAAAGCGTGGAAGTTTATCTTTAGTGATTATGTCAAACAGCTTTTTCTCTTTCAATTCAAATCTCTCCTGCTTCAGCTCTGCATATAATATCAATCCATGCTCCAGGATATCTAGTAGACATGTCTTTATATCATTATCCACACATTATTTCATCACAAAGTTGTGCAGTGCACAGTCTTAGCCATTTCAAAGGAGTTTCCTTGCTGCTGCATGCAATGAAGAAGGCTGTCAACATGTTTATTGAAATGTTCCCCCCTCTTTTTCATGGTGAGGAAGGGGAGCATGGCCAGAGGCACAAGATGGCGGGCTAGTACTAGGTCTGCTCCAGCCGGACACCCGTGATTCTACAGAGCCTGTCGCCATCCTGGGCTATGTGATCCATGACTGCTGTGGCCTGAAAAGGGGGCATACCGGGGATGCAGAAAGTAGATCGAGGTCGGGTCCCGCAGCAACTGAATATAACGTTATGGCAAAAGGGCCCAGGCGGGGCCTAAGATCTGCTGCCTCCACAAAACCAGTTGTGGGCAGAGGGGCCCAGAAGTAGGCGAGGCACTGCTCATTGTGGACTCTGGCAGGGTGGCCAGCCTCACCTTCTGCTGCTGTGGCTGCCATAGTGGAAGGGGAGAGCGGCAAGGAGGGGAGGTTGCAGGCCAGAGCCTCAATCGCAACACTGGACGCTGACTGGTGAGGGGTGCTGGGGGGTGGGGATGAGGATTTAGGCAAGCGCGTGACTGGAGATGTACCTGCTGCTGCAGCAGGCTCCCTGAGACTACTGTGCTACTTCTCCCTGCCTTTACTGTTTGCTGGATTCTTGGCCTGTGAGGGGCCAAAGGTGTGGGATGGACACCCCCTCTTCTGTTAGTGTGCTGTGGCGCAGGAGGGGGAGTGACGCAGGAGCAGCATTGCTGACTGTGCCCCCCCTCAAAGCACAGGACTTGCACTGAGGGACCCCCACCAACCTGTGGTTCAATGAAGTATGAGGGCTGACGGTGGAGGCATGGGGTGGCTGTAGTAGAAGAGCTGCCTCCTTTGCTGGAGGCTGCATTGTGCTTGCACATTTCCCAAGGAGCTGGAACAGAAGAGGAGAGGGAGAGCATAGAGGCCACTCAAGGCCTGCCCCTCTCCAGAGAATCAGAGGTGCGAGATACTGGCACTGCAGAGGTCGAGCAGTGAACGTTGACAACGCCAGTGCCATAAAAGTGGGAGCATGCTTAGTAACTTAATTGTAAGGCAAGTACTTGGAGCAAAAGGGCCATCATATGTAAACATACCATCGGCTTCCCCATCCCAGTCACCCCGGCAGTAACAGGTGGTATTCCATACCCATTGATGTGCTGAAAATGGGGCGTAGGGGCTGGACAAGCCCTACAGCAAAGAAATCAGATATTTTGAACCCCATAGACTTCGGGTGAGTGACTCTCATCCCCTTCCTTAGACAGCAGCATCCGCCACAGATGGCAAGCTGGACCAAATCCTCGAGCCATAACTACCACCAAACAAGAGCTCAGTGCCAATGTGGATGCAGTGGCAGGTGAGCCAGGAGTTCTCAGAGCAGATCAACAGAAATTGACTAGCAGAATCACTCGCGGGGAGAGTGATGTAGCAGAGATCCATCCGACTGTCCAGGAACTAGAGGGGTAGGTGCACTCTCTTACCACTAGCGTCTGAGACCTGGAAACCAAAGCAGAGGATGCCAAGGGACGCTCCCATTGGAATGACATCTGCATTTAGGATTCCAGGAGGGTGCTTAGGGCGCCGAGCTGACAGCCTTCTTTGAGCGTTGGTTAGGGCAGCAGGTGGCACTGGAGCAGACATCAGTGTACTTCCTAGTAGAGCATACCCACAGAGTACCGGTGCGGCGCCCCCCGCCGGGGTCACCCCCGATGCCTGTGGTTGCCTAAATCTTAAACTACATGGATAAAGAATCGGTTCTGTGGGTGGTGCGGGTGGCACCCTCCCTCCAGTATAACAACTTCAGGGTTTTTATCGTCCCAGACTACACCCTTTCAGTACAGCGCCGCAGGGCCTCTTTCCTGGATGTGAAGCGCAAACTACAACAAACCGGCCTTCACTATTCGCTTCTATACCTGGCGAAGCTGAAGGTGATAGAAGACAGCAAGACCTTTTTGTTTACAAAGCCGACATGCCTGAGACTGGGTGGAACAGCATTGCTATTAGTTCTCATCACCGTCCTCCCCGGAGTGGCGACAACAAGACACAGGTGTACTGGGTGAGCACAGGCAGGGGTCTCACCGCCACCCGAGAGCCTCAATCTAAGGAACTCTTTTGCAAGAGCAGGCCCTTGCGCTAGCCACAGTGGTCACTATATGGGCAGACAGGCGCTTCTTGCAGGACTCTTCCCTGGGTAAGGATGTGGCTGGCTCAGCCTCCATGCACTCTGAAGAAAGCATAACCCCACAGCCTTTGCCTGTTGTCACACCTCAAACAGCAGATGAACTAATATGATGTGCTGGTCGGGAGGACAGTGCTATTGATTAGAGATGATGCCCCTTCTATGGCTTGCAGTCAGTATGTCACCTCATGGATATATGTTGACAGTGGGGATTGGTAAACATGGGGTCTTTTGGCTCATTGTTCGCTCAAATATGGCTGCTCATCCTCAACATAGTGGTTTGAGCCTTTGATAATATGGGGCTTAACCCCCCTTTTTTTCTACATTTTCAGTTGACTCCTTGATGTAGTTGGAACCCAGGGCAGCCAGTGCAGTAGCATTCTATCAATGGGTTACAATGTTGACTTTTTAGATGGCCCCTGGTTCTGGGATTGCCCTGGATTGGGAGTTGGGAGTTCTGGTTGTGAAATGAGTTAATACCTATGATGCACTGACAATTTATTTTCACTGGTGTGGAATGGGTAATGTGCTATGGAGGGGTGGTACAATGATTCTTTGTCTGCCATTACAGGTGTTTTGCTTTAACCAGCAAGTAGGATGACTAAGTATAAGTTCATAACGTTCGGGTATGGGCTCCACCAGAAAGAGGCCCTCTGTGCAACAATATATACAGAGGAGCGGTCTACAAATTGCTTCTTTGCAGGAGACACACATGATGAGGGATGAGGAAGAATGACTACAGAAGTGTTTGAGGGGTCACTATTACTGTACCACATACTCGGGCTTTGTGCGAGGGTCTTTAATCTGGATTTGCCCTGGAGCCCCCTTCCAAACACTGAGAATGGACATTGACTCAAAGTGTAAATATGTGTTGGTGGAAGGGCTCTTAGTTGGGGAGGCAGTGTTACTAGGAAGTATATAAGCCCCAAGCACAGCGCACTCTGCCTCTTTACTCGGCTCACTACTGCATTAACACAATGGGCTCATCTACTGTGGATATTAGGGGGTGATTTCAACTGTGTAATAGACCCACTACTGGACCAATCACATCCCCCACTCCCTGCCACCCCAGTCGAGACAGCAGCAGTACTATTTTCACAGTGGCTCCTACATTGCCCCCAGTTAGGCAGTTGGAGATTTTTATACCCAGATGACATAGATTATTCAAACTATTCAGTGGTACACAACTTGCACGTTAGACTAGACAGGATCCTGTGTGATCTGAAGACACACCTCCAAGTGATAGGTGCAGAATACCTAGGTAAGACATTCTGTGATCAAAGCCCACTACAGCTTCAACTAGAGCGGGGTGTTGCTAGACTGCTGGTCGCTACCTGCTGACTACAATCAGCCCTGCTAGAAGACCAAGCCTTACGAGACGCGACTGATGGCATGTTGTCACATTACTGCACCAAGTATTGGGGCACTTCTAACTCTAAACCCACCGACTGAAAGGCAATGAAGGTGGTGTTGCGGGTTCACTTTATTTGCAAAGTTGTAGGAGTGAGGGCAACGATACACAGAGACTAGACACAAACTGAAACATCTCTGAAACTCCTGGAAGCAGCCGCCAGGGATAACCCTGTAGCGCAGACAGCTCTAAATATGACACTGGCCACGCATTCACACCTGGTGGAGAAATTGCGGTTAAGTCATACCAGGCCAGAATTCATGCTGAAGGCGGCAAGGCTGGTCATCGTCTGGCTTAGTTACTGTATGGCACTGACTCCCCCGATCCCATTGTGAGAATCTGCGCCCTGACAGAGTTTGTGATGCAGCAATTCCAGACACATGATGCATTCACATCACATTATCGCACACTTTACAATCTCCTTACAATAGACCTGACAGGAAAATATTTGTGGGTTCTTGGTGGGGGTTTTACACCCTACATTAATTCCCGCAGAAAAATAAGACCTTAGTACCCTGTACATGTTAGATGAAATCCATGGAGCAATCAGAGGTGTGGCCACCCATAAAACGTCAGGATTGGATGGACTCCATATTGAATTTTATAAAACATATGGACATCACCTTGCCCCTTAATTACTGAAACTGTATCAAACGGTGGCAGATGAAGGCTGCTTGCCACAGAGTATGAGGGAGTCACTTCTGGTTTCTCTTCCGTAACCGGGGAAAGACCGGAGCGGCTTGTCTCCTATTGCCTGCGCCCCATGCTTGGATCGGATTACAAGATCTTAAGCAAGATTTTTGTGGGTCTTCTGTATGGGCTTATGGGATGGTTAATGCACTCGGATCAAAACGGGTTCTTTCCAATTAGATCCACAACATCAGGAGGCTGTAAACAGTGATGGAGATGGCTTCACCGCCACTGGCCATTCGCCGCATTAGACCTAGAGAAGGCATTCAACACCTTGGACTGGGACTATCTCTTTTCAACTTTGACAGCGTTTCGATTGGTGGGGAGGCTTCAGGCACTGATCCGGCTACTTTATGTGGACCCATTTGTGAAGGTTAAAATTGGCGAGTGCATCTCCCCTCTGCTCCAGATCAGACAGGGGACTCGGCAAGGATGTCCGCTGTCCCCTTTACACTTCACCCTTGCCATGGACCCTTTAGATGGGGTATTTCATTGTGGGGTGGGAGATGGGGTATTTCATTGTTTGGGGAAACAAATGTTGTCTCCCTGTATGGTGATGATGTCCTAATCTATATCCGGGACATTAGGGATGAAATTAAGTCAATACAGACGCTTCTGGAGGAATTTAGTGAGGCAACAGGATTGCGGGTACATTGGGCAAAATCCAGCTTATTCCTCCACAGGACATTGTTATTGAAGAACACCTTTGAGGTGGGAGCCCCGTTTTTAGATACCTGGATATCAAAAGTATCACAGTGTGCAGGATCTCCGAGATGGTAATTGTAATTGTAATTGTAATCGTATTTATATAGCGCTTACTACCCCTGACGAGGCGTCGAAGCGCTTTTCGATGAGTAGCACGCTACTCCGGAACCCAACAAGAATTAGTGATGGATTAGTATCGTTAAATAACGAGTACAGTTTTATTATTATTATGAGTTAATTTGAGCCGCGGATATGAGAGTTTGTTAGTTAGACTGGAGTAATGGAGGGGTGGAGGAGGAAATAAATCCATTGTGTTAATTGGGAGTATATCCTTCATTTACTCAACCCAAAGGCTTGGGATGAGTAAAGGGGGTGGAGGGGGAAGAGTATGTGGAAGGGTTAGGGAGAGCATAGTAGCAGGGTGAGATGAATGCAGGAGAATTTAGTAGGGTTGTGTGGGAGGTCACAGAGGTAGAGTGAGGTTTGGTGAGTTAGATGTGGAGGGAAGAGCTTAGGCAGAGATATTTAGGAGAAGAAAGTGGTAGAAGAGATTTGGGATGAGTCAGAGTGAGAATGGAGGATAGTTTGATAGAGACATGACATAAGAGTGATGAATAGATAAGTGTGATAAGATGAGAGCAGGAATTTAATGATCCACGAACATGCCAAGCACAGAAACAACATATACACATACACATATATATATACATGTGTATATATATATATATATATATATATATATATACACACACACACACACACATATGCACATACAATACATAATTAGAAACATGGGTAAAAAATACTTAGTCAGACAGGTTTAAAGAGTGTGTGTGTATTTTAGTGTTATGACATAGTAGCAATACATATTTTACAAAGAAGCTATAAATAAATAGAAATATACATATAATCTGAAAAAATATTTATCCACATAGGCATATGCAGTTCATAGTTTTTTTAAAAAGGTGGTTATGAAGGAAAGAGTCAGACTCTTGAGTAGTTTTCTGAAAACAAGAAAGTTATCTGTGGCTCTTATAGTTGGGGGTAATGAATTCCATAGTTTGGCTGCTTTGACGGAGAAGGATGTACAACCTATAGTCTTTTTCTTGTATGGTGGTGTTCTAAGGCGGGGTGCCAGTCTTGAGCGGAGGGTTCTTTGTTGGATGTATTTGGTCATTTTCTTTCTGATAAAAAGCGGTCCTGTTCCATGTATAGCTTTGTGGGTGATACAAAGCAGCTTGAAAGTGCATCTTCTGGCAACGGGTAACCAGTGTAGTGCTCTCAAGGCAGGGGAGATGTGGGCTTGCGGCTTTATATGTAGTAGTAGCCTGGCTGTGGAATTCTGGATACGTTGTAGTTTTTTCATAACAGATAGAGATGATCAATGGTAGAGGCTATTGGCATAATCCAGTTTGGATAGTACAAGTGAGATGGTAGCTTGCACTTTGTGTGGAAATCCGAGGTGGGGCAAGATGCGTCGTAAAGTCTTTAAGGTGATGAAGCTTGGGCATGCTAATTTGTCTACTTGGGCATTCATAGTTAACTTGGACTCCATGGTGATTCCTAGGTTTTTAACTTCCTTGGATAATTGAGGAGGTGGTCCGAGATCGTCAGGCCAGACGCACAGAGGGTCATAATTTTTCCAGTCACCACATATGAGTATTTCTGTTTTGGAGGTATTTAGTTTGAGATGGCTCCAGGTCATCCACTGATCAACGGCTCTGAGGCAACTGAAGATTTGTGAGTTTTCAATGTTTTTGGAGTCTTCTAATTTAAGTAGTATTTGTGTGTCATCTGCATAGTTGTAGCATGTGAGATGGAAATCATTGATCAGTTCTGGTAAAGATATCATGTAGATGTTGAAAAGCAAAGGTGAGATGATTGACCTTTGGGGGACCCCTGCTTTTGTGAGGTAGGGTTCAGACGAGAAGGGGGGCGAGTGGATGATATTTGCTCTTTTTTAAAGATAGGAAGTAATCCAGTCGAGAGCAATCCCTTGTATGCCGGCTTCATGGAGTCTTTGAGTTAGGGCGTCATGGTCAACCGTATCAAAGACAGCCTGTATTCCTTCTGTTTCTTGTATATGAGACAATTATGTATTAAACTGTGTTGACATGCAGTTAGAAACAAACACATAGGACCAGTGAGGGTTCAAGAGATTCACAAGAACAGCAAGATATCTAGACTTCGGAAAGGGATGTCAAGTGAGACCTTTCACTAGATTTAAGAGCGCTTTTCATGAAGGATATAGCATCACTGACTTACACTCACATGCGAAGGTGCCTAGCACTTCACAAGACAATTCATCAGACCCACCTGCCACCCCTCTTAATCGCTCACCCCTTCGACTTTCCACTCCTTGTGACGCAGTTGGAACATGCACCCCCCAGTCAGGGTGACATCTCAATTGACGTTAAACCTCTACCCGCAGCCAGCCTCCAATGCCCAGGCCTCTCCAGACCAATTCACCTATACATGAAAGACACAAATGGTGCATCACAAATTGGTTCTTTTTGTAGTTCCATTATTCAATACATGTTAAAGTATGAACTCTTGGCTCCTGCAATGTTGCTGGTGTTATAAATAATATGCATAATACCACTGTACGAACACTTCTATAAACGTTGTCACCAGTTTGCTCTGCTGTACTTAACTATACTTTTTTTTTTCAATAAAAATGGTTACAAAAAATAAAAGTTCATGGTGAGTAGGTTTCACAATGGTCCATACATTTAGAAGGTTACATTTTTTCTGGAAAAACTGCAAATAGAAAGGACTTCATGGTAAACTAGCTGACATTGAGCAACATATCCACTTTTACATGTCTGACTAACAATTCCATTGGAGCTTTTCTGTGATCTCTGGATCATCTGATCTAGGTTCTTTTCTGGAGCCACAGCATTGAAACTTCCCTCTCTGTTTTTCACCACAAAATGTCTTTGGATGAATTCTATGTAGAGGTATGGTTTTCCCACCTCTAGCTTCTTCACTCTTTCCAAATATTAGGACCAATATCTCAGGTAGTTTCTGGAATTGAATTCATGAAACACAGTCATCCATGCCTCTGCAGTCTTGATGTGCAGCTCCCAATATCCTTCCCGATTAGAATGTATTAGGCTTTTCACTAGAGCTATCATGGGTAAAACATTTCCCCAGTATTTGCAAAGTTCTGATTTTTCTTCACATTCTTTGACAAACTTTTTTCAGGTTTTCTGATTTTGAACTGAGTGCATTAAACATTGCCTGGCTTTGCATTATGGCCCTCATTACAACCCTGGTGGTCGGTGTTAAAGCGGCGGTAATACCGCCAAGAGGCCGGCGGTAAATAAAATGGGATCATGACCAGGGTGGAAACCGCCAACACAGACAGCCACTTTAACACTTCGACCGCCACTTCGGTAGAAACAAACACTGCGGTGGTAACCGCCAACAGACAGACGGAAGACAATGTACCATCCACTGTATTACAAGGCACCAATCCGCCAGCTTTTCCGGGCTGGTACCAACGCCATCAAAAGCACGGCGGAAACAGTCTGTGAAATGGAAACCACTCACCTTTCGACATCCAACGAGGAACCAGGATGTCATGGAGCCCGAGTTACAGGTGTTACCAATGTTGGTTTACCTCCTCTTCTACCAGGACCATCAAAGACGGCGGGGACGACCATGGTGAGTACTGCATCTAGCACACAGGGGAGGGGGGAGGAAAAAGAGAGTGACACACACATGCAACACGCAACACCCCCACACCTACCCTCACCCCCAACACCATACACACAAATACATGCATCAACATTACATTTACACCCTGTCACCCCCTGGAATAACACAAGGACCAAACGAAATGATTGTAACAAGTGTAATCATCGAAAATCCAGATAGGGAAGCAGGTCTGTAAAAGTTCAAAATATTCAAATATGTACAGCAACTACACAACTCCAGATAGTGTTCCATTCATTGTCCGTGGACCAGTGGTCCCAAAATGCATGGGTGAAGCCCACACATGATACCTGCCTCAAAATGGAGAGAACACTGCAGGGGCATCAGGTCGAAAATAAATAGGCACCTCAGGGGGGAGGGGATGGCACCTCAGCCGGATGAAGGGATGACGCCACTGCTCCACGAGGGGGCTCCATGCCCACAGATTGGTCCTGGGGAGTGCAAAGCCACAGTCTCACAAGTCTCTCAAGTGGGTGGTTTGCCCACAGATTGGTCCTGGGGAGTGCATAGCCACAGTCTCACAAGTCTCTCAAGTGGGTGGCTTGTCCACTGATTGGCCCTGGGGAGTGCAAAGCCACAGTCTCACAAGTCCCTCAAGTAGGTGGTTTGCCCACTGATTGGTCCTGGGGAGTGCAAATCCACAGTTTCACAAGTCTCTCAAGTGGGTGGTTTGCCCACTGATTGGTCCTGGGGAGTGCAAAGCCACAGTCTCACAAGTCTCTCAAGTGGGTGGTTTGCCCACATGCTCTGGAGGGGGCATGGTGCCCAGAGTGCTTCATCCTGCCAAGGACTGGGGTAGTGGATGCTTTTCTCCACTGGTTTTGGAGGGGGCATGGTGTCCAGAGTGCATCATCCTGCCAAGGACTGGGGTAGTGGATGCTTTTCTCCACTGGTTCTGGAGGGGTCTTTGTGCCCAGAGTGCTTCATCCTGCCAAGGACTGGGGTAGTGTATGCTTTTCTCCACTAGTTCTGGAGGGGGCATGATGCCCAGAGTGCTGCACATGGTGTGTGGCAGTTCCCATTCCCTCACCTGGGTGTGTGTCCTGAGATTTTCTGGGAACAGGTAGCATGATATTCCATGGAGGCAGAGACACATTCCACCCTGCGGTGACTTTGCATGCCAACTGCTGGTAATAACAGTGCTGGTTTGGTGCCTCATGTAGTCTGTGCAGGGTCCAGGACATCTCCTGCAGCCTCAGATGGCTGCCCAAAGGGAATGTTGTTCATGTTGGCTGTGGTGGCACTGTCCGTGCACGTCGCAGGGCAGGTGGCGGTGGTTGCGGCGGTGTCTGTGGCGGAGATGCTGCCTGTCAGCACCAGTGGAGGGAGACAACAGGACGTCTCCTGCAGCCTCGGACGGCTGCCCACTGGGGATGATTCTGGGGACTGTTGCAGAGACAGCAGGCGTGCAGGTGGCGATAAAGGTGGCCGTGCAGGTGGCTGTGGTTGAGGCGTTGGCCACCGCCGTACAGGTTGCTGTTCTGTTTGGCAGAAGTGACACCAGTTCCTCACCCGGAGGCTCCGTACCCTGAGCTGACTTCCCTTTAGGCTTCTGTCCCTTCCCCACCTTGGAAGTCGCTCCTGGGACCTTGGCACTGTCCTCTTTTCTCTTGGATGAGGCCTTGCTGGGCTCTGGGTGCAGCTTTTCCCTACTGCATGTGGGCCCCTTCTTCACATTGGCAGGTTGCGGAATAGGGTGATTCTTGGCCTCACTAGGTGGCACACTGGCAGCCCTGATGGGTGCCGCCTGCGATGTTACTGGACTTGCAGGGACCACAGTGCTCAAGGATTTCGTGGCTGAGGTGCTGTGCTGGGATCTGGACATCCTGGCCCTAGGGGAAGGAATGGGGGAGGTGTAGGGAAGAGGTCAATGTTATCCAGGAAAAGTTTTTTAGACACACTTGGATGGGAAGATGGAGGGGGTTTGGGAGTGGAGAAATAGGTAGTGGTTGTAGGAGGTGTACGTCTGCTGAGTTTGGGTGAGGGTGCATGGGCTGGAGGCTGTTGTGAGGTGGATGGTTGTTGAGTGGGTGTGTGCCTGCGTTTGTGTAGTTTGGGAGGAGGGGACATGTGAATGGTGGTGGGGTGGTGATTGCACGTAAGCGGTGTGTGGTGATGGGCATGCTGGTGATGGAGGTAGTGGCTGAAGATGTAGTGCATGCAGGAGTGAGTGAAGACAAGACTGGGAGGGAGGAGGGGGATGTTGAGGAGGGGGACACAGTGGGGGCAGTGGATGTTGGCATGTCTGCATGGGGATGGTGCTTATGTGAATGCCTGTGGGATGTGTGGTGCTTATGTGTGCCATGTTCACTCTTGTGTGTTGATGAGTGTGCATGCTGGTCTGACGGTGTGCTTGGGATAGGCTGAGGTAGAGGGGATTGGGTCTGGGTAATGGAAGTTGGAGGGGGGAGGGGGAAGGCTGGACAGAGGGACAATGGCTGCCATAAGTGCTGAGGCCAGAGCCTGAACTGCTCTCTGTTTGGCTGCCACGCCAGAATGAATGCCCTCCAGGTATGCATTTGTTTGCTGCAAATGCCTCTCGACACCCTGGATGGCATTCAAAAAGGTTGATTGCCCAACAGTGAGGGATCTCAGGAGGTCAATAGCCTCCTCACTGAGGGCAGCAGGGCTGACTGGGGCAGGGCCTGAGGTGCCTGGGGCAAAGGAGATTCCCACCCTCCTGGGTAAGCGGGCATGGGAACCATGCTGAGGGGCTGCTGGGAGGGCGGTGCTGGTAGGGGGGGTGGCGGCTGTACCTGTTGATGCGGTGGGCACAGAGGTGGCTGCCACCGCAAGGGAGCTCCCATCAGAGGAGGAGTCGCTGTCGCTGGTGTCTCCTCCAGTCCCCGTCCTGGAGCTCCCCTCGCCCTCTGTCCCAATGGTGCCTTCAGACTCCGTGCATTCACCCTCCTGGGCCACGTGGGTTGCAGCTCCTCCGCCAGATGATGCTAATGCATACAAGGACAGGGTGAGAAAACAAAAAGGGGAGGAAAGACAGAAGAGACACATGGTCAATGCCTGCAACAACAACACCGTTGGCGGACACAACACACAGGGAGCAGCCCTATCCACAAGCCCATGCGCTAACAGTTCAGGGGAAAATCACATGCCCATTGGGGACTCTGACTAGACCCATTTGATGCACACCTGGAACCCACAGGAACCTGACTAGGTGTAGAGGGCCACTACCACTTTTGGGTTTGGAGTGCCACTGAGCCTGCCTAACAATGTATCTACCCTGGCACGTTTGCCCTGGCCTAGGGGAACCCACTGCCCACTTCCCCCACCCAGAAACCTCATAAAGCGAGTCAGCTGAATGAGACTGTACTCACCCCCTTGTGGCTGCTGTGATGCCCTCAAGCGCCCATCCAACTCAGGATATGCCACCACCAGGATCCAGTACATCAGGGGGGTCATGGTGCGACGGGCACCCCGTCCAGGTTGGGAGGCCATCCCCAGCTGGACCTCCGCCGTCTTCTTGCTCCAGCGGCACAGGTCCTCCCATCTTTTGCGGCAGTGGGTGCTCCGTCTATGATAGACCCCCCCAGGGTCCGTACTTCCTTGGCAATGGCACGCCAAATACCCTTCTTCTGGTGGGCACTGACCTAGAGGAAAAGTGAAGTAAGAATGGATTTTACTCTCCCGTCCGGTTCTTCTTACTCATTGGCCACAAACCTCCCAACCTGGCCCAGAAACACATACACTGACCATCCTCACATGCTGGCCTCTGCCCCCCAAACCTGTATCCTCCATCCACGATACTCCATACATTCATGTCCCATCCATCATGCTCACAGTGTACTCACCTGTTTGTCTGGAGGACCGTAGAGTAGCGTGTACTGGGGGAGGACCCCAGCCACCAGGTTGTCCAACTTCTCTGCGGTGAAGGCAGGGGCCCTTTCCCCAGACAATGTAGCCATTGTCGCTTCCAGATTCAGGTCACAGCAGCACTTACAGTGTAGGTCCTCTCCAGTTGAAGGTCAGGTATCAAGTGAGTGAACAGATAGAACATGGAAGTCACGTCTGTGGCTGTGTGTACCATCACCACCGGCGTATATCGTCATTGGCTCCTGGAACCCATAGGACCCAATGCTGATTTGCGCTGCGGTCTTCGACCGCCTACCGCAACGCAGCACAACGCCAGCACAGTTACCTCATTTCCCCTTGTCCATGCTTACAGGTCAGGCAGCCACCATTTCAGGGGGGCACATGGCAGGGCAACTAGCTGCGTCACAAAACTTTTGGCCAGGAATACGGACAGACAGCGCAACACACCGATTACATCACAATTGCTCGAAACACGCTTGTGGAACCTATGTGGTGTATGACCCTCTGCTCACCCTTCTCCTCCATAGGGCATGTCCACTGGGGCAGATGATGAGATGGCGTCATCCTCCAGTATACAGACCTCTGGTGGACCTGTTGACAATGGAAGACAGACACATCATTATCATCTACAGACTTGATCGTGCCACAACCCATGAACTGTGTGCCCAGTTGGAGCCAGACCTGATGTCAGCTATGCGCCATCCCACAGGAACCCCCCCTCTAGTGCAGGTCCTGTCAGTACTCCATTTCCTGGCCAGTGGGTCCTTCAAACAACAGTGGCCATGGCATCAGGGATGTCACAGCCAATGTTTTCTAACGTGTTGTCCGGAGTGTTGTCTGCTCTGTTGAAACACATGCGCAGCTACATCGTTTTCACTCAGGAGGAGGAATTGCCCACAGTGAAAGGTGATTTCTATGCCCTGGGACATATCCTCAACATCATTGGTGCCATTGATGGTACACATGTGGCATGTGGCTGTGAACAGGTGTACAGAAACTGCAAAAGTTACCATTCCATGAATGTTCAGATGGTGTGTTTGGCAGACCAGTGCACCTCCCATGTGAATGCCAAGTATCCTGGCTCAGTGCATGACGCTTACATTTTGAGGAATAGCAGCATCCCTTATGTGATGGGGCAACTCCAGAGGCACTGTGTGTGGCTAATAGGTGAGCTCAAGGTCCCAACACAGTTGACATAGGTGTCTTGGTATGGGAGAGTCCCTAAGGGTTGGTGTATGTCTAACAGTTGTCCCTCAATATTTGCAGCTGACTCTGGTTACCCCAACCTGTCATGGCTACTGACCCCAGTGAGGAATCCCAGGACAAGGGCAAAGGAACGCTACAGTGAGGCACATTGGTGAACTAGGAGGATAATTGAGCGGAATTTCAGCCTCCTGAAGGCCAGGTTGCGGTGCCTCCATCTGACAGGTGGCTCACTATACTACTCACCCAAGAAGGTGTGCCAGATCATCGTGGCATGCTGTATGTTGCACAACCTGGCTTTGCAACGCCAGGTGCTGTTTCTGCAGGAGGATGGGCCTGATGTTGGTCTTGTGGCAGCTGTGGAGCCTGTGGACAGTGAAGAAGAGGAGGCAGAAGAAGAAGATATAGACAACCGAAACAACATCATCATGCCATACTTCCAGTGAGACACGGGTAAGAGACTGGCCCTGCTCCTCTCATATCATAGTACTGTTGGACATTGCATGAATCTGCCTTTTTACCTCTGTGTATGGACCCTGACATGTCACTTTGGCTTTCCATTTCACAGATCTGGGTCCCACTCTCTGCCTTCTTCTATGTTTACTGATGCCCAACAACTGTCAACAAACATGAATATTGACATTGCTTTTTTTCCAGAGTGGTTGCAATTACACATTTGTGAAAGTATAGACTGACTCCAGATTGATGATTTGTGATTCAAGGGTGTTTATTTCTGTGCTAATAAGTGGAGGGGGCTGTGCAATGGGCTGGGGTGATGTTGGAGGAATGTCCATGGTAGAGTCCAGTCTCTTGGTGTCACAGGTGCATTGTCCAAGGGGGCATAGGAAGTAGAGTAATGGCAGTTCAAAGTTGTCAGGGTGACATGGTGGGACAAAAGGGTGACAATCAGGAGAGTCTTATGTTCCTGGTGGGGGTCTTGGCAATGTTCTCTGTCTTGTTCCTGGATCTCAGGGACCGTTTGCGGGGTGGTTCTCCTTCTGCAGGAGGTGGGGTGCTGATGGCCTGTTGGTCCTGTGGTGGGACCTCCTGTCCACTAGCGCCGGCAGAGGTGGAGGGCTGTTCATCGTTCAGGCTAGTGTCAGGGGCCCTTAGGTGTGCCACTGTGTCCCTCATGGTGTTGTCCATGTCTGCCAGCACCCCTGCAATGGTGACCAGGGTGGTGTTAATGGACTTCAAGTCCTCCCTGATCCCCAGGTACTGTTCCTCCTGCATCCGCTGGGTCTCCTGAAACTTGGCCAGTACCATGCGCATGGTCTCCTGAGAATGATGGTATGCTCCCATGATGTTGGAGAGTGCCTCGTGGAGAGTGGGTTCCCTGGGCCTGTCCTCCCCCTATCGCACAGCAGTCTTCCCAGTTTCCCTGTTATCCTGTGCCTCTGTCCCCTGAACCGTGTGCCCACTGCCACTGACCCTAGGTCCCTGATTGTCTTGGGTTGGTGGGTTTGCCTGGGATCCCTGTTGTGGTGGACACACTGCTGATTGACGTGTCCTGGGGACAGAGGGATGGGCCCGCTCGGTGGGTGCTGTGGTGGTGTTTCCTGAGGGGGGAGGTTCAGTGGTGGTTTGTGACTATGGCAGGGGAACCGACTGTCCAGAGGTCCCAGATGGGCCAGGCTGGTCATCTTGATCCAGGCGTGCAGAGCTGCTGTTGTCACTGTGGGCCTCTTCTCTAGGGGGACTGGATATGTCTGGCACCTCCTGTCCGGTGACATTTGGTATGGGTCCTGTTGGGGTGTAAATGCATAGTTATTGTATCTGCGTGTGCCATCTTGTGCAATGGGTGAGTTACTCTCTACTCCTGTGCTTGCACTATTGTCTTTGCCGTTGTGTGATTAGTGATTTTGGGTCCTGGGTGAGTATCTGTACTGGACATGCTTTGGTGGTGGGTGTCCATGCATTGGTGTGACATCCAGGCCTTGGTTTTGGGCTGCGTGGATTGTGATAGTAGGGTATCTTTGGGGTGTTGGGGTGATGGGTGTCAGGGTTGGGCTAGGAGTTTGTGATAGCATTCAGGTAAGGTGGGGAGATATATTAGTAAAGATATGACTTACCAGAGTCTAGTCCTCCTGCTACTCCTGCGAGGCCCTCAGGATGCATGATTGCCAAGACTTGCTCCTCCTATGTTGTTAGTCCTCTGTACTGCTACCAGGTGTCTGGATACCACGGAACTCACCTTCCCCCATAGGTCATTCCACCTCTTCCTGATGTCATCCTGTGTTCTGGGGTGCTGTCCCACTGCGTTGACCCTGTCGAACATACTCTGCCATAGCTCCATCTTCCTTGCAATGGAGGTCTGCTGCACCTGTGATCCGAAAAGCTGTGGCTCTACTCGGATGATTTCCTACACCATGACCCTGAGCTCCTCCTCAGAAAAGTTGGGGTATCTTTGAGGTGCCATAATGTGGTATAGGTGATGTGTGAGGTGATGTTTGCTGTGCTGTGTGATGTGTTGTGTTGGTGTGTGTTCTTTGAGGTGCGTGGATGGTGTTGTGTGCCTGTGGATGCTGGGTGTTGAGTTTGCTATTCTCTTCCTCTGTGCGTCTTCAAATAAATTTGTTGTAAGGGATTGTGTGTAATGTGGGTGTTTGTTTTATAGTGGTGTGAGTGTATGGGTGTGGTGTGTGTATGTGTAGCAGGTGTGTGTATTTAGAATTGTCCAATGTGGTTGTGTTTTGTAAATGTGTGTGTATTTTGAGCGCGGTGGTGTGTACCGCCAATGGATTACCGCAGTTGAAAGACCGCCACGTTGATTCACGGGTCGTGATAGTGTGGGTGTATTCATGTTGGCGTGACGGTGTAGGTTTTGGTATCACCAGTTTATCACTGACCTTTGGTGTGGTGGACTTCTGTGGGTGTCTGTATTATGGCGGACTACGAGAAGTGGGTCGTAATACCTGTAGCAGATTTCTCCCCCGGCCACGGTATCTTGACAGCTGTTAGCGGGATTTACCACCAGGGTTGTAATGAGGGCCTATGTCTCTTGAGTGAAGTGCATCCTGTGCTTGTTCACTTCTGGGATGAGATATGCAAAACCTGTTTTTGTTACAGAAAGCATTCCAACGCAATGTTTCTACAGTCTCAGATACGATGAGCATACCTTGTAACAAACTAACATAATGAGTTCTGCTCAGTACTAACTGGACAGTTTTGCTTCCAAACATTTCAGCCTCACTAAGTGCATCATCTATGCCACATCCACTAAGATACCTTCCTGCACACCGCAATGCAACTTTTGTCATGTGGAAAACGCCCATCATTGGATAAAGATCATCAAATTCTACTGGATTGCTCATAAAAATGTCAGCTACAATATGGAAAATACCTTAATAGCAGAAAATAGACAGGATAGGCTGGTCTTCAAGCTGAGCATGCCCACTTTTGAAATTTTTTAGAGCTGTGTAAACTGCTGTGTAGTTTGTGACTGGAGATGGTATTACTGGGAAAAATCCAACCTTCTTCAGTGGGACAGTATTCTGGGAGATCAGAGCTTGAATTCCAGCCCATGGAGGAACTGGCTTATTCTTCATCCTTCAGTCCATACCGAATACACAATATGATTAATTCAGTTAAATCAGCTTTGAGGACCACGTCATCAGGTAGAAGAAGATCCATGTCCTCAGCCACTTTAAAACTCTGTAGACCAGTGTTTTGATGGTTGATGATTTTGCACACATTGGAAAGGCAGTTGGGTTATACATTTGCAGCTTTGTTTGTTTATGCCTACAGCTGCCTGCAACTGATACCGCTTGTTTTCCAGCAGCTACTTCATTTGTTCAGTCTTGAAAAAGCACCATGGGACTATCATGTGTGCTGAATGTTCCATACAAAGAAAAGCTGACTTCAAAACCAAAATTCTAAAGAGCGGCAATGGTAAATCCTTTCCTGGTAAAATAACTTGGAAGTGTGGTGCTGGTGGATTCACAAGATTTCACAGCATGAGCGGCTAACAAGTTCCTGTTTCGTACAATGTCATTATAACTTGTTGATACAACAATCTTATTAATTGAAGTGATTAGCTCTCTACTTTTGCAATAGATTGTGTGAGCAGTCATGTGTAACTCAGTTTTCTTTTTGAGGTGATGTAATTAAAAAAACATGATTTGGAAAAGACAGTACATTGCACAGCATAATCCTGTTGGCTCATGGGATTGTCTTGCAGTTCTTCTCTTATATTTTCAGAGCCATCATCAGTGTTGTTGGCTTCTGCTCCGAAGTACAGAACTTTACTTTGTAATAGTTTTACTTTGCTAATATTAACCCTATAAGTGCGGGCGTGGGCCACTGGCCGACGCCCACACTCCCTCCCTGGTGCGGGTCACGACCAGTGGCCGACACCATGGAAGAGGTTAAAAATCCACCGGAGGATTTATTATTATTTATTTTTTCCTGTTGGAGACGCGGAACAACTTCCGTGTCTCCATCCCGCCCCCCTCCAGCCCCTTTCTGAAGCCAGCGTGCCGCGAGGCGGGCTGACGTCACATTTTTTCCCCACCAGAACAGAAACAGATCAGGTAAGAGTCCTCTTCTGCTCTGGTGGGGAAAAAAAGGCCAAAACGGCCTCCCAAGATGCCAGGGAGGCATCGATGGAAAGGGGAGCATTATTTTTTTAACGGTACTGTTTTGGGGGGTGATCGCGCCCCCCAGATTTAAAAAAAAATAAAAAACATAATGGCGGGGTCAGCCCTCCATTGTGGGAACGCTGGGTGGAAGGAAATTTGTGGCTCCTCTCAGATTCCAGAACTTTCTGTCACCGAAATCTGAGGAAAACGTGTTTTTTAGCCACATTTTGAGGTTTGCAAAGGATTCTCGGTAACAGAACCTGGTCAAAGCCCCACAAGTCACCCCATCTTGGATTCCCCTAGGTAGGTCTCTAGTTTTCAGAAATGCACAGGTTTGCTAGGTTTCCCTAGGTTCCGGATGAGCTAGAGGCCAAAATCTACAGGTAGGCACTTTGCAAAAACGCCTCTGTTTTCTGTCAAAAAATGGGATGTGTCCACGTTGTGTTTGGGGCATTTCCTTTTGTGGGTGCTAGGATTACCCACACAAGTGAGGTATAATTTTTATCGGGAGACCTGGGGGAATGCTGGGTGGAAGGAAATTTGTGGCTCCTCTCAGATTCCAGAACTTTCTGTCACCGAAATGTGAGGAAAATTTGTTTTTTTAGCCACATTTTGAGGGTAACAGAACCTGGTCAGAGCCCCACAAGTCACCCCATCTTGGATTCCCCTAGGTCTCTAGTTTTCAAAATGCACAGGTTTGGTAGGTTTCCCTAGGTGCCAGCTGAGCTAGAGGCCAAAATCCTCAGGTAGGCACTTTGCAAAAAACAGCTCTGTTTTCTGTCAAAAAATGTGATGTGTCCACGTTGTGTTTTGGGGCATTTCTTGTTGCGGGCGCTAGGCCTACCCACACAAGTGAGGTATCATTTTTATCGAGAGACTTGGGGGAACGCTAGGTGGAAGGAAATGTGTGGCTCCTCTCAGATTCCAGAACTTTCTGTCACCGAAATTTGAAGAAAACATGTTTTCTTAGCCACATTTTGAGGTTTGCAAAGGATTCTGGGTAACAGAACCTGGTCAGAGCCCCACAAGTCACCCCATCGTGGATTCCCCTAGGTCTCTAGTTTTAAAAAATGCACAGGTTTGGTAGGTTTCCCTAGGTGCCGGCTGAGCTAAAGGCCAAAATCTACAGGTAGGCACTTTGCAGAAAACACCTCTGTTTTCTGTAAAAAAATGGGTATGTGTCCACGTTGTGTTTTGGGACATTTTCTGTCACGGGCGCTAGGCCTACCCACACAATTGAGGTATCATTTTTATCGGGAGACTTGTGGGAACGCTGGGTAGAAGGAAATGTGTGGCTCCTCTCAGATTCCAGAACTTTCTGTCACCGAAATTTGAGGAAAACTTGTTTTTTAGCCACATTTTGAGGTTTGCAAAGGATTATGGGTAACAGAACCTGGTCAAAGCCCCACAAGTCACCCCATCTTGGATTCCCCTAGGTCTCTAGTTTTCAGAAATGCACAGGTTTGGTAGGTTTCCCTAGGTTCCGGATAAGCTAGAGGCCAAAATCTACAGGTAGGCACTTTGCAAAAAACGCCTCTGTTTTCTGTCAAAAAATGGGATGTGTCCACATTGTGTTTTGGGGCATTTCCTTTTGTGGGCGCTAGGCTTACCCACACAAGTGACGTATCATTTTTATCGGGAGACCTGGGGGAATGCTGGGTGGAAGGAAATTTGTGGCTCCTCTCAGATTCCAGAACTTTTTGTCACCGAAATGGGAGGAAAACGTGTTTTTTTAGCCACATTTTGAGGTTTGCAAAGGATTCTGGGTAACAGAACCTGGTCAGAGCCCCACAAGTCACCCCATTGTGGATTCCCCTAGGTCTCTAGTTTTAAAAAATGCACAGGTTTGGTAGGTTTCCCTAGGTGCCGGCTGAGCTAGAGGCCAAAATCTACAGGTAGGCACTTTGCAGAAAACACCTCTGTTTTCTGTCAAAAAATGGGTATGTGTCCACGTTGTGTTTTGGGACATTTTCTGTCACGGGCTCTAGGCCTACCCACACAAGTGAGGTATCATTTTTATCGGGGGACTTGTGGGAACGCTGGGTGGAAGGAAATGTGTGGCTCCTCTCAGATTCCAGAACTTTCTGTCACCGAAATTTGAGGAAAACTTGTTTTTTAGCCACATTTTGAGGTTTGCAAAGGATTCTGGGTAACAGAACCTGGTCAAAGCCCCACAAGTCACCCCATCTTGGATTTCCCTAGGTCTCTAGTTTTCAGAAATGCACAGGTTTGGTAGGTTTCCCGAGGTTCCGGATGAGCTAGAGGCCAAAATCTACAGGTAGGCACTTTGCAAAAAACGCCTCTGTTTTCTCTCAAAAAATGGGATGTGTCCACGTTGTGTTTTGGGGCATTTCCTTTTGTGGTCGCTAGGCTTACCCACACAAGTGACATATCATTTGTATCGGGAGACCTGGGGGAATGCTGGGTGGAAGGAAATTTGTGGCTCCTCTCAGATTCCAGAACTTTTTGTCACCGAAATGTAAGGAAAACGCGTTTTTTTAGCCACATTTGGAGGTTTGCAAAGGATTCTGGGTAACAGAACCTGGTCAGAGCCCCACAAGTCACCCCATTTTGGATTCCCCGAGGTCTCTAGTTTTAAAAAATGCACAGGTTTGGTAGGTTTCCCTAGGTGCCGGCTGAGCTAGAGGCCAAAATCCACAGGTAGGCACTTTGCAAAAAACACCTCTGTTTTCTTTGGGAAAATGTGATGAGTCCACGTTGTGTTTTGGGGCATTTCCTGTCGCAGGCGCTAGGCCTACCCACACAAGTGAGGTACCATTTTAATCGGGAGACTTGGGGGAACATAGAATAGCAAAACAAGTGTTATTGCCCCTTGTCTTTCTCTACATTTCTTCCTTCCAAATATAAGAGAGTGTGTAAAAAAGATGTCTATTTGAGAAATGCCCTGCAATTCACATGCTCGTATGGGCACCCCGGAATTCAGAGATGTGCAAATAACCACTGCTCCTGAACACCTTATCTTGAGCCCATTTTGGAAATACAAAGATTTTCTTGATACCTATTTTTCACTCTTCATATTTCAGCAAATTAATTTCTGTATACCCAGTACAGAATGAAAACCAACTGCAGGGTGCAGCTCATTTATTGGCTCTGGGTACCAAGGGTTCTTGATGAACCTACAAGCCCTATATATCCCCACAACCAGAAGAGTCCAGTAGACATAACAGTATATTGCTTTCAAAAATCTGACATCGCAGGAAAAAGTTACAGAGTAAAATATAAAGAAAAATGGCTGTTGTTTTCAGCTCAATTTCAATATTTTTTTATTTCAGCTGTTATTTTCTGTAGGAAAACCTTGTAGGATTTACACAAATAAACCTTTGCTGAATTTAGAATTGTATTTATTTTTTAAAAATAGTTAGCTTTCCAGGATCCAGCATTGGTTTCATACCCATTTCTGCCACTAACAGGAAGGAGGCTGAAAGCACCAAAAATTTAAAAAATGGGGTATGTCTCAGAAAAATGTCAAAATTGCGTTGAAAAATGTGGTTTTCTGATTCAAGTCTGCCTTTTCCTGAAAGCTGGGAAGCTGGTGATTTTAGCACTGCAAATCCTTTGTTGATGCCATTTTCAGGGGAAAAACCACAAGCCTTCTTCAGCAGCCCTTTTTTCCAATTTGTTTGAAAAAAAAAAAACATTTTGCTCTATTTTGGCTAATTTCTTGGTCTCCTCCAGGGGAAACCACAAACTCTGGGTACCTTTAGAATCCCTAGGATGTTGGAAAAAAAGGACGCAAATTTGGCATGGATAGCTTAGGTGGACAAAAAGTTATGAAGGCCTAAGCGCAAACTACCCCAAATATCCAAAAAAGGGCTCAGCACTGGGGGGGGAAACAACCCAGCAGCTAAGAGGTTAAACAATGATGTAAAAAATATTAAGACAACATCAGGCATTCTTGTTGACTCCCTGGATCAGAGGAGCTCGAGGACACCACAAAATTTGTCATTAAGTCCAACTTCTAAATATTTCAGGATGATTCTTAATATGGTTCCTGCTGATTTGACTGCATCCTGTGGTCTTATTTCGACAGCAAGAACTTCAGGAGTCTAATCAGCTGAGAACACCATAAGTGACTCATTCTTTTTGTTAGACTGATAAAAACAAATGCTCTCATTGTACATTCTAACCCAAAACATCTTAATTTTATTATTATGGATCAATACAGTTTCATCCATTTTGACCATTATTTCTCTGATCTCACTGAGTGTGAACCCATAGCCAACACTCAAGAGTGGCTTTAAAACTTAATTTGCTTTTTCAAAGAGTGCAAACTTAACTGAAGGTTAGCGGTTGCTTTGCTGCTGGGAGCTCATAGTCCATTCATATTTTCAAATGTATGCACTCATGCATTTCGGGCGGGCATTCAAACCCACTACAAATACATTCACCATGCTGTTTAGATCAGCTACTCGGCTGAAAACGTAATCTTGGAAGAAACTAACTGCAGATAAAAACATGTTTGCCCTTTAAGACTCACATATTCTGTACTTTGTTTTTTCATCAATCCCTTTGGCCCTTGTCCCAACTAAACCACAAATAACACATTGAAGATCCTCTGGTTTCTCATCAGTTGTTGGAGGTGGACGAGGGGTAGCAATCAATATTCTAAGTGGATTGCCATTGGGTTTGTGGTCCTTGCTTTCTCAGAAGACTCAGGTTCTTGTGTGATTCACTTGTTTCTGCTATTTTTTGACAATTTGTTTCCAGGCTTTTTTCCACTGTATATATACAATTATAAAATATTTGATCCTCCTCACCCATAAGTTGCATCTTTTGTGAACTTTGTCTTGTGGTATTTCTGCAGTATCTCAAACTCTCTTCTGTCCAGCCGCAGTAGATGTTAGCTCTTCCTTACGATTAGTTTGGCATATGACACATTTTTTTGTTGTTGAAGGAGTCCTCAGATTTTGTAGTTAGCAAGACTCTGTCAAGAGGTAAAGATTCAATGCTGCCACCTGCTTCAGTCATGTTTATGAATTTAAATCAATGGAAAACCAGAAACAAAAACAATATTAAAATAAATTACTAATGTGATGGCTAAAACACATCATTATAGAGCCTCTATCCTGGAAAATAGCAGTATGATTGCTCTGAGGACTTATTTTCTGTCTCCTTAAAACTATTTGACACTAAAACCTATGTTTTGCATCAATATTAAGTATATGGGTCTCATGGTTCCTGAAATATTACATCATCACTGCAACACATCTGCCATTTTTCAAAATGCCGTCCATAAAAAAACAGAATGAATTAGCAATGTCTACCCAAGCTAAATTACTTCTCTAATGATACTAAAAAATGAAAACCTCTGGACAACAATTTTTTAACAGAGGTATAGCAAGGGGCCACGAATATAAAAAGGAAGACCTAACAGGGGTCGACATTAGAGCAGAGGAAAGGACTAATTATTAGTAGTGCCCTGTAGTTAAATGAACAAAAATGGCTACCGGTTATTAGTGTCTGTGATATTCAGGAAAAGACCAAAAGAAGGTGGTCATTTTCATAGACAGTCAAAAAGGATTTGAAAACTGGAAATAAATTCAAGATTTAGACTGGGATTCAAGCGAAAATATGTATAAACATTGTTAATAAGAGACAGTTTAATAGTGGGAGCTCACCCAAAAATTGGTACTAAGAAAAGACAGTGAAATGGGCAGACTTGGCGAAAAACATAAGGCTAAAAGCATGCCTCTCGAGTTTTCAACTCATTATATTTTTTAAGGCTGTTTTCATAGTCCTACTGAATGATTAAGTCCAGTATGAATTTTACCTGATGACTCACACATATTCAAAGAACGCCTCTGATGTTCATTGTATGTAAAATTACTTCATACATGTCCTCTGTGGATATTGTGAAAATTTTACTTTATTTTAATACTCAGTGAGCTCTGCCAAATTAGCATCCAAATAGGTTTGTTTGACATTTTCAATTGGAGTGATGCAAGTTTGTCCTGCCATATTTGTTGTTGTGATAGGCTATGAATATGCTTTGAGTAAGTTACAGTACTTGTAAACCTACTAAACGTGCACATTGATGCTGCATTTGAGTTCTAAAGCATACGTGGGGAAGCCAGAAAGAGGGCGCCCAACTACTTTGCTAAATGTGTGTTCTGTCACATACTCATTTTATATGTAACTCACCATTTATGTACTTACTTTGAGTGCTAGCATACACTAAAATTGTCTAGGACTGCACATCTGTCTTTTTGCATACATTGTACTCATATATACACATTCTTGCTATTATAGGCTACTTTTAGTTCTTCGAATTTCTTACTGAATTTTAGCAGCATAAATGCATACTTTTCACTGAACCTCATTTGTACTGTCCACGTTTGAAGGTCTTTATTTCACATAACCTTTTGCTTTGCTTTGTGACAACCCCAGCTGCAGGTACAACCACCACCCCCCTACCAGCACCGCCCTCCCAGTAGCCCCTCGGCAAGTTGCCCGTGCCTGCTCACCCAGGAGGGTGGGCATCTACTTTGCCCCAGGCACCTCAGGCCCTGCCCCAGTGAGCCCTGCCACCCTGAGTGAGGAGGCTATTGACCTCCTGAGATCCATCACTGTAGGGCAATCAGCCATTGCGGATGTCATCCACGGGCTGGCATCCTAGATGCAGCAATGCAATGCATTCCTGGAGGGCATTAACGGTCGATTCAGGCTCTGGCCTCCTCTCTGATGGCAGCCATTGTCCCAGTTTCCACCATCCCCTCTCCAAATTCCACTTCCCAGTCCCATTCTCCTCAACCCCAACCCATCCCAAACACACAAACGGACGAGCATGCACACAAGACAACACCAGAAAGTGCCACAGGCAAACTCAAGCACCACAGTTCATCCCACAGTCACTCACACAACCACCATACCGTTGCAGACACGACAACATCCACTGCCTCCACTGTCTCCCCCTCCTCCTCCACCTCCCTCCCACTTACATCCACACTCACGCCTGCATGTACTACATCAATATCCACTACCAGCATCACCACACCAAGCAGAACACACACCTCACTAGCACACACCACCACAACATCCAGGCACGTGTCCTCTCCCACTGGGTCTGTCCCCCCTCATAAAGGACACAAACGTAAGCACTCAGACACCAAACAGCCATCAACCTCACAACAGCATACAGCCCATGCACCCAAATCCAGAAGATATAGACCTCCAACAACCACTCCCTCATCCTCTGCTCCCATTAATTCACCCTCCTCCCTCCCCAACGTCCCTAAAAAGCTTTTCCTTTCCCAAATTGACCACTTCCCTACCCTCTGTCCTGCCCATATGGGCAGGGTACCAAGGACACAGCCCAGCACCTCAGCCAAAGTGTACAAGGGGACAGTGGTAGCACCACCTACTCATGGTGGAAAGGATACAAGAGCTACAACAGTGAAGGGGAAGGAACCAGCACCACCTGGGATGAAAGGGAAGAGTCCTGCACCAGCTGTGAGGAAGGGGAAGGAGCCTGCACCACCAGGCAGAGAGGGGAAGAGCCCATCAACCCCTGCCAGGAAGGGTAAGGGATCCCGACCCATGGACAGAAGGACAAGAGGCACTCTACGCCAGTGGAAGCTGTCAAGCTAATACCGCCACCACCACCAGCTGTCACAGGGCCCCCACCGCCAGCTGTGGATGTGCAGCCATCAGCGAGTGCAGGGGCTGCCCATGAGTCTCCTCCACCTACCACCACCATGCAGCCATCAGTGAGTGCAGGGGCTGCCCAGGAGCCTCCCCCAAACAACACCACCATGCAGCCATCACCATCGGCAGACGCTATGTAGTCTACCCTCCAGGAGCTACTGTGAGGGCTTCCCCCTCCAGAACCAGTGGGCAAGACACCCACTCGAGAGACTGTGGCCTTGCACTCCCTAGGACAAAGCAATGGAAATGTTGCCCGCTCCAGAACCAGTGGACAAGACACCCACTCCAGAGACTGTCGCTTTGCATTCCCCAGGACAAAGCAATGGGTATGTTGCCCCCTCAAGAACCAGCTGGCAAGACACCCACTCCAGAGACTTTGGCCTTGCACTCCCCAGGACAAAGCATTGGGCATGTTGCCCCCTCCAGAACCAGTGGGCAAGAAACATACCTGAGAGACTGTAGCCTTGCACTCCCCAGGACAAAGAAATGGGCATGTGGCCCCCTCCAGAACCAGTGGGCTTGTCACCGCATCCGGCTGAGGTGTCCACCCCGAAGTGACTGGCTATTTGCAAACTCATGCCCCTGCAGTGTGCTATCCGAATGTGCTCAGGATTCGAGCTGGGCCTTCGACTGTGCCCTGTGGCCATGTGGACCCTTTGAACTTTGGACTGGGCAGTGTCCCTTTTTTGTACATGTGTACATATCTGTTTCATTGTCAATTCAACTTATTAATTTTGAATTTGATCTGATTACAATCACTTTCATCAATTTCGTCAATTCCTGTTGTCCTTGAATTATTCTGCCAATTTTCGGGGACAAATAGTTTTTCTTGTGCAGCTGTTTGTGTGTATGGTGTGGGTGTGTCGGGTGTGTCTGGTGCTTGTGTGTATCACTCTCTTTTTCCTCCCTCCCTCCCTTGTGTGCGAGGCAGCTATACTCACAATCGTCGTCTTCGTCGCCGTTGGTGTTCCAGGTGGAGCATAACGTAGAAGATCATGGGAAAACTTGCAGTTCGGGTTCCATGGCGGCGCGGTTCTTCCCTGTGTCTCCAATGGTGAGTCCTTTCACTTCTGCTCTCTGTTTACGCCAGGCTTTTGTTGCCGTTGGTACCGCCCCAGAAAAGGTGTCGGTTTCCTGTGCCAAAATATGATGGGTGGAACTTTGTCTTCCGCCTGGCTGTTGTTGGCTACTGCCGTGGTGACTGTTGTTTACACCCTGGCTGTTGGTGTTGTGCATTGGCTGTTGAAGGGAGATATCACCTCTATGGTCATAATTTGGCGGTAATTACCGCCAGCCCGTTGGTGGTTACTGCCAATTTATTACCCACTGCCAGAGTCGTAATGAGGGCCTTTGTTCTTTTGCTAAAAACAGGAAAAAAGTGCTGCAGAAGAAAGCATGTGTTTTTTTTTAACCTTAAAATGGCATCAACAAAAGGTTTGCTGTACTACAATAACCATCTTCCCAGATTTCAGGAACAGGCAGACTTGAATCAGAAAACTACATTTTTCAACACAATTTTGGCATTTTACCAGGACATACCCCAAGTTTACTATATTTTGTGCTTTCACTCTCCTTCCAGTGTGAAACCAATGCTGGATCACAGACAGCTAAACATTTCTGAATATTAGACAAAATTATGAATTCAGCAAGGTGTCATTTATGTAGCTCCTACAAGGTTTTCCTACAGAAAATAACAGCTGAAATAAAAAATATTGAAATTGAGGTAAAAAACAGGCATTTATCTCCACCTTACTCTGTAACTTTTTCCTGCCATGTCAGATTTTCAAAAGCAAGGGACTGTTATGTCTGTGGGACTCTTCTCGTTGCAGCGATATATAAGGCTTGTAGGTTAATCAAGAACCCTATTTACCCAGAGCCAATAAAGGAAATGCACCTTGCAGTGGGTTTTCATTTTTAACCTGGTATACAGCAATTCTTTTGGTGAAATATAAAGAGTGAAAAATAGGTATCAAGTAAACCTTTGTATCTCCAAAATGGGCACAAGATAAGGTGTTGAGGAGCAGTTCCCATATCAGCATGTGAATTACAGGGCATTTCTCAAACAGTCATCTTTTTTCCACACTGTCTTACATTTGTAAGGGAAAAAAGTAGAGAAAGACAAGGGGCAATAACACTTGTTCTTCTATTCTGTGTTCCCCCATGTCTCCCAATAAAAAGGGTACCTCACTTGTGTGGGTAGGCCTAATGCCCACAACAGGAAACGCAACATGGACACATCAGATTTTTACATTGAAATCTGACAGGCTTTTTGGAAAGTGCCTAGCTGTGGATTTTGGCCTCTAGCTCAGCCGGCTCCTAGGGAAACCTACCAAACCTGTGCATCTTTTTAAACTAGACACCCAGAGGAATCCAGGATGGGGTGACTTGTGTGGCTCTCACCAGGTTTTGTTACCCATAATTCTTTGCAAACCACAAAAGTTGGCAAAACAAAAACCCTTTTTCCTACCATTTAGGTGATATAAAGTTCTGGAATCTAAAGGAGACACAAATTTTCTTCCACCCAGCATTCCCCCAAGTCTCCCGATAAAAATGGTACCTCACTTGTGGGTGTGGGCCTAGTGCCCGGGACAAGAAATACTCCAAAACACAACATGGACACATCACATTTTCCCAAGGAAAACTGATCTGTTTTTTGCAACGTGCCTCACTGTGGATTTTGGCTTCTAGCTCAGCTGCCAACTATGGAAACCTAGCAAACCTATAATTTATGAAAAGTAGTAGACACCAGAGAAAATCCGAATGGGGTGAGTTGTGGGGCTCTCACCAGGTTCTATTACCCAGAATCCTTTGCAAACCTCAAAATTTGACAAAAAAAACTTTTTCCTCACAGTTTGGTGATGGAAATTTCTGAAATCTAAGGGGAGCTCAAAGTTCTTTCTATCCAGCATTCCCCAGCTCTCCCGATACAGATGGTACCTCATATGTGTGGGCAGGCCTAAAGGCCCGTGACAGGAATTGCCCCAAAACACAAAGTGGACACATCACATTTTCCCAAGGAAAACTGACCTGTTTTGTGCAAAGTGGCTAGCTGTAGAATTTGGCTTCTAACTCAGCCGACACCTAGGGAAACCTAGCAAACCTATACATTTATGAAATTAGACACCTAGGGTAATCCTGCATGGGGTGACTTGTAGGGCTTTCACCAGGTTCTATTACCCAGAATCCTTTGCAATCCTCAAAATTTGGCCAAATAAAAACACTTTTTCCTCACATTTCAGTGATGGAAAGTTCTGGAATCTGAGGGGAGCCACAAACTTCCATCCACCCAGTGTTCCCTCAGGTCTCTCAATACAAATGGTACCTCACTTGTGTGGGTAGACCCAGTGCCTGCATTAGGAAATGCTCCAAAACACAACGGGGACACATCAAAATGATCTATTACAAAACTCTCTGTTTTTACCGGGGGCACCTGTGTTTATGGTCACAGTTGTGGCGGTGACCTAGGGAAACCTACCAAACCCAGACATGTTTGAAAACTAGACACCTGGAGGAGTCCAGGGAGGTGTGGTTTGCGTGGATCCCCCAACATTTTCTTACCCAGACTCCTCTGCGAAAATATAGCCAAAAAACCTCAATTTTCAACACTTTTCTTTATTGGATCACCATGCCGGTACAAATTTCCTATCACCCAAAGTTTCCCTCGGTCTGCCGATAGAAATTATATCACACTTGTGTGGGTGGCCCAGGTGCCTGTAACGGGAAAAGGCCGAAAACTTGTGGAGATTGAGGGGCTAGCAGAGCGAGTTAATAAGCATAATTTTTGGGGGGATATTTTTAGGCTGACTCTGCTTTTAGGACCCACACAAGTGAGGCATAATTTTACTTGGGAGACTGAGGGGAATGCTGGGTGGTAGGAAATGTTTGCAGGCGCGGTGATCCTACAAAGAAAAGTGAGGACAATATGCTTTTTTAAGCAAATTTTGAAGTTTGCAGGGAGCATGGGTAAGAAAATGTTGGGGGATCCACGCACGCCACAACTCCCTGGACTCCACTGATTGTCAAGTTTTCAAAAATGTCGGGGGCTGGTAGGTTTGCGTATATGACCGCTGAACCTGGGACCAAAAACACAGATGCCCACACTCTGCAAAAACAGGTCGTTTTGTAATAGATCATTTTGATGTGTCCATCTCCTTTTGTGATGTTCCAAACACTATAACTGTGAAAAGAAACACACTTGGATTATTTTAAAAAGACCCCTCACCCACCAACTTAGTTGGTGGCATGCTTCATCATCTGGGTCCCGCCCGAGACACCTAGCATGTCACGGGTGTACTTCGACACCTGATTACAGCGGAGCAGGTTTTTTCATTTTAACCACACATACTGGTTGGATTTGGCACAAGGGTGAGTGATTTTTCAGTAGCTCATATCTTATTAACAAGAGATTCCACAAAAATGAAATGCACTGTTAATAACTGAATGGCCAAAAAACTGAACCAATGACTCACAGCTCATGAGCTGTAAAGCTATGACATGGCACTAACTGCTTTACAGTCCATTCACACACCTTTTATTCATGACATGCACAAAACCGTTCACGCTGCCAGCCGCGGACCCAGCACATTACAACACTCGCATCAATGGACAGTGCCATTCAAATGCCCATCACTTTCATACGCCCACATGCCTGACATAGCAATCACACCTGCTGATGGGAGTGTGTGGACTGCCATTTGGCTAGCAGTGTGTTGCAGTGGCCAACAGCAAGTCACTATTTACACAGTCAGCCAAGCGCCACTCCTCGCACACCACCAGCCAAGCGCCGCTCCATGCACACCACCACCACTTTTTTTTTAAACAACAAAGAAACCACTAACTAATTAGAAGTCAGTACAAAACTACAAACACAAAAGCTGTAACTAAATACATTACAGTAATACCAACCATGAAACTGAACATATGAAAATATAAAACAGCCAGTTTACACTCACGGTAGTTCCAAATAATTTTTTGGGGTGTGGTAACTCCTGAAACAACCACCCACACACAGCCCAGGCTTTGAAGGACAATAGGGGCAGTACATATGAGTCTCCTTACGGATACATCTTGGAGCACAGACTCTACATCTCTTAGCCGGAAAGTATTTTTTGGTCGTGGGAGGAATGTGCTCAGTAAAGTGGCGACCATTCAATCTAGCCACATCCTCCACCACTGCTTCTCTAGGAATTCTTGCCTGATCTAGCACAAAAAGGTTTGCTATGACAGACTCCTGAAATTTCACAAATGTAATCCTTGGCTCTGGAGAACTATTCTTGAACACAACAAAAGTATTAGAAGTTGCCAAATGGAACAGGTGAATTGATCATTTCTTATACCAAATGTAAGCCTTATGAGCAGCAGTGTAAGGTTCCAACCTCTGATCTACTCTATCAACACCACCCATGTACTTATTGTAGTCAAAATGCACACAGGTATGTGCACTTCGGCAACCTGACCCCAAACAGTCACAGGAGAAGTATTCTCATTATGAATGTTAGCATGTAGACATCCCTTCTGTGTGCAAATTTCAGAGCTAGCAACTCATCATTCCACAGGGCACTGCACTGTCCCCTCTCATGTTTTTACAGACAAACTCTAGAACGGATTATGCCACACGAAACAGTGTCCACTCTGAACAATTCCTTGAACAACTGCACTCCAGTGTAGAAGTTATCTATGTAAAAATTGTGACCTTTGTGAAACAGTCGTCTACCAAGTTCCCACACAATTTTCTAGCTAACTCCAAAAGTGAGCAGACAACCAGGGGCGTCAGTACTGGAATCCCTACCAGTGTATACCCGGAAATTATAAACATATCCTGTACTACTTTCAGACAACATATACAATTTAATTCCATACCGTGCCCTCTGGCTAGGAATGTAGTGCCTAAAAATCAAACCACCCTTAAACAGGACCAAAGACTCGTCCACAGCTATTTCTTTGCCTGGAACATAGACCTCTGAAAACTGATCTACAAAATGATCAAGGACAGTTCTAATCTTAAAAAGACGGCCAGAATCAGGGTGATCTTGTAGCAAGGCTAAATCATTATCAACAAAATGCAGCATCAGAAGAAGAAGTTCATGCCAGTTATGACTCATGGTTGCAGGAAATATAGCAGTTGCCATCAAGGGACAAGTAGACCAATGTGAAGACAGTGATGGCTTCCTTATCAGCTCCATCAAAAAAGTTAAACCCAAGAACTTTTTCAATTATTTTAGATTTGTGGGAATCCAGTGGCTGTCTCTGGAGTGTGGCCTAAGCCTGGCAGCTCAAATAATGCTCCACATACAAATTAGTCTGCTCAACAATCTCTTCCAAAAATACATTGTCCATACACAACTCAAAGAAATGAACAGGCAAAAAGTTTTCTGTATTACATGTCAGGTCTTCCAATGGGAAGTATTTCAGCCTCTGGCTGCTGCACTATTGGTCCATCAGTGTCCTCCTCTAAAACAGGCACTTCATCAGCACTGAGAGTGGTTTCATCATCAGATGATTCCTCTTTGACAGAAAGTTCACTTCCAGAATCTTGCACTTCCTCCTCTGCCTCAGATGCAGATTCAGTCTCATAATCGTGGTCAGAAGACGACTTAAAAAGCATACACACAACCTGCTGAGAGGTTATCCTATGGTGAGCCATGATCCTTCCTGCGAAAAAGTAACAGAACAAATGTACCACCAGAACTGTGTACAATAAGTAATAAACAAAGTGTGGCTTTATCACTAAGAGTTATAAACCCAAAAACTATACCACTCACTTGCCTAAAAAAGCTAGACTCACCATCAACTACTATGCATAGCCACAGCAATCACCAATGATATCCCACTAAAAAGAAACAAGAAAAGAACATTACACATAAGACAACATAAATATCATTGTGCACAAATCTAAGGACAATTTAACACAATCCTGCATTTGGTACACTTACAAAATGTCATTCAAGCATGGCAACAATAGTCATTTGGAGTAAATAGTTTTTTCTTACCTAAAACATGCAACTATGCAAACTGCTGGTCAACCACTGCCAAAACCACAAGGAGTCGCAGCAAAGGAAGCAAACGCTTTGAACTAGAACAAAAAGGAGAAATAAAACATTAGAATCAGAAATGCAAATACTTTGCTAGTCAACACACACCCGCCACCAAACAATTAGAAATTTCCCCTGGTGCCTTTGTGGGTTCTGCTGCCCTTAATGGCAGATGGGCCTAAAAAAATAGGCAGATCTTCCCCCAAGGGGGGCAGAAATGGCCTACAGTGCTGTACTTCCTTTGGGGGGTGACCCTAACCCAAAGGGCTGCCCCCCACACAAAAAAAAACAAAATTAAACAATCCCTGGTGTTATCGTGGTTTCTGCCCCCCTTAGGGGCAGATCAGCCTAAAAATAATAGGCTGATCTGCCCCTAAAGGGACAGATATGGCAGAAAACATATTGCCCCCCAAAGGGAAGTGACCCTAGCCCAAGGGGTCCTTTCCCTGTACTGAACTTGACTAAAAACAAACAATTCCTGGCACCTTAGTGGCTTCTGTCTCCCTTGGGCAGATGGGCCTAAATAAAAAAGGTTGATCTGCCCCCAAGATGGGCAGAAGTGGTCTACAGTGCTGTGTCCCCTTTGGGTGGGCGACCCCAACCCAAGGGGCTGTCCCCCCACACAAAAAAGCAAAAGTAAATAATTCCTGGTGTCATTGTAGTTTAAGTCCCCTTTGGGGGAGATTTGCCTAAAACTAATAGGCCAATCTGCCCTCAAGAGGGGCAGAAATGGTGTAAAACATATTGCCCCCCAAAGGGGAGCGACCCTTGCCCAAGCAGCCACTCCCTTGTACTGAAATTGACTATAAATCAAAATCCCAGGTGCTTAGTGGCTTCTGCCCCCTCGTGTGTAGGAAAGTACCCTCTTCTGGCATGTTACCCCCACTTTCTGCCTGATGTCAGTGTGTTTGACTGTGCCACTGGGATCCTGCTAACCAAGACCCCAGTGTTTATGCTCTCTCTCCTCTAAATGTTGTCACTGCACACTGGTACCCAGTATTTCACCCACAATTGGCATACTGGTCACCCCTTATAAGTCCCTAGTATTTGGTACTTCTGTACCCAGGGCATTGGGGTTCCAGGGGATCCCCATGGGATGCAACATTTATTTTGCCACCCATAGGGAGCCCATGCAAAGGCTTTTACAGGACTGCCATTGCAGTCTGTGTGAAATGGTGCATGCACCCTTTCACTGCCATTTACAAGTCACTTATAAGTTACCTATATGTCAGGCCTTCCAACCCTGAAGGCTAGGTGCAGAGTACCTGTGTGTGAGGGCACACCTGAACTAGCAGAGGTGCCCCCACATCATCCAGGACCATTTTCCAGGACTTCGAGAGTGCAGGGACGTCATTTTACGTGTGCACTGGATATAGGTCACTACCTATGTACAGCTTCACAATGGTACTACGAATATGGCCATGTTTGGTATCAAACATGTTGGACTCATACCCCAGGCTTTTGCAAGTATTGGTTGTATGATTCCATGCACTCTGGGGGCTCCTTAGAGGACCCCCAGTACTGCCATTACAGCCTTCTGAGGTGTTCCAGGCAGCCCCAGCTGCTGCCAGACAGGTTTCTGCCCCCCTGTTGCTTGAGATGCCCAAGTCCAGGATGGAAGAACAAAGGATTTCCTTTGGGAGAGGGAAGTTACACCCTCTCCCCTTGGAAGTAGGTGTTACAGACATGGGAGGGGTAGCCTCCCAGAACCTCTGGAACTGCTTTGAAGGGCACAGATGGTGCACTCCTTGCATAATCCAGTCTACACCGGGTCGGGGACCCCCAGTCCCTGTTCTGGCACGAAACTGAAAAGGGAAAGGGGAGTAACCACACCCCTTTCCATCACCATCCTAGGGGTGGTGCTCAAAGTTTCTCCAGAGTGTCACTGGATTTGCCATCTAAGATTCCAAGTTGGCAGGGCACTCTTGCAGCATCTGAGTGGCCAGTGCCAGCAGGTGACGTCAGAGCCCTCCTGCTTACCTATGTAGCTGACCAACCCCCCTTTCAAAGCTATTGAGGTTCTCTCCTCTGGGTGTTTCCTCAGATTCGGATTACAAGACTCCAGCAGGAATCCTCTGCATCCTTTACTTCACTTTCTTACAGACAAAACTGCATCTGGACCCTCCAGGAACTCTACAAACTGCAACAAAGAAGCATAGGTGACTTCTGCAACATTGTATCTTCAGCTCCTGCCAGCAATTGCAACTGTTTCCAGGTTGTGCATCTCCAAGGTCTGCCTGTCTTCAGCTTGCACCAGAGAATGAAGGAATCGCCTTGGAGTAAAAGAGTCACTTCTATGCTTCAGCAGGCACCCCTCTGCAGCGAAGACCGGTGGCTTAGGTCCCCTCTCCTGAAGAAGTGAGTGGATCCAGTAACAGGGGTGGTAAACGGAAGTGGTCCTTACAGTCCAGATGTCCTACTGTCCAACTTTGGTGGAGGTAAGAGCTTGCCTCCCCACGCAAGACAGTACCCCTGTGCACCTTGTGTTTTGCAGTTGCCAAGGCTTGTTGGCATTCTTCCATGACGTTCTTCATGCTCTGGCCCACAGCACTCTATCCTGCGATGCACAGCTTCCTGAGTGGTTCTCCGGCTGCGTGGGGTCCCTTTATGTTTGCTGCATGGGCTTCCTTTTGCACCTTTTTTGTCCCCATGCTGTGGGACTCCTGTGCATGCTGCCTGGTCTTCCGAGGGCTCTCTGAGTTGCTGAGAGCCCCCTCTGTGTCCCCCTCCTATTTAGAGGCCACCAGGTTCCTTCTGGTCCTGGGCAGCACCATTTTCAACTAACCGCATGCTTTGCATATGCCAGGGCTTGTTGGTGGAATCCAGTGATGCAGACCAGACTGCATTCATCCATCCGGCGTTGGACATCTCCTGCACCAACCAGGAACCTGCATCTGTCTTCTTGGGTGAAATACTGACTGTTGTTCCTCACCGCTGGTTCCTCTTTTGCACCTTCATGAGGGTCAGCAGAGGCACATGTTCTCCCTGGACTCCTCTGTGCTTCCTGGACTTGGTCCCCTTCTTCCACAGGTCTTCAGGTCCAGGAATCCATCATTGGTGCTTGCAGTCGCTTCTGGTTCATGCATAACATTCTTTCTCGTGTTATTGTGTGTTCTTGGAAAGTTACTATGATTTACTCCTGCTTTCATGGGCTCTGGGGTGCATTCTATTACTTACCTTTGGTGTTTTCTAATACTCCCAGCGCCTCTCTACACACTATACTTACCTAGGTGGGAAACTGACTTTCGCATTCCACTTTCTTAGTATATGGTTTGTGTTCCCCCAGGCCCATTTCTAACTATTGGGAGTTTCACTATTTGCACTGTTTTCTAACTGTCTTTACAGCTATTTCTGCATACTAGTGTATATAATTTGTGTATTACTTACCTCCTAAGGGAGTATAGTCTCTATTGTATTTTTAGCATTTGTGTCACCAAAATAAAGTATCTTTATTTTTGTAACGCTGAGTATTTTCTTTCATGTGCGTGAGTACTGTGTGACTACAGTGGTATTGTATGAGCTTTACATGACTCCTATTTAGGCCTTGGCTGCTCATCCACACTAACCCTAGAGAGCCTGGCTTCTAGACACTGTCTGCATTTCACTAATAGGGGATAACTGGACCTGGTATAAGGTGTAAGTACCTTAGGTACCCACTGCAAACCAGGCCAGCCTCCTACAGCCGCACCGCCACACAAAAAAAATAAAAAAAATAAACAAACTCTGGTGTCATTGTGGTTTCTGCCCCCCTTAAGGGTAGATTGGCCTAAAAATAATAGGCCGATCAGATCCCAAGAAGGGCAGATATGGCATAAAACATATTGCCCCCAAAGGGGAGCAACCCTTTCCCCAGGGGCTGCTCCCCCTTACTGAAATTGACTAAACACAAAAAATCCCTGTTGCCTTAGTGGCTTCTGTCCCCCTTTGGGTCAGATCATCCTAAATAAAATAAGCTGATCTGCCCCCAAGGTGGGCAGAAATGGTCTACAATGCTGTGCCACCTTTGGGGGGCAATCCTAACCCAAGGCACCACCCCACCCACACAAGAAAAACAAAAGTAAACAATTCCTGGAGTCATCGTAGTTTGTACCCCTCTTAGGGGCAGATTGGCCTAAAAATAATAGGCTGATCTGCCCGCAAGAGGAGCAGAAATGGTATAAAACATATTGCCCCCTAAAGGCAAATGGATCGCAGTACGACTGGCACCCTCTGATAATGTCAGTGTGTGATCGCTCACTGATTTCATTAGATGGGAGGGTTGGGGTGGAAGGGTAAGTGATTCCCCTTCCATCCCTGCCCTGAGGGGTGTCTGGGGGGTGTCTGGTCCCAGGATGTAATGGTCACATCCTTGGCGCCTGAGCACTGCAGCCAAGGACATAACCATTACGTCCATGGTGATCAAGGGGTTAAATGTGTCTGTTTTGTGGTGTCATTATCTGCAATGGCAGGACTAGAAGTAGTACTTCAGACTAAAGGATGTTTCCTAAATTAGAAGAGGCACGGTATGGTGAAAAGTTAGAGATCCCTTCATTGCATACCCCAAAGCCCACCTCTGTTTCTCATCAATTCATAAGTTTATGCTTCTGTCTAACAATGTGTACCAGTCTGCTCCGTCCACCAATTATGCCATCTTATCATACTTATGATGCTTTTTATGCCTTTCCCACTTTTCCTAGAGTAAATTGTTAACCTGTCTTTTTTAATGCATGCACCATAATACATTCCAAGCAGGAAAGTGTGAAGCATTCATTGTGTGTGAACGTAATATAACACTGAACTCTTAACATAACATGGTTAATTCTTATTAGGCCAGCACAGTGCTTATTCCTCTGGAGGTTAGTGATTCTAGTCTATCCAGTATAAGTCCAGTATAAGTCAGATATACATGGAAACCTAGAAGCCATTTTCTATCCTATCCTCTGCATGTCCTTCTGTACTGCCAGTACATATGAGGCAGAATGGTGGATGATTGTGAAAAGGTAACTTGTTCACTTTAATTTTTCTGATATCAATCTCAGTAGACTTCACTTTGGGCTACATGTACGAAGATTTAAAATAGCAATTTCCTAATTGTTATTTGCTCCGATTAACAATTAGTAAATCATTATTTCAAATGTATGAAACTCTGATGAGTTTCATTTGTGATTCATAGTTGGTTGATGTACCTCATGAATATTATTTTGGTAGGTCGCACTTTCCAACCCATTAGGAATCGCAGACATCACAGGGATGGTAACCTGTTGGGGTCAGCAGACCACCATGTCTGTGATTGCTTTTAAAGAAAGTAATATTTTTTCTTTAAATGCAGCTCATTTTCCTTCAAAGAAAACGGGATCAGTTTAAAAAGAAAATATTTAGACCCTGATTTATACATTTTTTGCACCGCATTAGAGTCATATTTTGTCGCAAAAGTGGGGCAACCTTACAAAATACAATTGTATTTTGTAAGTTTATGCCGCTTTTGCTTCAAAATATGACGCTAATGCGGTGCAAAAAAAGCATAAATCAGGACCTTAATTTTTAAGTTTGATTTTTTAAGAGCAGGCAGTGGTCTGGGGGACCACTGCCTGCTCTTAAAAAATATTTGCCCAACCTTTCTCAAAGGGGAAGGGGTCCCTTGAGGATTCCTTCCCATTTGCAAATGGATTACCAGCAACTTTGAGTTGAATGTTTTTGTGACTGCATTTCAGTCACAAAACATTCATACATACCATTCCGATTTGGTATTAGGAAGGGACACCCTCAACACGCCCCTTCCAAATGCGAAATTGCAAACCCCAATAAGCCTCCCACCACCGCAGAAAATCACTATACCCAGGGAGCATGTCAAAAAACAGGTGTGTGTTTTAGCAAATTCATAAATGGCCACCATCGTCAAGCTCTGCTAGCTTGACAATGTCTCTCCACTCAATAGATTATGTCCATTACAGAATCATAATCCTGCATCCTACTTTACCCAGCATGCATAATATTTGGTTCTAAGATCATTAAATCCCCTGTATTTCCTATGAGGCCTCCTCAAGTTTCAGGATCACCCCTGCATGTTATACATATGTTCTATCCTAAGGGTTACTGTAGGAAAATAGCCATTACATTGGAGTGCTCCAAATGGCTACAAACTGAGAAAGCACCCAACCACAATGATGCTCACATATAAACTCAATAGTCAACCAGCAGCTAAGAAGGAAGTACCTAAATCCTACTTTTAATTAATTTGGGTAGGTAGAATTGTTATGGATGCAGTGCTGAACCTTTTAGAAATTAGAATTTACACTCACACGTTATTTGTCCTTCCCCATGCTTCTATCATAGCTTTTGTGCATGTGGAATCAGTGACCTAGTGCTGGCCAAGTTAAAGGTATAATTTCATCTCAACCCATAACGTAAAAAAAATGTGACCAGTGAGTTGTAATTCAGTTACCATACACTTCACAATTTTACCCATTCAAGTGAGATCTTAAATTCGTTGATTTAAAGGTATCACCTTTCAATTGCTCACAATGCTGTTGGTATCTGCTAAGGTAGATGTGAAAAAACGTGAAAAAGATATTTCCACAATATATTCTCCATTAATGTACTCAGAGTGCTAAAGTTCCAGCAATACCGCACATTCTAGTTGAAGCAACATAATTCTGGCCATAATTGTCCTCAGCCAGGTTGTCATTGATTTAACACTTTACTCTTTGGGCCTGATTACAAGTAAATGTTCTATTTATCACACCTGGTAAATAGCGAAACCCTGGGGTTCGTTATTTATCAAATGCGATAAATAGCACCTACTATGAGGTAATGGGGAATAACAGAGGTTTACGAACAGGACCGAATTAAGTGCAAAACTTCTAATCAGGGCCTTTGTAGGGGCGTTTGTAATAAAACAAAGGATTGCAATGATTTCTAAAATTCAGACTAATGGACCACCATGTTTTCATCGATCGCAAATTAAAAATATATTTTAGGGTTATAAAAGTACCAGCAAGTCTTGTATTATACCAATGTCATTCAACAAACCTTGTTTGAGAACTAAGCTTTGAAGGTAATAATCAGTCCAGGGGACAGGAGTCCAATATCTTTCCTGTTCCCCTTAGGTGATTATAGGTGATGATTATAGGTGATTATAGAGATTAGTCACAGATATCTATTAGGTCGATCTAAAAGTATGATTGCTGTAAAGTGAATGCCATGCATTCATCTTTCCAAACTGCACTACTAAATGTTAACAAATTAAATCATATCAGAAAAAGTCAAAATAAAGATATAATAAAATACACCTCAATTCTTTCTTCTGAAATGTCAGAGCATTGCTGGAAGTATACGGCCACTCTCAGCCTTTGCAAAGCAAGGTTTACAAACTATTTCATCTTTATTATTTGTATGCGATGTTTTCTTTCCATGGAAAAGCATCAAAAGGCCATTACGGTGATGATTTACAGTGAAAGAAAATGCATGTAGCGAGTGATCTCGCCTGCTGCTTTGTGTGATTTACTTTGGGACTACCCTCTAATATTGAAGGGCTCAGCTGAATATTCTTTCTCGTATATCAAAAAGGGAAATGCTTAAGACATCGATATAAAGAAGGAAAGAGCACCTGTCTGACCCATAAACTTACAGTATGTTCCTGAGGAAGCCATCTGTCTGTCTTCAATACTCACTTATGCACATCTTCTTTCGCACATGCGAGGTACTTTATAAGATTTAAGCACAGATGTGAACTCACATTCAAAACAATGATTGGCAAAGCCAATATGTCACAGATGTTACACCGAAGCACAAACCTATTGGCTTGCCAATGCTTGTTTTGATTTTCTCATCTTTTATGGCAAACTCCATTTCTCTCACACGGGAACCCGTGAACACACACAACAGCCATTAATAAATGCTTTTGTGTGCTTAAATAAAATAATTCCCAGATTATTATTGGAATCACGCAGTAGGATTCCTAAGCCCCAAAAAAGGAAACTGCGACCTTAACAGAGAAAAAGAAAACTGGAAGATAGTTCTCAATCTTCCCTACCAAGTTGTGTTCACTTAGGCAAAAGGATTAATGGTCGAACAAAGAGAAGCTTTTTTCTTCGGGTGGTATAATAGAGGCCAGCCTCAATCCTCAAAATCTGAATGCACACATATGATTATTTATTATTCACTATTCCTCTCTCTACAAGTTATGGTTATTGGAATTATTGCCAACACTATAAGTTGCTTAGCTAGTGTCATAAACTATAGGGCAAATATTAGAAACATTCCAGTCACATTCCCTCACACATTCTTAATCAATTTATCTATTGCCTACCCAAGTTGTAACAGTACTCATGAAAGGCAACTAGCGTTCTTGTTCCAACTATAGGAAGTACAATGAAGCTTAATGCTACTTTCCTTCTCTTCTTCCTTCAAGAGAGAACTTGCAAAGTTATCTTTCCTTGCAGCCATCAGAGAATGCTAATTTTCTCATTCCCGGTCTGTTCATGTGAGCCTCAGAAAACATGCCGGAGAAGCACACATTTTAATAGTTGCACCATTTAAAGAACTTAAGGAGAAATTAGTAGGCCTGTCTCAGGTACAGGTCATTACTCAGTCATTACTCAGGGCTACATTCCAGTCTACTGTTGTTTGCACATGCTACCATTTAGACAGAGACAAGCTATAAGCAATTCAGGCCCTCATTACAACATTGGTGGTAAAAGCCGCTTACCGCCGTGCAGAAGACCGCCAACACACTGCCGCGGAATTCCGCCACAGCTATTACGACCCACATCTCGAAATCCGACAAAATCCAGACACCCACACAAGTCCGCCACACCAAAGGTCAGTGATAAACTGGCGGAAAAAAAACCTCCACGGTCACGCCAACAGAAATACGCCCACACTATCATGACACACGAATCCACGTGGTGGTCTTTCAACCGCGGTATTCCATTGGCGGTACACACCGCCGCGCTCAAAATACACACACATTTACAAAACACAACCACATTGGACAATTCGAAATACACACACCTGATACACAAACACACACCACTCCCACACACCCAATACTATATAAAACACACACACCCACATCACCCACAAACCCCTACGACAAAAACACAGAAAGAAGGCCAGAGAGAGACACTTCAAACTACTACCAAGCATCCGCAGGCACACCAGACCATCACCCACAATACTTCCACGCACAAAACACCACACACCACTACATATCACTACACTTATCACCACATACACCACCCTACACATCACCTACACCACCCCATGACATGGGAAAGACACCCCAGGTTCTCGGAGGAGGAGCTCAGGGTCATGGTGGAGGAAATTGTCCGGGAAGAGCCACAGCTATTTGGAGCACAGTTGCAGCACACCTCAATTGCAAGGAAGATGGAGCTATGGCGAAGAATAGTCGACAGGGTCAACACAGTGGGACAGCACCCAAGAAATCGGGACAACATCAGGAAGAGGTGGAACGACCTACGGGGGAAGGTGCGTTCCGTGGTCTCAAGACACCACATCGCGGTACAGCGGACTGGTGGCGGACCCCCACCTCCTCCCCCACAACTAACAACATGGGAGGAGCAGGTCTTGGTGATTCTGCATCCTGAGGGCCTCGCAGGAGTAGGTGGAGGAATGGACTCTGGTAAGTCAAATCTTAACTATCATATCCCCCACTCAACTTGCATGCTATCACAGACCCCCACCCTCGCCCCTTCCCCTATCACTCCAACTCCTCACAAATGTACTAATAATACAAACCACACATCCCAACACCACGCCCTGCATGACACAACAAAGCATGGACACCCATCACTAAAGCATGCCGACTGCACATACCCATAACACCCCCCTCAACCATCATCACACAAGCCCCCACACAGGAATGCTAGCACTGGGGTACACGGTCACCCACCCATTGCACACCATGACACACATAGATTAATAATCATGCTTTTACACCCCTGCAGGACCCCTACCCAACGTCACCACACAGGAGGGTCCAGACATCTCCACGCCACCCACAGAAGAGGCCCACAGTGATGACAGCAGCTCTGTCCAACTGGATCCAGATGACCAGCCCTGACCATCGTGGGCCTCGGGACAGTCGGTTCCCCACACCCGGTCACAGGCCACCACAGAGCTTCCACCCTCTGGTAACACCAGCACAGCACCCACCCAGCGGGCCCATATCTCCGTCCCCAAGACACGTCAATCAGCTGTGTGTCCACCACTACAGGGAACCCAGGATAACCCACCACCCCAACAACAACAGGGACCTGGGGGTAGTGGTAGTGGGCACACGGTCCAGGGGACAGAGGCAAGGAACACAGGGGAACTGGGAGGGCTGCTGTGCAACAGGGGGCGGACAGGCCTAGGGAACCCACTCTCCGCCAAGGCCCTCTCCTCCATCATGGGAGCATACCACCACTCCCAGGAGACGTTGGCAACAGTACTGGCCAAGTTTCAGGAGACACAGCGCATGCAGGAAGAACAGTATTTGGGGTTCAGGGAGGAACTCAGAACCATCAGCTCCGCCCTGGGCACCATCGTAGGGGTGCTGAAGGAAATACTCAACACCAGGAGGGACACTGTGGCACTACAAGGGGCCCCTGACACTAGCCTGGACGATGAACTGCCCACCATGTCCGCCGGCGCTAGTGGACAGGAGGCACCACCACAGGACCACCACACCAGCACCCCAGCCCCTGCAGACAGAGAACCACCCCGCAAGCGGTCCCTGAGATCCAGGAACAAGACAGAGCATGATGCCAAGACCCCTGCCAAGAAATGTGACAACCCTGATTGTCATCCCACTGTCCCACTTTGTCACCCTGTCCATATTTAAACTGCCCCAGCTCCACTTCCTATGCCCATATGGGCAATGCACCAGTGAAACTAATAGACTCGACATTCCTCCACCATCACCCCTCCACCATGTTACAACCCCCCTCCAATATTTAGCACTTCAATAAACACCCTTGAAGCACAAAACAATCTGGAGTCAGTCTGTGATTTCGAAAATGTGTATTAGCAAGGACAGTGCCAAAATGCGTTTTCAAATGTAATATCAACATACCTATGTCACACATCTCAAGTCCATGAGGAATCTAAGCAGATGACACACGTTGGAAACCACACCTGTGAAACTGTAAGGGAAATGTACAACTCAGTTACCATATACAGGTTGAAATCGACAGACAGGATAGAGGTAGAAGTGTGAAAGTACTTGTAGTAGGCAGGAATGTGTTCTCACCTGGGTGTCACTGGAAATATTGTTGGATAACTGAATCCCTGTTGTCAATGTCTTCTTTCTCTGCTTCCTCCTCATCACTGTCCACAGGCTCCACAGCTGCCACAACACCGTCATCTGGACCATCCTCCTGCAGAAAAGGCACCTGTCGTCGCAAAGCCAAGTTGTGAAGCATACAGCAGGCCACGATGATCTGGCACACCTTCTTTGGTGAGTAGAATAGGGATCCACCTGTCATATGCAGGCACCTGAACCTGGCCTTCAGGAGGCCGAAGGTGCGTTCGATCACCCTCCTAGTCCCCCCATGGGCCTCATTGTAGCGTTCCTCTGCCCTGGTCCTGGTATTCCTCACAGGGGTCAGTAGCCATGACAGGTTGGGGTAACCAGAGTCCCCTTATATCCACACCCAGTGCTTCTGGAGTTGACCCATCACATAAGGGATGCTGCTATTCCGCAGGATGTAGGCGTCATGCACAGAGCCAGGGAACATAGCATTTACCTGGGAGATGTACTGGTCTGCCAAACATACCATCTGTACATTCATCGAATGATAACTCTTCCAGTTCCTGTACACCTGTTCTCTCCTGTGGGGGGGACCAGAGCTACATGGGTCCCATCAATGGCACCTATGATGTTGGGGATATGTCCAAGGGCAGAGAAGTCACCTTTAACTGTGGGCAAATCCTCCACCTGAGGGAAAACGATGTAGCTCCGCATGTGTTTCAGCAGGGCAGACAACACTCTGGACAACACGTTGAAAAACATAGGCTGGGACATCCCTGATGCCATGGCCACTGTTGTTTGAAATGACCCACTTGCAAGGAAATGGAGCACTGATAGCACTTGCACTTGAGGGGGGATCCCTGTGGGATGGTGGATTGCTGACATCAGGTCAGGCTCCAACTGGGCACACAGTTCCTGGATTGTGGCACGGTCAAACCTGTAGGTGATGATGAAATGTCTTTCCTCCATTGTCGACAGGTCCACCAGCGGTCGGTACACCGGAGGATTCCACCATCACCTCACATGTCCCAGCAGACGGTGCCTAGGAATGACAACAGCGACCACAGAGTCTAACAACTCAGAGGTATGTACCCACAGTCCACACAGAACACCATTCATACACAAAATGTGGCCTGTATTTGTGTTGTGCGACAAGGCCTAGGTCAGTGTGACGCAGTTGGTAATTAGGGCATGGGAGCCCCTAAAATGGCGGCTGCCTGACCTCTAGAGTGGGACAATGGGATGTGAGGTTACTGCTCTGGCGTTGTACACCGTCGCGGTAGGCGGTCGGAGACCGCGGCGCAATGCTGCATTGGTTAACATTGAACCCTATAGGTCCCAGGAGACAATGACGATGTACGCCGGCGGTGATGGTACGCACCGCCGCGGACGTGACCGCCATTTTCTATCTGTTCAATCACTCGATACCTGATCTTCGACAGGAGAGGACCTACACTGCAAGTGCTGCTGTGACCTAGGTCTGGAAGAGAAAATGGCTTGTGCGTCTGGGGAAAGGGCCCCTGCCTTCACTGCAGAGGAGTTGGAGAAGCTCGTGGACGGGGTCCTCCCCCAGTACACGCTACTCTACAGTCCTCCAGACCAACAGGTAAGTACACAGGGAGCATGTCGTATGGGCAATGCCTGTGTGGAGAGGGCTGGTTGTAAGAATGAAGGGGGCACAGTTCTGCATGCATGAAGGACTGTGAATGCATGTGCCACATGGCAAGGGTAGGGATGTGGGCCACTCACTTAGACGGTGCAGTTGTTAATGACTTCTCTTCTTCCCCTGTACATGTCATGTAGGTCAGCGCCTACCAGAAGAAGGATATTTGGCGTGCCATTGCCAAGGACGTCCGGACCCTGGGGGTCCACCACAGACGGAGCACCCACTGCTGGAAAAGATGGGAGGACATTCGCCGCTGGAGCAAGAAGACGGCGGAGGCTCAGTTGGCGATGGCCTCCCAACGTGGGAGGGGTGCCCGTCGAACAATGACCCCCCTGATGTTGCAGATCCTGGCGGTGGCCTACCCTGCGTTGGATGGGCACTTGAGGGCATCACAGCAGACACAAGGGGGTGAGTATAACATCATTCAGCTGACTTTGCGCGCAGTGAAGGTGTCTGGGTGGGGGAGGAGGGCTGTGGGTTTCCCTAGGCCAGGGCGAGTTCCGTAGGCTAGGCCCCTCGGTAATGCAGGCCATGTGGCACCCCACCCGACCTCTGTAGAGTGCCATGTACAGGTATTCATGCCCCAGTGTCATCTATGTGTGCAGATGTCGCCCATAGCCATGTAGACCATATCCCAGGAATTGCATCTATAGAGCCCAACAGCGCGACGTAGTGCAGGGGGCTGCTGTTTCTGTATTGTCCGCCAACGGTAGCGGTAAGCCATGCACTCAACCTGTCTTTCTTCTGTCGTCCCCCCCGTTTTTGTGGTCTCCCTGTTCTTGTGTGCATCAGCATCATCAGGCGGAGGTACAGTGGCACCGGAGCACGAGGGAGCTGCATCCCACATGGCCATGGAGGCCCACACCATGGACTCAAAATACACCAGTGGGACGGAGGGCGAGGGGAGCACCACAGCGGTCACAGGATCTGCAACCAGCGACACGGACTCGTCCTCCGATGGGAGCTCCCTTGTGGTGGCGGCAAACTCTGTGCCCCCCACTTCTACAGGTACAGCCGCCACCCCGCCTACCAGCCCCTCAGCCTTCGCCCTGTGCCCGCTCACCCAGGAGGGTGGGCATCACCTTCGCCCCAGGCACCTCAGCCCCTGTCAGCTCTGCTGCCCTCAGTAAGGAGGCCATTGACCTCCTCAGGTCCCTCACTGTTGGGCAGTCTACCATTTTGAATGCCATCCAGGGTGTAGAAAGGGAATTGCAACACACAAATGCATTCTTGGAGGGCATTCATTCTGATCAGGCTGCACTTCATTGAACCCTGCAAACTCTGGCCTCAGCACTGATGGCAGCTATTGTCCCTGTGTCTAGCCTCCCCCCTCCGACTTCCTCCACCCCGACCCAATCCCCTGTACCTCAGCCTATCCCAAGCACACCTACAGACCAGCATGCACACACGTCAACAGAGAAGGGAAGCTCAGGCAAACATAAGCACCACACATCCCACAGTCACTCAAGCAAGCATCACACACATACAGACACACCAACATCCACTGCCTCCACTGTGTCCCCCTCCTCGTCATCTCCCTCCTCCCTCCCAGTCTCGTCCACACTCACACCTGCATGCACTACCACTACAGCCACTATATCCTGCACCAGCACACCCACCACCACACCCCGCTCACGTGCACTCACCACCCCCACTACCATTTACACGTCCCCTGTGTCCTCTCCCAGTGTGTCTGTGACGCCCTCTCCGAAGATACACAAACTCAGGCACACACCCACCCAACAGCCATCCACCTCACGACAGCTTCTAGCCCATGAACCTGCACCCAAATCCACAAACCTTACACCTCCTACAACCACCACCTCTTCCTCCACTCCCAAACCCCCTCCATCTACCCGTCCCAGTGTCTCCCAAAAACTTTTCCTGGCCCCCCTTAACCTATTTTCCACCACCCCCCAGTCCAACTCATAGGTCCCGTACTAGTACCTCAGCCAAAAAATCTCTGGGACCAGTGGTGCCTGTTGTTACAGGTATGTGGAGTGCACCGGCCACCAGGACAGCCAGTGTGGCACGGAGCCACAGCACAGCCAGTCCCCCACCTGTGAAGCACCAGAAGTTGGACAGTGCCCGGCGGGAGAGGGGCAAGACTCCAGCCAGCAAAGCCGCTCACAAGGGTCCCGGGGGGAGTGTCGACTCAGCTGTGACTCCTCCCAAGGTGGGGAAGGGGCAGATGAAATCTCCAAAGTCTGGGAGGAGCAGCACGGCAGGGAGGACCGCCATCATCCCCGCTGCCCAGGAGGCCACCGCCAGCCCCATCGTCACTGGCCAGGAGGCCACTGCCAGAGTCACTGCCCAGGAGGCCAGCCCCATCGTCACTGCCCAGGAGGCCACCGCCAGAGTCACTGCCCAGGAGGCCAGCCCCATTGTCACTGCCCAGGAGGCCACCGCCAGAGTCACTGCCCAGGAGGCCAGCCCCATCGTCACTGCCCAGGAGGCCACCACCAGCCCCAGAGTCACTGCCCAGGATGCCACCGCCAGCCCCAGAGTCACTGACCAGGAGGCCACTGCCAGCCACAGCCCAGCTGGCCAGGAGGGCCCCGCAAGCCACAGCCCAGCTGACCCATGAAGGACCGCCAGCCACAGCCCTGCTGGGCAATGAAGGACCGCCTTGGCAAGCACCGCTGAACAGGCCAGGGACCGATGAACAGGGCAAAGACCGCCATGGAATGCACCGCTGAACAGGTCTGACACTGGCAACGCAAGCACCGCTGAACAGGCCAGGGACCGCTGAACAGGGCAAAGACCGCCATGGAATGCACCGCTAGCCCGTTTGCGGCAGGGGCAGTGACCAACTGGGACCGTCACGGGGTGTGTGCTGCACTCTGGGCACCAGTCCCCCTCCAGAACCAGTGGAGATTGTTATCCACTTGAGAGACTGTGACTTTGCACTCCCCAGGATGGTACAGTGGGCAACCCACCCACTGCAGAGACTTGAGAGACTGTGGCTTTGCACTCCCCAGGATTGAACAGTGGGCAACCCACCCACTGTAGAGACTTGAGAGACTGTGGCTTTGCACTCCCCAGGATGGTACAGTTGGCAACCCACCCACTGCAGAGACTTGAGAGACTGTGGCTTTGCACTACCCAGGATTGAAGAGTGGGCAAACCACCCACTGCAGAGACTTGAGAGACTGTGGCTTTGCACTTCCCAGGATTGAACAGTGGGAAAACCACCCACTGGAGAGACTTGAGAGACTGTGGCTTTGCACTCCCCACGATTGAACAGTGGGCAACCCACCCACTGTAGAGACTTGAGAGACTGTGGCTTTGCACTCCCCAGGATGGTACAGTGGGCAACCCACCAACTGCAGAGACTTGAGAGACTGTGGCTTTGCACTCACCAGGATTGAAGAGTGGGCAACCCACCGACTGCAAAGACTTGAGAGACTGTGGCTTTGCACTCCCCAGGATTGAAGAGTGGGCAAACCACCCACTGCAGAGACTTGAGAGACTGTGGCTTTGCACTCCCCAGGATTGAACAGTGGGCAAACCAACCACTGGAGAGACTTGAGAGACTGTGGCTTTGCACTCCCCAGGATACATAAATGGGCATGGAGCCCCCTCGTGGATCTGGCGTGGTGCACTCATCCGGCTGAGGTGCCCCCCCTTCCCTTCCCCCTGAGGTGCCTGTTGTATTTCTATCTGATGCCCCTGCAGTGTTCTCTCCGTCATGTTCGGGTATCTTGTGTGGGCTTAGCCCATGCATTTTGGGCCCAGTGGTCCACAGACAATGAATGGTGCATTACCTGCACTACTGATCGTGGTGTATATTTTGTTTAATGTGTATATATACAAGGAGTGCAGAATTATTAGGCAAATGAGTATTTTGACCACATCATCCTCTTTATGCATGTTGCCTTACTCCAAGCTGTATAGGCTCGAAAGCCTACTACCAATTAAGCATATTAGGTGATGTGCATCTCTGTAATGAGAAGGGGTGTGGTCTAATGACATCAACACCCTATATCAGGTGTGCATAATTATTAGGCAACTTCCTTTCCTTTGGCAAAATGGGTCAAAAGAAGGACTTGACAGGCTCAGAAAAGTCAAAAATAGTGAGATATCTTGCAGAGGGATGCAGCACTCTTAAAATTGCAAAGCTTCTGAAGCGTGATCATCGAACAATCAAGCGTTTCATTCAAAATAGTCAACAGGGTCGCAAGAAGAGTGTGGAAAAACCAAGGCGCAAAATAACTGCCCATGAACTGAGAAAAGTCAAGCGTGCAGCTGCCACGATGCCACTTGCCACCAGTTTGGCCATATTTCAGAGCTGCAACATCACTGGAGTGCCCAAAAGCACAAGGTGTGCAATACTCAGAGACATGGCCAAGGTAAGAAAGGCTGAAAGACGACCACCACTGAGCAAGACACACAAGCTGAAACGTCAAGACTGGGCCAAGAAATATCTCAAGACTGATTTTTCTAAGGTTTTATGGACTGATGAAATGAGAGTGAGTCTTGATGGGCCAGATGGATGGGCCCGTGGCTGGATTGGTAAAGGGCAGAGAGCTCCAGTCCGACTCAGACGCCAGCAAGGTGGAGGTGGAGTACTGGTTTGGGCTGGTATCATCAAAGATGAGCTTGTGGGGCCTTTTCGGGTTGAGGATGGAGTCAAGCTCAACTCCCAGTCCTACTGCCAGTTCCTGGAAGACACCTTCTTCAAGCAGTGGTACAGGAAGAAGTCTGCATCCTTCAAGAAAAACATGATTTTCATGCAGGACAATGCTCCATCACACGCGTCCAAGTACTCCACAGCGTGGCTGGCAAGAAAGGGTATAAAAGAAGGAAATCTAATGACATGGCCTCCTTGTTCACCTGATCTGAACCCCATTGAGAACCTGTGGTCCATCATCAAATGTGAGATTTACAAGGAGGGAAAACAGTACACCTCTCTGAACAGTGTCTGGGAGGCTGTGGTTGCTGCTGCACGCAATGTTGATGGTGAACAGATCAAAACACTGACAGAATCCATGGATGGCAGGCTTTTGAGTGTCCTTGCAAAGAAAGGTGGCTATATTGGTCACTGATTTGTTTTTGTTTTGTTTTTGAATGTCAGAAATGTATATTTGTGAATGTTGAGATGTTATATTGGTTTCACTGGTAATAATAAATAATTGAAATGGGTATATATTGTTTTTTGTTAAGTTTCCTAATAATTATGCACAGTAATAGTCACCTGCACACACAGATATCCCCCTAACATAGCTAAAACTACTTCCAAAAATATTCAGCTTTGATATTAATGAGTTTTTTGGGTTCATTGAGAACATGGTTGTTGTTCAATAATAAAATTAATCCTCAAAAATACAACTTGCCTAATAATTCTGCACTCCCTGTATATATGTATATATTTGCTTCCTGTATTTTGATATGTTACAATGGTTCAACTCATTTCCTTTTGTCTTTGCATTCTTCCGGGGGGGGTTGGGGGCTGTTACTGTAATGTATAGATATGCATTGGTGTGTGTGTTGTAGTGGGTGAGGGTCGGGTGGGGGTTGGGATGTTGGTTGTGTGTGTGCCTGTGTTTTTGCCTCCCCCCTCCCCTATGTCGTAGGTGCAGTACTCACTGTGGTCTTCGCCGCCGGCATTGATGATCCTCGTATAGGAGCAGGAAGACTATCGCTGGCAGAATATGGAGTTCTGGCTCCTTGGTGTCATCGTTCCTCGTGGAGTGTGCAGAGGTGAGCGCTTTCCCTTTGAAATGGCTGTTACCGCCGTGTTTTTATCCGCTGTGAATCCGCCCCGGAAAAGGTGGCGGATTGGTAGGTTGTGATACTGTGGGCGGTCCATTGTCCTCCGCCTGTCTGTTGGCGGTGACCGCCGCGCTGTTTGTCTGTACCGCCGTGGCGGTCGGAGTGTTAAAGTGGCTGTCTTTGTTGGCGGTTTCCGCCACGGTCATAATTCCAATTTTTTTACTGCCGGCCTGTTGCCGGTTTTACCGCCGCTTTAACACCGTCCGCCAGGGTTGTAATGACCACCTCAGTCTTGGTTCATCATTTACCAAAGCTTAATGCCCACCAAAACATAATTCCCATTGCTCACTACTAACAACAGAAGTGTACTAGTCCAAACATGGCTCGATGTTAAGTACATGGACACTATGGGCCTGATTACAACCTTGGCGGATGGGATACTCCGTCACAACCGTGACAGATATCCCGCCTTATTACAAGTTCCATTATGTCCTATGGAACCTATAAAACGGCAGGCGGGATAGCCATCACATTTGTGACAGAACATCCCATTAATCAAGGTCGTAATCAGGCCTCAAGTCATTTTGATTCACTCTCAACACCCCCACCTCTCCTTCAAGGAACACATCACCAAGTAAACCAAGCTCGACTAGTATCAGCTGTCTGTACTAGTGTCAAGGAAGTTAAGAAGTCCCATACTAGGAATAAGAATGAAAGATTCGCTCACATGAAGACATAGGTGCACAAGCAACATGAAACAGTGCAAAGTTGGAAGTGGAGGAGGTGCCTTTGGCAGTTGGTGCTGAGAACGAGAGACTAGCAGGTTAATCTGAGATGCAGAATCAATTAGGATTGCTCTCCTAGGCCAGAGGTTATGGATGTTGCTTCCATGTGTCTTTAAGTAGCAGCAGGGAGAAGTATCCAGTGTCTTGCAACTTGTTTTTCATGAAGTTCCAGATTTGCTATATTTGCTCAACATTAGCTTTCCTGAGTTGTTTTTGCCCTTTCTCTTCATGTTTCGTGTCTCTAGTTCTTGTCTATGTTGTCTGCCATTTACAATCTCTGCATCTACCCTGATACTACATGTGCTCCTGAAGTCAGAGATGGTCTCGTGGTCCAGGCCGGTTTGTTAATGGCTCGCAAACTGGTATATAGGATAAGTCTGATGCTAAATGAGATTTTTTGTGTGACTTTTGCCCTTTAACTTCAACTACATAAGTATATTTTATTTTTCTCCAAGATTCACCCTACTACTTTGAACCATACTTCAATCTGCTGAAAATAACTACCTGTCAATATACAGCTGACAAGGAGCCACAGCAGGGACGATTTCTTTCTTTCCTTTCTTCCCATACTTCCTGTCTCTCTGTCACTGTCCCATTTGTGACATTTTTTCTGTGAGGTAATTACTGACCTGCAATCACACTGAGGGCATTGGTGGAATCTCCTCAAAAGCCTGCAGTGAACTAGTAGCATTCCATTGAGTCAAAAGGTTCCCCAATGAAAGCAACTTTAGAAGTATTGTCCATTCCCTTATACACCCACATCTGGATGGTGCCAATGTCCTGCTCCATGGCCTCCTGTGTTTCATACTAGACCCCATTAAGGGTTCGTACATGCTGCAGAAAGTGATACCGGTCATCAGTAAATGCAACGTGTGATGTATTATTCATTCCCTGCTAGCCTCACATCTGGATGGTGACAATGCCCTGCTTCACAGTCTCCTATGTTACACATCAGACACTCATACAGGTTTCCTACATGCTCCAGAACTCCTAATGAAAGACCTGATGACATATGATCCCATCAACTTCATGTACCTGGATGGATTCAAACCCCACATTTCACCTAATTCAAAGCTACATGGATTCACCCTCAACACTGACTTCACTTCAAGGAACACATCAACCAAGAAAAACTAAATAGGCTTGTACAAGCTGTCTGTACCTAATTGTCAGGATTCAGAGACTCAAGACATCCCAAACTAGAAATAAGAATGAAAGGTTCAATCATATGAAGGCATTCTGGAGGTCCCAGAAATGTCCTGCCCTCTAATGAAGGTGCTGATGACATATGATCACAATAACTCCAGCCTGATGGATCTACACTGGCTCCCCTTGTAACCCCACACTCAGAGCTGAACTGGTATTTTGGGCAGTCTGGCTTCACCATTTTAAAAAGCTTAAAAACACCCAGGGGCTATGACAGGGTCCAAACAAACAGCACATACACTGGCTCTTTCAAACATAGACAGGTGAATCAACAAATTGACAAGAACAGCCCGAACCAAGGTTAAACTTTGCCTCTAATAGCCTATGCATGAGCAGAGCTTCTAACATATTTGGTATGTAAATCATGCAACAATCATCATGGTAAAATGTAATAAGGTGTCTTTAAAATTCCCCAAATTGTGTTTTTATTAACAATGAGAAGCATTTCACCCTAGTACACCAAATTAAATTACTGCATTGTGATTTATTTTGTATAGGGGAGTGTTTTAAAAAATTGGAACTGACAAACATCCCTATCCTGATTACATTAATATTACTGAATTAAGAGGTAAGACATTTGTCATGTGTACTCTATATGTAGACTAGATTTGCATTATAGATGGAGAAACCTTCTGGACTATTAAATAAAACGTAAGAGAGATTTTGCAAAATGCACAACCTTGACTCACATATTTGAAGGGGGTCTCAAATGCGATAATGAGAAAAAAAGGAAGCTCAGTCAATTCAATGGCTGTCTGGGATCACAATTTGATTAAGCAAGTGGGCCAAGATTAAACCCAGGTTATCTGTATTTAAATTGTGCAATTCAGCATCTAGATGGGTGTCTCTGGCATCAAAGGTAAATACCTTGCCCTTAATTTTTTGAGGTTGAGATTAGATTGAGTGAGTGACAAGTAGAATCCACATTATGGGGGTCATTACAACCCTGGCGGATGGCAGAGAACCGGCGGTAAGACCGCCAACAGGCTGGCGGTCTTACCTTGGTGTATTATGACATTGGCGGTTACCACCATGGTCAACCGCCGGTTCTCCGTCCCTCCTGCCAGGGCGGAGACGACCGCCGGGCTGGAGACCTGGTTCTCCAGCCCAGCGGCCGTCAGTATACCGCTGGCGGTATTTGGACCCGGCTTACCGCCGTGGATTTCCAGCGGTTTGGACCGCCATGAAATCCATGGCGGTAAGCACTATCAGTGCCAGGGAATTCCTTCCCTGGCACTGATAGGGGTCTCCCCCACCCCATCCCACCCCGACTCCCTCCCCTATAACCCCCACCACCCCTGCCACCCCCCAAAGGTGGCAGGGCCCCCCTCCCCACCCCGACCCCCAACATAACATTACTCACACACACCCGACATGCATGCAGGCACCACCAACGCACACATGCACACACCCCGACATACATGCCTACAGCCACAGACACGTACACCCACATTCAAACATACACGCACACATCCATACAGACATACCCACAGCCATACACGCACTCATTCCCCTACACACAACACCCCCGCAAGCATACACGCACTCACCCACCCCCTCTACATACACACACGCACACCCCCATGCACGCACACAACACCCAACACCCCCCACCCCCTCCCCTAACGGACGATCGACTTACCTGGTCCGTCGATCCTCCGGGAGGGGACGGGAGCCATGGGGGCTGCTCCGCCGACACCACACCGCCAACAGAACACCGCCACGGCGAATCACAGGATGTGATTCGCTGGGCGGTGTTCTGTTGGCGTGGCGGTGGAAGTGGAGCAACCTCCACTTCCCCGCCGCCCGCAAGTATGGCTGTTGGCGGCTCTCCCTCGGAATAACGATGGAGAGCAGCCAACAGTCATAATAGGCCGAGCGACAAACCGCCTGCACAGGCGGTCTTCCGCACGGCGGTCCCTCGGCGGTCTTGCAAAAAGACCGCCGAGGTCGTAATGACCCCCTATATTTTTAGCAACTTTATGTAGCTCAAGTCTTGCCCAATGACTATGCTAAGCATTTGTTTTTCTTTTGGCTAAAGTAGATTTGCCAGGATTCACAAGATTCCAAGGCAAAGCAGTGATTCTAACCTGGTTACCTATGTTACTTGACTAGCAGCTGTACCCCCTAGGCTGTGTCATCAACTGTGAAAGCAAGACTTATTTTGGACTTGAGGTTCTAAAAGGACCTCGAGCTAAGTCAGAACAAGGCACATAGCTTGAACCTGGCTCAAGCTTTTACTGGCTCGTCCAACTCTACTTTTAAACTAGTATATCTGCCATTACCAGGCAGCTACACTACCCAAAACCATTGTCCTTGGAGGTCAGCGATCCTGCCTATTTGGCTGAGAAGTTCACTACTTCGAGTGGCTCCCAGGAACTATGCAGTAAGCACATCATCAAACTGGAGGTAAGTGCAATAAAGGAAAACAAAGGCAACAGATTTCCTGCATATGTGCACCCAGGATCTAGATTGACATTCCCATATCCACAAGCACCTAACCCACTTCAAATTAGAAAATAGATGAAGGCACAATTTTAAAGAAAACTACTTCATGACAAAGCAGGAGTCTGCTTACTTCAGCTACCTCTCAAATTATTTTGCTTTGACACAGTGGAGCATTCTACAGCCTTTCAGGTAGGTTTGTGTAGCACAAACACCATATAAATAACATTCAGTGATGGTAGTGATGGCATTGATGATTTAATTTGTGATGCCATCTGTGGCATTGATGCTAATGGACTATTCTGTAGGGTTATCTCCAAACTCGTTTCCTTCCTCTTCCTATTTTGCTGACATTTTTGTTGGTTTGTTAACTCTGTACACTTTACTACTGCTAATCAGTGCTAAAGTGCATATGCTCTCTCCCCTAAAACTTGGTATGATTGGCTCATATCTGTTTGGCATATTTAATTTTCCAGAATAAGTCACTTGTAAAGTGGTATAATATATACCCAGGGTCTGTGAACTAAATGCTTCTAGTGGGCAGTGCTGACTGTGCCACCCACAGAAGTAGCTTTTCAAACCTGTCTCAGGCCCGCCACTGCAGTGCCTGTGTGCACAGTTTACTGCCATATTGACTTGGCATTTCAAAGTACTAGCCAAGGCCTAAACGTCCCTTTTAGTACACTTAAGTCACCCCTAAGGTAGTCCTTAGTTAGCCCTATGAGCAAGGCACCGTGTATGTAAAAGGTAGGACATGTCCTTTTATGTTTTACATGTCCTAGTAGTGACAAACAGCCTATTTACATTTTTAGTACTCTGAGGGCTGCTCATCTCTTAGGTTAGCATTGAGAATTCCCTTATATATTTGTAAGTGGTAATTTGTGATCTGAAGGGAGTAGAGTGGGCATGCTTGGAATAGTAGAGCAAACTCCTGCTCACTGCTGTAGTTGGATTTTATATTACTATTTTAGAAATGCCACTTTTAGACAAGAGAAGCTTCTATATTCTTCTTCATACTAACAGTCTTCCTGGACTGGGAGAGGGAGAGGCCATTCACACCTTGCATGTCAATAGGCTGTGTCCTGCCCTCACACAAAGGGCTGCTTCACCTCTTAATGATGCCTGAAGTCAGGGCGGGGTTGAAAGGGGTGTTTTTTTTGAAGTCACCCCTTGAACAAAGACATTTTGAAGTAAAAGTGCAGGGACTCTGACTCCATATTTTTAGAGCACTTTTTGGAACTAGGACTGAACCTCTATCAAAAGGACAGCTGTGCTGCACAAAGAACACACTGAATTGCTTTTCTACTGTTGCCCTGCTGCGTTGCTCACTGACTCTGTCTTACCAAGGCTCTGTAGGGCTGCCAGGTGAAACCGCCATCCCTATTAACCATTATTTTTTGCCGGCCTACTGCCTACTTCCTGGGTTAAAAGAAGGGCTGCAACTTTGCCATTAAGGTGGATGAGCTGGCCTGCTGCCTACTCCCTGTCTCTGGACCCCCAAACTGTTCTCCAAGAGCTGTTTGCCTCCCTCTTCCTTAGTCTCTGGAATCTCAGGGACTTCAGAAATTTCCTTAGGCAACCTACAGCCAGCCGGGGACTCATAAGGCCAGCTGCCTGTCTTTGACTGGCCATGTCCGATCACTGAGTGCATTGTTCAATCCCCAGCATGTGCAAGTAGTTTGGAGTGTTGTTTGCATGTGTTGAGCACTTTTTGGTTCCTAAAGAGCAGCGCAGGCTGAGCACTTCGACCGGCCCCGGGTTGCCATAGTCACCAGGATTCCAGACCACTCTGGGCTGAATACTGTGGCCAAGGAGTGCGGTGTGCCCCTACAGCGGCTCACCATTAGTCCCCTCCTGCCTCAGAGGAGCGTGCTGAGCCACTGTGCTCCAATGCCATGTCCCTGTTGGGTGCACAGCTCAAAAAACAAGGATTTCCCCAGTGACCACCCTTCTGCAGCTAGGAGGAAATCCCTTCATGGGGACCGGCTCTCAACAGTTGGATCCTACCTCAGCTGTGCCACGCACTGATGGGCAGCTGCTCCTGCTGTAATCTTCATGCGGGGCCCAAGGATGGGGTCCCCGCAATACTCAACTGTGTATGCATCTGCCCCCATGTCTCCTAAACCTGGGCAGGGGGCATACATTCTTCAGCAGCATTATGAGGCAGTTCCTCAACAGAGGCCGTCGGTTGCCAGTGGAAACCTTCTAAATTTAGGAGGACTTGGATTTACTGCATAACCATTGGTAGGAGCACAGATGCTCCTTTGCCACATGAGGTACTCTTGTTTACTGCCATATTACCCTCACCAGAATTATCGTACCATGTTTAATAGGCATACTTGTGATTCTGCGGCCTACAATCTGCATAATTATGGTATTGCATGTTATAAGAGTGCAGGTGTGCTGAGACATATGTTCTGAAGTGATTTATACATGTGAGGAGCTCTGTCCATTACCTGTTGCATAACCTGCCCTAGAAATTATTATATAATGTTTGTATACCTTACACTGTTCTGGACAGCAGGTGCTATTTTATATGGCTACATGGTACACACAGCAATTAAATCTTCCGATGCTACCTATGAAGATACTAATGTATGCACTGTGATTTCTGATAACTGCCTAGCTGGCCCTTTAATTACTGATTTATACTGTTTCTGGTTTCATATATATATATATATATCTATATATATATATATATATATATATAGATATATATATATATATGTTTATAATATAAGAAGTGTATGTTTATATATAATCCTGTGTGGAGGTTGTTGTGGTGCATCATTGTGTTACTGGCGCAAGGGTGTTGTGCACACACTTTACACATAGTGGTGGTTTCTGCCTGGTTTAAGTGCATACCCTAGCCAATCAGAACCCCATTTCTAACACGTATCACTTGTGAGATTATGAGCAATGCAATGAGGTACATGCTGTGTTTGATTTGTACCCGATAACCAATTAATTTGTTTTTTTATAACCATATTGTGCCTTTATCATATGTTTTAAGGGAAAGTCTGTTTATTTACCTACTTTATTGTCTTCTAAGTACATAACTATCTGTAGCAAAGTATCTTCATTGAATATGTGGAGCATTTAAGGCTATACCTTATCCCAGTCCTCAGTACTTGGGTTTGGCCACGGGTCTTGGCATAAACAAGACTTTGTCCCTCATTATGAGTTTGGCTGAAGCTGCCCACCAAGCTCATTTGCACGGAAGACCGCCAATCCGGTCTTCAGCGCGCCAGCCCGATTAAGTGTTGCCTGCTTGGCCAGCGGGTGGAAACAGCGTTTCTTCCAGCCAGCCCAGTGGGAAACAGGGCCTTAACATTGATGCTGGCTCATAATTGAGTCGGCAGAAATGTGGCGGTGCGTCGGGTATGACATTGCAATTTTCACTGCCCATAATTTGGGTATTGAAAAGTGCAATGGGGCTGCCAATGGGGGTACCTGCACTGCCCTTGCCAGTGCAGGGGCCCCTGGCACCCCCATTCCGCCAACCTTTGCATGGCGGGTTATCCCATGCAATGGCTGATAGAAAAGGGACTAGTAATTCCCAGGGCAGCGCTATTGGCTGGCGATAACCTGGCAGTTCCCACGTTTGGACTGTGTTGGCTCCGCCACGGTCATAATAGGACAGTCCACCCCTTTTGGCAGCGGTCCAAACGCCATTGCGAGTCTGGTGGTCAATGGACTGCTGGACTCATAATGAGGCATTAGTTTGGACACAAAACTATTTTCGTAGCATTTGGTCATGTGCAGTGGGGGAGCACACTAGATTTGGCTTTTAGAAATTCCATTGGCTATTTGTGTGTACATTTTTGTATATAACCTTCAAAATGTAATGTGTGGTTGGGTGGAAGGTCTAGCTTTTAGCCAGCTTTGCAAATAGCCACATATCCTTGGATTTGGCAGCAGATCCTGGCTTTTGAACAGGCCCTAAATCAGGCTCCCATTTGGCCATATCCTTTTCAACTGCCTTCAAGTGTGCACAGTAGAAATTAAGGATATGGCAGTCTTGTGAATATAACTCATTATGAACAACATTCAACCATGAACAGGTAGGGTATGGTGCATACCTCAGCTAAACCCAAGAATAAGGTAGAATTCTCCTGGTTATATGGAAGGTTGAATGATTTGCCATTTTCTGCCTATGGGGCCATAGTATACATATCTAACCTTGTAAAACACATCACCAGCGCATACTCTGGCCAGGGAAATTTCAGATAATGCCACTCATCTTCAGAAAAAGCAGCAAATCGCAATCTTCTGTCTTCCAATGAGAATTAAAAATACCTGATTTCCTTAAATATGTAGCACCTTGCAGAAGCAAGGATTGCTACAGTTCAACTTCGCACATTTTGTGACAGTATTACTTAATTGTTTAGTCATTTGTACACATGTTTACCCTGTCTGAACAAAGGTTTAATCCCATTAGCACCAATTTACCACCCAAATACACCAATAAGCAATAGATAGGTGATCACCAGTCACCCTTTGCAAAGGGCCTTCCACTGTACTTAAATGCTTCAATTTTGCTTTTACCCTTCATATGTTCGAAGAAGAAGGTTACATATCAGGCTACATCTTCTGACAAATAGCTCCTTATTTTTTTAAGTTAAATTGATGTTCACTTTTCTGCCTCTGACTTCAAAGTAAGAGGTTTTTGTAGAGTGAACTAGTTTACTGTGTTACAGGGATACAAATTAACTGTGCACATATTTAAAAATATCTTAGCACCTGGGAAAGCACATTCGAAGCACATTTTTAATTCTGAAATGTAATTTAATTTAATTCTGAAATGAAATTTAATTCTGAAATGTAAGCATCTTAATATGATCAAAATGAACCAAGAGACAATGGCCCTCATTACAGGTTGCTGCTTGCCAAGTTGTAAATGCTGTGCGGCCGCCAATGCGGCCGCACTTCTGCTGTGGCCATTTCAACATCCCCGCCAGCCCAGCGGGGATGCCGGCGGCATCACAGGAGCTGGCTCTAAATGGAGCCGGCGGTGTTGCGGCGGTGTGACGGGTGCAGTTGCACCTGTCGCACTATTCACTGTCTGCTATGCAGACAGTGAAAAGCTCCATGGGGCCGTGGCAGGGGGCCCCGCAACTCCTCTTTTTGCCAGCCTTTTCATGGCAGTTCCTCCCGCCATGAAAAGGCTGGCGGGAGGGGGACTCGTAATCCCCTGGGTGGATTACAACCGCCAGGACCAACGTGGCGGTAAGCCGCCGGTCCCGGCGGTGCGAGCGCTGCGCTTCCGCCACGTTCGTAATACCATAGATTGCACTGCCAGCCTGTTGGCTGTACATCCGTCGGTAATGAGGGCTAATATTTGGTGATGTGAAAATGATAAATAAACTCTGAAATCCAATTTCCACACATTATCATTTGCGTACTCTATAGTTTTATGAGTAAAGTTGTATGTCTATCAAATGGAGTGGGCACTTCCATGAAAAATGTGCATCCTGTAAATGACAATGCACAACAACACCATGCCTCAGTAATATATTTGTGACCCTTTGCTTCAAAACACACCACTGGATACATACTACATACTTGCCACTCTGTTGCTGATTGACTCACTTGCTGCACTTGTTCTTTCTCAATCCCTATGACTTTTGTTATATAACAATAACGGTAGCCCCTCCACTCTGAAAACTGTTACAGCACTACTGAAATCTGAACTCATTCGGCATACGATTTCTCCCACATCGATGAAAACTAATAAAAATTGAACCTTTAAATGATCAAATAACATGGCTGCAAAATTCAGTTAGAAACGTTGAGGGGTGATTCATAGTTTACTAAGTACTCTACATTTAGAGGTTTCCGTCTTAAAACCTCAGTGAGAACATAATATTCCCCTAATTTTCAACCTGCCAGTCTTCCTTTCCATTGTTATATAGCTCCCCAAATCAGAGCTACCTCTGGAGTCTAATATCAACACACTCAACAAGATAGCCACATTTAAATCTAACTGCCTGGATGACTGTTACCTGATCAAGATTTAGAGGTAAAATGCCTTCTATTTGTTCCCTCATTTAAACATTTTCGCACCAAGTCAAATTTGCCTTAGCTGATCAAACAAACTCTGCGATCCTTTTGTTTTTAACAACTTCGACTTCTAAGAAAAACATCTCTTTTTCTCTCTGCCACTCTTCATTATACCTTATCCTCTCTGTTTATTTCCTCAGGACTTCGCCAACGTTTTCTTCTTGCCTCACTTGTGGAAACACTTCCAAGAATCTAAAGCTGCACCATGTGGGATAGTTGGTTACCAGAAGCGACTAGATAGACTTCGTTTTAGAGGCATTCAGGAAATTGCGTTGGCTACCTAGACAAAACTGTTGTCTCTTCCATCCCTGCTTCAACCTGTCTAGGCCTTTCTATAACCCCTCTCATCTCTTTCATTCCGAGGTCAAACATCTTATAATTGCCCCTACTTTAAGCATTCTCGTAGCGGCTTTTCTGTTTTTCTCCCTGACATCATAAAACACAATGCGTATTAGCACTAGGCTAATTAAAAACCGTCTTTCTTCCAGAAAAGTGGCTAACGCACATCACTTTTGGTAGCTAGACTTTAGTTTTTAACAACCCCTCTTTCTGGTGTTAGCGCTGGTGAATGTGCTCCTTATAAGTTCACAGTTAGTTTGCTTTCATACACAAGAAGCATTTTAAGCACAAGGTAAGCAAAAGATTATCCATGCCAAGACAGAAAATGACTAAGGCCCTCATTATGACGTTGGCAGGCGGCCAATGTCATTCCGCCCTCAGGCCACTTGGGTGACCTGAACCCCGCTGACCCTAATTTGAGCTCCCCGCTGGCGGAAACAGTGTTTCTGCCCGTGAGCCCAGCGAGGAATAGGGCCTTAACATTGCAGCTGGCTCTTGTTGGAGCCGGCTGCAATGTGGTGGTGCGGCGGGTTTGCAAAAGACTGATTGTCAGGTTAAAGTGGGTATAGAGTCTCCCCATTGCTTACCATTGGTTGACTTTAGTGTCACACTGATTTGTTTGCTTGTGTGGGCTTTCCTTCCTCTTCTGTTTGTCCCCACCTTGGGCCATTGGTGTAATACTTGTGTACTTGCACTGAATACTTTTCAGGCACTACTTTTTTTCAATTTTTGGTTAAGTACTCCTTGAGTGTATTGTAGTTTGGACTCTTGCTCTGGGCAAGACTGCTGGTTAAAGGATGACAGTACTTTTGTTTGTAGACGACTACGCCTTTCCTACAACAAGTCGCAACTGTTATCCCAACCTTACCGGCTCACTAGCAGCACCTCACCAGAAACACAATAGTAAAAGGTGATTTGTGGCAGCCTGTACGCATGGACTCAAGAATAAGACATCTCAGGGAGTGTCGTGGTTAAACGGAGATTACCCCTTTCTCACAGATATATCATGTCTCATACAAACACAGGCAATGACAAAGATGCAGTAAAGTTTCAATAGTTTTTATTTAACATAACTGCAATTTGCGATAAGTTGCATGGGCTGCAATGATTAGGATAATGAATAATGCAAGAAACAGAATTGTGAAGACGAGAGTAATTGTTACAAAGACTCCCACCATCTTGTAATGCATAGAAGAGACATACGAGATATAATATGCCCTAATACCCTAATGTGAAAGGCCTAACCTCCTACCTAAAGGAGAGCTGGGTTTGCTAAACCTAATCTGCCAATGCCATGTCAATGAGAGGAGCCCCCAACCCTCGTTACCTTGGAATGAGGTCTCTATCTAACACTCTGCAGGGACACGAAGACTGGGTCAGCGTCAAGATGACTGCAGCATCGATATCAGCAATGGTGGCGATGCCCTCTGGTCGGAATCCCTCTGATTATCTGGCTAAAGTGCAATATATTTATACAGATCTACAAGGACCCCTGACGTAGGTGTGTTCCCAAACAATAGATAATAGACATGCTTGGGACGGCAATTAATATAAACAATCCCTCGAAAGTATAGAGAGGGAAAATCCCTAAGTGTGAACACCTACTGTTTGTTTGTCTTTGTTGCTTGATCTTGACGCCTTAGCGCGATGACACTGATAATGTAACTCATAACAAAGGCCTAACTATAAACAAGGCAGCCATCTTAGAAGAATTAAGTAATTAAATGGACTAAGACAGAGCAAGCTAAGTAGGTTAAAAGTCACTAGGTGACGGGGGCACGAGTCTGCAAGCCAGAGGCTAAGCTAACTCCTGTTATCCCATTAAAAAGAACTAGGATTCACTACAAGTGTGCATGTGTTTTCCTGCTGTCTCCCACATACACGTCTCCCTATCTCTGCCCTCTGTGTTGTCCTCTATTACCTGTGTGTTTATCGCCACCCTATCCATATTGTGTTCACCTTCGTGTACTTCTCCCCCTTGCACATGATTCTACCCCATTTCCATGTTGCTCTCTGCCCCGAACTCCTCACCCTTGTGTTTCATGTTGACTTCTTTTGTCTGTGTCATGTACATCTCTCCCATCCTTTGTGCTGCTTCTGCTTCCCTATCCTCAGTATTGCTTCCCCCAGCAAAGCCCTCTATGTTGCTTACCCACATCCTTCATGTGGCTTTTCTTTGTTCATGTCGTATGTTGATTCCCTCCACTCACACCCACAGCATTGCTTCCACCATCCACATTGGAAAAACATGTTTTTGTGCTATTTGCGTGTTTTATCTATTGATCCAGCTTGGAATGAAAAAGTGTCCTTGTCATGTTGTAGGTGCCTGCATGCACCAGGCATGCACTCACAAAACAGCACAGCCACAGAGTCACAGCCCTTTTTTGTTATTTTGCACAGCAGCATTGGGTAGCACTACTAAAAACCATTGTCAACTACATTTGTTATTCCACAAACTAATAGTATTCATCATAGTCACAAAACTGACCTGAGAAAAAATAACTTTATATCGCAAGGAATTCCATGGAACGTGCAAAAAATGCCCACCTTACTTTCATATGTAGTGCATGTATTCATTGAGGACATTCTACCCTTAACGTAGTAGAAGAGTTACGGAATTTAAACAGATCACTAGCAGAAATTGCTCTCACTGCAAACAGGAAAAAAACAGATTGTGTATCCCATCTTATCGACTTCTGGATCTGCGAGAACTGAAAAGCATCATTAACGATTTAACATCTGAGCTCACACTGAGTGAAACTAGAAGGGATTGAGTTTCCCTTCCTCATCGCATCTTACAACCCTTTTTAACCTCACCACTGTGCTAATAAGTAATAAATTGTAATCTCTTTTGCTCATATCCTCACAAAGAAAAGACAGTTCTGCTCAGTAGAAAGTTCACTTTGCAGATATGCATTATAGCACAGAATTAATCATTTTCCATCTCATATGCAACATCCATAGTTTTACAACTATGAATGTTTTGTTCAGTATTTTTATATAGCATGGCCATGACCTGGGGCTTTACAATGCTCTGTAATTAAACGGCATAGTTACAGGTAACAAGCAGATTTATGCATTTTTGTTACATAATACTAAAGTCGTACAACCAAATATGAATATGCAATAACAATAAGTTTGTACAGATTGAATATAAGCCAGTTGGCATTTACGAATAAGCAATGTCAACAAATATCGCCGAATTGTTGAAATCTCTTTGTATGGGGTCGAAAAAAGCAACAGTGGTTTTGCATAGGCGAGTAGAGCTATTAAAGTGTACAGTACAAGAAGAGACCTATGAGGCGGAGGGAAAGTAACTAACACTTGTTGTAGTGAAAAAGATGAGGATTGAGGAGATTAATAAAAGAAAGAAAAAATTAAGAGGCACCACAAGATGAAACATTCCGTGTCACAAGGTCTTTTCGTGTGAAAATATAATTCGTTTATTAAGTCACTGATGTCAGTTGCGTTTCTGTATAACAATTCGGAGCTATTTTGCTGAAATGATCAAACTGAGTACCTTTCATAATGATTTTATATCAATTCCCCAAACCGCGCACTGATCTTCTTTCTATTAGGTCATATTCCAGTTCTGTGGCTGAGTTAATAAAGGAGAGTGTCGAGCTTCTGTAGTACGATCAGATTTTACTAAACAATCACCAGAACCACTCTTTCTGATCTTTAATTGTTTTCATATATGCATACCATGGTTTCAACTTTAAAACTAGATATAAAGTTTGGTATTTTTGTAATATTTCTATCATCCGAATACGTCAATCTCAGAAAGCAGTCCTCAATCTAACACCATTAAATCTTGTAATCTGGACTTTGAGTTAATAAAAGGGATGAATGCATACTTTAGAAAACTGGAGCTTCCTTTTGAAAAAAATACTGGAATGTATTATACTGGATTTTTTTTTAAAGTAACATGGACATTCACAAACTATTTTTTTAATTCATTTTAACAAATATATCAAACAAGAGATTATCGTCAAAACACATTTGAGATGCACGCACATTTTTGAACCTGCTGCAATACAATGTGTAATCATTTAATACCACATTTAAGTAAATATAAAGTGTACAGTGACAGACTTGGAACTTTATCATGCCAAAAAAATTGGAAAGGCATACTTTCTAATTTTCTAAAACAATTGTGATATAATATGTATAGGGCTGAAAAAAACCGTTGATTTACCCTTTTTGACACAGGAATACAAATACATTTATTTATAAATATTAAAAAATAAAAGGTATCATGTAGGATCATCACTGTATACCTACGTATTATCTCTAGTAAAACTTTAAAGTATTAACAATCAGTGTATCATTCTTTAACTGATTTATTTTACATCCATCGGTGTCTTGAAAGGAGTTAATTTTCAATGCATTATTTAAATAAATCCGATCTGATTGAAAATCAAAATAATGCCATTGATATATATTTTCAGTTTTGACATGTGTTTTAGGAATGGACAATTAATCAGCGATTCATGAAGAGCTATGACTGAGGACTACAATTTAAAGCCCTGTCTAGTCCCACAACTTAGATTTATAGATCCACTTAGTACTGAAAGGAAGATTATGTTTGCCTAGGCACCCTTATACAGATTGTGCATTGATCTCATGAGCTGCTTAGGAAACCTAAATGTACTCAGGGGCATATTTATACTTTTTGGTTCAAAACTGCACTAACGCAGTTTTGCATCAAAAGGTTTTGCACCGGCTTGCACCATTCTTGAGCGCCAGCCGAGCACCATATTTATGGAATGGTGCAAGCCGGCACGAAGGGTAGGCTAGCATGAAAAAAATGATGTTAGCCGGGTGGGGGTGGCAGTGTGGGAGAAGGGGTTTTTGCACCAAACAATTATGTTAGGCAGGTTAAAGTAAAAAAAAAAAAATGACTCTAACCAGCCTAGCATCATTTTCTGATGCCAAACCATCCATACCACATGACTCCTGTCTTAGAAGAGACAGGAGTCATGCCCACCACCCAAATGGCCAGCGCAGGGGACCAGGTCACCTGGGCACTGCCATTGCACCCAGTTCCATGTAGGGGGGCATATTTCAGGGCTCCCAATGGCACTTAAAAAAAAATACTTACCCGTTCTTACCTATACTTAACTGGGATGGGGTCCCCCATTCTCTGCTGTCCCTCTGGTGTGGGTGGGGGTGTCCCTGGGGCCTGTGGAGGGCACCTGTGGACTTATTCCATGGTGTTCCAACATGGGAATAGGCTCACAGGTTCCCTAATGCCCAGTTTGTTTTCAGAGGGGAAATTATTTATAGCAGAAATTTTGAGAATTTTAACTACACTTGAATTTCCTTCTAAAATTCCCCACTGCTAATCTGCAAAAGTCCACTGAACATGGGGATAAAACCCCTGTGGATCGGAACAAACTATCTGTAGAAAAGGCTAGTGAACTAAAAGATGCAAAAACAAATGCAAAGCTTCACTCCATAGGAAAAAGAAATCCCAGCCCTAGCCTGGGGTTTCTTGGGAGGAATGTTTATGGGAATGGTGAGGGTTTTGGCTGTGGGAAGATTTTGGGTTATAGGGTGTTACGTAGACAGATTGAATAGAGGAAGGAGGTGAAGGAATTGGGTCAACGGGATAATTTGGAGTGGGTGTTGGGACTGGCCTAGGAGTTGGAATAGGATGAGGTGGTGGAATGTGGTCAGAGGTTGTAATGTGTGCAGAAGGAGGAATAGAGGCTTTTTTGACAATGCTGCTTGTGCAATGTGAACATGGGGTGAGGTGCCTGGGGTGAAGGAGGCCCCAGTCCTCTTATGGTCTGGGTGCTGCTTGTTACCTGGGGGGACAGGAGTGAGTGTGGTGCTGGCAGCCAAAGGTGTAGATATAGCAGCCTATGATTTTTCCGCTGCCACCACAAGAGGTCCGCCAGAGTTAGAGGCCTCTAAACCTGATGGTTAAGTGGCCTCCTGATGAGCCCCTTACATTAAATGTTACAGGGACCCTTTAACTCAGCTCCAATAGGTACATCAGTGTCAGTAGCTCCATCTTCTTACTCATAAACTCATAATATCTGTTCTGATGGTCCCCCGAAGTGTGGTCAGCATCTCCCTTCCTTGCTCTGGTGGAAGCTATTCTCACTGCTGATCACCAATGTTAGAAATGGGATTCCTGGTTGGCTAGGGTAAACACTTCAGCCAAGCAGGAACCAACACTCTAGTCAGGACGAGGGGGCTTCACATCCCAGAATAACCACTGCTCACCTCCTTGGTAGCTTGGCACAAGCAGTCAGGCTTATCCCAGAGGCAATGTGTAAAGCGTTTGCACAACACACCTAACACATGTGATACAATAAGTACACCACAGAGGAAACACAAAAACAAGATATATAAGAATAAACTGTATTGCATAAAACATAATTAGACCAAACACAACATGTATCAGTAATATCCTGCTACACAAGCAGTTGTCAGAACATCACACAGTTTACTAGTACTCTGGCAAAGCAAGCAGTATTCATTGAAACATATAGGTTACTTGTATTCTGCAACACAAGCAGTAGGTCATTATCACAAAAAAATGCACTTGTCAGAATAACAGATTATCAGGAGTGCCAAGACATCATCATGAAGGTACATACCATGAAACCTTTCCATAAGGCACATGTCATAATAAATACGTTGTCATGAATGCTCAGAACTCATAATGAATGCATATAAATGAATCATTCCAGGGAGATCCCATAAAAGGGAAACATCTCCCTATAGAATATGTCAAAAAGCATTACACAGTTCGTCCCCGAAAAACACCCTCTGAATGCATACAATGCAAAACCTGAAATATGTTTGCCAGTAGTAGCTAGGAGAAACAGTATAATCCATCGGGGCATAACCTGCATCCTGAGTACAGAAAAACAAATGCAACAGATACCCTGAGGGCTGGAATATCAGGGGAAAGGTAACTGCAATATCCTGGATCACATCCAGCTAGGAGGATGCAGTATAGATGATGAGGGCATAACCTGTCACTGGTAAAGGACATATTGTCCTGAATGCCCCCCAAACATCATTAGGAATGCCACAAAAGGGGAACCTTGCCACCTTGCATCAGCCATCTACAAGGGTTTTTACATGTAGGGCGTCACGCTCCTGTGTTGCGGCTACACTCAGACTTGGTCAGCTGAGGAGCTATTGCGCTCCTTATATACTAAAGGTAGAGGTGATCAGCCATGCTCAGTAGGTATGGGTCCTCTGCTGAGGGTTCCCTCCCATTCTGAGAGTCGCATTGGGAATGTCCCCAGGGTCTCCCATCCCAAACCTGTGGGTGCTGCCACTCACTCCTGCAGCATCTCCTTCCGGCCTTCATGTCCTCCGCAGCTTGGACGGGTGCCTGGGCCCGCAGCTGAAAGCCAGCTAATTTGCTCTGGGTGGCTGCAGCCTCAAGGGAAATCCCAGGCCTGGAGGTGAATTTGCTTCCCATGCAGATGCCTTCTTGTGCTCCGGGGGCACCTTTTAGAGCGTGCTTTAGCGACGCTCAATAAATTACTACTGGTGTCTTTTGTCCTCTTCTTCTGTGCCAGGGTGGTGCATCAGTACAAAGAGGGGGGGGGCAGGCATGCTCCACTAGCATGGCTGTCCTGACCAGAGGGGCAAAGCAGGTGCCCCTCGTGCCGGTCGCACCAGCAAACAACAGCGCATCTTGAGTGCTGCAAAGGCTAGAAACAAAACACTCTGTTCGCGCCTGTGGCAAAGGAGACCAGTGCTCTCCATGAACGGAAGAAGAAAGTGCTCTACATGCTCTCGCTGCCACCACACACAGTGCTTCCCCATGCCAGAACTTGTAGGACCTGAAGCGCCCACCATGCGCTGCAGGAGAATGAAAAAGCGCTCCAGCAGAAGAAAATTATAGAGCTCACCAGGCATTATAACTGCAGGGCCAGTGGCAGCATTTGCATCAGAGGGAATCCCATGCTGGCCCCTGGAAGATCACTGGGGTCTCAAGAGAGGATGAAGGCAGGCCAGCACAAGAGGTTACTGACAGTCCAGTGGCAGTCCTCCTGATGACCTAGCAGGCCATAGGTCAGCATAGCAAGCAGGTTACTCCTCAATGGCGGTTACAGACTCTCCCAGCAGCATTTGGTACAAGCCAACACAGTGTCTAGAAATGTAGGGACAGCCCCCTGTGCTTATACTCTGTTTGCACAGCTTCTACAAAAGGAGGAAGAGGTTCCAACCAGCACTAACCGGTTCCAGGAATGTCCACTCTCTCCTCCAGCACTGGCTCCAGACATCAGTAGGGGGTAAACAAGCCCTTTGTGTGAGGCCAGGCACAGCTTTAACAGATGCAGGTGTGCCCTGCCTCTACCACTCCTTTTACACCTCCACTCTCCCTGTGTACTGGCTATCTGAGAAGTATGCACAAAGCTCAGCAGTCACTCTGCCCCAGACGTGGATTGAAGTCAAGCTGCAAAGCAGCAGAGTCATAAGCAAAGAGATATGCTCACTTTCTAAAAGTGGCATTTCTATGATGGTAATAAAAAATCCACCTACACTAGTAAGCTGCATTTCACACTACCATTACAACCATACCAAACATGCCTACACCACCCCTCATAGATTAGACTATATCACTCAGACATATTTTAGGCCATTTTCAATGCAATCCTATGAGAGAGTCATCACTCACAGTAGTGACAAACCAAATAGGTTGTTTGTCACTACTAGGACAGGCTCACAAGAAGACGCATGTCCTACCTCTTACCCATACAGCACCCTGCCCATAGGGCTAGCTAGGGCCTACCTTAGGGATGACTTGTATAGGAAAAGGAGAGTTCGAGGCCTGGCAAGTAAATTTAGATGCCAGGTCCCTATGGCAGTAAATGGCGCACACAGGCTTTGTGGTGGCAGGCCTGTAAGGCTTCTTCTATGGGTGGCACAAGCTGTGCATTCAGGCCCTCTAGTAGCATTTAATTTACAGGCCCTGGGTATAGGGATACTACTATACAAAGGACTTACAGGTAAATTGAATGTGCCAGTTAGGTGTAAGCCAATCATACCAAGCTTAGAAGGGAGAGAATATGCACTTTATCACTGATCAACAGTGGTAAAGTGCCCAGAGTCCTAGAGTCAACAATAAGGGTCTGACGAAATATGAGGAGGAAGGCAAAAAGTTGGGGGATGACCTTGTAAAAAGGGCCAGGTCCAACATTAGACATAAGCACACATCGGCTATACAGTAAAGAGTGACTTAAAAAAATGTAGACACAGCAATAAAGTCCACAATTTGTAAATTGAATAGTAATATTTTCAAAAAAGGACACACAATGTGATTTCAGAAACAGCCTGACTGAGAACTTGGCAGACCAGATGCTCCCTTACAAATGTCATGGGTATCCCATCTGCAATATTACAAGTGCATTATACTATCCCATCACCTACGTCAGAATCAGACACATATTGTTATCTTGTTTGTTGCTATTCTTATTGACAGCAATGTACAGTGTATGGTGTAGACTCTTAGGGCCTGATTACGAACTTGGAGGGATGATGGATGGATATCCCATCCATCGTATTACAAGTTCCATTAGATCGTTTGGTATTTGTAAAACAGCAGGTGGATATCCGTTATGTTTGTGACGGAGTATCCCATCTACCAAGGTTGTAATCAGGCCCTTAGTCTGTGCAAACATTCATGTTTGTAATTATCAGATATCACACTTTCATGGATCTGACCTCAAACAAAACCAGTGTGTGTGAAAGCCTATGTAACCTTTGGAACAATAATGTTTCATACATTTTCCTAGGCCATGGATGTGCAAAACAAATTCACCCTTAATGACCAAAGGATACTTACCATATAACATATTAGTTTAATAGGACTGTAGTGTCAACACATCATGTTTAATAGAGATCCCATCATGACCAATACTTTCTATGTTCAGCACAGGAGTGTGTGTCTTATGAACCACTTGACAAAGGATTTGGTTTCAGGTTTGATGGAGGGTATATTAGATCAATAAAGTGACAGATATTCCATCTGTAATGGTAAAGACACTATTGCCTATGTAACTTGTAATTCAGCTGATGGGATAACATTCATGTTTGCAATGAGGAAACATATCTTTAACCAATTTCCTAACAATATTTAGGTCCTGGTTTAGAGTTTGGCAGATGAGTTACACATCATAAAAGTGACAGATACTTTTTATGTATGTTTTAAAGTGTAAAGCAGACTGTATGTTTGCAACGTCTGTAATAGATAACCTGTCAGCCAAACTTTAAATCAGATCTTTAGGGGCATATTTATACTCCGTTTGCGCCGGAATTGCGTCGTATTTTTTGACGCAATTTCGACGCAAAACGAACTCCATATTTATACTTTGGCGTTAGACGCGTCTAGCGCCAAAGGCCATGGAGTTAGCGTCATTTTTTAGCGTGGACACCTACTTTGCGTTAATTATATGCAAGGTAGGCGTTCCCGTCTAAAAAATCGACTCCGAGGCATGTGCGTCGGATTTATACTCCCGGGCAAAAATCACGCCCGGGAGTGGGCGGGTAAAAAAAAATGACGTACGGCCGCTTTTGCGCCGTTTTTTAGCGCCTGCAAAAGGCAGGCGTTAAGGGACCTGTGGGCTCTGAAGGAGCCCAGAGGTGCCCTCCCATGCCCCCAGGGACACCCCCTGTCACCCTTGCCCACCCCAGGAGGACACCCAAGGATGGAGGGACCCATCCCAGGGACATTAAGGTAAGTTCAGGTAAGTGTTCTTTTTCATTTTTTTTGTGGCATAGGGGGGCCTGATTTGTGCCCCCCTACATGCCACTATGCCCAATGACCATGCCCAGGGGACATAAGTCCCCTGGGCATGGCCATTGGGCAAGGGGGCATGACTCCTGTCTTTGCTAAGACAGGAGTCATTTCTATGGGGGTTGGGAGTCGAAACAAATTGCGCAAATCGGGTTGAGGCGAAAAAATTGCCTCAACCTGACTTGCCCCATTTCTTGACACCCAAGCTCCATTTTCCCCTACGCCGGCGCTGCCTGGCGTACGTCGTTTTTTTTAACGCACACCAGACGGCGCCGGCGGCTAACGCCGGCTAACGTCATTCAATAAATACGGTGCCCGCATGGCGCTTCAGAATGGCGTTAGTCTTAAAAATCATACTTGTTAAGTATGCTATGCATAGATATGTTATCACACTTATTCATCCCTACATGTTAGGATACAAAGCTAGAGGCAGAAATTTAGTAAAGCATTGTTAATAGAGAGACTACAATTATTGTATTGACACATAGGGGTTAATTTATAGGCTCTTTTTGGTTTACTCAGTGACTAGTATGATGCTTTCACCATCCCCTGACCCAAAACAACTCATATTATAGGGTGCTTGTAATAGGGACATCAGTTTATCTGTCACGTTTGTAGTTCATTTTTGTAACCAGAAAACTGTAAAGAAGGGCCAAGATCAAAGTGTGTGACTTTTTAAAGTGGTCAAATGTACCCACTTGTCACTGGTCCAGCTCCAAATCCAAGTTTGGCTAGGCCAGTACCAGAACAAGCTTCATCATGGGGGTCATAAACAACTCCAGTTGACACTTCTGCTGGGAGGGCCTTCCCAGTTATTTTAAAGCAATGAGGTGGGTCCACTGCCAAAGGACTTCCTAACGTTTGTGGCAGTAGCTGCTGCGATTCCTTAAGATCTCCTGTTGGCACAGTTGTCTATCAATGATCCTCCAGATCTTTTTCTTTTGATGGGGGCTGACTGACAAAGAGCAAAATAAGAAAACAAAATACAAATGCTAATAATTACCATCATGGTAAATGTCACAATTTGTATAACATCATTATGTACATATGATCTCAATTTGACTTAATATATATATATATATATATTGGGTCTGATTTGGGCTTGATTTAGGGTTTGGCAGACAGGTTATTGCATCACAAACATGACAGATAACCTCTATACTGTATTACGCGCCAAGGGGTATAATGCATTCATAATAATGTGATTGGGATACCTGTGATATAATAAGCTGTCCACCTAACACTACCTCAGGGTCTTAGAGCTTGCAGGGTGTGTTATTTTATTAAAAATGTGATGGATATCCCATCTGCCTTATTATAAGTGCATTAAATAGCATAGAACTTGTGAATATGTCTAAATTATATCTATCACATTTGTTGGGCTGAAGGTACCCTTCTATCAAAGTCAAACTCAAGGCCTTCGTGTTTTATGTAGAGAGTACTCCTTCCAAAACACCTAGGAGTATCCTGTCCACAAAAATGAGTGTCATTGTTATCTTTAGAGTCAAGTGCACTATGAAATATTTACTGTCAGCATCCCCTACTGCTAGGTAGTTGAAAAGCTTACTCCCACAGCTAGGCCCCCATGACTCTGATAGTGTCATACTGTAAACCACTGATGACATTCCAAAACCATTCAATGCAAAACATGTTATACTTTGTGACCTCACGTATTTTGTCCAATGATTCCCTCAGATTGTTGTTGCCTTGGTTTACCACTTAGCTTCCACACGGCAAAGGAAGGCCCTGCATGCCCTGGCCAATGTCTGACAGATTATGGCCCTCGTTATGAGGCCCTCATTATGGTAGTAACGCTGCCAGGCTGACGTTGAAGACCACCATATTTTGACCACAGCGGTGATCCCTCCCATATACAGCCAATGGATCGCATGAACCGCCAGTGTGGTCCCGGCCACAGACCACGGTAGTTGCCATCTTCAGCCCAGAGGAACATCATTCACCGGCCACCATATTAAGACATATCAGACCACCAAGATTTCCAAGGCGTGACCACCGCCACGAAAAGTCTGGTAGAAACATATAAAAGGAGACACTCACTTCCAGGGACATAGAGGAGTCCACGGCCGCCATGGAACCTGAACTGGAAGTCCTGCCAATGCTGTACCACGTGATGGGAGTCCAGGAGCAGCGATGTAGTCAAAGACAACAATGGTGAGTACAGCCGCCTTGCATACAAAGGACGGAGGGGAGAGTCACACACCTTCACGCACAACACACACCACACACGGAGAACAATCCGCTGTAAAATACAACATCCATACAGCCATAAGAAAAGAAAGTCAGGACAAATATCTGTGAGGCAACCATTGTATTCAGCCGGGAATTTCGCCCACAACATAACACAACAGGCAAACAAAGGTCCATTGGCCAGTCCACAAGTGTCCATGCCACTACACAGGGCAACATGAGAGGTTCAGCCTCACTTCTGACAGCCAAAGTGACTCCACTGGGCAGGGACATCAATGTTGGAGGCAGGCACCTCAGGGGGCAGGGTGTGGGGGTGAGTGAGGGGGTCTGTACTTGGAAGGGGGTCCTTGAACCTGGATTTGGGTTGGTGTGTGCTCTTGCTTCTCTGTTTGGGGGACAGGGGAGTGGGTCTGGAGCGGGGGATGGGAGGCTGCCTCGTGTCCCAGAATGGAAGCCTTCTTAATAGGGGTGAGACATTGGAAACACTAGGGGGGCCATGGGAGGACTGGGAGCTGGAGGTACTGGACTAGGGGAGCGGGATCTTTCATTTCAGGACAACACGGGGTAGGTCAGGAGGAGGAAAGAGATCAAAGTGGGCAAGGAAAAGTTTCTTACGTACAGTGGGAGACTGCGGAAGGAGGTTTGGGAGTGGAGATAGAGGGAGTGGTCATAGGATTTGTTGGTGTGCTGGACTGGGGGTAGGTGCATGCAAAGTGTGTGTGTGTGTGTGTGAGATGGATGACTATTGAGTGTCAGAGTGTGAGCGTATATGTGTTTTGGGAGGAGGGTGGGAATTTAAGGAGGGAGAAGATACACAGGTCGTGTGCATGTATGTTGGGGTGGTGTCTGCAAGTGAGGTGGGTATGCTGCATGTGGTTTTGATGGTGGTGGGGAGACAGTGGAGGCAGTGGCTGTTGTTGTGTGTGCTTCTGTGTGTTGGCTATGTGTATGCTTGTGGTGTGATCTGCGGTGCTATGCTTGTCTTTGCAAGTCTTGTCTGTTGTTTTGGGTGCATGCTTGTCTGACTGTGTGCTTGGGATGGGTGGGGGAGAGGGTTCTGGGACTGGGTACAGGTAGTTAGAGGGGGCATGGAAGAACCAGGGACACTGGCTGCTGTCAGAGAGGAGGCCAGAGCCTGAAACAATCTCTGTATGGCCGCCACACCACCGTGCATGCCCTCCAGGTAGGCATTGCATTGCTGCATCTGGGATGTCAGCCCCTATACAGTGATGGATCTCAGGGGGTCAATAGCCTCATCAGTAAGGGCTGCGGGCTGCCTGTGGCAGGGGCTGAGGTGCATGGTGGAAGATGATGTAGCCAGGGTGGTCCCCGAGGGGTCAACCACCACCAGGGAGCTCCCATCGGAGGAGGAGTCAGAGTTTGTAGTATCAGCTCCAGTCTTCCCCATGGTTCTACCCTTGCCCTCCAACCCACTGATCTCCTCAGCATCGGTGGGCGCTGCAGCCTGGGTCCCTTGGGATGCAGCTCCCCTATTTGCCGGTGCCCCTGCTCCTTCACCAGATGATGCTAATGCACACAAGGACAGGAAAAGAAAAGAAGGGAGGACAGGGTCAACAACAGAGATAACAGCACATATGGCATACACATCACAATAACTCACTGGTAAATAACACCATGCAGTGACAACCACAATACCACACCATTGCCTGGGAGCAACAGCTGTAAAGAACTCAGGAGAAACTACCATCTGCACACCTATTGTGACTCACTAATCTATGTCTGCCTGTTGACAAAGTCACAGCTACATATACCCCGTCTGCATAACTTGCAATTGCCAGGTCACACCACATAGGCAGGGAACAACAGGGCATCACTCCAACAGTGGTGAGTTAGGATGTAGGCCTTTACTGAAGCAGAAATCCCAGCAAATGACTGATACTAATTGTACATGACACTCACTATAGCAATGCAGACCTATAGTAAAATACCTACAAGGGCATATTGAGGCATACACTGACATGCAAAAACCATGGCAGGCATTAGGAAACAAATGTACACAATAAGTACTCACCACCTTGTGGCTGCTGTGCTGCCCTCAAGCGCCCATCAAACTCTGGGTTGGCTACCACCAGTATGCGGGCCATTAGGGGGGTTAGGGTCTTACGAGCAACCTTTCCTCGTAGGGAGGACTTCCCCAGCTGGGCCTCTGCAGTCTTCTGGGCCCAGTTCACAGGTCCTCCCACCATTTTCTGCAGTGGGTGCTCCTCTGGCTATGGACCTCCCAGGGTCCACACATCCTTACCCTTTCTTCTGATGGGTGCTGACCAGCATAGGAAACACAGACAGAAGGACACCATTACCTACTCACTACATACAGTTACAGCAATGAATACCACATTGATCCCACAATCATCTTACACATCACTCATACGTCTGTGTCCATATTGCTTGCAGCAAACAACACTCCCTAAAGGGCACACTGCATGCACACACATTCATCAACATACAGCCATGTCACATCCAAATTGCCTAAAAGGTGCTCACCTGTGATTAGGAGGCCCATACAACTGTCCATACAGGGGTAGGACCCAATCCACGCGCTTCTCCAGTTCTTCAGATATGAAGGCTGGGGCCCTATCCCCTGTAGCATGGGCTATTGTGGGTTCCAGACACAGGACACAACAGTTCACCCAGTGGAGTTCTTGATAGGGTGAAGTCAGGAGTCAAGTGACATGGGCTCCAGAAAATGGCGGTCACGCCTGCGCAGGTAATCACCGTCACCACCGGTGATCATCATTGGCACCCGTGCTCCATAGCCTTTAATGATAACCAATGAGGAGTTGCACGGCGGTTTAGACCGCCCTCCGCCATCACTTCAAATGCTGGCGGAGTAAGGTCACTTCCACCTGCAGGACAGATGGCTGCCATTTCCTGAGGATTGAAATCAAATTAGTTAAAAAAAACAGCATCAGAGGTACTGATGGTACACACAAGTGAATTCCTACGTGTCAACATATAACATTTGCTGAGAGAATCTGGTTCTTCAAAGAGAGCTCATACCAGTGCACTGCTTGCAGAAGAGTAGTTGGTAAAGCATGTAAAATGTGATGGTAGTTATCATGTCTCACAACTGCGACGGCATCTGTGTAGCAGTATGACAGATTATTGAGAATGTATGGTATCAGAAGTCTGTTTGCATGTAGACTCACCAGAGCAGTTCCCAATCATTGGTTGGCAGAAGTGTATGTGACGTTGTATGCTGCTATCCTTCCTGCTTTCACACACTTATGATGTTTTGTGGGTAAAGATATCAACCACTGCGGAGGAGGAGGCATACACCTGTGTATAGACTTCTAGTTGGCTACACTGGAGGAACACCATATAATACTCCCCTATCATCAGTGAACTGTGTCAACAATTGGAGCCAGATCTCACTCCTGCTCTTTGTAGTACTACTGGTATTCATCCTACAGTATAGGTGCCATCAGTGCTCCACTTCCTAGCCAGTGGATCATTTCAAGTGACAGTGGGCTTGGCTGCAGGTATGTCACAGCCAATGTTTTCTAATGTGCTGAGAATAGTTTTGACAGCCTAGCTGAATCACATGAGCAGCTATATTACATTCCCCCAAATTGATGATTTGCCCACTGTTAAGGCTGCTTTCTATTCAATAGGACACATTCCACATGAAATTGGGGCCATTGATGGGACCCATATTGCTTTGGTCCCTCCCAGGATAAATGAGCAGGTGTTCTGAAATGGAAAGAGTTACCATTTGATAAACGTGCAGGTGGTGTGCCTTGTTGATCAATATATTTCCCACGTTACTGTCAAGTTTGGAAGATCTGTACATGATGCCTACGTTATGAGGAACAGCAGTGTCCCACAGATGATGGCACAACTACAGACGGAGAGAATCTGGCTCATCGGTGAGCATGATGTTTCACACAATGTATGTCACAGTATGTTACCTGGAGTTGTCCTCTGTGCTATTGTACACATGTAATATGAGTTTCTCACTATTTCCAGGTGACTCTGGCTATCCAAACCTATCCTGGCTGTTGACACCAGTGACGAATCTGAGGACAGGGGCAGATAATCAATACAGTGAGGCACATGGATGGACCAGAAGAGTCATTGAAATAACTTTTGGCCTCTAGAAAGCCGGGTTCAGGTGCCTCTATATTTCAGGTGGATCCCTACTCAACTCCCCTGGAAACGTCTGCCAGATAGTAGTGGCCTGCTGCATGCTTTACAATTTGGCCATCAGACGGCATGTGCCATTCCTGCAGGAGGAGGGGAGAGACAGTGCACCTGTGGCACAGGAAACTGAAGACAGTGATAGAGATGGGGAGGAGGAGGAGGAGGAGGAAAAGGATGTGGACAACAGGACACATCTTATACACCACTACTTCCAATGACAGTCAGGTAAGACTGTAGTTCTGTCCATTTCACCATGTCAATGAAGAGCTGTATGGCAGCTATGATGTACCAAGCTCAAATGTGTGTAGTCTATGCCCCGACAGTGTTCCATCTGTGGTAAATCGTGCCAATGGTGTGATGGTTAGGGAAAAGCTGATACCTATGCACTGTCGGCTGTTTAGCAGTTTCAGATACATGGCCATGTCAAACTTTGTCCTCATTCCATACAGTACTTTGCATTTGTTGCTGAGTAGTGTGAGTTTCAATGTGCTTACACGGCTATGTGACTTCATTGTCTCCAACAGTTTGGTCTGGACTCGGTGTACCAGAGGAGGGATTGGCATACTGACAACATAGCATGGAGAAAACCGCGGTGTCTTATTTGCAGCCCTTACATCAGTTGTTTCTTGTCACTACTAGTGTATGGAGTCAATTGTAGTGCAAAATATCAAGTCGATGTGACCAAATGAAATACGACTGTTATGTTACAGAGGCTCATGTTTCTTTTCTTCCCTTTACTGCTCATTTGTATGTGACAAATGGTTTCCCTTTTTATAGATATTGGTGTGATCAGTACAGTGAAATCATGGAATGCCTACAGACTGCTTTCACACAGTTTGGAGGATGGTGACTTGTGGCAAGCACTTACACTGGAAATGTGTACCCCAAGCTGATTGTATATTGGCTGTATTCACACTTTACATTACATTTGCACAGGCTTATAATGGTTAAGACATTGCATAATGACTATATAAAAGCACAAAAACTTCAGTTGTGTTTAAGAGTGTTAACTGAGATTGCCAGTATGAAGGGATAGTGCAATAGAGTGGGGTTACGGTGGACGAAATCTTCAGTGTAGTGGCCCAGTTAATTTTTAGCACTGGTCCAGTATCCATGGAGCCATAGAACAAAGGAGCAGTGGTAGTCCAAAGTGTACAAGGTGTCTCATTGGCATACAAGGGAGACATGTTGGTGAGACTCCCTTCCTAACAGTGTTTTTGGTCTTGGCTACAGTCTCTGGTGGATGTCTGGCTTGCAGGAAATGTTTGTGTGGTGGTTCTTCAGCTGCAGAGGGAGGGGTACTGGTGGTCCGTGAGTCCTGTGGCAGGTCCTCCTGTCCACTAGCTGCGCAGATGTAGTGGGCTGGGCAGTACACTGGCTAGTGGTAGGGACCTACTGGTGTGTTGTGTAGTCATGCATGATGGTAGCCATATCACTGAGCACCCCTGAAATGGAGGCCATGGTGGCATTGTTAGCCTGCAACTGCTGCCTGACCTGCTGGTGGTATTTCCCTGCAGCCTCTGGTTCTCCATCAAGATGAGAAAGTACCTGGCCCATCCTGTCCTGGGATTTCTGGTATGCTCCCAGGACATGTGACAGTACCTCCTGGGCAGTTGGTTCCCTGGGTTGGCCCACCCCTTGGCGCACAGATATCCTACCATTGGCCCTGGCCCCCTGTGCCTGTGTCACCTGGACTGTGTGCCCACGCCCACTGACACCAGGCCCTTCTACGTCTTGTCTGTGAGATGGTTGACTCGGGTCCCTGTACAGGTTGGCACACTGTTGATTGATGTGTCCTGGGGACAGAGGTTTGGAGATGTTGGGTGGCTGCTGGGGTAGTGGAGTCCAATGTGGGGTGCTCTGGGGTGGACTGGGTATTGCCTGTGGTGTCTGATTGACCAGTGGTACCAGGTGGGTCAGGGAGATCTTCCAGATCCAGACATCCAGAGTTGCTGTCATCACTGGGGCCTTCTTCTGGTGGAGGACTGGGTTGACATGGCACATGCTGGCAGCTAACATTGGCCGGGGTACCTCTGGACATGTATGTTATTTGTTAATTTCATTCTCAGATACATATTCAGCATCTATGGGTTGCCCTATAGAATAGGTGTGGTTTTTCCACCTTTGGTTTGTTTATGGTGATGCATGGTGGGATTGGTAATGCTTCATGCTGACCATGCATTACTCAGGTGTGATGACCTTGGAGAGGTGCACTATCAGTGAGTTGAACATGCAGGGGAAAATTGTTGAAGGTGGTTATGGGGGTGGTTCTAGATCTGGGATGGAGTGGGTTGAATGGAGATAGTGTGACGGGGAGACATGCCATGCAGGTGCATGAGGTGATAGGGAAATAATGGTGACCTACCAGTATCCAGCCCTCCAGTAATTCCAGTTAGACCCCCAGAACAGCCAATACTTTTTCCTCCCATGTTGTCAACTGTGGGGGAGGTGGTGCGTGTCCACAGCCAGTCTTCATGACGGCAATGTTGTGCCTGAATGCCATTGCACACACCTTCCCCCATAGGTTTCACCCTTTCCTTATGTCGTCCCTTTTGCGTGGATAGGTTCCGACTGAGTTCACCTTCTTCATGGTACTCCACCATAGCTCCACCTTCGTGGCAATGGAGATTTGCTAGACCTATGCACCAAACAGCTGTGCCTCTACCCTAACGATTTCATCTACCATGACCCACAACTCCTCATCAGTAAAACGGGGGTTCTTTTGTAGCAACTTGCCGATTGTGTAGTGGGTGTGTTGTGTATTGTGTGTGTTGTGCAGAGGATGGATTGTTTGGTGGGGGTGCAGGGTGTGTGAGTATGTGGGATGCTGTGATATACTGATTGAGTGCAGTGGTATGATGTGTGGTGTGTGATGCATGTAGGGTGAATAGGTAGCTGTGGTTTGTGTGCAGTTCTGCCGATATGTGGGCTGGCAATGTGTTGCAGATTTTAGGCTTTTGCAAAGAATTGTAGGTTGTGTGGGGGGTGTTTTATAGTGCTGTTGGTGGGTGTGTACTGTGTGTGTATGTGTATCAGGTGTGGGGTTTTCAATTTGCCCAATGTTGGTTTCTGTTGTTGTGGAGTGTTCAAATCGACCGCGGCGGTCTGCACCACCAATGGGTTGCCGCCATTGAGTGACCGATGTGGTGATTCGTGGTTCATAATTTGGAGGCTGGTTTCTTGTAGGCTTGGTGGTGTAGGTGGTGTGACCGACTATCTCCCGCCTTCATTACCTATGGCGGTGTTGTACTTCTGGCTGCTTTGTGGCAGTTTTGTCTCTGTGGGTCATGATACAGCGGGTGGATTTCCGCCTCTGCAGTGGTCGGTTGGCGGCCATCACCACGGCGGTCTTCTGTAAAGACTGCCAAAGTCATAATGAGGGCCTATATTTTTGGGCAAAATACCTGGATGGTTAAGTTGTGTAGGCCATTTTTTTCAGATTATTGTTTATTGTTCAATCAGTAATGTTCGGGGACTACATTATGATTCAAATCCTCATGTGCTACTGTCAGAAAAATATCATCCAAGTGTCTCAGGCAAATCTGTATCACCCACAGATATTTATGTGTGTGTATTTTTTACCATTGGTTTTGTGAAAGTTGGGTGGTTGTCAAAGGTGCTTTCATATGAATATCCTAAGGTAAACCAAAAGTAAAACAAAATTGACAAAACTCAATTTTGAGAAACACATAGTACAGCAATTAATTTATTTTGCAGATTCTTGTCTGTAAAACACAAATTGGGCGATCATAGGATTTGCAACCCTTTTAATATTGCCAGATGTGACATCTAATGCATCAGAGCTAGAGTGTCTATTCATAATATTATTAATAATAAATTCTACATAACATAAAGTCATATTTGTGTATGTACCGTACCTGACCCTCTGTCTGTCTTTATTGCTGATTTTAGTTGGGGTGTTTGGACAAAATATTGAGTTTCGAATATCAAGATACAGAAATATTCAAAACAAATGTGATACAAAAGTATTGTGATGCAGAAATATTGTTGACCAGACTATCTAGAAATATCTTTTTTTTGTTATCTTTATGTGTTTTAGGGCCAGATTATGAGTTTGATGGTCCAGGGAGTACCATGGTGGCAGCAGCGGACCGACTGCCGTATTACAAATGTTGGCCAAATAGGTCAATGTGTCTGTCGGAGAGCCGACCAACATTGCAACCGCCATCTCAATCATGATGTTGATTCCCGCTGATGAGACCACGGTGGTCAAACCACCACATCTCAACCTGCAGAAACGGAGGGATAGAATGGCAAAACTCACCTGTAGGCAGCCTAACACATCCGGTGCCACCATGGAGCTAATCCTACATGTCGTGCCACTACTTGTGCTGCTCAATGGTGCACAAAATCAACGTAGTCATGGACGCAACCAACGGTAAGTCAAACACCTACCTGTTTCCTCCAGCTACACAGCCATTGATCTGGTATGTGGGCTGAGCTTCATTCCTCAAATATATGTTATGTGCCCCAGTTCAGAGTTGTACACAACGTTTGTCCCAACACAGCCCTATAGAGCCCCTTTGGCCAGGTCACTGGCACTGCACTGCCACACTCTACTTAACTTGATATGTGTGCACATCCCAGTTTCAGGGCTACTGTTCATAACATTGTGTCACCCAACAGCAAATCCACATTAATATCACACCTGCAATATGAAGTGGCACCCTCACACTGTGCACGTCATAGCCTGTTGTGAAAGAACACATACATCTATATAGATTTGTCATTTAACCCAAACACACCTTCCCTGCAAAATCCTTGTAATTGATTCACACATATCACTTGCATTGAGAATATAAGGTAAATGGGATACAGAATAATTTGTGTGACAGCCATCCTAAACACATAATGTAAATAATCCCTGCTCAATAGTTTTAGCGGGATCAGAGGGACCCCAGGAAGGCTGCTGCCCTGGGACACATTTCACTTTCCACATGCCTCAAAAAACACTATTTACACAGGAACTGTGGCCTGACGAATATCAGGGACAACCAATAGCAGAGCCAAGTGCCATGCCCATGTGGCAAATGTGTAAGTGCAAGGCTAGAAAGGAAATACACACAGTAACACATTAACATCATGGGTCACACAGTTAGATAAAGTAGGTGTAAGGTACACACATTAAAATTGACACATGTCCATTCAGTGGTACAGAAAGGTAGCACAATTGAACACCCTTCATATGTGGACAAACAAACCTCTAGCTTGCACACATTAAACAAATGTCCAATCTACATCAGGGGGAGAAATGTAACCCAATAGATGTTGACAGTGGCCGAGCCAATAAGAAATGCTTACCATATGAAACCACACCCAATGCAATGCCACCCCAATTGGATGACATCCCACGCATCCATCCATAGAACATTTGTCCTTGTCCTGGGTGACTGTAGCACTGGTTCCAAAGTCAACCTTGACACAATCGGTCTCAAGCAACTGGTCACCTCACCAACACACATTGCCAGACACCCACTCAACCCCATCTTTCCAGCCAGCAGCAACACTACCATCGATGACTCAACACCATTACAATGGACTGACCACCACTATATCCATTTCTTCATCACCACACCTACAGCTCATGTCAGCACTGCCTGTCCCCCCCACAGGAAATGGAACCAGACCACAAAGGAGCAACTCACCACCCCCGACACCTTAGCACGCAACCTCCACCAATGGATCACTGATTGTGCCTACACCTAGCTCCAATCCGAACAGCCGCAGGGAAACACACAACCAAGAAAGTCAGCTGGTTCACCCCGCACTCCAGGAATTGAAGTACACCTGCAGGAGACTGGAGAAAAAATTGAGTAACAGTAGCCTTCAAATTTGCCACAAGATCCCACCATGGACCCATCAGAGCCACCAGAAAAAACACCCTGCAGAACTATATCAATGTGACCATTCACAACACAAAATAACTTTTTGCTGTCATCGAGAAATTTCCCAAACCACAAGCTAAGGTCACTAACGTCCCTCCAACCCAGGACCGCCTTCTTCCATCAGAAAATTGAGGACGTCTACGACAGCTTCGGACCCCAGGACTCTCTGAACTCACCAACAATGCCCCAACTTGGATCCACTGAACCCCCACGATGGACAAGACTTGCTCCATCATGAGCAGCATCCACTCTGGAGCCCCCACTGAACTTTGCCCCTGCTACATCTTCAACAAAGTCAGTGCCTCGATTGCACTCGAGCTCTGCAAGACCATCAACTGCTCCCTAGAGTCAACCACTTTCCCCGAGGACTGGACGCATGCTGAGTTCCACCGCTTTTGAAGAAACCCACGGCTAACCCCATGGATCTCAAAAATGACCACCCCATCTTGCTGTTGCCTTTCCCAGCCAAGGTCACTGGAAAAGCAATCAGTGCTCAGCTCCACCAACACATAGAGGACAACAACATCCTGGACATTGCACAATCAGGATTCCGAACTAATCACAGCACTGAGACCGCCCTGTTCACTGCCACAGATGACATCCGCTATCTTCTTGACCATGGCCAAACAGCAGCCCTCATCCTACTGGACCTATCAGCTACATTCAACACAGTGTTCTACCAAAACCCTATATGCCAGACTCCACGCAGCAGGCATATGCGGCAAGGCCCTTAAGTGTATGCATTCCTTCATGACAAGCAGAATACAGAGAGTCAGACTCCCACCAAACCTGTTAGAACCTACAGAGATCAGCTATGGAGTACCCCAAGGATCCTCGTTGAGTCCCACACTGTTAAACATCGACATGGCCCGCTTGCCCCAATCTTCATAAACTATGGATTTAACTTCATCTCCTACCCCAATGACACTCAGTTGATCTTCCTACCCGACTGAAAATCCAACAACGGCCAAGAAGAATTTCCAAGACTCGATGGAAAATGTCGCCGCCTGGATGAAAGAGAGCTGCTTTAAGTTAAACTCCGACAAGCCTGAGATCCTCATCCCAGGACCCTCCTCCTCAGCCTGGGATAACTCCTCGTGGCCCTCCGCACTTGGCAGCTCCCCCACCCCTGCAGGCCACACATGCAACCACAGCATCGTCCTCAATTCAGCACTCACAATGACAAGACAGGTCAACTCTGACGCCTTCATCTGTTTCCACATCCTCCAACTCCTCCAGAAGATCTTCAGATGAATCCCAAGCGACTGCCGCAAGACTGTGACACATGCCCTGATCACAAGCAGACTTGACTACAGCAATGCCCTCTATGCCGGAACAACCAAGAAGAACCTGAACAAGCTACAACAAATCCAGAATGCCTCTGCCAGATTCATCCTGAACATCCCCCACCGAGAACATATCACAGGACATCTGAGAGATCTCCACTGGCTTCCCGTTGAGAAGAGGATCAATTTCAAGCTCTTCGTCAATGCTTACAGGGCCATCCACAACCTTGGACCCAGCTATCTCAGCCACCGCATTACCTTTCACTCCCATGCCAGACCTCTCCACTCCTCCCAGGTGTCGCTCACCACCATACCCAATTTAAGGAAGTCCTCGGCTGAAGGGAGATCTTTCACCTACCTTACGGCAAAATGTTGAGATAGTGTTGTGAGGTATTCTGGATGTAGTGGCTGTGTCTGTGAGTGCTGGGGTGGTATCTAGGGGTATCATGGATGTGGTGGTGGTAGTGAGTGGGGTGAGTGACTGTTAAGTGCTTGTGTGTCTTGGTTTTTTGTGTTTATGTGTGATGCTTGTGGATGTTGAGGCGCATGTGTGCGCATATGTGTGAGTGTGCTTTAGACACGTATAGGAATAGGGAAATTGGATGGGGAAGAGGAAGATGGTGGGGGGAGGGTTGTGGGGGGTGGAAGGCTGCCATGAGGGAGGAGGCCAGACCTTGAAAAGATCTCTGTAGGCTTGATATAGCACTGTGAATGTCTCCCAGGTATGCAGCTATCTGTTGGAGCTGAGTTCCCTGCACCTGGATGGATGGCATTCAGAATGGCAGTCTGACCCACAGAGATGCTTCTCCAGATGTTAATAGCCTCCTTATTCAGGGAATCAGGGGAAACAGGGACTTGGGGTGAAGTGCCTGGCACAAAGGAGATGGCTACTCGCTTGGGGGAGCTGGCCCGGGCCAACTGGGTGGGGAGAAAAAGGGAGGGTGGAGATGGACCTCGGGGTGGCTGACAAGGATGGAGCAGGTGCAGGTCCTGAGTGTTCTGCCACCACTTCGGAGTATTCACTATAGGTCAACTCAGATGAAGACAATCTCCTCCGTGGCACTCCCCTCACCCTATGGGCCACTGGGTCCCTCCATGTCCGATGTCTTGTGACAGGAGGTACCATGGCCAGCTGTTTCCCCACTGATGTTAGCCCTGTCTCCTCCACTTGCCTGTGATGATGCTGAAATTACAATGACAAAAAAGGTCAGTCCATGTGCCGGAACACATTTGAACAACAGCTTTGATTACAAACCATTACATAACGTACAGTAGCCTATGTCCTCAAGGTCCTCCAAAGTGCCTCCAATATTTGCAACATCACATGCATGCATGCTACATGAACTGTAAACATTTGCACAAACGGAAATCACAGACAACTTCAGTTGCATGAGTGAAGTTGCCCAATCATAATACACATGGATCAAGTAGGAGACCTTGTCACCTTAAATAGTTTGGCTCTTGTAACACCCCTCACTAACCTGTTGGCATCAAATATAATGGCAATGCCAAGGACATTCTCACAGATTCCACACAATCAATCAATGGTCATACACAATACCACATCATGATGAAATGATGGGCAAATAATCCAGCATGTTGCAGTAAGAAGTACAATAGACGGTGACATGGAAACACCCAGATCACACTGTAAAAAGTCACCTATGGTAATTTTACAATATGTACATTTTCAAAATAGTGTAATGAAAATTGTACTAATGCTGATTTGCTAGATATCACATCTTCCACAGAAAAGTACACTGGAGACAACCTGGTCGAAATGTCTGAGAGATGTGACAACAAATATCCACAGCACAATGATTCACCTAGGCCTAGGGAAATCACTTGTTTCGAATGGTACTGCTGAGAACACCCTTCTAACATTGAATTACTGAAAGGCAATAGTCCATTGAATGTTGTTGAGACTTAGTGAATCTCCAAAATCTGAAGACAGCCTTTAACATGTTTCTCTATGGAAAAGCACATCTCTACTTTTCTGTCATGCAAACACAGATTCTATTGGATTACTTAGTGTATGCACTCACATATGATTCCAACATTTCTGCATGTCACTCCCTGATGCATGTCAACAGTCAGGTAATGAGCCTACAATAACTGACATGTGCAATGCACTTAGCCAAATGATTGAACATCAATGACATGGAAAAGCACACCGTGAGTAAGCACTGTAGGTCTACCTGTCATTTCCTTCATTGCTTCTGGAATTGTTCATGATAAATGACAAGGAGTAACAAGTTAGGGTATGGGTGACCCAATAATGTTGACACACGATTGTCTGTGGTACCAGATGAACTGTACACCCATCATATGAAACTAGTTTCCAAGAGATTTTGGCATGCACACATTGGTAATGGAATCAGACATCATCCCATGAAGACAGGTAGCTCACTTATGAAACGGTAGTGGAAATGATACTACAAAAATACAAGGTACACATGCTACCATGCAGGCACAAATCTTGATGCCAACAGTGATGCTACCCAAATCATTTACATTTACATTCCTAATCTTACCAATGAAAAGTATTACTCAGTGACTACACACAAAGGACAATGTCACATGTATGATGGCTACCAACACATGAGAGACAGTAGTGATGCACCAGCCCCCTTGATACACTGACGAAAGGTGGCCTCCTGGGTATAGATGCCAATATACTCTCTTGAGCAGACACATGGCTGAGTACATTGATTTATTACCTCATGATATTTGATGCTGGGTCTGACACACTGAAGACAAGTGGAGTCTTGGGTACAAATTACAACCACAACATGAAACAAAATGAGATGATTGGCCACTGCACTCAGCCATGTGTCTGCTCCAAAGAGTATATTTGTAATGAGCTGAACTCTGTTGTTTCCCTGGTCACTAGGACAAGAGTCAAGGCACATCACCTTGCATCAACTACCATACCTACACAAACAATAACTCATATTGTGTATTCCACATTGGCCATCTCCAGTATTCATGGGGTGATGCCTCCTTGTAACACATCAACCTGGCAATGTAACAGGTATGAATCTGCCCAGGACTCACCCCCTTGTAGCTGCTGTGCTCCCCTCAAACACCCATCAAGCTCAGAGTAGGCCACCTCCAATATGCAGGCCATCAGAAGGGTCAGGGTCCGGCATGTGCCCCACCCACATTGGGAGGACCGCCCCAGCTAGACCTCAGTGATCACTTTGCCCCAGCATCTCAGGTCCTCCCACCTTTATCAACAGTGGACACTCCACCGGTGATAGACCTCCAGGGTCCGCACCTTCCAGGCAATGGCTACCAAATCCCCTGCTTCTGATGGGTGTTGATCTGTACGGATGCAATAGACAAATGAAGAGGTCACAAATGTACTATTTTTAGGGTTGTGGAACACACATTTTGGAAATACCTAGCACAACCATTTTGTAATTGTCAACATAAAACATGGGAAAAGCACACATGGTGATAAGTACAGGGACATTATTACACACTTTTGGAGTCATCTGATGACTGTCCACAAACTTGGTCATGGCCTACCCTGACTAAGCAAGCCCACTGATATAGTGTAGCCCAGGGCCAAGCAACATATACTGTGATGTGAGCCACTTGGAAACACACCACACTACGTGACCTTCTGAAGTGTAAACTACTTGTGCATGACTGTACAGACACCTTTACATCCAGGCACATTGACTTGCTGCATAGGGTCCATACAGGCAACTATCATGGTACAGCCTACACCATAAATCTTAGGTGGCAATGAAAGGGCTAGAATGGATGTCACTGAAAGCTTTTTCTCTGTGGATGTGTGGAAATGTGGTCTACGTAATGGAATCGCATCCCAATTCTGAGTGAGTTTCTGTGGTATGCATTGGTATTAATGGAAATACCTCCTACAGAAATGATTTTCAACATACTAAGGTATGTTTGGTCTAATTGGTTGCATTTAACACAGCTAATGATTCACATCTCATGATCTCCCCTGCATCAACCAACTATCTGCACTGTGGGTTTTTCCCTTGTGCAATTGGCTTGTATTGTAAAAACATGACATCTAGAAAGATGACAACAGACACGTGGGAGTAAGGGGCCTGCCATTAGTCATTGAAACACATTGACAATGAGGGTCAGTGGAAATAAATACCAGGTCAGGTGGTTACATCAGTCCCCATTAATAATGTAGTCAATGTAAAAGTATGCAAGCCAAATCTTGTTTCCGAAGACTCATTTTGGCCACATCCAAGGATCATAAGGGGAGTGGGCCCAGTGCCTCAGTTGCATAGCCACAGTTACTGTGCACCTGCCTGGGCTATGTCCCATACAGTGAAAAGGCTATGACCAGCCTGGCTCTCTGCAGGCTGAGCATATATAACCTACATGAACAGCACATTACCATCACTTCCATGCAAGACAGTACATCCTGTGACCATCCAATGTGTGAGTTCAGGGTTGTGTGGCACTCTTAAGGACTCAGTGAGTTTTACATGGGTCTCATACCACAGTTTGCCAAGGTTTGATCTGGGCTGAGTGATTTGTGGGACTTTACACATTGCTAAAACATCCTCATCTGACTAAAACAGTATACATACACAGCTCATGCTGTAATGCAAATACTGTGTTATTTACCATCATCAGATCCTCGGACAAATAATTGTTTGGCTGCAAAGTTTACTAACATAGATATTTGCATGCAACTGAAGGAGGATCTAAAGCTTATCACAATTACAAAACACAATGGTTGACTACCACAAGGAGACCGCCACATCAAATCTGTGTTTGTAATGGGCTTGGCGGTTCCACTTGGCCATAAAGGCGACAGAGCATGCACTGCCAAGATTGCAGTCCTCTGTGCAGCTAGCAGGTAGTTACTTGTTTTGGTGGTCAGCATTTCAGCCTACATACACTGTAATATGGAGGTCTGGAGACCGCAGGTGCAGCGGTCTTCTTGGAACCGCCAATTTGTCCCTTAGTTCGTAAATTAATTGTGTATGTTAAATATTGTTTGCATAATTGTTGTCAATATTCTTAAATATAGTTTACAATTTTAGGTGATTTATAATTTTTAATTTATTGTATTTATAGCTGTCACTTATATAATAGGTGTGTTTGTTTCTGAGTTTGTAGGGGTACAGGGAGGTTAAGTTAATTAAGGAATAACTAATTATTAATAATTTATTATTCATTTATTGCTAACTGTTAAATTGATTATTAATTATTTAAATTGTGTAATTTTAATATATTTTGAGTTATATATTAGGTGCAGGTTGTTGGGTTTGCAGGGGTATAGAGTGTGAAGTTAATTAAGTAAACATTGATTAATAATTTAAATTATATATTAGGTACGAGTTGTTGGGTTTGTAGGGGTATAGGTTGGAAAGTTAATGAAACGATAATTAATTAGCAATTATGTTGATTATTAATTGTGTAAATTGTGTAATTATTATATTTGTAAGTTATATAATAGATGCAGGCTGTTGTGTTTGCAAGGACATAAGTTGGGAAGTTGAGTAGTAATTAATTAACAATGAACTATTCATTTATTAATAATTATTTAATTGATTATTAAATATGTTAATTGTGTTATAATATTTAGTTTAGTTATATTACAAGTGTGACCTGCTAGGTTTGTGGGAGAATAGTGTGGGAACTTAATTAAATAATACATTAATAATATTTGTAACTCCTAACTATTATAGTTTTAAATGATCATGCAAATTGTGTAACTGCTTTTTAATTTTATATATATAATTTTCCTAATAAGAGATTTATATTCCTGCTTAACTAGTATGTTTATCAAAATGTGTTATGCATTAAAAGTGAAGTAGTTTCCCTATAGTTGCACAGACTGGAGTGTGAATAGTTAGTGTAACCCCTCTGAAGTCTACTGTTTTCCCTACTGTAGAGAAAACTGGAGTAGGAACAGTAAATTTAACCCCTCCAAAGTCCAACAATTTCCCTACTGTTGTTCAGACTGGAGTGGGAATAGTAAATATTACCCCTCAGAATTCTGACGCTTTCCCTACTATTGCACAGATTTGAGTGGGAACAGTAGATTTTATCACTCTAAAGTACAACACTTTCCATACTGTTCCATAGACTGGAGTAGGAATAGTGAATTTGAACCTTCTGTAGTCCAATGCTTTTCCTCCTGTAGATCAGACTGGAGATTGAATAGTTAATATAACTCCTCTGTTGTCTAACGCTTTCCCCACTGTTGTACCGATTGGAGTGGGAACAGTAAATTTTACCCCTCCAAATTCCAACACTTTTCCTACTGTTGTGCAGACTGGATTGGAAATAGTACATTTTAACTCTTTGAAGCCCAACACTTTTACTCTGGTAGAGAAGACTGGAGTAGGAGTAGTAAATGTAACCACTCCGCAGTTCAACACTTTACCTACTGTTGTAGAGACTGGAGGGGAAATTGTAAATTTTATCCCTTCGAATTCCAACACTTTCCCTACTGTTGCACAGACGGGAGTGGGAATAGCAAATTTTACCTCTCCAAATTCCAACACTGTCCCTACAGTTGCACAGACTGGAGTGGGAATAGTAAATTTTACCTCTTCAAAGTCCAATGCTTTTCTTACTGTTGCACAGACTTGAGATGGAATAGTACATTTTACCCCAATGAATTCCAATGCTTTCCCTGTTGTTGCACAACCTGGAGTGGGAATATTACATTTTACACTTCCATTTTTAACGCTTCTCCTCCTGTTGTACAGACTGGAGTGGAAATAGTAAATTGTAATGTTCAAAGTCCAACACTTTCCCTACAGTTGTACAGATTAGAATAGGAATGGTATATCTATTATTCACAGACTTCAATACTTTTTTTAATGTTGTTTAAATATATGTAATATTAATATTTGATTATTTGTTTGAGTTTATATTACTTATTTAAATATATTTTGATACATTTATTTTTATTTATATCTATATATTTATAATATTTTTCGAAAATGTGTTTTTGATTTTTCAGAGTTTTGTATTTGATTGTATTATATTTTTATGATTATTTATTTAAATATGCCTTTTTTATAATAGTAATTAGAAAAAATAAAAAATAATGTTAATGTAATGTTAAATATTTGTTTAATGATAGTGGTATATATCTATCTATCTATATATATATAATAGAAATTCACTTAAAAACCAAAGGTTACAGGAACGTTATAGTTAGGCTCACATTTTAAATGTTCAATACCATAGAAATTCACCAGTTATACTTAGAGTTACCTCAAGTAACTATAACATGTGCACCAAGGTAACTATAACTCGCGCCTCCATCTTGCACTGTTCTTTTGTCCAAAATTTTACAGCAGATATTACATTGCTAAAGTGCATATGCCCTGTCTCTTAAAACATGGTGAAATTGGCTCATACCGAATTGGCTCATTTAATTTGCATATAAGTCCCTAGTAAAAGTGCAATACATTTGCCCAGGGCCTGTATATTAAATGGTACAAGTGGGCCTGCAGTACTGATTGTGCCACCCACATAAGTAGCCCCCGAACGATGTCTCAGGCCTGCCATTGCAAGGCCTGTGTGTGCAGTTTCACTACCAATTCAGCTTGACATTTGAAAACACTTGCCAAGCCTTAAACCCTTTTTTTCTACATATGAGTCATCCATAAGGTAGGCCCTAGGTAATCCATTGGGCAGGGTGCTATGTAAGGAAAAGGCAGGACATGTACCAGTGTAGTTTACATGTCCTGGTAGTGTAAAACTCCTAAATTCCTTTTACACTGCTGTGAGGCCTGCTCCTTTCATAGGCTAACATTAGGTCTACCCTCATATACTGTTTGAGTGGTAGATTCTGATCTGAAAGGAGTAACAAGGTCATATTTAGTATGCTCAGAATGGTAATACAAAATCCTGTTGACTGGAGAAGTTGGATTCTATATCACTATTTTACAAATGCCACTTTTAGGAAGTGAGCATTTCTCTGCACTTACATCCTTCTGTGCCTTCCAATCCACATCTGGATGGGTTAGTCGACACCTCCCTTGTGTCACACCCAAACACAGGATGCTCAGTCACACCTGCACACATGTGCATACTGACTGGGTCTTCCTGGCATGGGAGGGTGGATGGCCTGACACTTACATGTCAAAGGACAGTGGCCTGCCCTCACACAATGGACTGCCAAACCCCCTACTGGTGTAGAAGCCTAATTATTCAGCACCCATTCAGGATACAAACGACCGTTAGCCAGCTCTTCTAGATAAACATAATGAATTTATTAGGGATAGAATAGAAAGACATGTACATGGAGGATGCTCTGTACTAGTGTACACTCGAGCAGCCTAATACAAGGAAGTAATACACGATCTTTTATAGTATTAAACCACAAACATAATTCAACGTCTTATTGGTTCTTTGGCTTAGACGTATGACTACTTCTCCATTATGGCTGAGGTCGTTTTTCCTATCATACCATATATAGTAACAAAAAGCATAGAAAAGGATTTTACAGAAGGTGGCCTACGTGCCTAATATCACATGGTCCATCTTGTGACTGAACTTGAGAACATCATGTACTCAGACTGGTACTTTCCAGAAGGGAGATTGCTTCAGCTAGCATGCAATGACGATGATATTTCATGATGTCTGTTCAGAGGGCAAGCCTTGCAACATAATGCGTTCCTAGCAGTAGCGAATTACATTTGTAGGCCTCTTTACTTAATGATAGGCCTGTGCAGAGATTGTAATTGTGTATCACAGGGGCCAGTAGGCATAGCATACCTAAGAACTGTAAAATGCGATTCCACATTCCGCCCTCTGATACTCAATGACAAATCTAAGGGTCATGGTGTATTGCTCTCATTTATACCTCTTGTTTGTCGCTGTTGTCATCCTTATAACTTTTTCTTTGATAATGTGTGTGTTTCTGGTGACAGTTTTTTTTTTTTTTTTTTCAAGAGTAGGGCCAGGAAGGATGGACAAACTGGTATGAGCACACATATCGCTATCAGTGCCACGATCCCTATCGCTAGTACCTCTACCAACCAGGTACCCCAACCCCTGAACCATGCTGCTACTCGATCCAGCATTCCTCCGACTTCTCTCCCATCTCCCACTTTCCCAGCTCCTCCTTCTACCTTTTTTATATCCTCTATTTCCTTTCTTATATTCCCCACGTTGGTGTCCTCTTCCTGCGCACCCCGCCAAGTGTTCTCTTTTCCCCCTTCTGTAATTCTGTTCTATGTGCCATTTTTGGTAGCACGAATGCTAGGTAGCAGGTACCTTGCCAACCTGCTGGCAATTTAAAAAAATGCAGATGTCCCACATATAATAAATATTCCTTTGGGAGGTGTCAGGCCTATGGACAAGCCTGTTGTGTCATTTCTTTTGTAGTCCAGGCTCAATGTTGTATTGCAAATACTATGTCCCACATCAATTCCGTTTTTGCTAGTGTCTGCGTTACCTCTTGAGCATTTGAAACATCATGGTGCCTTTATTTCTGTATCAATGGCCAGGCATGGTATTCGTTGTTCTGAGCCATGATCCCTTTCAGTGTAACCCTTCCCTCTTTCTGTTGTAAATGCATTCAATAAATTCTCTTCTTCTTTCTTCGGGTTCTAATCTCCTACACTTCTTTCTTCTCCTTCTATCTTCTTCCTTCAATTTATTTTACACTCTTTCTACCAATTTTCCTTGCACATCACCTACATAAGGTTCATCTTCCAAACCATACTCATCCCTTTTTCTCCTCATTTCTCCTTTGTTTATATTTTCTCTTATTCTCTCCTTTTTTTCTTTTCCCTGTTCTCATTCCTTTTAAATTTCCCCCTAACATATTATCTAATATGTTACATGCCATGAATTCTGTGAGGGGCATCTAAGTGTAATTTCTTTTCTCCTGGCTAGTGGTCGGTAGGTGGATACATATATAACAATCAGACACATTTGCTAGTTCTTTGTACATTGATACCATTTGCACAAATGTATTGTCCTTATAATCTTCTCCATCTTCTTTCCATTTTTGTATATTTCACCCATTTTGTTTTATCCTCCACCCTCTCATGTTGTTTTGAGATATTGTTGTTCTCACCACCGGTTGCTCTTTCACCTTGGCCATTTTTGGGGATGTAGTGTTCCTGGTCGAGCCATGGAATATGTATGTCGTCTTTATATACTATCAGGATTGTTGTTAGTACTATAGCTGCCACTGGGGTGAGTAATGCTGTGACCACCATGGGCCACTTCTTTTGCTCCTTTTTCTTACGTTGTAATCTTAAATCCATGTCGCCTTATAGGGTGTGGTCGGATGTGGCTAGCACTTGAAACTAGTTCTATTGGTATGTAACCTTTGGTACCTCCTTATTCCTGTAGGAGTGCCACACGTGTAGTCTATTCCTTCTGTATATTTTCGGGGCGACGTTGAATGCTATTTGACACTTGTAGTTATGCAGAGTATAAAGGGATGAATCCCAGTGTCCAGTTCTAAGGGAGTTGGGTGCGATAGTCCACTGACCAGAGGGATGGCCCTTTTGTCCTATTTTTGCTGTATTCCTAATTGGAAGAGGCACCTCCCAATGGGGCTACAAGCCGCACTGATCCTAGTGACCAGCCACTTCCGTAGGACTGGGATCTGTACCTCTTGGTGCAAATTTTTCTAGCGGACTTTTAGTATTCTGTTCGTTTATATCCTGATGTTTTTAATACTTAAGTGGCCTTACTTGACTCTCCGACTCCTGTGGAGAGTAGCACGAGCAGTTCTGAAAGAATATCCTGGTGTCTTGAGGACCCGCTTGCACTCTCCGACTCCTGTGGGGTTGCAGCACGAGCAGTCCAAGAACAATGCTCTGGTGTACTGGGGAACCCGCTTACACTCTCCGACTCCTGTGGGAGTGTAGCACGAGCAGTTCCGTCAGTGTTGACTGGTGGCGCTTGTTGAACGAAGGTTGTACCGCTGTGGTGAAGGTGGCATTACTCTCATTGGCAACTTTGTTGGCGGCTGGTCGTCCTTTGGTCCAGCGGCCTTCTTGGTGTGTTAGGTATGGACCCAGGATGTGATGCCCTCACACTTGACTGCTGTGGCTGTTGTCAATAAGACTTGGTGTGGTCCCTTCCACCGTTGTTGAAGGCAGTGACGTCTGGTGTGGCCTTTACCCACACCCAGTCTCCAGGATGCAGTCGTGTTCCGGTGGAGTACCTTCTTGGTGTAATAGTTGTGGATCCAGGAGGTCGTTCCCTCCTACTTTTCAGGAGACCCAAGCCCAATCTCCCTATTGGAGATCATGTCCAGGTAGTGTTGTCCAGCCAGGAAGGACCTGCAGCACCTAATGCTGAAGGTAAGGCAAACTGCTGTCAAAATGTCTTATCAGACAATAACTTCTCAGCACCAGACATGTTCATAGGCCAGTCAAACAGTATCTCAGTCGGTGCTAACTTTGACAATTTTCTCAATGGTGCCTTTCTTGACCAATGAAGCAAGCGGTAGTGCATCAATCTAGAACCGCTCAGCATATGCACAAAATCTTATATAGGGACATATCTGACTTGTTTATGGGGTAACTAGCACACTCTTAAACTCAAATAAACACTAAAAAAATAAATAACAATTACACTCAGTAACAGTGGAATATTCACACAAACTATTTCACCAAACAAATGGTGATCCAAAGGTCAGGAGAAAACACGTTACACTGGTATACAGCCAGTATAATTTTTTAACATAGCATTGTATCCTATTATTCCATTTCAACACCCTGAATATCTGCATCAATGCTGGAAGGGTTGGGACTTTGCAGGCATCACCGCCATCAGAAGTCACTTCCCCTTTCTCGTACAAGTATGATGTTCTGAAATGCTGATGTTCCTTTAAGACATTATATTTATTTTATTTATTTATATTTGGCACCCTCATCATCAGAGGTATATTACTCATAGCTGTATTGCAGTACTACATAGCACATCCTAAGGTAGTAATAACTCTATCCTAATATAGGTATTTTCAATACCCAAAACCAGTTTGGAGAATATTTAGTTGCAATCTACCAACACATGAAGGCAATCCATGTCACTGCGCTCATTAAGATATACCACGGAAGACTCCCATTAATTATGAAAACATAAAACATAACATAGACAGACAGATACAGAAACCACATCTTCTCGTCCATGTAATGAAACCTGGGGAAAAACATGGATAGAAAAATACTCCTCCTGCCGCCAATTATATGCACATATATATACGTAGATACATACATCCTGCGTCCAGGGTGTATATAAAAAAAATCCTATTCCATTCAGCTGTACATTTATTTTACATTTCTACTTGGAACGTCATGGTAACATATCGCAACAATCCGTGGCTTTGCCCTTGGAGTCATGCCCAGAGTCTGTGGTTTGAAGAAATGGGGAAGGTAATCTTAACTGCTACAATTTAATATAGGGACGGGACCTGGCAGATAAATGCATAAAATAAAATACCATAAAAATAAAACACATTTGTGACAAATGTGCTGCATTTTTACCCATTCATTGCCCTTTTGACACCCTAGTCGCACTCACATGACTTCAACATGTACTGCAGATGTTTAAACATCCACTTGTGTTATTTTCTTTTAGCCTCTCATTAAGTGAAATCGATCAGTCACTAACACGTCATGTGTAATCATTATTACTGCACTAATGTGTTTATTTTAAATATCAATACACCTTAGTAGAAGTTTGTTATTACATAATTAACTCACTCTACACCCCAACAACAACCCACATTTTTATATATCTCTTATTTCCTTATATTATTTACAATTCATCACATTTTAACACTTCTGTTAATTTCTATATCTCTTCTGTCATTGAACATGACTAAATTATTAGTATGTACTCTATAGACCTATGAAGAAATACACAACCAGGGGTATGGAACTACCGTAAACAAATGCCCAGCACAATTCTTCCAGAATGCTCTCGCATCAGATGCAAATATCTGCAGAAGCTCGAAAACAAAATTTGTTTTTCCTTGCTTTCAAAATACCTTCACAAACAATGTAACTACGAAAGAAACATTCTGCTAAACTACCATGATATTTTAGGTGTCATTTCTTTGAAGCATCATTTAGTAAAATGTGCGGATGCATGGTGGTATTTCCAACATTTATATTCATAACAGGAAAAATCAATGTAACCTTTTCATCAAAGTTACACATTGCCATAGTAGTTCCTGGCATGAACAAAACTACTTTGTACCAAAACTACTTTGTGCCAATATTCTTCGTATGGAAGAGCAGAATGGTGTCACTACCACTGAAGCCAGTCAATAAACAGAGAGACAGAATTCAAATAACAAAAGATCTGTGATAACCAGTTCATGGCAGAATTCTTAAAGAAAATCACAAAGTGCACCCATGGTATCTGTTCCTGCATTAGTGCAGATTTACAGCTTTTATACATGAGCTAGCATTTAATGAGGCAGACCAGGAAATCGAACTCCTAAACAATATTTGTAAACACCATTTTAGCAGGAGGAAAATATGCATGTCTTTTTACAGGACAAGTAGACTGATGACACAAACTGTCCCATGGACAATTTAGACATTTTATAAAATTCCACACTCCTGACAACATATTGTTAACTGCTGCAAATGAATCCTCTGTTCCCTCCAGACTAAATTTGTTCACTGTAAGAATTTTGGCAACCTTTGCATGGGTCAAATATTTTTAAATGTAATCCCTACATAAGAAAGTTCTAATTTGTTGTACACCTGTGGTTCCTAACCTTTTTACTCCTGGGGACCACCAGTGAAACATTACTGGAAGCCAGGTACCCCCAAGCAATTTGCACAATTTAAATTTCAAACATGAAATCATTCTTTTTATATTGAAAAAATATGCAAAAATCTAAACATTTTATTGGAAATGTTAGTGCTGCATCTTGGCGACCAACTTTTCAATTTTTAACCATAAGTGCCTCTCTTCGCTCCCTATCCTTTTTCTCACATGTAATTAATTTTTATTATAGCATCTCTCATACCAGTGTAGGTGTTGGAGCACTTTTCAGCACTTTAAAGTGAAAGACTGGGAAAAAACAGATTTCTAATTTGTGCTATCCAGTTGGCATGCAGCTTCTTAATTGCAGTTCATAGCTCACTGTGCTAGATTACTATTATGAACTGTACAGTAACTAAAGAATCTCTGTGACAAAAGCAGTAACCCACTGTGCCATCCACATAAACTACTGCTCTTTTCATGATACACATCCTTTGCGGCCTGCATATTAACCATCTGCACTATCTTTCAGTCAAAAATGCCACTGTCCAAAACTCTCATTCCTCCCCAGCAGGTACATTAATCACTGGAGTTATCTTGACGCTTTTATTTTCGCTGTACAATGCTCTTTGCAGTGCTTTTAAAGCCATTAACAAGTAATAAAGTCTGAATTTTGTGTCTTATTACGTGTGATAATTTAACAATTAAACTTAAATTTTCTACAGTGTGTAAGCATGGTACAGCCATCCCTTGTCTACTTGCAAACTTTTCCCATACTTAGTCTAGTGCCAAATGATAGTGTAGTAATTGGAGTAGTGGTCACATTTTTCAGGCCAGTGTATCTCCTTCTTACAATCCTCCCACAAATCTCATGGTACAATAATGCTAAACAATGTATCCAGATCCTTCCAAAGCAGCCCTTCCCATGGCTATTATTCTGTTTAACTCTGTACATTTTTATGTACGTCGAGAGACTGTGTCTTGTGATCTCCAGGTGTGTGTTTGTATTGCTGAGCACCTCCTTCCACATCTTGATGTTATGGATTGTGTGATGTGCATACATGGACATATCCCATAGTAAATTGTGTGATCCCTCTCGCCCCTTGCCAATACATTTTTTCATTTCATTTGATATCTGTTCATACTTCTGTTCATGTTTTCTAATTGCGTTAGCCACTTCCTCTTTACCCTGGCTATGGAATAACTGTCTAATTCTTTCACAAGGTCTCTTACGTTTTGCTTTTATTTGTCACTTCCTCATCCATCAAACGCCATGCCAGGGTGCGGCTTTCATGTTCCGTCTCTGCCTGCTGTTGTAGAGGCAGCTCAGAGTGTTTGGTCCCTGTTGTGGTGCCCTCACGCTGTAGTGTATTTCCCAAATGTCTTCAAACAAAATCGATGTTTTGTTCCTGTGACTGTGCACTTGTCACAGGAAGAGAGCTTGACAAGCCCCTATTATCTCTCTTTTTTTTTTTTTTCTTCGTCCTCCAATCTTCCCTGCCCTTGTCAGCCCCCCCACCATGTGGAGGAAACCATTCTTCAGTTCAGTTTATTTATTTCTTTTTTTTTTATCCTCCACATACAGGACAGCCCCACATTCAATGCACATCCCACATGCAACTAGCATGTAGGCAGCATTGTAAAGCACCACACATGTCCGCAAAGCCACAGAAACACTACTGTCAGTTTCCTTGCAAAGTCAAAGTCTAAGTACAGTAGTGCCTATAGGCCTTCTTTCGCCTCTATTTGGTACGCTGGACTGTCCTTGGGGCTATGTTGATGTGTCTCTAGTTTGCCTTTACTAAGAGGGTTCCTCGTGACTGTCTTACCCTAGCCTTTTGTTACATAACACGAAGACAATTACAATCGTTCCAGAAAACAGTAGGATGTCGTGTATTTTTTTTCTTTTTACACCGCTCATACCCCATGACACAGAAGGGGTAACAATGGGTATATTCACACATGCAGCCTCTCTTTGCCAGCCGCAATTATTGATTAGTAAAAGCAGGAAGCAAGCCGGTCTGCATCCATGCCACAATTTCAGCCAGCCATGTCCACCTTAGCTCACACAAAGTTTGAAATCAGACGGTACCCAAGGTGCTAGTGACGGCGTCCACACTGGCGTCCTTTGGGGTGAATCAAGAGATGACAGAATAGTCAGGAGGGACAGGGTGTGGCTGTATGATATTGGAAGCTGGACCAGATCCTTGGCCAGTGACACACAGATAATGCAATAGCGGTGAACAAGTCAAGCAACCCCATGTGACAGCAGAACCATAGACAAGGGTCACAGTACAACTAGCCCTGTGGGGTGATCCTACTCCCACCCCTTGTATCAATATGTAGTGAGTGCAGGGGGGGTTTGTACTGTGTGATGTTTGCAGATTAAATCAGTCAATTGTCATAAAAATCTGTATTATGTCTCCCAGGAGTCCACCCACCTAGTCTTAAATTTTCTAAAAATTCTTATCCTAAATCGCAAATGCATGAAGTCAAAATAAATCACAGTACACCACCTTGTTGTCAACCCTTCCTTCATCAATCAAAAACCACTTTCGCACACACACGTATTTATATCTCAAAAACCACTTTCAGACACACACACGTATTTATAGCTCAAAAACCACTTTTGCACACACACGGATTTATACCTCAAAAAACACTTTCGCACACACACGGATTCATACCTCAAAAACCACTTTTGCACACACACGGATTTATACCTCAAAAACCACTTTCGCACACACACGGATTTATACCTCAAAAAACACTTTTACACACACACGGATTTATACCTCAAAAACCACTTTTACACACACATGGATTTATACCTCACAAACCACTTTCACACACACACACGTAATCAAACCAGCATCTATAGTTTACACCATTTCACATGAGTAGCCGATAGTTCAATATGCCATAAGCATTGTTCAAAGAGCTGCAATATCACAGGAAACAGATAACATAACAATTGTTTAATACGACAAACAGAGCCTGCCTGCTCCACTGGAATGAACCACTATCATCCAGTTACTGGAATGAACCACTATCACTCCTATAAACACAAGGATGCTGACATCACATGCCAGTTCCTCTTAAATGTACACATAGAACCTGGAACGGACCACTACCATCCCACATCTTGGCAACGCCCTTTTACAACACCCTCTCTGGCCAGAGTTATCCGCCCCAGCCCCTCTGGCTGGGGACTGCAAACAGCGACTCGCGCTGTGTTCTGAAGCAACACCGCTAGTTGCCTCTATTCCTCGGACATCTTTTTTTAACAGTAACAAGCTACATGAAATACAGGAAGGTATTCTAAGTATACAGCTGCAGCGCAGGGAAGAAGGAAATGGTGTAATACAATGGAAGGACCAAATTAACACAGAATGCTAGCAGCCTGCGGACGGCTATAGTTAACTAACTGAATGTTTTCACGAGGTGCATTATCGGAGCCCGCAACAGAGGACAACAGAGGAAGAAATGCCCTTGGCATGCCACCGGAGACAGAGAAGAAAAAAAATGTCATTACAAAAAGCTGGCTAAGGGGTACGGCAAATAGAAATATTAACCATAAATGCATAACCACTCTATGGAGGAAACATATTAACGAAACACCCCAGTTACCTCCCTGTTTCGCAATATTTACACCGAAAACACAGTAGAGCAAACAGCGAGAGCAGGACCACGAAGCAGAAGTAGATACTCACGACAGCTCCAGACTCGGTCGCAGGAGGGGCCCTGTCCAATGGGTCAGCTGTCGCCCCAACTGAAACAGGAGCCGGGCTGAAGGAAGCTATTCGCTGAACGAGACCGCAGTTCTTCCATTCTCCACCAAATGTAGAAGCCTAATTATTCAGCACCCATTCAGGATACAAACGACCGTTAGCCAGCTCTTCTAGATAAACATAATGAATTTATTAGGGATAGAATAGAAAGACATGTACATGGAGGATGCTCTGTACTAGTGTACACTCGAGCAGCCTAATACAAGGAAGTAATACACAATCTTTTATAGTATTAAACCACAAACATAATTCAACGTCTTATTGGTTCTTTGGCTTTGACGTATGACTACTTCTCCATTATGGCTGAGGTCGTTTTTCCTATCATACCATATATAGTAACAAAAAGCATAGAAAAGGATTTTACAGAAGGTGGCCTACGTGCCTAATATCACATGGTCCATCTTGTGACTGAACTTGAGAACATCATGTACTCAGACTGGTACTTTCCAGAAGGGAGATTGCTTCAGCTAGCATGCAATGACGATGATATTTCATGATGTCTGTTCAGAGGGCAAGCCTTGCAACATAATGCGTTCCTAGCAGTAGCGAATTACATTTGTAGGCCTCTTTACTTAATGATAGGCCTGTGCACAGATTGTCATTGTGTATCACAGGGGCCACTAGGCATAGCATACCTAAGAACTGTAAAATGCGATTCCACACTGGGACCCTGGCAGACAGGATGGAACTAAAATGGACCCTTGTGCACTTCTAACCCACCCTTTGAAGTCTCCCCCACTTCAAAGGCACATTTGGGCATTTAAACAGGGCCCCTGACTCTACCAACTGAGACACTTCTGGACAAGATACCACTGGGGAAGAAACTCTGAACCAGAACCTGCAACCTGCCAAGAGAAGCTGCCTGGCTGCCCAAAGGACTCACCTGACTGCTTTGCTGAAAAGGACTGCTGTCTTGCTGTTGCCCTGCTGCCTTGCTGCCCTCTGGCTCTGCTGATAAGTGCTTTCTAAGGACTTGGATTGAGCTTGCCTCCTGTTTCCTGAAGGCTCAGGGCCAAAAAGAATTCATGTCTGCAAAGATCTCCTTGTTCGGTGACAAATAGACGCACAGCCTGCCGGAAACGACGCACAGCCTTCATCGCACCCCACACCGAACCGGAACGATGCAGCCTGGCTCCCCAAGTGGAGATCGGCACAGCGCCAACATTGTGACTGGAACATCGCTGCATAGCCATGCCAGAATGACGCAGCCTAACTCCCTGCAAGAAGACTCAATGCAGAGCCTGCCGTGCGACAGAAATGTCCCCGCATCGCCACCCGGATTGACTCAGCTCTTGTGACTTCGATCCACACATCCAGGATTTCTCCACATCGTCTCTGGGGCATCCAAATAGCCGGCAACCCGAAGAGGATCCAAGTCCACGCGCCGGAAATCGACAGTAGGCCCTTGCTGCGTGGAAAACATTGACGCATCGTCTGTGTGCGCCCAGAGAAACCGGCGCACATCTCACAGTTTTCTACGCATCTCCTCTACGGTCTCTCGCTGATAATTTAGTTGTAAACCAGGTACTTTGTGCTTGCAAGAGACGCTTATTGCTTTTTAAGAATTAATGACTGTATTTTTCATTACAAAAAATGATATCTCAACTTGTGTCAACATCAGGACAGTGCACGCTCTACAGGCGACGTAATGCAAAAAGCCAATCCTTATATAATGTAATAATTCATGCATTATGTGTTAATGCAGTATGTTAACCTTTTGCATTGCAGAGATTCATGTTGAAACATCATTAATGCTGTTTGCAATGTATTGCTCAATTTCAAGACTTTGCGGCAGGACTACAAGGTGTGGTTAGGGTGTGGTCTCTATTCTAAGCCTTCCTAGAAACCTTTCCTGCAGCCTGGTTGGGTGTGGCACGTGGGCGGGGCCTGACTCTATTTAAGGGAGCCACCCCAGCTCCATGTGCTCACTATTCAGAGGTCCCGGTGCAGAGCAGCAGCATTTTCCTGAGCTCCTGTTCCGGAGGCCTACCTAGGATTTCCAGGCCCTGTCTTCATTTCCTTGGTGATTTTCAAGCAGGGCGGTAAGGCGGAGGTCGGGTTAGGCCCCCAATTCCGTTTTCAGAAATACCTGAGTTTTGGGCCTTTTTTGTTAAATCGAGTGTGCAATGGCTTTCTTGGCATTTAACTCTTGCAGTTCGGATCTGCAGTGTGCACGATCGTATCTTGGCATGTAAACCTTGATGGTTGAATCAGCAGCAGAGTGCACGATTCATTCTTGGCATTTAACTCTTGCAGTTTGGATCAGCAGTGTGAGTGATCGTATCTTGACATTTAAACCATGATGGTTGAATCGGCAGTAGTGTGCATGATTCATTCTTGGCATTTAACTTTTGCAGTTCGGATCGGCAGTGTGCGCGATCATATCTTGGCATTTAAACCTTGATGGTTGAATCAACAGCAGTGTGCGCGATTCATTCTTGCCAATTAACTCTTGTAGTTCAGATCAGCAGTGTGTGTGATCATGTTTTTGACATTTGAACCTTGATGGTCGAATCGGCATCAGTGTGCGCGATTCATTCTTGGGAATTAAAACTTGCAACTCAGATCGGCAGAGTGCGTGATCGTATTTTGGCATTTAAATCCTGATGGTTGAATCAATGGCAGAGTGCGTGAGTCATTCTTGGCATTTAACCCTTGTGTTTCAGATCGGCAGATTGCGCGATAATTTCTTGACATTGAAATCTTGATGCACAGTTTGATATTCAAAGTGTATAATAATTCCTAAGCAATTGAATCTTGAAAGTCTAGACAGAGTGTATCCTTGCAGTATCATTCATGAGCTTATCACAGTTTATTCCTGAAAACCAATGTGTTCATTCATGAGCCTATAACAGTTTATTCCTGAAAACCAATGTGTTCATTCATTACTGTTATAATGTGTCCTTGCAGTATAATTCATGAGTCTAACGCAGTTTATTCCTGAAAACTAACGTGTTTATTGATTACTGTTATTAAGTAGTTTCTATTCAATGAAATAACTTGAGTCAGTTCAAGGTTAAGAGCATAAGATTTAATTTTACAAAACTCTCATATGAAAGCTTGCATAATCCTTATTTATTTTCCAGGCACTCAGAGCTAATAAGGTCATGATATAGAAAATCTCTTGATCATTCATGTTATCAGTATATACATATTATGAACCAAGCTTATGAAAGTCAATGTGAATAATCTGGCTATTGTGTTCTTTACTTTTACTTCTACAGGTCTCCTTCCCCGCTGTTCCCAACCTAAAACCCCATCCCCCACTTGGCCATTCTTTAACTCTGTGCTATAATGGCTAGTAGAGTTTGGAGCTGCCAAGAGGTGGACATATTGGGAACAGGCGCAAACCCCGAGGATCCGGACCCCCTGACAGAATAGTGAGCCCACTAATTATTTAATCCTCCTTGTTTGCGCTAGGTTGTCAATATGGCCACATTGGATGAGCTAGTTAAAGTAATTACGCAGCTCCAATCAGATGTAGTAGCATCTAAAGATATAGCAACCAGTCTAGCAGAGAGACTGAGTCAGTTGCAAGACAGAGTAGAAAAGAAGGAGCAAGGTCCTCTGGGTGCGGGTTGGTTTGGTCCTCCTACTCAGGGATCAGGAGGAAATCCGCCAACTAACATTTCCCTCACAGTTCCCTCAGCCATTCCTTTGGCTCCTCCAGAAAGGTTTTCAGGTGATCCTCAGAAAGCACAATCCTTTTTGACTCAAGTAGATTTGCATTTCATCTGTTGATCAAACACCTTCCCTGATGCTCAATCCAGGGTGGCCTTCCTGCTATCCTATTTGACTGGAGACGCAGCCACTTGGGCAATTCCTCTTGTGCGTAAAGACAGTCCACTGCTTTGTAATTGGAGAAACTTTGTCTGGGAATTTGAAAGAGTGTTTGATCAAAGAACTGTCACTTTATCGGCAGACAGAGAACTGCTAGAATTGCGACAAGGCAATAAAGACTTTGTTTCGTACTTGGCTAGCTTTAATCGTCTGATAGCAGAAACATCTTGGCCTGAAGAAAACCAAGCAGCCCTGTTCTATCAAGGACTCAAAGATGAGTTAAAAGACATTCTTACTCAGATCGATCCGCAACCCACGGATTGTCAAGACTTGATAAATCTTGTTTTAAGACTAGACCATCGTCTTTCTGAATGACAAGGAACACGCAAAAAGACTGAGAAACATTCCTAGCGTGTTCATGAACGCAGAGAATCACGAGTTCCAGTGGAAATTGGAACCATCAGGCGGCCCTTGACGAAAGAAGAAACAGAAGAAACAGATCTACGTAGAAAGAACGGACAATGCCTATACTGTGGTAGAAAGGGTCACTTTGTCAAAGATTGTACAGTAAAACCAAAAGGCAAACACATCTCCACCAAGAAAGTGATAGCTAATGTACAAATGGAGCCGGAAAACTAGAACACTCAAGGTGTAAAGAAGGGTTGCTCTTCGGTGTAACTATGGACCCTTCACAGTCAAGACATCTCAAGTTAGACCTAGAAGTGCTAGTAAAAAAGAAGAGTTATCTAAAGAAAGCCTTCGTCGACTCAGGGGCTACTGGCAACTTTATCGATGCACAATTGGTTCAAACATAGGGGAATCCCATGTAAGAAGAAGAAAACACCAGAAATAGTACAAGCCGTAGATGGAAAGCTCCTAGATGGAGGTCCAGTGACACTACAGACCCTCCCCTTATCTGTGATCTGCAAAGGGGGAAATCCAGATACCAAACATGTAGAAAAACTAATCTTTGACGTCATCCATGCTCCTCAGTATGAGATCATCCTTAGAATGCTGTGGTTAAGTCATCATAACCCTGTGATAGACTGGCAAGAAAGAAAAATCATGTTTTCTTCACTCATATGTAAAGAAAAATGTCTCAAGACAGCAAGAGTCACAGTTCCTCACAAAACTCACTTGGCCACAGCCGCTGAAATTTTTTTATATTACCCAGGCAATATTCATCTTTCCAAGACGTATTTGATGAAAAGGAAGCAGAAACCTTGCCACCTCACAGACCATATGACTGTCAAATTGACCTGACTCCTGGTGCTATATTCCCTAGTTGTTGTGTGTACGCCCTGTCAAACACAAAAACCAACACCTAAGAAAATACTGAGACCAATTTCTAGCTAATGGATTCATTCGTCCCGCCAAGCCTCCTGCAGCATCGCCTCTTTTTTTTGTCTCCAAAGCTAATGGGGATCTTTGAACCTGTATAGACGACAGAGGATTGAATAAAATCACAGTAAAAAACAAATACCCATTCCCCTTGAATCATGTCTTGTTGGATCAAGTTAAAAAGGCCACAATCTACACCAAGTGTGACCTAAGAGGTGCTTACCACTTGGTCAGAATGAGAGAAGGCGACGAATGGAAAACTGCCTTTAAAACTCAATATGGTCTATTTGAATACAAGGTCGTGCCCTTTGGACTTTGTAACACACCAGCAGCATTCCAATTTGTTTTAATGATGTCCTCAGAGAATTTCTAAATATATTTGCAATAGTCTATATCGATGATATTCTAATTTATTCTGATAACGAAGTCGAACAAGTGTAACATGTCAAGAAGATTCTCACAGCCCTTCGAAAACATCATCTATATTGCAAATTAACTAAATGTGAATTTCATGTTACCACCGTTGAATTTTTAGAGGTCATTCTCACCCCTAAAGGCATGGTCATGGCAGAAAGAAAAGTATAAGCAGTATCTGATTGGCCAATTCCAAAGACTGTTCGAGATGTTCCATGCTTCCTAGGCTTTGCAAACTTTTATCACAGGTTCATAAATCATTTCTCACAGACAGTGGCACCAATCACCAAGCTATTACAAAAGAAAGAACCATTTCTATGGTCTCCAGAAGCTGACAAGGCTTTTTCCACCTTAAAGGAAGCTTTCTCCACTGCCCCAGTCTTGACTCATCCAGATACTGAACGTCCATTCGTAGTGGAAGCAGATGCTTCAGATGTGGCAATTGGTGCAGTGTTATCACAATGCAGTAAAGATACTGGTCAGCTACACCCTGTAGCCTACATGTCTCGAAAACTAAACGAAGCAGAACAAAACTATCTCATCACTGAGAAAGAGCTTTTAGCAATCCGTGATGCCTTCAAAGAGTGGAGACACTATTTGCTAGGTGCCAAGTACACTATCACAGTATACACAGATCATCGCAATCTTCAGTTCATGAGTTCAGCTAGACTTTTGAATCCTCGACAATTGCGTTAGATGCTGTTTTTTGCTGAGTTTGATTTTGTGGTAACCTTCCGTCCCGGTAAAGACAATCGCAAAGCGGATGCCTTGTCCAGACAAGATTCTACCATGTTACCCACAAGCCAGCCTCCACAAGCTATCATTGCTCCAGACAAAATTTTTTGTATCATCAAAACAGAAGACCTTTTTGAAGAGATTCGTAATTCTTTCACCATTGAAAAATGGCAGAACTGGGCTCAAGCAGATCCCAAAAGATCAATCAAACAAGGCCTACCTTTTCATGATGCATGTTTATTTGTTCCAACTACCAAGTTGCGCAAATTAGTGTTTCATTGGTTACATGTTATACCTACGGCAAGTCATCCGGGTATTCCTAAGACTCTTGAACTAATACAACAATACTTTTGGTGGCCTACTTTGACAAAAGACGTCAAGCAAATGGTAAACAACTGCAAAGTTTGTGCTCGCATCAAGACAAGTCATTCAAAACCAAAAGGGCTGTTTCATCCTCTCCCAACTCCACTCCGACCTTGGGAACACATATCATTAGACTTTATTACAGGATTGCCAGTTGTTCAATTTCACTCAGTGATCCTTATGGTAGTAGATAGTCTCACTAAATATGCACATTTCATTGCTTGTAGGAAACTGCCTACCTCCAGTGAATTGGCAACAATACTTTTAAATCGAGTGGTCCATTCTCACGGATTACCAAAAGTGATCCTCTCCGATCGAGGGTCACAATTTGCCTCTAACTTCTGGAAGACGTGGTGTAAAACACTCCAAGTTACATCTACACTATCTACCAGTCATCATCCTCAAACGGATGGCCAAACTGAGAGACTCAATCAGACACTGAAACAATATCTGCGTGCTTACGCTGAAAAAGCACTTCATTCTGGGAAATCAATGCTTTGGTTAGCTGAACTGGCCTACAATAACTCGAATCACACTTCCACTGGTGCAACACCCTTTTTTGGTCTATTTGGCTACCATCCTGCTCCTTTGTCAATCACAATTCCAGAAGAAAGTTCACTTACACCAGCGGTGTCAGAAACAATACGACAACTCCATCAAACCCAGAAACTAATGCAACAACACCTAGATAAAGCAAAACAAATGTATAAAAAATATGATGACAAAAAACATTGTGAAGGACCACAATATAAGCCAGAAGACAGAGTGTGGCTTTCCACACGCCATATTGATTTCAAGAAAAAACATATGTTTAATCCCAAATATATAGGTCCTTACACAGTCCTTCAGCAGATCAATACAGTAACTTTTAAGCTACAATTACCAAAATCACTACGTATTCATCCAGTATTTCATACTTCTCTCCTGAAAAGAGCAGTCCAAAAAGAATGCTCACAACCAGCTCCAGTTCTAGTACAAGTAGACTTTGGAATACGAAACAGGTTCTAGATTCAAAATTTAGAGGTTGTAATCTCTGCTATCTAATATCTTGGAAAGGTTACGGTCCAAAGGACAACTCATGGGTCTCCGCATCTGACATTCATGCTCCACGACTAGTGTGGCGTTTTCATCGCCTAAACCCAGAAAAACAAGGCTCTAGAGCGCGCTCGGGAGGGGGGAGTACTGCCTACATCAGGACAGTGCGCACTCTACCGGCGACGTAATGCCAAAAGCCAATCCTTATATAATGTAATAATTCATGCATTATGTGTTAATGCAGTATGTTAACCTTTTGCATTGCAGAGATTCATATTGAAACGTCATTAATGCTGTTTGCAATGTATTGCTCATTTTCAAGACCCTGCTGCAGGACTACAGGGTGTGGTTAGGGTGGGGTCCCTATTCTAAGCCTTTCTAGAAACCTTTCCTGCAGCCCGGCTGGGTGTGGCACATGGGCGGGGCCTGGCTCTATTTAAGGGAGCCAGCCCAGCTCCACGTGCTCACTGTTCAGAAGTCCCGGTGTCCCGCCGGTTTTCCGATGCCCTGAGGAATCCCCCATGGCGGCGCAGCTTTTCCGACCCGCAGGATTCTGACCCCCTCACCGCCATCCGCCAGGAACAGGATGGCAGTGAGGGGTGTCGTGGGGCCCCTGAGGGCCCCTGCAGTGCCCATGCCAATGGCATGGGCACTGCAGGGGCCCCCGTATGCGGGCCCCACATAGAATTTCAGTGTCTGCATTGCAGACACTGAAATTCGCGACGGGTGCAACTGCACCCGTCGCACCCTTCCCACTACGCCGGCTCCATTCGGAGCCGGCGTCCTCGTGGGAAGGGGTTTCCCGCTGGGCTGGCGGGCGGCCTTCTGGCGGTCGCCCGCCAGCCCAGCGGGAAACACAGAATGGCCGCCGCGGTCTTTTGACCGCGGTGCGGTCAATCGGCGGTTCCTGCCAGGCGGGCGGCTCCCGCCGCCCGCCGGGGTCTGAATGACCCCCTTTGTTTGTGTTGTGGGGGTTTAGTTGCATTGAAAGTTTGAAAGGGTAAGTAGTGACAGGGGATTGTTCCTGTTATATATATTTCCTTTTGTAGAAATCATAGAAGTCTTGAACTGTGGCCGTTTGATATGCCGAAGCATATGTTACGCACCTACATGAAACGCAGTTGTGCGTCAAAAATTTTAACGCCGGCTAACGCCATTCCAAAGCGCCATGCAGGCGCCTTATTTATTGAATGACGTTAGCCGGCGCAGCTGACTGGTGTGCGTAAAAAAAAATGACTCACACCAGGCAGCGCCGGCGTACGGGAAAATGGAGCTTGGGCGTAAAAAAATGGGGCAAGTCAGATCTGAGGCAAAATTTTGGCCTCAACCCGATTTGCGCCATTTTTTTTACACCCAACTCCCATTGAAATGACTCCTGTCTTAGCACAGACAGGAGTCATGCACCCTTGCCCAATGGCCATGCCCAGGGGACTTATGTCCCCTGGGCATGGTCATTGGGCATAGTGGCATGTAGGGGGGCACAAATCAGGCCCCCCTATGCCACAAAAAAAAAAAAATACTTACCTGAACTTACCTTAAGTTCCCTGGGATGGGTTCCTCCATCCTTGGGCGTCCTCCTGGGGTGGGCAAGGGTGGCAGGGGGTGTCCCTGGGGGCATGGGAGGGCACCTCTGGGCTCCTTCTGAGCCCACAGGTCCCTTAACGCCTGCCCTGACCAGGCGTTAAAAAATGACGCAAAAGCGGCTGGACGTCATTTTTTAAGGCCCGCCCACTCCCGTGCATCATTTTTGCATGGGAGTTTAAATAAGGCGCACATGCCTTAGAGTAATTTTTTAGAAGGGAACGCCTACCTTGCATATCATTAACGCAAGGTAGGTGTCCACACTAAAAAATGCCGCAAACTCCAAGATCTTTGGCGCTAGACGGGTCTAAAGCCAAAGTATAAATATGGAGTTAGCTTTGCGTAAAAAAAAACGACGCAAATCCGGCGCAAACAGAGTATAAATATGCCCCTGAGTTTATTCTGCTTTTCACGATATGGGTATCTGTGTAAATATTTTATTTTGGAATTTGTGCTATGTTGGTGATTTGTTGACTGTTTGGGCACATTAGGATACACTCACTACATCACAGTTGTGAATCAGTTGGTGGCTTTTGGCACTATAAAAGTACTATAAAGACACTTATGACAAACCAAGAGAGACCAATATCACTGTGTTTTAATTTTGATGTAGAGCATTTTCCAGCTTGGTGACAGATTGGGATCTGTGGCCCTGATGAAGGTGGTATAAAGTATCAAACAATTTCGGAATCCACCGAAATGCGCGTTGGCATTTTACTTTGCGGCTGGCAAGTACGGAACACCAAGGATGGTTGTCTGATATATACCTGATTATCGGCTATTTGCATTGTGTCTAGCCCAAGGATTTTATGTATTATGATTAAGGCTGGTCATGAGAATCAAATGCATTGACATCTTTATATATATATATATGTGATGAACTGTGAAAAGACTATTTGCTATCAGCCTGGACAAACGAACAAGGTGAAAAAATATGTGATTTTGTAATATATTTGTTAAATTGATTTTTTGGGGAAATTTGATTGTCTTTATCTGTTGGTTCAATGTGAGCATGGTTGAGTGAGGTTTGTGTTTATTATTTATTCTTTGTCTTTGTGTCTTTATGTTAGTTGGAATAATTTTCTGGTTTTATATTTCATGCATTTTTTGATGTATAATAAAAATTTATATATTTTCAGAATTAGTTATATTAACGTTTGATGTTTGTATGTAGAAATATATAAGAGAGAGACATGTTTGTACAAAGATTGCCAAGTGAGAAGGCCAGATAACAATGATTTGTGAGTGAATTAAAATGTTAACTGTGAGGGATTGCCCATAAAGTTGCACTCCCCTGTGGAAACTCTTAAGATCCAACACAAACTATATGCAGACAATCCCACAGACTCAGAAATGTACTCAAAGGAACAGAATTTTACCTATAGAAGGTGCATAAATGTATGCGGAACAAGAATTGGCAAAGCCAACAGGTCTGGCCTTGGCAATTCAAGTAATGTTCTTATTTTTTCCACAAATATGAAATATGCATGTAAAATCAAATAACATGATGTGATATAAACATGCTGTACATGTGATTGCAAGTAAAAGGTTAACAAATTACCAAGAAAATAATAAATGAAAAAAAGGAAATAAAAGCAGAAATTAAATGGATTGACCTACAAGCCCTGTCACTTAAGATAGCTATTTCTCAGGCAGAGGTGCAAGATGCAATCAATAACACTGAAGATAACCAATTGCTGAACTTTGTCTCATGTTATAAAATGTGGTGGTGGAACCAAAAGTTGGATGAAACTCGAAAAGACTAATGGGTAAAAAGGAATGACTGAAAGCCTATATTATTATGATTTGTTTGGGATTGCATACGATTACCATGTGTAGGCCATACCAAAAGAAATAAAATGCTGCTTAAAATGAGGCAGCTCCATCCTTCTCATAAGAAATGTTAATTACACACCAGTAATCTTCACCTTGGCACTGAAGTGCACCAATTTAGTTCCATGTGCACATCTAACCATCCTAAACACCATCACTCACTAGAAAAAAGACAGTTGTTGGTCTCATTGCCCCAGCTTTTGTGAGCTGATGCAAAATGTCACTGACCTATGACTAAGGGCATCATTGCGAATTTGGTGGTCAGATTGCCAGACCGCCATGCTGGTTGTCTTTCAGACCACCCTATTACGAGTTGCACAGGTAGGACCGCGGACCACCAAACAAAAAATGGCAGACCGGCAGTGTTGCAGAGGCCTGGAAATAGGCAGTCCAACCTCCAGCACTGACAGCATTGCAACCAACCATTGACCATGTTACAAGCACAAAGTTGCAGTGGGGGGCGCCCATGGTGGTCAGCCAATGGCAGTCCAAACCACGGCGGCTTGCGGTCACCAAAGTAATACACAACAGCACATTGGATGGATTTGAAAACATCACAGCTGACAAACATTGTCACACTGGACACACCTGCCAAGGACACCATAAAATACAACCCTTCACACCCCCACAATCCTCTGCATCTTCACTAATCGACGCAGAAGCCAGAGAGCATAAAAAATAAACCTCTATAGAATCAGCACCCCTTCAATTTTTTTTCCAACATCCCATACCACATCTTGCACACACGTCACTCCATTCACACCATTTTGCACTACCCCAGTTTAGTTACCCGCTGTCACTCATTTTTCTAAATGCTTTTCCTGTACAACACCATATAACACTCCAAAACCCCACGTTTTACAGAGGATGTGTTAAAAGTCATGGTGGATGAAATCATTAGAGTAGAGCCACAGTTGTTTGGAGCCCAAGTCCAGAACACTCCTCTCAGTAGGAAAATGGAAATGTGGGACAGGATAGTTGACAAAGTCAATGCAGTAGGCCCCACCTTGCGTACAAAGTAGGATATCAGGAAGAGGTGGAGCAACCTCAGGGGCAAGGTAAATTGCTCGGTCTCCCAGCACCAGCTGTAGGCCAAGAAGACTAATGGTGGCCCTCTAGGTGCACCATTACATCTATTACCCGGGGAGGAGAAGGTTTTGGCCATCCTGCATCCTGAGGGCTTGACAGAATACATGGGGGAGTGGAGTCTGGTAAGTCACAACACTAAAAAGGTCACAAAAATGGCACTCCATGCATATTTACTGCTCTCCTCTTTGCCACTTTCACTGCCACTCCACTCACCCCCTAGTGTTCTCCAAATACTCCTGGATGTGAACTCCCTATTGAAGTGCACCCACCTGTGGTTTATTATTACATACAGACGGCCAGATTTATGGAAAAGTGGCACAGCGTGCTGTTGCGCCAGAATTAGCAGCCCCCTGGTGCATCACTTTAGAAACACAGGGATGTGCTGTATTTAAGTGAATATGGGGCACCCCTGTATTGTCACCTGATGTCTGCATTGAGGGGTGTGATTGTTTATGTGTGGGAAGGTGTCCCTTCCTGCACTTAAACAATTACTAATGGCACTTTGGCATTTCTTTTTATGCTGCACAATGAAGTGCCAAAGTGACATTTTCAAATGATTGTTTGTGTGCAGGAAGGGTCACCTTCCCGCACATAAACAATAATTTCTGGCATTTTGGGCCCATAGTTATACTTTTTTAGTGCCACATTTGCGCCACTTTTTGAGGCACAAACAGCGCAAACTTACAAAATACAATTGTATTTTGCAAGTCTGCGCCATTTTTGCGTCAAAAAATGGCGCAAATGCAGCGCTAAAAAAGTATAAATATGGGCCTTGGTCTTTTTATGCATGCTGCAGAATGCATCACACATACAAAAAGCAAAAACGAGGATGAATAAAAGTATTCCTCCTCTTTGCGTCCTGCTAACGCCACCCTTAGGGGTGGCGTTAGATTTTGTCGCTCCCTCAGATTTATGAAATTTAATAAGTCTGAGGCTGCCTCAAAATGCAAAGGGTGTTGCTGTGGCACGCCCACAGCAACACCCATTGCATGCCCCTTCAACGCATAGTGCTGTGTGGGAAGTGGCTGTATTTACAAGGTGACAGTAAGCCACAAAAAGTGGCTTAACGCCATGTTGTAAATATGGCACAGAGTGTGTAGTACTGGGACTGACAAGACTGCAACTCCCAGCAGGCACTGTTTCTGTCACTCCAAACACCACCACAGAGATCAATTATCCAAAGACCCTTTTGGTAATCTCTCAAATGAAGTGTACTCACCTGGGGGGTACACAGATGTATAGTGCATGTACTACTGGGACTGACAGGAATGCAAAGGCCAGGAAGTCCCTGTGTCTGTAAATCCAACCACCAGGACAATGTTCACGGCTACAAATACCCTTGTTTGGCAAGTCCTAAATGAAGTGTACTCATCTGGGGAGTTGACATTTGAATAGTGTGTGTACTACAGTACTGCAACTCCCAGCAGCCAATGTTTCTGTCAGTAGCTCCAACCACCACCACAGTGTTTTCTTGTCCAAATAGCCTTTTGGTAATCTCTCAAATGAAGTGTACTCCCTTGAGGGGTCACATATGTCTAGTGTGTGTACTACAGGGACTGACAGGATGGCAAAGGGCAGGAAGGCCCTGTTCCTGTGAATCCAAACACCAGGCCAGTGTTCACTGCTACAAATATCCTTGTTTGACAAGTCTCAAATGAAGTGTACTCTCGTAGGAGTTCACATTTGTATAGTGTGTGTACTACAGGGACTGACAGGACTGAAACTCCCAGCAGGCACTGTTTTGTAACACCAACCACCACCACAGTGTTCTCTTGTCCAAAGGCCATTTTGGTAATCTCTCAAATGAAGTGTACTCACCTGGGGGTTCACATTTGTATAGTGTGTGTACTATAGGGATTGACAGGACTGCAACTCCCAGCAGGCATTGTTTCTGTAACTTCAACCACAACCACAGTGTTCTCTTGTCCAAAGGCCCTATTGGTAATCTCTATAAAATGAATTGTACTTACCTGGGGGTTCACATTTGTGTTGTGTGTACTACAGGGACTGACAGGACAGCACCTCTCAGCAGCCCTTGTGTCTGTAAGTCCAACCACCAACCCAGTGTGCACTTCTCCAAATAGCCTTGTTTGGTAACTATCAAAAACATTTTACTCACCTGGGAGGATACTGTTTGCATAGTGTGTGAAGTATGCTGTGAGTGACCTGTCTGCAACTCTCAGCAGCCATTTTGTCTGTAACTTCAACCACCAGCCCAGTTTGTATCTGTACAAATACCCTTGTTGGTTAAATCCAAATTGAAGCGTATTCACCTAGAAGTACAACATTTTCATGGGGGTGTGGTGTAGAGATAGAGACGGGACTGCAAATTGGAGAAGGCACTGCTTCTACAACCCCAAGCATCAGCACAGTGTACCCTTGTCCAAATACCCCTGTCTGCCAACTCACAAATGAAGTGTACTCACCTTGGGGAGATGACATTGGTCAGGTGTATCAAGTACCTAATTTTCCCTGACTGCATCTCAAAGGAGGCATTGTTACTCTGTGTACATTAATTTAAAGAGCACAGTTTCCCAACTATCAATGTCAATTTACTGAGATGTGTGGATACTGTTTTTATAGTGTGTGTAGTAGGGGGAGTGACAGGACTGCTCCAGACACAAGCTCAGGGTCCATATGCATAAACAGCCATGTCTGTAAAATCCCAATTGATCGCCTGAGAGGATACCATTTCTGAAATGCTGGGAAATACAGGGAGTGACAAGAAAGCTAAGCCCACTAGGCCCTGTCCCAGATACTCCAAAACCTAAATCAGTATTCACTTGCCTACACCCATCTAGTAGAGAAATCCCAAATGAACTATACACAACTTGGGCGATGTAAATTGTCAAGTGTGTGCAATGGAGACATTGACATGACTCTGACTCCCAGGAGGCACCGTTTCTCCAAATATAAAAAAAAACTACAACAGTAGTCATTTGATCAAATACCCTTGCCCCATAAGTCACATTTGAGGTTTATTCTCCTGGGAGTGAGCAGCATAAGGATCCTGCCCAACTCTGAGATGTGTGTGGGTACCAACTTCATCTTGACTTACTAACCCAAGATGAGACCATTGAGGACATGAAGGACAGCTTACCCAGCATGCTAAACAATGATCCCAAAGGCATCAAGAATCATAAGCAGATTGGCATTGCCAGCACACACATAAACACCAAACTAACCATATAATAACTTCTGTTACATATACTACAAACTCCTCGGTTTCATTGCATCATATTCAACTAGGCCTCAAAATGGCCAAAGACCTAACCTTCCTGGCTGCTGTTTCGCATGCAGTGATGGCAAGTTGACATTCTCAGGCCATCCCTCAAAGGGACAATGTTTTGCAAATCTCAGCAGCTGTGACAGGCAAGGAGTGCTGGCATGCTCCACAAATGTCATGTCAAAACAACCATTACCGTGTGTACATGCCACAGTGGTTTTACCTGCTAAACAACTATGTACAAGGTCTCTGTGAAATGTCACTGTAAACGATTGGAGGTAGATACTTCCAGTAACATTGTATCTTTCACATCAACAGGTCGTGCGGCCATTGTCCACACAGAGGCCACTTAAGAGACTGCCAATACCCCCAAGGCCCTCAGTGATGACAACACTACTCAACATCTGGACGTGGAGGATGGTTCTGGCCTATGTGGGCAAACTGGTCAGACGACACCAGTGACTCTCACTGCGCTCACATCATCTTCTCCCAACCCAGGTGCCTCAACATCCTGTGCAACCATGCACCCCCAGCCTGTGCCCCCTAGAACACTGATGATGATCTTGTTCCCCCTAGTCCGAGATCCTGAGTTGCACTACAACATCTCTGACACTGAGGGTCCAGGAACCAGTGGGAGTGGGCACACTGTGGCAAGGGTACAGGTCCGTTAGGGTAGGGTGCATGGGAGGAATGCTGTGGGCCAGCGGGGTGAGTCCATTTGGGATGCTCCTGGACAGGACACCATCAGCCACGTTTTGGGGGTCTATCAGGTGTCCCAAGGCGTGATGGGCCAAGTACTAACTGAATTCTGTGAAATGAAGCAGCTGCAGAAAGAATTCATACAGGAAGTGTGTTCACAGCGGGAGACCAACAATGCCAACATGGCCTTCCTAACAGGGGTGCTAAGGGACATTAACACCACCCTGATGAGGGATCAACAGCAAGAACCCACCAATTTCTTTGGCATGTCTATACCTGGCATCTCAACATCAATGCCAGCCACTGGAAGAGAGGCCCTGCCAGCAGAAGAACCCACCTCAGACACCCCATTTCAGTAGCAGCAGATCACCTCCCACACAAGCAGGGACATCTAGCGAATTGTCTGGGAGGTGCAGATGGCAAGATACCTACCACTGCCAGCAAGGGAACTCTTCCTAAATTACCTCCTTTGTATGCCACGTGCTCACTCTGTTGACTGTTCCTCAAACACCTTCCATTTCCAATGGGAGAAGTACACTGGACTTGTGAATTCTAATGCTGTGATATCTACTACAATGGTTTCATCCCGATGATTGAACCCTTCACTACTCTGTTCCATCATGTCCCTTATTTTCATTCTATACTCAAATTTACAATAAATACTACCTATCACAACATTTGTGTATTGCCTGCATCTGTTTCAGATGTGCTATGTTGAGATGTAAGACCATGTGAAGCAAATGATGCAGACCCTAGTGCAAGGAGGGATGTGGTATAGGTGCAGTGTCCTGCTAAGGATTACAACCAACACATATAAACACATTGGTACAAATTTCTGGTCACACCAAAAATGTTTTTTCTCTGTACAGCACATAGGCTGTTGAAATGTCTGGACTGTCATAGCCACGGATGGGTGACTCACATTGTTTCAAGGTACACATACCAAGGTACAGCCCCCAAAACCACAGACTGAAGGGCCTTGTCAATCATTGTCCTATAAAATAGGGATACATAAAAGTTGATGGTGACACCAGCTTCAGCCTTATCACTACCACACCAAAGCAATACAACAGTGCATACACCAGGGTACAGACTGAGGGCAGTACAACAGTCCCTGATCACAGGCACATCATGATCCACTGACCATGCATCTGGTGGTATGACACAAACATATGTCAGTGTTGTGGTACAGGCACTATGGCCTCCAATGATGAACACATCTACAGCTACATTCAGGTCATACAAGAAAAGTGTTTAGCCTATGTGAAGAGTGAGTGCGTTGCTTGCACATTATGACAACATATTTCATGGCCACATGATCACACACATGATGCAATCGGCCCACCACAGCACACTAAACAAAGACAATGTGCACTGCTGACCTTCCCCCCCAAACACTGTCCAATCTTCCTTGGGACAGGTCTCAGACACCTCAAATCTATGACCTACATTACCTTGAACAATCCATGTCCACTTCCTATGTCAGAATATTATCAGATATCTGCCAATGTCACAATTCTGAAATGCCCACATGAGGATGTAATGGTGAAGGTATGTGTGCAAAGACAAAAAGAGAGGAGTATAGGCTTTAAAAAATCCTATTACCCAATTCATATGGCAAAACCTGGAAAGGAAATTACATGAGACTGGTACAAATGCTGTAGCTACAGCAAGATGGGGATCTATCAAAGACTAACCCTTCATGCACTCTTTGGCTGGATATTGAAGAGTATTAGTTCCCCAGTTCTTGCAAAAACACTCTGCTACACACATTCTCACTACTACAGTTCTTGGTACAGTCACAGTCATGATGTCACATGACATACTTACACTCAAGAAAGTAGGTGCTGATGAGGTCTTCCAGCAAGTCAGCTCCTTCCTCTTGACCACTGTCATCCTCATTCGGCATTTGAGGAAGCTCACCCTGGGGCACTGCAGGACCCCCTCCTCTGGGATGTACAGGATATTCCTATGTAGGGCAATGTTATGGAGCATGCAGCATGCCTCAGCGATCTGACAGACTTTTCAGGGTGAGTAGGGGAGGGCTCTACCAGTACAGTCCAGTCACCTAAATCTGGCCTCCAGGAGCCCAAAAGCCTGCACTACTATCCCCCTTGCTCTTCCATGGTCCTCGTTGAAGGAGACTTCCCTTGGAGTAGATTAATTCCTTAGTGGTGTCAACAACCAAGGACAGTTTGGATATGCAGAGTCTTCTTTTGAGGAATGGGACAGAGGTGAAACAATGAGTTCCTCTTATCAGAATTGTGGCACTGGACATTAAACACACACAAACAGGACAGATGTGACTTACCAACCAGCCTGGCCCTCTCTGGGTATAGTTGTGACATCAGCTGGGGGATAACGGGCACAGACGTCTGAAATGTAGAGATCCGCCAAACAGACAACTTGCATGTTGATAGAATTGAAGACTTTTCTGCTGCTATACACTTGTTTATTGGCATGCATTGGGACCAAGCCAACATATGTGCCATCAGTAGCCCCCACCACATGTGGGAGGCATGCAAAACCATAAAAGTCAGCCTTCACATGGGCTAAATCCTGATGTCGGGGAAATTGGATGTATCTGTCCAGGTGTTTCAACAATGCCGAGAGGACATCCTCCAAAACCAGACTGAACATAGGTTGGGACATGCCAACTGACAGGGACACTGTATGTTGGATTGACCCTGTGGCTATGAAGTACAATACTGACATGACTTGGGCAAAGGGTGGTATGCTGGTCGGATAACCTGGCATCAGATCTGGCTCCAAATGATGACATAACTCCATTAATGTTTGCCTATTAAGGCGGTAGTACATAATAATATGGCATTTCTCCATGGTCTGAAGGTCTGGCAGAGGACAGTAGACAGATGGTTGACACATCCTTGCTATCCCTAGGTATCTATATATGACAAGAAATTAATTCTAACATCATACATTGTGTCCCAGCTACATACATGAAGCATGTCAATGATAACATGTGACAAGTTATTTTAGAAGGTATAGACATAGCAACTAGTACACATCACACCTGATAATAACACAAGGGTCACATGTGACCCCTATGGTTTCACATACATGTCCACAAAATGTATCTGGACCAAACTCAAATAAGTGCATCACAAATGCCCCTCGAAATGAGACTGGCTATCCCGACCACAGAAATTACCTTTGACAGGGGTGGATTGTACCCCACTGTCATTGGTGCCCTGCAACATACTGCACTGGTGTCTGAGTATTAGGACCTTCATTACAAGATAGCAACATTTTTGGAGGTGTGATGCAGTTTTTGAAGTCCGATACCGCATTTCAGGTCTCTTAAATGCGGCTGCCTGACCTAAACCACTGGACATTAGGAACCGCCCACAACCGCTGGCGGGAGTCGTCATGGTGGTAGGCAGTTGCAACCTTGGTGGACACAGCCATAGGCTAGCGTTGTTGCCAGTGGCGGACATGAGCCAATGGCTGTGTCCGCCAGCAGTGACGACTGCAGACATGGCAGACATGATCGCCATGTTCTGCAGAATCACTCACTTGACTTCTGACACTGGAAACAGCCATTACAACGCAGCTGTTTTCTTGACTAGCATTTACCACGCATGCATTACAATGCATACGTCATTACCACGAATAGCCTTTACCATGCATACCATTACAATGTCTGTAACGGTATCCATGGTAAGGGCTATGCGTCGTAATGTTGGTGAAGGCTATCAGTGTCGTTAGAGAAAATGTAAAGAACATTCCTTTTCCTCAGAGTGAGCTGTGATGCGCCCTAGGAGTGAGGTAAGTGGGATTGGGCTTGGGGTGGTGGGATATTGTTTTAAGGAGGGGGAGGGGGAATGGAGAGGTTGGGTTTTAGGGTGGGGGAGCTGTTTTCAGGCTTAGGGTGGGGGGGATTGAGCCTGGGGGTAATGTTTTAGGGATGGAGTGGGGGGTTAGGTTTTAGGACAGGGGAATGGTTTTCAGGCTTAGTGCGGGGAAGACTGGGCATGGGGTGGGGGTCCTGTTTTAGGGACCAGGCAGGGGTTGGGGGTTAGGTTTTAGGGCGGGCATTTTTCAGGCTTAGGGATGGGGATGGGGCATTAGATGGGGGTTAGGTTTTAGGGTGGGGGATGATTTTTGGGCTTGGGGGATACCGGGCCTGGGGGGGGTACTGTTTTGTAGAGGGAGTTAGGATTTAGGGCAGGGGAGACAGTTTTAGAGCTGAGGACTGGGGAATTGGGCCTGGGGGTGGGGAACTGTTTTAGGGAGGGGCAAGGGGTGGGGAGTTAGGATTTAGGGCGGGGAATTGGTTTTCGGGTAGTAGGGTGGGAAGATGATTTTAGGGCTCAGGGCAGGAGATAGGGTTGGATAAATTTAGGGTTCAGGGTGAGGGAGGGGTATTCTTTAGAATGACGGGCTGAGTCGCGCTAGGACCTTTACCACACATATGCCTTTAAAGCACATGCTTTTACAATGTAATTGGTTGAAAAAGCTTGCGTGGTAAGGGATATGAGTAGTAATGGCATTCTCGTCGTAACACAGGCGTGGTAAAGGCGTGCGCTGCAACGGAATGCATAGTTCCAACAAACAACCCCTGACACTGTTGCCAGGAAGACCTCCACTACCGAGCTGCTGTGTACCACCTCTCGGAGCAATCATGCCACATCCAGCAGGTGATAGAGCCACAGCCCTCTCTCCAGAGGAGCTGGAGAGGCTAGTTGACGAGGCCCTACCCCTACATGAACAGTTCTATGGTGCACCAGAGGAGCTGGTAAGTACCTCCTGTGCACAGTTTTTTCCTGTACTTCACCATCCTTTCCCTCCTCAAAGGCTACAAGGTACCCCTTGTGCCAGTTTGGCTACTCTTGTGCCTGTAGGTGCAATCTGTGTGGCATCCATGGGAGAGACAATATGCAGGTATCGGTGGCCAGTGTCATATTGTTGAGTTTATTCATATTGTGTTAGGTGTGATTTTGGGGTTTCTAGATCCCCCTAGTGCTGGATGCACAACATGTATGTGTATGACAGCATGAGCAAAGTATGCATGTTGCATGAGTAATGTTGAGAGTAATGTGAGCAATGTGTATAGTGCCACAGAGATTTCAAAACACATCTGTCCTTACTAGACTGTTGTTTGGAAGGAATATCACCACTCTCTCTGCCCTTCAGGTTGTCATACACACCACATGCCAATTAGCTGTTGGCCAGATGTACGGTCATGCATGAAAGGGATGGGAATGTAGTATCATGTAGGTTCTGTCTGCTCAGCCTGCAGAGACCATGACCTGTGACATGTATCTCATAGTATGGGTCCTAGTCTAGGCTCAGGTAGAGTCACTGTAACTATGTAACTGTGGCACTGTGCCCACTCCCTGTACCCCAGCAGATCCTGGCATGTGGTCAATATGAGGCTCTGCTGTAATATCCTGCCTAGAATGCCTCATTCCTATTGATCTTTTACACATGTGCACTTAGCATCATTGTCAATGTGTGTCTCTGACTCTTGACAGGTCCTTTACTCCCTGTTGTCACATTCACACAGGTCATATTTGTCACGTGCAGGCTTATTGCATAACTGACATTCCCAGAGTGCAGACAGCGTGTTGATTCCTGGGTGGCATGATACTTGGCTCAGTAGCTTGGTCGTATAGCAGAAACTGTACGATGCATGCTTTTGTATGTTGTGCGCCATCTCTGTTGGATGGACAGATTTGTCCAAAAGTGTGTTTTGTGGTACAGATAAGTAACACTGATCCCCACCCACTGAAGTGGCATGAGTTTACATTTGTTATTGCTTATGTCCACACATGGACAGGATAGACACTTTCTGAACCCAATATGCCAGCCCCTTCATTGATAACTATGAGTGTTGTTTGAGTTTGTGCTCTGGCAGTAGCCTGTAGGGACTGTATGCAGTGAGTCATTCTCACAGAGTGTGAATGTGTTGGTCCATTCATGCCTAAGGAGTTTACCCTTCAAAAGCCACAGAGGTGTGATGTGTCTCATAGTGGCTCACATCTCAGCCAGGTTGCTAGAGCATGTCCCACATGATGTCATTAAGCTTGCTGAGTCATTGTAGAGCCTGAGCAGGCAGGTGGGTTGGTCTGCAGATTGGGAAATGTATGCCTGTAGTAATGTCCCTGTACCTATTGTCTTGTATGGTCCGCACTTGGGGAGTATTGACAAATAGGAAAGTTCTAGCTTGATGTTACTGACATTCATGTGACTAAATCATTTGTCATGAGACTTGTGAACATGCTCTCATGCAGGTCAACACTCATCAAAAGAAGGGTATATGGAGAGCCATCACCAAGAAGGTGTGGATCCTGAGAATCCACAGTTGCAGAGCAGCCACTGCAAAAGAGGTAGGAGGACCTGGGCAAATGTGTAAAAGGCATCTACCACTCAGGAGTGATTTATAATGGGTGCTGGTGCCAGATTGCAGCCTGTAATGTGAAGATGTCTAACATACATGTAGCAGGGATTATATTGATCTTTGGATGTAGCTATGGATCACTATTTTCCCTTGGTAAGTGGTGAATGTCCATTGACACGATTTATGTTCCATTACTGTTGCCAACATTCCTTATGTCTTCATATTAGCATGTGTCCCTTTCTCTATGTGAGACATTTGTGAGCTGCAATTTAATGCATGGTCTATCTATTTTAATGGGATGATGTCTTTATTGCCTCACGTATATGTGCATGCCAATCTGTGTGTGAAACAGAACATTTACACAATTCATGTTGTGCCACATACAGGAGTGTGTCACCATTGTTTATTGGCTGACTCATAACATCAGCTGTCATAGAATGCCTATAGTTTAAAGCCACAATGTGAATATCTATGACCTTGATGTGGCATCATGTGGAAAAGTGCATTGCACACGTTTTGTGTAAGGTATGTGCCTTGACTATTGCCTTACATCATGGAGTGACTTGCAGTTGGGTAGAAATCACATCTGTTTGGGTACAATCATTCATCTACAGACAGACACCTGGGTTTGCATGACCAAAATGTGGAGAGTGATGCAGTATGCAATTGGGCAACATGTTGAGGGCCTTCGACAAGTACTTGCAAATCTGAAGGCCTCTCCAACATTCAAGGGACTAATGGCTTCAGCTGATTCACTCAGTATATCATTGTAAGGGGTGCCAGACATACGTGGTGATTGACATTGACTTTCTGATTCATTGTGTTGTGTATTTTGGGGACATCTCTCCCTGACATATTGCACATGATGTCTACAGTGTCGATGTCCAAGCCAAATGTGTGCCCTATCAGAACAACATTAATACTACGTCCATGATTCTAGTGGGCCAAATTTCACTTGGTGAAGTTTACATTGTTGATATGTTTCCAGTGTTAAATGAAACATAGGATATTGTGCTTTTCTCATTAACATGGCATGCTTTTTTATCATCAGTTTTCATTGTTGGTTCATTATGTGTGTGACAAAGAGATGTGTGCATGACCTTGCATGGGATCTTGTATGGGATCTGTGAAAATGCATTTTGTATTGGCCTACTACTGTATGCCAACAGGTGACTGTGGTCTGCTCCATGGGCCAAAGCTTTGAGGATGATGGTGTCTCCAATGGTTGAATAGTTATTGTGGTTTCACAACTCCAGCCATGCAATTGTATTTGTGTGGGATCCTGATTTTCCTGTGGGCAGCTGTTGACAGTTCATTTGGCATCCATGCATATGGCGTGGCATATGTATGGGACACTTAGGTGGAGTGTGTTGCTGGGGCCTACTTGACATCATGGTAATGTATGCTAATGAGAGCTGTTGTTCCAGTGTGATCATGGATATCTGATGACCCTATTTCTCTTTGTATCTGCAGCATCAGCACCAACAAGTGAAGGAAACGGGGCACAGACAAGTGGGGAAGCATCTGGCCACAGGACCTCAGATCAAGACGGCACTGTTACAAAGGGACTCAGTGACCAGGGGGGTGAGGGGAGTATCACCGGGGAGACTGCAACATCATTATCATCAGATTCTTCCTCTAAATAAAGCTATTATTGGGCTTTATATAAACTGGTCACTGGCCTTTGAACTTTACCAATTTTCTAATTAATAAACTCAAACATGTGTCCTGCAATTGTTTTTCTACCTTAATGTTGTACCTGGGTGACTTGTGTTGTCTGCCTAGAGTTGTGTGTGTTTCAGCCTGCTTTCTGATCCATTTGCTGTTGTTTGCAGAATCTGACCTTGTGGCAGTGCTGATGTCCCCCAAGAGAAGGGTATATGTTGAGTGTATGGCTATGTGGGAGTAAATGCAATGGTGATGGCATGGCATTCTGTACTGTTTGGTATGGTGAGTATTTCATCTTGTGCTGTCTAATGTAAGTATGTATAGTGGTCGGCTTGTCCCTGTGGTATGGATTATACATTTGACTCATGTCTGGGAGCTCAGGTTTTGTTTGAACAGGCTTGGAGTGTGTTCAATTGTGCTAGCTTTGTTTTGCATTTGAGTGTGCATGTGTGCATTTCTCAGTGTGTGTCTTGCAGCTAGTTCCTGTAGATGTATGTCCCATGCAGTTGGAGTATGTGCTTTGCTGACTTGAATTTCCACATTGTGCAGATGGGCATGTCATTTTGGTGTGGTAATGTTTGTCCCTGTGACACATGTGGGGCCATTTCCCTTGCACATGTTGTTTGAGGGGCGTGTGCAAAGTTATATGTGTCCCAGTACAACCTACTTCCCTGAGTGCTCCTGATGCCCCCATTCCTATTGTGCAGGTATTGTCAGCCTAGTGCTCTTTATTTCTCTCCCTTTCTATTGTGCATGCCATTGCCCTTCAATTGTGCTGTGATGTGTGTGTTCATTGCAGGGTTGTTTACTGGGAGTGGTGTTTGTATTCCATGCCACATCGATACATATGTGTGTTGTATGTGAGTCTAAGACCTGTGTGGAATGAGAAAATGTGAGTTGTATTTGTATATATGATGTTTGTGTGTTGTTGGTGATGTTTAAGACAATGTTGTGTATCCTTCAGTATCCCTGTGCCTGAGATGTGTAGACGTGTGCTTGTGTAGTGTTGCTGTCAGTGTGAGTGACCTGTCCAAAGGCGACGTATTGTGACTGTGAATGTGTCCATCTCAATGCATGTTTGGACTGTGTACATGATGAGACATGTACTTGGTGCCCGTAGCGTGACCCCCATATGATGTGGAGAACAGTGCAATCATCTGTTGTTGAGCTTAATGAGACAGGTAGGTGTGTGCACTTATGGTCGGTTGCTCCCATGGCGGTGGCGATTTTGTGCTTCATCAATGATCAACAACAGCGGCAGGATGTGCGTGATGGGTTCCATAGCATCATCCAGGTGTAAAGCTGCCTGCAGGTGAGCGTCTCCATTTATACTGTCCGTTGCTGCCTGTTGAGACATGGTGGCTGGACTGCCACAATATCATTGGCAGTGTGCAACTTCATGATGTGTCCAGCAAGAACACAGGCTCTTCTGGCCTGTTTGTGCTTCCTCGTGACCATGGCGGTCTGTGCTGCTTGGTGGTGGCAGCAGACACATGACAGTCTTTGCTCCATAGGCCCACATGACTCATAATGCGGCGGCCCGACTGCCATCCCGACGGTGGTCGGACTGTCACCATAGCAGTCGATAGACCACCAAACTTGTAATGAGGTCCTAAATCAATAAGTAAACCCTCCTGATGCAAGGTCACTTGCAATGAGACTGACAAGTTAACTGAAGCTGTCTCAAAGCCAAACCTTATAAGAAAACTATGAAAAGGAGGAGCAGGGATGAGATATTGAGGTCATGTAGGGGAAAGGGATTAGCGCAACAACCTAGAATGGCATTGAGGGCATAGTGACCCAACCAGAAGGGACACGAACATCAAGTGAGAAACCAGAGAAGAGTAACAGGGAATTGCTAAGAAAGTGGACAAAAAAGTGAGAGACCATAAATGGGAGAGAATAAAAGAGACCCAGAAGGGACATGCACAGCAAGAGGGTGTTGAGCAGAGTGAAAAAGAAAGTATGGTACAGACATTTCAGCATTTTAAAAAGAAGGCAAGGGGTGCAAAAGCAGTCTCCATAAGAGGAATGAGCCAAATACAAAGGAGAGTTTGACAGAAACGCCCCCTAGATCTTTATGCTAAAATCTGACAACTTGCAATTGGAATGTGCAACATCTTTACTGGATTGCTAATAAGTATTTAAGTGAAACTCATACTACCTACACTCAACTACCAGAAAAAAACAGAATAAAGATAAGACATGTAATATGAATATCATACATAGTGCATAGAAAATATAAAAATATCTCTACACGTTTTGTGGCGAAGTCTAATAGATAAAACAAACACAATTTGTATTTGATATCCTGTTGCAGTTTAAAATAAAATGATTAGGTAGTGGTAGATTTAACATGGGCCTCCCATTGTCAGGTATGAACATGTTAATTACTACTGTAAACTACGACAACAGTATACTTCCTTCCCTTTTTGCAGACACATCATCACTTAAATGGACTGTTTCTGTGAACAACATTAGTGTTAAAACATTAGGGTTTTAAATAATTACGCACACGCGTGGATGCCCCATTCTTCTCAATTCCAAGAACGAGAACATTTCTTGGAGGTAAATCAAAAGGCCTCATGGAAGAAATAGACAGAGCAGCCATGCCTTAAAGAAAACCTTTATTAATGTCAACAGGAAACATTCAATTAAGTTTCGGAGGCAGGGTAGGAGTTGAGGGTGTTAAAAACCTGCTATCTCACAGAATCAATTTCAGGAAACTCAAAATAAAAGAGAGTGGACTTTACCCTGTGGCCTCCTGGCAACATGCAAGCACACTCCATTCTTTCATATGCTATTGATGTTCTTGTCCTCATCTGACAAGGTCGGACTAGGACGGAAAATAGTCATGGGCATTAAAGTAAAAATTGCTTCATTAGTGAAGGAGATAGTTACAAAATGACCAACGTTTGCAAATTGGAGCAATTTTGAACTTAACGACAGTGGAGCATATTTACAAGGAGTTTGCCGCTGTGTCATTTTTATTTACGCTCCGGAAGCGCATTCTGTGCTCCATATTTACAAAATGACTCATTAGGCATAATGCCTCGATTTTATCTGTCATGGGTCACTTTTATATGGAGGAAGAGAAATGCAAATGAAAGAGCTGCTTAGCAGTATACAAGGCTGCCATCCTAAAAGCAAAAATGACCTACTTTACTAATAAAATAAAGCAAACAAAAAACTCTTCAAGAGAACTTTTCCAAACTGTCATCACACTCACAAAGGGTGCAACAAAGCCGGCATCAGAGACAAGGCCCTTGACTGGATTCAATCATTCCTCTCCGGCAGAACTCAATGAATGAGTCTCGCCCCCTTCTTCACAGAGCCCATACCCACAACCTGCGGAGTTCCCCAGGGATCCTCCCTCAGCCCCACGCTGTTTAACGTCTACATTGCCCAGCTAGCCACCATCGTCAGAAGCTACAGAATTAACATCAGGCTTCCCATATAGAAAAGAATCACCTTCAAGATCCTCACCCACGCACACAAAGCCCTCCACAACACCGGAGCTGGCTACCTTAACCAGCGACTCAGCCTCCACGTACCCCCACAAGACCCTGTGCTCAACCCAGCTCTCTCTCGCAGAAGTACCCCGCATCAGGAAAATCAGAACAGGATGACGCTCCTTTTCCTACCTTGCAACCACCACCTGGAACACCCTTCCTCTCCACATCAGACTATCCACCTACCTCCTCACCTTCACGAAGGAACTGTAGACATGGCATTATTAAGAACCACCTCACTGGTGAACGCTCCACCCCCCCCAGCCCCTTGAGACCCAAAGGGTGAGTTAGTTGTGCTTTACAAGCATTGATTGATTGATTGATTGAACAAAGAACTTAGAGAACACACACCAATCTTTCTGTAACACACTAGTTAATTTTTTCCATCAAACAATTGATGCAATATACACCTGTTTCTCACCAATTCCTCCATCACTGCCCAGTAACACGCTCAGCCCTATCAATCCAGAAAGATGCAAAATCCTTCATGAGTTCGCTCTGCCATCAGTAGAGGAAGTCACTAACATTCTCAGATCCACATCTTCTGTATCCTCCTGGTATCTCTGCTCTCCTAAAGATGTGAAGCTGGTGAAACAATAGCTCGCCCTGTCAATTTTCACCCCATGTTTAATTTGCTCACCTTCCCTGCACCATGGAAGAAAGCCTTAGTAACCCCTCACATCCAATCAAATAATCTCCTGGACTCTACCCAATTTGACTTTTGACAATGGTCACAGTACTGAGACAGCACTAATAAAGGCCACCAATGAAATAAGGGCATCACTTGATCAAGACCAAAGTGCAGGCCTCATCCTGCTCGATCTATCAGCAGCCTTTGACACTGTGAATCATCGGCTGCTGATGGACCTGCTAACCGGTGGGGGTCACTGAAAATTGCTGAACTCTTTCCTTCTCAGCAGAGAACAGACCGTTTGACTGGGTCATTTTGTGTCCCAGCCTTACTCCCTCTCTTGTGACTTCCCCCAGGGGTCTTCACCTAGTGCCACACTTTTCAACATATATGTCACCTGTGTGACAAACTTTTTGGGATTCACCCTTATATCCTAGGTCGATGACACCCAAATTGTTGTCTCATTTGTTGAAGGCGACGCCGACACAGGGAAAAGATTTTGCGACTGCCTTCAGGCAGTCAACTCATGGATGAGCAAATATTGTTTGAAACTCAGGGCAGGGAATACCGAGGTCCTGCTGTTTGGTACCCATACCACCTGTTGGACTTCCATCTGGTGGCCACAGGAAATCGGTCCTCTTCTCAAACTGGTTACCAAAACCATGAATCTGGGAGCCATTATTGATGATAAATTGAGCTATAACTAGCATGTCAACTCAGAAATCTCTTCCACCTTTTCGATGCATGATCTATAAAAAGGATTCCCCCTTGTATCCCAGCCAACCTTCAGAAAACAATGGTCGCATCTTTGGTCATGGCCAAACTCAATTACTGTAACAGCCTTTTTTCTCACTGTCCCTCAGTATCCTCTGACCAAATTCCAAACCCTGCAAAATTCAGCCACCAGACTTCTACTAAAGATTCCAAAACATCGTTCAGTGTTTGAACCCATGAAAAAACTCATTTGGCTTCCTATAAGGCAGAGAATCATCTTCAAGGCACTCTGCATTGTATATAAGGCACTACACGACTATGGCCCCAACTTTCTCAAACAATGCTTCAAATGGTATACTCCAGTCCAACCCCTACACTCGACAGCGGCCAAGCCAGCTGTCATTCCCAGATTTAAAAATATGCCCTTGGAGAGTAGGAGTGTGGTACCGAGGATAGCTAAGGCCTGGAATGCCCTTCTCTGATGTATCAGAGTCTCTGAATCCCCTGTCAGAAAGGCTCTGAAAACCTTGTTATTTAACACCTCCTAACACCAACAGGGTCCCACACTGCCAGCTAAGTTCAGCACCAAGACACCTCTGGGTATTCAAGCTCTCTATAAAACCAAATAATATTACATAACTTCATACCTGCGCTACTACTGACTGCGTCAGGTAATGTTAATCATGTGCAAGGTAGGCATTCCCCCTTAAAATGGCACAGAACTGACACATCCATAGCTACACTTTTATGCAAATGTGATGCATCACTGATAAATGACACCTAGAGTCCAAAAAGCATTAGAATTGCTGTGTATTGTCAACCCAGATATGAAATTGACGCATTGGCACTGATACATAAGCAGAACATACCCAAAACACTTTGGTAAGCTCAACTATGACATGAAGGGACTCATCCTGCAGCTAGGAGCATTGAGAGCACACCACCACCCCTACACCCTCTCCCCACCACCACCACAGAGGCTGTGCAGTAAAAGTAAGTGGACATACCAGCAGAAGACTACCCTCATTGAACTCAGGCAAAAGGAGGTCTTCACCTATTACACGCTCAGGAGAAAGCCCATTGTCCAACTCCTGCACCAGATTACGCCAAGGGTGTAGACAACATCCCAGAGGTGCACAAACATTTCTCTGCAGGCCAAACTGATGGCAGTACTCCACATGCTGGCATCTGGCTCATTCCAAATCACCAGAGCCAGAGTGGCAGGAATATCTCAGTCATCCTTTTCCACATCCCCCCTACCATAAGCCCCACACCCCAGTATCTCAAGTTCCCCAACACACAGCAAAAACAACTGAAAAACAAGCAGAACTTCCACATGTGTTTGGGGCAATGGACTGCACACATTTGCAACTGGTTCCTTCTTTTGCCAGTTTTCATCTGTACTGCAATTGGAAACACACACATATTCCATCAACCTGCAGGCAAAAAAGGGTTATCTGGATATATCAATTGATGGGCTTGCAAAGTACCCTGAGAGTGCTCATGATGCATACATCTTCAGACATTCCATCAGAAACTAGCACTTCCAGAATAGGAGATATGGGAATGGCCTACTGGTTGATAAGTACATCTGAAACACATGACTGTCCTCATGACAGTAAATTATGTTGGGTAAAATAGCCATATTGTGTTGGGTGAATAAGAGTATACAAAGGAGCTGTGGGCCTCATACTTGCACCGTATTGCATGGCAAACAAACCACTAGATGGGAAAACACACAGAAGCAACATTACAACCCACAGAAGAAGATGGAGGTGATCATGATCCAGCTTGCTAGACAGCGCAGAGGACAGCAACAACTTCTGCACTCACCACCATGACAACACGGGCCACAAAGGCAATGCAGAAGGCAGGCGAGGGTTTTCAGTACCAGGACAACCCTCTTTGGCCTTAGGGACCTGGACATCATTAGCACCTACAGACTGAAGCAGCAAGCCATACTACACCTGCTGCACCACATTGAGCCACAAATTACAACCAGCCTGCAGACCCCACACAACATACCACCTACTACAAAGCTGCTTGCTGTCCTGCACATGCTGGCAAGTGGTTCCTTCCAAACAATGGGTGCACTGGTTGCTGGTGTCTCACAGCCGTCATTTTCTGCATTCATGGCAAAGGTGTTAGACCCTATCATCTCCCTGACACCCCACCACATCAGCTTCCCTAATACCCAGCAGAAGCAGCAGGAGAACACACAGGAGCTCTATCAAAACCATGGCTTCCCGCATGTGCTCAGTGCAATTGACTGCACCCATGTCCAGCTTGTACCATCTGCAGCAACAGAGCACTTATACCGAAATCGCAAGCCCACGCATTCCATTAATGTGCAGGGCATAGTGGACCACCAAGGACTATTCATAAATATTTTGGCCAAGTAACCTGGGAGTGTCCATGACGCCTACATATTCCGGCACAGCAGGATCATTACACAATCCCAGGATGGACAATCTGGAAATGGCCTACTTGTGGGTAAGTCAACTTATCTTGCAATGTACACACAACACACCAACCCTGTCGGACACACAAGACATACACCAATACAGTAACACATGGGCAGGGAAACAGACATGTGCAGGTGATAACACATATGCACCATGCTGCAGTACTGCACAATCAGTGCACAACACAAATACATACACCCACATGTACGTAACACACCCACAACTTGACAGGCACATCACGGGAAGGACAGGTGCAGACATTTACCCTTTGCTAACAGCAGAACTACACAGACCACTTCACGTGCCCACAGGTTGCCTATTATGGACACTTCACACAGTACCCCAAACAAAGAATAGCACAGACATGTCAATGGCATACACCATGCCCATGTCATGTAACTTCCAAATAGGCGCAGATGCCTCAAGTCATGCTGTGAAAATCACTGCCAGAACATATACCAAACACCACTCAACTTGCACCTATATTAATTGCATGTCATCAACACATTACTAACTTACCTGTAGTGTGCAGAGACATCTGCCTGACTCATTGGCTTACACACATAGGAATAGAAGATCAATACCCATCATATACCATGTGCCAGATGTGTGAGAAGTGGTACCACACATCACTGTAGTGCAATTCTCATGCAACACACACAGACTCACAACACCATCATGTCTTTACCAGATACAATAAATGGCCCAGCAGGGGGCAGAGTCACTGTCAGACAGTGCAGATCATGGATGTCATAGTGGGACCCAGTAGGAGAAAACAGGACATCACTGACCTCACATGCACTGTGCCAAGGGACACATTTGCTAAGTACCTGAGCTCCATCTGATAGCCTGCACTGTGCATATGTGGACAGAATAAATGCACATTGGTGTTTTGGAAGATAGGCAATACACTGGTGGTTATGTTGATCATCCTGTGACAATGGGATACACATCCTTGGACACCTCATGGCTGCCACAAACATTAGCTGCCACTCTAGAACACCAAGGGACTTATGTAATAGCCCACAGTTCCATTGTCATGGCTTGCACTGTATGTACAACTTGGCAGATGACCATCTCATAATAACTTGAAGCCACATTTTAAATTGGCCACCCTCCCATGCTGTATGTAGTGTGGAAGGGGTGTGCAAAGTTTCTTGCTGCAGATCTGTCACAACAAGAGACATAGCATGATGATGCTGACTCACATGTGGCTGTCAACTAAAACCTGAGGGAGTGCCAACAATAAACACCACCCCAGAGGTGCTGTATGCAGGTTGAAAAAATGAAGTAGACTGTGCTATGAACTCAGATAATTGTGGCACCAATGAATCCTGCATACTGATGCACACACAGAAAGAGCCAATTGGCCATCAAAGCAGCATATGTACAGTGCAGTGTACCGTCCTTCACAGATACAGCCACAAGGTAGCTAGCCAAGTACCCTGGTGCAGGGTAGGTAGTGTCGGTGCAGGGCTGCACATGAGCAACTGGCACAGGGGATAGCAAAGGGTTGCTAAGTAACATGTCGCACATGGGGCATTTTTGCATAGACAAAATGCTGCAGGACAGTGCTGCCGACTTTGGAGACATGTTGTGCATTCTCACTTACCAACTTCAAAGGGCCTAAGTGTCACATATCATCTGCAATGACACATGTCAAAAGGGATGGGACGTCCGGGCTCTGCAGTGCTATCATGTTGTCACCACATCTGGCCCCATTGTGTTGTGAGGATGTGTTATGCCCCTTCTAGTGATAGTAAACTGATATAAAGGTGCACTGCACTACACATGGTACATACATAATGACCACCAGTGTGGAACCCAAATCATATGTCCCAGGCTCTTGAGCCAAACACAAGATTGTCATGTTCAACAACCTAGTGCTTAGGAAACATTACACAAAGATAGGAACTCACACCATACCACAAATACATATGAGCCAAAAACAGCTCTAAATATCAACTGCAATGCTACATGACATACCTGTTGCAAGCCCTAACAACAACTTACTCCTTTAATCTTTGGCAGTGGATCAGGGTTATGGCATACACCCAAGGATAATGACTCAATTTCCCAAACCAAGCACAGCAGCAGAGCGTGCATATAATGAGGGACATCGTAGGACACAGACTATTGTGGAGAGGACATTTGGCATCCTGAAGTCCAGATTCAGGTGCCTGGACATCACAGGAGGCAGCCTCCTATATGCTCCACACATTGTTTGCAAGATAATCATAAAATGCGCCATCTTGCACAACATAAGTGTGCGGATGAATGTCCCCTTAGATGAGCAGGACCTGCTTGAGGAAGAGGAGGAGGATGGTGAATAAGAAAATGAGGGGGGACAGCACAACACATCTGTTGGGATACGCCGCAGACTGCACATTGTTGAAAACGTCTTCACTCAATAATCATGTAACTCGCCTTGTAGATTTTGTAAATAAACATCTCACTTATTCACACAATCTGGCTTTTGTGTCTTCAATCTCTAAAACATATACCTCAGGATTGTGAGTCAAAACTCAGGGAGCTTGTCACAAACAGAAATCTGAAAAGTACTGTAGCAACATCACATGTGAAGCGTAAGAGTGAACTGCTACAATCACACACATCACAATTAGCCTCATCACTTGACTGTGACAACTGAAGGACATAATCTATGTACAACAACATATTAATTACATCCACATTGCCAACTTGTATAAGAATAGCTCATCACACACAACTACAACATGTCCAAATAGGAGGTAAACAAGGTGCCCACACAAACGTCAGTTGACTTCAAAATATGGTGATTCTGTAATGTTTGAATAGACTACTAACACAACTCAGTGTGAGAGTTGTAATGGCTGTATGGAACATGTGTGACAAGGGGGGGACATCATTGGTGACAATGGTCTACTTGATTAGCCTCAGTGTGACAAACAATGGGAGAAATGGAGCATGCGCAGTACATCCATCAAAATCACACCTGCCACTACCATGGGGCACAATCCTGTCACAGGGTACACATGACCTCACACTTTGGACGGACACGTCTGTGTAATGCACATCAGAATGAGAACATATGCAGCTAGGGCTGTAGGTCCACCACACAAAAATGATTATTACACTGCAAAATGTAATGACTTTAAATTGTCTATTGAGTTCAATACATGATATGGTTGGAATGTAGGCAGAGTGTGTCAATCACAGTATGTAACAAATTTGTACACGTCAGACATATGTGTAGTCCACACAAGAGTCATCCATATGCTCAAGATCAACATATGGAGACAGTTTTCGGGTAACATTTGCCAGATAGCTTTCATCAGTCACCATCAACAATGCCTTAGATGTGTATGTCGTCTGAAATGTGATACTCTGTAAGACAACTACAGACAAAATAAGTGAACACAATTCACAATCACATACCTTGCATAGTACTGACTGCCCTACATATGTGGATACACTATTGTCACACATACATACATATGCATGACGTGAATACATTTGCATGCTGTTGATTCTGTAACACAAACATTGGTGTAACAGACCAATCACCCCCAAGTCACATTGTTCCATGGACTACCACATGTGGTCATACACAAAATGCCATACTGCAGCCCATCCCATTCAATTTGTAAGTTGATACAGGGTGCAGCCATTGACAATGGACAGAATCACACAATCAGGAATAGGTGCAAAAAAAATGACGCAAATGCGTTGAAAACATCCGCAAACAATAAGGGGGTCATTCCGACCCCGGCGGGCGGCGGGCGGCAGGCGCCGCCCGCCGGGCGGAAACCTCCAAAACACCGCGGGGGGTCATTACAACTTTCCCGCTGGGCCGGCGGGCGATATCCAAAAGATCGCCCGCCGGCCCAGCGGGAAAGCCCCTGCAAAGAGGAAGCCGGCTCCGAATGGAGCCGGCGGATTTGCATGGGTGCGACGGGTGCAGTGGCACCCGTCGCGATTTTCAGTGTCTGCAAAGCAGACACTGAAAATCTTTGTGGGGCCCTGTTAGGGGGCCCCTGCACTGCCAGTGGCATGGGCAGTGCAGGGGCCCTCAGGGGCCCCACGACACCCGTTCCCGCCAGCCTCTTCCTGGGGTCGGAATCCCCATGGCGGCGCTGCAAGCAGCGCCGCCATGGAGGATTCCCTGGGCCAGGGGAAAACCGGCGGGAAACCGCTGGTTCCCCTTTTCTGACCGCGGCTTTACCGCCACGGTCAGAATGGCCCGGGAAGCACCGCCAGCCTGTTGGCAGTGCTTCCTCTGCCCTCCACCCTGGCGGTTTGAAACCGCCAGGGTCAGAATGAGGGCCTAAGTACATGACCCATGGGTCCTTAGCGTGAATTCTACCTTCACACTCATTGCAATTCTGATTTACTGTTAAATCGACACATAAAGGTGATGCGTCAATAAAAAAAGACACACGTAAGTAATGCGTAAGAAATGCTCATGCAAATAGATGCATCAAAAAAATACACGCATTACAGAAAAGGTGACGCAATGGGACAGGAAGTGATGTAATAGGATACCCTGTTTACAGGCATGTTAGAGTGGGTATACTTTCACTTTCTCTTTGCAGTCTGTGCCTCTTTTGACTGTGTGGTTGTGTCTTGGAGTTGGGGGGGGTCTTATTGCTCTGTTTTGTATCTCATGGTGTCCCTCCTGTTTGTTTTCTGTTGTATTTTATTGTTATTTGTCCCAGTGTCTGTGAACTTGTGTGTTTTTTGTATTTTTCCTTATACCTGTGCTGTGGGGGTGTCTGTCTGGGTTAGTTGTAAAGGTTGGTTACTTGGGATTGTTATTTTATGGGTTTTAAGTTTCCTTTACTTACTTCTGTTTATTATAACTATTATTTAGCATTTTCAACCTGTACCCTAGTGCAGGGTTCTGCAAAGTCGGTCCTGGGGAACCGGGTCCATGCCAGATTTTTAGCATATCCACATTTAGAAAAAAGATGTTTCAGGAAATCTATATTTTCCTAAATGTGGATATGCTAAAAATCTGGCATGGATCCTGCTCTCCAGGACCGACTTGGCAGAACCCTGCCTTAGTGCAATCTCTTCTAGTGGAAGGCAGACTAGAATGTGGGAGGAGGAGCTGGGAGGCTTTGTGTGGCTGGTAGCTCACTACCTCCCATTAATGTTGGAGATGGGTGGCCATGTGATACAGGGCTACGGGACGGAGGCGAGGAGGCTGCGGTGGGGCAAGGTGCTCCACCACCTGAAGAGGCTGTACTACAGCAGTTGCAACGACCACCAGCTGAAGCATCACTTGGCTGATCTGGCAGCCAGGGATCAGGATCTTCTGGACCATCTTGGTAGCCCTACTGGTGAGACTCCCATTGCCAAAATATTTACTGTGCACCCGCACTTAAATGACAGTAGCAGATGTGTTGGGGTGCTGCATGCAATGCTTGTGGACAGGTTGCATGCAACCAGAATATGGTGTCGCTGTGCTAGTATAAACATGGGGTTCACATATCCTACCATTTTACCAATGCAAATCAGATGTTAAGTGAGTCATGCACATACATCACTAAGTCACACATTTCAGGGGCCATGGCAACATCTGTGCCCCAGCATTGTGTCATGTATGATAGGTCAAGACACCGCCAGCATACCATATGTAACTGGATTGTGAGTACAAAGTAGGCCCATTCATGTATGGCGCAACATTGTCAGAATTTCACATACATCATCCCTGTCATTATGTTTACAAAGGGGACATACCCGCCTTAGGGGGCACTAGCAATGGGGCATTTGATACCATCAGCCAACTGTGACACATCAGTCATGGATTACTCAATGCATGAAAAATTCGGACAAAAAAATGAGCCGCTTGTTCTTCACAAAGTGCCTATGTGTGCCTTGTAGGACAAGACAGAATACCTGTGTCAGTTGTCTTGCAGAGCACCAGGGTAGAGTCATGTATCTGTCACCCAACTCCCCCTCATTCCATGGAGTTTCACCTTTCACAGATTGCCCACATATGGTTGTTGCAGTGTGTAGCACTACATGAGTCTCAGGTGCAGTGTAAGAGTGCAGATGTGTGGCTCTCACTCACCTGAGTGTCAGTCTCATTGTGAGTTTGCAGTGGTGTGTCTGTTGCACTGTCAACAACCTGGATAATTAGCTCACTCCTCTGAAATAGTATGCACTGTAATATGTTGTCCACTAGTAGTGACAATGATATGATACTAACCATGGTTTTCTATCCATATCTTTCACTTAGACCTGCCCCCTACACCATAGGCAAAGTGGCAAGATTTGAGGACTCAGATGTATCCAGTAAGTGTGATTTTGTCTGTCCTGTGTAGTGATTAAGGGCCAGATGTAGGAAGATTCTGAATGTTGGATGGTGTCCCTGACACCATCTGTGACTCGCAAGGGGGTCGCAAAGACCCCCTTGCGAGTGGCGGCATTCATAGGGATGGTGGCCTGCTGCAGACAGCAGACCACCATGTCTGTGACTGCTTTTTAATAAAGCAGTTTTTTTTGTAATGCAGCCTGTTTTCCGTAAAGGAAAACGAGATGCATTACAAAAATGAAAAATGAAACTTTTTCGTTTCATTTTTTCAGAGCAGGCACTGGTCCATAGGACCACTGCCTGCTCTGAAAAAATGTTTGCAGTGCCATTCTCAACGGGGAAGGGGTCCCATGGGAACCCCTTCCCTTTTGCGAATGGGTTACCACCCATTACAAAAGGGTGCAAAGCGGTCACAAAGCAATCCTGCATTGCACTGCGACTCGCAATTAGGAAGGGAATACCCCTTCCTAATTGTGACTCGCAAACGCGTTTTGCGATTCGGTAACCAGGATTGTGTACACGACGTGATGACAAGCCCCATGTAGGGCCATATGTGACTTAGATGTGCAATGTTCTGAAAATAATGGCACTGGGACACACCATAATTATCACAAAACAGTGATTACCATTTTTGTTGACAAATTGGTGCATCCCTGTATTGTAATGTACATGTAGAACTAGGTGGGCAATTGTACCCCAGCATGGTGCCATATGTATTGTACTCCACTTACGTGACACTTGTATGGAATGTAACACGTGTGCATGTAGGTCAAGTCCAACTGCGTCCTGGCATGGATATGGGTGTGTGAGGAATGGTATTGGCTGATCAGGTATTGATGGGTGTCTACACCTGGACACATGAATGTAGATGTGATAGATCTATGGATACCAGCTTCCTAGTTGTCATCACCTAAGATATGGTTCACTCCCTGACTCCATGAATGAGTGGGCATACCTTGGTGGATGACCTGGACAGTTGAGATGATGATTTGCATGGCCATCCCCCCTGAGGCACAGGGTGTGGGAACAACACATTTGTGGGTAAATGTGATGCTCACAGTGTAGGTGACAATCATTTTGATCAGGCTTGCATGTGTACCTATGAACACTGACCCCTGATGGTTACCAACTGCATCCCATATTTCTATTAACAGATACAAGTTACTGGTGATGTATGTTTGAAAATTTGACATAGATGATGAGGAATAGTGGCCCTGATCTATGTGAAGTTGACGCTGCCTTTGCATTGTTACACATATAATTGTGTTTGTTTCCTAACCTTGTTGTGGGTGGCTATGGTGTCATGGAAATGGTGCTAAGGCAGCTTTGTCATTTTCAGCCATCAGGGCCATTGTATCATCCAGAATGTGAACAGGAGTGCATGTGCAAATCGATGTAGATAGTAAGCTAATTATCTGAACATAATCCACACAATGCTGACACTAATGGTTGCCTATCTCATTTTAACAGCTGTCAACATGAACAATGAAGAAGTCTGTGCCTTTCAGAAGAGGGCAGCACGCTAATGGCATATATTGGCAGTGGAATCTGGGTTCTGGAGGATGGCATGCTGCTATCGCTTGCAGCGATCCACCGGTGAGTGGCAGGCATTCAGCCAAAGGAGACTCACACTGGTCACACTGGCCACACTGGGTAGACCAAGCACCACAGCTGTGCAAGGGGCCACAGCTGCCAACATCACAATTGCTCCAGCTCTTGCACCCTCAACATCCATCCCACAGCCAACCACACCTGCTGCTATTGACATGAGTGCCATCAGAGACTTACAGAGGGATGTGATACAGGTCCTCAATAAGTTGGACTCAATTGAGAAGGAGGTGGCCAAGAACACAACACTAAGAGGAAACGCAAGAGGGCCAACCTCTGATTGGCATGATGTTTCCCTTCCCAAGTTCAGTCCCCTCCCTCCTCATTTTTCTAGGTTTTCAGTGGGTATTAGGTGGGTAGTTTTAGGTTAGATTAGGTTAGTAGGTTAGTTAGGATAAGTAGGTTTGGGGTGGGTTTTCTACTTTTTACATTTTACTATGTGGGTGGGTGGGGGGTTATGTTGGGGCTTTTATGTGTGTATATATAGATATAAAAAATGTAAAAATCAAAAATACCCAAAATATATATAATTGTTTAGTAAAAGGCAGTTAATGTGTAGTTTAGTTTATGTTGTCCTGCATGTTTCTTGTGATATAAAGGGGGTGGGGGACTAATGTTTACAGTGTGTCATTAAATGTGTTAGGTAGGTGTAGCATAGAGTAGTTAGGGTCTGTTGTGGGTTGTGTTTAGTTAGGATAGGTTAGGTAAGGTTAGGTTAGGTTGGGTTAGGTTAGGTAAGGTTAGGTTAGGTTAGGAGAGGTGTCTCAGGGTCTTCCTATGAGTGTACAGTGAAAATTGTGTGTTGTCCTAGGGATTCCATCCTGCCTCCAGATCCCTCTCTTGACATATTCATCACCTTCTTATAACTGAGCTGTCACATTGGCAGCTACAACACATCTACTTGTCTGTGCATCTGCCATCCAGTGTACCCACCACTCAAGGTGACTATGTTGACCAGGTGTAGGAGAGGTAGGTGTGGTAATTCAGCTGTCATTGTATGGGTTTTGTGTCAGATTGTTGGGCACTGTAGACATTTGACAACAGCCTACATTTAATTTCTCTCCTGATAAACTGACCAGTGGAAATTACAGATGAGCTGGAGTCCCTCTTTCAACACCAATGTGTTTTACTGGTACTCCCTGCTGACGATATTGCCCAAGAACTGTTTCACTGCCAGTCCTGCCATGTGTAGTGGGTGTAGCATACAATTCTTCAACATTTTTTACATACTCAGTGAATTGCTTGTAGGGCATGTAGGTACCATGTGCATAGATATGTTCCTGCATAGTCATGCACTCTTGTACTGACACTCTGTGACTTGAGACATGTTGCACACTTCACAATTCCTAGGCATAGTAGATTTGTCACAACACATAAAAATATGTTGGTTGTGTTGGTGGTGTTTAATAACAAGTGTAATAGTGAAATATTTACAGTGTCCAGGTCTGTGACCCCATTCGTGGAATCCATCCAATTGTGACACAACACAAGTCCAGGGTTGAGGGACATGTCATGGAACATGTTTAGCTAAAGTGTCCTTCAGTGCAGGGGAACATAAATCGCCAATTGAAAAGTTAGAGACAATTGCAGTCCATAGCAGAAAGGTCAACATTAGAGAAGAAGAAGAAGAATGCATATCTGCAACAGTGCTAACACTGGCATTATGTCAAGCACCCCTCAAAGGAAAACACTGCCCATGTGGCATGGGCTGGTGCTACCGGGAACTCCTATGGCTGAAGATGATCGGTTCCACATCTTCATCCTCCAATATGTGTGGCGCCTCCTCTACCCTTGATGGTGGTAGTGGGGAGGTAGAGGGGGCCACACACACTTCAGTGGCAGGAGATGTGGACTCCCAATTCCCGGCAGCTGCCATCTGTGGCATTATATATGGCATCACTGCAGCAAGGAGGAGCTGCTGATTTTTAAGTATAGCTGCAATATACCTGTGGTAGGCAGCCATGGCTGCCCTGAGGGAGTCCATTGCCTGAATCCATTTTGTCCTCAAGCACGCTGATGCCAGTTTGGGAGGGCAGTTGTTGTGGCCTCTCCCTCATGGCAGCAGCTATGTCCCTCAGACACTCCTGGACTCCACGCATTGGGGAGTGTGTGCCTCGGTTGGTTGCAGTCTGTTCTGTTGCCATTACCATGCACGTCCCAATGCCCTGAAGGCTGGCTGCCATGGTTTGCATCCCCACCCGCACCTCCTTGGCCAGCTCCCACTGGACTCCTACCACTGTCCTCTCAAAGCTGATGCCTGGGTCCTCTGCTGTGTTGGTGCTGGCAGGTCAGACTATTGGGGTGCTAAGTGGGGCCTGTGGGATGTCTGCTACATCTATATTCCTCCTTGCGACTGGAGGTTGTGTCTGGAGGTTTACAAGGACTTCTTGGAGGGTATCTTGGCTGATAGTTGCCAGCTGGTCATCCAGGTCATCAGGGTACTCCAGGACGGGCAGATCCGCAGGAGAGCCATCATCCTCTGCAATGAGATGGTGTAAAATCAGTCTATCTGTGTTGTGGCGGTTGACAAGTCACGTCACTGACTTGATATTTGAGGCTCATTGTCATATTAGGAACAGGTTTATGTCAAAGTGGTGCAGCGCGGTGCTGTGCAAAAATTGGCAGCACCGTGCTGCGTCTCTTTGGTAACACAAAGATGCGCCATCTGTAAGTGAATACGGGACACCCCTGTGTTGTCCACTGCGCTGGTACAAAATTCAGCTGCCAGCACCAAAGCCGGCATCCTTGCACCATCGTGCAAGGATGTATGCGTTGAGGGGTGTGATTGTTCATGTGCATGAAAGTGTCCCTTCCTGCACATTAACAATCACTAATGGTGCTTTGGCACTTCTGTGTGAGCTGTAGATTGCAGCACACACAGATGAGCCAAAGTGTCATTTACAAATGATTGTTTATGTGCAGGAAGGAACACCTTCCCGCACATAAACAATAATTTCTGGCATTTTGCTCTTCCTATGCATGCTGCAGAATGCAGCACACATTGGAAAAGCAAAAAACGAGGAGGTATAAATGTATTCCTCCTCATTGCACCCTGTTAACGTCCACCACCCCCGTGGCTGGCGTAAGAGTTTTGGCCCTGTTTCAAGTTGACAAAATTCCATTTATCTGAGGGAGCATCAAAATGGAATGGGTGTTATTTGGGGTAATTTTGGGGGAAGAGACATGTCTGGAAGAGGCAGGGTGTCCAACATGTCGGAGCAGGATTTTAAGGGGGTTTCTGTGGCTGATAACCCACTACCTCCCAGACATGATTGCCTGTGGTGGCCGGGTCATCCAGGGCTACACAACCCAAGACAGGAAAATGCGGTGAGAGAAGGCGCAGCAGCAGATGTAACAAATCTTCAAGGTTGACCGCAAGATGCATCAACTCAAGCATCGCTGAGCTGATGTGATCAGACGGGAGACTGACCTCCTTGAATTTGAAGTGGGCAGAGTTGTTGGTAAGTACACATATGCTTGCAAGTTCATAGCTGTGTCTCCTGTGCTAATATATGACTTTTAGCCAATGACTCTGTGGATCACATATGTTTTAGGGTCAAAACGTCATACCTCTGCCGAACTATGTTGATAGTAAGAAGCATGCCACAGAGGCATTTTAACACTGGGCTGGCATCAGCCCACCCAGACCAGGTAGTGCATGCCAGCTCCAGAGGTATTTCTTGCCCCACCAGCACTACGCAGGTAGTGTTGTCACCGGGCATTCTAGATCATTACTGACAAACAAATGTGTGTGCCAAACTCTGTGGGCCTCCTTTCCTAATTTTTGGTGCAGGGCAGTTCAGCAAGGCTTCCTCCTCAGCCAGTCTGCTGAGTGTAGGGCGGGGCAGGGCCATCCTCACCACAAGGAGAGGCAGAGTAGTGTGCACACTATGGGGCATATTTAAGAGCCCCTAGCGCCAATGGAGCATCACTTTACATGACGCTCCATTGGAACTATGCCCTGCACCGTATTTACAAGGTGGCATTAAGCCATTTTTTGTGGCTTAATGACTCCTTGTAAATACAGCCCCTTCACACGCAGCACTTTACATGGAAGGGGCATGCAGTGACTGTTGCTTTGGGCATGCAATAGCAGCACCTATTACATTTTGATGTTCCCTTAGATTTCCGAGTTTTCATAATCCTGAGGCAGCACCAAAATCTAACGCCACCCCAGGGGTGGCATTTGCATGGCACAATGAGGAGAAATACTTTTATTTCTCCTCGTTTTTTGCTCTTTCTATGTGTACTGCATGAGAGAAGTGTCTGGATTGGGTGGGGAGGGAAGAAGCAGAGAAGCACAGAAGTGACAAGGAACACCGAGGCGGCATGTGGGAGGTAAGTGTTTTTTTGCTATTATTAGCATGGCTACTGTCTGATGTGTGTAGCATTGTCATGGATATGTAAAGATATGGGAAAGGCACAGCTAATGTAATGTCTTGCAGAGTGTAGTATGTCAAATCATTAGGTTCACAGACCCATGAAATGCAGGCACCCCTGTGCCATTTCATAATTATTGATATATTAGTACTTGTTCTGCAATCTGGGCACCAGATTCATGATTAGGCACATCATATCTGTGTACACCACAACCTGCCATAACCTATGTGTATCTTTGAGCCATGTCATCTGTGCCATATGCTTCATGTTCAACATGCAGTCTTACATAGACAATTGCTAATTCAATGTACTGTGCTTCTCATGTCCACAGAGTATGTGTTATACATTGACAGTCCAATGTACCATGTTCTGACTTAGGTGGACCAGAACCCTGCACAATGGGTGAGGTGGTCAGCTTTGAAGATGTGTGTACTACCAGTGAGTGTCACATGAATGGTTACTGTGTTGTGCAAGGATTGTATGTGATGTTGGATAATGTTTTCAATGACATGTTCAAGGGGCATCCCAATTCCAATGGAATAATTTGTTCCATTCATGGCACATCATAAATAAAATATGTCAAAGTGGCATGTGCATTAGCTTCTAACTAATGTCAAGGTGAATGTGTTGCCAATCTTTACAGGTCCACATGATAGATGGTTGACAGAGGAGCCATGACCATAATGACTTATGGTGTCATTATGACCCCGTCGGTGAGTGTTAATGTGAAGGTATGACCATCAGCAGGCTGGCGGTACATACTGACAAATTATGAGATTGGCAAGTTGGCTGCAGCCAACCCACCACTTCTCTACTCATACCGCCATGGCGGTATCAGCTGCATGGCTGGAGATGTGACAGCCGTACAAGAGGGGAGGAAGAGAATCCCCCCAAAAAATAAATACTCAGTGACTAAAGAAGAAAGTGAATTAAACAAACGTAGGGAAAAATGAGCTATAAAGCCCCTTTTACCAATAATACCCCGAGAGGTTCAGCATGCAGGCACATACCTGCGAAAGCCACATCCATCCAGGGACGTGGCTGGCACTGTGGTATGTGGAGTTGTCCTGCGGCGATTCTTCTCCAGGAGTCATCACAGGCGTCGGTGTCTCTGCTCCTCTTTCCTCTGGTCCACGTTCGTCTTCCTTGTTTGGCATCTCCGTTCGTCTTCTGCTCGTCGGCGGCGGTGGCGCCGGATCCTGGAGTTCCAATGCTTTTAATCTGACATCCGAGTTATCATCAGATGACGTGACTTTTGGGTATAGGAAAGTGCCCCCGGGGGACTGCTTCACACATCCCGGGGGATTGGTTTGTAGTGGAGTCGCGTCGGCTATGCTACAGGTAGTTTATGTTGTTTGTGCATGAAGATGTGTATTAAGGGGCAAGAGGTTGATGTTTAAAATGTTGTGTTATATGTGTAGAGTAAGATAGGTTGAGATAAGGTAGTTTAAGATATTTTTCAGGATGAGTTAGTATAGTTTAGTTTAGCTGTAGTTTAGGTTATATAAATAAGTTAGAGTAGTTTAGGTAGTTTTAGGCAATATACGTTTTATTATAACATTAAGTATCATTATTTTCTATATACAAGTCTACCTCATGATTTACTGTAGAGCAGTTAGCCTATCTGCTTGGGTTATGTTAAGTACATGATATTGGCTTTACGAGCAGTGTTTGTAGACATGTGTGACTAGGTGAGAGACCAATGGAGAGGAATCTCTCATGTTGGGCATTGAATCACATAAGGGATACACAAACATAGATGTGCACTGTAGGTGGCACTCTTGATGTGAATGGATTGACAGGCCAGAACAGGTATTCACATTCTGTTGTACTTTGTGTGTAAGTCATGCAACATGCATTTGAGGGATGGTGATGTCAAACCATTGTCACTAACGAAGGAGATTCCGGGTCACACACTGATGCCAGCCCCTTACACACTCACCCTATGCATCATTTGCTTGTCACAACAATGCTGTGTTCTGACTAGTATCCATGGATAGACTCCTCATTAGTGCTGTGACTTCATTCACCATTAACATTTACTTCATGCTGCTTGTTGCACTTCATGCTTGTGACCTTGGGTAACTACTTACTAGTCTACAAACACATAGGGTTCACCAGACATATTTCTTTCAGTCTGTGTAGTTTTGTCCATGGTTCCATTACACACATCCCCTTGGAGAGAAGTTGGTGTCTTTCCCTCAACAATCCACCATCTTCTAATTAGTCTGGACGCCAACAGACATACAACACACAGGTTGAACTCAGTACATTTATTTACATGTGCAACAATCTGTAGGATTACAGGCACAGTTATTAAGGCAGCAGCCCCAAAAGATTGCTTGAGCCATTGAATGACCTGACCAGACCAGAGTCAATGGGTGATAAACTTTATGTAACATGCAGAAGATAGGAGTGTTTCAGTGAGGAAGAGAATTAATAAATTGCCAATAGGAACGATAGGCCACATTGACAGTTCACAAATGAATGAGATCAACAGGTGGGAAAGCAAATTGAGGACTATACCAGTTGGTAAGTGGTGCAGTGTGTGGTGCTTCCCGTGAGCGTGGTATTGCAGGTACCGAAGACGATGGAGACACAAACACATCAGGCCCTGAAGATATAGATCCCCAGTCCACAGCAGCATTTCTCTGTGCCAACAAGTTAAGCAGCACTGCACTGAGAAGGGCCTGCTGGCTTGCCAGCACAGCCCCAAGGCACCCATTATGGTGATTTATGTGTCCTGCTTCTGCTCTATGGTCTTCAGGATGTTGTGGATTGCTCACAGTTGTTTGGCCTTCTCGCTGGTGCCACTTTTTTCAGGGAAGTTATTCATGCCTCTTCCTCATGACACAAGTGATGTCAGAGAAGGACTGTTGTAGTCCACAGAGCGGGGGTAGGTGCCTTGCATAGAGACTGAGGTGTACTTATTGGGACAGAGGCACCTATAGACTGCCTCTAGGGTGCCCGCCATGGTCTCCATCCCCACCAGCACCACATCAAGCATCTCCCACTGGACTCCTATCACACTGGATTGGAATTCTCCTTAGGGTCCTGATACTCCAGGGCTGAGTGTGGGCTGACAGGTGGAGCTGTTGGGTGATGGGTGGATCCCCTGGAAACCCCACAATGCTATCTGCCCTTCCTGCAACCGGAGAGGGTATGTCAAAGGAGGCCAAGATTTGCTGGATGGTGTCTTGGTCAAGGGTTGGCAGGCTATCATCCTCAGACAGATCATCATCAAGGACAGTTAGCTGCTCAGGAAGTATATGTACATCCTTTGCAATAAGAGAGAAATGTTAATGGTGTCCTATGATACATGTTGACATGAGTAATCTGATTGACTATCGGACTTGCTAATATTTGAATTACAATACAACACTGATACATAGGATGTTAGTTACACAGAAGTAGGGAGTCCAAGTTGCACTGTAGTTGCATTTCATATGGAAGTATCTCTGCATTCATTATACAACCACTGTGTAACTAGGCAGGCATTTTGACTCATGGCACATCTTGCAATACAGTTACACAGGTCAATGGGCCTACCATTTCTGGATGTATGACAAGAGGTCAGGTCCACATCTGCGACGGTGATTTTCATTGTTTTTCATGAGGCCTATACTGAGTGTGTATTAACATATTGATAGCATTCCTTTGGCCAGTATTCAGCCCACTGTTCCTGTGCTAGTGATGTGTGCTTGGCCATAAACCTGTAATGATCCTGTACTCTGGGTTTCTCGCTGTCCATTATGGTACACAGCCTTTTTGTGCTGTCTTGCATGCACATTGTGCATTCATGTGGTCAAGGGCTGATTTTGTACCGCTTATCCTGCACATCTCTGCACACTAAACAACCTTGCTCCACTGCAGGAATTTGTGAGGGCATATACTTACTGTGTATTTCTGATTTATGTCTCATCAATTGATTTTATTGGGCACACTTTTGGCTTAATCATTGTGGACAGTGGGTACTATGTACGAAATCTGAGGTAAAAGGGCACTGTCACACTAGGTAGGGTGCTAGCACTGGCACTCACCCCAGTTGATAATTGCCTTGAGTTTGGTATCTGCATAGTATGACACATCCTTTGACTCAGGCCCACTCACTTGTACATGTATATTCTTCCTCTTCTACTCCATATTTTGTGCCAGTGGCTCAACTTACTGGCATGCAGTGATTGAACCCAGATCATGCATTGACTCTCATGTGCCTAGGTTACCAACAATATGTGTGACCATGTCCAATGTACTGACAGGTCTTGCTGCTATTGAGGGCTATGGGTCAAGCTATACCCCACATGGTAGTACTGCTGGAAATGGTGACATGTGTCTACCCAGGTTTGCAACATGACTAGGGACATCCACCTCAGTCACCAACCATCGCTGACTCCTGCCCGTTGTGGTGGCAGACTAGTCTTTCCTTTCCCTTCATAGATCCCTATTTCACATCCTCCTACTGGGACATGTACCATGGTGAGACAATTTCACTTCAGACTCCCTCCTGCCATATGCTACGTCTTCCCCCAGGATCACATCACATGTAGGATGTTGTACCCCAACTCTTCTCTGTCATCCCTTCCCAGCTGCAAACACAAGTGTGACACAGTCAGACACAGCAGTACATGTGTATTGGTCTGGCTACCTTGCAGTACACGTATCCATTCGGACCTACTTGCTATGCAATGTCTCCCCATTTAGACACAGTGACAGTTCAAGCTATTCAGCCGACAATCAAATCAAATCAAATCATTAACATTTATAAAGCGCGCTACTCACCCGTGCGGGTCTCAAGGCGCTAGGGGGAAAAGGGGGGTTATTGCTGCTCGAACAGCCAGGTCTTTAGGAGTCTCCGGAAAGCGGAGTGGTCCTGGGTGGTCCTGAGGCTGGTGGGGAGGGAGTTCCAGGTCTTGGCCGCCAGGAAGGAGAAAGATCTCCCACCCGCCGTGGAGCGGCGGATGCGAGGGACAGCAGCGAGTGCGAGGCCAGAGGAGCGGAGGAGGCGGGTGGGGACGTAGAAGCTGAGGCGTCTGTTGAGGTATTCCGGTCCCTTGTCGTGGAGGGCTTTGTGTGCGTGGGTGAGAAGTCGGAAGGTGATCCTTTTGCTGACTGGGAGCCAATGCAGGTGTCTCAGGTGTGCGGAGATGTGGCTGCTGCGGGGTATGTCGAGGATGAGGTGGGCCGAGGCGTTTTGAATGCGACAATGCACTGCACAACCATGTGTCCACCAAGGCCACACCTCAGCTTTGGTTTCAACACACATGGTCCTCTGATGTGCATCACTTGCATTAACCTTGACCCAGTCAGATTTAGTACATGGTGTGAGTTCTGGTGGTCCCTACCATGACAACTGACACCTGTGTGAACTCACCACGCACATAAGGACAGCTATGTGCTATGTATTGTCATGCCTGTTAATATACATGTGGCTCTTTGCATGTTCCTATGTGTTGATTGTCCACATACCCCATACCTGACCCCTCTCTCAGGTGAGCTGTTTGTTGTTTGACAAGCACATGCTCTTGGTTTCCTTTACAGTGCATATTTGTGCTTGTGGGCCCATGTAAGACACAGTGGCCTTATGGTGCAGGATGGCCTGCATTATTACCGTCAGATTGTATAGGGTGCAGGTGTCCATACATGATGAGTTGTTCCAGTCCATGAGGAACATTTTCATGCAGCTTCCCCATCAGTACATCACTTTTTGTGACACACCAGCAGAACAGGCTGCAGGCCCATATCTACAAGGCCACACAAAGCCAGTTTGCATGGCTTTATTGTCCTTGTAGATATGTAGTGAGGCAAGGCAGCACAGGTTGCTGCATTGCCTTACTCTGAATAGGGGGGCATACCATGGGTGTTTCAGTGGGTTTTCAAATGCAAATTCCATGGGTTTTGTTTCATTTCCTGATTTACAAGGATCTGTGAACCAGGGAATGCAACAAATTCTTACCCCTCACCAGGGGACCCGTAACAAGAAGTAATGATTTTTACTCCTTGTTTTCTCCTCTTCCTATGTGTGCTGCATTATACAGCACACATAGGAAGAGGACAAAGCCCAACAAGATTATTTTTTTGCAGGAAGATATTCCTTCCTGCATAGGTACAATCCTGTCTGCTACACAGACATCTTTGCAACACGGTGCGAGGATGCTTGTGTTGCGCACTAGACAGCCCAGTGTGTGCCAGTGCAGGGGGAGAGGATTGGAATACACGTTATGTTGTGGGTACGGTCCATTTCTCCCCTTTCCATGTAGCACAGGACAGCACAGCAAGGTGTCTTGCAATGCTGTCCTGTGATACTTACCTTGTGATTGGGCCCCCATGTTTTTTTACTTTGTATTGTGGGACTTGTAGTTCTAGTGACTCATGATGTGCATTCCACTACACAGAACAGTATACAAAGGAGAACCTGGGCTGGTGCTGCAATTTACACATGGAATAGATAAATGTGACAGAGCCTGACTGAACTGTACAACATGTAACTGGTCAGTGTGACTGACATTTATGTTCCATTTAATGGGACATGATCAGGATCCCTGACCTTTGCACTGCTGACAGAACTGTGTAGTGCTGGTACATAGCTAGCTGCACTGCACAACATGACTTTTTCAACAGTAAAAACCAGCCCAGTAGACCATACAACAGGCCCACAAACAGTCAAAAAATGTCCCACACACTTATCTGTTAGATCAGGTGCTGACTGATTGCCAGGGAGGCCAGTCTGACCCAGTCTGAATATTGAAAGCTCCAAATATAAATTTTCCTAATTCCTACCTTGGAATAGCAAAACAAGAAAACTGTAATTTGTCTTTAACACTGCTGCCGGTCAGGTCCTGTGACCCCTCAATGTTGTTGTGGGAGTTCTCGTAGAAAAGAAAAAACTGAATTATTAAGACCATATCTGAATAAAGGACTTGACTTAAGAAAAACTTTATGTTTATATTTTATAGTTTACAGGAATACAAAAGTTCACAATATAAAATAAATCTTTCAACCTATAAACTAACACTTAGGGCCTGATTCTAACTTTGGAGGACGGTGTTAAACCGTCCCAAAAGTGGCGGATATACCACCTACCGTATTACGAGTTCCATAGGATATAATGGACTCGTAATACGGTAGGTGGTATATCCGCCACTTTTGGGACGGTTTAACACCGTCCTCCAAAGTTAGAATCAGGCCCTTAATGTAATTTAAAAAGAAAAATAGGTCAGGTAGTCTTGACATATAACATAGCCTTATTCAATATGGGTGCTTTCAAGAACATGGAAATATGAGTTGTGGTGGCATTTCTTCTTTCACCACTGAACTCCACAAATGATGTTCTTAGGCCCATATTTATAAAACGTTAGCACTGCATTTGTGCCATTTTTTAATGCAAATGCGTCTCTAACCCAGCTCCATATTTAGTAAGTGCCACTAGACCAGTCTAGCAGCACTTTTTGACAATGATATGCAAGGTTGGCGTTCCATCCTAAAAAATTTCGGTAGTTCACTAGAGCCATATTTATGTCCCATTGGAAAAATGATGCATGCCTAAAAAGTCATACCAAAAATGACGCTAACTCTGGTTTGCGTGAAAATTACAACGCCTGGTCATACTAGGTGTTAAAACAATGCACAGACATATGTATATTAGGAAAACCCACAGAAGAAACTTCAGCAGCCAACTGGACAACATGAACCAGTTACTGCTACAGTTTGGCACCCGGAGACAACAGTGACAATGTCAAGTGCCACCAGCACCACTGCAGCACCCTCAAACACTCCAACAGCAGCCACAAAGTCAGCACAGAATGAGGGAAAGAATATTCGGTCAGCGCACATCCATCCTTGGCCTCAGGCAACAAGATGTCCTCAGACTCTACCGTCTCAAGCAGAAGTCCATTGTATACCTGCTCCACCACATTGCTCCAGACATCACCAAAAGAGTACAAAGTCTGACAACCATACCACCTATGACCAAGCTCCTACGTGCTACACATGCTGGCCTCTGGCTCATTCCAGACCACTGAAGCACAAGTGGGTGGGATCTCACAACCATCCTATTCTGCCTTCCTCCCTATTGTACTGGATGCCATCATCCGCCTCACTCCCTGCCACATCCTGTTCCCCAACGCCTAGCAACTACAGTAGGACACCAAACAAGGATTTACCATATTGCTGCGTTCCTGCATGTGCTTGTTGCAATGAACTGCACACACGTCCAACTTGTCCCTCCTGCTGCAAAGGAACACCTCTTCGGGAACAGGAAACATACTCACTCAATTAATGTGCAGGCCATTGTGAACCGTTGTGGGATATTCACAAACATCCTTGCAAAATATCCAGGCAGCGTCCATGATGCATTCATCTTCCAACAATCAATAATCAACCAATGTTTCCAGGATGGACATTATGGCAATGGGAGACTTGTAGGTAGGCAAGCATTCACAACATCAAACACACAACATACTAAACATCTGGAATAAACAATGCATACATCACACTCCACACACATGGACAGGAAACCACAGAGGACCGTTTAACAACATAGATGCAACATGCAGCACTCCACACATTCAGTGCTCATCACCCTGGCATATTGCCACATGTATAAGTCCCTGCACCACTGGACTGTCACATTTAATGATGCTCTTGTGGAGCAATCCCCTCTCTGCAGTTCAAAGGTGGTGTCAAGACATCACATGTGTCCTGACGGTGCATCAAAAAGATGGCCCTTTCACACCTATTACCTAGTGTGGAAGTGGTCAGCAATACGTTTGGCATTGGGCATGTAACCTCCAAAAAATGGCATATTTGCACTGCCATACATTTACTTCAATCTTGAAACCTGAGAAAGCAACATCAAATGATGCCACCCTAGGGGTGGCCCACCATAGTTCTATCAAGTCATATAACTGATACTCTCATTCTGTATACATGTAACATGCGTGTTGCATAGTGCAGCACACATTCAAATTATAACTTGTCATCATTGATTGTTCATGTGTTGGAAGGGACACCTCACTGCACAGAAACTATCAAATATGCTGAACACCCATCTCCCTCCCATGCTACAAGGGTGTTTTCAGTGTAATATTGCAGCTGAACCACTCCCAGTGCAGTGGCTGAAGACAGAAATCCAACATATCATGGAGACAGGGCACAGTGTTGGCCTTTACTGGTGATGGCAGTGCAGCAAAACAGCTCATTCCCTGTCCTGTGCCACAAGTGTCCGTAAACTTGTCACATACATGGCAAGACATCGCCAGCTACTCTGCCACAGTTTGCATGATTTGCACATATACACATGCATGCTAGCCAGGTAATTGCTACAACAGCTCTGTGTGTAAGGGAGGAGTACCATGTCCAAGGGGCTGGAGCACATGCAACACACAGTCCACAACGCACATCTCATGGCAGACAATACACAAAATAGGTACAAATGTACATAACATGGATTTTTTGTAGGTCAAAATTATGGCACTAAGAGTTAATTTACATAAACATCACACAGATCCTGCAAGGGTTAACTGACATGCCAAACAATTCCCATCTTCACTGTGCTCCTGAGGTTCAATCCGTGACTGGAAAGTGCATCACCATACAGCAATGCAACCATGCATGCAAACAGGAACACACACAATGCCAGATGCAAGTCTGCTCACCCACTCCACTGACAAATATGTCAGCAGGTCAGTTTGGAAAAAATACATAAATGCAAGTTGACACTGTATCTCCTCTTCCATTGCCGCGGACCAAGGTTGCGGGATCCAGCCATGGGTCAAGAACCCATATGGTAACCCACAGACGGATGCCAAGAAGGCGTACAATGACACCCACAAAAAGGCCAGAAATGTGGTGGAGAGGACATTTCACATCCTTAAATCGAAGTTCAGGTGCCTAGATCTATCTGGTGGAAGACTATTATATGCCCCACCCCTTGTGTTCAAAATCATACTAGGATGTACAATATTGCACAACGTCAGTGTATGCACCAGTGTGCCTTAGGAGGAACAGGTGAGGTCCCCAGGGATGAGAATGAGGACAATGAGGCACAAGTGTTGGATGGGGAAGTACAAAATACTGCTGCTGGAGCACGCAGAAGGGAGCACATTATGCCTAACGTCTTCGCCTAGGAACTATACTGCAATCATCATTGACCACAAATGTTGTAAATAAATCACATAAACACAGATTGGTCTTGGAGTACTTCTTTTCACCTTCACATACCTTATCAACTCAACCATATCACGGAAAGCATGATTAGGCCACAACAGGTGGAAAACAAGTAGAAATACACTCAGGAAAAACAAAGAACTAGACATATTACACAAATACATTAATGTGTGTGTGAAATGTATGCAGAGCCTGTCATAGAAGTATCTTACATTGCAGCACACACAACACACAAGTGTGCCTGGTTGACATTTGATAGCAGCAACTCACAAAAGTATGTGTGAAGATTGCTGTTCAGTTGTGTGTCCTAGGTAGGACACGAGTAGTCTGTACCAGCAACAGTAGTTCAGTGTCTGCTAAGTAACAAATCAATGTCGGAATGGCACAATTACAGGTGGCAACTTACAACATACCCTTCAGGGGCACTCACATGTATAACTAACAGAGAGTTAACTACAGAGGAAAAAATACCTTAATGTCTTGGTCTGTCTGACTATATCCAGATGGTATCTTGCATTCATGTCAAGCAATGTCAAATCAATCTACAAAGCCTTGACAATCTGCACATGTGAGTAAGGAGCCAGACATGTTGAGACATGGATGTTCTACTCATAGCTGTCAGGAGTATTTATACAATCCAAATACACTTATAGTGCGTGCCACAATGAATGGTGAATGAAGTTCTATGTGAGTGCTCATGTCAAACAAACACATGTAGAAGGATAGCTGAAACACTCTTATACATCACTTTGCCGTCCAAAATGTGACTTAGGGCCATATGTACAAAAACTTTTTCCCATAGACACAGAATGGGTAAAATCCTTTGGTACATCTGGCCCTTAGACACTACATAAGTGATGCGGCTAGTGTAGAGAGGTGTGTGGGGGTCAGTCATCTCAAACTGCAACTACATGCAAATGTAATTGCACATTTTGAGTAGCCTGTAGAAGTATATATAACCATGACATGCATGAATAATGGGTCAGAGAGGCTAAGGAACATGAGTAACATGGAAAATCTCCAGAATCTGTGCCTGCAACGTAGACCTAGAAGCCTACCTCACATAGTCTGGCTTTAATGTGTGTAATGATCACACATTGTCAAATACTTACTTTACCAAAGTAGTATGGAGACACTTAAATCCACACACATATCTACCCACATTGTGGAGGACAGTAAATATACCAGTTTCATTTCCATTAAGTACGCCTGTGTGCTTGGCCAGCACAAACAAGTGTGACTGGGGCAAGTGGCAACTTTCATCATCTGTACCCTGGGTCTGCAGAAATGACCCAGTTCCACAACATACCAATGATTTAACAATACATAGGAGGAGCAAGTATCACAACATACACATAGTCATGCTAATTTTGAGAAAATGATTACACAAGTCCAACACAACCAACCTGTAAGTCCCTAGTACATAATAGGGCAAGACTGTCACCAAAAACCTGTAAGTCCCTAGTACATAAAAGGGCAAGGCTGGCACCAACAACCTGAAAGTCCCTAATACCTAATTGGGCAAGGCTGACAATAACAACATGTAAGTCCCTAGTACATAATAGGGCAAGGCTGACACTAAGAACTTGTAAGTCCCCAGTGCAAAATGGGGCAGGGGACTTCAGGTGTACTTTTGGATTTCTTGACGTGGATGTGCACTGCAGTGCCTATTAGTTACTTGGGTATGACAGACCCAAATCACACAAAATTCCCCAGAGGGGGATCCATTCACTCTGTACATAGTCAGGGGCCTGTGAACTGTGCCAAGAGAGTCACCTGATCTCGGTCCCACACTAGAACCACTAGGGCTGGGGGGGGGGAGGGTGAAAAAGCCACTGGTGCACTGATGAGTCATCTGCCATCCCTGTATCACAGCAGGCCTGCCATGCAGCTTGTGTTGCAAAAGGGAAGTCCTTGCAAGACTACATGTGCAGTAATTGTGTAGTCAAAGTATATCTGTGAAAACATTTTACACTACAGTAATTGCCACATGTCCACCCTTGCTATGCCAGGCTAGTTGTGACCATTCCCTTTGTGCATGGACAGATGAAAACAGGCAACATATGGCATGCTGTGTGAGAAAAATACAACTCCTGACTCGTAGATACATTGTACATGTCAAACATTGCTATGAGTAAAGTGTTTTGATACAATGCTGCCCATTTACCCACAAATGATTGCAAATTTAGTAGCTGATACATCCCTAAACACACCTCTGTAGTAGGCATTACTGATCACACATGAATGACACATTCCAATCACTAACATATCACATAAATACCAAGCATGACACATGTCAATCCAACATATCCAGAACTTTGCATGCATGGTAAGCTGGTTATTATACATGTAGCATTATTTGGTGATGTCAGGCCCTTCGTATGCACCAAACAGTGTCACACACATGCACCTACATAGCTCTGTGTCAGTGGATCATATATCAGTCTGAGTCACCAGCATCGCCAGGTATACTGTTGTTAAGGATAACATGTTCATGAACATGTCTCACACAATGGCCTCCTATCACAAGCTGTGTGGTGAAACAAATAATGGCTATGTACAAACTGTGTTGTGTAAGACTAACAATGCTAGATTCCTCACATATGTACACTCACAGTGCACACATTGTGCACATGTGGATACATGCATGTGGGAAATTGTATCAAACACTTGTACACTTGCACTCAAAATCACTCCTCACATCTCACAGACCAACATACATGATGACACACATTTTCCCATTTGTGTTAAATAAACAGTGCATGCATTAATTTAGAGCTATGCGCCACACATGTCCTTTAAAATTCACACGTTATGCCCTGACGGCCATCAACAAAAAGCACATGCAGGGACGTCATGCTTCATAAAATGACACATGACCTCAAAACGTGATACACACTCCCAGAAAGTGATGCAATTGAACTTCCTTGCAGGACACATGGAAAAGTTTAGTTACTTTCAATTTCCCTTTACGGTCTTTTAGTCTGTGTTTGTGAGAGGTTGTGTGGTGCAGGTGCTGGTGCAAGGGGTGGTGATGGTTGATTCTTGTCTGCTGTCTGTGTAGTGTCCTGAAAGTGTTGTTTTGCTGTGTTTATTGTCATTTTGTCATCTATTTGCTGTGTATTGTTGGGTGTTTGTCTCTGGGGTAGTTCAGTTTGTTTCGATAGATTAGTTTACTTGGGGTTAGCTTTTTTGTTGGGGTTAATACATTTTGCACTGTATTTTGTTAGCAAAATGTATGGGAAGGGAAGGGGAAAGAAAATGAGTCCAAAGGAACTGGAAGGGTTCATTTGGCTAGTCTGCCACTACCTCCCCAACATGGTGGCCATGAGTTGCCCTGTTATACAGGGCTACTGGACAGAGGAACGGAAGCTGCAGTGGGGCAAGGTTCTGCCCAGTTGTCCAGGATCTTTGATGTTCATCAGACAGGCCACCAACTGGAGCACCAGTGGGCAGACATGATTTCCAGTGAACATGACCTCCTGGATCACCTGGGAGTAGAGGTTGGTGAAACTGTTCGTAAGTACAGCTCACATCTTGCTCAGCGAATTATTGCTTTTGCATTAACGTAGGCTATAGGAGGAACTTTGCCATGTCATGACAAATGCCAGAAATGCCAGTAGCAGGTCTGCAACAACCCTCATCCATGAGAAGGGTAGCAATGCACCGTCAGTCCCAAAAGTGGCATACTCCTGCCTTTGTTCCCTATTTTTAGCCAGGTGATTTTGAAGGGGCACAAAGCCAACACACATGTTTCATGGTGCTAGGGTACATGGCTACCAGCCACAACTTTCTATGTTCATCAAGGGCTTAACCACTGTGGAATGTTGCTTAGTCATGTACATGTGATGGAAAACATGACACATGAGTATAGGTAGCAATGTATGAGTGTGTCCTGAGTCATGCATGTGCAGAGTGACACAACAATGTGCTAGGTTTATGAAATAAAATTGTCAGTGGATTGTCCTCTACAGAATGTTACCAATGTTCCCAAAACATGTATGCATAGTTTGAGTGCACATCTGTACATGTTTGCATGGCATACCAATGGTTGTCAAATAGACATATTGTAGAGCCCACTTGAATATTCCCTCAACTGGCTCTCCTAACTGTATCTGAAAAACATGTGTGATGTGTAAATTTTGTACATGGTGTGCATATCACAAGATTCACGCTGCTATGTCTCATGTCATCTCTTGCAGTTGGACCTGCCCCATACACCACTGGTAAGGTTGAAAGCTTTGGGGGCCCCAAAACTACCAGTAAGTGTCATCTTGTATGTATAATGTTCACTGCAAGGGTGAGTGTGATGTTGTACAATGTGTACAATGGCATCTCACATTTGCATGTGTGACAAATTGAACACCATTATCCATCCTTGGATATTGATAGTAGGTCAGATGTCATGTAGAGGATGTGTTGTACAACACAGTGATGCCTTAGTGGCATTGAGTGCTGCAAGGGTTTTATGTTTGTTGGAATAGGTATATATGGGGACAGACTCTGTGATGACAGTCAGGACATGTGCTTGAAGTGCTGGTTTAACAACATGTATGTAGGGTGCCAATATGTGGGTCTCAGTACGTAAGCCAGCTCTGTGTGTCACATGTAGCATACAGTAACTAAGGGCATGTAATAAATAGGGACATGTACATTTGTCACTAAGGGGCTCATATTTGTGGCCCTTGCGCTGCCAGTGCTTCACCTTTTCCCCTATGAAAAGTGGCACACCAGCAGTGCAAGTGGTTCATAGGTAAACACTTCTGGTACTCAGGACAAAGGTCATCATACCACATGTGAACACTGATTTTGACTTGCCCACACATGCGGTTTATACCGCATACAATATATTTGATGTGGCAACATAGACAATCCATGTTATCCTCATAGCACTTGACATGTGCATATGACAAGAGGGATCACCATACAAAATTCTTATATGGCATGCATTTAATCAGTACACTTTCAAAAAAAGTTATGGTCCTGACATTGTCCAATGATGCAAACAGCTCCACACAATGAGTAGTATGACCCAGTGCTGTTGGTAGATCACTGTACAGATAAGACGTGGGGCATTCATGCACCTACATATGAGATGGTGTGCCTGAATTGTGTTGTGCAATCCACTGACCTGAACCTATTTACACATATACAGACATTGGGCAGTACTGTGTCACACTTCAAGTTGCATTCTGACTATGCATATTGTCATGGCACAGCCCATCATGTAGTGAGGTGAGTGGATATTGGAGTGGATCCATATATCTCAGTGTCACATGAGTGAGTAGTCCACCCTACATTTGTACATACAATACGTGTCATGTGTAGATTCAATGTAGCAATGTGTCCAGACATCTGTTCTTGCCTGATCATGCACATAGGGGCTTCTTTAAAAGGCCATTGCGCTGTCGGTGCATCCCTTTTTTGTATGGAAACAGTGACGCAAGGTGGTGCAAGGGCCTTGTGGATTAGCACCATAGTTTTTGAGTCCACATATAAGTTGTAGGCCTTGTTGTGATGAGTGTGCAAATCTGGGGATCGTAGGTAAATGCCATCCAGCATGATGTCTGTGACAGACTATGGTAAGAAAAATGGCGTATTGGATGAGAATGCTGAACGTTTACCTAGTATGTTAGATATATTAAAAGCTTGTACACTGGTAGTGTTCAACATTGCTTAGCTTTGACACCTTGGACATGAGGAATGTGTAGAAGATGGGTGTGATGCAGATGTGGGATGACCTAGGCCTTCAGGATGGTATTGTGTGTTGCTGGTATTGTGTTGCTCTGGACAATGTATGTCATCTGAAGATGCTGTTCTTTTTCCATGCTTCCTCTTCCTCTACCAAACACACATTCCTATAACATGCTCCGTTCATGTTTCATTAGTCTCCATGACTGCAGCACAGAAGCAGGAGGGAAAGCTACAAGCACATCCGTGCTGTAGATAAGGACTACCAGAGAATGGGCCGCAGATACAACCGGGAGAAAGCATCGGGGTCCTGGTGGCTACGCATGTCTTCTTGCAGCATAGGTGCAAGCATGCCTGCATTTCAGGGATGATTGTTGTTGTGCAGGAAGGGAGACCTTCCTGTTTGAACACATACACAAGAGGTGGTTGATCCTTACAATGGGTTGTGCAGGAAGCACAACACATGACTCAAGGTGAGGAGGATGATGCAAGTGTCCCTTCATGCATATGTGAATTTGGACCTTCAACAGGAACATCCCTACACCATGCGGATTGTGTGGCTGTGTTGGCCATGATATATTTGGCCCATCACCAAAGGTAGTTCAGGGATGCACTGAATGTCAGTGACTACTACACATCCCTACTAATTTGAAATGATGCAGCTAGCACAGCACAACAAGCTAGACTGTTTCACTGCACTCCACCATTTGATCATACATGGGTACATATGTGCCACATTTTCCAGAGAATGGCATTGTGGAGTTCTACCAGTGCATATTTGTTACCTTCTACTCCAGTGGTGCTGTGTAGTTGTTCATGTTAACCAAGCCAGGAAAAGGTACCTTGCATGCCTCATCTGGCCTGTTAATTTTGTGCCCCTCTCACACCTGACACTGCATGGGGTTGGCATTCCATGTGTAATTCTGGAGTTATTCCCGTGTAACATATGTGTTACCCACCTACCTTCAGAAGGCTCCAGAATTGTAATATTTGTATTTGCTACAGATTTTTCCAATGGTTCAAAGGTGGTGTAGGAATGACAAGGGGGTGTCCGAAATCCTTCAATGTCCTGTAAATTTGTTTGTTCCATGTGTGTTGCATTGTGCATCATCCTTAGGTTACATTTTGCACAAGAGTGGTGGTTTGCTCCCAATGCAACACTTTTCTTGCCCCCTCTCACCCAAACTAATGACACCGTGGTAGCACCATATTTCCGATATGGTGCACAATGATGCACATTTTCACAGTGGCCTCATGTGTTTCATGTGTTATGGCACTATTGTCATGCTTCACTGCATTAGCCCCATAAATTGTAGCTCTAGTGCATCATAGCACAGGATGCACCATAGATTCCAATAGGTACATCTCTTGAATGTCTTCCTTTGGCAGGCCTGTCCCTGGACTCTGGTGACAAACTCCTCCTGGTTGACCGTTGCCACCATCTCCTCCAACTCATCCAGCTGTTCTTGGGGTCCAGACTCCCACCTTCAGTCTGTGGTGGTGCCTTTTGGTTGCTGGCCAGTTTCTCCTTAGTTCTGCACTTGCAGTCATGCCAGCACTTCTTACAATCAACAGGAGTTCTCTTCACCTCTGCCACGCTGTTGACTTTATTGACTATTGACTGTTGACTGCCGTGTGGTCTCATTCCTACCTATTGGCAATTTAGAGGTGACAAAGAGCTGGTGTTGGTGTTCCGTCACCTCTCTGACCAAGAAGTAATTGTAATTGTAATAGTATTTATATAGCGCTTACTACCCCTGATGAGGTGTCAAAGTGCTTTTTGGTGAGTAGCATGCTACTCCAGAACCCAAAAGGAATTAGTGATGGATTAGTATAGGGAAATATGAGTTCACATTTAGTAGTATTATGAGTTAATTTGAGCCGCGGATATGTGAGTTTGTTAGTTGGATTGACTGGTGTAATGGAGGGGTAGAGGAGGGAAGAATCCAGAATTGTTAATTGGGATTTTATAGTAATAGGATGAGGCTTGGGATGAGTAAAGGGGGGATGGAGGAGAGAAGAGTCTGTGGAAAGGGTTAGGGAGATAATAGTAGCAGGAGAGGTTTTGGATGAGTCAAAGGTGAGATAAATGAGGGAGAATTTAGTAGGGTTGTTTGCGAGATCATGGTAGTAAACTGAGGTTTGGGTGAGTTAGATGTGAAAGAGGAGGGAAGAGCTTAGGCAGGGTTCTTTAGGAGATGAAAGTAGTAGACATATGGTAATGGGTAGACAAAGTAAAGCTTACAAGAGAGTAAAAATAAAATATATATTTTTTAGTCATTCTCCTCCTAACTGAAGCAACACTTCCTCTTCCTTTTCCCCTTCTTTTATGCATCTGTCTGTCCATCCAGACTTGTAATGGACTGATTGTTGTCCCTCTGGGCCTGGTCCCTCCTAAATTCCCCATCTTGAGTCCTTGTTGTTTGTTTTTAGCATTTTCATGCGCTTTTTTTACTCTTATGATGTAAAAATAGCACTAGCACGATTTGCATAAAAAATCATGCTGCACATCATGGTAACGCCATTTTTGCAGCATTACAGTTATTTTTCTTTGCGACATCGCAAAGGTTAGCGTCATTTTGGTTACGCTAACCTTTTCTTAATGCCATTGTGCACCATTCCATAAATATGGCACACGCATGGCGGTAAGGAAAGTCGTTATGCAGTGTTAAAAAATATGGCGCACAACTGTGCTAGCGCATTTGTGCATCATGTTTCATAAATATGCCCCTTAGTTTGTGTGGATCTGTGCTGCAGTTCTCTTCAGTGCTGCAACCAATGCTTTAAACGGGCAGGAACTATCAGGTCCTTAGTAGATGCACTTACTGAACTTGGAAGGGGTAGTACCAGCACTTCTCAGAAATGCTGGAATGCCTTTATTGGGAGAGTACTGGTACTTCTAAACAGCAAACAGGTAGCCTTCTGAGAATTGCAGGGCACTCACCCAAAAAAAAATGTCAAAACAAACAAAAAAGCATTTTTAAGCATAAGAAATGAATTAAGAATAAAAATTAGTGATCAAACACCACTTTTGAAATTACTTTTTTAGGGAATGTGCACAAGCACAATGCCATCATTCACAGAAAGGGGTGTCAACGGCTGATGTGGGCTGACCTGTTGGCCAAAGCTCCATGTGGGCGGAAGCAAAGAGTGAACAACAGCTGAACAGACCAATTGATGCAGAGGTTTGACAAACAGCCCCCATATGCATATTCTGTATGTAATATTGTTCTTAAAAGATAGACTGGCAAGACAGCTAGAGCTGTTTCAAAGGTCAGATCTAAAAATATGTCCAATTTTAAAAATAGCTTTTATACTTGCTTTAAATATATTTCAGTTTAATAAATAATGTTTACTTGATAATATTAGTGTTTTCTACCACAAATGACAATTCTGCACATATACATAACCACATGTTTTAACATTGGCCAGACAAGGTCAACTCTGTTTTGTATTTCTATGCATCCATGATTTTGTCTCACTCTGTCCCTGCTTGCAGCAGAATGTGTACAAATGAAATATTTTGTTGTTGTGTTGTTCTTGGTGATCTTGCAAGGCTTCTTCCATTTAAATTGAACTATTTAAGGCTTTTCCCGGCCTGCTACAGCGAGCTTATAACTTATGTGAGTTTTTCATTGTTTTGAATGAACTAGATTTGTATTGTCATCTTCGATTACATTAGGTCAAAAGAGGTTGTATTACTATTCATTTAGAGGATGGTGTTAGATGATGCTGCATTATATTCTGTTTCAGATATATTAAACATGTAGAATAATTAAATCACCTTGTGCAATTTGCGTTATATATTTTATTATACAAAGGCTCATTCTTGAAGTGAACCGCAAAAATGTTGCCTGATTCTTAGAGAGAAGACTCACTTTAGTCTGTTTCATGCTTATGACTTGAAATATTTTTGTTAGACATATTGTTGCATTTGACAGTCTTATGTTAATTCCCTATAATGACTGATTAACTATATTTTTTCTTTCTTTAATTAGTTTGATTATTTAATAACTCTTCACGGTTTCTAATTTATATTCTCTTTCATAAAGTCTTATTTCACTGATTATGATGCGTGTTCATTATTGATTATGGATTCTGTTAGGGGCCTATTACCTCAGCCTTTCGTGAGGCCAAGACAGTCCTCGATCCAGCAATGCAGTTTTATCTTATATCTTATAAAGTTTTTTAATTTGTGTCAACAGTTTTAGTGGAGAATTTGGACAGCGCAGATAAGAGGTTAGATTAGATATAGAAATTAAAGTCTTCCTTTCTATGGATTTCTGTCTACATTCTTGGTTCCTATAATCTGGAAAAATTTGATTATTTACAGTGTTCCCTTGTTCCTAAACTGAGGTGTGTGAGCATCAGTAGGTCGAATGCATTGCAACAGATTCTGATGTTGACCAAGCGCATCATGGTATACATAGTTTGATGCAGATTATTGTGGAGTCATGAATTGTGTTGTGTGCAAGGTTTTTAGTTATGCTGTTTTTATTTGCTAGCTACTAGGAGTGGTGATGATGCTGAAGAATTGTATTTATGAAGAGCTAAACTGAGTACCAAGTCAGGTGCTCTGTGCTGGACTGAGTTAACTTATGTTGCTGGAACAGCCATGTTTTCAAACATTTCCAAAATTTACAGTGATTCATTTCAGACCTAAAATTCATAGGAAGGTCATTTGGTAGCTCTTTATCCAAGACAGAAAAATACTTTTCTTTCCAGTTTAAATCAGGGAACAGTTACGATTGGAAGTCTTCTTCAGTCTTAGTTATTGTGACTTTGATGATCCTGTCATATATTTGAGACAAGATTGTTGAAGCTCTTTAGGCTTTTGTTGTCAAATGTATTGAAATCAGAACTTGTTGATCTTTTTTTCTTGCTTTGGCACATGGATTCATCAAAATTCAAGATCTCAAAATATGTTTGTGTTGAACTTGTCTGCAAAGTGGTGTTGTGCATTGTGAGGTGCCACATATACACCAGGGCAGATGAATTTCTGAGTTACTAAAAGTTTAGATAACTGTGTTTTAATTTAGATTAGTGTTTGTTTACTCTTTGGTGCACAGGAGTAAACGTGCTGATCAAAGGTGAATTCCCGCTCGTCAAAATCTTGCCTTAGTGTCATTGATGGAGCAGAGAGGTACTATCTGTTTCCTCAAGTGAAATTGATTTATCTCTCCGTTCTTTTTCCTTATTTAGGTTAAGGAGACAAGAAATAATTTTGTTGTTTTGTTGTTTAATGTGCTTGTGGTTCTGTAGGGGCTTCAGCATAGCTTCATAGCAAGCTGCACTGCAATTAGTTAATTGTCACAGTGAGTAGCACTGTGATTGACCAGTTATCAATGTACGTTACACAGTGATTGGTAGGTCCATCCTATATGTACCCTGCCATTGGTTGAATATTACTTTTTATATCACATTGCTTGTGAAGCGTCAGATAGAGTGAAAGATGCATGGTGAGTTGAAAAAGTCTAAGTTCCTTTTATGGTAGGAGAAAACATTCCTCTGGAACATTCTCCTGTTTTAAAATGATGTTATATTCTTGTCTTTGTAAAAGAATGGAACAAGATCACATCTGATGATATGTACATGCAATTTCCTTTGGAGGGTATCTTTAGTGTGAGAAAGCTTGAATATCTTAGGTGTGTGATGTATGAGAGAAAATCACACCCTAGATGTCTACAGTTTTCAGCATTGAATGAGTGGGATCAGGTTGCAATCAAGACATAATGAAATAGAATGAGAAGCCAGGTTAGAAATGCTGTGAATCATTGGTCAGATTGTAAAAGGGGAGTTTAGAAGAGAGTATAAAGAAAATATATGATGCTAGGAGTGGGTGTGTTCCCTGCAATTGTCAATGAGTCAGGTAAAAAGTAAATTGTTGATAAAAATGATTACATTAAAAATGAGAAAGACAATCAGGAGAAAGACATTGAGAACAATTCAGATAAGGGAGAGAGCTTTTTATATTATTTTCTAGACTCAAGCCCCACCAAATAATGATGTTTCATAGACACTTAGATTGCCTACCCAGGATATGGGTTTAGGAGAACCAGGCATGATTATCCATGCATCAGTAGTAACTACTGCCCCTGGGAGTGAAGCAGGGCCTAGTAGGATTACTCCCACTAATGTCATTCCATCTACTGATAATATAATTGCTCCTGCTGTTGCTACTATGCAAATAAGAGAACTGGCAAAGGGGGAGGAGCAATATTCTTCAATTGAAAACTGAAGACCCAATTCACAAAGGTAAACTTACACATTTCTGCAAGTTTATAAAACAAATGATTTAATGGTAACTTTATGACTATGGAGGATCTGAAGTCAGGGTGGAGAACTTTGCACATAAAACTAGAGAACTGGTCTATCTTTTTATATGCAAAGTTCTCAGCCCTGACTGTGGAGTCTACGCAGTCATTAAGTTACCATTACATCTCTGTTTGTGAATACCAAAAAAGAGTACATTTTATCAAAAGTGCAAGTTTACTTTTGTAAATGGAGCCCTCAGTTTGGAGCAATTATACAGTTGGTGTAGATAGGATGAACGAATAAAATAAAGAAGAGTTAAAATATTTGAGTAGGGAAGCAGCCAGATGTGCCTGTGAAGTATATGGTAGTCTTGAAGAACTAGTGGAAGAGTATGACATTGATTTACATAGAAAGAAACATTAATGTAAAAATTATAGAATGGATTTAAGTGAAACTGAGGTGAATGGAATGGCTTTATTAACCCTATGTGTGTATATCAGAGAATGATATAGGTGTATAAATAATTTTGAAGGCATAAAGAAATAGAAGGATAACTAAAAAAAAGGTGGTAATCACAAGAAGTGGCTCTGACTATGACTGAACCTGAGATGGAAAGGATTGTGACTGAATTCCATTTGGAAGAGGTGCATGGAGTGTATACGTGCATATTCCTTTGACTAGATCTTATCTCTTTGTTTTAACAACAAATTTTCCAAGGCTTAGGGAGAAAAAATGGTATACGAATGTGTAGAGACTATTGATGATTTCAAAGGTGCTTTGGGTAGATTTGAATACATTGTTTGAAATTATTGTTCTAAAAGATTTGTGGGCTGAATGCAAGGTAGCTGGAACATGGAGAACTCAAATAGTCCCACCTCTGAATGGTACAGCTCCTGCTTTTATGGAGAAATACAAATAAGTGGTTACATACTTCAAACAAAAGGTACCAGAGATAGAGGTGAATTGGTCTCAAATTATGAGAGCTAAACAGGAGCCAAAAGAATCAATACATGCTTACTATGAGAGACCAATTCAGATCTATAAAAAGTAGCGTGGAATCTAAGATCCAACAAAAGAAGCTGTTAGTTATTTTGTGCCAGTGTTTGTGTTAAGATTACATTCAGAACTGAGTTCTCATATAGTGTTGTTACACCTGACAGCCTTAGGGTGGTCACCCCTAACTTTTTGCCTGCCTCCCTCCACTTTTTAGATACTGTTTTTAAGTCTCTGAGCACTTTACCACTGCTAACCAGTGCTAAAGTGAATATGCTCTTGCCCTTTAAACATGGTAACATTGGATCATACCCAATTGGACTATTTAATTTACTTATAAGTCCGTAGTAGAGTGTACTATATGTGCCCAGGGCCTGAAGATTAAATGCTACTGGTGGGCCTGCATCACTGATTGTGCCACCCACTTAAGTAGCCCCTTAACCTTGCCTCAGGCCTGCCATTGCAAAGCCTGTGTGTGCAGTTGCACTGCCAATGCAACTTGTCATTTAAAAGTAATTGCTGATCCTAGAACTCCCCTTTTTCTACATATACAACACCCCTAAGGTATGCTCTAGGTAACCCATAGGCCAGGGTGCTGTGTAGGCAAAAGGCAAGACATGTACCTGGGTAGTTACATGTCCTGGTAGTGTAAAACTCCTAAATTTGTTTTTACACTGTTGTGAGGCCTGTTCCCTTCATAGGCTAACATTGGGGCTGCCCTCATATATTGGTTGAGTGGTAGCTGCTGATCTGAAAGGACTAGGAAGGTCATATTTAGTATGGTGAGAATGGTGATACAAAATCCTGACGACTGGTGAAGTTGGATTTAATATTTCTATTTTTAGAAATGCCACTTTTAGAAAGTGAGCATTTCTCTGCACTTGAATCTTTCTGTGCCTTACAATCCACGTCTGGCTGGGTTTAGTTGACAGCTCCTTGTTCATTCACTCAGACACACCCCAAACACAGGATACGCAGCCTCACTTGCATACATCTGCACTTTGAATGGGTCTTCCTGGGCTGGGAGGTTGGATGTCCTGACACTTGCATGTCAAAGGACAGTAGCCTGCCCTCACACAAAGGACTACCACATCCCCTACTGGGACCATGGCAGACAGGATTGAACTGTAAGGGGACTTTGTGCACTTCTAAGCCACTCTTTGAAGTCTCCCCCACTTCAAAGGCACATTTGGGTATTTAAACAGGGTCTCTGCCCCTACCAACTCAGACACTGCCTGGAGAAGAAACATGAACGAGAACCTGCATCCTGCCAAGAAGAACTGTCTGGCTGCCCAAAGGACTCACCTGTCTGCTTTCTGTGAAGGACTGCTGCCTTGCTGTTGCCCTGCTGCCTTGCTGCCCTCTGGCTGTGGTGAAGAAGTGCTCTCCGAGAGCTTGGATAGAGCATGCCTCCTGTTCCCTGAAGTCTCAGGACCAAAAAGACTTCATCTCTTCAAGTAGGACTCCTTGTGTGGTGAAATTCGACCCACAGCCTGCCAGAAATGACGCACAGTCTGCATCGCAGTGAAAATTTCACTGCACGCCAAACCGGAACAACGGAGCCCGAGTTCACTTTGAGAAGATCGATACAGCGCCAGCGTAGCAACCAGAAATTCAAAGCATGGCCCACCAGATCGACACATAGCTTAGCCGGAACGACTCAGCCCGACTTCCAGAGAGGAATTAACACAGTGCCTGCCGTGCGGTGGAAAATTCGATGCAAGACCCACCAAATCGATGCAGATCCTGTGACTTTGTCCTGCCAGCACAGGAAATCCACGCATCGTCCCCGGGACGTCCAAAAACCCAGCAACCTGAAGAGGATCCACAACCGAGCGCTGGAAAACCAAACAACGCATCGCCATGTGCGGCCTGAGAAATTGACGCACACCCCTTTGTTCCCATGCATCTCCTTCTCTGCGGTTCTTTGCAGAGCTTTTTCACGCAAATCAGTACTTTGTGCTTGAAAGAGACTTTGATTGCTTTTAAAAGACTTAAGACACTTTATATCATTTTTACAGTGATATATCAACATATACTTATTGCATTTTAATCGTCTTGACCTGCATCTTATCAGATAAATACTATATATTTTTCTAAACACTGTGTGGTGTATTTTTGTGGTGCTATGTGGTGTTATTGTATGATTTATTGCACAAATACTTTACACATTGCCTTCTAAGTTAAGCCTGACTGCTCAGTGCCAAGCTCCCAGAGGGTGGGCACAGGATAATTTGGATTGTGTGTGACTTACCCTGACAAGAGTGAGGGTCCTTGCTTGGACGAGGGTAACCTGACTGCCAACCAAAGACCCCATTTCTAACAAGTGTGATTTGTTGTCAGACTAAGGGTATCAATGGAATACTTACATATGGGAAGTGCTGCAGTGATTGTTTTGATATGAAGAAGAGAACGCTGAAGGACAAATTAATGGTTGAGCAGGAAAAGCATGTTTAGAAAGGTATAGAACTCAGATGGCAGACTTGAGTTTTGGCACTGGTTGAGTTGAAGGTGCAAGTCCAAATATGCAAGAAGTATTCATGTTGATTACACTGGTTGAGAATTCTGTTTCTCAAGGTAGAGGTAGAAGATTTGTGAATAATTCTAGTGGGACATATTCAAACATTCTTAAGAAAAGTCTCCTTGTCACAATTGTGGGCACCTTGGACTTTGAAAAAGCAAATGTAGACACAATCCAGACCAAATTCAATTTTGTTTGTTCCTTAAATGCAGCAGAATGCTAATAGGATAGCACAGATTATGATGCAGTCAGTTGCCCTAGTCTAAATAACTTTTGTTCAGAATATTCAGAATCAAGGGCAATACAATGTGCCTCTAGCTCCAAATATGCAACAAATGTGATAAATAAAATGACCAGCTTCCAGCAGAGATCTGGTATCCAGCAAAATTATCTAATGATTAATAATGTTTTTCCTCAGTTTTCATTAATTTTGACTAACTCACAGTGACGGTGTCAGAGAGTGGGAAGGAGTATTGCACATTTGCTGCAGTACTAGAGGTATATCAGAGGGGCCGCATGTAGATGATGAGGTGAATGGCCACGAATATCATTTTTGATTGATACAGGTACTTCCCACTTCATGGTTCATCCCAAGGAGGTTCCAAACCTACTCCTTTTATGAAGAGAACATTAAGTTGTAGACACTTGCAATAAGCAGATTACTGATCATGTCTCAACAAATGGTATTGTGAAAATAGGTACACTGAAAACAAACATGAATGTATAATTTGTGAAATGAGTCCTGTTAGTGATCTCCTTTGCAAGATGAACTGCACCAGATGGTGTTGCTATTCAGATGCAGGATGAAGATTATCAAATGTAACTCATTGTGACTGTGAGAGGGCAGGAATGGAGCGTTTATAATTTTATATCACACATTCCTGTCCTCTCCTTGTGCTAGCGGCACATAAAGCAAGGCAAATCAGCCTTGCAACACTTTTGAGTGCGTAATGCATCAGAAATCCTTCAAAAAGTTACGCATTTGAAAAAAAAAACTTTTCCCCATACATCTAAAGGGAAAGATAGAGCAGACAGCAACAGACAGGGTCAACAACTCCAACAACCTCAGCACCAGCCAGGAGGTCTGGACAGAAGTCCATAGGAAGAGGAAAATGAAGAATAGCTTAAGTGAAGAGGAAAATCAAATAATCATCACAGAACAGACAAAGTATGAACATCAACTCTTTGTCACCTCAAAATTACCATTAGGGAAGAAAGACAGTGTAGGGCAAGTGAAAAGAACACTAACAGAGAGCAAGAAGCACTGGCACGATTACAAATGCAGGACCAAGGAGAAATTGCCTAACAAACTGAGGGCATCCATGTAGACTGAAGGAGGAGGAGGAGGACCTGAGGTCCTGGAGGAACTAATATTCTTGAAGGAGCAGGTGGCAACAGTCATTTCAGTGAAGTTGGTAGCAAGAGTGGAAGGTCCCAAACATGCAGCCTATGAGGACCAACAAGACCTACAGGATAAGTGGCAACACAGGACAATGTCACCAAATATGTCATGTTCTCCAGCTCAGCATGCTATGTTCCTGCCCTGCACTTCACTCACTGTAAGGGAAAAGGTTGGAAATGGACACATGTCAAGACTCCCATCATAGAAATGTAAGTCAAAATAACCAGTCACATGTTGTACTGCCCAGTCCAGCTCTGTCAAGTTTGTCCGGTCCACGTGTGATATGCAGCAACAGTCCAGGGTCACCTTTTATAATGGGGCCTGTTGGGCAATGTATGACATTAGTGACTAGGACTACAAATCCCACAATATCAAGCAAAAGCTCTGGGGGAACATTTACAACAAAGTGAAGCAAGCCATTGCAGCAAGTGACCTTTCTGCGCTGCCAGGCACCACAAGGAAAGCGCTGGAATGCACTGTATTTAGAAAATACTGTGCAGTTTTGTCCCTTCCCCTGCACTGGGACACAATTGGCTGCCTAGCACCAATGCATGCATCCTTGCACCACAGTGCAAGGGTGTCTGAGTTGCAGGCAGAGTTGTGTTTGAGCAGGAAGGGACACCTTCATGCACAAAAACAATTGATGGAGGTGTTTTCTTCTGTCTATGAGTACAGCAGAATGCAGCAGACTTGGAAAGAGAAAAAAGGAGGTGAAATGAAAATATGTCTTCTCGCTATGTGTCCCCAGGAGAAGCGTACTGTTTTGATGCCTTCCCAGATTTACGCATCCTTGCAAATCTGGAGATGTGTCAAAACACATGGAAGTTGCGTGGGAAAAACTACTGCAATGCCCATGGAATGCCCCAATGATGCAGAGTGAGGCAACAAAGTGACTTGTGTTGGCTTGCCTTACTCTATTTCTACGAGGCCAGGAAGAGCCATGCAAAATGTTTCTTCATGTCCTCATAGATATGGTTATACATTCTGCACAGTGGGAGCATCAAAAAAACTGATGCACTAGGGGTTCATGGGCTTGTAAATGTGCTCCCTGGTCTGGAACAACACAGCATGGCAGGACACTGAAAACCTTGGCACCCTGACGTGGATAAAGCATGCCCCTTTGCACTATGAGGATAGTGTTTTTTTTCTTTGGACTATGCTGCAAAATCTGTCATGGAAAGCGATTAAATGGAATGGGGTTGTCAGAAGATAAGCTCCTCAACTGAGATGGAAGTCGTGTGTTGGGCATGTGAAATACCACCACGTAGGAGCATGTGAAGAGCCATCTTTATAGACACTGGCATGAAACTACATTGCACACAGCTGTCTTGATGGGTGGAGTGTAAGCGCACAGTTGTAGCCTGCCATGGTAGCTAACACTCTAGCTCCTGTTATGTACAAAATCTTATAGGGTATGTAAGTGATGCATAGAATTTGAATATGTGTTTCTGTACAAACAATAGATGGTGTGCAAAACTGGTGGGCCTCTGGTAGTACTGTTCAATGTAGGTGTGGCTGAGCACATTCGATTGGCACTGTGTTGTAATGTGGGCATATTGCATAGAAAGGAGCTGTGAAGTAGCATGTATACAGCAAGGTAGCCTAAGTAATACTCATGGACTGCTCTGTCTGACAGTGTTACACCTCTTTTGCAGCTGAGAAGGGATAACATTGAAGGGGGCATAGGTGTACGACATCCAACAATGTTATGTGGACAAGTGGGATGCTGTGCATGTGACATGAAGGTGATGGAAGAACAAATCCAATACCAGGCTACATATGTCAAATCAGGGAATTTTTAAGTGACTGGATGATTCAGGTTGCCACAACTATGTGCATGATTCTATGACTGTTGTAGGTTTAGAAGTATGGGTCTAGTTGTGTGGCTAACTGGGGTAGGTATATGCCACTGAATATAAAAAAAACTGCAAACATATGTGATAACAGCTTGAACAATTTGCCCTCAAATACAGGCAGTCATATTGGGCAATTGGAAGTGGTTAATCTTATTGTAGGGTTTGACGTCACATTAGAGTCAATTTTCAATCAGGATTTCATCTCTGTGTGACTTCAATGGAGTCCCTGAGCCTAAATGAGGATTGCCAGAGAAGACAAGTGCTTGTACAAGTGAGTGGGGCAGAGTCAAACAATGTGTGATACTCTGCAGATAACCACATCTGGCAATGATGAAATGGGGTGAGCGCCAGTGCCAGTAATCTACCTAGTTTGACTGGGCCATATCCCCTAAAATTTAGCCCTCACTGGCAACTGTTTTCACAGACAGAACAACCATGGTTGGACATGCGCTTACACATTCCTGCAGTGTAGCAAGCTTGCTAGCTCTGTAGAGTAGTGTGGATATATGAACAATATGATCCTTGCCCACAATGTGCATGCAAGAGAGCACAACAATGCAGACAGCTGTGATGTAATGTGTGTAAGGTTGACAGCAGGATCCAATTAAATACATCACCAAGCCCACTTCACTTTTATAAGAACTGTGCCTGAGTGATGGCCAGAAAGAATGCATTGCATCCTGGTGAGTTGGTGCAATGTGCACAGTGGTGCTGTCAATACATGAAAACACATTTGGTAGCAATCATGAAAAATATTTTTCATCTCCAAGGCAGATGTTGATCTTACCTCAACTTATCGGTACTGGCAGGGCAGCAAGCTGTGTAACTGTGTTGCAATGTGTGGCATGACACAAACAATCAACCTTGTCACACAGTGGTTTGTGAACAAGGCACAGAAACTGCCCCCTGAAAGGTAACTATAGTGCCACGTGTTTCAATGTTAAAATGAAAGCAAATGAGGACAAATACTGTGTGTCAGCTAGATTACTTATGTGAACTTCTAGCACAAATAACCATTGACATGTCATTGCAGAGGGAGAAACTTCTCCTCCTGACCATCTTCTTTTCCTGTATGACCCATGACCAACTCGCTGCCAATGGCATCCTGCCCACCCCATGGACAAGGACACATTTCAGCAAAACCTGGACTACACTGTATCACCTTTTCCAGTTGGGGAGGCTCTGACAGCATCAATGGGTTTACAGAGGAACCACCTACAAGGGGACCAACCTCATCTACAAGTCCCCGGCCAGCTCTGAACTCTGAGGACCTCCAGGTAGTTTTCCAATGCCAAGAGGTAGGAGTCCAGAGGCATATGGCAGATGAGGTGTGGGTGGGGATAGGGACCATTGCAGACACCCTAGAGAGAGTCTGTAGGTGCCTCAGTCCCAATAAGGACACTTCTGAGGCAGGCAAGAGGCGCCTACACTCTGCTCCAGTGACTATATCAGTCCCTGTCTGACATTGCTGGTATCATGAGTCAGATACAACAACAACAGTCCTGCCAATGTGACAACTGTGAGTTTACCGTCCATCTGGGGGCTATATGCACCATGCTCAAAACTGTGGAGCTGAAGCAGGACTCCTATGTTGCAACAATGGGTGCCTTTCATCAAACAGTATTGCTTTGCTGACAAGCCAGCAAGCCCTTCTCAGTGCTGTGCTGCCTACCTTGTTGGCACAGGCAAATGTGGCTGTTGACAGGGGAGCCTCATCGTCAGCCCATAATGTGTGTGTGTGCCTCAGATGCCTTCTGCACAAATACCACCACCTTCACTCATGGGAGATACAACACACATGTAGACTTTATCAATTTTTAGAGGAGAACTAGCCAGTAACATTTGTCTCTGCCTTTTGGACAGTTCCCCAATGGACCTGTGTTGACTAACATGCTATCACACTTGTCATCTGGTACTGTCTCCTTTGGTTGCCCACCTGTTAGTCTTATTTATTTATGGACTGTCAATGAGGCCTACCTTCTCTAATGGCAATTTTGAGCTTCTCCTCACTGGAATACTCCTCTACATGTCACAAGAGATGTATCCCCCCTGGACTCTATCTGGACATCTTTTGTCTCTCAAGCAATGTTTTTTTTTTTTTTGCAAGAGCTGATACTGAGATTCATATTATTAACACACCTGTAAATAAATGTACTATCTTTAACCTGCGTGTTGTATGTCTGTTGCTGATTGGACTAAGTAGAGTATGGTAGATTTGTTGACCCAAAAGACACTTCCCTCTATTTAAAGAGAATTGTGTGTCATAGACCCATGGAATAATCTACACATGCCAAGGGCAATAAGTAAGGTGAGCTCTATGTGCATCTAAACTAGCAAGTAGTTCTCCAAGTTCACAAGAATGAAGTGTCACAATTAGCAATTACGCAAAGGGAGGGGTGTTTGAATTTACCAGGTAGGTGGGGGCCACTTCCATAGATACAAGCCAGCAAACAGCACTGATGTAACAGTAAAATGGTGCAGGGGTAAGTGTGTAGCATTAGTGTGTGAACCAACACACTTTTGATTTGCGACTCTGAGTTGATACAATCATCCATACAATACATGTAGCATAACTTACACACACAGTACAACAGTAGGTGACTACCTGTTTTGGGCTGTATGTCCATTCACAGCAAGAGGGCCACTTACAGTGCACAATCATGTTTGAAGATCCCCTAATTGACTCCATTACAAAATTAACAGACTCTTGTCCATAGGTGTCTGACAAAGCTACACATATATACAAACACTGCATTGAAATCCTACAGCATGTGCTAATGAGAACTCTTACACAGTAAATCATTAAGCAATTGTGGAAGTGGAAAACATTGCTTATTAAAAGCATTATAAAATATCAAAATCTAAAACTACCTACACTATACAAACTATCTTATCCTATCTAAACTATAACTAAACTAACTGATGCTACCTACACCAACATGACTCTATCTTAACCTATCTAGCCTTAACTTACACTACTCCACACATATACCACAGCAGACATGTTAAACATCACCCTCCAGCCCCCTTAATACACATAGTCACACGATACAAAAATAAACTACCCCTATACACAAACTAGCTAAATGTTAAAACCTAAACACATATATATGTTTTGTATTTGGTATTTTTTATTTATTTTATTCTAAATATATGCTAAACATCAAGCCCCCCACCAACTACAAAACTTATCCATCCATACCCCACCTAACAACAACTCACTAATCAAATCTTAAACTTACTAATACTAGTCTAACCTATCTCTATGCTAAAACCTATCTTAACCTAAGCTAATGTATTAATTAGTAAAACCAATATTGAAAAAACAGGGGAAAGGCTAAATGTCCAAGGGAGGACTATATCTGGCACTAATACTGCAATATCGGCATCATCTACTGCATATCTACAAGCACAGCCTAAATACCAACCATCTTCTGCTTGAGGTCCACATGGTGTTTCTGGACCTGGCTATAAAAAAACAGCTCTCACTCCGAGGTCGTGGTCAAGGGCTGTGGTGTTTGGGTCAGCTGAGCTGTTGATGTGGCTGGAACTGCCACTGATCCTCTGCCATGGTGCACATCCACATCCTGGCTTCCCCTGGTCAGTCCTTGTTGGCCTTGTGACCCCGACTTCCAGGTCCTGGCCACCTTCCGTTCCACATATAACCTCCCCATGTGCCTGTAGGCCCTGGCAATGTGACTGATGTGGTAGTAACACCCCAATCTGGTTATAAAGGCCTTCTTTTGTTCAGCGGTCTTCTTGTCTGGTGGAGGGGAAGGAAATATGTATCAAACAAAGCTAAACTTATGCATGTTGTCATCAGTAATAGGCTTAATTTTTTAAAACATCACATGTGGCATGTCCAGCCAAAACCAACATTTAGTGAATGAGAAATGACCAATCTTCAAAAGGAATATATATCTCTCCTAATGTAAAAATGTAAACATACTCAGGTACTGATATTGTAGGTCCATGAAATGGCAGTGTGGACACAAATAAATGTACAATCATAATAATATTGAGACCAATTATGAACTATGATGTGGTGTATTCATGGAATGGTCCAGTGGGTCCAACTAGGGATTCCCTGAGGGTTTGTCATGCATCATACAATATAATATATTCATGGTCAATAACCTTTGTGAAATTAGTAATGTCTACCAAGTATAGGTATTGTGCCTCAGCACTGGTTAACTGATATGGCAAATACACAAGCAACACACATTGATGCATAGACTGACTCTGTGCCAGGTATGTAAAACATAGATGGAGGGTGGCTAACTACCTCCTATTAAACAGACCTGTTGGACACTTCTCAAATATTGACTCATGGAAATACCAGGAACCCTATTACATAACTAATGTAATACATTTCAAGCAATGCCATGGGGACCTTTACATATCCTTGATGCATATCAACTACAACCATATCCATGCAATCAGAGTGTGCATACATGTTGTAGATTTCCTATTTATTAGTACCTTGTGCTTTATCTTGCAAGTAGTCTCCAACTATAAATCAAGGGTGGTAGGTTTGGTTGAATCAAGTAGGGGTAACACAAACAGTAGACGAACTGTGTAATGGGCTGTATGCCGACAACACAGTGCAGACATGTATGTGGTCCTTCACACATTGCCTCTTTTTGGAACAAATGCCAACAAAGGTATGATCATGTGTCTAATATAGGACATTGGGTATATGAGGCTATGAGTCAGACATTTAACTGCATTCCCATGTGTAGACTGAGGATATGTGTCACATCTACCCATACCTATTCTGTCTGCACTCAGGCTGGATTCCTCACATCCCATCAGGACCTACCAGGCAAAATGTCCATACATAGCCATGTGGACAACTACACTAGCAATGTGCATCAGACAGGCAGACTGAAGATGAAACATCTAAAGCTATGTTCAAATATTGTTTCTCTCCTACATCCTTAAAAGCACCATGGTATTTTGGAAAATGCTCCTCTGTCACTCATCTCACAAGTCAATACTATGCAGTACTCTGTAGGATGCTTATGTACCCATGAGGCTGGATTACATGTGCCATACATCATGATAAATGAGGCTGAAGTGGTGAACCAAAGTAAATGATTACTATGGACAATGTATGTACCCACTCACAGCACTACTCAAAGATATGCCATTTGGCCACTGGGATTGCTCTAATAAATTATACATTTTAACTTTGCCCCCTCACAAATACATATGCAGCATCTATCCTAGGAAGGAATGCTGTTTTGCGATACCTAGCCTGCTCACATGGTCACACAGCTTTATCCGATTCATAATTTTAGCTAGAAGCCAATCTACTGGTACATATATAGATCCCAAACATTTTGGTTTTTGAATGACATGAATTTCTGATCATGCCTTTAATGCATGACTCTAGTGGCTATATGAACAGTCAAATTTGACAGACCACACTCTGAAAGGTATTAATTTTGTTGGAGCGTTCTCAACTCTATAAATGTTCTGAACAATGCAACACACATCAGTCAGCATACTTGTTTTTCTCTTTACTTAGCTCCTTACATGTTGCAAGTGCAAGGCAAATAAACATTAACCTTGTATGGCCTGTACAGGCTCATTTGTCAATTCTGAGCATGTTTCCAAATACATGTATGTGAAATTAATTAAGGTGAACCATACACCCTGTCCAGGCTGTGGCATGATGAAATGTGAGTGTGCTCCCCTGTAACATACATGGCAGATGGCCCTAACAGTATAGAGACAGTAATGAGCTTGCAGGACAGGGGAAAACACTCCCTGCACAGTGCCTGATAGGTCCCCCTTCACCTCTGGGCATCCTCTGTACTGCATGGTCTGTTGAGGCTACGGTAAGACCACTGTGAACAGGCCCTTGACACATTGTTTTTGCATTTAACTGTGTTAGCCTGTGTTATGGCATACTATCCCTGAAAATATATGACCCTTTCAGCCAAAATTCAATACCAGATGTTTACTAAAGACACACAGCTACAAGCTTATTGTATATATTTATACTTACCAATGGGACCACTAACTTCCAATCTGAGATGATAAATCATTTCAGCCTCCTGGCTCACCACATCTGCCAATCTGTGCTTCAATTGGTAGACAGTGTGGTCTACCACAAAAACACAGCTCATGTGATACTGGACTTTCTACCACCGCTCCTTTTGCTCTCTGGTAAGGTGCACTTGGCTGACCCTATCCCCCTGTAGATATCACGCTGGGGTGTAGTGGACCAGCAGCCAAAGCAGGCCTTCAAACTTCTCCTCAGACAGCTGCATGGTTCTGCCCTTCCCTGACATTTCCCTACCTAAACTTCTCACCCTAAACAGTAACTAAACTAAAACAAACCCTTGCCTCTACCCCTAAAATTACAAATCCCTAAACCAAGTTACACCCAACAATACAGTGACAACAACAATACAAAAGGCAAACACAATAGACAAGTTTTAAACACAACAAGGACAGCACAGATACCAACAAAACCAAAAAATGCAATCCAGAACAAGAGCACACAGCAAACACCTCCAACAGCCAGCACAGACAAAAAGACTGTAAATGAGAGTGAAAGTAACTTCACACTTCCTAGTTTACACCATGGCAGAGCCATTGCCTCATTTCCTGGGTGTCTGCTACACATTGTCTACAAATATGATGTATTTTATGATGCATTGTTATAGAAATAACCAATGAATGACTAACACCCAATGAATGCCAAAGCACAATGCATTGTTGTAAATGCATTTGCATTGATGTGTGTCTTCCTTCCAACACTCTGGGTGCAATGTGTTGTGCAAATGGCCAATGCATGTTTTGATTGATGCAACTAGCCTATTGTGTGTGGTGCAGTGTGGTGAATCTTGCAATGCAGGTAAACACTCCCAGGGCTCATGTTCTTGCTCATCTTTTCTTACCTGACATGCTTGAAGACTTGGGATGTGTTGCATGTCTATGTTAAAAGTGCACAAATGCTTGACTCATTGCATTCATGGTTTGAACATTATGACTGACAATATATTTGTACTCAATACACATACATATGAATTGTGGAGACCTTTACATTATTTCTATGTATTACAGTTTGTATTATGCTTGGCAGAACATAGGTAGCTGCATAGTAGTCCTTTTTTCTTTCACATATATTGCACTCCTATGCAAATGAAATACACATTGTTATACATGATTATTCACAAAGTAAAACACCATACTATCTGTCTGCATTCCTGCCATAGGATGTGTTATGGATGCCACATACACAGTCAGTCTACAGTGTATGTGGCATCCAGTTCACAGATTTACTGTATGGATGTGAAGGGTATGTGGCTAGACCAATATGATACCTATTATTATGTGGCAGACATCATTGACCAGACTAAAAAGATCCAATAACCAACATATAAAGTTGTCGTATGCACACATCTGCTGTCATGGCTTTGTGTCTGGCACAATATGTGTGCCACATGCCCATTACACCTGCAGAAAAGTGTTTGCTAAAAATATTAGCCTATAGTTTGATTGTCACAAGGCTAGCTTGAGTAGGCCAAACAAGTGTGATGACTCCCAAGTAGCAATATGTTTTCCTTTTCCATGCATCACATTGTTCAGCACACAGAGGGGTCATGTGTACTTAAAATGTGGGTAGCCATTTACACTAGATGGTCATATGTGGATTTACTGACAGATACCAGTAACCTGGAATGTGTCAGCATATTGTTCCTTGACAGGAATGATATTGCATGTAGTCATGCCTTGACATCTTTTTTGGTCTTATATTTATATGTGGTATGTAAGATACTGCACTGAATTTGCTATGTACCTACAAACATTGATGTAGCATAGGTATGCTATCTGGGTTGCACTGTGAACCCATGCACATCATGTGGCCCTCTGTTCATAGTCATAGGACAATAAGGTCTCTATACTGGCCTCCATGTGTGTCAGGCAGCAAAAAATGTCAAGACGTACAACACACATAATCAGTCAATGCACACTATTTACATCTGCACTCCCTTTGAATTGTTGTAGGATGTCTGGCTGTTGGTACACTGTAGCAGCACACATACTCACAACATGAGCACACTGTTCCACATTTCTTCCTGTGTTTGGTGTATGTCTTCCCGATGCACATGCATTTGGCACAATTTGTTGATATGCACGCATACTTTGGTCTTCATGATGTTGTCCTGGAGTCAGTGCAACACCTAGCTACAGACCGTTGTGATGGGCCATATTCTATTTGGTGAGATGTGAGTCTTTTGATGTTTACAGTGACTGTGAAATGAAAATGGGTACACAAAGGTAGGGCATCCTGGCTGAGAAACCACTTGAACCCTTTCCTGCAAAATGGATGAATTGCCGGCACATCTGTTAGATCAGCAGAAAAGCAAGATTTATAGTTTAGTGCAGAATGTGCATAGGTGCATGCCCTTTCCCTTAAATCATGGAGTTACTTAGTAGAGTTCCTTGATCATTTAAAGATGAACATTGGGTGTTAGCAAATTTTATTTTCTCAAATTATTTAAAAAGAGTTTTATTTCCAGGTTTAGGCCCAGACACCTTTTAAGTGAATATATGAGATGGGTACCAATATGCAGGGTGCCTAGCAGTACTTCCCTGGAAGAGGTGAGGAAGACTTACATGGGCAATGTTCTTGTTTTGATTTTTGTCAAGCATTCTGTTGTCCATTTCTCTTGTTGGGCTTTAGCAAGCCACGATGACTATTTCTCCACTTTGCTCTGAAAGGATATGTTAAATTGTTAGCTCCATTCTTTTAACAGGGCATTGACAGAACCCTACTCTGCCCTACATTTGAATTACTTAAGTTTATAAAGACTTGGGGCCATATGTACAAACACATTTTCCCACAGACACAGAATGGGTAAAACCCTTTGCTACATCTGGCCCTTGATACACAAAGTATTTTCCATGAGGATTTGCATCTGCCTCTAGGATTAGATATCACTCTATGATGAATTTCCAGGAGTAACAAATAACATGAAAAAGTTGTGCGATTCATTAAACTTTTGTGGTTGAAAATGCATGTCTTATGGCCTGACCTGGAGTTTGGCAAATGGGGTTACTCCATCCGCCATATTATATCCTATGAAAAACGTAATATGGCAGACGGGATATCCATCACATTTGTGATGGAGTAACCTCTCCGTCAAGCTCTAAATCATGCCCTTACTCTTGAAAACCAAACTGAAAACTCCTAAATACATCATAGCATTGGATTGGCCAGGCACTCTGACACTGGCAGATTGTGTGGGCTACGATGGGGTTAAAAAAAAAAACTGCCTCACATATTGGTCCTTTTCAGTTGGTCTATCTGGCAGTGCCAAAGAACCCAGCAGACAAAATTAAGAAAAGGGTGTCTATCTGTTCTTCTTCTTTCTGCTGTAGGAGGACTGGCTATTCAAGAATATTCAGGAATAATTCAAATCCAAGACAGGAGTGATGCAGATCTATTGTTGCAATTGGGTTCCGCCTATTCAGTACACCTGGATTTTTTGCTTTTTTAATCACCCAGATTTGGACTTTTACTGTGTTTCTCACCCACGGTAATCACATGGCACATGGACTGCATGTGTTTACCACCTGTGTCTGCCTTTTAAAATAAGGCTACTCTGATGCAGCTAGGGCAAAGGGAATTCGGCTGCTACATATGAACACATGTGGACATGCATGTGCACATGAATGCTGACTGCATTTGGGAGACTACTGCTCTGCGCTGCCAGTAACTGTGCACAAGTAGCCTGGCACAAAGGGGACTCTGCAGGATTAGATATTGACCTGGGGAAGGCCTTATAATGTTAGTGTACACTCATAGAGAAAGTTAATGCGATTTACAGTTATACACTTGACACTTTATTATAGACGTAGGGGAAAACTGTCATAGTGTGTAGTTTTGCTTCTCTTTGGCCTACAAAGTCCATTGACATATCAAAATAGGGTGGAACATTTATGCTAAACCCAAATTTGAGAGTTCAAGAAGATATCTGTACAGCCTATGGGTCATCCAGGACTGTCATATTTCTCTGGCTCAGTTCAGGATCAGAGCCCAGGCCGTTTGTCACCCAGCTATGCCATGGTAATTATATTTCTCTCCAGCAACAGGAACAGAGGCTACCCTACACAAAGGGAGTAATTAACAGTTCTTCACTTAGCTCCTGAGGAGGAAAGCGGTGGGGTTTAAGGATCTTCATCAATCAATTAGCTGTCACATTGCACCAGGGATGGGCCAGGGCAAGATCACTGAACAAAGAGAGAGCCTAGACCTCTAGAGCCAACACAGGAGGGGGCTCCACTTTGACGTTTTGGTGAGAAAGCCTCTGGCAGTGCTGTCAGTGAGAGGTAGAGCTGAGGACCCCAGAGGAGATGTGACTGCTGGATGACACCATTCTGAATTGCTCCAGCATGCTGTGCAGGTTGGTTAGTACAGGGGCAGAGTCATGATGTGGCACCCTAGGATAAGCCAGAGGTATCTGGCTTCTAGGTACATTATGGCCCCACTTAAAAAGTCTTGAACAAGGGGCTCTCTCTATCTTGGTTTTGCTTTTTTACTGGGCAGTTGGACTGGAGGTAGCAGCAATGGACAAATGGAAGGAGGAATCCACTGATGCCCATCTTGACTAAGGACTTTCCTCCTCGAGCACGGCAGGCCCTACTATGGGGGAAGATAAAAGAATGTAGAAAACAGTATGAAGTGCTTGAACATGAAATTAAGTACTTAGAGATCTGGCTCTTAGCAGAATGGAACTGAGGGACTCCAACACCAACTCTGGCTCAAGCAGAATGAACTTTGAACACTGGCGGAAGAAAGGGCCCGCACTGATGCACTGGTGGCCCAGAGACGCCTGTACAATGTTAGTGACAAAGCCAATAAATTACTTGCGTGTTTGGACAAAAGGGACAGGGGACATAACTGAGTACTGGAAATCCTAGATCATAACGGCATGCTTCAGATGTCCAGTGCTGCCATAACATAGAACTTTGCCATGAACAATGAAAGAGTATACACATCCATGACTACCAAGTCCGATTATGACTGTACCGCCATTGTGCAGGACATAGACCTTCCAACACTATCGGAAAATGACAGAGGTGACCTGGAAGAGGGCTTGACAGTGGATGAAATAGTTAAAGCGATGGAGGACCTCCAATGAAGGAAGGCGGTGGGGCTGAATGGCCTACCGGTGGAACTCTATAAAAGCATGGCAAATATAATTGTAGAGGGTGATCACCTCAGTGGTCCACCTGGGTCAATCAGGTTTTATGCCACACAGGGTAACCCGCTTAAATGTAAGATATCTCTACAGGGTGTTACACAAAGCCAGTATAACCCATGCTGCATAAGCTGTGCTTATGTTCCTGTATACCAGAACAGTGTTCGACAGTATTGAATGGAAAAATATTTTTGCAGCCCTGGCTAGGCAGGGCTTCTACCCCAAATTCTGTGGCCGGGTAAAGTTCTTATATCAGGGACCATCAACGAAAGTGGGGGTGTTAGAGCTGGGGTTTTTGGTTGACAGAGTATGCACCCTGTAAAAGCAGGAACCACCACTTCCAGTCTGGGTAGGCCAGATACACAATTAGAGATATCCTGTGCTCACCATCTGGTAGCTTGACACAGAGCAGTCAGGCTTATCTAAAGAAGCAGTTTGTAAAGCATTAAGGCAATACACACACACAAAGTAACACAATGAAACACCACAAAAAGACTCCACATAGGTTTAGAAAAATAGAGGCCCTTTTTCTGAGTAAACTCAGACACAAAGCCAAAAATACCATCAGTAGTACGAAAATTAGAGCTTAGAAGTCAATAGCGCTGAAAGGTAACTTGAAGTTGCGCTAGTCCTGGGAAAATCCCAAGTCCAGGTCATCCGCGATGGAGGGTAGGCTGACTACTGGACTTGCGCATAGCCCATTGAAAGAGTACCTTGGATGAAGCAAAGCGTCTACATTGACAAGCAGTGCGAAGGTGATACATCGGTTCTGATCCACACAGACTGGTTGATGCGTCTGTGTCAAGCCTCGCAGTTGGGTCCTATGCTGGTGTCAAACTTTGTTGACAGAAAAGCAATGCATCGTTGTCAAGCTACACAGAGCTTAGTGGTTGGACCGCACAGGCTGGAGAAGTGCTGTCATCGAATAGCCTCTGTGTCAGTGTTAAAGAGTGATGCGTCGGCTCCTCTAGGCACAAAGGTGACTATGCATCAGGTTTGTAGCAAAACAGCTGCAGAACCCACTTCTGAGGCCCAGGACTTGAGAGGGCACTGAAGGCAAGGGCAGAACTCACCGATGGCAGTGTCCAGCAGCAAAAGCAGAGTTGCAGGCAGTCTTTGGTGTCCCTGAGATTGCAGGAGAACAGGGGATACGTCAGCAAGCCCTTAGAGTCACTATGGGTCAGAAGAGAGGGTCCAGTCCTTCATCAGCTAGGCAGAGATTATCAGGGTTACTCATCAAGGCAGAGAGCAGTCCTTCTTGGAAAGCAGTCCAACAGTGTCGCACTCCTCGCAGCACAGCAATACATACACTAGGCAGAGTTCTTCTAAGGTCCAGTAGTGTACTGATTTGGAAGGGTCAGAGCCTCAGTTCTTATTCCCAAATGTGCCTTTGAAGTGGGGGTGAATTCAAATAAGGCTCCTTGAGACACACAGAGATCCTTACTTCCTAGCCCTGGCTATAGACAACCAGAAGGGGATAATCAGCCCTTTGTGTGGGGACAGGCACTTCCCTATTTAAGCGGAAGTATCAGCTCTCCTCCACCCTTCCTCCCAGAAAGGCCCATTGGAATGCAGATGAAGGAAAATAAGTGCTCAGCTGCACCTATCCTTTTTGTGTTTGTGGTTGTCTCGAGGGAATGCACAAGGTGTACCTGTCGCCTACCCCAGACTTGTACTGAAGACAGGCTGCAAGAGAAGAGAAATACACACTTTCTAAAAGTGGCATTTCTAAAATAGCAATGTTAAATCTGACTTTATCATTAAACAGGATTATTTTATCATTACCATTCCAATGATATAAAACATGATGGTGTTGTGCCTTTCTGAACAGGAATTACAGCTTAAAAGGGTATTATGGAATTACCAATGCTGGCCGATGAGAGGAGTAGGTCTAACAATAGTGAAAAATTAATTTAAGAGTTGTTCATGCCAGGACATGCAAAACTTAAAAATACATGTCCTGCCTTTCACTTACATATCACCCTGCCCTATGGTTGTACCTAAGGGCTAACTTAGGGGTAGCATATGTAGTCAAAGGGGAGTTTAGGGCTTGGAAAGAGGTTTTAAGTGCTAAGTCAAAGTGGCAGTGAAACTGCATTCACAGGCTCTGCAATGGCAGGCCTGGGACAGGTTTGCAAGGCTACTTGTGTGTGTGGCACAATCAGTGCTGCAGACTCACTAGTAGCATTTTGTTTACATGCCCTGAGTATACCACTTTACAAGGGACTTTCAAGTAAATTAAATATGCCAATTGTGGGTACACCAATGTTCCCAAGTTTAGAAGAAAAGCACATGCACATTAGTCATAGTCAGCAGAGTCCTAAGGCCAACAAAAAGAAACAACAAAAAGTGGAGGGTAAAACGTTTGGGAGTGACCCTGCAGAAAGGGTCAGAAACTTTAGTCATAGTCAGCAGAATGCTAAGGCCAACAAAAAGAAACAGCAAAAAGTGGAGGGTAAAAGGTTTGGGGATGACCCTGCAGAAAGGGTCATTTCCCAAAACGGGTTACTAATGCAGTGTTCTGTGTTCTTCATCCTACCAAAGGGAAAAATACAAGTATGTCCCCTGCCCCTTATGATATTTAGCAAGGCACTCTAGCCCTTTGCAGGTTGGATTCGACAAGATCCCTTATACAGTGAATGTGCAGTGATGTGTAGTGGGAAAAATTTATATTTCTATATTCTGACAACATACTGCTGTACACCACTTGACCGGTCCTATCCATAGACAGTATAGTGCAAATCTTCAGAATCTTTGGAGACCACTCCAGGTATCAGATCAACTGGAGTAAATCCCTGGTATTCCCATTAGGGGGAGAAATTCCATAGCTCCCCCTGAGATGTACAGCACCACAGGCACTGGAATGTATCTATGTCACCTGGGACCCTGGGAAATTTCTGCACAGGAATCTGTCCCTGCAACTAAACAGACTCCAGAGACATGTTGAATACTGGAGAATTTTTCCAAATGATGACCCTCCAACACATCCTATACATTCTCCAAAATACTCCATACAGAACCCCCCAGACTTCTTTCAGATGGTTGACCACAAAGTACAACTATTGTCGTCGGGTAGGGCAAGCCTCGCATCGCGCTTCGCAAACTGCAAAAAGAGTATGTGAATGGGGACTTGCGGTCCCTCACATACCATTGGGCCAGTTGGTGGCAGTTAAAGATTGAGGGGGTCATTACGACTCCAGTAGTTGGCGATAATGTGGCAGTAAGTACCGCCAACAGGCTGGCAGTACTTACAGCCACATTATGACATTGGTGGGTTGGTTGAAGCCAACCCGCCAATGTACCACTCCGACTGCCACGGCGGTAACAGCCGCCAGGCTGAAAATATCCATCTCTAGCCTGGCAGCAGCCATTTGCCTACCAGCAGGATTATGACCCCGCCTACCGCCATGGTTTTTGTGACATTCGTAACGCCACGAAAACCATGGCAGTAGGCCATATCAGTGACAGGAAATTCCTTCCCTATCATTGACAGGGGTCTCCCCCCAACTCTCCAGTTACCCCCCCACCTATCCAAATCCACCTAACATCCACGCCCCCTTCACACACACACATACACACACTCATTGACACATACATACATGCATGCATACATCCAATCACAGACACATCCACACACACTTCCAAACATACATGCAGACACGCATTCACATTTCACAACATACATGCACTCACTAGTCTGTACATGCACACACGCAGTCAACACTCAACACACTCGCATTCAAGCACACACATACATTCATACACACACCCACACACACACAACATCTCCCACCCCCTCCCCTTTCAGAGACCCGACTTACCTGGATCCAGGGGGTCCTCCGGCAGGAGACGGGACAGGGTGCTGCTACCGCCAGCAGCACCCACCAGCAGAACACCGCCAGGCCATATTATTTGTCATAATACAGCTGGCGGCGGTCTACTGGAGTGGCGCTGCTGGTGGTAGCAGCTCCACTTTACCGCCATCCGCCAGTATGGCCACAGTCAGATTTCCACCATTCTTGTGGCGGAAATCCGGCTGTGGTCATATCATGGCGGACGGCTTATAGCTGCGGTGACGGTGTTTTGGCAGCCTTCGCCGCGGCGGTAGTTGGTTTTTACCGCTGTTCTTAAAATGAAGGCATGAGTGTTTTCTGACCTACTGGGTTAACAGAGAGGCCATTGGGTGCAGACATTACCAGGTAGTTCTCTATAGGCAGAAGCGAGTGCGTGACTTACCGACTCATACTCAGACAGTGGTGAAAGTGTGGCGAGAGGTTACTAAATACCTGGGATGGGAAGGTAATGAGATCTTTTGCCCATAAACTGACTGACCAACCCTCACTCTGGGACAATGACCTCTTGAGGGAGTTTGGAAGACTGGAAGGTTTTTCGTGATGGGTGTTGATTAGAATAGAGCTCCTGGGCTACATATGGAGGGAACAGTCATTGGTGGCGTTCGGAGTTCTACAACAAAAATATGATCTGGTGGAGACTGAGCATTTTAGATACCTACACATGCTGGAGGGTGATCAGGGACCTGAGGTGGGGCCGTTGGAGGATCGCCTCCTTCTGAACCTCCTAGCAGACAAGGCCATTTCCATGATGTACAGGAATATAGTAAATAACTCTCTTGATGGGAATAGGGATATTCGAAGATGAGGGTTGGGTGGAGGTACTGCAAAGCCTAAGGGAGGTGGTGAGGCCTCTTCAGCCTGGTACAATTGTGGTTACTACATAGATCATACTGCTCTAGAGTGTTTCTCCACAAGATAGGGTGAGCAGACTCAGCACTATGTCTGAGGGGCTGTGGGTGGGTGGGTATTTTTTTCACATCTTCTGGGACTGTCTGGAAATAGAACTCTACTGGGCACGGGTGGTACAAATAATAGCCTGGGTGCTTCACCTGGTGGTTCCCCTAGCTGAGGTTACGTGGCCTAGGTACCAAAAGAGTTGGCTGGTAGCTGCTGCAGGGGTGGCCAAAAGCTCCATAGCACACACCTGGACTGCAGAGATGCCCCCCTTCGAATAGAAGACTGGGAGTCTGACATGAATTGGTGCCAGTGGGTTTAGCAAGTGGTCTATCAGAGTAGGGGTTGCTCTTGGAAATGGGAAAAGGTATGGGGCAATTGGTGCACTTACAGAGGCTACTGAAAACATAGAGCTGGGCATGGGAAGGGGGAAATTGAAATTTCTGTGTGCTGCATGTAGGGTACTGAGATCTCTGAAAGCTGAGGAAGTTCTGCCCATACAATCTGTCAATACCATGTACATTATGTTGTCTGCTTTGCTCAAAGTGTACACTGAACAATTGATTTCACTATTGCACTCACTGTACGATGAACAAAGTTTAACAAAAAGACAATCACCAGAGGAGAAAGAGGAGAAAGACTGCTGCAGGGAGACAGTAGAACCAGCTCCCAGCAACTTTTGCCATCATCTTAGAGGCCAGCAGGCCTAACGATGGTGCTCCAGGTGGCTAGGGCTCACCACCTGAAGAAAAATGAGCCACAGATCACATGAAACAGCCCAACAGCACCTGAGAACTCAGCAGAAACAGGATTAGACCTTTGACCCCCCTAGTGAGGCCGTTGAGCATATGGAGTTCCACTGCCGATTTTTTTATGTCTCCGGAGTGGACAAGGGCTCGGGGGTTGGAGAGAGGACGTTTCTTAAATTTTCATCCTGGGAGGAGGTGTGGGTGGCACCCACTCCCCAGGCCTCAGGGGCCCCTGGAATTCAGCCCTAGGCTGAGATTATCCATGTAGACCTGAGACCTCCACTTCAGGCTCTCCATAGCAAGAGGGTGAGGAACACGTCCTGCCTCCCCTGCAGAGAGTAAAGACACGGGCCCAGGACCCTCAACTCCGGGCCCTCAAGAAAAGTGCAGCAGGGGGTACTGCTGCCCCCACCCTGAGTAGTGGTGGAACTGCCCTGCTCCCCGTGCCCGTGTTTGAGGGGAACAGACAGCCACCACCAGTGATGAAATCCCTGTCCAGCAGAGTAGGTAGGGGAAAAGTGCTGCTGGCCCTCAAAGCAGCGGGGGTGAGAGGCTGCAACTCAGGAGCCAACAATGCGGCCAGGGGTGGGCTACCCTAATGTTAAGGCATGTGGGCACATGGGGGTGCCTGGAGAACACCAGGCATGCCCAGGATTAAAACAATAAAAAAGCAGGGAAAAAGAAATCAAGCTGTGTGGTGCTAGCCGCATGAATAACTAAACAAAAGCAGCTGGAGCTTCTCATTCCATATGCCCCCTCCACAACGGAGTGCCCCATAAGTCTCCGTAAGGCATGCTGCTGATAAACATGTTTTTATGATTGGTGGCAGCCCTGGGGCTGCAGGAGTGCTGAGGCTTCCCTCTCCAAGGAATCCAAAGTCTTTTAAAAAGGAGACTCAAATTTGGGACTGTCTGACGAAGGAAGGCCATCCCAGGCCTCTTTGTGTATTTCAAGCACTCCCAGGACAGAGCTGGAGCTCTATAGCTGGGAGTGCAACACCCTCTAGGGGTTGGACCTATGGCTGCATTTTATGTGGTCTGAAAGTGCACCCTCTAGGGGCTGTTTTTATGATTTCATTTCTATTGTATGAAAGTATGTACAAATCACACAAACAAACATTATGCTCATTTTAACCTGATTTACTGAAATAATGATGATGACAATGATTACTGATGAAAGTTGATATGATTTATTGACATTAATAATTTCATTTACCCAGGTTATTATTGATTATTGCATTTATGCACAAAATAATGATGCTTTTAATGTGGTTTCTTGGTCGTTTAGTATGGTGAACCTTTGACGAAGCCAACAGAGTTACCTATATAATTGTATAACCCTTTAAGTGTTGCAAATGTGAATGCAGGATGTCATCTAAGGTATTTTCTACCTGCCTTATGTATATATTTGTAAATTAATGCATGGTATTTAGTAGTGTGTGTAATAAATGTTTTCTGTTTCTAAAGAAAAAACACTGACTGGGCAGTCTTTTATTGATATTATTATTACACGGCAGAGAATGATGATTACTAGACCACTAACCAATGCTGCATTCCTTCTGCGCACACCAGCATACTGCAAATATTCAAGGATCACTCAATTATTACCTGTGTGCTGTCAGGTACTATACAATGTCCCACATTTGTATAATTTATATCAACCAATCCGAATGCTAGACTTTCCTCTTGACTCACATTTACCGTGCCCCCTGGGTTCATGTTACACTTTTAAAAAACTTTAATAACTGAGATAAAAATGTCTTACCACTGTTCAAATATGTTGTTCTTCGTGGATTTGTTGATTGTTTGAGTAATTTCTAGTATTCTAAACTCCAATATTGCTTCATTCACTGTTTCTGATAACCAATATATTCACTTCAACACATTATCAAATAATGTAGAATCTTGAGGATGCATATCAAACAGACCCAATGCATTTCGGGTCAGCAGACCCTTCTTCATAGGTATTAATCATGCATCCGTTCTATCCGAAATAAGTGCCCACGGTCATGAAATGCCGAGTATCAAAGCGGTATTGCATTGGGTCTCAGTTGATAAAGTTTTTTTAAAGTGGAACGCGAGCATGGTAAATGTGCGTCAGGCGGCTGGAAGGGAGAGTTCAGCATTCGAATTGATTACTAGCCCACACCACCTCCCGTAGGTAGGCCTTCAAATACTGTACTTCACTACCCTGAGAGAGTCAACTGTTAAAATGGTGTTCTTTGTTCCCAGGCCTCATATTCTGCACAACTAATAACCCAATGTCCTAAACCTACTTCGGGAAAAACATTTGTGGGTCTGTCACTTGGTAAGCTGGTGACATGAAAGATGTTCACTTTTAAAAGCATGCAGATATACTATAACACAAACACACATAAACACAGACAAGCACAGATTGTTATGCAGATATTCATGAACAAATTAACTGAAAACATTTAAATGATACGCCTGGCCCTCAAACTACAACGCTTTTGCGGCCAGCATTTTTTCTACCAGTTTGTATTTGTGTTTTATTGTTACCATTACCCCAGCCTCTTATCGAGCTTTACTGCCAACCTGAGTAAATCGTGCTACATTGTTGCTGTCTCTCTGATTCTCTGGCATCTAAGAAGGACAGCTCAGTAAGGGCTCAGGCGAACACTGGGGGTCACAGCAAAAGGTCTCGCACTGTCTAAGGTAGCGCTCCACCCCAGACAGAAATTTCAACCGATGTCATAAATATTTAAAAGGGTTGCGTACTCCAAAGTACAGGTATTTACATGTTCTGTTCTGAGTTAGAACATTTACTTTAGTGAACTGGATTTCTCAGTGAAAACGTATAGCATCTAAAAAGTAAAATAAATTAAAAAAAGCTATGTGGGTAGTAAATTAGTAATTACAAACAGCTGCTCACTGCTCAGGTGCTGGTTGGGGAAAAGTAAGGGAAAAACATAAATTAACGTGGATAATCTTTCACCTTTAGCAGCAAATGCTTTTGCTCCATTTCACAGAATTTCAAGCAAGTGTCTGGAGAACAACAAAAATCTATTTCTCAATACTACTGCTGCAGCATATTTTTATCAATCGACTGTCCTTCCTGGTACAGACGGTGTGACATTGATTTTTGTTTGCTAGAGCATCATCCAAAAATCTATCAATACAGAAACATCTTTAAAAAAAACTACAACCGTTAAAAGACAGGCTCGTCTTTTTCTCCATTTAAGCCTAGAGAGCCACGTTTAGTGACTACCATGGCACAAAAATGTGAAGAACGCTAAGAAAGGCTGATCACCATGATGAGTGGAAACTAAAAATAAAGGTCTTGATTACTATCGGTTTTCAAATCTTGTTTCGAGGGCAGACTCCACTTTGACCTCAAAACGGGAATTAATTAATTGGATAAGAATTGCTATTAATACAATTGTTAAACGACATTTAGTTCCCCCATTAATGGGTGAAATGATACACAAATTTAAAGTGATTACCCATTCATAGACGTTCGAACAGTATAGCTGGGTGCGAATTATGCATCAGTAATATTGCAAACACCGCACACTTCGAAAACCTAGGTGTAGAAGGCCTGGTGTTGTACTGGTTGAATGTAATTCCGGGATTCCAGAGGACAGTCAGTCTAGGTAGCGCCCCTTACCTCTGAATTTAAATTAGTGAGGGAGGGTGTCCCCTCTTCTTTGAGCCCTACTCTTTTTTATGTGTTTATTTCACCATTGGCACAATTAGAGGAGTAATTCTGCTGCAAAATTATTTCTTAGGAAGATGACACCCAGCTGCTTTTCACTTTTCAGGGACCCCCGCTATTGGTTGGATTTTACTTTTAAGGATTGCATTTTTGCAGCCTTTGAGAGGGTGCAGAGCAACCAGCTAAAATGTAACTGAGAAAAATCCAAAATTCTGTTTGGTTCCGATTCGACTAACTGGTGGGAAGCTATCTGGCCCTCTGCTTTGCCAGCCCCACCTCCTCCAACTTTGGTGGCTAATATTCTGTGAGTTAAACTAAATAATCAACTTCCCATGCAACCACAGATTTCTGCGGTGGTTGGTCTGTGTTTTGGGCTGCTTTGTACTCTCAGGAAATGTTTGTATCTCCTGCTTTTGCATTGTAGAAGGACTATGATTCATTTGTTGATTACATCTTGGCTGGGTTTGCGGTGTCCAAAACTTTGTGAGGTCATTTCAGATGGTTCTGAGTGCTGCTGCCCATCTCATCCTGGGCCTACCTAGTCAGACATTGATTCTCCCTCTTGAGATCCCTGCATTGGTTGCCTATTAGGAAGTGTATTTTGTTTAAATCCCTTCTGTTGGTTCCTAGGGCAGTGTGTCAGTCTAGTCCACGCTTTCTCATGGGTAGGTTCCTGCCCTACTAGATTGCTGCATTCTGCATCTGCCACCTTGTTGGTAGTGCCTCGCATTAGGTGCATGAAGAAGGGAGGTAAAACATTCTCCTTTCTAGTGACTAAAGCCTGGAGTCAGCTACAGTGGGATCTGCAGATTCTTCCCTCGGAGGATGTCTTCTGAAGAAGGCTGAACAATTGGTTAGTTTTATCCACTGATTAGGGTTAATTGTGTATTTGGTATGTATCTCTGCCTTAGAGTGGAGGCACCTTGCGTAGCCATGCTTGCTACAAAACCACATAATTCATTCACCTTGGTTCAGAAAGTATGTTTTTGAATGTAAATCCATTCAAAATGTTTTTGAAAAATGAAGGTCCTAAAACATTGTATAGTTAATGCTGCAGGGGATCCGCTGTGCCGACAGATCTTGAGATAAGATCTGATTGGCCGTCAACACATCAACAAAGAGGTGGCGGCAGCCATTTTAGGACTCGGAGACTCAGGCCCCCATTATGAAATTGGCAGTAAATCCCACGTACCGCCATGCTGACTGCTGCCAACATACCGCTGCCGCAGGAGGTATCTGCTAACCATATTTTGACACACACACCAATCTGTCACTATTCCGCCACACACACAAATCTGCCAGCCCAAAGGTCAGTGATAAACTGCCGGTATCAAAACTCACACCGTTACGCCAACAGAACTACACCCACAACATTATGACCCATGAATCACCACAGCAGTCATTCAATGTCAGTAAACCATTGGCGGTACATACCACCACGCTCAAAATACACACACTCAAACAAAACACCACCACATTGGACAATTCAAACTACACATACCTGACACACATACACACACCACGCCCACACACCCACACCACTATAAAACACACACCCACAGTACACACAACCCTTTATGACTACTAATAATTGCCAGCAGAGAGAGAGACAGCAAGAGCACTCACACAACCAGAGCCACATACCACCATCACCTATACATCACCAATGCACATTACATCACACACCCCAACACATCACCCTACACATCCTCACCCACAACACTCAGACTACACCCATGGCACCACAATGACACCCCAGATTTTCTGAGGGGGAGCTAAGGGTCAAGGTGGAGGAAATCATCCAGGTAGAGCCACAGCTATTTGGATCACAGGTGCAGCAGATATCCATTGCTAGGAAGATGGAGCTATGGCAGAGAATCGTGGACAGGGTCAACGCCATGGGACAGCACCCCAGAACACGGGATGACATCAGGAAGAGGTGGAACGACCTACGGGGGAAGGTACATTCCATTGCAGCAAGACACCAGCTCACAGTACAGAGGACTGGCGGCGGACCCCCACCTCCTCCTCCACAACTAACAACATGAGGGACGCAAGTCTTGGCAATCGTGCATCCTGAGGGCCTGGCAGGATAGCAGGAGGACTGAACTCTGGTAAGTCAACTCTATTACTATCACCCCCTCCTACCTGCATGCCATCACATACCCCCAACCGTGCTCCCATCAATCCACCACCTCCCACACACCCCACATCACAACCCACTCATCCCAATGCCAAGCACTGCATGCCATACCAATGCCTGGACACCTCTCACGGACCTGCATGGACACCTATCAGTACAGCATGCACACTAGAGACAATCAGCTACCCACCCAAATAACAACTCACACAAGGCAAAGCTTCCAGGGCAATAACAACCATAGAGGGAAAACCACCCGTGCACAATATATCACACACAGAAACAATAACACTGCATTTACATCCCCACAGGTACCCAGCCAATGTCACCGGAGAAGAGGTGCCAGCAACTTCCAGTCCCCTCACAGAAGAGGCCCACAGTTATGACAGCAGCTCTGGTCTCCTGGATGTGGATGACCAACCTGGCCCATCAGGGACCTCCGGACAGTTGGTTTCCCAGGCACATTCTCACACTACCACAGAGCCTCCCCCCTCAGGAAACACCACCACTGCACCCACCCAGTGGGCCCATACCTCTGTCCCCATGACACGTCAATCAGCAGTGTGTCTACCACTACAGGGACCCCAGGGCACACCACAAACTCAGGACAATCAGGGACCTGTGGTCAGTGGCAGTTGGCACACAGTTAAGGGGACAGAGGCACAGGATAACAGGGAAGCTAGGAGGAGTGCTGTGCGCCAGGGGGAAGACAGGCCCAGGGAACCGATACTCCAGGAGGCACTCACCATGATCCTGGGAGCATACCAACATTCCCAGGAAACGCTGGGTCAGATCATGGACAAGATGCAGGAGAACATGTGGCTGCAGGAGGGACAGTACCTGCGGATCAGGGAGGACTTGAAGTCCATTAACACCACCTTGGTCTCCATTGCAGGGGTGCTGGCAGACATGGCCAACAGTATGAGGGAGGCAGTGGCACACCAGCGGGCCCCTGACACTAGCCAGAACACTGAACAGCCCTCCACCTCCGCTGCCGCTATTGGAGAGGATGCCCCGCCACAGGACCAACAGGCCACCAGCACCCCTCCACCTGCAGAAGGAGAACCACCTTGCAAACATTCCCTGCGATCCATGTAGAAGCCAGAGACTATTGCCAAGACCCCCGCCAGGAAATAAGACTCTCCTGATTATCACCCTGGTGTCCCACTCTGTCACCCTGTCCACCTTGAACTGCCATTGCTCCCTTTCCTATGCTCCCTTGGACAATGTATCTGTGCTACAAATAGACTGGACTCTAACCTGAACTTTCCTCTATCATCACCCCAGCCCATAGCACTTCCCCCTTTTCTTCATAGCGCTGCAATAAACACACTTTGAAAAAATACAAGTATGGAGTATGTCAAGTGATTTAAGTGTGAATTTGCTTAACTAGCTTTAAAGATTGCAATTCAACTGTACAGTAATGTACACATAAGGAAGACCTGTAGTTGGCTGCAGTGAACACACCAGGAGCAATAGTTGGGCACCCAAATCTGCAAAAAGAGATGCCAATGGGTACATTAAGTGGCCATTGAAGTAGGAATTCACAGCCTGCCAGTGACAATGTCACACATCAAACTGTCAATGAAATGTGAAATAACACTGTCTTACCTGTGTGTCAATGGAAGTATTGCCGAATTACTTCACTTCGGTTGTCCTCATCCTCATCCTCTGCCTCCTCATCTTTATTGTCCACAGGGCCCACTGCTGCCACACGGCCATCTCTAACCTCGTCCTCCTGCAGAAAAGCACATGGCGTCTCAATGCATGGTTGTGCAACATACAGCATGCCACGATGATCTGGTAGACCTTCTTGGGTAAGTAGCACAGGGATCCACCTGTTAGATGGAGGCACCGAAACCTATCATTCAGGAGGCCGAAGGTACGTTCAATAATCGTTCTTGTTCGCCCATGGGCCTCATTGTAACGTTCCTCTGCCCTTGTCCTGGGATTCCTCACAGGGGTCAGTAGCCATGATAGGTTGGGGTAACCAGAGTCACCTGCAAATATCGAGGGACAACTGTTAGCCACACACCATGCCATATGGCCCACACCATACCCATACCCCAACATCCACTGGGTGGGAACCAGGGCTCACCTATTAGCCACACCCTTTGCCTCTAGAGTTGGGCCATCACATTTGGGATGCTGCTATTCCTCAGGATAAAAGCATCATGCACTGAGCCTAGATTGACATGGGAGATCTACTGGTCCGCCAAACACACCATCTGCACATTAATTGAGAGATAACCTTTTCAATATCTGAAGACCTGTTCATTTTGCCGGGGGGGGGGACAAATGCAATATGTGTCCCATCCATCGTACTAATGATGTTGGGCATATGGCCCATTGCATAGAAGTCAGCCTTCACCCTTGGCCAAATCCTCCACCTGGGGGAAAGCAATATAGCTGCACATGTGTTTAATCAGGGCAGACAACACTCTGGTCAGCACTATTGAGAACATTAGCTATGACATTCCTGCTGCCAAGCCCAATGTCACTTGGAGAGAACCTGTTGCCAAAAATGGAGCACAGATAGCACTTGCACAAAAGGGGAGATCCCAGCGGGGTGACGGATACCAGATATCAGGTCAGGCTCCAATTGGGCACACAGCTCTGTGATTGTGGCCCTGTCAAGTCTATAGGTGAGAATAATGTGCCTGTCCTCCAGTGTTGCTAAGTCCTGCAGGGGTCTGTACACAGGGGGATGTCTCCATCTCCTATTCATCCGCAGCCGTTGCAATCTGTGGGGTAAAAGAGTGAGCAGCTGGTCACTAACTGTACATTATAGCCACTACAGTTCAATGCATATTGTGAGTATTACAATATTTTGGAGGAATATGTCTAGAATGTGAAATTGTGAACTGTGACGCAGTTAGGATCCATGGCCTGCCCCCCACCTGAAACGCGTCCACCTGTCCAGTATGGAGGGACAGGTGGAAATGAGATAATTCCGCCGACGTTGTGTGCCGTTTTGGGAGGTGGTCGGGAACCGCTGTGCAACTCTTCATTGGTTATCATTGGGCCCTATGGGGTACAGTGGCCAATGGTGATGTACGCCAGTGGTGGCGGTACGCACCGTTGTCGACGTGACTGCCATTTTCTATCTGTTCACTCACTTGCTACCTGACCTTCAACAGGAGAGGACCTACACTGCATGTGCTGCTGTGGCCTGTGTCTGGAACCTACCATGGTGCGTGTGACTAGGGAAAGGGCCCCTTCCTTCACCTCGGCAGAGTTGGAGCGATTAGTGGATGGGGTCCTACCCCAATTCCGACTGCTGTATGGGCCTCCAGACCAACTGGTGAGTACAATGTGAGTACGATGCATGAAGCATGAATGCATGGAGTGCTGTGTGTGAAGGCCTCGTGTGGGGGGGGGTTGGTGGATGGGTCCTGGGCAGCGTGCACAATGTATGCTGGGCCATGTCTGTGCAAATGGGGACGGGAAGGGGCATGGTGGGCCATGAATGTAACAGGTAGGACAGTCTGACTAATACCTTTCCCTGTGTGTATTTCTCTGCAGGTCAGCGCCCATCAAAAGAAGGATATATGGCGTGCCATTGCCAAGGATGTGCAGACCCTGGGGGTCTACAGCCGGCGGAGCACCCACTGTCGGAAACGGTGGGAGGACCTGAGACGCGGGGCACGGAAGACGGTGGAGGCCCAGCTGTGGATGGCCTCCCAACGAGGAAGGGGTGCCTGTCGAACCCTGACTCCCCTGATGGCCCGCATAATGACAGTGACCTATCAGGAGCTGGATGGGCGCATGGGTGCATCACAGCAGCAACAAGTGGGTTAGTACAGTGTCCTTCATTACTACTTATGCCTGGTGGGGTGGTATCCGAGTGGGGGATGTGGGCCTGTGGGTGCCGGGATCTGATATGAAATTCCTCCAACCTAGCTAGAAGGCATCCACTACTGGGCAGGGGTCTCAGGTATGCTGCAGTTGGCGGTATGTGTCCCTTCCCATGGACTGGTGACTAGCATTGTAACTGGTGGTGCATTGCCTAGTGCTTCGGACTGCTCCCTGTGTGTGAGTGTGTTGTGTACGCCAACTGTGGTGTTGGTGTTGCCTTTGACCATGTGTATCCTTTGTCTCTCCCCCACCCCCTTTTTGTTTTGTCATCCTGTCCTTATATGCATTAGCACCATCTTGCCGAGGAGCAGAGGCAACGGTGATGGAGGGAGCTGAATCCCACAGGACCCAGGAGGCTGAGTCCACCAACAGTGGGACGGAGGGCCAGGGGAGCACCACGGCAGAGACTGGAGGGGGACAGTTCGGACGCAGATACCTCCTCCGATGAAAGGTCCCTGGTGGTGGCAGACACCTCTGTGCCCACCCCAGCTACAGGCACAGCTGCCACCCCCGTACCAGCACCGCCCTCCCAGCAGCCCCTCAGTGAGTTTCCTGTGCCCGCTCACTCAAGAGGATGGACATCTCTTTTGCCCCAGGCACCTCAGGCCCTGCTGCCCTTAGTGAGGAGGCTATTGACCTCCTGCGATTCATATCTGTTGGGCAGTCAACCATTGTGAATGCCATCCAGAGGCTGGCCGCCCAATTGCAACAGTCCAATGCATTTCTAGAGGGTATTCACACTGGCTTGGCGGCCCAACAGAGATCAATCCCTGCTCTGGCCTCCTCTCTGATGGAAGCCATTGTCCTTGTTTCTACCCTCCTCCCTCCAACTTCCTCTACCCAATCTCATTCCCCTTCACCCCAATCTATCCCAAGCACACAGGCAGACAAGCATGCACACAGGACAACACACAAGAGTGGACATGGCAAACACAAGCACCACACTTCATCCAACACCACCCAGTTGCAGACATACCCACATCCGCTGCCTCCACTGTGTCCCCCTCCTCCTCGTCCTCCACCTCCATCACAGTAGCATCTCCACTCACACCTGCATGCACTGCATGCACTGCATCCTCATCCTCATCCACTACCTTCATCACCAGTTCACATATCGGAACACACACCTCACTGGTAGTGACCACCCCCACATTCATGCCCACATCCCCTGTGTCCTCTCCCACTGTGTCTGTGCCCCTCCTCCCAAAGTACACCATTGCAAGCACTCAGACACCCAACAGCCATCCACTCAACAACAGCATCCAGCCCATCCAGCTGCACCCAAACACAGCAGACTGACACCTCCTACAACCACTCCCTCTTCCTCCACTCCCAAACCTTCTCCCTCTTCACACCCCAATGTCCTTAAGAAGCTTTTCCTCTCCACAATTGACCTCTTCCTCCCATCCCCCTGTCCTTCACGTCAGGCCAGTGTGGTCAAAACCCAGGCAAGCACCTCAGCCACCCAGTCCACGGGCACAGTATTGTCCCCAGCAAATCCAGGTGGGAAAGGATCCCGGCCACCAGCAGGCCAGTCGGGAAAGCTGCCTTCCCCAAGTGCTGCAAGAAAGGGCAAGAAGCCAGCCCCAAGTGCTGCAGGAAGGAATGGCAAAGAGCCAGCCCTAAGTGCTGTAGGAAGGAAGGGCAAGGACCCCCTCCAGAACCAGTGGAGATGACATCCACTCACCCCATCCTCCCCAGGATGAAGATCACTGGGCACGATGCCCCCTCCAGAACCAGTGGTAAAGACACACACTTGGGAGATTGTGGCCTTGCACACCCAGGACCAAGCACAGGGTATGTTGCCCTCTCCAGAGCATGTGGGCAAGTCACCCACTTGAGAGACCATGGCCTTGCACTCCCCAGGACAGTGCACAGGGCATGTTGCCCCCTCCAGGACCAGTGGTGTTGTTCCATCTGCCGGATAAGGTGCCCCGTTCCCTATCCCCTGAGGTGCCTGCCTATTTTCAAACTGATGTCCCTGCAGTGTTTTCTCTGTGTTGTTGCAGGAGTGAAGTGGGGCCTTGGACTTTGTAATGTGGCCCTGTGGCCCACAAACATTGAGGACTGGGCAGTGTCCCTACATTTGTAAATATGTATATACTTTTTGATTTGGATACATATTGCTACTATTTTATCTTATTACACTCTTTTTAATCTATTGTAGTTGTCCTTGCATTATTCCTAAGGAGTACGGGGTAAAAATGTTATGTTATTGCATCTGCATGTGTGTATGGTGTTGGGGGTGGGGGTGTTGCATGTGTGTGTCACTCTCTTTTTCTTCCCCCTCCCCTGTTTGCTAGGTGGCTGTACTCACCGTGGTTGTCTTCGCTGTTGTTGGTGTTCGTATTGGAGCAGCACAGAGAAGATCATGGGGAAGACATGCAGCTCGGGCTCCATGGTGGCGTGGTTCTTCCCTGTGTCTCCACAGGTGAGTCCTTTCCATTCTGAGCTCTGTTTCCACCTGGCTTTTGATGTCATTGGTACCGCCCCAGAAAAGGTGGCAGATTGGACTGTCTTAATACAGTGGGCGGAAAATTGTCTTCCGCCTGGCTGTAGGCGGTTACCACCATGGTGCCTGTTGATTCCGCCCTGGGGTCAGTGTGTCCAAGTGGCTGTCTGTCTTAGCTGTTTCCGCCACGGTCATAATTTGGCAGTATTTACATCCAGCATGTTGGTGGTATTACTGCCACTTTATCACCAACCGCTAGGGTTGTAATGCCCCCTCTGTCCCTTGTGCTAAAAAAATATAAAAATAGCATATGGGGCAGGGTAGGAATACTGTGATGCCCTAGGCATGATGGGACAGTCCCAGAGAAACCATCTTGGGGGCCAAAACAGCATTTTTTTTTATCAGCCCTGCTGATAATGGTGGTCCCATTTCTTTAATAAAGATAACTCCTAGGTGGGCCAGGACCCAGGGAGACATTGAACAAGCATTATTTGGGGAGGGCATTTGTGCCCCCTCTGGATCTCCATCCACCTCCATCTGCCTTCATCCACCTTGGCTATATTAAAAATTAAGGGGTGGAGTCAGGAAGCCTCCTCCCTGTGCCCCAATGAGGTCCTAGGGACCCAATCTTCAGAGTTGCTTATTTAAATTAAGGGGAGGAGAGAATATGGAAAACCTCCCTGAGCTTCTGTGAGTCCCCGGGGACCAATCCCCCTCAGCTATTTGTTAAACATTAGGAGATTGCCATCCCCGGGACACTGTTGTTTTCTGACCAGGAGAGTGTGGGCCAACCCTGCCCACTCACTCCCAGACAGAAAACATATATTTGCTCTTGCCCAGCTGGAGCAGCGAAAAAAGCAGCTCCCACCTGAGCAGGAGCAAAGTTAGAGAGCTGGCTCCCACCAGCATGCAGTAAACTCCACCTGGGGAACCAACCAAGCCTGTATGGGAGGCAGTGCATTTAAACAATAAGGTGAGGGTGGCGCATGACTCCCTCCCTGTGCTTCTGGGAGGCCCGGGTCCCGATCCCCTGGGGCTGACATTATGATAAAGAGGACGGGGCACCAGGCTCCTCCCCAAACCCAAAAAGCCCTAGGAAACCCGCATCACTTTGGGCTGAATACAAACTAAAAGGGAAGTGGGCTTGCAGTCCCCTTCCAAGCTCAAAAGGGGTGCTGGGGACCCTATTCCTCAGGTTTCAAAATATCATAAGGGAGTAGGGGCCTCACAGCACCCTTCCTAAGCCCAAAAAGGCCCCAGGGACCTCTTAACACAGGGTCAAATACGCAATAAAGGAGAAGGGGTGTGTAGACCATTGCCCGAGCCTCTAAGAGGTACCAGGGGCCCCATCCCCAGGTATGACATTATAATGAAGGGGAGATGGTCTTTTGGCCCACCTCCCAAACCACTAAGAGACCCCAGGTACCCCTCACAGAGCCTGAAAAGGCTCCAGGGACATCAGTCCCTTGGGCTGAATACAAAATAAAGGAGAGGATGTATGTGTTTACCCCTTCCCAGATACTCAAGAGACCCCAGGTACCCCATTTCCTGGGATCAAAAATATTTCAAAAGGGAGGCGGTGCACAGCTTCCCTCCCTGTGCCTTGAAAGGCGCTTGGGGCCCCATCTCCTGGGCCCAGCTCTTTCACTGTGACTAAGGGAGTCCACTCCAGGACACAGTTCCCCTGCCCACAAAACCGCAGACAGGGAAAAATTGTCTGTTCCCATCCGGTGTAAGCTTTAAAAATGCTCCCACTGTGTGGAATCAGACATTTGTTTCCCTGCCCATACCCTTGCGAGTAGGGAAACTCACATTCCTCCCACCTCTTAATAAAATCTAAAGGCCCAGTGGAGAGGGTCCCCTAGGCCTGTAAAGGCTCTGTGAGGGGGGCCATGCAGCCCCTCCTCCTAAAAAAGGGCCCCGGGGCACGGGGTCACCAGGGCCCTAAAACATTGGGATGGAGACTGCACACCCCCCTTCCCATAAAAAATAATACGGCCAAAGCAAAACGTAGTCCCTGGAGACTGTAAAGGTTTGGGGAAATCACACCCCATCTCCTCAAACAAACTATACAGCACTATGGCCCCACAGGGATGGGATCTGTGGGACCTGTAAATGCTTGGAGTTCACAGCCCTAAGCCCCCTCCACAAATTTGAAAAAAAAGGAATTGCCTGCTCCCACTGGCAGGGGACCCAGCAAGTCTGTGGGCTTCCCCAGAGTCCCTATTTGAAAAAAAACATATGGGTATCCTGGGTGTCCCAAGCTCTATGATCTTCACCTAGAGTGCAGAGTCCCTTTATGGCAATTCAAATATACTGTAATATTTACATAGATATGACCTGTAGTGGGCAGCAGTAAACACACCAGGAGCCAGAGTGGGGCACAGAGATCTGAAAATAGAGATGCCAAAGGGTACAGTAAGTGGCCATAGAAATAGGGAAATCAGGCTGCCATGTCCAATGTCAAACTTAAAACTGCAATGGAAGGTGAAGTTACAGTGTCCTACCTGTGTGTCACTGGAAGTACTGTTGAATTAGTGTAGTTCTGTTGTCAACATCTTCTTCCTCTGCCTCCTCTTTGTCACTGTCCACAGGCTCCACCGCTGCCACACGCCCATCCCCATGCTCATCCTCCTGCAGAAAAGGCACCTGGAGCCTTCAAGGCCAGGTTGTGCCACATGCAACGATGATTTGGCACACCTTCTTTGGTGAGTAGTACAGGGATCCACCTGTCAGATGGAGGCACCTGAATTTGGCCTTCAGGAGGCCAAAGGTTCGTTCAATGATCCTCCTTGTAACGTTCCTCTGCCCTTGTCCTGGCATTCCTCACTGGGGTCAGTAGCCATGAGAGGTTGGGGTAACCAGAATCACCTGCAAATATCGAGGGATACCTGTTAGCCACACACTCACCCTTAGGGCCAAACCCACACCCATGTACCTACAACAAATGGGTACGGACCATGGGCTCACCTATTAGCCACACCCGGTGCCTCTGGAGTTGAGACATCACATATGGGATGCTGCTATTCCTCAAGATAAAGGCATCATGCACAGAGCCAGGATACTTTGCAATGACATGGGAGATGTACTGGTCCGCCAAACACACCATGTGCACATTCGGACAGTGAAAGCTTTTTCAATTTCTGAACACTTGCTCATTTCTCCGGGGGACACAAATGCAATATCTGTACCATCAATGGCACCAATGATGTTGGGGATATGTCCCAGTGCATAGCAGTCATCCTTCACTGTGGCCAAATCCTCCACCTGGGGGAATACGATGTTGCTGCGCACTCCGGTCAGCACGTTTGACAACATGGGCTGTGACATCCCTGATGCCATGGCCACTGTCACTTGAAAGGAACCACTTGCCAGGAAATGGAGCACTGACAGGACCTGCACTAGAGGGGGAATACCTGTGAGGTGGCGGATAGCAGATATCAGGTCTGGCTCCAACTGGGCACACAGTTCTTGGATTGTGGCCCTATCAAGTCTGTAGGTCAGGATAATGTGCCTGTCATCCATTGTCACCAGGTCCACCAGGGGTCTGTACACAGGGGGATGTATCCATCTCCTATTCATCCTCAGTGGTTGAACTCTAGGGTGAAAAACGGTGAGCAGAAACTCATATTCACACATATTTCTACATTAATATGCATTTTTTGCTTTACAGAAACAATATGTCAACTCGTAAGTCAGTTGATGGGCCAATGTCTGCTGTGATGCAGTTAGGTGCCATGGCATGTGCCCACCTGAAATGGCGGCTGACTGACCTGTGAGGAGGGACAAGTGGAAATGAGGTAATTCAGCTGGCGTTGTGCGCTGTTGCGGTCGGCGGTTGAAAACCGCCGTGCAACACCGCATTGGTTATCATTGGGGCCTATGGGTTCCAGGAGCCAATGGCGATGTATGCCGGCGGTGACGGTACGCAGCGCCACGGACGTGACCGCCATTTTCTATCTGTTCACTCACTTGCTACCTGACCTTCAACAGGAGAGGACCTACACTGCAAGTGCCTCTGTGACCTGTGTCTGGAAGCGACAATGGCTCGAGTGCCTGGGGAAATAGCCCCTGCCTTCACTTTGGAGGAGTTGGAGAGACTGGTGGATGGGGTCCTACCCCAGTACCATTTACTCTATGGTCCTCCAGACAAACAGGTGAGTACACTGTGACCATGATGCGTGGAGCATGAATGTATGGATTGCTGTGTGTGTAAGCCTCGTGTGGGGGGGTTAGAGGGGTCCTGGGCAGAGTGCTGCATGTATGGTGGTCAATGTAGGTGCATAAGGGGATGAGGGGGATATGGTGGGCCATGAGTATAACAGTCCGGACGGTATGACTAATACTTTTTCTGCTGTTTTTTTTCTGGAGGTCAGCGTCCATCAGAAAAAGGGTATTTGGTGTGCCATCGCCAAGGAGGTGCGGACCCTGGAGGTCACTGACAAGCAGAGCACCCAGTGCTGCAAACGGTGGGAGGTCCTGGGCCGCTGGGCAAGGAAGACAGTGGAGGCCCAGCTGGAGCTGGCCTCCCAACGAGGAAGGGGTTCCCATCGCACCCTGACCCCCCTGATGTTCCGCATCCTGGCGGTAGCCTATCCGGAGTTGGATGGGCGCTTGAAGGCAAAACAGCAGCCACAAGGGGGTGAGTACAGATTCAGAATCATGACTTTGCACTCGTTAAGGTGTTACCTGCATGGGGGATGTGGGCTGTGGGTACCCCTAGGCCAGGGCGAACAATAATGTTAGTGGGCATCTACTACTGGACAAGGTCCTGTGGGTTTCAGGTGTGCAGCTAATGGCGTTAGGCATTGCACCCCATGGGCTGGTGACTAGCATTGTAACTGGTAGTGCATGGCCTAGTGCATAGGGCTGTTCCCTGTTGTGTGCGCCAACGGTAGTGTTGTTGCTGGCATTGACTAAGTGTATCCTCTATCTCTCTCCCCCCTTTTTGTTTTTTCACCCTGTCCTTGTGTGCATTAGCATCATCTGGTGGAGGAGCAGAAACATCGTCAACGGAGGGAGCTGCATCCCACATGGGCCTGGATGCTGAATTGACCGACGGTGAGGGCACCAGTGGGACGGAGGGCGAGGGGAGCACCACAAAGGGGAGAGGAGGGGACAGTACCGACAACGACACCTCCTCCGATGGCAGCTCCCTGGCAGTGGCAGACACCTCTGTGGCCACCCCAACTACAGGTACAGCTGCCACCCCCTATAGCAGCACCTCAGCGTGTTTCCTGTGCCCGCTCACCCAGGAGGGTGGGCATCTCCTTCGCCCCAGGCACCTCAGGCCCTGCCCCATTCAGCCCTGCTGCCCTCAGTGAGGAGGCTATTGACCTTCTGAGACACCTCTCTGTTGGGCAGTCAACCATACTGAATGCCATCCAGGGTCTAGCAGGGTGTAGGAAAGTACCATCTTGCCTGGCATGTTACCCCCATTTTTCACTGTATATATGTTGTTTTAGTTGTATGTGTCATTGGGACCCTGCTAGTCAGGGCCCCAGGGCTCATAAGTGTGCCTGAATGTGTTACCTGTGTTATGACTAACTGTCTCACTGAGGCTCTGCTAATCAGAACCTCAGTGGTTATGCTCTCTCATTTCTTTCAAATTGTCACTAACAGGCTAGTGACCAATTTTACCAATTTACATTGGCTTACTGGAACACCCTTATAATTCCCTAGTATATGGTACAGAGGTACCCAGGGTATTGGGGTTCCAGGAGATCCCTATGGGCTGCAGCATTTCTTTTGCCACCCATAGGGAGCTCTGACAATTCTTACACAGGCCTGCCACTGCAGCCTGAGTGAAATAACGTCCACGTTATTTCACAGCCATTTTACACTGCACCTAAGTAACTTATAATACACCTATATGTCTAACCTTTACCTGGTAAAGGTTGGGTGCTAAGTTACTTAGTGTGAGGGCACCCTGGCACTAGCCAAGGTGCCCCCACATTGTTCAGGGCCAATTCCCCAGACTTTGTGAGTGCGGGGACACGATTACACATGTGCACTACATATAGGTCACTACTTATATGTAGCTTCACAATGGTAACTCCGAATATGGCCATGTAATATGTCTATGATCATGGAATTGCCCCCTCTATGCCATCCTGGCATAGTTGGCACAATCCCATGATCCCAGTGGTCTGTAGCACAGACCCTGGTACTGCCAAACAGCCTTTCCTGGGGTTTCACTGCAGCTGCTGCTGCTGCCAACCCCTCAGACAGGCTTCTGCCCTCCTGGGGTCCAGCCAGGCCTGGCCCAGGATGGCAGAACAAAGGACTTCCTCTGAGAGAGGGTGTTACACCCTCTCCCTTTGGAAAATGGTGTGAAGGCAGGGGAGGAGTAGCCTCCCCCAGCCTCTAAAAATGCTTTCATGAGCACACATGGTGCCCATTTCTGCATAAGCCAGTCTACACCAGTTCAGGGACCCATTAGCCCTGCTCTGGCGCGAAACTGGACAAAGGAAAGGGGAGTGACCACTCCCCTGACCTGTACCTCCCCTGGGAGGTGCCCAGAGCTCCTCAAGTGTGCTCCAGACCTCTGCCATCTTGGAAACAGAGGTGCTGCTGGCACACTGGACTGCTCTGAGTGGCCAGTGCCAGCAGGTGACATCAGAGACTCCTTCTGATAGGCTCCTTCAGGTGTTGCTAGCCTATCTTCTCTCCTAAGTAGCGAAACCCTCTTTTCTGGCTATTTAGGGTCTCTGTCTTTGGGGATTCTTTAGATAACGAATGCAAGAGCTCATCCGAGTTCCTCTGCATCTCTCTCTTCACCTTCTGCCAAGGAATCGACTGCTGACCGCGCTGGAAGCCTGCAAAACTGCAACATAGTAGCGAAGACGACTACTGCAACTCTGTAACGCTGATCCTGCCGCCTTCTCGACTGTTTTCCTGGTGGTGCATGCTGTGAGGGTAGTCTGCCTCCTCTCTGCACTAGAAGCTCTGAAGAAATCTCCCGTGGGTCGACGGAATCGTCCCCCTGCAACCGCAGGCACCAAAGAACTGCATCACTGGTAACTTGGGTCTCCTCTCAGCATGATGAGCGAGGTCCCTTGAATCAAGCAACTCTGTCCAAGTGACTCCCACAGTCCAGTGACTCTTCAGTCCAAGTTTGGTGGAGGTAAGTCCTTGCCTCCCCACGCCAGACTGCATTGCTGGGAACCGTGACTTTTGCAGCTACTCCGGCCTCCGTGTACTTCCGGTGAAAATCCTTTGTGCAAAGTCCAGCCTGGGTCCATGGCACTCTAACCTGCATTGCACGACCTCCTAAGTTGTTCTCCGGCGACGTGGGACTCCTTTGTGCGACTTCAGGTGAGCACCATTTCACGCATCCTTGTAGTGCCTGTTTCTGGCACTTCTGCGGGTGCTGCCTGCTGCTGAGAGGGCTCCTTGTCTTGCTCGATGCAATCTCTGTCCCCTGACGCAATTGGCGACATCCTGGTCCCTCCTGGGCCACAGCAGCATCCAAAAACACTAACCGCACGATTTGCAGCTAGCAAGGCTTGTTGGCGGTCTTTCAGCGGGAAAACACTTCTGCACGACTCTCCACGGCGTGAGGGATCCGTCCTCCAAAGGGGAAGTCTCTAGCCCTTGTCGTTCTTGCAGAAACCTATGCTTCTACTGTCCAGTAGCAGCATCCTTGCCCCCACAGTTGGCATTTCCTGGGCATCTGCCCATCTCCGACTTGCTTGTAACTTTTGGACTTGGTCCCCTTGTTCCACAGGTACCCTCGACTGGAAATCCATCATTGTTGCATTGTTGGTTTGTGTCTTTCCTGCAGAATTCCCCTATCACGACTTCTATGTCCTTTGGGGAACTTTAGTGCACTTTGCACTCACTTTTCAGGGTCTTGGGGTGGGCTATTTTTCTAACCCTTACTATTTTCTAATAGTCCCAGCGACCCTCTACAAGGTCACATAGGTTTGGGGTCCATTCGTGGTTCGCATTCCACTTTTGGAGTATATGGTTTGTGTTGCCCCTATCCCTATGTGTCCCCATTGCATCCTATTGTAACTATACATTGTTTGCACTGTTTTCTAATACTATTACTGCATATTTTGGTATTGTGTACATATATCTTGTGTATATTTGCTATTCTCATAATGAGGGTACTCACTGAGATACTTTTGGCATATTGTCATAAAAATAAAGTACCTTTATTTTTAGTATATCTGTGTATTGTGCTTTCTTATGATATTGTGCATATGACACTAGTGGTACTGTAGGAGCTTCACTCGTCTCCTAGTTCAGCCTAAGCTGCTCTGCTAAGCTACCATTATCTATCAGCCTAAGCTGCTAGACACCCTATACACTAATAAGGGATAACTGGGCCTGGTGCAAGGTGTAAGTACCCCTTGGTACTCACTACAAGCCAGTCCAGCCTCGTACACAGGGCATTTACAACAAACAAATGCACACCTGGAGGGCATTCACTCTGGTGTCCCGGCCCAACAGAGAGCATTACAGGCTCTGGCCAACTCACTGATGGCAGCCATTGTCCCTGTCTCCAGCCTCCCCCCTCCAACTTCCTCTACCCAGCCCCAATCCCCTCCACCCCGGCCTATCCCAAGCACACCTTCAGACCAGCAATCACCCAAATCAACACACACGCTCAGGCAAACACAAGCACCACACTTCATCTCACAGGCACTCACACAAGCACAATCCACATGCAGACACACCAACATCCACTGCCTCCACTGTGTCCCCCTCCTCCTTGTCGTCCACCTCCCTTCCAGTATCGTCTCCACTCACACCTGCATGCACTACATCCTCATCCACTACCTCCATCACCAGCACACCTATCACTACACGCCCCTCACTGGCAGTCACCACCCCCACATCCATGCACACGTCCCCTGTGTCCTCTCCCACTGTGTCTGTGGCCCCTCCTCCCAAAGTACACAAACACAACACTCAGACACCCAACAGCCATCCACCTCACAACAGCATGCGGCCCATGCACCTGAACCCAAACACAACAGACTGACACCTCCTACAACCACTCCCTCTTCCTCCACATCCAAACCTGCACCCTCTTCCCACCCCAGTGTTCCTAAGAAGCTTTTCTTCACCACCTATTCCCTACTGCTCCCCCCCACCTATCCTTCATCTCGGGCCAGGGTGGCCAGAACCCAGACCAGCACGTCCACCACCCAATCCATGGCCATTGTGGTTTCTGCAGCAACTGCAGGTGTGAGAGGCTCCAAGGAATCACCCGTCAGCCCAGCAAGTATGCCAGCACCCCGTGCCAAGGCCGAGAAAGGTCTGCCACCTAGCAAGGGCAAGAACGCAACACCAGCCAGAAAGGGGGAAGGAGGCACCACCAGCCAGCAAGGGCAAGAAAAAGACACCAGTTGGCAGAAGCAAGGAGGCACCACCATCTGCCAAGGGAACGAAGGGGCACACAACACCAGCCATGGCACTTCTGCTGTTTGAGGCTGTAGGTGAAGGCCTGGAGGCTACCATCACTACTGGCCAGCACCGCCACCTGCACCGCGGCCAGCACTGCCACATGCACTGCTGGCAGCAGCACCACTGCCAGCAGCAGCAGCCCGAGTGGGCAGGCTTCCGAGGCTGCAGGTGAAGGCCTGGAGGCTACCTACACCGCAGCCAGCACCGCCACCTGGACCGCGACCAGCACCGCCACCTGCTCCGTGGCCAGAACTGCCACATTCACCACCGCCAGCAGCACCACTGCCAGTAGTAGCAGCCCAGTGGGCAGCCGTCCGAGGCTGCAGGTAAAGGCCTAGAGGCTACCGCCACCACTGACAGCACCGCCACCTGCAGCGCAACTGGCATCCACTGAGCAGCCGTCACCACCAGCGAGCAGTGTGTAGTGGCGACTACATGGGCTGTAGTGTGTCTTGGCCCCTGCAACACCTGTCGGTGTGACACACAGATGAGAGACTGTGACCTTGCCCCATCCAGGGTGAAGCACACTGGGCACAAGGCCCCTCCAGAACCAGTGGAAGAAGGCATCCACTCAGCCCCTCCTTGCCAGCATAAAGCACACTGGGCACAAGGCCCCCATCAGAACCAGAGGAAGAAAGCATCCACTAGAGAGACTGTGGCTTTGCACTCCCCAGGACCAAGCAGTGGGCAAACCACCCACTAGAGAGACTGTGGCTTTGCACTCCCCAGGACTAAACAGTGGGTAAACCCCCCACTAGATAGACTGTGGCTTTGCACTCCCCAGGACCAAGCAATGGGCAAACCACCCACTAGAGAGACTGTGGCTTTGCACTCCCCAGGACCAAGCAGTGGTCATAGAGCCCCCTCCAGGCCAGTGGCATTGTAACATCTTCCTGCTGAGGTGCCCCCCTATTCCCTGTCACCCTGAGGTGCCTGTGTGTTTTCGACCTGATGCCCCTGCAGTGTTCTCCACGTATTGAGGCAGGAGTCAAGTGTGGCCTTGGCCTATGTGTTATGGCCCAGTGGGCCACGGACATTTTGGAGTGGGCATTGTCCCTCCTTTTGTATATATTGTACATACTGTTTATTGTTTAAGGACGTATATATCTAAAACTGCACTATTACACTCATTTTACTCCATTCCTTTTGTCCTTGTGTTATTCCTGAGGGTTACGGGGTGTATATGTAATGTTGTTGCATATGTTTGTGTGTATGGTGTTGGTGGTGAGGGTGGGGGTGGCAGTGTTGCGTGTAACATATGTGTTTCACTCTCTTTTCCCTGCCCCTCTCTCTTGTGTGCTAGGTGTAGTACTCACCATGGTCGTATTTGCTGGTGTTCGCATGCCTGGTGTATGAGAAGGTACAGCATCATTGGAAAAAAGTGCAGCTCAGGCTCCATGGCGTTGTGGTTCTTCCTTGAGTGTCGAGAGATGAGTTGTTTCCCTTCAGTGTTCTGTTTTCGCTGTGGTTTTGATGGCATTGGTACCCTCCCGGAAAAGCTGAAAGCTAGGCGTGAAGTAATGCTGTGGGCGGTACATTTTCTTCCACCTGGATGTTGACGGTTACTGCCGCAGTGTTTGTTGCTAACGCTGTGGCAGGCGGTTTCCGCCGTGGTCATGATTATATTTTTCTTACCACCGGCCAGTTGGCGGTGTTACCACTGCTTTATCAACGACCGCCAGGGTTGAAATGAGGGCCTTAGTTCTTCTAAATGTGACAAGCAGTCTTTTGTCAGGTTTTTTCGTGTGACAGCTCGTAGTGTTTCTGGTTTGTAGCAGTAGTCTGGGTGTCCTAGATCACTCATAACATTTTTTACGTATCCCAACCATTGTACTCGTCCTGCATGAGAGGACCTAAGACAGTCCCCTATAATCTCCTGATTCAGCTTAGTGTGCTCAGAAGTCTATAGCATAATCGGATGAGTTTTAACTAGGTTTGAAATGAGCTTGACCCCTAATTCCGAGTGACATACATGTGATGGACTAAGCTGTGGGAGAGAAAGAAGATACTTCAAGAAGGCATTCTCTATCAACTGCAGGGAGTCATGGTTTACATGCCCCCAAAGCCCTGCCCCATACATGGCTGTTGAAAACATTTGGCCTTATACACTGTTAGTATCTCCCTAGGGGATTTCTTACCAGTCTTGTAAGCAAAGTCGTGCAAAGCTGCAACAGTTTTCTGGAAGTGTAGCCCTCTGGTTCTAATTCCCATCCACGTTGTCCCTTTTACATCGAACATGATCCCCAGGTAGGAAAAGGGTGTAACATAATTTTAGTATCCTTTATCGTGAGGCTGAGAGTTTTCGGTAACACTTTCCCACACCTCATAGCAAATGTCTTGCTTTTATTATTTAATAATTTAATAACAAGTAGCCCCAGTTCTTCCATATAGGACACAAAGGATTTTAATAGCTGTTGCAGTGCGAGGGGGGTTTGCCCAATAAGAACAGCGTCATCAGCATATAAGAGCGCGAGAATGGACCATACCCTATTTGGGGCAGGTTGTTACAATTAGTAGATAATACATTACCAAGACTATTAGTGTATAAGGAAAAGAGAAAGGATGCCATAACACAACCTTGCCTTACACCCCTCGCTATACTTAAAGGCTGGGAACATTCGCCCTTCAGTCCATATCGCACTCTGGCGCTGCACCCATGATATGTCTCCCTGAGAAATTGTATGATCGGTAGATCCACCCCCATGTTCCCCATGATTGTCCACAATTTAATATGGATTACGCAGTCAAAGACAGCAGCAACAAAGACCAGGTACAATCTCCCTTGCCTGATAACGGTGTTAGTTCAGACTCTGTTCCACGGTTCCTACTCCCTCCGGGAACCCATACTGTAAGTCCGATAAGACATTCTTGTCCTGGGCCCATTCTTGCAGTCTGTTCAAGATAACGTGGCCTGCCACTTTCAGCATTGAATCAAGGAGAAAGATAGGATGGTGACAAGTGGGGCTGTGTCTATCTCCCTTTTTGAAAATTGGGACAATAATTGATTCCTTCCAAGACTTCAGTAGGCCAACTTGACAACATGCATTCAGGATTTGAGTAAGCAGTGGCCCCCAAAGGTTTGTGTTGGTTTTAAACAGATCTGCAGGGATGAAGTCTGGACCCGGCTCTTTTGTCAGATTTACTTGAGTTTAGGGCACAGAGGATCTCATCCAATGTAAAAGCAAGCTTAATAGGGAAAATACTGGGAACAAAAAGAGTCGCAAAATCTACTGTCAGCCTTGACCTGTAGGTAGGATTGGAATAAATAGTGGGAAAGTGAGTAATCCATTCTCCCTCACTAATAGCCATTTCAAGGCGTGGTCCAGTGTCAGGCTGAAGATAGGGCAAATTAATTACCCACCAAAAAACTGCAGTGCCTGTTTCAAACAATTTGTCCCATAGCTCTTTTTTAACACTACTTTCCTCTGCATAAAAAACAAACTTATAGTTTTTCCTAGCAGGCCTGACTTAATTTGCGCAGCATGGGTGTTTGTGTAGGGCTAATTTCAGCATTCTGTGGGCCTTGGTAGAAGGTTCATCAAACCACTCACATCTTGTTGCTGCTGCCGTCCTCACCTGTAACTACTAGTCCCTCCTTAACGTCCCCAGCAACCTTTTGAAAACTCTCAATGATATCCTTGGGTCAGAACCCAGGTTAAAACAGCTTTCAAAAGCCTGCGCACAACCACAAATCAATTTTTTTAGAAACTCCTGGGGATCAATCTTTGACCAGCGCAGGGTATACCCATGAAGCCTGTTAATGTCCATGTGTTAGGGTTTGTGCACAGCAAAGAGCATGTCCCCTCTCACTGCACTAGTGGGTTCTGTAATAGCTCCCTTTTAAACTTACTATTGAAAGCCTTTCTTGTTATCTCACCTTCCCCCCCTAGGCTTCTGTGTATGTTGTTTAATGTGCTGTTTTGTTTACACATTGGGCCTTGCTTTTACCAAGGCTTCTTTAAAACACTCCTCTCTAGGCCATGTGTTAATTTAACTCATTTGCATAATAACTGAAACTCTGCACACCTTTCAAGAACATGTGCAGCATGTGAGGACCACACCCAGCTCTTCAAACCACACCCAGCTCTGCACACCTTTCAAGAACATGTGCAGCATGTGAGGACCACACCCAGCCCTGTCTATAAAAGGCAGCCCTCGAGCCTCGCCCAGTGCTTGTGCTCGTCTACCTCCCGCTTACCTGAGGACAGATCCCTCGGCGCTGGCACTCCTGCTCTCTACAGACTTTCATTGGCTTCAATGGGCGCAGCTGCTGGCTCTTCCTTCTTCCGGTTTCCGGTTCCTCCTTGCCTCAGCCTCTCTCCTACAAGCAACCTGCAAAAGAGAAAGAAGACAAGGTTAGACTGATCAGTATCTCTTGCCAGCAACAAGTAAGTGCAAAACCTTTATTACCTGAAAGAACTTTGACAACAATTTCTGGATTCGTGTATAGACAATTTGAAACAAGATACCTTCCACGAACATTGTGGTTCAGACTCTTTGTTACAACAATACTTTGCGGAACTTTGTGAAGCAAACATTTTTTTATGGAACTTTTAAGAATCGAACCGTGGAAACCATTAACAGCAAGGCAAACAGTAAATCAAGGACTTGCACAAATTACATGCTGTATTTTGACGTAAAAGTACAGTATTTGTTTTATAAAAGATTCTGGAAATATGGGAAAAAAGCTTTAGAGTAATAGAAAGCACATCCCAGAGCAGTAACACATTCCAAACCTGGAAACTAGAGACCAGGATCCAAGAGGCACCAGTTTCTACCGAAGTCAGAGAGGGCCGCAGATTTGTGCAGCACTTCAACAGTGGAAACGCAAGAACGCTGTTGTTTCTTTATTTTATTTTATCCACTTCCCCCCTTCCCTTGAGATTCTGTTCTTAGTGCACTGTTTTAAAAACTAGTGTGCTGGAACAAGCAGTTTCAGGGTGGGGTCGGATTGTCTTCAACCTCCATCAGAACTGAACAAGGACTCAGGTGAGCTGGGCTTTGACAGAAGCACAAGCCTTAAAAAATTTTAAAAAATAAATAAATTTCAGTTCTGGTGGACGATGAATATCGGGGAAGAAATAGAGGGCATTGACGTCACGGATATGGCGCAGGCCCTAAATGAGGACTTGGCTCATAATGAATCAGTGTCTGGCATCTTGCAACATATGCAAGAGGAAATAGAGAGATTAAAGATGGAGAATACCTCTTTAAAACAGGATTTAAGCAGGTATAAATTTAGGGTATCTCAGTGGAACACAGCTTTTACGCCTTTGTTTAAAACCTCCTCAGAGACAGGGGCGCCATCAAAACATACAACTTTGCCTCCCCCAGTTGAGGTCACTGTTAATGTTCCTAATGCTGTGCCCTTAGCAGCACCTGAACGTTTTCATGGAGATAGTAACAAATTCCATGTTTTTATCAATCAATGTCAATTACACTTCGTTTGTAAGCCACAACAGTTCCCTACTGATGCTACGAAAGTGGCATTCGTCTTGTCTTATTTGGGTGGCACAGCAGCCAATTGGTCAATTCCTTTCGTGGAGAGAGATGATCCCATCCTCCATAATTGGAATCAATTTAAACGTACAATGACCAGCCTTTTTGCAAAACACACTTTCATGCAGGCAAGTGATAATGAGCTTTTAAATCTTAAACAAGGTAACAAGGATTTATTGACCTATCTCACTAGTTTTAATCGTTTACTCACTGAGACACACTGGCCAGAAGAAAAGCGTGTCTCCCTTTTCTATAAAGGTTTGAGAGACGAGTTAAAAGACGCGCTGGCTCATATCGTTGATTTGCCAGAAGACTATTCGGACTTTGTAGATTTAGTTGTGAAATTAGAACATAGACTAGGAGAAAGAAAGGGAGATAAATACAAACTGGAATCACGGTTAACTTGTATTAGACACGAGAAGAAAGACCCAGATAATAAACTCCCTGAACCTGAGCCTATGCAAATAGGGACACTCAGAGGTTCACTCACATCAGAGGAAAAAGAAAGAAGGAGAAAACTTCAATTATGTTTATATTGTGGAAGGGCAGGTCACTTTGCCAGAGAATGTCCAGTAAAGCCTAAAAATCCACGAAAGGGTGCTGTTTCCTCCACCTCCTCAACTGAATCGGGAAACGATTAAGCTCGACAAGGGGAGAGGTTACTTGTTCGAGAAAACATCTTAATCAAACCTCTAATGCTGCAGCCTTCATGGTACCGCACATACCTAGACATTTCATCATTCAGGTCGTTTTAATTGTTACTACCCAAGTGAGGCATTCTCTCCCTGTCCTACTGGACTCAGGCGCGACAGGAAATTTTGTGGATAATAAGTTAGCTGAAAACTTAGGACTTCCTATGTGCCTAAAGCCTTGTCCAGAAGCAGTATGTGCAGTGGATGGGTCAGAATTGACCTCTGGATTAATCACAAAACAAACAAGTCCACTTGTTATGGTCTGTCAGAACGGGCACACAGAGGTGATTAGCTTTGATCTGATAGATACTCCTAATTTTGGTTTGATTCTCGGGGTACCCTGGTTAATAACTCATAACCCAAAAATTGATTGGGTGAATAGAAATGTTACTTTGGATTCCTCTTTCTGTAGAACCAATTGCTATCAAGAAGCAGGTACAGAACAGAGCACAGTATTACACTGTGCTAGTGTTATACAAGATGAACCAAGTCTCCCTCCTGAATATTCTGACTTTAAAGACGTCTTTGATCCAGTAAAGGCTAGTGTGCTGCCCCCACATAGGTCTTATGACTGTCGTATAGATCTTATCCCAGGGGCCCCTTTACCTAATAACAGAGTATATGCTTTGACTGACGAAGAAACCAAATACTTAAGAACCTACCTAGATGACCTACTACAGTCTGGGTTCATCCGTCATTCCACATCTCCGGTGTCATCTCCACTCTTTTTTATCCCGAAGGCGGATAAATCCCTGCGCGCGTGTATCGATTATAGAGGACTAAATAAGGCTACAATAAAGAATAAATATCCTCTTCCTCTAATACCTGTGTTGTTGGATCAGTTAAGACATTCTACTGTATACACTAAACTAGATCTGCGGGGAGCTTACCACCTGGTCCGAGTAAAAGAGGGGGATGAGTGGAAGACAGCTTTCAAGACAAAGTTTGGTTTATTTGAGTACACAGTAATGCCCTTTGGGTTATGTAATGCCCCTGCGGCCTTTCAGTTCTTTATAAATGAGGTCCTACACGAATTCCTGGACGTTTGTGTCATAGTATACATAGACAACATCCTCATTTACTCTAAGAACTCAGAAGAACACACCCAACATGTTCGTGCAGTATTATCAAAGTTAAAAGAAAATCATCTTTTTGCTAAGTTAGAAAAGTGTACTTTTAATGTCAGCAAGGTGGACTTTTTAGGATACTGCCTGTCACCTCAAGGAATAACTATGGATGTAAAGAAAATCAGTGCTATTGCTGATTGGCCAGAACCATCCTCTGTAAAAGATATTCAGAAATTTCTGGGTTTCGCCAATTTTTATAGGAGGTTTATTGCACATTTCGCAGACATTGCGGCCCCAATAACTACCTTGTTGCGGAAAGGGCAACGATTTCTTTGGACTGATGAGGCGGCACACGCCTTTCAACTCCTAAAACAAAAGTTCACTTCAGCCCCAATTCTGAAACATCCTGATCCTGACTTGCCTTTTTTTGTTGAAGCGGATGCTTCACAAGTAGCTTTAGGAGGAGTTCTCTCTCAACGAGATGCAGTAGATGGCCAGTTACATCCTATAGCCTTCTATTCCAAAAAGTTATTACAAGCTGAACAAAATTACACTGTGGCTGAAAGGGAACTACTAGCTATCAAAGTAGCCTTTTCAGAATGGAGGCACCATTTAATGGGAGCCAAGTACCCAGTTACAATCTTTACTGACCATAGGAACCTACAGTTTTTTGGATCACTTAAAGCACTAACACCACGTCAGATGCGCTAGTTAAACTTTTTTAGCACATTTGACTTTGAAATAACCTATAGACCAGGTGCACAACAAATTCAATCTGATGTGTTATCTAGATACGGACATACTTCAGACATGAAACAAGATAAAATAGGAGAACCCATTATTCCTCCCCAAAAGTTTTTGGCACCAGTACAACAGAAGGATTTCATCACAGATCTATATAATGCACACATGCAAATAGCACCTCAGGATTGGTTAAAAGATTCCCATAACACAATACAACGAGGTTTATTGTATCACGACAACATGCTGTTAGTGCCCACCTCTGAATTACAAACACAGGTGATAATTTGGCATCACGCCTCACCGTTGGCAGGTCATCCTGGTTGGGTAAAAACCCTGGAAAATGTGCAAAAACACTTTTGGTGGGACACTATAAGAAAGGACATTAAGCAATTTGTCACTACCTGTCCAATTTGTGCAAGACATAAATCTTCTCATAAGGCCCTGACGGTTTGTTAATACCAATGCCAACACTCAAGCAACCTTGGCACACTGTGAGCGTAGACTTTATTGTAGGTTTACCACCTGTAAAATCTTTCACAACAGTGTTGGTTATAGTGGATTTTTTATCTAAAATGGCACATTTTGTACCATTACGGAAATTACCCACGGCGGCAGAATTTGCCGATATTTTTATAAGGGAAATTGTGCGTTTACATGGTTTGCCAAGCAAAGTGGTGTCAGACCGAGGGAGCCAGTTCAACTCTAAATTTTTGAAAAAATTATGTAAAAAACTGAAAATAGATGTGGCATTATCCACTGCTTTCCACCCAGAGACAGATGGACAGACTGAACGACTGAACCAAACCTTACTTCAAACGCTACGTTGTTTATTGGCTGATTATTCTAGTGAATGGTTGGAAGCTCTCCCTGTAGCGGAGTTTGTTTATAATAATACTGAGCATTCAGCTCTACTTTGCTCACCATTCTATTTCTTGCAGGGGTATCATCCAAGAGCTATACCCATTTTGTTAGAAGACTCTCTGTTACCTACAGTAACGGATAGACTAACAAGGTTAGGTGACATACAAGACAAAGCCAGGAAACATTTATTAAAGTACAAGGAAAGCATAAAAAGACAAGCAGACAAACACAGATCTGAGGCCCCAATGTATAAAATCCGTGACAAGGTATGGCTCTCCACAAAGAACCTAAACATAGAGGGATCCCGAAAGCTGCAACCACGTTTCATTGGACCCTTTAGTATAACTGCCATAGTAAACCCGGTAACAGTAAAATTAGATTTACCAAAAGAATATCCAGTACATACTACATTCCATGTGTCCTTGCTTAAGCCGTACAATCCAAAAACCCGACCTGAACCACCACCTCCACCCATACCAATTAAGGGAAATCTAGAATATGAAGTGAAAAGCATAAAAGACTCAAAAAGAATTAGTGGATGTCTGTTTTATTTAGTAGAATGGAAAGGATATGATGAATCTGAGAATTCATGGGAACCAGCATCATATGTACATGCCCCACAGCTGATTAGACGGTTTTATTTTAAAAATCCAGGAAAACCCCGTCCTGTAGGAGGGCCTTTGAGGGGGGCAACTGTTAGGGTTTGTGCACAGCAAAGAGCATGTCCCCTCTCACTGCACTAGTGGGTTCTGTAATAGCTCCCTTTTAAACTTACTATTGAAAGCCTTTCTTGTTATCTCACCTTCCCCTCCCCCTAGGCTTCTGTGTATGTTGTTTAATGTGCTGTTTTGTTTACACATTGGGCCTTGCTTTTACCAAGGCTTCTTTAAAACACTCCTCTCTAGGCCATGTGTTAATTTAACTCATTTGCATAATAACTGAAACTCTGCACACCTTTCAAGAACATGTGCAGCATGTGAGGACCACACCCAGCTCTTCAAACCACACCCAGCTCTGCACACCTTTCAAGAACATGTGCAGCATGTGAGGACCACACCCAGCCCTGTCTATAAAAGGCAGCCCTCGAGCCTCGCCCAGTGCTTGTGCTCGTCTACCTCCCGCTTACCTGAGGACAGATCCCTCAGCGCTGGCACTCCTGCTCTCTACAGACTTTCATTGGCTTCAATGGGCGCAGCTGCTGGCTCTTCCTTCTTCCGGTTTCCGGTTCCTCCTTGCCTCAGCCTCTCTCCTACAAGCAACCTGCAAAAGAGAAAGAAGACAAGGTTAGACTGATCAGTATCTCTTACCAGCAACAAGTAAGTGCAAAACTTTTATTACCTGAAAGAACTTTGACAACAATTTCTGGATTCGTGTATAGACAATTTGAAACAAGATACCTTCCACGAACATTGTGGTTCAGACTCTTTGTTACAACAATACTTTGCGGAACTTTGTGAAGCAAACATTTTTTTATGGAACTTTTAAGAATCGAACCGTGGAAACCATTAACAGCAAGGCAAACAGTAAATCAAGGACTTGCACAAATTACATGCTGTATTTTGACGTAAAAGTACAGTATTTGTTTTATAAAAGATTCTGGAAATATGGGAAAAAAGCTTTAGAGTAATAGAAAGCACATCCCAGAGCAGTAACACATTCCAAACCTGGAAACTAGAGACCAGGATCCAAGAGGCACCAGTTTCTACCGAAGTCAGAGAGGGCCGCAGATTTGTGCAGCACTTCAACAGTGGAAACGCAAGAACGCTGTTGTCTCTTTATTTTATTTTATCCACTTCCCCCCTTCCCTTGAGCTTCTGTTCTTAGTGCACTGTTTTAAAAACTAGTGTGCTGGAACAAGCAGTTTCAGGGTGGGGTCGGATTGTCTTCAACCTCCATCAGAACTGAGCAAGGACTCAGGTGAGCTGGGCTTTGACACCATGGCTCCCACCGTGCAGTAGTTGGGGAATGGTGTTTGGGATAAAAAATGCCTTGATACCATATCCAAGTCTGTGCTCAGGGGGTAGTGGTTGCTGCATGCAATTGTGTGGGTAATAAAATTTCCAGTCCTTGTAGCGTGTCTGTTTGTGACCAATATGTAATCTATCACTGAGTTTTTCCCTTGGCCATTGAATGTAGCTCCAAAAGAGATTGGGGGCAACAAATCTCGTTACAGAATGCAAGGTCAGTGCTAATATGAGGTAATTCAATTATTCCCCACAGATGGAGTACGTAAAATGTGAGTGCCCAGCATTCCCCCTTTCACGTCAACCGCAGATCTTTTCTGAAGCCCTAGTGCAAGCTTCAGTATTAAAATCTCCCCTCCCATACCAAATCCTGATAATTTCTATTCCTGAGAGCGTCAATATCCCTTTTTTGTAGAATCAAAGTGGTTTTTATCTCAGCTTTCAGGATGTTGTTTAATGCCAGCACCCATGTAGCTGATGTTTCAACAAAAATGATCTGATGGTAAGGTTGCGGAGCCAGCATAGTTAAACTAGGTGCCCTCAGGGTGTTTGAAACGTAGGTACAGATCCACCCCTTTGCTTTCCTCAAGGTGGATGGTTCCGCTTGGACATGATAGGTTCTAAAACCATTTAGGTGGATTGGGATTGGGTTCACAGACCACTGCTATTACCACCTTAGACAGTAAACCTGCCACGTTCCAGAATGCTATCCTTGTTTTCCCCTCAGGAACGGTATTTTCACAATTGACCAAGTGGTCCTGATTCGGTAGATGGGATCTGTCCAGAAGGTGGGGGGGGGGGGTATTTTTAAAGTTGGTAGTAGGAGAAGGAGTCAAACCAGTGGTAGTTATGTCGCTTGGTAGGATGGTAAATCATCAGGGATATCAGGTGGTACACCAAGTCAGTCATTCTCATCTAGAGTAAAAGAAATGCCTGCTGAATGGTTGGTGAACCCGGCCCTGTCATACGGGGGGAGTCTGGGATATTTAAACTGAACATGTGAGCACCCTGGTGCACTTGTCCTAGTATCTAAGGCCACCAGTTTATTAACCTCAGTCCTATTTCTAAGTGTCAGCTCAATTGTGTCAAGGCAGGTGTCCGGATCTGGCCTTCTAACTGCATCAATTATGTCCTTGCCTATTATAGAGTAATAGCCCCTCACATGGTGGATCCAGTGTATCGCTTTGTTTCTAACAGAGTCTCCCCTTCCCTTTGGGCTCGTAGGTGTAATTTGGGAATGTTAACAATTAGGACAGTGTTGTTAGAATTAGGCCGGTTATCAATAGGCTGTTCAACACAATTTGGAACATTGGCTTTCCTTGCTCTAGGCAATTGATGGTGAAGTCTTGGTTTATCAGCCATATTTAGATTATTGTATGTGGGAGCCTGGCAAGAGTTCCTGGTCCCACCGCCTGCTATAGGACGGCCGGGGGGGGGGTGCTAGACTGACAGTGGTAGGGGGAGGGTCGCAATTGCAGATCTTGCTACCGATGTTCAAGGGCAATTTGGTCAAAAATGTTTAAAGACCTGGGGGAGTAAGCGTGGAGCTACCATTGCGATCCCTGCTGGACGTCACGTTTGCAGATGTTAGCTGTTTGACCATTGAAATTAAAGAGTTCACCATAGATTTAAGTTTAGGTACCTTGGTCCATATTTATACTTTTTTAGCGCCGCATTTGCGTCATTTTTTTACTCAAAATCGGCGCAAACTTACAAAATACAATTGTATTTTGTAAATTTGCACTGCTTTTGCGTCAAAAAATGACGCAAATGAGAGGCTAAAAAAGTATAAATATGGGCCCTTGTCCTTTAGATCTTTTATGCATGATATATACTGAGCATTAGGCAGGTCTGGGCTTATGTCTGTTGCTCCTGTGTCTGCTATCCCACCCATCAGGATCGTCATGTGATATATCATTTAGGGGACTGATGCGATTAGTGCAATGAAGGGCCTCGCTTCCAGTAGGTGGAAGTGCATTTGCTGGTGGTGATGGTGCATGAATAATAGCATTTCTCACTTCGCCCTGCCCTGTAGAAGCTAATGCCTGTGACCCACATTTTTTTAACATCTCTGGGATTTTCTTGTGGCCCTCACTTGACCTTGCTGGAGGAAACTCACTCTGAGTACCACTAGAGGCTCTATCCTAAGAGGAAGACAAAATATCCTCACAATCAACCAGACGATTATCTATCCTATCCATTACGCAGTTACTTGCTGCATGATTCTGTCATTTCTGTTTTTTCCTGTGTGCCACCCCAGCCCGCCCTTGATCACTTTCCTTTTACCCATTGCAATTGCTCTCACCAGAGGGTGAACCCTTAGGGATAAAGTAAGACAATATAACCGTCCCCAGAGGCTATAACAATACATAAACTCTTACAAAGCCTACCTAATAGTAGATTTGAGAGGGTTGGCCCAGTCCAGCCTCCTTCGGGCTCCGACAAGTGACGATTGGGCCGCCCCTGGCCCGTGCATGCCCCATGCGTGTCCCGCGCTGCGAAGTGCCACACGTGCTTTAAAGAACTTGTTGGTGTGGTCAAGTGGGAGCAGGTGCTGAGGAAAATGCCCATCTCCTGGGGCCACAGAGCAGTCTGGGATATGTAGTTCCTCAGAAAGTTGGTAGTGATTCCCATGCTGCGAAGTGCTCCCACGTGCTTTTTAGCGCTCATTGGACTGGACGAGTGGGAGCAGGTGCTGAGGAAAATGGCTGCCTTCTGGGGCCACAGAGCAGTCTGGGATTTGTAATCCCTCAAAAAGTTGCTAGCGCATCCTGTGCTGCAAAGTGCCCCCACGCGCTTTATAGCGCTAGTTAATTTGGTCGTGTGGGTGCAGGTGCTGAGGAAAATGGCCACATGTATACTCAACATTAACTTCAGAAGTTATTTTATTTCACGCATTTTCTACAGGAATCTACTGCAGTACCTGTGAGTAGCCATGCATGGTGCTTGACTTTCAAGGCTTGAGTATATTTGCATCAAACTTACAAATGGTGAAGGGCGAATGCTTGAAATTTGTCTAATCACTGTCAATCACATCCTAAACCATTGTTGTTTTATTCACCTTGCCACATCATTTGGGACCCAGTCACATGCAAGTCAGCCTTGATCCTGCACCTCATGGGAACAGTCCAGCCCGAACGTCCATGACAGGTCCTCACCAAAATGGGTCCAATAGGTCCTGTACTCACTATGCCACTGGAACCAAGCTATACCTGACAAATGTGCCATTATCAGAGTTAAACTGATCCTAGGCTGCTTGTGTTCTGGTTTGGTTTTAAGGATTTGGCTTATGCGTGAGTAGGGTTTTGTTAATATTGGATTGATCGATGTCAATGCGCACAGCAACATATTTTTATACACAAGTGTATGAAACTTACCCTTTATGTGGCATGTAAATACCCTGTTAAGGGTCCAAGGGTTTTCCAGTGAGTGGACAGGGCTTGCAATACAATCCCAAAGTGCTCCATTTAGGGGGAGTGTGGTAAAGCAGTCTATGGCTTAACACAGAATAGCGCAAGACATCTACAAATGCAGACAATAGTTTATAAATGAGACACACGACTCATCTAGGAGATCCACACCAATTTATAAAAATAGCAGGTTTCTTTATATATATATTTAGGCATCAGAGAAAAATTTATTAGATAAGTACATTTTTAAATAGGAATTTGTTCACTTTAAAAAGCGGACAAAGAGCAATTTCTGAGTTCTGCAATGATTTCCAATGGGAGGAAAAACAAGTTCTGCAATCAGGTACTGTGTGACGACTTAAAGGCCAATCTCTGAGACTTATGGTGAGTATTGAGCAAGGTTAGCAACACAAAAGGATGATGGACGGAGTGCTGAACAATGCAAACACTCACCCCCAGTAACAGATCTGGGTTTAATCCATTGTTCTTTTGCTCACCATGCCACCCCAGGTTGGACCCAGCCTTATGCAAATCAGTCTTGACCCTGTTCCACATTGGAACAGTCCAGCCCAAACTGCCAAGCTAGGTCCTCACTGTACCGGAAACAAGCATTCTGGGACCGGTTTCAGGGTTTCACCCTTCATCAGCCAGGCTAGCTTGAATCCAGTGGCACAGTGAGCAAGGGACCCACGTCTGGGCATACCCTTCCCACTTAGAGCAACTTTAGCAACACAAAAGGATGATGGACGGCGTGCTGAACAATGCAAACACTCACCCCAGTCACAGATCTGGGTTTAATCCATTGTTCTTTTGCTCACCATGCCACCCCAGGTTGGACCCAGCCATATGCAAATCAGTCTTGACCCTGTTCCTCATGGGAACAGTCCAGCCTGAACTGCCAGATCAGCTCCTCCCTGGACCAGAAACAAGCATCCTGGGACCGGTTTCAGGGTTTCACCCTTCATCAGCCAGGCTAGCTTGAATCTGGTGGCATAGTGAGCAAGGGACCCACGTCTGGGCATACCCTTCCCACTTAGAGCAACTTTAGCAACACAAAAGGATGATGGACGGCGTGCTGAACAATGCAAACACTCACCCCCAGTCACAGATCTGGGTTTAATCCATTGTTCTTTTGCTCACCATGCCACCCCAGGTTGGACCCAGCCATATGCAAATCAGTCTTGACCCTGTTCCTCATGGGAACAGTCCAGCCTGAACTGCCAGATCAGCTCCTCCCTGGACCAGAAACAAGCATCCTGGGACCGGTTTCAGGGTTTCACCCTTCATCAGCCAGGCTAGCTTGAATCTGGTGGCATAGTGAGCACGGGACCCACATCTGGGCATACCCTTCCCACTTGGGGCGACAAACGCAAAAAGAACAGTTGATAGACGGAATGTAGAACAAATCAAACATTCACCCCCAGTCACAGATCTGGGTTTAATCCATCAGTTTTTTTGCTCACCATGCCATTCCAGTTTGGACCCAGTCATGTGCAAATCAGTCTTGACCCTGTTCCCCATGGGAACAGTCCAGCCCGAACTGCCAGACCAGGTCCTCCCTGGACCAGAGACAAGCATCCTGATACCGGTTTCACGGTTCCACCCTTCATCAGCCAGGCTAGCTTGAATCCAGTGGCACAGTGAGCAAGAGACCAATGTCTGGGCATACCCTTCCCACTTAGAGCAACTTTAGCAACACAAAAGGATAATGGACAGAGTGCTGAAGAATGCAAACACTCACTCCCAGTCACAGATCTGGGTTAAATCCATTGTTCCTTTGCTCACCATGCCACCCCAGGTTGGACCCAGCCATATGCAACTCAGTCTTGACCCTGTTCCTCATGGGAACAGTCCAGCCCGAACTGCCAAGCCAGGTCCTCACTGGACCGGAAACAAGCATCCTGGGACCGGTTTCAGGGTTTCACCCTTCATCAGCCAGGCTAGCTTGAATCCAGTGGCCCACAAACACGCTGACAATACACGCACACATACATGCACATATGCACACAGACATACACACAGACATATGCTCACACATTTCCCATACACACACCACACCCCCTGCATGCATACATGCACTCACACACCCCCTCTACACACTCACACGCACAACCCCATGCATGCACACAACACGCAACACCGCACCACCCCCTCCCCTAACGGACAATCACCTTACCTGGTCCAGTGATCCTCTGGGAGGGAACGGGATCCATGGGGGTTACTCTGCCACCAGCACCCCATCACCAAAACACCACCACACCGAATCCTGGGTTAGGATTCAGTGGGCGGTGTTCTGATGATGTGGCGGTGGAGGTGGAGCAGCCTCCACTTCACTGCTGACCGCCAGTATGGCTGCTGGCAGCTCTCCATCCGGAAAAGGGTGGAGGGCTGCCAGCAGTCATAATACGCTGTGCGGAAAACCACCTGCACTGGCGGTCTTCAGCATGGCGGTACCTCAGCGGTCTTGAAAAAAGACCACCAAAGTCCAAATGAGACCCTAGGTGTCCAATGTATTTCAATGGAGATAATTCTCTGTGGAAAAAGGCTGCAGGATCTGGCTTGGAGGCCGGTCGAGGACAACCATCAGGTAGGATGTAAACGTGGGGTGCTCAGGGACGTAGGTGCACCTTTGGTTTTCTTCTCCACAGGCCAGGGGTGACAAATTCAGGGGTGTCCTTTGGTGTTGAGTTTCTGTGTCCAGGAACACTCATGATTGAGGGGTCCTGTGGTCTGAGGCTGCAGGCATCATCGGAGATTTCAGGGAGGGTGAAACCACAGTGGACTCGAGCTCAGGAGAGCCTGGAGACATCACTGTTTTAGGTGTCAGATTTCTTTCTCCACAGAGGCCACCGGAAAGGGGGCTTGTGGGCATAAGCTGCAGGCAACTTTGGGGAGTCCAGGAGGGGTGAAACCACAATGGACTCAGACTCTGGGGAGCCTTGTTGGCACCAGTGGTTCACTTCACCTCAGGTCAGAGATGGCATGTGCAGTGAGTACTTCAGGTGTTGGGTCTTTGTGCTTACAGAGGCTTCATAGTCACTTTAAAGTTTGTTGTGAAACAGGTTTGCTGTTCATGGGAGGTCTTAAGTCGATTTCAAAGGCAGGTAGTCCTCCTGGTATTCTGGAATCACTGCTGCAGGAGGAGTCACCTTTGTTGCAGATTTCGACAAGGGATGCGGACAGGCCAGTAGGGTTGACACCAGGTCAGCTGCTTCTTTTATCCACTTATGCTGCTGTGGCTGTTCGGCATCCTGGTCCTTCCTTGGTCATCAGGATCTCCTTCTCTGGTGTCAAGGGCTCCCCAGGGCATTAATCAATCAATCAGGAATTTGTAAAGCGCACTACTCACCCATGAGGGTCTCAAGGCACTGATGGGGGGGGGAGGGAGGGAGGTGCTGCTGCTGCTCAAACAGCCAGGTCTTGAGAAGTTTCCTGAAGGTAAGGAGGTATTTGGTCTGGCACAGGTGGGTGGGAAGAGTGTTCCACATTTTGGCAGCGAGTAGGGAAGTAGCCAATGGACTACTGAATCTTGGGGTCACCATGCCCCCTATATGACCACTTCCTGTGGGAAGTGGGCATAACCCTGTCACAGAATTCCTAATTATGCCATCATCAAGATAGCTACTTCTGAAAAAATCATGTCTACCTTACAGTTACCCACCTTAAGGGTGGTACTAGCCTGGGGTGGCATGTCTACCTGACTAGCTAATTTTCCTACCTGTCCAAGTGCCAAATGGACTCTGGGCGGGGGTGGCTTCCTCCTGTGAGGGGAGCCAGACTCATATTTCAAAGGCAGCAGCCCTTTGAGGCTTGCCGCCTTAGGAAGTCTAATCAGCAGGTTATCCTGTGGGAGTGGGTGTTACATCCTTTTGTCCTTGAACTCCTGAGAGTAGGAAGCTCTCACCCTAAGGGTCCAGAACAGCATCTTGGGTGGCCGGCTGGTAGAAACTGGCCAGCGAGTACACCAGAGGCTGGTAGGGTTCAGGGGCCCTCTGGGTGCATGTAACAGTACATCCAACACTGGCATCAGTGAGGTTTCACCAATATGAGATGTTTGATACCAAACATCCCGACCGTCAGTGAAGCCATCATGTAACTTGGTAACTCGTATTGACCAGTGTCCAGCACATGCATTTAAAATGGCTTCCTTGGTCACTTACTATGTCTGAGAATCGACAAAGACATTGTAGGGGCATATCTGCTCAGGCAGATATGCCATCACATGTAATATAATGTGCCCTGCCTTTGGACTGTAAGGCCTGCTAGAGGGGTGACTTACATGTGCATGCAGCGTTAGGGGCCATGGCACACAGGCTGTGTGCCATGTCATATTTTTACCTTTCTCTACACCAAGAAAAGCAGCCTGGTATGGTAGCCTGTCACATGCTTGGTGAGGAGTCCCTTAGAGTGGCACAATTTGTGCTGCAGACCTTAGGAACCCTCTTTAGTACTCCAGGCCCTAGTTACCACATGTACAATTTACTAGGGACTTACAGAGAGTGCTAAAGGTTTTGCCTATTGGAGAATGAACTGTGCAGTTCAGGTTTAGGGAAGAGATCTGGCACTGGGGATCTGGCTAACAAGACAGGAACCCAGTGCACTTTCAGTTGAAATCAGATACCAGACAGAAAGTGTGTGTGTGTATGGGGGGGTAACCATACCGAAAAGAGGCACTTTCCTACAACAAGTTATACATTTTCATACATGATCAAAGTCTCATCACCATTGTTAGAAACCCCTATCGAGAACTCTCCGTCAATCCCAGCATGTAAATACATGTTCAGTAAGGCTCTGAGACCTAGGCCTGAGATTAATGACTGACAGGCCACAGGTGGGGTAACACTTAGCCAGTAGCCAAGCGCACAAACAGGAAAACTTTTATCCGATCCCACAGATAGGCAGCAACACTACATTGGTCCCCTGAGAATGTCCCCAATAAAACACACATGCCTGAGGTATGCATGCATTCCCTAAACAACATAAAGTTAGAAATATCAGACAGTTAGGTACACTTAACCAATCAGGGCACAGCACACACAGAGCATGCAGTGACCACACACCCCTCAGGCTGGCAACCTTGACACGTAGTCTCTGGCCCACACTGTGTCCATGCCAGGTCGAGGCCCACCTGCGTCCACTATGTGGAAGTGTATTTATGACACCTTGACAACTGTTTGCATTTTTTATCAAGAAAATAATTTATTTTAGGTTTTATTGCACTTAGGGAAATGTATAAAAACTTGCTTTAATGCGATGTACAATAAGAGTCAGTCCTCAGACCCCAATTCTGTAACTGCTCTCCTGGCCCATAATGTTTAATGAAATGAACCGTTCCAGTTTTGTCAGATGCCTCTTGTGTTTTTTAAGGCAAATTCTCATTCGAGCAACAGTTTTACCCTCCTCAACCACCACACAATTTCTCATGAGAGAGACCAGGTATTACCACGCTATAGTGAATGTTGTATCAGGAAGGGAGGTCCAGTGGGTACAGAGATCAATGGAATGCACCTGCTTATTTGCTGTTTATCAAGGGATCTTCTGCACAATGCTTTCATGTAATGAGATTGCAGCTGTAGTAGCGAGCACTGTTTGAAGCAAGTATAAAGACCCATGCAGAGTGATTGAGGATATTCTTAACACATCAAAGTCACTGAAGACAGAACAGAATTCCCAACAAGATATATGGTTAGATGGAGGCATTCAGTCCAGGACTAACAATTCTGTTAGAGTAAGTTGTAGTGTTTTAGAACCTTTAGACATTTTAGTTAGGGTGGTCATTCAATAAGATGTAGTCTGCATGAAAAAGACTACTACCACTATGACTGCTGGTGAATTTCCTGTATTTTTCTGGGTGAGGGCACAAGATGCTGAGGGGAGCATTCCAGTCTTTGTTAACTAATGGGTCTTGTTGAAATGGACACTACCAAGAGGCAATCTATGGCTCCTATATTAATGATCCCCCAAATTAATTGTGGAGGTGCCCTTTAGTGAAATGTCCTTGATGATTCAGTAGACAGAGGATGGGGTAGTTGGCGATTGTGAGAGGAGGGTGGGCACTACAGTGTCACCAATGTGGCTGGGGTCCCACTCTTCCTGAGTCTCCCAGTGAGAGCTCCCCAGCTGGAACAGTGTTACCCTGGAGAGTTTGTCAGGGCCTGTGCTGGGACTTGGAACCACCCGGGAGGTTAACAGCTTCTGGAAATAAACACTATGATCAGCAGTCACCTTACTTGCAAGCTGGCCTTCCACCAACTTCACTGATGGATTTCAGTCTCCCAGTTTCATCTCAGAGATGAGTAGAGGTCCATCAGGCCTGGTAGGGTGACTGTCTGTGGCTAGACCACAGACAGTCTCTCTTACCATTGGTTTTGAACTTGGCCCCCATACCACTGGTTTTCCAAGTTGGCTCACTTTGGCACAAAAGACAATCCTTCTCCTTGACAAAGAAAGACAACAGTCTCATGAACACACCACAACAAGGAAGAAGGCCCACCCAGTCATCGATCCGGCCCTCTGCACACTTGTTCTCAGGGCACAAAAAAATACACTAACAGGCATTCTTTTGTTTCAGCAGTCCTAAATCCAGGGGTGTTATTATAATATTGAGGACATTTCTGGAATGTCAACACTACATGTTTCCTTAGCACAGTAGCTTCAAGAGGAACGTTTATCCTGTTGACCATTTTTACGAATAAATCACACACCATTTCCTACATTAAACGTTCACGAATATGAGTTAACACTTGGTAAAGGTGGGGGGTATCGCAGCTAAGGTAAGGCCTAATCATATGTTTCGGCTTGCCATCTGCCCTGTGTACAATTGAGAGTTTAGGACTTGGACACTTGTTAGCTTCTCATATGTCAAATGGTGGATTGTAAAACACTGAAACAACAAATAGCTAGCACATGTATGTTTTATTTTTATTTTGTAAATTTCCCTCATATTGATAGACAAATTGAGAAAGAGGGCCATGGAGACATTATTTACTTCTCCATTTTTCAGTAAGATAGAGGTGTAATAAATGCTCCTGCACTTTACCAATCCAATGAACTTTATTCACCAACTGCACATGGGATAGGAGTAGAATGTGAGAATGTCAAATTGTTGGGGAGTGAACAAATTTGCTCTTGTGACTCCAAAATGACCATGCAGACTCTTGGCAGTTCCAAAATCCAAAGACAGTACCTACTATTTGTTGTGACAGGGAGAAAAACAGTGTGGACCGCACTTCGGCCCTGTACGACCTGCCTTTATGGTTTTTGTCACCTGCCTTTTCACATACAAGCTCTTATATATAAATCATTACAATACTTTAATACACATAATTACCAATTGATAACTTGCAAGGTTAAAGGTCAGCATGGAAAACACTTAAAAATGATGTAACTCCATAACCCTGAATTCCTATGTTAAGACATTACTCGCTCTTTATTATGCATTCAACAAAGGTTTATGACCAAGCATTGTTTGACCTATGAATGTGTACGTGCTCTTTTGTAAATGTTAATTATTTGAGGTGTGTGCTGACATCATTGTGGGTCCGAGACTTCTGAGCATTTGGAATTTGGTTTCTTCCCTGCACCCATTGTAAATCGTACACCTGTATGCTTTGGGCTAATTCAATTTTGTGCCCAGTATCTAATCAGTCCACGATCTGTTTGTAGGCACGGAGACTGTGCCGTGGACTCGTGTGCAAATGTTGCAAATACCTGCAAGTTGGTCAGAAATGAGTTGGCCTTTAGCAGATGACCCTTTAGTGTTTCTTACTCCGCTAAATCCTTGAATGAAGCTTTCACCTTTCACCTTGCTTGTGTCAGTCTGAGGGTTTGGCCTAAACTGCTTTCTCATTGTGAACCACGGTGTAGCTTCTATTGATGCTTGATGTAGCACAAAGTTTTTACATTTCTTATTTATGGTAATGCATTTATTTTTCACATTTCTTACAACATTCCCCCCTCTAGTTGATATTTCAACTACTTTATCTGAATCTTGATCTGTCTTTGGTACTAGGTGATACATATTGGCGTGTACTAATTGAAAATATCCCTCCCACCTTACCGGCCAATGGTACAAAGTGTGTGCGCTGAGTTGAATGTGCAACTGCTCACACTTGAAGGGAAAATGTTGTATGACTGATGAAAGGGGGAGTTCATGTACACATGTACCTTCCCAGATGGCACTTGTGGACTTTACTTAACATTAGTTAAAAGCAGTGTGCTAAAGCTGTGTGAAATTATGTTTTAAATGGATGTAGTCATTGTCAGACAAATCAACAAAATGCTGTGATAAAGGACGCTTCAAATGCATGCAGTCACCCAGCAAAGCATAGAAAACGCTATTTAAAAAAGAACACTTTAATTCCTTCAGCCAGGAATGTGTTCAGCCAGGGGAAGCTTATAAAAGCTAAGCAACTTAAATGCTATACAGCAAGCAAATTAAAGAAGTTCCACCCATCAAAGCAACAACTGGAGTTCTTGGGCCACAGGAGCTTGATGAGAGAAAATGATGCCTGCGACTAATAGAAAGGGGGAAACAAAATTGACAAATACATGGACCAATAAGAAGGGAAGGTGGGATGTAAGACCCTTTTTAATACAATGGATTTCATGCTGTGCATGCAAAACCTAACAACAAAAATACATATCTTTGGTATTGTCTATTCAATAGATAGTCCAAAAACATAGTTGATGGGAGGCTCTTCCAGGGTCTCAATCTTTATCCCCCCTCTTGTTTCATTTGAACTGCCCATTATTTTTGACTAGCAGCTGGGTCGAGAGCACATGGCTGTGATGGAGCCAAGGTTCCCTGCCATCCAGTTTGAGAGCTTTTGGAGTAACAATTGTAACTCTGTAGGGCCCCTCGAAATGTTTCTCTTTCCATTCCTGAACAAAGTTCTGGATGAACACTTGATCTCCTACTTTTACTTCTGGGAAGTCGACCTTAGTGTGTGTGCACTTCTCTTTTCCTTTGGTTACCTGTTTGGAAATTAACTTTGCACATTTTGTTAATTCGCACAAAATACAGATGCATTTCATCACTCAGTGCTTGGGACAAGCTTTCGCCCTGAATTTTATTTCTAGAGTCAGGGACTTGAACATTGATGGATCTTCCTGTCACTATTTGGAGACGAGTCAGGTGATGGTCTGAGTTCGAGGTATTCCTTAGGGAGAACAGTGCTATTGGCAAGCAGTGTAGCCACTTTTTATTTAGGGTGGTGCACAACTTGCTGGTTTTACTCTTCAAGGGGCTATCCAGGCTCTCTACAATGCCATTATTTTGTGGGTGGTATGCTGAGGACAATTTGTGCTTTATCCTTCATAGTGCTGCTAGGTGTTCAAAAATTGTGGTAGAAAAATGAGTACCATTGTCTGATATTATGGCTTCTGGATTCCCGCACTGGGGAATCACTTCCCAAACTAGGAATGTGGCTGCTGATCTGGCATCACAATGGACGCATGGTCCTGCCTTAATCTATCTAGAGAATGGGCAGACCACCATTATGAGGTACCTGTAATTGTTGCATCAGCCAATCATATTCACAAGGTCCAAGTGAAGGGCCTTGAAGGGACCTTGTGGTAATGGAAAGGTGGAGCTTATGACTTTTAGAGTGGGATTAGGGGTATACTGCTGACGAATCATGCAGCTATGTAGATACATGGTTATTGTGTCATGCAAATTGGGGACAAACCAGTCTTGCTGGATTAGGGTTGTCAAATGGTTCCTGGAAGTGTGAGCTGGTAAATAAATCAGATTCAGGGCAATTGCAAACAAAACCTGTGGTGTAACTGAATTTACAGTAGATAGCTGTAATACGGGTAACACAATATTTTTCAATGTGTGCAGGTCTTGAACCAGGCCTCAATTATTGCCCTTGGCTTTCTTAACCAGTTATATAGGGGTGTTGCAAGGTGCCACTCCAGGGTAAATTACTCCTTGTTCCAGTAATGCATGCCTGTATAGTGGGGGTGATGCTCTCTTCTGCCTCCTAGGACAAGGGTATTGTTTTACTCTGGGTAAAGTAGTACCTTTCTTCAATGTAATCCAAAACGGTGTGGCAGTCCAGATGAAGCCTACATCCTGAGTGCCCTTCATCCACAGGACGTCTGACACCTGGTGTAGATCGGCTTCTTCTACTGAGTCCAAAGCTCTGCTTGGTGTAGACGTTCTGACTTCTAACTTAGTTCTTAGTGGTATGTCATCTTGGAAAAGCATAATCCTTTTCTTGGGCCTATCATCAAATAGCTCGTCGTCCAGTATCTCCCTCATCAGCTTTACTGGCTCAAGGAAGATGACACATAGCCACAAAGCACAATTACAGTCCCTGGCTGTCAAGGCACCATAGGTGGGAGCAGGTTCCAAAGTCTGTATCTGAAATATTACCTCTGCTTCTGATAATCTGGGGTCCTGTCCTTGCTGCCTAAAGAGGAATTATGTGGGCAAAAGAACCTCCCTCCTCAAAAGCTCTCATGTCTCTGCTATGGTGGTGCATACTGCTGCAGCAAATGCCTCCACAGCAGGTCCTGCTTGAGTCTGGTCTCTGCTGGAGGAGTCTACTGTTGGTGCCATGACACTGGAGGGTGCAACTCCAGGTGTGGAGCAAACCATGCTAATGTCTTGCTTAAAATGGATGGTCATATTCAATTTTGCCATTAGGTCTCTGCCTAACAAATTAGCTGGAACAGCTGGTGAGAACAGTAAGCAGCCATCAATATGTCTCCCCCTACTCCCATTTTCACTGGTTTGGTAAAAGGAACCCTCATAATTTCCTCGGAGAATCCATGTGTGCCCATTGATTGGTTGGAAATTGAGAGTCCTCCCTCTTTAATACAGGATTTTGTTGCTCCTGTATCTACGACAAATGCATATCTCTTGTTATTAATGGACGCAGTCACAGTAGGTTCCTCCTTTGTCCTGTGTGTCACTGACAAGACTGGACACACAGATATCCTCAGTGGCTATCCTCATTGTATGTATCCTCCCGCAGGGTTCACCTGGAAAGGATTCCCCCCCATCACCTCCACCCCTTCTTATCCAGGTTGGGTGGGATTTCTGTGGAGGGAAGTTCATAGTAATGCTGAGGCAGTCTTTGCTGTGCTTGGGGCATTCCTGGTGACTGCACGATTTGTGGGGGGCGGGAGGGTCTTGGGTATATATGTGATCTTTGAATTCTGTTGTGGCTGCATTGTCATATTTCTGGATGGACCATAATTTCTCATTCTTCCATTTTGCTTATCCCATCTCCTCATGATACAGTCTCTAACAAGATGCCCAAACCTCTGACAATACCACGCCTAATCCCTTCTTGGAGGACCTATCCTACCTTTTCCTACTCCTCCTCGTCCCCCTCAACTATTTTCTTGCGTCCTTATCTCATCCTGCTGCTACAGGTAGTGTCATTGGGTGGCCCCTGGGACAGTTCCCTCAGGTATTGCAGTCATCTGAGTGTTTGCTGCCGCTACAGCACCTGCCATTGTTCCCTTCTTCTCTAACTTCTGCTGCACCAGCTTGACTGCAGTTGTCTCTGCTACTTCCTGTTTACTTTTCTCCATTTTCTGCTTCTTCTTGCAAAAATGGATGATATGTGCTTGTATTTTGGTCCAGGGATTGGATCTAAGTTGTCCTATATGTCAGAGGGTAATCTCTTCTTAGCAACATTATAGAACAGCACGGAATTACCACCTGTTACTACACTGCCTTGATCCATTTCCTGGGTGCACTTTCTTTTATCTTATTGATGTATTGTGCTGGATCCTCATTCTGTTTCATAGACAGCCATGAGTGATCCAATGTCTGGTCTGCCGGGGTACATTTTCCTCAGCTGATCCCACACTACAGATCTGACCAGGTTAAATGGTGATTCATCACACCTGTTCTTAGTGAGGTTCAGATTTCTAACTCCAGGCTTTAGAAATACTGTGTCTGTTTTGTCCTCCATGAGGGAGCTAAGCAGGCTTTTTACATCCCCTACTGCTTCAACAATGCTCTGATCTATTTCCCTGCTCCCTCTGTGAGCAGTGGCAACTGTTTTTTGAGGTTTTCTATGTCCAATTGTGGCAAAGGAACAATATGTGGTGCTCCAGGGCCCTAAAGTATCTGGGGCATCTAATGTAAAGGGGGGGTGGCACGCTGGGGATGATGCTGTCTGGTATATTGCTGCCATATACGCAGACATTTCCTCATTTATGTGTAGTCCCAATCAGGATAACCCTCACCATGCAGAATGCAGTCTTCAGCATTTGCCATATTATGTGGCTCAAAGGACCCCTCTTATGGCTAGGGGCTCATCTGTAGAGCTGACTGCTCTGTCCTGTCTGCTAAGTTTTCAAAAAATGTCAGATTGAAATGCCAGCTAGTCTCTCCTTCAGTGACGGTCTCACTGGGAGTGAGGCCTGTGCTGTGTGAATTAGCTTGTGCACTCATTTGCTGGGTTCTGGAGAGTCATTCACCCCCTCACCTCACTTGATCTCATTCCAGGCAGTTGGCCCTGGGTGCTTTGGAGTTTTAGCCACTCAAGCTCTTTAGCTTGGGGCATCCTGCTTCTAGGGGGTGCATCTTGTTCTCTTCGCCTTGTATCTATTGGGTTAGGCAGTCTCCATAGGCCCCTGGTGCCATCAAAATCAATATGTGGTCTTTGTTCAAGGCTGTTAATATGGTGACTTGCTTCTTGGTTTTGGAGAAGTTTGCCTCTGCCTTCCACACACTGGTGTATGGATTCTATCCTGTCTTTTAATTTCCTAAGGTTCCTCTGAGTTTGCTCTATACAGTCATCATCATGCCCTTCTCTTCTTACTTCACTTCTCTCTCTCCTGTCTTCACTGCTTGATAGCTGGTCCTGCACACTCTCTGGTGTGACAACTATGTCTTCCCTCTCCTTTTCCAAGGTGGCAGACTACTTTTAGTCTTTCTTTGTACCTGTTCCCTTCATTGGTATGCAAGTTGTCCTGCTGTCTCTACAGTCGCATGCACATGGTCTCTCTACCCTGCATTCCATACAACCCTTCGCTGTGGGGTGGACGCTTGTCTCCTATGTATCATACCTGCAGTGTACCTATTCCAAAGCATCTGTGGCACTGCTTACGGAATATGCGATTGGTCATCACTATCCCCTATACTCTGCTCTTTGTTTTTCTCCTTTTGGGGAAAGGTAGAGTCTAGACGCAACAGGAACTGTGGGCCAGATGTAGCAAACGTTTTGCGACTCGCAAACGGCAAAATTTGCCATTTGCGATTCGCAAAACGCGTATCCCAATGCAGAAATGCATTTTGCGAGTCGTTACCGACTCGCAAAATGCATTTCAGACTCGCAAATAGGAAGGGGTGTTCCCTTCCTATTTGCGAGTCGCATTGGGATGCAATACCATTTGCGACCGCATATGCGGTCGCAAATGGCATCGCAGTTACCATCCACTTCAAGTGGATGGTAACCCAATCGCAAATTGGAAGGGGTCCCCATGGGACCCCTTCCAGTTTGTGACTGGAGCCCAAAATATTTTTTCAGGGCAGGGAGTGGTCCAAGGGACCACTCCCTGCCCTGAAAAAAACCGAAACTAAAGGTTTCGTTTTTTTTTTAAGTGCAGCTCGTTTTCCCTTAGGGAAAACGGGCTACACTTAAAAAAAAAAAACTGCTTTATTTAAAAGCAGGTCGCTAACATGGAGGTCTGCTGACGTCAGCAGGCCTCCATGTTAGCGAGTGCCTATACTCGCAATGGGGCCGCAATTTGCGACCCACCTCATGAATATTCATGAGGTGGGTCATTGCGACCCCATTGCGAGTTGCAGTCGGTGTCTGAGACACCGTACTGCATAGCAATTTGCGACTTGCAAATTGCGAGTCGCAGGGACTCGCAATTTGCAAGTCGCAAATTGCTTTTTTCCTACATCTGGCCCTGTGCCTCTTATTGCACTGAAAATTGTGGATCCTCTATCCTAGATTGCTGTCTAGAAGTGCTTGCCTTCTTTGGTTTTGGTATTCACTGGATCACCTTGGGCTTCACTTTAAGGGAATGTGAAGGGGTTTCGATTTCAGGGTTTTCAAATCCTACTGCGGCTTCTTGCAGCTGCACTATTTATTGATGCTGGGCACTGTGGGTATAGTGCTTCTGGGTCATATGGAGGTGGGGGAACAGAAGGTGTATTCGAGGTCTCTTCCTGTGAGTAATCTTTTGAATATTCACAAAATAATTTCCATAACTCTAAGGTAGCTTCTCTTTTCTTTAATTTGGCTCCTGCATATTACTCTATCATTAAACGTTCCTTCTTTTGGCCAAGTATACATATGCTTTTGGGTGGCTTTAAACCACTCCTAGTTCTACTTTTGTAATTCCTTTGAGTCACTGGGGAGTTACTTCTGCATATGTTGTAAAGGGGTCTCCATGTTTAGGTGTTCTTAATCTTTTACCTTCACCTTTTCCGCTACCAGGTCTTTGTAGGTTTAAAAGAGGATACACACAAGTTTTCTAGTGGGAAATAATGTTGCCTACTTTTTGTACCGTACCGTTTTCAGTTTTTAGGTCTATCTACCCAGTCTTATAGGGCACATTACATTTCAGGTTCCATTACACGCAATGCACATTAAAAAAGAGTTTACCTATTTGTACAATATCTCACAACAACATCACACTGTGGCCACACTTCATTCTACTGCATGAGTTTGCCTTCAGTCACTCAACAAACCAAAACTTCAATAAAAACATGTCACATGCATTACCCTTATGGCCTTGCTGATTCAAAGAGTAAAAAACACAAATCGCAAGCAATTTGCATGTGTTACCCTTACGGCTTTATTGATTCACAAAGAAAAAACACAAACCGCACACAAGTCGTATGATTTACCCCAACAGCCTTACTGATTCATGAAGAAAAAACACAAATCACAAACAAGTTGCATGCTTTACGTATACAGCCTTACTGATTCAAAAGAAAAAACACAAATCACACAGAAGTCGCATGTGTTACCCTTATGGCCTTAGTGATTCACAAAGAAAAAACACAAATCACACGCAAGTCACATGCGTTACCCTAATGGCCTTACTGATTCAGAAAGAAAAAAACATAAATCGCACACAAGTTGCATGTGTTATCCTTATGGCCTTAGTGATTCACAAAGAAAAAACACAAATCGCAAACAAGTCGCATGTGTTACCCTTACAGCCCTACTGGTTCACAAAGGAAAAACACCAATTGCATGCAAGTGCATGCGTTACCCTTATGGCCTTACTGATTCACAAAGAAAAAACACAAAGCGCAAGCAGGTTGCATGTGTTACACTTACAGCCTTACTAATTTATAAAGAAAAAACACAAATGAAAAAAACCCACAAATCATATGGAAGTCAATGCATTACCCGTAAAGCCTTACTGATTCACAAAGAAAAAACACAAATTGCACATAACTTGCATGTGTTACCCTTACAGCCTTACTGATTCAAAAGAAAAAAACACAACTCGCACACGTCGCATGCGTTACCCTTATGACCTTACTGATTCACAAAGAAAAAAAACAAAAATCACAGCAAGTTGCACGTGTTACACTTACAGTCTTACTGACTCACAAAGAAAAAAAACACAAATCTCATGCAAGTTGCATGTGTTACCTTTACGGCTGTACTGATTCACAAAGAAAAGAACACAAATTGCACGTAAGTTGCATTCGTTTCCTTATGGCCTTACTGATTCACAAAGAAATAACACAAATTGCACGCAAGTCACATGCATTATGCTTTCATCCTTTCTGATCCACAAAGAAAACAAACTACAAAGTGCATGCAAACTGCATGTGTTACCCTTAAGGCCTTACTGATTCACTAAGAAAGAACACAAATCACATGCAAGTCGCATGTGTTACCCTTACAGCCATACTGATTTACAAGAAAAACACAAATCTCACACAAGTCGCTTGCGTTGCCCTTACCGTCTTACTGATTCACAAAGAAAAAAAAACACAAATCGCACGCAAGTCGATGCATTACCCTTAAAGCCTTGCTGATTCACAACGAAAAAAGACGAATTGCACACAACTTGCACGCGTTATTCTTACAGCCTTACTGGTTCACAAAGATAAAAACACAAATTGCCTGCAAGTCACATGTGTTATCCTTACGGCCTTACTTATTCACACAGAGAAAACCCACAAATTGCACGCAATTCGCATGCATTACCCTTTCGTCCTTTCTGATACACAAAGAAAAAAACACAAAGCGCATGCAAACTGCATGCGTTACCCTTACAGCCTTACTGACTCACAAAGAAAAAAACACAAATTGCATGCAAGCCGCATGCGCTACCCTTACGGCCTTACTTATTCACAAAGAAAAAAAACACAAATCGCACGCAAGTCGCATGCATTACCCTTTCATCCTTTCTGGTCCACAAAGAACAAAACCACAAAGCGCATGTACACTGCATGCGTTACCCTTACGGCCTTACTGATTCACTAAGAAAAAACAGAAATCACACGCAAGTCGCAGGTGTTACCCTTACAGCCTTACTGATTTGTAAAGAAAAAACACAAATCGCCCGCAAGTCGCTTGCGTTGCCCTTACAAGCTTATTGATTCACAAAGAAAAAAACAAAACAAATCGCATGCAATTAGTCACATGCATTATCCTTTCTGCTCCACTATAAAAAAAAACAAAAAGCACATGCAAACTTCATGCGTTACCCTTACGGCCCCACTGATTCACAGAGAAAAAACACAAATCGCATGTGCTTACATTACAGTTACCTCTGTGTTTAGTATTGCCAAGAAGAGCACGGTCATTTAAAAGGAGGATCGTGGTATGCTCTGTCCTCACCTTTAAGGGGACAGCAGTCCCCAGGGCCTTTCCAACCCCATGCACAGTCAGAACTTCAATGAATTCAACTTCTGCTCACCTCATCCAATTTGTGCACAGTGGTTTCTTTGCAGTGGGGGGGGGCGGCAGTTTTCTGGTGCCTGCCATCAGGTGGGTGTGCAAAGGAACCTCCTAGGGTGGCTTGCCAACTGTTGCAGGGTGAAGAAATATGTTCTCTTCACTCAGAAATAACCACGCAGACTCTTCTTGACAGTTCCTAAGAAAGTATTTACTAACTGTTGCAACAGGGAGAAAAACACTGCACACTGCACCTCAGCCGTGCACGTCCTGCCTCTATGGTTTTTCTCACCTGTTTGTTCACAACTGGCTTTTGTATACAAATCAGTACAATACTTTATTACACATGATTAACAATTGAGAACTTGCAAGTTTACAGATTAACATGGAAACCACTCAAAACCATGTGACCCCATAACCCTGAATTCCTATGTTAAGACATTACTCGCTCTTTATTATACATTCAACAAAGGTTTATGACCGAGCATTGCTTGACCTATGAATGTGTATGTGCTCTTTTTTAAATGTTATTGTGTGCTAATGTCATAAATACCTGTAAGTTGGTCAGACATGAGTTGGCCTTAACAGATGAGCCTTTTGTGTTTCTTACTCCGCTACATCCTTGAATGAACCTTGCACCTTACTCGTGTCCGTGTGAGTGTTTGGCCTAAACTGCTTTTTGATTGTGAACAGTGGTGCAGCCTCTATTGATGCTTGATGTTGCGTGATGTTTTCACATTTTGTATTCATGGTAATGCATTTATTTTTCACATTTCCTAACACAAAATTCATATAGCTAGATGCCAGTTACTTAAATACTGTGAGAATGCAAATCCACATGTGCCTTAACATGTACTGACACATTTTTACTAATCAATTATGTTTTCATGTTTTTGTATCTGCTTGAAGCCTACTAAAGCCTTAACATTATTGCATACATACCACAAGCTCTAAAGAAGTTTCCCATTTTGTAATCCTTTTTTGTACACAGCACAATTTAGCTAAGTCAACCTAGTAAGTGTAATTGCTCTGAGCTTGGCACATCAAAGTGACGATTTCAAAAAGTAGGAGAGTCACCCTGTTGCTTGCAAAACTTGATTATTGTTCTCAAGGCCTTCTTGTATTCTTCCCACAAAAACAGCCTGGCACCTACTCATTACTGATGATTTGTAGTTATCTGATTATCATGTGTTGCTGCTCCCATTCACTTGCATTGAGAAACACTGTATGAATTTGACCAATTCATGTTCCAACTGATGAAATATGATGCTCAGGTTCATTGATTAGGCAACTGTCTTGCTTATTTTAGAATGTTTGTTGACTTGTTTGATTAAACAATTTAAACTTCTATGCGCTATCTTCAGGGTCTGCTTTTTTCTTCTTTACGGATGCAAGCAATTCTTACCCACACTTATCTAATGCCAGTAGAGGAGAAAGAAATTATTTACCACCCCAAATGTGCAAGTATGAAAGATCACTACTGTTAAGTCTGCATTTCTGATAAAATTGCAATTTCTTGTTATCTCCCTACTACATTTGCCTTGCTAAAGGGTGGTCGCGGAATTATAATGCTCTCCACCATTAGGAAGATTAAATTTTTTTAATCTCCTCCAATGTTTGCAAACATTAGGAGAGATAAAAAAGAAATGAGTGCCCTTGTTTCTTTGTTTTTTACCACCCCATACACAACCATGATCACTGGTGGGAGGGATCAGATTTTTTACCCCTCCCCAACCTCATCCAAAGGGCATTTGCTTTTTTATTCGCATCCCCCGCCCCCAAGCCTGGGTGCAGTGAAGTTAACACATGCCTTTCACTCTTCCGAATTATTGCTTGTTAGGGTTTTCCACATTCAGTTTTTCCAGGTGTGGGAAAACCTGAACCGATTTTTCCAGCTGGTAATTTCAGCCAGAAAACGTGCATGAAACGTTGGCTTCAACTATCTTTTCCCTCCTATCCGTCTTGCACCCCCCCCTACTTCACTCCCACCTGCACCCACAGTCCTAGGTGGTAAATGTATGTTATAAACCCCTACGAAATAGCTAAATAAATGGCATTTTATGAACATAAAATTCAGTCCACATGGTAATTCACCATTCAGTGTGATTTTACCATTAACCCCAGTAAACGGTACAATGCAACTTATTGTTAGGGCTCACACTCACCGTTTTGCCCTAGAGTAGAGTGAGCCCTTTCCCTGCCTTGACAAAGAAAATAATGAGTTAACAGAAAATTGAAAGAAGCTTATCTCCTCTTTGCCTCACTGGATTTTGTGGACTACGAAGGAGAAAGAAAACTGAGAGATGCCTGTGAATCATGTTTACATTTGCGATGTGGATGCAAGGACAGTGCAGAGTTCAGAAAAAGCTAATACCAAGGAAAGAACATGGCCCTGCATCATGTTTGTGTTTGTAAAGACAGTGAATGGGTAGCACATCCTTCACCTTACCTCTGTGTTTCACATTAACTTTATTTTTGGACAATGAGAGAACGGATAGGAAGGTGGGTGAATTTGTTAATTAGTTAATAAGAACCATAAACACATACACAACTAATCAATAAATAGATAAACTCTAAAAGTAAATTTGCCAATCATGAAAAAACACTCTTTCTCACATAGACAGCAGTCATTGATACAGGGTTTTCTAAGCCAACAGCAAGAAAAAGTATCATAAGGTGTACAGATGCGCACACTATCTAAACCAAGGAAGGACTAGATTGTGTGCAAGTTTGAAAAGAAACTGCCAATGTTTAACCAAGGGAACATTTGGACATCACTTTTTAGTGCAACGGTGCTAAGGCTAAAATAAACAGATTTAACCTAAGGCCAAAGTGCCAAACATTGATATCTAAGACCAGTGGGGCCTGAGCAATATGCACATTTCGGAAAAAGTGCTGATATATAACCAGGGTAACACTTAAGTCAACAGTAAGAAGGACTAGCATAAGGTGCAAAAATGTGTGCACTGTATAAAACAGGGAAGGTCTAAATAGTGTGAAAATTTGCAGAGAAAGTGCTAGTGTTTAAACAGTGTAACATTTGGACATCGGGTTTTAGTGCAAATAAACAGCAATAAACAAACTTAATCTAGGGTCAAAGTGCCAAATATTGACATCTAAGACCAGAGCAATGTGCAAATTTGTGAAAAAGTTGCTGATGTTAAAGTTAGGATAACATTTGAACAACAGTCTTTGATACAGAAATATTAGGGCTACAACAGGCAATAAGAAAGTGCTGATATTTAACCAGACCAATATTTAAGCATCGATTTTTGATGCAAAGTTGCTTGGGCTACAACAGACAGGTCTGACCTACAGTGTGAGAGAGCTAATCATAGATATCTAAAACCAGAAGGGCCGAAACAATGTGCAAATTTGCGAGAAAAAAAAGCTGATATTTAACCAGGGTAACATTTGGACCGCAGTCTTTGACACAGAGATACTAGGGCTACAGTAAACAGATTTGACATAAAATTGCAAAGGGGCAAAACCTAGCAGGAGATAGTCCCTAGCAGCTGACCATGATCAATAATACCTATAAGGAGTCTTTGCCAGGCTCATTCTTCTTACCCCACCTGCATCTGAATATCTGCCTTTGCAAGGGATTGAAAAATATTCGGGAACTGTACCAGTCTAATATTCAGCATTGTGTTCCTTGGATCTAGTGACTCCCTCCATGCTGATCTACAACTACTAATCCCTAGTTTTTAAAATTATTTTCTGAGCAAACCTCTTTGCTGTATGGCAAGAGCAGGGTAGATACATATACTGTGCTGCAAAGTTTCATCTGCCCAAAAACATAGGCGGCATTTCTTGTCTTCTCTTTAGCCACCATCCCTCCACTTTGGGAGGAAATCCAATGTTGGAATATCACCAAGTCTTAGTGCCAGCAGAAATTGCTTTATCCTCCAATGGTAGGTGACTTCCAGAAGGGGTGATTCACTTGGTGCAGGAATAGATTTCAAGACCAGCCACCCGTGTGACCGCTTCAACATCTTTTCTTTGTCGCTCGTCCAGCTTTGCAGTTTAATAAATTTATTTTCTGCCCTTTTAAAGGCTTGGTCAGATATACTGGTATCCCAAAGGTCACCCAGCTTGAGCATCTCAGTGCCTTTTTCAAGATTTTTTTGTGTTCGTCGTTCCCCCTTTGCATGTTAATTTCAGACCAGACTAGTTTGGCCAGTGTGCCCTCGGTGGCTGACCGCAATTTGTGGCAGCACCTAATATAGGCTGCAGGTCTGGCAAGCCACTGCTTTGTTAATGAGAACTCCAGCCTGACTTGAGCAGGTGATGCCAAACTGGATAGCTGGAAGATTTGCTTATAAGTTCTCATCATGATTTTATCAAGGAGGCTGGCCTTAGCACCTATCTTTATTTCTGTTCCACACGTGATATTTGGTAGCAGCTTGGCTTTCGTTACTGTTACCAGTGGTGTGAGGGTATGTTCTCAAATGGATCTTGCCAGTGTTGTGAAGGCATGATTGAGAGCTCGGGTCTTTCCCTTAATCGTCTCTCTTTTAGGTGCATACATAGATCTTTCACCTATCTTGACTCCTAGATAGACATAGGTCAATGCTTTATGAATTTTGTTTCTGCATGGATAGGTTCCAGCTGCTCCCCTGCCCTGTTTGCATTTGTGAATATGGTACATGGGCAATTTAGTGCTTTGTGAGCCACAAAGCATAAGTGTGGCTTGCATCTCCTCTTACATTTGTGAGCAGGAAGTTGGGGCTGTTGAGAGAATACTCAGTCACTCATTTTCCACAATAAGGTACAGACTAGGAAGGACCAGGGCCCCACTCAGCTGCCCCCGTGCTGTGTTTTAAAATATAAAGAAAGCAATGGAACAACGCCTTAAGCAAGGTGAAAGGCTACCTTTGGATAAAGTGGGTGCTTAAATGATTTCTCTCAGCACTTCACTAGTGCAAGATGAGAAGACAATATTTATCTCCACCCTTGGGCAAGGTAGGGTTGTAATCATCAGCCCCACACCTCACCAATGCTTGTGGTAGGGGGGCATTTTTTACATTCCCATTCTCAAGAACTGGATGACGGATGAGTGAGAATGTAATTAAGGATGATAAAATGAACGAGCGTGCTTTGATGAATAGATAAATATATGACTGAGGATGAATGTGTACATGCCAGATTAATTAGGAGTTGTCGGATCGGACAATGCATGGGTCGATAGATAGATGGGAATATGAGGTTGAATGAATCAAAACGAATGTGATGATGGACAGACAGATAAGTGATGAATACAAAATAAATGAACACATGCCATTCAGTGAAGAAGGATAGATGATTGAACGGATTGTTCTGTGAGGACCTATAAATGGATGATTGAATTCAGATTGAGGGTGGGTGGAAAAGGGATGGATGAATAAAAAAGTGAATTAATGGATCGTAATTGGCTGAATGATTGAACTATGATGAAGGATGCATGAATGAGAACATGAAGGAATAGGTGAATTAAAATCTGTGTATGAATTCTGATTAAGGATGAATACAAAAATTAATTCAGTCGTCAATGGCTGGATACATGGGTGGATGAATGAATGAGAAAGTTACGGTTGAAGAATGAATAAGAATGCCATGATGTGCACATGAATAAATATCTGTGTAGATGGTTCAATGGAAGAATGAGCAAAAATGTATGGAAAAGAGAGAATCGGTGTGTAAATAAAAAAAATGTAATGACTGATGGATGAAAAGATAGACTGGTAAGTGAAAAGATGAATGCATTGATAGCAGCATGAGTAGGTGTATGTAAATGAATGTTTGGACTAATAAACGTGAGAATGCATGAATGAGAAGAAAGATGAATAGATGATTGATAGTGATGGCGTGTATACCTGTCACATTCAAATTCGTTGGACATGCATGTTGTATCCTGTGAAAACCACAACACTCTAACTCAAGATAATGGTAAGAAGAAAAAGAAATGGGTGGACGATGACACCACTGACTGCTCTAGACTACATAAAGGTACTAAGAAACAAAGCAACCTACAGGTCATCTTTGAAACTGGGGATTATTCCTAATTTAGAAGCAAATCCATGTAGAAAGCTGAATTTTCTCATACAATAAAGAAGGATACAGACATATTTAATATGGATTTTGGGGTTTTGTTCACATGTTTCTACAGTAAAAATGAAGCAGTAAATCTGCATTGGATGACCAGCTAAGAGATGCACCTCTGTAATGAATGTTGTGAGAGAATGCTATTTGGAAATCCATTAAAAAGGACATTACTGATACACAGTTGTGTTCCTTTCAGCACTTACAAATTAAGATGACTGGAACAGGACAGTTTTGTGACGTCTGTTTGGGTGCATGCCCCTGTAGCAAGTAGAAATGGACAGCTGGATAGCTGGAAGCTGAAGAATGTGGAGAGGCTGGGGAAGGGTACCATGAACAATGAGGCTATCAGCCACATGTGCTGCCTCACAATGCCCTACGCACTAAGGGGCAAATTTTAGAGCCCCCAGCGACTCGTTGAGCTACATTAGAGTCTTTTTTTATGCTAATGTGGGCCAACGAGGCCAAAGTCTCTGTGCCAAATTTACAAAGTGGTGCAATGCCACTTTGTTACCCGTTGCACTACATTATGGCCCTCATTATGACATTGGCAGTAAATAACACTTACTGTCACGCTGAGGGCTGCCAACTTATCACCGCTGCGGCAGAAATCCATTCACCATATTATGACACAAACACACCAATCCAACAGAATTCAGCCACACACACAAATCCGCCAGCCCAAGGGTCAGTGATAAAGTGGCGGTATCAAAACCCACACCGTTACACCACCAGAACTACGCCCACCACATTATGACCCACGAATCACCAAGGCGGACATTCAACAGCGGTAAACCTTTGCGGTACATAATGCCATGCTCAAAATGGACACCCACAGACTAAACAACACCACATTGGACAATTCAAATAACATACACCTGACACCCATACACACACCACACACCATACAACACATGCCCACATTACCCACAACCCTTTACAACTACAAACCATTGCCACCAGAGGGACACCAAGACCACTGACACAACTAGAGCCACACACTACTCACACCTATACACCACTCACCGTTCAATATCACATACCCCACCACATTACCCAACACACCTTCACCAACACACCTCACAGAACACCCATGGCACCACAAAGACACCCCCGTTTCAGAGGGGGAGCTAAGGGTCATGGTGGTGGAAATCGTCAGGGTAGAGCCACAGCTATTTGGAGTACAGGTGCAGCAGATATTTATAGCTAGGAAGATGGAGCTGTGGTGGAGAATCATGAACAAGGTCAACGCCTTGGGACAGCACCCAAGAAGTAGGAATGACATCAGGAAGAGGTGGAATGACCTTCAGGGGAAGGTACATTCCATAGCAAGAAGACACCAGCTCGCTGTGCAGAGGACTGGGGGTGGACCCTCACCTTCTCCCCCACAAGTCACAGCATGGGAGGAGCAAGTCTTAGCAATACTGCATCCTCAGGGCCTGGTCGGAGCCGGAGGAGGACTGGATTCTCATAAGTCAACTCTACTATTTTCACCACTCTACCTGCATGCCATCACATACCCTCACCCTCACTCCCATCACTCCACTACATCCCACACACCCCACTATCACATCTCACTTATCCCAGTGCCAAGCACTGCATGCTGTAGCAATGCATGGACACCCCTCACAGCCCTGCATGGACAATCGTCACTAAAGCATGCATAGCAGAGAGAACTAACAATCCCACCATATAATAACATACACAAGTGAAAGCTGGCAGGGCAAATCCAACCACGGAGGGGAAGCCACGATGTACAATATGTCAGACACATAAACCATAACACATCATTTACATCCCCACAGGTACCCCAGCCAATGTCACTGGAGAGGAGGTGCCAGCACTGTCCAGTCCCCCAACTGAAGAGGCCCACAGTGATGACAGCAACTCTGGTCTTCAGGATCTGGATGACCTACCTGGTCCATCAGGGACCCAGGCCCAGTCACACACCACCACAGAGCCTCCCCATCAGAAAATACCATCACAGCACCCACCCAGCGTACCCACACCTCTGTCCCCAGGACACGTCAATCAGCAGTGTGCCCACCTGTGCAGAGACCCCAGGCCACACTCGCACACAAGACAATCAGGGCTCTGTGGTCAGTGTCAGTGGGCACACAGTTCAGGGGACAGAAGTACAGACCAACAGGGACACTGGGAGGACTGCTGCGCACCAGGAGGAGGACAGGCCCAGGAAACCGACTCTCCAGGAGGCACTCTCAGAGATCCTTGGCGCCTACCACCATTCCCAGGACATGATGGGCCAGATCCTGGACAACGTGCAGGAGAACAGGCGGCTGCAAGAGGGACAGTACCAGGGGATCAGGGAGGACTTGCAGGCCATCAACAACACCCTAATCTCCATAGCAGGGGTACTGGCAGACATGGCCAACATTATGAGGGAGGCAGTCTCACACCAGTGGGCCCCTGCCACTAGCCAAACATCTGAACAGCCTTCCGCCTCCACTCCTTCTAGTGGCCAGGAGGCCCTACCACAGGACTCACAGGCCACCAGCACCCCTCCCCCTGCAGAAGGTGAACCACCCTACAAACATTCCCTGCGATCCAGACAGAAGCCAGAGACACTTGCCAAGACCCCCGCCAGGAAATAAGACTCTCCTGATTGTACCCCTTGTGTCCCACTCAGTCACCCTGTCCACCTTGAACTGCCATTGCTCCCCTTCCCATGTCCCCATAGACACTGCACCTGAGCTACAAACAGACTGGAACTATACCCTGGACTTTTCTCCATCATCACCCTATCCCATTGCACTTTCCCCCTAAATGTTAGCACTTCAATAAACACCCTTGGATCAAATTCTATTTTAAATATGTCATGTATTTCAAATATGTATTGATTGAAACAGGTACAACCATAGCAAATTAGGTGTACATAGAATTAGCATGGATTAATGACCTGTAGCTGGCTGTAGTGATCACACATGAGTATATCTCAGATCACCAACATCTGCTAAATGAATTGCCAGAGGGAACAGTAAGTGGGTATAGAAGTGGGAAATAATTGGAAGTTGGTAGTTCTGCTGGATCACAGATGTTCTGTTGTCCTCATCCTCATCCTCTGCCTCCTCATCCTCACTGTCCACATGGTCCACTCCTGGCACACAGGCATTTCCAGTCTCCTCCTCCTGCAAAAAAAGGACATGGCATCTGAGGGCCAAGTTATGCAACATGCAGCATGCCACTACTATCTGGCAGACCTTCTTGGGTGAGTAACACAGGGATCCACCTTTTAGATCTCCTATTCATCCGCAGTGGAAGGAATCTAGGGGACACCAGAGTGAGGAGCCGGTCACAACCTGAACAATGGAGCTGCAACAATAGTAGTTTGGATGCTGTAAACATTTAAAACTCTTGTGATGCAGCATTATTCCAGAGATCTGCCCACCCCCTGAAATGGCGTCTGCCTGTCCTGTGTGGAGGGACAGGTGGAAGTGAGGTAATTCCACTGACGTTGTGCTCCATTGCGGGAGGTGGTTGGGAACTGCCGTGCAACTCCTAATTGGTTAACATTGGGACCTATGCAGTACAGTGGCCAATGGTGATTTACGCCGGTGGTGACGGAATGCACTGCCTTGGATGTGACTGCCATTTTCTATCATATTCCTCAATTGCTACGTGACCTTCCATAGGAGAGGATCTACTCTGCATGTCATGCTGTGACCTGTGTTTGGAACCTGCCATGGCCTGTGAGACCGGGGAAAGGGCTCGGAGGAGTTGGAGAGACTGGTGGATGGCGTCCTACTTCAGTACGGACTGTTGTATGGGCCTCCAGACAAACAGGTTAGTACACTGTGGGCACGATGCATGTGGCATGAATGCATGGAGTGGTGTGTGTGAAGGCCTCGTGTAGGGGGGATGGGTGGAAGTCCTGTTGGCGGCATACAGGTTGTGGGCTGGTCTATGTGTGTGCCAATAGTGATAAAAACAGATATGGTGGGCCATATGTGTAACAGGCTAGACTCGTTGTCTAAAGGTTTTTCCATGTGTGTATTGCCTCTGCAGGTCAGCGCCTATCAAAAGAACTGTATATAGTGTGCCATCGCCAAGGAGGTGCAGACCCTGGGGGTCTATGGCAGGTGGGGCACTCACTGTCACAAACGGTGGGAGGACCTGAGATGCTGGGCACAGAAGACAGCGGAGGCCCAGCTGGAGATGGCCTCCCAACGAGGAAGGGGTGCCCGTCGAACCCTGAACCCCCTGATGACTTGCATACTGGTGGTGGCCTATCCAGAGGTGAATGAGTGCTTGAGGGCATTACAGCAGCCACAAGGGGGTGAGTACAGTGCTCATCATTACAACTTACGCATGGTAGGGTGGTATCCGGGTGGTGAATGTGTGTCAGTGGGTGCCCCTAGGCCAGGCCTGACATTGCAGCATAGGTTCCCTGGTGGCTAGGGTTCCGAAGGGATAAGCCTGCTACCTAGCTCGTAAGCATCCACTACTGGCCAGGGCTGTGTGGGTCCCAGGTGTGCTGCAATTGGCGGTGCATGCCCCCCCTTCTGCCTTGGTGGCTAGCAGTAACAGTGGTGGTGCAATGCATAGTGCATAGGTCTGTTCCCTGTGAGTGAGGGTGCTGTGTACGGCAACGGTGGTGTTGGTGAAGCCATTGACTCAGTGTATCCTTGGTCTCTCTCCCTCCCTTTCTTGTTTTGTCATCTTGTTGTTATGTGCATTAGCATCATCTGGCAGAGGAGCAAAGGCACCAGCGACGGAGGGAGCTGCATCCCATAGGACCCAGGTGGCAGAGTCCACTGACGGTGAGGGCACCAGTGGGATGGAGGGCGAGGGGAGCACCACGGCGGAGACGGGGGGACACTTCAGACAAAGATACCGCCTTCAATGGAAGCTTCCTGGTGGTGGTGGACACCTCTGTGACCACCCCAGCTACAGGTACAGCTGTCACCCCCTGTACCAACACCACCCTCCCAGCAGCCCCTCAATGAGTTGCCCGTGCCTGAGGGTGGGTATCTCCTTCACCCCAGGCACCTCAGGCCCTGCCCCAGTAAGCCCTGCTGCTCTGAGTGAGGAGGCTATTGACCTCCTGAGATCCATTTCTGTAGGGCAGTCAACCATTGTGAATGCCATCCATGGGCTTGCAGCCCAGATGCAACAATCTAATGCATTTCTGGAGGGCATTCACACTAGATTGGCGGCCCAACAGAGATCGATCTAGGACCTGGCCTTCTCTCTGATGGCAGCCATTGTCCCTGTTACTACCGTCCCCCCTCCAACTCCCACTTCCCAGTTCCATTCTCCTCAACCCCAACCCATCCCAAGCACACAGGCAGATGAGCATGCACACATGGCAACACCCAAGAGTGTCACAGGCAAACACAAGCACCACACTTCATCCCACAGGCACTCACACAAACACCATCCAGTTGCAGACACAACAACATCCACTATTTCCACTGTCTCCCCCTCTTCCTCCTCCACCTCCCACCTAGTTACGTCAACACCCACACCTGCATGCACTACATCATCATCCACTACCAGCATCATCAGCACACCAAGCAGAACACACCTCACTGGCAGACACCTCCACAACACCCATGCACACGTCCCCTGTGTCCTCTCCCACTGTGTCTGTTCCCCCCTCTTAAAGTATACAAATGCAAGCACTCAGACACCCAAAAGCTATCCACCTCACAACAGCATACAGCCCATGCACCTGCAACCAAATCCAGCAGACAGACACCTCCAACAACCACTCCGTCATCCTCCACTCCCATTCCTTGTCTCTCTTCCCGCTCCAATGTCCCTAAAAAACTGTTCTATCCACCGTCCTGCATGTATGGCCAGGGTATCACAAACACAGCCAAGCATCTCAGCCACACAGTCCTGGGGCCCAGTTCCATACACAACCACTCGTGGTGGAAAGGAATCCAGGCCACATTTACTGAGGGGGAAGGAGCCTGCACTAGCCAGCCTAAAGCGGAAGAGCCAGCACCAGCCTGCCTACAGGGGAAGCAGCATGCACCAGCAGGCATGAAGGGCAAGGAGCCTGCCCCTGCCAACAGAAACGGCAAGGCCTTCCTGCACCAGCAGGCAGGAAGGCCATAGAGCCTGCACCAGCAGGCAGGAAGGGCACTGTGCCTGCACCTGCTGGCAAGAGGATCAAGGGGCATGGGCCAGCAGCTGTGACAGAGCCCCCACTACCAAGCATGGTTGTGCATCCATCCGAGGGCGCAAGGGATGTGCAGGAGCCTCCCCCCACCAGCAGCACCACCACAGTGCATTGGGTGGGATGTGCAGGAGCCTCCCCCCCCACCAGCAGCACCACCACAGTGCATCCATCCGAGGGTGCAGGGGATGTGCCAGAGCCCCCCACCACCACCAACACAATGCAGCCATCACCGTTGGTGGACAAAATGTAATCCTGTGTCCACGGCCTGCTGTGCGGCATGGCCACTCCAGAACCAGTGGGCAAGACACCCACTTGAGAGACTGTGACCAAGCACTTCCCAGGACCAATCACAGGGCGTGTTGCCCCACCCAGAACAAGTGGGCAAGACACCCACTCCAGAGACTGTGGCCTTGCACTCCCCAGGACCAAGGACAGGGCATGTTGCCCCCTCCAGATCCAGTGGTCTTGTTTCAGCTCCTTGCTGAGGTGCACCGCCCCACCGAGGTGCCTGCCTATTTACCAACTGATGCCCCTGCAGTGTTCTCTCTGTGTTGATGCAGGTGACAATTGGGGCCTTGGACTTTGGACTGTGGCCATGTGGCCCAGGCAAAATGAGGACTGGGCTGTGTCCCTTGTTCTGTAGATTTGTATATATCTGTTACATTGCCTAAATTATTATTTATACTGTGTTGATCTTATTACACTCAGTTTGGTAATTTTTTTGTCCTTGCATTATTCAGGCGATTTAGGGGGGGTTAACTTGTTTTTTTGTGCAGCTTGTTGTGTGTATGGTGTGTTTGTGTGGGGTGTGTGTGTCACTCTTGTTTTCCTCCCTCCCTTGTGTGCTAGGTGGCTGTACTCACCGTCGTCATCTTCGAACGTAGAATATCATCGGAAAGACATGCAGTTCGGGCTCCATGGTGGCATGGTTCTTCCCTGTGTATCCAAAGGTGAGTTCTTTCACTTCTGAGCTCAAACAAATGCAAATCAGTCTTGACCCTGTTCCCCATGGGAACAGTCCAGCCCGAACTGCCAGGCCAGATCATCCCTAGAACAGAAACAAGCATTTTGGGACCGGTTTCAGAGCATCACCTTTCATCAGCCAGTCTAGCTTTAATGCTTTAGTGGTATAGTGAGCCCCAGACCCACGTCTGGGCATAGCCGGCGCACTTAGGGTGACAAATGCAAACAAACAGAAATGATGGATGGAATGCAGAAAAAATCAAATATTAACCCCCATTCACAGATCTGGGTTTATTCCATCAATTTGTTTGCTCACCACGCCACCCCAGTTTGGGCCCAGCCATATGCAAATCAGTGTTGTCCCACTTCCCCATGGGAACAGTCCAGCCCGAAGTGCCAGGCCAGGTCCTCCCTGGAGCGGAACAAAGCATTCTGGGACCGGTTTCAGAGTATCACCCTTTTGTAGTAATGGGCACTTTTTTTGCTAAGTCCTTTCTTCCATTAATTTCTATGGGAGAGAGTTGCAGTGCCGGTGTTTAGCTATCTGTAACACTAGACATGCTTCAAAAGTGTAAATTATTACAAAAGTGAAGTTAGTGAATACCAAAAATAGTAAAAATACTCAAAAGTGTAAACTTATTCAAAAGTGTGAGTTTTCTTTGTGAATTGGGCATAAGGAACTTTCACACCGGAAAGCTGTTGCTGCCTGGATGAGGAAGAGCTGCCTGAAGCTCAACTCATACAAGACTGAGCTCATCATCTTCAGAAACTCCACTTCAGCCTCGGATGACTCCTGGTGGCCCACAACGCTCAGCATCCCACCTACTCCGATTGACCACGCCAGCAACCTGGGAATCCTCCTCGGCTCCTCCCTAATAATGACCCTACAGGATCAGCACACAACTAGGAGTAGAAGCATGAATTATGGCACCTTACAAGCCCAAAAATTGACCACTTATCTATAAAAAAAGAGCAATTCCCATTCATTGTGCTTATGGCTACCGGATTCAACCAGCTGTAAGTGAGATTACAGCTCTAATCTAACCCTTAATCTAATTGCCACAACTACTTTCTCTAAAGAGTGAAGCAACAATTTATTTTGTTGTCTAATACTCGAAGCCCTTAGCCTGTCTTTCCTCAGCATAAGTGATTGCTTGAGGCCTAGTTCACTTCACATGCTTCATAATGGACTGTGTTATATGCCACAGATAAAACATTGTGTTAGAAGCTAACTCTGACATCTCTATTATTATTAACTGTGGCTTATTTCACACAAAAATAGAAACGGGGTTGTACGCCCTTACAGCAGTAGATCTGATATGTCAGAGAATCACAGTGTGTTTTTGGGGGGCCGGATGTTTTATGTGCCATCTTGCTTATTTAGTATACTGATTTCTCAGCGTATATATGAATGAGGTAACTGGAGGAAGCAGGTATGGTTGCCATACCACAATAGCCATATGTTGACCCATCATGTTTTTGGTTTATGGATGACAGGACCTGCAATGTGTGGATGTGCACGTGAAGTGTCAGACACCTGGAGACTGCTGTTGCCTATACATGCAGTCCGTATTCTCTCTAACGTGGTGTGTTGGATGTTGTGTGTGTGCTTTGTAAGTGGCAATGTGGACATGGCGGTACCTAATTGTTTGACATAGCTATGCTTTGTGTATTGTATTTTTGTGCAGTGTATTGTTTTCTAATCGTTCGATCTCTTGTGAAAACAATGATAGTCAGCTGTTGGGTGTCTTGTATGAGTTTTCTGGTTATTGCTGCTGTGGCCAGGGTGATGCTGAGCTCTATGAGATATGAGTGCTGTGTCTGTTGGATGTTGGAAGATGGTCTTTTTAACATTTTCTGTTGCATGACAGACGCTTTGTAGTCCGTTTTAGCACAATAAATGAGTTTGCTTGTCTGGATACCAGTAGAGTTGTGCACTGAAAACTGTTACCTGTATTAGTAGCATTATCCGTGGGTGAGGTTAGCACATTATCTTGCTTATCTTGTTACAATGAGTGTCGAATATTGAATGAAAACTGTTAAGTACATTAGTAGCAATGTGATAGGGACAGTGTTAGCTCATTACTTTACATTGCTTACCTTGTTACAATGTGCACGAAGAGTGAGACTAAGTGGGAGGTCATTTGTTGATGAATGAAATAACACCTCTAATTGCTTTATTTTAAATGTGTAGCAGTTTATTTTATGCAGTGTGTTGCAAATTAAAATTGGTTTGCTTTTGTAAGACATTCTGTTGTTTTTTTTATTTTGGGAAATATTTCATTGTATGTCTAATATGTAGTTCATGAAGTAGGGTGTGTTACTGTTTATGTGTTTTCAGCCTAGAGAGTCATGTCCTTTCAAAGTAAATAAAAGGGTGTTCTGAAAGTGGTCTTTGCACCCATTGCCCTAGAGGTATGAGAGACGCCTGTGAGTCCCTGGGAGAGCTGGGTATGAAAGATGGTGGGAGCGGTGTTGTATGGCGGTTTTAACATTATTTTTAGCCACTGTGAACGTAGCACAGATTGCCACACATGTACTTGCATTGATGCATGTTCTGTATCCAAGATGGAACCCCGGGGTAAGCCAGGAATATGACAAGAACACGTCAAACTTACAGCCACATCTTTGTGAATGGACCCAGTATGTTTTATAAAACAAGTGTGTAAGTTTGTTCTAAATACACAATTTTCGGTCACAAATTATTTCTGGATACTAATGATTTTTATGATAAATCCAGTAAAAAATGATGAATTCTTAATGTTAATCTTGAAATTATTGTGCTTAGATATTTTGCAGTTTGTTTGATAATTTTGGTTAGTTGTGTTAGGTTTTTACAGAGACACCATTTTATTGAAACGAATACTGGTTTGGTTTGGTTGGTTTTGTTCATCTTGATGCTGCTCATTACCCCTGCCAATTAATGTTCCCTAAGTGTCTTCTACCGCCAGTCTTCAAAGATGACATGGCACTGTCACATAATTAAGCATTGTCGTTAAACAGTATGTATTGTGAATGAAACTTTCTGCACTTACTGAATGTTTGCATCCCCAGGACACTTCTGCAGTAGCTTGCTATGTGGATCTGCGGTCATACGCTGGTGTATGGGACTTTATCTGAAAAATGTGTCATATTGTGTTGTGCATCTCCAGACAGTTACAGCGCAGAAGCTACTGGTGCTTTACTTTAAAATGTGGCTTATTGAGAGGATCTGTATTTTGATTTGCCCAATATGTGTAACCACTAGTCATGCAATGCTGCATTTGCCATTTTTGCTTTCATAAAATGTGTATAAAATCCCCTTGATTTTGAAGGTGACCCATGATCTTTTATTTCCTTTCAGAGATTCTGTTCACTTTTTACAATGTTGCTGTTTCTTGGGACTTATAATAGTTCTGACTTCGAACTATGTACTCTGCCCTCATGGAGTATATTTTGCATTTCTTTGTAATGCTTAATAGAGATTTTTGCAATAAAACCCTTTAACTTTTTTATGATCTAGAACTCAGTTATTGAGTGGTTCTACTTACTTTTTATTACTCTGCTAAATGAGTGCCACAAATGTACTTGTTGAAGAAAATATTCTTAAAGCCTTGATCAGTATTGTGCAGAGAAGATTTCAGAAGATAATATCTTGGGATGTCTAAGATTTTGGAGTTCAGGTTTCTGCTCCCACACAAGAATGGATATAGCCAATCGGTCTGGTGTTGACCTTGAGCCTTTTGGCTTTGTCAGTGCTTGATTTGTCTTGATTTTTATAAAATATTGTGAGGAATCTTCCAGGACCCCGTACATATTTAAAAAATGGAGAAAATAATAAAATATAGTTTAATTCCCAAAAAGCACGCATTAGCATAGTAATCACTGTCACTAAATGACAAATGAAAAAAATGTGAATGACACAAAAAGGAACAATAGACGAAGAATTTTCAATTTCAATTAGGCCCTGATGAAGCCACTGCTGTGTTGAAACGCGCTGCCATTTAAGATATACTTTTTGAACCACTGATATAAGAAAGCTTTTTGCATGGGAAGCTGACCCGTTGGCTGCGACCTTTTTTCTGCTTTTGAAGATATTGGCAGAAAGAAATGTACATATATATATATATATATATATATATATATATATATATATATATATAATTGTTCTAACGTTAAAAGGTCTTGGCCAACATCAGACCTTAAAAAGGGAAATTCAAATAAATTAAAATGGTTGAAAAATCAAACAAAAGCACACTGAAAGCATAACAATTTCTCTTATATTTTTCTTGCAACAGTTGACAGTATGAGATGATGCCATGCCTCTATTTCGTTATCCAATTGATTCACCAGCTTCATTCAGATAATACAACAATTTCTTACGAAGCCTCCGAGATGTCTCACAGTCTATTGACACTTTGTTTGGCTCAAATGCAGTCAAGCATTCCTATAATAGAATCAATTACAATCATCACCTTTTCTTGAGTTTCTTCCACACCCTGGTACATTTGAAAACTCTGCAAAGGCACAAATAAATAAACAAAATTTAGTTAGCCAATTCCGGGCCACAAATCAATTCCAATATCATCTGCATAGAGTCATATTTTCTGCACTGCCAGTATTTGAATACTGAATATTCACCCAGAGCCGGCTAATGTATTTTGAAGGTCATGGGGCTGGTGGAAGGAGTGCGGGAGGGGTATAGGGCTACAGGGGGGGGGGTAATAATAAAAAAAACTATGTGGTGCTGCTGTCTGCCTCTCGCTCCTCTTCCTGGTCCCAGCAGCTTGAGTGACTCCCTGTACAATCCCAGCGAGGGTCTCCTGCTATTACCAAGCATGATAGCAGCACGGGGATTGGCTGAGTGGGCTGGTTTACGCGCTCGCTTAGGCATTGGGACACTGTGCTGTTTATCCAAATCGTCTGTCAAATACATCTGGGTTGGAGAAACCTAAGTGTGCATGTCTGTTTGGCAGGCCTAAGACAGACAGCCAAACAGACATGCACACTTAAGTGCACACAGTACTCCAATCCTCCTCTACCTCTCATGGTCCAGCCCGCTACCTTAGCCAGCAGCTGAAAAATAGAACAATATTAAAATATCTTTTTATTTTTCAGCTGCTGGCTCTGAGCAAGTGGGGCCACGCTCCTCTGTCATTGCGGAGGAGCCACCACAGCCTTCACCCATTGATTTTCCAAATTATTTGATCTTGTTTTTTCACAAGAATAATATTTAGTAGCGGGAACACTGGGAGGCCTTGTTGAATTTCTCTAGATTCTCCATTCACATCCCATTTGTCCAACCTGGGTCAAATTGGCTGAGACATCTTTGTATCCAAATGGTGAACTGACAGGTGAATCCCTTTCACCACAGATCGAGCAGCAGAAGTCCTCAGTGCACCAAATCAAAAGATTTTCCACACCATCTTTTGTGCTATAAACCACAACATAGTTTTTGACTTTTAAAATGCAATGTGGGGACGTAGGGATAGTGGTTAAAAATGCGGAGATATGGGACACCTTCCTAGAACAGCTACTCGAAAAAGACGACACACACCCGCCCTAGATCACTGGTACAATGCAGACACCAAATAAAAGTAACAAGACATTCCTACTAAGAACCTCCCCCCAGTACCCGTAGCCTTTCCCTAAAGGAAATACATGTGACTTATATACTGAACCCCCAACTCCCCTGCGGGCCTCGCCGTTCTACCAAATACCCAAATATATGTGGTCAAGTCCCCCAATAGATCACCTCCCCCGTCAGCATCTTCCCTATCCCCTCTACCTATTATATATTGTTTTGCCTTCTCTTTCTCATTATCTGTTTTTTTGTTGTTGTTCTCTTCCTTTTATCTTTTTCATCGTTCTCACAGTGCTCATTTAACCAAATGTAACAATGATACAAGCTGTAAATCATTAAATAATTAACATCACAAGATGATAAGAAGCAAGAAGGTGGTAAAGGAACTCCACAACTGCATTATAATCAACACTGTTTATTGAATCACTGTAAGAATTGTTCATTGAAATATTCAATAAAAATATTTTTTTTTTAAATGCAATGTGAATTGCTGGAACACCTCATCTAGGTATAACCAACACATGATCACAAGAGACTAGTAAGTGTACCACCTAAGAAAGTTAAAAAACGTATATTCAGTTCTTATACTCTCCACTTACATATGAGAGGATGATATGAACCACATTTGTGCATGTTCTGCCTGATTCACTTTCAGAAATGAAGTGGGTGATTTAGATAGCTCCATATTTGACTGCAAGTTTTACAAAAAGCTGTCTTTGAAACCCTACAGAATATCTTATAAAATTTGTCATGCATCCGTTCCTATGCAGATATATTTATAGTAGTGTGGTGACAGCATGTCCACTATCTAACTCGATGATGCCCTTAAGTTCATCAGATCAGAAAAGTTGAGTGCCTGTAACTCCGATACCCATGCAAATTACCATTGAATTGTATATTTACAAACAGTGTGAGTATAATTATGAGAAACTCAGACATCATGCGTGTGTTCCTAGACATCCATGTGTGTAGTGGGGCTCTTTACCCTGGCCTTACATAACCTAAGATGTAACCAAATGAGGCAAAATTTGCTGCAATTCTATTATCTCCAAGAAGCAGAATTACATCCTTTTCACGTGTTAGCGCACAGGACCAAATGCTGCTTGCTCCAGCCCATTTTAAGTGCCCCATAACATGATGAACAAAATATGCAAAGTAGCGGGACGTGCTTGGTTCACAAACAGCTTCGTCGAAGACTCACATAATGGCAGTTCAGCATGCAAACTGGTAATTTTCCGTCAAAATTGTTAACTCGGTTAATAATTTGTAAACTGAAAACTCAGAGTCAAACTGGGACACTTCATAGAAACTTGTAAATAAATAATACATAATTAGTATGTCTTTTCTTTTATTAAATTATACCTTCTGCTTAATATGTACAATTGTACTGACTCCATAAGCAAGCTTATGTGATGCGGACAGCACAGCACCAAAACGCAGAGCAGAGGAGCGCCAGTACTTCTGAGGACAAACGTTTGCACCAAAGTTATAATTGAGCATACAATTCGACCCCTAAACTCTTTTCTAAAGACCGCTATTTAATAAAAGTCTCTTTAATAACTGCATTTTTTGAAGCTTTTTACCAAGTTTTATTTTTTATTTTTTTAGATTGTAAAACCTTTTTTCTCAAAGAGAGTTTGATCACCCGCAGTGTCTAATTTAGTATGCTTATTTTCGAGTTTTCAGCGCCAACATAATATCACACATTTTTGTAATTTAAGGTATTCTGTGAGGCTGGCATGTACCATCCTTACCTCAGAGAATATTGTGTCAGCTATCAGGCAACCAGAATAGTATTTGTACCATTTCAATATTAGATAATAAAGTAAGGATGGAGATTGTTGGTCGCGCTATGCCCCTCCATAACGCTTCATCCAATTTACAATTCTTTTATTACTTAAAGCAAGCATACATTTAGGAAGTTGTTCACTGTGCACCAAATACAAACTTAGGGCCAGATTTTTGGAACCCTTGCGCCATTCCAACACCACATTAGTGTAATTTTTTTATGCTAATGTGGTGTTGGAAGGGGAAAAACGCTGCACCATATTTGCAAAGTGGTGCAATGCATGCATCGCACCACTTTGTAACCTCTTGCACCACATTATACCTGCATCAGGCATGATGTATGCAAGTGGGTGTGCGGCGCTGGGGGGGGGGGGACAAAAAATGCTGCAAAGGAATCTCTGAGATTCCTTTGCGCCATTTTTACCAGCATTTTTTAACGCCTGCTAAGTGCAGGCGTTAAAAAAAGGCTCCCATTAATTGCAATGGGCCTCTGGATGCTTTGCAGGTTTAGCATCATAATTTTTAATATTAGTCCTGCAAAGCACCGGACTAGCATTAAAAATTATGATGCTAGTCACCCTAACTACCGCCATGGTGCACCGTATTATAAATACGGCGCTACCATGGTGGCGCTAGAGGGCGCTAAGGGGAGCAAGAAAAGTGGTGCTGCACAAAGTGTAGCGACACTTTTCATCACTATGCCCCTTCCTTTTTCAGCAAGGTTAGTACATTTTTCACAGTCTGATACTCTGAGCTCAGAACACAATGCCACATTTCTGGACCCGGTGCACAGCATGTGCAAAGTAAGAAGTCCAGGCCACAGATAAAAAATGCTAAGTCATCATGCAAGCTGTAAGGTCGGGCAGAATACATAACCAGAAATTCAATAAATGAGAAAAAAACAGCAGCACCTTATGGCATACCTGCAAAAAGTGAGATGAACAGGTGTGTTACTAGAATGAAACAGATATTCCCAAATAAACATTGCTGCATTTTGCATAAGAAGCTAAGCAGGAACTGCAAAATCAACCATTGTAAAAACAATGCTGTAACGGAATTAACAACAGTGTGAATGCTGTAGAAGCATACAAGTCCCGCAGAGGGTTAACACTTGAAAGCCAATGCCCTTGTCTAGCAGGCAGCCAATATTTCTATCAATGAATTATGCAGCAGCACTAGTAATGACCTAGTAGGGAGAGCTATTTAAAACAAACCAATCAATTGTGTTAACGGAAAACTCAAGGGAAAACAGGACACCACTCGCACAGCTTGTATAGGAGACACTGCTGATAAGGAGCCCAGAATAAAACAGGATATTTTAGACCAGGTCATCCTTTTCGTTCTGGGAAAAATTAAATATTAACTCGTGCAGAACATGGAAAATTAGTTGTGCAATGCTCTACGTGTCTGAGATCTCAAAGAGTTTGTGTTACAGAACTATAACTCTGTCATGAAATGCATTTTCAGGCATAAAGCACCAAGAAATAAACAAGGATTTAACCTAAATTGTGGGACAGAGTATCTCGTGAGGACCGCAATTATTTTCTAGTGCTAATTGTTAAAAAATATACAAATGTAATATAATGCTACTTCTGGCCGCTTTTAACCAAAAGCTAGACTTAAATTAAACTGTGGCAAGCATTGGCACAGCCAATCGGTCAGTTTTTTTATAAGTGAAAATGCTTATTAACTGATGGAAAAGTTTGCATGTATGTATTCAAGCACACACAACACACAAGCACACAACCTCACACTAATAGACTACATACACAAAAGTGTCAATGTTCTGTCAATTTTAAATGCACAAAGGTAGTATTATATGTGTGCTGTCTTCATCACAGTCATGTGTCTTTGGTCTTACCTGAGCAGGGCAGAGGCGCAAGTCCGAGAGGGAGGGTTAAGCTTGTATTTGATATTGCGCTGCTCTACCAATGCAGCTGTAATGTTATCTATGCATGTTATCCGGGTGAAGACTACTATCACTGCTCCTATCTGCTGCTGATGGCAAAAATACATGTTCCTGCGTATTCTGACAGTCTTTGAGTGCATCCTTGAGCCTCAGAATGTGAGGGTGGTGGCCAAATCCCGCTAACAGCTCATAGTGTCATGTGTGCAAACGAGGAGCTAGAAGTGCTCTCCTGCTTGTATCCTGTGATCTGAATTATCCTGCAAGGAGGCATGCAAAGCTGACAAAACTGGTGCAGAGGCCAGTGGTATATTTCAGTTCCCCCGGTTTTCACATTTCATTCTGGGACTCATAATTCTGCTCCCATTCCACACTTCACAGCACAAACATGCCAGCCCACACAGTGCCACTGTGTGTAACACTATGGGACTGATTACGAGTTGTGCATTACCAACATTAAGTCATGCTCCGTTTAAATAGACATACATTAAACACTAAGTAAAATTATGAGTTGTTTATCGTGTGCATAAAGTACCATGGGGCATCCAGTGCAGCGCCACTTTCCTTGCACCCCTTTAATGCCCCCCTACCACCACCATGTGTGCGCTGTATTTAAAAATACTGCGCACCATGGCACAAGGGAGGGGGCAATAGTGTAAAGGTTTTGAACGCTACTGATATACTCTTCAGGGTTAGTGCTGAAATTTTGGCACTAACCCTGAACAGTACATAGTAGCCCAATGTAACCAATGGTGCGCCCCCTTTAACGCCTGCCTTGAGCAGGTGTTAAAAATGCCAGAAAAAATTATGCAAAGAAATCTCTTAGATTTCTTTGCGCTATTTTAGCAGCCCCCCTAACAGTAATGCACCCCTTGCATACATTATGCCTGACACAGGCATAATGTGGTGCAATGGGTTACAAAGTGGTGCAATGCATGCTTTGCGCCATTTTGTAAATATGACTCTGCGTTTTTGGCCATCTTATGCCACATTAGTGTCAAAAAAATGACGCTAATGTGTCGTTAGATGGAGCTAGGCCCTCTTAAATCTGGGCCCATTATGTTTGCCATATATGCTAAATAACTTACGACATATTAACTAATGATGTAAACTAAATGTTATAACAAGTGAAGCAGAATAGGGAAATCATTCAGAAATTGGCACAAAACCATAATACCAGCTCTGACCAGGTGGTGTATTTTTTTAAATCATAAATCTATTGAAGAAAAGGGAGTTGTGTACTCAACAAGAAGTCAGATTTCCTTTGTACACCAAGGTCAAATCATTTGTGCACCGATGGGTGATTGTTTGTGGAAAGATTTGAGTTTTGTGAATGTACTTAGCATATATGACACAACTTTGGTTTAACACATATATTCATAATATATAACACAATAGAGATGTCCATATTTGGCAAATAAAACTCAATAGGCAAAGTACTGCGGTAGAACATTTATTTAAATGTGCAATAAAATGTTCAATTGGTAGCATTGCACTGCACCAAAAGATTGACACAACTGTCATAATTCTGAAACGATTCATAACAGATATTGTCATCATACCTGAGACTCATGCATTTAAACACTTGCAGGCAATTAATCGGTGGCACATACAGCATGCAATCTATTTGGAACACTATAAACAAGATGTTCAGTAAGCAGATGTTGGGAGCACTCTCATTTAGTCGGCCAAGAAGTAATGTATTATGCATTGCATGCCTCAGTTTATTTTGTGGGAACGTTTGAGAGGATGCAGTAGATGTAGTAGATGGAGTTGTCATTTCACAAGTCACAAATTGGTTAATTTGTGACAATGTCATTTCTTGTCTTACCAGCAGTTGACCCAGGGTATTTAGGGCTGACTCAGTTGAAGTCTGTCCATCCACCAACTGACAACTGATAGTGTGTTTAGATGTTGTCATGCGGTACATGCCCTGGTATTTGAATGCGGAGGACGTCTATTTTGTGCATCTGAAACTTTATTGTGCTGTGGCTGTTTCTTTAGGGTATCTCTAATCGGAGGAATAACAGAATCCAAGACTACCTGTTTATTGAAAGTTTCTAATAATCATTATTGTCCTTCTTCAAGTTTTGCTATGCATTTGATTAGCACTTCATAAATTTGACCTGAAGTTGTTTCATGATGCCGATCTTCTGTCATTTGTATGCCCTCAACTTAAAATATCGGTGTACTGAAATTGTCATCATTTGTTTGCATATCAATGGTGTATCCTTGCTGGTGCTCGGTGCCAATGAATTGTACAGGGATCATTTCCTCAGGTGGAATTAGCCCCTTCACTCCTGTACTGAGTATTATTTGTGATATAGCCAGTCACCATTGAGTCTGTAGTGGAACAAGCTGTCTTTTGGGATGTTTTGTGTTCTCACATGAACCGAGAAGGCTAGCTTCTGCTGCAATGGTGGGTACAGTAATTGTTTTGTTCAAATAAGTGGTAATTGATGTCAACTGTCTTGTCTTGGATTTTTCAGCAGATGACACATTTTATCTGACTTGGCATCTTCTTCCTGAGCACTAGATTTCTGTGTGTTCTTGCCAAGTGTACTGGATGTTTTATTACTTGTGATTTCGGAGCTGGGGGCTAAATAGACAGTTGTCTTCCTTGGTGAAACGGTCTTAATTGTAGGACCAGGTGTAACTGGAGCTAAGGATCGAGCAGCTGTTGCTGTCAACCCACAATCGTCTTCTTCATACTTGCCTTCAGGAAGCCCGTATTTTGTAAAATAAGATGATCTTTTCCTATGCCACATTTACACATCTGATGAAAAATAGTGGGTTAATACAGATTGAATGTTGGAAGTAAATGCAAGTGAAAATTGTTTCATCACGAAATACTGTTGGTACCATATATATAGTGCTATGTGATTTTACAACATCATGTAATCAGCGCAAATGGAAAAGGATAACATAAAATCTGCAAAGTACATCGTACATGCAGCTTGGCTCACTTGTGTCGACTTGTTCTGGAGGGGGAAACATCCTCTGTGCTTGATCCTGGGGAGTGCAAGGCCACAGTCTCTGGAGTGGGTGACTTGCCCACCTGCTCTGGAGGGGGCAACATGCCCTGTGCTTTATCCTGGGGAGAGCAAGGCCACAGTCTTTGGAGTGGGTGACTTGCCCACTTGCTCTGGAGGGGGCATCATGCCCTGTGCTTGATCGTGCTTGATCCTGGGGCGTGCAAGGCCACAGTCTCTGGAGTGGGTGACTTGCCCACTTGCTTCCGGAGGTGGCAACATGCCCTGTGCTTGATCCTGGGGAGTGCAAGGCCACAGTCTCTGGAGTGGGTGATTTGTCCACTTGTTCTTGAGGGGACAACATGCTCTGTGCTTGATCCTGGGGAGTGCAAGGCCACAGACTCTGGAGTGGGTTACTTGTCCACTTGCTCTGGAGGGGGCAACATGCCCTGTGCTTGTTCCTGGGGAGTGATAGGCCACAGACTCTGGAGTGGGTTACTTGCCCACTTGCTCTGGAGGGGGCAACATGCCCTGTGCTTGTTCCTGGGGAGTGATAGGCCACAGTCTCTTATATGGGTGACTTGCCCACTTGCTCTGGAGGGGGCAACATGCCCTTTGGTTGCTCCTGGGGAGTGCAAGGCCACAGTCTCATGTGAGGGTGTCTTACCCACTGGTTCTGGAGGGAGCCTCATGCCCATGGTCCTGGGGAGTCTTGGCTATGTGGGAGTCTTAACCATTGGTTCTGTAGGGGGCCTTGTGCCCTGTGCTCTTGATCCTGGCTTAGTGGGTGTCTTACCCACTGGTTCTGGAGGGGTCCTCGTGCCCTGTGCTCTTGATCCTGGGGAGTGCAAGGTCACAGTCTCTCAGGTGGGTGTCATAGCCACTGGATTTGCAGGGGGTAGGCCCCACAGCAGCCCATGGTGGCAGGATGACATACCGTCTGCCGGCAGTGACGGCTGCTCATCGGGCTTCTCCTGCCCATCCCCTGCAACCTTGGACCGCTGCCCACTGGAGGTGGTGGTGCTGCTGGGGGGGGCTCCTGCCCATTCCCTGCAACCTCGGACGGCTGCCCACTAAAGGTGGTGGTGCTGCTGGGGGGGAATCTCCCGCCCATCTCCTGCAACCTCAGAAGGCTGCACAACCATGGTTGGTGGTGGGGACTCGATCACAGTTCCTGCCCCAGGCCAGTGCTCCTCCTGCCTGCTGGGGCAGCCTCCTTTACCTTCTTAGCAGCTGCTGGGGAAGGCTCCCTTACCTTCTTAGCAGCTGCTGGTGCAGGATCCTTGGTCCTTCTGGCAGCTGTGGCAGGCTCCTTTACCTTCTCAGCAGATGCTGGGGCAGGCACCATTACCTTCTTAGCATCTGCTGGTGCAGGCTCCTTGGTCTTTCTGGCAGCTGGGGCAGGCTCCTTTCCCTTGAGGCTGCCTGGTTCACCTTCAGGACATGTGGCCTGGATCCTTTTCCACCACAAGTGGGTGTGGTGAGGACTGGGCCCGTGAGCTGGGTGGCTGAGGTACTTGGCTGAGTTCCTCCCACCCTGGTCATACATGCAGGATGGGGGAGGGGTAGGGAAGAGGTCATTGGTGGATGGGAACAGGTTTTTAGGGACATTGGGGCGGGAAGAGGGAGAAGGAATGGGAGTGGAGGAAGAGGGAGTGGTTGTTGGAGGTGTCTGTCAGCTGATTTCGGGTGCAGGTGCATGGGCTGGATGCTGTTGTGAGGTGTATGGCTGCTGGGTATCTGAGTGCTTGTGTTTGTGTACCTTAGGAAGGGGGGGGACAGAAACAGTGGAAGAGGACACAGTGGACATGTGCATGGCTTTTGTTGAGGTGTCTGCCAGTGAGGTGTGTGTTCTGCTTGGTGTGGTGATGATGCTGGTAGTGGATGATGATGTAGTGCATGCAGGTGTGAGTGTAGACAGAGCTGGGAGGGAGGTGGAAGAGGCGGAGGAAGGGGAGACAGTGGAAATAGTGGATGCTGGGGTGTCTGCATCTGGATGGTGTTTGTTTGAGTGCCTGTGGGATGAAGTGTGGTGCTTGTGTTTGCTTGAACCACTCTTTTGTGTTGTCTTGTGGCTCATCTGCCTGTGTGCTTGGGATCTGTTGGGGTTGAGGAGAATGGGCTTGGGAAGAGGAAGTTGGAGGGGGGAGGTTATCAGAGAGGAGGCCAGAGCTTGGATCGATCTCTGTTGGGCCATCAATCCAGTGTGAATGCCCTCCAGGGATGCATTAGTCTGTTGCAACTGGGTTTCCAGCCCCTGGATGGCATTCACAATGGTTGACTGCCCTACACACTTGGATCTCAGAAGGTCAATAGCCTCCTCACTCGGGGCAGCATAGCTAACTGGGGCAGGGCCTGAGGTGTCTGAGGTGAAGGAGCTGCCCACCCTCCTAGGTGAGCTGGCATGGGCAACTCGAGCAGGAGCTGCTGGGAGGGCACTTTTAGTACGAGGTGGCGGAGGTACCTGTAGATGGGGTGGTCGCAGAGGAGTCCGCCACCAGCAGGGAGCTTCCATTGGAGGAGGTATCTGTGTCAGAACTGTTCCCTCCTGTCTCCGCCTTGGTGCTCCCCTCGCCCTCTGTCCCACTGGGGACCTCACCGTCGGTGGACTCTGCCTCCTGGGTACTGTGGGATGCAGCTCGCTCCATCGCTGGTGCCTCTGCTCCTCTGCCAGATGATGCTAATGTACATAAGGACAGGGTAACAAAACAAAAATGGGGGGAAGAGACAAAGGATACACTTGGTCAGTGGCTGCACGAACACCACAGTTGGCGTACACAGCACCCTCACACATAGGGAACAGCCCTACGGAATATGCCATAGCACTAGCAGAGAAATAGTTAGCAGCCAAGCCATGGGGCGGGGCACACACCACCAAATGGAGCACACCGGGGACCCACCCAGCCCTGACCATTTGTGGATGCCTACGAGCTAGGTAGCAAGATTCTCCCTTCTGAACCCCAGCCACTAGGGGACCTGTGCTGCAATGTCAGGTTTGGCCGAGGGGCACCCACTGACACACATCTCCCACCCAGATACCACCCTACCATGCGTAAGTTGTCATGATGGAAACTGTACTCACCCCCTTGTGGCTGCTTTGATGCCCTTAAGTGCCCACCCAGTTCAGGATAGGCCACCACCAGCATGCAGGCCATCAAGGGGGTCAGGGTTTGATGGGCACCCCTTCCTCATTGGGAGGCCATCCCCTGCTGGGCCTCCACTGTCTTCCATGCCCAGCGTCTCAGGTCCTCCTACCGTTTCAGACAGTGGGTGCTCCACCTGCCGTAGACCCCCAGGGTCCGCACGTCCTTGGCGATGGCATGCCATATACCCTTCTTTTGATGGGCGCTGACCTGCAGAGGAAATACACACAGGAAACTAAAATTAGTCAAACAATCCTGCCTCTTACACTTATGGCCCACCATACCCCTTCACATCACCATTTACACACACATGGCCCAGCAGACAACCAATACACTGCCCAGAGGACATCCACCCACCCCCCCCTTACACAAGGCCTTCACACACACCACTCCATGCATTCATGCCACTTGCATCATGCCCACAGTGTACTCACCGGTTGGTCTGGAGGCCCATACAGCAGTCCGTAATGGGGTAGGACCCCATCCTCCAGTTTCTCCAACTCCACCGAAGTGAAGGCTGGGGCCGTTTTCCCAGTCACATGGGCCATGGTAGGTTCAAGACACAGGTCACAGCAGCACATGCAGTGTAGGTCCTCTTCTGTTGAAGATCAGGTAGCAAGTGAGGGATGAGATAGAAAATGGTGGTCACTTCCGCGGCGGTGCATAATGTCACTGCCGGCGTAGATCACCATTGGCCACTGTAACCCATAGGGCCCAATGTTAACCAATGAGGAGTTGCACTGCGGTTCCCAACCACCTCCCGCAAAGGCGCACAACGTCAGCGGAATTGCCTCACTTCCACCTGTCCCTCCACACAGGACAGGCGGATGCCATTTCAGGGAGGGGCAGGCCCTGGACAATTGCTGCATCCCTGCTGAAATTAGGACATACTGTACAAATCACACTTACCCATTACAAGTTCACAGCATGCTAAGTTCTGTTGTAGCCCCATTGTTCAGTTTAAAACCGGCTCCTCACTCTTTTGCCCCATTGATTGCTACTGCTGTGGATGAATAGGAGGTGGAGACATACCCCCGTGTACAGACCCCTGGTGGACTTGGCAACAATGGAGGACAGGCACATTATCCTCACCTACAGATTTGACAGGGCCACAATCACAGAGCTGTGTACCCAGTTGGAGCCTGACGTGAAATCTAATATCCGTCACCCCAATGGGATCCCCTCTCTTGTGCAATTTCTATCAGTGCTCCATTTCCTGACAACTGGTTCTTTCCAAGTGACAATGGGCTTGGCAGAAAGAATGTCACAGCCAATGTTCTCAATAGTGCGCCCTGATCAAACACATGTGTAGCTACATTGTATTTCCCCAGGTAAAAGATTTGGCCACAGTGAAGGCCGAGTTCTTTGCAATGGGACATGTCCCCAACATAATTGGGGTGATTGATGGAACACATATTGCATTTGTCCCCCCTTCAGAATGAACAGGTGTTCAGAAATTTTTATAGTTTCCACTCTATGAATATACAGATGGTGTGCTTGGCGGACCAGTACATCTCCCACGTCAATGCTAAGTATCCTGGGTCGGTGCATGATACCTTTGCCCTGAGGAATAGCAGCATCCCAAATGTGATTGGCCAACTACAGAGGCACAGGGTGTGCCTAATAGGTGAGCCCTGGTTCCCACCCAGTATATGTTGGTGTATGGGTATGGTGTGGGCCATATGGGATAGTGTGTGGCTAACTGTTGTCCCTTAAAATTTGCAGGTGGCTCTGGTTACCCCAACCTATCATGGCTGCTGAGCCCTGTGAGAATGCCAGGACAAGAGCAGAAGAAGGTTATAATGAGCCACATGGGCGAACCAGGAGGATAATAGAAAGGACCTTCAGCCTCCTGAAGGCCAGTTTTCGGTTCCTCCATCTAACAGGTGGATCACTGTGCTACTCACCCAAGAAGGTCTGCCAGATAATAGTGGCATGCTGCATGTTGCACAACCTTGCCCTGAGACGCCATGTGCCTTTTCTGCAGGAGTAGGAGGCTGGAGATGCCCGTGTGGCAGCAGTGGACCCTGTGGACAGTGAAGATGAGGAAGCAGAGGATGAGAATGAGGACAACAGAACATCAGTGATCAGACAATATTTCCAATGACACACAGGTAAGACAGTGTTACTTCACATTTCAATGACATTTGTTTGAATTTTAGTGGAACTGGCATGCTGTTTTTTCACAGTTCTATGCCCACTTACTGTACCGTTTGGCAATTCATTTTGCAGATGTTGGTGACCTCACATATGCTCCTGGTGTGATCACTGCACCCAGCTACAGGTCTTTAATCTATGCTCATTTTTTGTACAGTTGAATTGCAATGTTTGTACCTCTTTAAATGAATACATAAATTTGACATACTGCAAACTTCTTTTTTTTCCAAGGTTGTTTATTGAAGTGTTAAAATGTGGAGGGGCAAGTGCAATGGGATAAGGTGATGATGGAGGAAAGTCCAGGGTATTGTTACAGTCTGTTTGTAGCAAAGGTGCATTGTCCAAGGGGACATAGGAAGGGGAGCAATGGCCGTTCAAGGTGGACAGGGTGACTGAGTGGGACACAAGGGTGACAATCAGGAGAGTCTTATTACCTGGTGGGGCTCTTGGCATGTGTCTCTGGCATCGGTCTGGATCGCAGGGAATATTTGTGGGGTGGTTCTCCTTCTGCAGGGGGAGGGGTGCTGGTGGGCTGTGAGTCGTGTGGCGGGGCCTCCTGGCTACTAACGGCAGTGGAGGTGGAAGGCTGTTCAGATGTCTTACTGGTGGCAGGGGCCCGCTGGTGTGTGACTGCCTCCCTCATAATATTGGCCATGTCAGCCAGCAGCCCTGCTATGGAGATCAGGATGTTGTTGATGGCCTCCAAGTCCACCCTGATCCCCGGGTACTGCTCCTCCTGCAGCCGCCTGTTCTCCTGCACACTGTCCGGGATCTGGCCCATTGTTCCTGGGAATGTTGAGATGCTCACAGTATCTATTGAAGTGCCTCCTGGAGAGTCGGTTCCCTGGGCCTGTCCTCCCCATGGCGCACAGCACTCCTCCCAGTTTCCCTGTTGGCCTGTGCCTGTGTCCCCTGAACCATGTGCCCACTGCCACTGACCCCAGGTCCCTGATTGTCATGGGTACAAGGTGCGGTCTGGGGTCCCTGTAGAGGTGGACACACTGCTGATTGACGTGTCCTGGGGACAGAGGTATGGGTATGCTGGGTGGGTGCTGTTGTGGTGTTTCTTGATGGGGGAGTCTCTGTAATGGTGTGTGACTGGGTCTGGGTAACCGGCTGCCCACAGGTCCCTGATGGGCCAGGTTGGTCATCCAGATCCTGAAGACCAGAGTTGCTGTCATCAATGTGACCCTCTTCTGTTGGAGGACTGGTTACTGCTGGCACCTCCTCTCTGGTGACATTGGCTGGGGTACCTGTGGGGATGTAAATTATGTGTTATGGTTTCTGTGTCTGACATATTGTGCATCTGTGGCTTGCCCTCTTTAGTTGGATTTGCCTGTAACTTGTATACGTTGGTGTATGGTGGGATGATTAGTTCTCTATAGTGTGCATGATTTAGTGATGAGTACCCATGCAGGACTGTGAGGGGTGTCCATGCATTGGTAGAGCATGCAGGGCTTGGCATTGGGATGAGTGAGATGTGATAGTGGGGTGTATGGGAAGTGGTGGAGTGATGGGAGTGAGGGTGAGGGTAGGGGTATGTGATGGCATGCAGGGAGGGGAGTAATAGTAGTAGAGAGCTGACTTTCCAGAGTCCAGTCCTCCTCCTATTCCAACCAGGCCCTCAGGATGCAAGATTGCCGAGACTTGCTCCTCTCATGCTGTTAGTTGTGGGGGAGGAAGTGGGGATCCACCACCAGTCCTCTGTACAGCGAGTTAGTGTCTTGCTGCAATGGAACATACCTTCCCCCACAGGTCGTTCCACCTCTTCCTGATGTCATCCCTAGTTCTTAGGTGCTGTCCCACGGCATTGACCCTGTCCACGATTCTCCACCATAGCTCTATCTTCCTAGCTATCGATATCTGCTGCACCTGTTCTCCAAATAGCTGTGGCTCTACCCTGATGATTTCCTCCACCATGACCCTTAGCTCCTCCTCTGTGAAGCAGGGTGTCTTTGTGGCACCATGGGTGTTGTGTGAAGTGTGTAGGAGAGGGTGTGTTGGGTAATGTGTTGGGGTGTCATAATGTGGTGGGCATTGTTCTGTTGGCATAACGGTGTGTGTTTTGATACCGCCAGTTTATCACTGACCTTTGGGCTGGCGGATTTGTGTATGTGGCTGAATAGTGACAGAGTGGTGTTTGTGTGTCATAATATGGGGAACGGATATCAGCGGCAGGGGTAAGTTGGCGGCAGTCAGTGTGGCAGTAAATGGGATTTACCACAATGAGGGCCTATGTGTGACCATAAAAGCACAAGATAAAAAATCCAAAACACATTATACAGTTCAAAGAGTAAAAAAACTGTTAAAAAAGGTAATGTTAAAAACTGCACCAATAAATACAAAGAAGCAGCAATGCAGAATCCAATAAAGATCACCCAATAAGCAACTGAAGTGCATACATTTTTCTTAGAATAATAGCAGCAATAATATAGCTTAGGACAGCAGTACAAATTTCAACAGAAGATAAACCCTACAGATAGATCAGCCCCTCTTTATAAGATGCAAAATCCTTAATTCAGAGGATTGGACGTAAGAAGTGCAATCTAAGGGAATCATAAAGTGTGCAAAAAAGCATAAAGTGCAGAGTAGATTGAGCAGTAACAGCATCACAAGGACAACACAGGAGGGATGCGTGCCAAGTACTACCTGTGGGGAAGGACAGAAGGAAATGAACTGTGTTCGATCTCAGCCTGGTGAGATAGAACCTGTGTTCTGGATTATTTATCCAGGTTGAAGAAGGCTCCATACCTACAGATGTAAACAGGTGCATCAATCTAATCACTGATGCCATGACCAGTGATCTCTCAAGTCTGGCTTCCACTCTATATGATTCATATGCCCCCTATCTATGTCTTTAGATTTTTAGATAATGTTTCCCAGTCTATCAAAAAGCTGACTATGGCCCAGGCTATAAAAGATATTTGTTATATTGGCCAGCCGTGTAACCTGGGCTTAGAAAATCCGCCAGTACCTGTCTTGAAAATTGTGTCTTAGGGTTGCACCATACCTTTAGCCATAAGAGAAGTGGTGCCATACTAATTTGGCCTTCCATAGATCCATCTTTTCAGTTCTATGTGTGCGTTATGACTTAAGGTGGTTTTAAAAACTGCTAGGAGTCTGCAAAAAAACTCAACCTCCTGCGCCATAAGTGGCTACTGATAGGTATTTCCTTATAGAGAGCTGGATCATTTCCAGAATCGGGTTTTGGCCTAACTTTTGACTAATCTAAATATGCAATCACCAACAGCTCCCCTCTTTTGCGCTCTTTGGATCATAAGCCTGTCCCATCTCCCATTTTCATACAATAAAATATCTAAATAGTTAAAAGTAGATAATTTCTCAATAGGGCTCCCCCCAATAAGAAACATTTTTAATTTGGTATTTTTGGGCACGCATGACATAACTAACAACTTTTGCTGGTTCCCCTTGAGTGTAAGACTAAGCATATAATCATTAAAACTTTTGAAGTCCATTGGCAGTCTGCACTAAAAGGACTGCATCATCTGCATAGACCAACACAGGAGCTGCCTGGGTACCAACTCTAGGGGAATTCTCAGTGCATGATCTTAATGCTGTTGGCAGATAATTTATATAAAAAAGAGAAAGGAAAGGAGCTAAAATGCACCAGTTCTTGGCCCCTCTAACAACCTTTATGGGGGCTATACAGTCCCCATCCTGCGAGTAGCGCACTCTAGTTGTAGTGTTGTGATATAAACATCTTATCAGATCTAATAAAGGGGCGTCAATTCCTGCCTGTTCCATCAAATCGCACAACATATTCCTATCTACAGCATTAAAGGAGCAGACCAGATCCATAAAGGCCAGTTACAAGTCCCCTACCTTGTCCTTGACGCATTTTACCAAAAAATGAAGTGTTGGGTTGAGGACTTGCTCCACAGTCCATAGACCTGGTTGGAAACCACATTGAAACAGACAGAAGAAGGAATTAGCCTCTGCCCAGATCTCTAGTTTACCCAAAATGACACTCCCTAAAATCTTTGCTGTTGAATCTATCAGTGATATTAGGTGATAACATGTGGATGATTTTCAATTGCCTTTTTTATAATTAGGTACGATTATGGCTTCCTTCCATTAATCATTCTGGCTGCCTCTCACTGCAGCCATCAGCCCATTTGTGACCAATGGTACCCAAAACTCTACATTTTGTTTAAATAAATCAATTGGTACCCTATCAGGGCCAGGGGCCCTCCCGTTGGCAGCATACATAATAGCATTTGTTACAGAGGCTAGATCTGCAAGGTCAACTATTCAGCTTTCATTCATAGGGTGTGAATGAGGCCCATTTTCCTTGACATCGATGTCCCTTTCTTTTCCTGGTTGAAAACAAGAGAATAATGGTCTGTCCAATCTTGTTCGGGAATGTGACAATCAATCTCTGTGGATTGACTATCTGAGAAAAAAGAGTGGTTAACTATATCCCAAAAAAGCCTGGAATCATTCGACTGCACTGCTTTATTTATACCCTCCAAGGCAATCATCCTGATGTCTTGTTCTCATTGCTGAGTGCTTGCTTATATTTGGTTTGTGCTGCTCTAATATCCATAATGTTATGTGGGGAAGTGTTGGTAGCTGCCTAAAGGTTCAACAGCAGCAGTACACTCAAGACTAAACCACGAGTGACCAGCTCTCTCTTTGGGTGGTTTACTTGAAAGAAGCCCACTAGAAATGGCTCTACGGATCCCTGTGAATCTATCCAAAATGTTTGCAGGATCATCCTATATAGAGAGGCAGCCCAAGATCTCATCAGGGTTCTCACTAACAAGGTCATTGAAAAACCTTTTTTGGTTAATAGAACCCCACTTTAAGTGAACCCCTCTATTTGCTGTATATCAAACAGAGAGTATAATCTTGCCAGGTGTACTTTGGTGATGAGAATATTGTAATTTTAAAATGACAGGGTTATGGTCGCTGTGTAGGTTAAATGCACCTTGTAACCCACAAATTGCTGTACCAAGTCCCTTGATAGCAACACAAAGTCTATAATACTGCCCTACCTCTTCCAAAAAAGGGAATTATTTCACCATTTCCCTGGACATCAGATGCAGAAGGATTAATAGATTCAGGGCTTTGCCATAGACTGAATATTCAAAATGAGCAATATCGTCACCCTGAATTATAGAAAAGCCACATGTATGCTCACACAGACATTTGGAGATGTTAAAATCACCTGCCATATGATTGATGTATGAGTTTTCACCTTCTCTATATACTCAGGAACTAACTTCCCCAGACCATCAATAATGCCTATAGGGTGGTCAGAGAAAACATAGAAATAAAAAATAATTAAAAGAACATGAATCTGTTTTGGCAAAAATAGAATTACAATTTGATAGCATGACATTGATACTAGTATTTTGATTTCCAGGTTACTAATGGTACAGGACACAAAGGTTGCTAGGCCCCCTTTATGTCTTGCATTTGTACCATTAGACTTCAAACCATCAACAGCTAGAGTGTCAAAGGCCCAAGGCTTCTGGCAACAAATAAATCAAAATTCTCAACAAAAGACGACCAGTCCTAATTTTACAGTTTTTGGTGGATTCCCACCATGTTCTAAGATAAAAGTTGTAGACCAGGTCCACCGCCTTTAATCTTTGGTAAATCAAAATTTTGCCCAGACCGAGTTATTGGGACAGCGCTTACAGAACAAGTGTTTTCCCCCAAGTCCAATGATGACAATGCCCTGTTGTTCTCTCCTAATGTATTGCCATTAATTGGTGGGTGTGGCGCTAGAGATTCTCCATGAAGTCATTCTTAATTTTCCAAATCACTGAGTGGGGAAAACACATTTATACAGAGAATATAAGGGGCTTGGTCATGAGATGCTTGACCCAGACCACAACGGGCATGTAAGAAGGAAACAGATGGTTTATAGAAATATCCCAGGGGTAGGGTGACAACCTTGGTTTCGGTCAAATGTTTACGTTCCTTTGTTACCAGGATGTTCCCTATAAAGGCTGGCCTCCAGAAATTATAACAATTCAATCACCAACAATGTTTTTCCAAGATTGTCTAGGCCAGCCCTCCCTCCTCAACATTATTATCTCATTTTTGCCCCATCCACTTAAGTATTTATATTTACTCAACCAATGAGTGGCCCTATTCTGAAGCTGGTCCCATGACTCCTGTTGATTGGATCTAAAGTGAGAAGCCCCAGCCAAAATTAAAACATACAGCAGTCTGTAGGGGGGGAGATTGTCCTGAAAAGGTACAAAGAATGGACCCTCGACTTCCTTATCAGGTGGTGGATTAGCAATTGTTAAGTTAGAGAGAGCTGAAATAGGGTGACCAGTAGATTTTGAAACTATTTGCCTCTCAGGATAAACATGTCCAAAATTCACATTTGATATTGGTACATGGTTGCCCATGGAGTTTGCAGAGGAGCACTTGCCCCCTTTCTGAAGATTACCTCACAAATTATTACATGTTATATGTTCATGTGCACATGGTATACTGTCTTTGTCCCCCACATGGCCTACAAGTGGGTGTTGAAATGTCTTCAATAAGAAACTCTCAATCTGGTCCAGACAGTCTGAGAGCGGCTTTAGTTTCCCTTCAAGATTACTACTGAACTTCTCACAGAGGGCATCAAATGGCAGACAGGACAGGGAGTCCTGTTGCGGGAACTCACATGTCTGACTTGCAGAGGACCGAGTTTGTAGTAAACGCTGAAACCAGGAATGGAGCTGGCTTTTGTTACTCTACTGGGAGGGAAGTTCTTTACGCTGTGCTGCCACATTCCTTCCTAATTGTTTTTTCCTCTTCACCACTAAGTTTTGGGCAGGTTGCATGGTTTGAGAATCACCTGCCACGGACTCAACTTCTACGTTATCAGCAATGTCAACATGATCACTGGGGCAAACTGGGACTTGCAGACGGCCACCCCACCCTAAAAAGGCAAAGGTATGTTACTATTCATGTCAGGAGGAGCATGAACAGCTTGAACAAATGGCAAATGGCATCAGCCCGTAGTCAAAGAAGAGTCTGTGCTCTGTTAACTCAATTTCGTCAGCAATAATTCCAGCGGCTCTTTCTAGCATCCTATCAATAGAAACTAATGGGCATGTGGTAGAAGTATCCCTCTATGCTTTATGCTTCTCCATAGCTATGAAAACAAACACGGCAGGCCAACAGAGTTCTCTGGGTCCCCTAGTGGCGGGCCTTAGAAAGTGGACTCAGTCACATTCAGACATGGACAGGCCCTGACAGGCTCACCCTTGGCCTGGGCTTCACCCATGCATGGCCAGGCACGTCCCATGCCGTGGCACTGCAATGCGCTTTTATGAACAAAAGCAGCTTCAGCTGACAGCAAGGGGCGATGGGGAATGTAGTTCCCAGAGATGTATGGCTTTTTTACGGCTTTCCCCTTTGTCAGTATCACATCGGCAACATTAACGATGTAGCAATGAGGATCCCAGATGCTGCGAGACTGCAACACGCTTTTAAGTACAAAAGTGGCTTCAAGTGGCAGCAAGGGTTGATGGGGAATGTAGTCCCCCGGCGTGGTTTGGTGTTTCCACTTCTTCCCCCTTTGTCAGTATCACAGCAGCAATAGTAACAATGTAGCACAAGGGGTCCCAGATGCTGCTGGACTACGACATGCTTTTACGTGGAAAAGCGGCTTCAGTTGGCAGCAAAGGGGGGATGGGGAATGGAGTTCTCCAGCAATGTTTGGCATTTCTACGGCATCCTCCTTTGTCGGTATCACAGCAGAAGCAGTAACAATGTAGCAATGAGGGTCCCAGATTCTGCAGACTGTGACTCGCTTTTAGGCATGAAAGCAGCTTCTGCTGACAGCAAGTGGTGATGGGGAGTGTATTCCCCCAGCAATGTTTGGCATTTCCACAGCTTCCCCCTTTGTCAGTATCACAGCGGCAACAGTAACAATGTACCAATGAGCGTCCCAGATGTCGCAGGGCTGTGCCATGCTTTTAAGCGCGAAAGTGGCTTCACGTGCAGATAAGGGGTGGGGAATTTAGTCCCCCAGTGATGTTTGGTATTTCCACGGCTTCCTGCTTTGTCAGTATCGCATTGGCAACATTAACAATGTAGCAATGAGGATCCCAGATGCTGCGAGACTGCAAAGTGCTTTTAAGTGCAAAAGTGGCTTCAGGTGGCAGCAGGGGTTCAGGGGGAATGTAGTACCCCGGCGTGGTTTGGTGTTTCCACTTCTTCCCCCTTCGTCAGTATCACAGCGACAATAGTAACAATGTAGCACACAGGATCTCAGATGCTGCTGGACTACCAGACGCTTTTATGTGGAAAAGCAGCTTCAGCTGACAGCAAACAGGGATGGGGAATGTAGTTCTCCAGCAATGTTTGGCATTTCTACAGCCTCCTCCTTTGTCGGTATCACAGCAGAAGCAGTAACAATGTAGCAATGAGGGTCCCCGGAGCTGCAGAATGTCACTCACTTTTAAGCATGAAAGCATCTTCAGCTGACAGCAAGTGGTGATGGGGAGTGTATCCCCCCAGCGATATTTGGCATTTCCACAGCTTGCCCCTTTGTCAGTATCACAGCGGCAACAGCAACAATGTACCAATGAGCGTCCCAGATTTTGCAGGGCTGCGACATGCTTTTAAGCACGAAAGTGGCTTCACGTGCAGATAAGGGGGGTGGGGAATTTAGTCCTCCAGCGATGTTTGACGTTTCCACGGCTTACCCCTTTGTCAGTATCACAGCAGCAACAGTAACAATGTAGCAAAAAGGGTCCCAGATGCCACAGGACTGTGACACACTTTTATTGTGCAAAAGCAGATTCAGCTGGAATGTAGGGGTGAAGAGGAATGTAGTCACCAGCGATGTTTGGTATTTCTATGGCTTCCCCCTTTGTCAGTATCACACCAACAAGAGGAAGAATGTAGCAATGAGGGTCCTAGATGCTGCAGGACTGCTATATGTCTTTTTAAATACAAAAGCGGCTTCAGCTGGCAGCAAGGAGTGATAGGGAATGTGGTCCCCAAGTGATGTTTGGTGTTTCCACGGCTTACCCCTTTGTCAGTATCAAAGCGGAATAGTAACACAATAGTAACAATGTAGAAGTTAGGGTCCTAGGGTGCTTCTGGTATTAAATGTAAACATTCTGAAATGTTTCTGCAGACAAGTGAATTCTTTTGTAGCTACTAGTAATATCACAACTGTTTCAGTAGTAGGTGTTTGCTGATCTCTCACATAAAACCTATTTACAGAGGTGTAGAAGTCAGATGGTGCAAGAGACTTGATTTTGTTATATTTTTCAATTTAATGTAGTGTATTTGATGCAAGCATTTTGGGGTGGATTCATCTTTGCATGTTTGCACACCTGTCTGAGCAGAAAGGGCCACTGTAAAAAGTTAAACCTGTGTGTATAATTCAGATTGCTTGTGCAGATAGAGAAATGTACCCATGGAAGATATGAGAATCCTAAACAGGTCCACAACAAGCAGACATTGATTCAAATGGAGACAGGACACCAACTACTCGTTTTACATGGATGAGTACTACCCTGGCAGAGTGAAAGGTCTTGAGATCCATTTAAAATAAGGATTTGCTTCCTGAGAAGCGTAGAATGCATACATCAGTATTGTACTTCTAAGAGCCCTGCAACCCACTTGTACATCTTGAGTCCTGGGCCTTTCATGAAACCCTCAAATAAGCACAGACCTAATACCAGAGGCCAGTCTAAGTGATCATACCCATGTCTATAAACAAGTAACCATGTACTCTCTTCTTCCCTTCAGCAGGAATTAGAGATATAACAATAATACAAGATGTCTATTTTTCTTTCTATTTGACCTCACTGTGAAATGCTTGGCCAATTTTGTTACAAGACTGAAGGCTATCATTATGCATATATCCTTTATTGCTACCCCAACATGCAGCCGTTTAAAGAACAAATATACCTCATAAAGAAAAATATTCCATTGTGGAACCCTGGTACAGAATGTATATGACAATGACAAAAAACCTTGTTCTCTTTTATTAGCTGCTTCCATACAGATAACAACTAGATTTCTGCTCTAACTGAATCTCTTTGCTTCTGGTTACATTTATAGGATTTATTGATTATTTGTATTGCTTCAATGCATACATATTGACAAGCTATTCCAATTTATGGAACAGCTCTTAGTTTTTTTGTTTCATATATTCATATTCTCTTATTACTAATAGTGTATACTTTATTCTTATTATGGTGTTTTCCCCTTAATTTCTTACCCATTTTTCAGACGAGTCTGGATTTTCAAGAACAAAAGAAAAAGGTGATGTTTGGCACTAGAACTGCGCCATTGTGATAATCCTTTTGCTTGTGTCCCCGTGCAGCATCTAACTCCCAATGGAGGCCTCATGGCACACAAGGACCCAACCAGGAGGAGAAGGTAAGGCTCTGCCGCACTGGGGCTTCCCGAGCAGCCTCCAACTCCCGACAGGCCCCCTGATACATGAGGACCCGACGAGAGGGTCCGCCAAGTTGAGAAAGCATCGCAACCTACCCTCTGACCCCGAACGCGCTGCTTACACCTACCTCAGCGCACTGTGGGTGTTCACAACACGGTTCAGCATAGGTTCCTTTGTGTACCCGGCTGCGACGGTGATCCTTTTTTGTGCTATTTGGGAAGCGTCACAGCAATAGGAACTGAGGGTGGACTAATATAGCGTACATTTGTTTCTACGCTGGTTGTCATAGTTGCACCGCTTTAAAAAAAATCCACAATGTTGGTTGAATCAACGCTCTGCCTCACATAACTATTGAGTGTTTTTCTCTCAGGCAAGAGGGATGATTATACTAATTAATGTTATTTTCACATTTCTAATCAATTGGAGGTTTAAAGAGAATATTGTAATATTTAATTCTACTGTAAGGTTTCTAGTTCATTGAATAGCATGGCTGAGGAGAATAGTTTACCTCAGATGGAGATTGGAGAAGACATGTTTAAAAATATTTTGAAGAAGGACTGAAAAGCTCCATTAAAGAAGTGGTGGATGCCACAATAACCAAGAGGAAGAGGAGTGCCCCTTCAGAAGAGGAGTACTTCTCTATCTCTGATGATGAAGGACCCTCTAACCCCAGAAACAGAAAAGGCGGTAAAGCCCTAGGTAAGACAAGGCATCTTAACAGACCCAAAGACACTGGATCGAGGACAAGATGGGATGGCACTCTGTCCTCAATGCATGGTAGCCTGAGTGTTACAAGAGACCAAGGTAGCCACATCGCTACAAGCGGCACAAGAGATTATGCTGTCTTTCACAGCACAGTAGACAGCCAGGACTCCTTTAGGCTCTGTATGTTTGATGCCAATAACAATGAGAAGGGCTTTGATAATTTTGTCTTTGACACTGAGGAGGACCCAGGCCTGTGAGCAGTCTGGTTAATGATTTGCAGGGCACCTCCTCTACTAGACCTATTAAAGTCCCTTTGGGCAATGAAATGTTTATCCCAGATTCCATTAAAATGCCTCGCAGTTCCGACTGATGGCCACTTACACATGTGGCGAGATTTATTAGGCAGTGGGTTAGGACACCCCTCGAGAGGCAGCAAAGAAACTTGATGAGGGCTGAATGCCCAATACCGGTCATTGATGACAAAGCATTCTGACACCAAACCTGTAGCCAGAACGGATGAAGCTCCTATTTAAATCTGGCAAGAATCCAAGGAAGGGCCTAGAACAATGCCTGAAATTATGTGAGGACTGTCTAATAGATGTTATGGGGCCTTTGGCTCAATATTTAGATATGGCTGAGGAGGCACATATGAATGACTCAGAGATAGATCTAGAGCTCCTCGGAGGTTGTATGTTGAGGAATGCCAACGGAGCCCTTATAACTGAAAGAAAGAAGGCCACCCTGTTGCGAATCAGCCCGAAACTCACAGAGTTGGCAAATAAGGAAACAAAATGTGACCTTGGAGGCCTCCTGTTTGGCAAGATTTTATTAAATTTAAGCAAAGCTCAGCATAATTTAAGATGTGTGTCTGGGGCACGTGTTTTTGGAAAGGCTGACAAGAGGGGACTGGGTGCAAGCCGAGGTCTAAACAGGTCCCAATTCTATGCAGGGAGCCAGTACACTCAAGGTCCCATGAGCTATGGCACAGGTATCCAGACCTCACCAGGTTTTTAACCACAAAGGGGAAGATTGAGGTTTAGAGGAGGAAAGACAAGATTGTATGGTTCATTTTCTGAAGGTAGGTGGATCAATTTGCATTAGTTCTTCCATAGTAAGGGTAGCTGGAAGGATGAAAATGTTTATTTACAGATGGGGAGATATAACAAACGATCCCTGGGTTCTAGAAACTGTAGCAGGCTTCAGCATGGATTTTTGGAAGGTTCCTTTTCAGACATCTCAACCCTGAAAAATTGTCTTCGACAAAGAGAGAATGAACCTAGTAGATGTGAAGGTTTCCCAAATGTTGCAAAAGGGTGCAATAAAGAATGTTGCAGACTCACACAATGTTTTTCTGCGCGCTATATTTTAGTAAAAAAGAAAGACAAGGGATGGCACCTGTTAGACTTGGCATCCTTGGCGTGGTCTCCCCTAACGTTTTGCCTCTGTTTCCCAGGCTCTTGATGTATGCTGGACTCTGTTTTGCTCTTTTTTATGTTACTCTGGGCACTTTACCACTGCTATCCAGTACTAAAGTGCAAGTGGTCCAATGTAAAATGTATGTGTAATTGGCTTATCCATGATTGGCATATTGGATTTACTAGTCAGTCCTTAGTACAGTGCACTAGAGGTACCCAGGGCCTGTAAATCAAATGCTACTAGTGGGACTGCAGCACTGGCTGTGCCACCCACATTAGTAGCCCTGTAAACATGGTTCAGACCTGCCACTGCAGTGTCCTTGTGTGCAGTTTCAAACTGCCAATTCCACTTGACAAGTGTACCCACTTGCCAGGCCTAAACCTTCCCTTTTTATACATGTAAGGCACCCCTATGGTAGGCGTTAGGTAGCCCCATGGGCAGAGTGCAGTGTGTGTCAAAAGTGGGACATGTACTTTTGTGTTTTGCATGTCCTGACAGTGACATTCTGCTAAATTCGGTTTCCACTGTTGCAAGGCTTAGCTCTCTCTTAGGATAACATGGGGGCTGCCTTTAAATATGATTAACGCGTAGATTCTCTTTGGGAGCAGATAGACATGTGGAGTTTGGGGTCTCTGAACTCACAATTTAAAAATACACCTTTTAGAAATGCCACTTTTAGAAAGTAGGCATTTTCTTGCTTAAACCATTCGGTGACTCTGCTTGGTTATGGATTCCCTGTCTGGGTCATTTTGACAGTTGGAATGTTTGCATCTCTCCCAAACAGTGACACAAAGGGACCTGGGGTGTAGCCTGCGTATCCTGATGAGCCTTCTGTGCTAGGAGGGAGGGGAGGAGTGGTCACTTACACCTGAAAGGGCTCTGCCTGCCCTCATACAATGCAGTCTCCAACCCCCTGGTGTGTGTCTGGGGCCTGGCCTGGGCAAGGCAGGATCTGGAAAATAACAGAGATCTAGGACTACTTCAAAGGCAGAAAGGGGTATAAGAAGAGCCCCCAAAACCCCAGAAAATTAGATCACTTCTGAACTCAAGAGGAACCTCTGCCAAGGAGAAAAGCTGAAGAGCTGAGGAGAAGTGCTGCCCTGCCTGTGACTGTGCTTTCTGAAGCTATCCTGCAGTTGCTGCTTCTACCTCGGAAAGGGGACAAAGACTGGACCTTGTTGTGCATTCCTACTTGTGAAGAATCTACAAGGGCTTGAACTGAGCTTGCCTCCTGTTGTTGAAGACTCAGGGACATAAAAGACTTCCCCTGCCAGCACCTGGACTCTCTGCTGAGACTCCTGCCCCGTCAAGTGGTACCCTATCCAGTTCCTGGGCCCCTGAAAGGTGAAGTTGGCAGACAAAGACCGAAAATCCATGCACAGACCATCGTGTGGAGAATTTTTTGACGCACCTTCCGTGACGTGGCTGATAAACAACATTCTGCCGGCTTTGTGGCTGAAATCAACGCTCCACCTGCATCACGTCTTGAAGATCGATGCAACGCGGCTGGAGAAACAATGTGCAACACCCACTAATGGAGGCTGATAACGACACAAACCCCATACAGCGCGGTTTGGTGATACCGTGCGAACAGATTTTCAATGCAACACTGCTGGGCGTGGAAAGACAACACAAAGCTCGTCTGGACCTGAGGTGCCTGTCCGGATCCACGAATTGTTCTCTTGCGGGAGGGAAGAAACGGTGTACGCCGACCCGACTGGAGGAGGAACGATGCTTGGTCTCATTTGTGAGTGTGAAATCAACGCATCTCTGGCCTTTTTTGATGCACACTCACCTGTGCGGCTTTATTTTGATGCTAACCAGATACTTTTGAGCGCAAACCGCGTTTTCACTGTTTTCTAAGAATTAAGACTCTTATTCTTTGAAAATTCATACCTTGACTTGAGTATGTTGGATGTTTGTCGTTTTGGTCTTGTTTTATTTAGATAAGTATTTCCTATTTTTCTAAACCTGTGTTGTGTCATTTTGTAGTGCTTTCGATGAGTTACTGTGTGTATTGGTACAAATACTTTACACATTGCTTCTGAAGTTAGACCTTCCTGCTCGTGCCAAGATACCAAGGGGTTGAGCGGGGGTTAACTGAGGGTGATTCTCCTTTACCCTGACTAGAGTGAGGGTCCTTGCTTGGACAGGGGGTAACCTGACTGCCAACCAAAGACCCCATTTCTAGCAGCACCCAGTTATACATTTCAGAGAATTAAACAAATATCTGGTCTACCATCACTTTGAGCTGGAAGGGATCCATCTGCTATGGGATGTTTTGCAGGGAAAGGATTGGCTAGTGAAACTAAACTTGAAGGACACATATTTTACGATCCCTATGGTAGAGAGTTTGCAGAGATACCGCGCTTCAGATGGAGGGGACTGTTGTACCAGCTCTGTTGTCTTCCCTTTCGTCTTTCCTCTGCTCTGTGGTGTGTTACCAAGGTCTAAAGACCTGTGATGGCCTTTTTAAGGGGAAGAGGGCTTTGATTTATAATTTATTTGGATGACATTCTGTGGATGAGTCAGGTAAAGGCAGATCTTCTGGATCATTTACAATTGACAAGAGAACTCTTGGAGAGCCTGGGATTCATTATCAATGTAGAAAAATAGGTTCTGATTCCAAGTCAGTCACTGGATTTTCTGGGTTTTCAGGTAGATGCAGTACAAGCTCAACTTCTTTTACCTCAGAAAAAGATAAACATGATAAGAAAGGAGATGAGACATATTTTAGGTAAGGCGATTGTGTCTGTCAGGGATCTAGCAAGGATAATTGGTCTTCTGTCCTTCTTGATTCAGGCTATTTCACCAGGTTGCCTACATTAAAGGTCTCTCCAGAGGCTGAAGACATTTGGTTTACACAAGGGCCTTTGGTATGCGGATACAATAGAGTTACCTCCAGAGGCTTGTTCAGACTTGGAATGGTGTCTGAAAAGTTTAGATTGTTGGAATGACAAAGCAATTTTTAGGAATGTGCCAGAGTTTACCTTGGAGATGGATGACAGCGTGTCTGAACAATTTAGAAACAGGGGTTGTTGGTCAAGTTTAGAAAGTCCCTTACACATACATTTTTGGGAGTTGATGGCAGGTCTGTATGGTCTAAGGAACTTCAAGGCTTACTCGGTATACAGTGTTGTCCTGATTCACATGCACAACATCCCAGCAGTCTCCTATATCAATCCCCTGGGGGGTCGAGATCAAAGTAGTGAACAGAATTAGCAAGAGAAATTTGTTTTTCTGTTGAGAACACAATATTATTTTGAGAGCAACCCATATTACAGGCAAAATGAATCTGGGGACCGAAAAGAGTTCCCGTCACCTCAGGGACTTCAGCAATTGGTAGTTAGATCCAAAAATGTTGGGGGGATTCAGAAACTTTGGGGTCCAATAGATTGGTATCTTTTTGCCAGCAGGCTCACACTTCTGGTAACCAGATGTTTTAGTTGCAGACCAGAACCGGAAGCTATGGCAGTAGGTGCATTTGTCCAGGATTGGAATTAAGAGAGGAGTTATGCCTTTCCAGCATTCATCATGATTCAGAAGGTACTCTGGAAAGTTCAGAAAAATAAGTGCAAATTAGTGCTAGTCCCTCCCTTTTGGACGTCACAAGTTTGGTTTCCAGGGGTGTCGGAGTTAGTTATACAGGAGCCACATCTTATTACAGTACATCAGGGTTTGCTGATAGGAACAAATGGAGAAGGGTATCCTTTAGTGGTAGAAGGAAAGTTGGACCTTCTTTGGAGAATATCAGGGGTTCTGCAGGATTCTCGTGCCTTTCAGAAAAGGCTCAGGATTTACTGGACGAGTCATAGGCACCAGAAACTAGGAGAAGACATAGGGGAGCTTGGTGCAAATGGTATAGGTGGTGCATGGAAAGGAGTGTGGATCCAGTGGAAGCTCCTGTGAATGCTTTAGCAGGCTATTTAGCTGAACTGTTTCAGTCATGGTTTCAGTCCGGACAATTAATTGTCATAGATCGGGTGTTTCACCCAGTCACACATTAATAGGTGACACTACAATTACGAATTACCTACTAATTTGTAGGATGATGAAGGGTACTCAATTTAAAAGGCCTCCTAGACCTCATTATACTTCCCTTTGGGATGTTAATTTGTTTTCCAAACTTTTTGACATATGGCCAAATATTTGTTATCTTTCTTTAAGACAAATGTCCCAGTAATTGTCAACTTTTCTCTGTTCAATATCATTCAGAAGGGTTTTTGATGTTAAAGTCTCGGAAGTTTGTAACAGAGTTTATTCATCAGATGGTGTTCATTTTGACATTTGGAAAAGGACATAGAATATGTGTAGTTATGCCTTTTATCCTTTATTCCAGGACTGTCCCATGCTATGTGTGATGAGCTGTATGAAAATGTACGAGCAGAAAATGATATTGTTTGGACATCATGGTGAAGACCAACTTTTGATATCTTACGTGAAAGTGTACAAGGCAGTTTCTACCGCCACTACAGCCAGGTGGATTTGAGCACTAATGAGTGAAGCAGGCATCGACTTATCACATTTTGGTGTTCATTCAGCATGAGGTGCTCTGGCCAGCAAGATTTTTTGGGCTGGTGGTGCTCTCTCTGAGATCCTTAAAGCAGGATATTGGTCGAATGCTAACACCTTTGCAAATTTCTATCTGTGACCAGTGAAGCACATAAGTAGATTAATAGTAGACAACCTTAAACATGCATAATGATAGCCTCTTGCCTTCTAATGAAATGGTAATTCTCCAATTAACATGCAGAGAGAATCTTGATTCCATTAGAGACAACGGAGGCTATCATTAGTCCACCCACCTTGCCCTGTGTTTCTTATTTTAGGTGGGGTGAGGTATTCATAATTATTTATTTTGTTGACAAAGTAGCAAATAAGAAAAAAAAGAAACAGAAGAATGAATGCATTTTGGTGACATAATGTGCTTTGGTATGCACTCTGTTATATCTTATTTTGAAATTGGTGAAATAATGTAGTTTGGTTAACACTCTCTTATATCATATTTTGAAACAGTCTTTTAAAACTTACTGTATTCCATAGGGAATAATTAATAATTAGGAAAGAGCAAAAAGGATTCTTTGGGTGTATCCTGTTGGCCTTTGTTTCAAAAGGTTGACGTTGTTTCAAGTTCAAATTTTGTATTCATAGTTATGAGATACAGATGGTAGAAAGGCAGTCTTGTTATATACCGAGTAAGACCCTTGTTGACAAAGGTGGTAAATATTTTGGGGCAGCTTTCGGAAAATATAGAGGAAAGCAGCACAGCAAATCAGCTAAAGTTTAATTGAACACACTCTTATGTAGAGACAGAAGGGTTGTGAGAAAAGTGTACATTAAGAAATGTCCATGCACAGCACAGAAATGCACAATTCTGTAGGTATGATCTAGGCTCCTACCTATCCTAGAGCCTCTGCTCTGTTTAATTCAATATTCCCTTAAGAGAGAGCGAGTAAGAATAAAAAAAAATCACTGGAAAGTAAATACCCTTTGAAGACTAATCGCCACTTTATGTGACTTTGTGGTGGCTGAAATTCTTGATAATTCTGCCCATTTCACTCCAACGAGAAAGTATAATCACTTACAGATGTGTTGCAATGCTTTCCTATACTATAAAAATGTCAGTGTCCAAATGTGCCACAGTGTTTGCTGCTGCATTTTTTATTAATCAACGTTAAATTTGTTTCTATGCCTGTCTGAATATTAAAGCCTTAGTTATTTTGCACACTTACACACATTTGGAATCAGTCTCTACCTTCTTTTTCTGTGTTAGACACTGCAAATTTCCCCTAAACCATTCTAGTCAGCCTAGCCAATTTCTGAAGTTCGCACACTGAATAGAGGATTTTAGAAAATAGAAGTTAGTGCTAGTTGGCAATACCTATATCTTTTATTGCCAAAGACTTCTTGCATTCTTCCCAATAGAAGAGCCTTGCACCTGCTTACTAGTACCATCTGTAAGCTTCAATGTCATCACCTGTTCTTCTTGACATTCACCTGCATTGAGAAAATGTTTATACATGTAGCAACAAAATGCGTGGATTTTAGCCTTACAAGCTCTAACTTATTAAAGACAAATCTCTAGTCCAATGAAAAGGCAATTGCCTTGCATATTTTGAAAGCTTGCTGGCTATTTTTGCATTAAACACATATTAGGCTCTAATGAGCTATCGTGAGTCTTTGTATTTTCTGTTACACTAATAGCCTTTGGCCAGTCCACAGAACACAATGAACATTATATAGGGGTCCGCAGTGGTAGCTGCTCCCACTGCCCTTGTATTCTTTGCCACTTCTCTTGTGACCCTAGATGCAGATGTGACAAAAACAGTGATTTGCTCAGTGTGCTAATGAACAGTTTACTTTATGCAACCGCACTAGGAAATTACACTTTTATGTGATGTAAAATATATAAATTCAGAAGTTCAATCCATGGTCTTTAGAATACATGTTAAAAGAAATATGTTAAATAATGCACATTTTAAACAACAATTTAACATGTCATGTTATTGTGATTTAATGAAAAACAATGCTTTAAACAAAGCCTTGATCTATGTGCTTTGCAAAAGTGACAGTGCCGCTTAAGTAGGCCTGGGAGGAATTATTAATTCCATCAGAGAATTTGAAGGGATTTGGAAACTCTGTATAAAGATTTGTGACTACCGTTCTCATAATAGGGTTTAAAGTTCTCTATCCACATTGAGCTCCAACTGGACAATGTTCACCTTATTGATCTACAAAGTTTCTCTGGCCTTTACTTCTCTAAATTTCCACCTCTTTTTCCCAAATTGACATACTATTGGTCAGCAAATTGGATACCTTCCAATTGTGCTAATGTATATGTCTCTCTGAAATGGACTGATATGGGATACTTCACATCAAGATTTTCTATAGTTCTAATGTGCTACTCCCAAAGCACTTTGAGCTTTCTCGAAGCTGATCCAACATACTATTTTTCAAAAAAGCAACTCTTCATCATCTAAACACAGTTCAAAGTGTTACAATTAATGAATGACAAGATAGTAAATTGGCAAGTTCTTGAGACATCCATATCCATATCCATTATTTACAACATTTTTACAACACTATAATGACCACATTTGTGCGATCCCCACAGAAGATCAGGTAACCATTTTGAACCATCCTTAAGACCTCTTGTGTTTTCCCTATATGTAACAGTATTACCAAGACTAAGGAATAGCCTTAATGCTGGTGATCTACTGTATATAATTTTAGGTTTCTTTGGAACAGCATCTTGAATTTCAGAATTTAACTTTAGAATCTCCCAATGTTTTAAAAGGATCCTAAATACCAGATGAATTCCTTCACTACATGTGGTAATGAATCTGATATTATCGTTATTCAATTTTAATTCTTACTTTTATCTGGCAATAATACATCTCTACTTATTCTACTTGCTCTTTCTATAGCCACATCCAGAGTTTTGGGATCATACCCTCAACTTGAAAATCTACTCCTGATTTCAGAGGCATGTTTAACATATTCTTCTACGAAGCTACATTTTCTTTTGACAAGAACATCTTTTCCAAACACTATATTGGTAATTTGTTTTTTTAGATGACCCATTCCGGCATGTAAAATCACATTCTCTGAATTTGTTTTTTTATACATCCTTGAGGCTAGTTTACTTTTACCATATAGAGTTCCAGATCTAAAAAACAAATCTTAGTATTGCTATATTCCAAACTTAAAGTGAAGTTAAATTGATTATTGTTTAAATGATGGTGATATGACTTAAAATCCTTGATTCTTCCCATCCATGTGACACAATATCGTCTATGAAACAATCCGAAAGCACTAGCTCTTCACTTTCATTCCTCACCCAGTATTGGTATGCTCCCTCTCATACAGACCCAGAAAAAGGTTTGCATAAGAAGAAGCAAACCTGGAACCCATTGCTGTCTCCCCCCCCTGGTGATATGTCATTTTGATAAAGAAAAAGTTATTAGTAAGAACATAATCTGATAAATCCACAATCCTAAGTGAGTACTGTATAATATTGGCTTTTTTGGTAAATAAAATGGTCTTCCTAGACGATAAGCCGATAGCATGTTCTATACTAGTGTATGAGCTATTGAAATCCATTTTTACCATATAATAATCAGGATCCAAAGTTATCTCCTTGATCTGTCTTCAAAAATAATTTGTGTCTTTGATGTATGATAGCAATGTATTGACAAAAGGATCTAAATAAGTGTCAATATACTCAAGAGTCATGCTCAGTTTGACTCCCAATACCCGATACAGTAGGTCTTCCTGGTGGAGTCTTTCCACCTTTATGGACATTTTGGTAGGAAGTAGATTACAAGGCTCAGCAAATCTTCTACCAAAATGTAGTTTTATTCCTCTGTGTCTAATAACTGCTTGTCCAAATATGCTTTCATCCTAACTTTCCCTCCCTTATCAGCTTGTCTAATAGAGATAGATTTATCAGACTTTATAGCTTTCAATTCAGTTTTATCCGAATGTGATACACTACCATTCACATTTAGACAATCCAAATCCCATTTGACCAATTGTTGAAGGACATCAATTAAATTTTCTGCTTTCATAAGAGAAGTGAATTTTGACTTTGGTCTCAGACCACTTCCATATTTGCCAGTATCAATTTCTAACTGATGTGCCATGTCCTCAATGCCACAATCCTGCTTGTCTTCTACACTCACTTATAATGCTAAATATTGGGTCTCTAATTGGGAGAGGTATGCACCCTGTCTAACCAGGGACGACAATCCTAGTCAGAGTAAGTCAGATACACAAGCTAAATTAACCTGTGCTCACCCTCTGGTAGCTTGGCAGTGAGCAGTAAAGCTTAACTTAAGAGGCAATGAGTAAAGTATTAAACACACATAGTAACACAATGATAACACCACAAGAATACTCCAAACATGTTTTGAAAAATAGACAATATTGAGTAAAACAAAAACAAAATGACAAAAATCCAATCAGTGGAAGTTGAGATATTATTTTTTAAAGAATAAATGCTAAATAGTGCTTAGAAGTCAGTAGCGATCAAAAGGTTACTTGAGGTCTTGAGGGACAAGGGCACATCCAAAGTTCAGGCCTACCGTGAAAGAGAGTAGGCCTGCTACAAGATCCGACAGGTCCCACTGAAAAAGTACCTTGGAGCTTTGGTCAACATCAAGTGCCCTTTGAGATGCAATTGAGCTGTGCAAAGCGGGTCCCACATCATCATTGAGCTCAGTTGAAGTCAATTAAATATGTTGTCATTGAAAGGCGGTGCTGCAACATTTTACACACACTTGAGGCAATGTGTCATTTTATTGTAGAAATCAGCTGCAGAACTCACTTCTGAGAGCCAGGACTGGAGAGGGGCACCTTGGGGTCCCTCTGAGTCAGCACAATGGGTTCAGTCCTTATCCTCAGCAGGGCAGAGATCAGCAGGCATAAGGACAGCACAACAAAGCAGAGAAGCAGAGAAGCAGTTCTTTGGAACAGTCAATCCAGGCAGAATGGAAATTCCTACAGCACAGCAGTCTTTACTCAGGCAGAGTTATTTCCTGGTCCAGCATTGATCTGATTTCAGGGGTCAGAACTCTAGTACTTAAACAAAGTGCCTTTAAAGTGGGGGTGACTTCAAAGCAGTTCCTTGAAGTTCCCATGTCCCCCTTTCTTCACAGCCCTGGCTCCAGACTATCAGTTGAGGATAATCAGCCCTTTGTGTGGGGCTCAGTTCACTACCCTTTGAAGTATAAGTGTGAGCCCTTCCCATTCTCCCTGCCCAGGAAGACCCATCAGTATGCAGATGCAGTTGAGTGTCCTATGTTGTGGATGTCTGGAGGGAATGCACAAACATAGCTCTCACCCAGCCCAGTCCAGATGTGTATTGGAGATAGGCTGTCAGGCACATGGAGAAGCGAGAGCAGAAAAATTCCTTCTTTCTAAAAGTGACATTTTTAAAACAGTAATAATAAACCTGACTTCACCAGTAAAGAGGATTTATTATCACCATTCCAATGATATGTAACATGAAGTAGCTACTCCTTTGGCTACAACTTAAAAGTATATTAAGGAATTCCTAATGCTGGCCTATGAGAGGAGTAAGCCTCACAGTAATGAAAAATGATTTTGGGAGGTTTCCATTAGCAGGGCATGTAAACCTTAAAAGTACACTTCCTGCATTTTACTTACGTGGCACCCTGCCCTATGGGCTACCCATGGCCTACCTTAGGGATGATATCTGTAATAAAAGTGGAGTCTAAGGCTTGGGAAGTGATCTGAAATGCCGAGTCGAAGTGGCAGTGAAACTACACACATAGGCTCTGCAATGGCAGGTATGAGACATTTTGCAGGACTACAGAAGTGGGTGGCACAATCGGTGCTGTAGGCCCACTAGAAGCATTTAATTTACAGGTCCTGGGTATATAGTATAACAATTTACAAAGGACTTACAAGTAAAATAAATTTGGCAATTGTGGGTACAACAATGTTACAATTTTTTAGGGGAGAAGCACATGCAGATTAGCACTGGTTAGCAGTGGTAAAGTGCTCAGAGTCCTAAGGCCAACAAACAGAAACAGCAAAAAACAGGAGGTTAAAGGCAAAATATCTGGGGTAAGACCACCCTACAATACCAGGTCTAACACTATGTCATATAGTTTCTTTGACAATTGAATACCTTTAACTGAACACTTGGGACACATGTTTGTGGTGTTGTTTTTTCATGATTTGGTTTATGAGTAAGATTATGTTAATTAAGACTTTCACATTTCAATGAATATAGTCTTATCTGACAGCCCTGAAGAAGTGACAGTGTTGCAAAAATATGTTGGCTGGGCTGAGGGTGGAATTGTTATTTTATGAACAATAAATGATCATCTGGAGAAATTAACACTGAAGTGGATTTTCTCAGATCGTGGACTTTTTCACATATACCCTTATAAATATTGAATTGCTTATGGACATATTTGTTAAAACAGTGACACTCAAAAACAGTCCCCAATCAAAGAAATTGCAGAGATATTTGTTACTAGTGAAGTACTTGATCAGGAAGGATTTATGAACTTTCGTGTTTTGTTGTCAAGTCCAGATACTTGATCTCTCCCTGATGTTGCCTTTATTGTTTTAAAAGCATCAGTCTAAACTGAGCTACACTTGCTAGTGCACCTAATGACCATGATTACAAGACAGAAAAGATACAATAATAAGGCATGGCCCTCTGCCCTAGTACATCATTTCTGGAACCAATCAGTCTGCTACGTATAATCTCTGAGCTCACTTATTTTCTAACAGTTAATATTAGCATTAATGTTGTACTTTATATGTAATTGACAGAAGATTTAAAGTATGTATTTGTAGTTCTATGTAGACTAAAAGGTTCAGGCTTCTGACACAAAACTACGGCCCTCATTACGACTTTGGGGGTCTTCCATGAAGACCGCCAAAGCTGGGAGCGCCAGGAGAACGCCAGTGCTAGTGATCTCCTGCCGACCATATCACGGGTACTGCCAGATTTCTGCCACACTTTGGGTGGAAATCCAGCAGTAGTTGTGCTGGCGGGTAGAGGTGCTCTGGTGGTTCCACCACCAGCCCGCCTTGCCAACATGACACTGCCCTCCATATCATGGGCCATGATACAGCCTGGCGGTATCCTGCTGGTGGGGTGCTGCTGCTGGTGAAGGCACCCCTTCCCTGCAGGATGACCTTCTCCAAGGAACAGGTAGGGTGATCGTCCAACAGGGGAGGTGGTGGGAGGGTAGAGGGTGTTGTGTATGCGTGTATGAGTGTGTGGTGTCTGGTTGTGTACATAAATGTGTGAATGCACGGTTGTATTCATGTCTGAATGAATGTTGAAGTGAGTGCATGTCTGCATGGAAGTGTGTATGCATGTGAGAATGCATGTTTGAATGGGTGTGAGTATGCGTGCATGAATGCATGTATGGATGTTGTGAATGCATGTATGGATGTTGTTCTGAATGCGTGTATGGATGCGTGTGAGTCAATTTGTGTACACAAGTGTCGGTGAATGGGTGTATGCGTGGTGCATGTGCATGTATGCTGGGAGGGGGGTGAGGGGGTGATGTGGCTGAAGAGGGGGTGGGTGATGTTGCTGAAGGGGGGGTGGGGGAAGGAGGGCGATGTGGCTGAAAGGGGGTGGGGAGCTGTCTACTGGTGACAGGGAAGGAATTCTCTGTCAACGGTAGCCTTTCCATCATGGCTTTCATGACGGTGCTACCGCAGCGGAAACCATGCTGGAAGGCCAGCTCCTAATGCCGGCGGCGGTCTACCTTGGACCGCAGGGCTAGAGATAAGCATCTCTGGCCCGGCAGTTTCGACCACCATGGCGGTATGTGTGGAGATGTGGCGGGTTTGCAGAGGCCAACCCGCCACACTCTTCATGTGGCGATCTGCACCGTCAGCCTGCAGGTGGTGGGACCGTCACATTTAACCTGGCGGTCAAACGACCGCCAGGCTCAAAATTACCACCTATGTCTTTAGGTAATATTATATGTTAGAAAATGAATGAGTAAGCAGCAACAACAGAAATCAGCAAAACCACCTTTTTTGTAGGTCTGGGCATAGAAGTCCGCTCTGCTGGCAGAGATTGTGGAATTCGAGCACTTCACACCATGCAGAGTAGCATGGTGATCCCAAATTCCCCACTTCAGTGCAGAGCTGAGTTATTTTGCACTCATGAGATTGGGTTTTGGAGCTCTCTTACAAGCACCACAATACTCCCGGGCCGCTAGTGAGCATTCATACTGCTGCGGCTGTACCGGTGGCCAGGACTGCCGTTCATGAGCGCAAATTCATTTCTTGAGTAGATTTTCTACTCGGGATTCCACTATATCTAGTCATACAAAGATTTTTTACTAGATTTTCATCTCCAGTGGACCCTGCAATTTGTTTTTCAGATTGAGAAGCCTTTCTTTTTTCAAAGAGTTTGTCAGAGACTCCAACTTCCTGTTCCAGTTCAACATGCTCCTCCCAGTGCTTTGTCCATCTCCTGGTCATGTTTCACTTGAATTTTGTGGTGGAAGGATCAGTCTCTTTGTCTCCTGGATGCACATTTGGATTTAAGGACTTTGGTTTTGTTGAATCACACAAGTAAGTTCAAAAACAATTGTATAAGGGTGTTGCTTGTTTACTTGGGCATGCAACAGTATTTCTTTGTACTTTAATTACATTGTTAAATGTCATAGTGGTGGGTGGCTGGAGGTTTAGTATAGGCCTAGTTATTTTTTTCTTTTGTATTTCATAGATTTTTCAACGTTTATCAAGGAAAATTGTTGCACAGCTCACTACCTTTTCTACATGTTTGTGACATTTGCAATATTATTTTAGTATGAGGCTTAGATTTCCAAAGGGTCATCTAACCAGCAATGTATGAAATAAATGTTTTAGTGGTATATGTTTTTAAAACTTTATTTAGGGCAAGGATGGCATTGAATTAACTGAAAATGTTGGCTATTATTGGCATTTCATTTTTTCTTGCAAAAAGTGCATATGTTCTGGGGTAATATTTGATGGTATAGGAGGATGTGTGTTGTTTTATTGCTCAGTTAATTTTCATGTTTTACACTGCTGAATTAATGTTGGCCACGTTTCTTCAGTGTTACTATCACCATGTCTCCTTATGGCCAATTTGTGTGTGTGTGTGTGTGATTGTGTGTGTCATCGTCCACCATTTCACTTTGTTCTCCATGCAGGGTGGTCAAGTGCCATTTTCTGTCAATAGGCTTGCATGTATTCTTTGTTCTCAATGACTCAATGCCCCCTTATTCCCAGTTGGTGTTTGACCTTGTGGCTGGTGGCCATTTTGTCCATCCAGCCAGTGTCCCTTTGCCATAGGTTTGCATGTATTCTTTGCTCTTCAAGCCTCCTTGTTGTTGTTGCTTGACCATGTGGTTGGTGGGCATTTTCTCCATCCAGCCAGTGTCCCTTTGCCCTAGGCTTGCATGTGTTCTTTGTTTTCATATGTTCTTTGTTTGCAATGCCTCCTTCTCCTTGTTGTTTGGCCATGTGCCTGGCTGCCAGCCATTTTGTGCATGCATCCAGTGTGTCCTTGCCATAGCCTTGTGTACGTCCTTTGTTTGCCATGCCTCCTTGCTCCTTGTTGTTGTTTGACCATGTGACTGTCTGGCAGCCATTTTGTGCATGCAGCCAGTTTGTCTTTGCCATAGGCTTACATAAAAGCATCAATAATTATTGATCTTTTGTTTTTTAAGTTTGTATTTTTATTTCTTATTATTTTCCATTTTGTTTTAATTTTTGTTTTCTATTTAAAGTTATCTTTATCAGGTCTTGATAAAAATGCAGAAGCACATGCCTTGGTTGAGAGCCTAAGCTATTGCTTGACTTGAATTACACGCCTGTAAAAAGACATTGGGGTTATTACAACTTTGGAGGAGGTGTTAATCCGTCCCAAAAGTGACGGTAAAGTGACGGATATACCACCAGCCGTATTACGAGTCCATTATATCCTATGGAACTCGTAATACGGCTGGTGGTATATCCGCCATTTTACCAGCACTTTTGGGACGGATTAACACCTCCTCCAAAGTTGTAATGACCCCCATTATCTCCTCCAGATAGTACATCTGTGCCACCCTACTTAACCTATGCTACAAAATAATTGTTTCCACTTTCATTCCTTTTTTCTGAAGGGGATATTTCACACTACAAGAGGTGGATTACTGAGTAAGCAGGAGAACTTGAGGAATAACTGCTGGAATTTAGAGTCCGACTCCGCAGTCCTAGGGTGCTGCCTTCAACTTCCAGAGAGGGCAGTTTTGTCTCATGTCCGCCAACCCCACCAACAAGTAAACCAACGACAACAGCAACAGAAGAATCCAGCTTTCAGGAACAGGCAGACTTGAATCAATAAACCACATTTTTCAACACAATTTTTGCATTTTACTGGGACATACCGCATTTTTACTATATTTTGTGCTTTTAGCCTCTTTTGAGTTAGTGACAGAAATGGGTGTGAAACCAAGGCTGGATCCAGGGAAGCAAACCAATTTCTGAAAAGTACACAAAATTCTGAATTCAGCAAGGGGTCATTTGTGTAGATCTTGCAAGGTTTTCCTACAGAAAATAACAGCTGAAATAAAAATATATTGGAATTGAGGTAAAAAAACAGACATTTTTCTTCATGTTGTACCCTGTAGCTTTTCCTGTGGTGTCACATTTTTTAAAGCAATATACCCTTACATCTGCTGGACTCTTCTGGTTGCGGGATATATAGGGCTTGTAGGTTCATCAAGAACCCTAGGTACCCAGAGCCAATGAATGAGCTGCACCTTGCAAAGGGTTTCCATTGTATACCGGGTATACAGGAATTCATTTGCTGAAATATAAATCCTGAAAAATAGGTACCGAGGAAACCTTTGTATTTCCAAAATGGGCACAAGATAAGGTGTTGACAAGCAGTGGTTATTTGCACATCTCTGAATTCCGGGGTGCCCATACTAGCATGTGAATTACAGGGCATTTCTCAAATAGACTTCTTTTTTACACATTGTCTTAAATTTGGAAGGAAAAATGTAGAGAAAGACATGAGGCAATAACACTTGTTTTGTTATTCTGTGCTCCCCCCAGTCTCCCAATAAAAATGGTACCACACTTGCATGGGTAGGCCTAATGTCCGCGACAAGAAACGCAACAAGGACACATCACATTTTACATTTAAAACTGAAGTGTTTTTTGGAAAGTGCCTAGCTGTGGATTTTGATCTCTAGCTCAGCCGGCACCTATGAAAACCTACCAAACCTGTGCATTTTTTAAACTAGACATGTAGGGGAATCCAGGATGGGGTGACTTGCGGGGCTCTCACCGGGTTCTGCTACCCAGAATCCTTTGCAAACCTCAAAATTTGGCCAAAAAACACCTTTTCCTCACATTTCAGTGACAGAACATTCTGGAATCTGAGAGGAACCACATATTTCCTTCCACCCAGCGACCCCCAAGTCTTCCGATAAAAATGGTACCTCACTTGTGTGGGTAGGCCTAGTGCCCATGACAGGAAATGGCCAAAAACAAAACATGGACACATCAAAATTATCAAATACAAAACTACCTGTTTATGCAGGGACACCTGTTTTTGGCCCTGGGCTCAGCAGCCATCTAGGGAAACCAACCGAGCGCAAGGGAGTCCAGCGAGGTGGGACATACGTGTATCCCCCAGTGTTTTCTTACCCAGAATCCTCAGCAAGGCTCAAATTTAGCAAAACAAAAACAATTTTTTCCCACATTTCTGCGTGGGATCACCTCACCGGGACAAATTTCCTACCATCCAACGTTCCCCTCAGTCTCTCAGTAAAAATGATACCTCTCTTGTATGTGGGCCAAGTGCCTGTGACAGGGAAGAACCAAAAACATGTCAAAATTGAGGACAGACCAAAGCAGATCCATAAGGACAGTTTGAAAAAAATATTTTTAGGCTGACAAGTGGGGCAGTATTTTTATCAGTATAAATGCAACACTGCTGGGTGGTAGGAATTTTGTGGATTCCTGCAGATTCCGGTAGGTTCCATCACAAAAATGTGGGAAAAATGTGTGATTTCTAGAAAAATTTGAGGTTTGCAGGGCATTGTGGGTAAGCAAATGGTGCAGGGTGCATGTGAAGCACACCACCCTGGACTCACCAGATGTTTAGTTTTCAGATGTATCTAGGTCTTGTGGATTTTTCTACATGGCAGCGTCCCAAAGTCCAAAAAGTACTGCCCTCACTTCCCAAGTGGGACGATTTAGAGAGTTAGCCAAGCTCTCATGGCCCAAATGTAAAACCAAAACCCAATATAATCAAATGTCCTCTTGCTTGCTGAGGGATAACATGTTTTAGTGTACAAGGGGAAAGATGAAAGACTGTTACACCCTTCAGTTGGGGTGGGGGAATAACCATGCCTCTACTGGTTGGCAGCCCCCAGCCCACTATTTTGTTTTATTACCTGGCATCTAGTAGGCTTTCTGCCCCCCTGGGGAGTAAGGCCTGGTGTCTATCCCCCTTGGGGGCAGATTGGCATTTAGTAGACTTTCTGCCCCCCTGGTGAGTGGATCTGGGGTTATTGCCCATCTGCCCACCTGTGGGCAGAACAACTTTGTCCCCTTTTATTTAGGGTGGGGGTATGGCCAATTCTTCCCTGGTGTTTGGTGGGGTTTCTACCCCCCGGGGGCAGATGCGCCTTACAAAAATAGCCTCACAAAAATAGGCCAATCTGCCCTCAAGGTGGGCAGAAATGGCCTAAGATAAATTTGCCTCCCAGGGGAATGACCCTTGCCTAAGGGGTCGCTTCCCATCTGTAAAATAAAAATAAAATAAAAATCCCTGGTGCCTTGTGATTTCTTCCTCCCTTGAAGGTCAGATCTGCCTAATTAAAATATGCCAATCTGTTTTGCTCAAGGGGTGGCTCCCCTTGCGTGAAACTGACCTAAAAATAAAAATCCCTTGTGTCTAGTGGTTTCTGCCCCTCTTGGAGGCAGATTGGCCTAATAAAAATAAGCTGATCTGCCCCCAAGAGGGGCAGAAATGACCTAAAAACAATATGGCCCCCAGGGGAGCGACCCTTGCCTAAGGGGTCGCTCCCCTTATGCCAATGTCATAAAAAGAAAATCCTTGGTGTCCAGGGGCTTCTACCCCACCCCCGGGGCAGATCAGCCTAATCAATATAGGCTGATCAGAATAGGTCTAATAAAAGTATTGCACCCTGGTGAGCTACCCTTGCCTAAGGGGTCACTTCCCTTATGAAACAAAACAAATAAAAAAAAAAATCCCTGGCCTCTAGTGGCTTCTGCCCCACCCCCCTGGGGGCAGATTGGCCCAATCAATATAGGCCGATCTGCCCCCAGTGGGGCAGAAATGGCCTTAAAATAAATTGCCCCCCTGGGGAGCGGCACTTGCCCAGGGGGCCGCTCCCCTTATGAGTAAATAACCAAAAAAACAAACTCCCTGGTGTCTAGTGGGCATTTTTGCAGCCCGATTGCACCCCGATCAGGCTGCAGAAATGCTTACAGGCACATGAAAGGAAAGGCCTTTCCTTTCATGCCTCTGCCTGCCCCCTCCTGCTGAGCGGAAGAGAAATGATTACCATTTCATGCTTCCAGTGCAATGGGAGGTGACCTTTGATGAGGTCAGCACGCGACAGCGTGATGATGTCATCAGACGTCACTGAGGGGATCGGGGTTGAAGGAAAAGCGATTCCCCTTCCATCCCTGATGGGGGGTGTGGGTGGGAGGAATACAGGGGAAGCGCTAGCGCTCCCCCCATGGGCCGGGTGCAGGATGAGCTGGTCTCATCCTCGGCACACGAGCGCCACCGCTGAGGATGAGACCAGCTCGTTGAAGGCACCCAAAGGGTTAAACTGAGAAGAACCAGTCTTTCACCTCAAAATGTCGGAGATTGACCATGATCAAAATGAACCAGCATTTTATACCACCTGATTATACCATTCCAAAACACCACAGTAGGAGGAAGAGGATGATTAGTCAGAATCAAGTATGCTAGCTGACCAATTTCTGAGTCAACCACTAGAGTTTGAGGGAAAACTCTACTTCCCAGACTAAGTATTCCAGTGCCACCATATAACTTTTTAAGCATTTTTCTTTGCAAAACAATTGCTAGTGGAACATTATATTTATGATGAATTTATACTGCCCCACCATTTTATAGTCACATATAAGTCCGGATTGGAATTGAACCTGTGTTCAGTGAAGAAGCATCCACAATCCCTTCAGAACATTGGAAGTGTTGCCTGCCTCCCTCACATGCCATTGCCTATCCTATTTGTTCACATCACCTAGTAGGGCTGCCCTAGAAGATCATTGATTAAAAGATTGTCAGTGTCAATGTCAAATTCCAATGTGTTGATACCATCAAAGAGGAGATATTTTGTTCAACCACCGCACTTGGATTGGAAGAGGTAACTACTAAATAACTATTACACCAATGAGTGGTGATATATTGAGAGATTGTGAATTTGTGAGTGATGACTGTATGTGGTGGCTGACAGTGAGGGAGGGAGTTCAATAAACTTGTAAACTTGTTTCCGATGATTTACAATGTTTGGGGCTAATGGGTGATCATTTTTTCATGAAAGTGATTGGCCTTTCAAAGTTACAGAAATGTTCTTGCAGAATCTGCTCCTTTTTTCTGGCTCCTCAAAACAGACCAGTTCTGTTTCTCTATTTGTTCTTCAACAGGAGTGCACTTCACAGGTCTACCTTGCTCGATTTGGAAATGGGACAGAGTTACTCAGAATCTGAAGGAGGAAGATAAATGGACTCAGGGGGGGACTACCTCAACAGCCGGAAGGAGAGAGTTATTGACTTCAAAGAGAAACAATAATGATGGCAAAAACTTTGAGACCTAGTACTCACTCAGTTCTGTGAAATGGAGAGAGGTGCATTAATTTGGAAATGCTGCTGAGTATGTGTTGTCTGCATTGCTGGCTCAAAAATGAAGCTCCTTCAATGTTCTTGCTCTGCCTCTGAGTCTTCTTGATATACTCCTGACTCCTCATGAAGCTTACCTTGATTCCTTTTATCCTCCTCCTTTACTCTATAATACAGCTAGTGTTTTTTTTTCAATACGCAGCAGGCCTTTTCCTCTCCTGCATGAACAAAACTTGGGGTAAGCCCAAGGCTCCAGCTTACCTTCCGGACAGGTGCAGACAGGCACTCAAGAATCACGGACATTCCAAGAAGAATGGAGATACATTGCCCAATTTGGCAATACAGTATTGTTTCATTTTTTTAACATTTACAATTGTTTGAACTAGGTTGGTAAAATTCAATCTTCCACAAATTGTATATTTCAAAACTAGAAAACATAAAATTTAAGATATATTATCTGGGGTCGCTCTGGGTGCAGAAGGACTGTTTGCAATGCATTTAACCGAACTGTTTCATACTTATCCCTTTGTTTCCTTGTGCAACAAATTGATGATGGTGTGCTGCTCAGTGCCCCAATGAATATTGTTGTGATTACTTTTGTGTGGTGTTTGTCTTTGTCACACTTTTCCCCAAATTCCCTTTCCCATTCATTCATCAAGCCCCTAACCTTCTTCTCCTGGGCTGTGTGATTTATTGAGGCATGACTTAATTTTACTCAATAAATGAATCCCACACATGCTGGGGTGGATGCGGTGAAAGTGACACCAACTCACTGCATGACCTTCTAACCTTCTTTTACCTAGGCAATATTCCACACCAGCCCCATCAACATCATCATTCATGACTTGTGTGTGCCTTCAGTAAAGGCTTAACGTGGTCCAACCACTTTTGAGTCTGAGACCCTTCTCCTGACTCCATGATTTAATTTCCTAAGTTTAGTTTTATAGCTCCCCACAAATGATGAGAAGAAATTGATTCTGCTAGTTTTTGTTATCATACAAGGTCTCTATGCTGTGTGTTTAATGCTGTTATTGTGGCAGTCTGGTCTCAGTCTTCCTATAGTTATGATATATGACCCACTAACCCTCTGTTTTCTTTCAATCAATTTGACAGTGATGGATAACACTTTAATTGATCCATCAGTTGAAATTCATGAAGTGGCACCTTCTGTCTTACCTGGTAGTGTGCTAGCCTGCTACTGCTACAACCTACCACCACCTTAAAATGCCACCTTAGGAAAAACCCTGCAGTAAGAAAACTCCCTTCCTTTCAGGAAAGCGAGGAACTATGGATTGAAGTGAACTTGTTTAGTTAGTGATTAACCCCTACTGAAGAAAATGTCTGTGTGTACTAGGTTTTGGAGGCAAAATAGGCAATGGCAATCATCCCTTAGTGTTCAATATATAGTTTTAGCGGGCAATGGAGCAAGGCTATAAGTAAATGACATACACTTTTTTTAGCAGATTAATAGAAGAGGTGACACTAAAAGACAGCAGTGCAAACTAAAGCACCAAAATAAAGAATGGATGAGATAACAGCTTCAAACAAACTATCGAGGGTCCCTGGTATGATAAGTAGCCCATCCAGGGAGAAATATTTAAATACAAGAAGAGGAAAAATGAGCTACAACCAATATTAAGTACTATCCAAAACAATAAACTCAACAAAAATAGATGACATAAATTCAGAAAATGATCTTTATTACAAATGTATGTACATCCAAAAACAAACACAAATAACTAAATTTATACAATAATACAAATCCCAACATGGGAAAAAAGAACAAGTACTAGTACAAAAAAACTCAATAATTACAAACACATATACAAAAAAACTTGATACACAAAAAACAAAGTGCCACAGAAGACAAGACAGTGAAAATGATCAAACCATAACAATTAACAGAAAAAAATATATAACTCTAAATTTCATGAATATATCTGAATGCAAACTAATATGTACAGTTTTCTTCTTTTGAAAGCTTATTGATGGTCACAATGATGTCATTCTAATATACAAATCCTAATTGTGTCTCCATTTTACTTAATCCCATACAGAGGAAGATTTTGGCACCATGTGTTCATAGTCCATCTAAACAAACAGTAGGAAACAAGCCTACGCGCGTTTCGGCGGTGACCTTCTAATTTATGAAGCCGCCTTCATCGGGGCAGTTCCTTTTCAGAATTTGATATATATAATGCCATAAATTTTATAAATTCTATTGTCCTTCCCGTTGTCATACATCCTAATACAAGCAAGATACAAAATGAAATAATCAATTAATAGGTTCAATCAAAATTCTTGAGATGCAGTGAACCACCACCAACGGTGCCCAGTGCAGATCCAAAACCAACAATAAAAAGGAAAATAAATATAAAGATAAGAATGAAAAATAACAAAGATGAAGAGAGGCAGAGTAAAAGTAAAACAGACACAGTAATAAGAATAATGAAAGAAAAACGAAAAATACCAATCCGAAGGATTTTTTGTAACAATAAAAGATAAGACAAAAAGGACCCCAAGAGAAGTGACCTAAAAGAAAATGTACATGCATACATGCAAACCACCAATGAGTAAAAAAACACTACCAACATTCACTCTGCTAAAAATAGATAAATACCATACACAGGTGTACATGGATTTCCGAGATCCCAGTGAAAAAGGGACTCAGAGCTCTGAATTCAGCATCCATTTACAAACGACTCCTTAAGTAAATACACAACCAAAAGTTGAAAATTATCTACCCAAGTTTCCAACCAACAGACTCTAAGATGGCAAGAGACTGTAAGAACACGTTCTTCTATCAATAGGAACAGAAATTTTCTGCTTGACTTATTGGTTGTAACTCATTTTTCCTCTTCTTGTATTCAAGTATTTCTCCCTGGATGGGCTACTTATCATACCAGGGACCCTCAATAGTTTATTTCTCATGTGAAACGACTCTTTGTCGAGAGGGTTATGTCTGTATGTTTCTAGATGTATGTCAGAAATGGAGGTCCTTTTCTTGAGATTCACTGACCACCGGTTTTTATGATCTTTTGATTTATTTATTCTTTTTCCTTTCATGTTTGATTATTTTATTTTTCTATTTCTTGTGTTGGAGAGTGTGGTGAGTTTCTGATCTAATCTGTTTTTTGTGTTTTGTCAACTATGGATGGAATTAAAACATTTGGCTTTTCTGAAGAGGATTTAACGAAACTGTTAGGGCAACCCAGACTAGGAACAGGGTCGAGCCCAGGTTTCAACCAACCCAAAGAGGGCTGGTTCAAACTAGTGGAATTGAAAAAGAAAGCTAGACGAACGGAATTACATGCGGACTTCATGTTAGAATATCTGAGGGCAGGAGTAATACCAGCGGGCCTAAGGGTGAGAAATATACCAGGGCTTTCATTGAAATATGGAAATTCTTAGAGAAATGGTCCCTAATATCAAACAGATGTTCTCGCAATTGGATGATTCTTATCGTAGAGACTGCGAGGGAACTGATTGAAACATTAGCTATAGAAATACAGACACTTGAAGAAGAACTAAAAACCCAAGACTCCGTACATGAAGCTAAAAAGCAATTGGAGATGGTTAATCAGGAACTACATTCCTTTGATGCTTATCTGATAAAAAGGAAGACAGACAAATTACGAAAGGACATTAGATGGTTTACCAAAGAAAAAGCTTACCCCTATTTGTCAGATAAATACTATCAGAACTACAATCAAACAGGCCAATACTCGGATCGGCAATTTTGGACTAACAAAAAAATGGTCACCTTTTGTGACACATCGGAGTCTGACGGGGAAGGTACTAGTGACCGTCCAGACCAATTGGGAAATAGGAGTCCCTATAATGAGAGTTTTAACCAGTCTAATCGTTTTTTATCCCGGAGAGGATCACAACGTACCAGGTTCAGAAGTCAACAGAGAGGCAGATATTACAACGTAGACAATCCTGCACACTTTTTACAGACAAGGAGACAACAATGCAGGAGGGACTAGATTTCATACCAGTATTTAACCTTACTTCTCTACCGTTAGACGCAGCTATGGAAGCAGTTTTGAAAAAAGGACTATCCTTTGTGCCAAGTGTTTCCATTAGCTATTTTGGTCTTGTTACTGATTTATGTGCCTTTTTTAGACGCATTAGGCTTAGAAGATTTTTTGAGAACAGGAACAATATCGTGGAGAACAACCTGTCAGGGTTGAAACCTATTTCTACTTTTATTCCCAGGCTTGATATGGTGGGACCAGAAATAAGAATTTTAGAGAATTTGGCCCTAGAGAAAGTTAAAAAGGTTTGTAAATTTACTCCCAAGCCTGCCACAAATCTTACGAAAAATGAACAGGCCCTTCTCAAACTTCAGCAAAATAAGAACATTGTCATTAAAACCTGTGATAAAGGGGGAGGAATTGTACTTCTAGAGACAGAGCAATATAGACAGAAAGTCAATCTTATGCTAGGAGTGACAGAGCATTATAGCAAAGCCAATAATAATTGGCAGAGAGATGTAAAAAAGGCAATTCAGGAAGTAACTTTAAAAGCATACAATGAAGGGTTGATTTGTGACAAAGAATATCTATTTTTGAATCCCACCACCACCAGAGTTCCCATTTTGTATGGTCTGCCTAAAGTACATAAAAATGAAGCTGACCCTCCTTTTCGTCCTATATTGTCTACGGTAGGTTCTATCACCGAACCCATATCTAAATATGTGGAAAACTTTTTGAAGGAAAGAGTGGTTCAACTCCCTGCATACATTGAAGACACAGGACATATTATTTCGAAATTGGAAGGGGTTAGTTTCAATCCAGATACTGAGTTGTTGTTGACCATGGACATCGAGGCTCTGTATACGAATATTCCTCAATTTGAAACCTGGCAAGCCGTCCATCAACTTTTCGAAAAAGAAGGTATGACTGATCATCTGGTGTTGGTCCTTGACTGTTTAAAAATTGTTTTGGAAGGCAATTTCTTTGAGTTTGATGGCAAAATGTACCAGCAGAAGAAGGGAGTTAGTATGGGGGCAGCGTGTGCCCCCAGTGTAGCAAATATCTATGTTGGTCTATTCAAACAAACCCATATTTACAACAAAATTGCCCCCTTTTATGAGAATATTAGGCTATGGTTCAGATACATTGACAATGTTTTCTTTGTATGGTCAGGATTAGAAGAACAATTGGACGAATTTTGTGAATGGATTAATCTATGTGAAAGAAATCTTAGATTTTCTATCCATAGAAGCAGGGACAGAATCAAATTTTTAGATATTTGGATAAAAAACCATAATTTCCATGAGGAAGTGTCTTTATATACTAAATCTACGGCAAAGAATACTATCTTGCATTATGACAGCTACCATCCAAACAGTCAAAAACAAGGGGTTCCCTTTAGTCAATTCCTTCGGATCCGTAGAAACTGTACGAACTTAGAGAATACAATATACACGCGGATGTACTCCAGAAAAAACTTTTGTTAAGGGGTTATCCTAAGAGATTGATCAGAGAATCGCACAAATGAGCTAAGTACTACAATAGAGAAAGCATGTTCCAACAACGTACTAAACAATCCAAATCACAATTAGTTTGTGTTATTCAACATTCTAACATGAATGACAAAATCAGAAAAATAATTAACAATAACTGGCAAATCCTGAATTGTGATCAAACTATGGTAGCCTTAGAGAGACCCCTATTGGCGTTCAAGAAGAATCAGAATATTCGTAATAAATTGGTGAAGGTAGCCCTACCACAAGACAAAGATTTTTGCCAAAAGTCCATCACTGGATTAGTCCCAGTCAAAGGAAATCACTGGTGTGAGACCTGAAAAGCATGTCCGAAAGCAATTGTAAGTGATTCACTGGTTTGGAATCGTAGAAAATACAAATTGTTTGACATGACTAATTGTAAAACATCAAACTGTATATATCTGATCACTTGCCCCTGCCCTGCCGGGGATGGGGGTGAGACTGGTCGTGAGATCAGAGTTTGAATTTCAGAACATCTATCGAATATTCACAACAAAAGGGAGGGAGCTCCTTTAGTACAACATTGGTTGAAAGAAAAACATGGCTTAGATGATTTGGCTTGGACGATTTTGGAGAAAATCAAGGACGTCCCAGGCAAGGAATAAGAAAATCTAAGAAAGAAACAGGAGTTTTTTTGGATTTTTACCTTGGAGACACCATGTAATGGCCTAAATGAGCATATACCGTGGGAGAATGCCTTAATTTGAGTGTACAGGGAGTTGGGAGTCCCCTTTCCGGTAGGATGCAGTTTTAATTAATTGATGGGCATCCACTGTGAGCCTTAGGTTCCATTTTGAGGGTTAGTTTAGCCCGGGCTCAACCTCTATTGTTGACACCATCTGGTTGGGGAAATCGGATCTTTTTGATATTCTCTCCCCTCTTTTGAACTCATTGGTGGAGTTGAGTCTTTTTGACCACTTTATTATGGTTAATAGTTAGTTTTGTAGCCTCCCTGTCTGGACGTTTGTGGCCATCACAAGTTGTGGGGTGGCCTTTTGTTCCAACATTAGAGCGAGATGTTCAGCCTTTCAGATGAAGATCATTGTATCCATTGGCTGCTCTATTGGATCAGCTAAGTACTTCTTAGGCTCCCCTCTTTTCTTTTCTTTTCTTTTCTTCTTTTTTTTGCTTCCTTTTTTCTCTCCTTTTCTTTTTCTCTCCTTTTCTTTTTTCTTTCCCTTTTTCTTTCTTTTTTCTTCTTTTTCTATTTTTCTGACCATTCCAAGATGGCCGCCATCGTTTTATGTTTATTCTTTGGGAATGAGATCCCGTGCATATAGGAGACATCTTGCAGTCGTCCGACCGTCATTTTGACAGTTTTGAGATGGCCGCCACCAGGTTGTTGTCTTTTGCTGGAACCGTGATCCTGTGTGTATTTAAGACACCTCGCAGTTATTTTATCGCAAGTTTGACCATTCCAAGATGGCTGCCATTGGTTGGTGTGGATCTCTGAGATTGAGATCCCGTTTAAATATGAGACGTCTCGCGGTCTTTCGACCTAGATCTTAAGCGAGATGCCTGATTTAAAAATTGAGGGCTATCCATTGACCAATCTTTGGCGTGTCACTCGAGTTTTGTACTTTGAAGAGCCCAGTTAAATATAAGGTATGTTTTTGAAAGAGGAATCCTTTTTGCTATTCAACTAAACAAGGGCCGCTATTTTTCGCCATCAGGATTCTAGCTTCCCACATTTGATTTAAATGTTTGGTATATGCAAAGACAGAATTTTAAGAATATACCTTGATAGGTTATAATGTTGTATTAACATAAATTGTCAGTTGGAAACAGCAATGTTAGTGTAACTGATAGGAGTTGAGTTAATTACCTTTTTTTGTGTTAAGTTGGTTAGTCTTATAATACTAGGGCCAACTTTCTTGTGGGTGAACGATGGGGCCCCCTGATTCTCGAGGACAAGTCCTTTGCACTAACCATGTTGATTCACTTACTGTAAAGAATGGGGAATGAGTGACAGTCTGATAAAAGAATATTTGGAATTAGACATTGAAGATGATTCTTGGGTTTGCATCCTTTTCTCTTTCCGCTGTAGATGGAAGGGCTATGAGATCTGAAAGTTACGTGAAGGATGCCCTGAGATATTTGCACCATAGAAATTATCATGGTAAGTCAAGCAGAAAATTTCTGTTCCTATTGATAGAAGAACGTGTTCTTACAGTCTCTTGCCATCTTAGAGTCTGTTGGTTGGAAACTTGGGTAGATCATTTTCAACTTTTGGTTGTGTATTTACTTAAGGAGTCGTTTGTAAATGGATGTTGAATTCAGAGAACTGAGTCCCTTTTTCACCGAGATCTCAGAATTCCATCTACACCTGTGTATGGTATTTATCTATTTTTAGCAGAGTGAATGTTGGTAGTGTATTTTTACTCATTGGTGGTTTGCATGTATGCATGTACATTTTCTTTTAGGTCACTTCTCTTGGGGTCCTTTTTGTCTTATCTTTTATTGTTAAAAAAAATCCTTCGGATTGGTATTTTTCATTTTTCTTTCATTATTCTTATTACTGTGTCTGTTTTACTTTTACTCTGCCTCTCTTCATCTTTGTTATTTTTCATTCTTATCTTTATATTTATTTTCCTTTTTATTGTTGGTTTTGGATCTGCACTGGGCACCGTTGGTGGTGGTTCACTGCATCTCAAGAATTTGGATTGAATCTATTAATTGATTATTTCCTTTTGTATCTTGCTTGTATTAGGATGTCTGACAACGGGAAGGACAATAGAATTTATTAAATTTATGGCATTATATATATCAAATTCTGAAAAGGAACTGCCCTGATGAAGGCGGCTTCATAAATTAGAAGGTCACCGCTGAAACGCGCGTAGGCTTGGTTCCTACTGTTTGTTTAGATGAACTATGAACACATGGCGCCAAAATCTTCCTCTGTATGTGATTAAGTAAGATGGAGACACAATAAGGGTTTGTATATTAGAATGACATCATTGTGACCATCAATAAGCTTTCAAAAGAAGAAAGCTGTACATATTAGTTTGCATTCAGATATATTCATGAAATTTAGAGTTATATATTTTTTTCTGTTAATTGTTATGGTTTGATCATTTTCACTGTCTTGTCTTGTGTGGCACCTTGTTTTTTGTGTATCAATTTTTTTCCATATGTGTTTGTAATTATTGAGCTTTTTTGTACTAGTACTTGTTCTTTTTTCCCGTGTCGAGATTTGTATTATTGTATAAATGTAGATGTTTGTGTTTGTTTTTGGATGTACATACATTTGTAATAAATATCATTTTCTGAATTTATGTCATCGTTTTTTGTTGAGTTTATTGTTTTGGATAGTACTTAATATTGGTTGTAGCTCATTTTTCCTCTTCTTGTATTGAGGTAACAGCTTCACCATTACCTTTGCAATCACTTGGTATTGGACTTCGTGCTCTCTGCAGGATCACCTCCAAACTTTTTGCCTTCACCCCACCCTTTCAGTTTTGCTCAATTTCTTTTTGTTGGCTAACTAGTGATTAAAATGCTTGCAATCTCTTCTTTAAAAATGGTAAAATTGGCTTGCGCCCAAATGGCACATTTAATGTATCTATAAGTCCCTAGTACAGTGGAACTACATGTATTTCTGGACAGTAAATTAAATGCTACTAGTGGGCCCACAACACTTATTGTGCCACTCTCTTTTTACCTTATTAAACATGTCTCAGGCCTGTCCTTGCAGCATGTGTGCAGTTTTGTACTACCAGTTCGACTTGGCAAGACAATCTGCTTGCCAGGCCTAACACTCTCTTTAATTACATATATGTTTCCCCAAAGTCGTCTCTAAACAGCCCATAGTGCAGGGTGCATTTTATATAAAAAGTTGAACATTTAATAAGTGGTGACTTTTGTTTGGGAGCAGGTGCGAATATCATTTTTGGTGTCTACGGAATTGTAATTCAAAATCCTCATAAAGGTAAAGTATGGTTTTAAGTTGCAATTCTAAAAAAAGCCACTTTTCAAAAGTTGGCATTTCCTTGGTTTAACCATTTGGGGTCTCCAGCCTGTTTCTTGGGCCACATGACTGAGGGCCTAGTTACGATCCCGGTGGCAGCCAATGTGGCAGTCCGTCGGCCACATTGCAACCCTAGAGGTTGGACTACCAGGGAACCGCCAGCTCTGAAGAATCTTGGATCCCAGAAGTCTGGTGGTGGTCAGGTGGTAATCCGCTAGGGCAACGCTGCAAGCGGCGCTGTCATGCGAATTACAACCTCATTCTCTGCCAGCGATTTCATGAAAAGGATGGTGGTTGAACAGATGCAGGGGGCCATAGGCGGGCCCCTGCACTGCCCATGCCCTTGATAGAGAACAGGTACAGGGGCCTCCCTGCCCAGCACCTTTTCAGACAGTGAACATTGCGAGGGAGCTGGTTCACCCTGCTAGGTACAACATTGCCGATGGTTCAATTGCGAGCCAGAGACAATGCTTTAGCCTGTTGCCCCCAAAGCCAGCAGGAAACCCATAAAAGCTCGGGTGGGGAGGTCACCGCATATGCGGCAGCCACCATCTTGGGAGTTTTCCATCTGCCAAACTCATAATGGGGCCCTAAGTGTAGTTGGCAGTTGGCCTTTGTGAATTCCTCCCATTCAACCACACAAACAAGACAATGGATTTTGGCAGGATGGGCTGTCCAAGCAGTTTGGGGGCGGCAGAGCTGTGCACAGCCTCACTTGCACTTCAAAGACTCTAGTTAGCTGGCCTCCTGATCAAAGCCTTTGGGACAGAAAAGGCTTCAACCATCTTGAACCCACACTGAGACTCAGCCTGAGTCAGTCCTCACCCTCCAAGTGGTGCCCCTTCACTCCTGAATCCTTGAAATTGTTACTAAAGAAACCAAGTGGACCAAATCCAAAACTTGTGACTTTGAACATTTTCTGTTAAAAAGTGCTCTGAGAACCGAGAGGAGACCAGGACCTACCTGCTTGCTGACCCACCCAAGGTGCATCACCAGTCTGACTGATTTTGTGGCAGCTCCTGTTATGTTCTTCTTTGCAGCAGCAAATCCAGTTTAGCAGCTCTTCGCAAAAGGGGTATCAGACCTTGTGGAGACCTTGTTGACCACAGCCTGCAGATTTGTCCCACTGGAGATTTGTGACTTCCATAAAAGAAACTCAGGGCCTAATTAAGAGTTTTGTGGGTGAAGTTACTCCATCACAAACACGATGGACATCCACGACTGCTGTATTACAATTCCATTATATCCTATGGAGCTCATAATGTGGCGGACAGGATATCTGTCACATTTGTGATAGAGTAACTAATTTGCCAAACTGAAATCAGGCCCTAAGTCTGACTGCAGAAATCTTCATTTCAACTTAGCCAAAGGACTCCTTGATGATGACGTTTTCTCCTCCGACACTACCAGCTGCCTTGCCCCACTGAACTTTACCCTCTCAGGTATTTTTCTTCAAAAATTCTTCTCTAAGTCCAAAGGTAAGCAAAGACCAGGCCCAATCCACTACATGTTTTGAATCAGGCTCCATTTCATTATGTCACAACTTTTGACTTTGCCCCAGTCTCGCATGACTAGATGTCGGCGTTTGACACTATTTTTCACTTTAAATATTAAAAATCCATAACTCTGGTCATAATGATTTAATTTTTCGTGTTTTGGTGTCAAATAATTTAATAAGATTTACTTAATTTTTCTAAACTGGTGTGGAATTTCTTGTGATGTGTTTTCACTTTATTACTGTTTATGAGCTGAATAAATACTTGTCTGTAAGTTAAGCCTGACTGTTTTTCTGCAAAGCTATGAGAGGGATACACACAGGTTAGTTTAGTAACATTTTGTGGTTCTCCTTGACAAGGATTGTGCCTAATGCTTGAGTGGGGATCTTCCCCTTTTCCCTCCTTAACCAATAACCCAGTTTCTCACACCTGGTCAACCAGTTTTACAATGGAGAAATGGAAGGAAGGTTTTCAAGCATATATTGAGACAATTGAGGGTGACAATTTCACGGGGAAAGGAAGTTATTCCTCCTCAAACATTGTTTATGTGCAGATATCAGATCGATACTGAAACTCCTTTCAGTACCTTTTAAAGAAGAGGAGTATGTAGGAAAATATGATTGGACCATAAAGAGACTAGATTGAAAATATGAAAAGAAGAAAAACAAAGTTTAATAAAAACATAGGTTCTTGAAGCAAGGGCTGTTGCCTGGAGAGTCCGTAGATGATTTTGTTGTGGCTTTAAGATGTTTGGTGGGATCTTGCAATTAGAAGGCATTCCATGATGAGATATTGCAAAACCAAAATATCTAATAAAAGAATGCAAGCAAAGTATTGATGACTGATGAACTCACATTAGACAAGACACTAAATCCTGCTAGGACATTTCAGAATATGTCAGAGGACATGAAGCTATTGGAATCAAATAGGAGAGGTGTCCAAAAAAGGCACACAGCCAATGATGAGACATATCCGGCATTGGGACAAACAGGAAATGCAGACAAAGGGGTCAATTTACACAAATTGTTTGGGGGGGAGGGATATAAGTATAACACCAATGTGGGAAACTATGTGAATACTATTGGGTCAATGGCAGACACAGCAAGGGCAGACTATGACTCTGTTAAGGGTGAGGTGTACTTATGTCATGTGTGATATGAATGTCGATCATAAAAATAATTTTGTGATTTGACTGTGAATCACAAACCATTGAGAATGAAGGTGAATTCAGGGACAATTTGCACTTTGGTGGGTGAGGACCTGACATAGTTCTATAAGGACGAGGTGTTAGTACCATCAGATGTGAGTTTGATGATGTATAATAGGAAAAGAATAGAGATCAAAGAGTATTTTGAGGCCAACAATAATTTCAAACATGGTGGATGTTTGCTCAGCTGGCCAAAACAAACAGAATTAGGAATCACATTGGATCATAATCATCCTGATCAAGTACTAAACATGGAAACTAGTTTAGTTGAAGACAAACTAGAGCTGTGGAAGAATAAGTATCCTGGGGTGTTTACCAACAAACATGGTTTGTTGAAAGGTTTTAAACACAAGACAAGATTGTGCAAGGGTGCCAAAACAACCATCCACAAGGTGTGACCAGTGCTGCTAGCACTGAGAGATGAATTAAGGAAAGGATTAGCTACGTTATGTGGTGAGGGTATCATAGAACCAATTGATGCATCTGAATAGTTAGTATCAATAGTTTTAGCTCACAAAGCTGGTGGGTGATTAAGGATGTGTGTGGATTTGAGAGACTTGATTTGGAGCATGCATACTAATCACCATCCTCTCTGCGTTATGTTCGAAATGCTGAGCACATTAGAAGGAGCTGAAGTATTTTGGGCTCTGGAATTGTCCTCATCATATCATCAAATAGCTCTGGAGGAAGAAGCCAAACCCTTAACCTCATTTGTAACACCAGAAGGAGAGTATAGATTTTGTTGTATGTCAAGTGGACTTGGCACAGCTTCAGCTGTGTTCTAAAAGGCTATGCAACAAATGTTGATAGAAGTGACAAATATCACATATTTTCAGGGTATCATACCAGTTTGTGGGAGGAGCTGGGATGAGCACGATAAACCATGAAGATGGTTTTAAACATTCCTGTGACAAATGGTCTAATTATTGAGGAAGCAGACAGATGCCACATTGAAATGTCTGGAGTTGATTATTTAGGTCATTACAATGATTGCAAAGGTGGTAGACCAAAGAAGAGTCCGGTAAATACAATTCAAGAGGTGCCTATCCCAGTAGATAAGAAACAACTTTACGCATTTTTGAGAAAGGCTGAGTACCATGCCAAATTTACTGCACATTTTTCTGAAAAAACATGCATAAGCTACTGTAGAACAATGTAACATTTCAGTGGTGCAAAATATGTGAAGGTTAATTTGTGAGAGTGAAGATGGAGATTTCAATGGCTCCATATCTGAAACCATTTGTCACCATGTTACCTACAGACAACTGATTAATGCGATTAAATATGGTTTGAGTGAAGTACTGATGCTAACAAATAAAGGCAAAGATGTAATGGTAGCGTATCCATTTAGAGCATTAGGACAAGCTGAATTAATTACTTTGTTCTTGAAAAATAAGCACTGGCATGTTACTGGGGACTTACCTAATTTAGACAAAATGTGTGATGAAGCATGTTTTCTGGGAGATCCAACTGCAAGCCCCTAGTAAATGTTTTCACAACAAAGGCTGATTAAGTAACTCCTGCGTTGCACATTGGTTGTTCCAGCTGCAAGAATTCCTTTTTGATGCTGAGTATGTACCGAGTACCAAAGTATTTTGGAACTGGCTAACAAAGGACAGATAAGAATAGAATGGCTGCAGTGAAGAGAAGAATTAGAAAGTATTTTTGGTTACAGTAGCTTGATGATGAATGGCTGGTATGGCCAGACAATGTGTGAGTTGTGCCTTGAGTGATGAGTCTCAAAAGGTGATGACATGTTCTCGTCAGGTAATTGGCAAGGAAGACAGTCCCTGGAGATAAATAGCCTTGGATATCATGGATCCCTTTGTCACATTTGGTTCAGAAACAGTGTTCACACCAGTGCCTATCAATTTGTTCTTGCAGTGATTGGAAGTTATGAAGTTGAAGCATGTTGAAACAAAGAATATCATTGACTTCTTAGAAGAGGTTTTTTTTCTCAGGGAATGGGTGTCTACAAGAATTGTTATGGAAAATGGCATTCAATTGGTGTCAAGAGAACTAATGTTATTTTTGAACAAACTAGGTATATGTCACATAGGAATGGCAGTACACTGTCACCAAGGCAATGCTGTGGTGAAGAGATGGATAAGGATTTTGAAGAATGATTTGTTATTGGCCCTTTGTGAAGGTGGAGCTTGGCATGCATCTTTCAAAGAACTTGTGTGAGCTCACAGATTGACAGTTAACACTAATCCTAACACTAATCCATGAGACACCCCATGTAAATTATTGAGGACAATAAAATTTTCCTAATTGAGGTTAGGTTGGATGGTGAAGTTGAACTCTAGCACGAGTGTAGAAATTTTGAATGGGGAAAGTAGGATGCCTTTCAGACATGGTTTTTGAGAAGGTGATTCTAATAGGGTTAAGTTAGGGCTTTTTGTGAGGAAAGGCATGTCCCAGTTTTCCAATCCATTGCAAATAAAGAGTGTGCAGAAGTGTTTTAATGAATTGTTAGATGGTAATGCGTACAACATAAAAAAGTCATAAGAGTGTCTGAATATTTGTTAGCACCCGAGAATGCCTATGAACTCAGAGTAAAATGGTTCATCGCAGAGGCAAGTGGACCCAGAAAAAACACTAGGCAGAGTGATTAGAAGCCCTTGGATCTGAAATGGTAAATTAAAACGAATCCAAATGAGCAATTAGAAACTATGAACTCAAGCGAGTATAAGTAATCTTTGAATTTGCACTATAATTATAGAGAAGAGAAAGGGCTGTGACGGGAGAGACGGAGTGATGCACTGAGTGAGACGGAGCGAGCGAGACGGAGCTGACGCGCTAACAAGGGCGCCGCTGTAGACGCGGACGAGGGCATCAGCTGCCGTTGCGGCCATTGCTGTTGCCGTGAAGGCTACTGAGAGAGGCAGGGTGAGCGCAGCTGTGTCAGTCACATCAGTGGAGTGAGTGCACCAGGGCCACACGGAAGCGGCCCAGCCAGGTCTGGGTGCAGCTTGTGGGCCCTGTGTGCCCCGCTTACCCACCGCACCTCCCAACTGCACCTCGCTCCGCACCTACCTCGTCACTTACGAAACCTACGAACATTCAGCCCTCGGACACCCAGCCCACTGCTGTACGTCGCTTCGTGTACAACTTCACCTACTATTACCTAAGCAGAAGGTGTAGTGCTCAGGGCCTACCAGGGCCCACCATTCTCTACAGGTCGCAGTGAGCGCAGCAGTTTTTGTAAACTGCTGCAGAGAGAGTGCACCGGGGTTACACGGAGGCTGCCCACTAGGTTGGGTACGGCTTGTGAATCCCCCGGGTGCCCCGCTCACCTGCCGCTGTAAGCCACTGTAATCCTGCAATCCTAAACATCACGAAAAAGCAAATTGCGCTTCTCTTTCACCAATCCGGGCTAAGAGATAGCCACCATGAGATCGGGGTGACTCAGGATTCTAGCAGAGGGCAAAGTCAAACCTTTAAAACCCCAAAGGAGGGCGCAAGGGAAGGGAAAGTGTTCAGCGAAGCACTCAGCGCCAAGTCCGCAAAGTAGTAGACCGGATCAGCTGGTAGCGCCCCTCACTCCTTTTCAGCTCTACTTCAAACAAACAGGACTCACTAACAAGGCTGACTTTTTGAAAGATCCAGCGGCGGCTTTCTTCTCAAATCCCAACACTGACATGGGCCTTCCAACCCCACTGATTCCACAACCTCTGATCACGGGGCAGCTGGGGCCCGGGCTGTTAACAAACCCGACACAACAATTAGGGGTAGCCCTCCCCTGTCAGGAAACATCAAAGGACCAAGCTCCTGAAGAGCTTAGTGATCCCCTGGTCCAAGGGCAACAAATCAACTTCAGTTACTTAAGTAGCCAATAGCGCACAAAAATTCGCAAGCAGGTAGAATCGTGACTATGGCTCAGGTACATGCTCAGGAACGGGAAACTTCTCCAGGTGCTCATCTACAGGTTTTAACGGGCAACCCAAGTAACTCCGAGCTTCCAATCTCTACGGGTAATGTGACAGAGGTACATAATGACACTGGGTATGTGAAAACCCACCAACAATCGACCCCAATCCTGTGGTCAAATTTCAACACCCAGGGGAACAATGAGAGACTGGATATTGGTTCAGAAGTAATTACAGGGTTGGAAGATTCCTTGTTACAGTCGCTCTCTATAACAAATAACAAAGACCTGGGAGAAGCGCTGGACTTAAAAACTTTTGATCTAGTGAATCCTAAGGCTCAGCAGTCGAGCTATTCTCTGGTGGTAGGAAGCATTAAAAACAGTATAACTACGCACCAACAAGAAAGAACTTTTAACTCGATTATTGAAATTTCTAGCGAGATGTCCAAAATACAATCACTTGAGGAATTAATGGTAAAAAGCAACTCGACTGCTTCACCTTCCAATAATATCCCCTCAGAGTCCATTAACAGGGAAATTCTATTCAAAATTCCCGCTCACGCAGGCCACCCTACTTGTGAAATGGGAGATCTAATGCGACTACACACCTCATTGCTGAATGCTCTACATACTTCAGCAGCGGTTCTTAACATGCAATCAGATAAATTAGACTTGCAAATGGATCTAATGAAGGTAATGGCCACATGCATAGCTGACATCAATCGCAAACTGGACTCGCTGGCCATTCGTCCAACTGAACAAAATTGCAACCAGCAGCACATTCCTTGTAATTGTGGCCCAATATTAGATAAACTGTGTACGTTACCACAAGTCTTAGTAGAGATTCTGCAGGAAGTTAAAGCAAGGAAAACCAATGAGGCCATCCCCAGGAACCAAGATACATCTCAAAAGACACCAGCCTTTGGGGTAAGCGGCCCAGCAAAAAAAGATGCAAAGAATTCAGTGCATTAACCCAATGGTAACAGACGGATCAGATAGATCTTCACAGTCGGAACAAACAGCATCTACCAATTTGGAGAGTATAATTGAACAGCCAGCTCCAGCACTGAAACCCCTAACAAAGAGACAAAAAAAGCGAGCAAGAAAGGCAAGGAAACAAACACGTGCCAAAGCTATTAATGACAATCTGTATCCCATATTTTCAACGCTTCGGCAACCGCAAAATCGAGCTTTAGGAACCGCAAGCAGCATGCAAATCTCAAATAGCTTCAAAGCCATAAGGGAGGGGGTAGTCACCATTCAAGAACAACAGTTCACTGGAGAACATCTACCTGCTGACTCGCTCAAATATAACATGCCACACCCAACATCCCAAGACTAATTGAATGGGCACGCATTGGCCACAAGGTTGGCAGCTCCTTGTCAGGGAGACCTGAGGGCAGGAAATTGCATCTACAAGGATAAATCTGAGATCCATTTAGATGCCCAATTACCAGTGAAGATTCCACCAGAGCCACCCTCCTATGCAGCTGTCGCACAAGCCACTTTCTCACTATCTACAATAACCCTTCCGGACAAGACCCAGGGCATCTTGTCGAGTCTCAAAACATCTTCCAGGCAAGGATCGTCTGCCCGAGTCAATGCGGGGCAGGTTAAAGTAATCCCCGCAGGCACAAAGAACAATAAATTCATTCCTTTAGGAGACGACTCGCAGTCCAGACTCAATCCTCTCACCAGAGAAACACACCTGTCACCGACCCTAAATCTCAAATATCCTTCTAGGGTGATCGCAACTACTCATCATGATGGACGAATAAAGACAAAAGTAACGATTCAAAATACTCAAATAGCCGCAACAGACCTTGAAAACAAAGCCTTTTTAAGCAAACAATCATGCACGCTCAAAAGGGCCCCAAGTAGAAACAAGTCGGAGGATGGTCAACGGAACAGGCCTATGCCACACAGAATTATAGAGCATTCCCAATCTAGTCATGTTATTGAAAATGATAGGGAATCAAGGCAGGTTATTCTAAACCCAGATTATGACTCACGCGGCCAACAAGACAGCCTGAACAGGGGCAACATTCTGAGGCTTTTGGCAGAGCTTCCTTCAACTAAGAAAATTATGTCCCCAGATTTAATATCACTGAAATTCCCCTCCAACAGCACTCAGAATGACCGTGAACAAACTCTGACTATGTGGAGAACAAGCGAAATCGCTGCATTAATTATGGCAGCTAAGCAACAGTTTGAAAACTGGGGTATACAACTATCACAATCAACCAGCCCAAGTTATCCTTTTCCCCTATTGTTAAATCTGAAAAGTGAACCAATTCAAAAAACGGAGTCACTGGCCCGCAAGCGCGGATGGGGCCCGGACGTCGGGAAAGCCGAACAGCGTCAATCCAAATGGGGGAAAAAGATTCAAATACCTCTATTGACCCCCTAATTGTAGGGAATGGAGCACAAGACGAATGGAGATGGATCACACGTACCCTACATTCAAGGAGAAGTAATTGACCCACCATACGCAATGCACTAGATACAGATCAAAGGCCTACTGTTGCTATTATGTCCTGGAACATTGCGGGAGCAAAAGCAATTATTACAGAAGGATTTACAGTAATGTCCAGTTGCAACTACTCGATAATAGTGCTGCAAGAAACATGGCTGGTAGACCCGATAGAACTAGGAGGCTATTCTCCACACCACATTGGAGCTGAAAAATCAAACAAATCAGGCAGGGCAAGCGGTGGTCTAGCCACATACATCTCTACGGCACTTCAGGTCACAACAGAACAGCTGGCCTTCTCATCGACGGACTTACAGACAATAAAAATCTATTTTAGTTTCAGTCTCTTTCAATCGTCACGCTCCACTAATTATCTTTAATGTCTACGCCCATCCGCGGAAACATCGCAAAGTACTTCTTTTTGAGAAGTTACTACAAAAGGTAGAAGAGATACAGTGCGCTAATCCAGCATGGGACATCTTAGTAACAGGCGACTTTAATAGCAACCTGATATATACTCCAGAACCGGACGAGCAACTGGCAGCAGAAAACGCAATTTGGTCAGTGCTACCACAGTTACCGTCAATACAGATGAAACTGGATATAAGGGGCAAGCACTTGGTAGAGGCCTTAGAACATCTGAGTAGGAGGGTGCTAAACGGCAGGGTGAAAGGTGATGTCCTGTCAAGCTTTACTCATCATAGTGCAAAATCTGCAACTACAATTGACTATACTGCCGTCTCTCTTCCCCTGCTGGCAGATGTTAAAAAATTCAAAATCATACCTACTCTTCACAGTGACCATTCGCTTCAGCACATAGAACTGGCTTGGAACGCTACGTGTTTTCTTCCAGCCATAAATGAATTAGGAACAGTAACCTCTGTCAATCTAAACCGCTTGTTTTGGACGGAGTCCTCTTTACCACAGCTGTGCAAAAATATAAAAACCCTGCTTCAATCAACAGCACGCCAAGATCTCTCAGCTGAGGAAATGTGGGCCAGCTTTCTACAGTTAGTACCATCACTTGGCTCGGCCAGGCGTCAAGCTCCAAATCATAACCGGAGGTCACTAACCATGCCACCAAATATCTTAGAATTAAGAAAGGATCTGAGACGTAAACTCAGATCCACAAAAGATAGACCTCCTACAGAATCTTTATGTGCCCAAATAAAAACCCTTCGGAAAAATTATAAGAAACAGCTATGGCAAATACGAACCCAAAAGGAGGATGATTTCTGGATCAAATTACTTTTCAACTTAAGAAAGGCTAATACTAGAGAATTCTGGATGTCAGTGAATGAAATAGACCGAAAAGCAAGAGTAATAAACTGTACTTCAATTTCAGAAGATAAATGGGTGGATTACCTGTTAGACATCTTTTTTAAGCCAACCCCTCCAGTAGAAAATCAGCAACTGAAGGCTTCACTAAAACCTACAGACGTTCCTCAGAGTGCTATGAGATTCAGTCCCAATAAAGTAGCCCAGGTGATCAGAAGGAGCCGTAGGGACGGGGCTCCCGGCCCTAATGGTCTCCCCCAAGCCATATTTAAGGCGGATCTCGATTATTGGTCAGCCACTCTGTCAATATTATATGCTGAAGTCGAACGTAACAGTACCATTCCTGATAGTTGGAAAGGATCCATCATTAATCCTATATACAAAGGAGGCAGCAGGGCAAACCCAGCTAGCTATAGGCTGATAGCTCTAATTGACAGTGAGGCCAAATACTTTCCCTCTTTAATCCTGGCAGACCTGCTCACCTGGTCTAATTTAAATAACCTGGTCCCTATGAATCAAACTGGTTTCCGGAAGGGCTACGGCACAGTGACTAACATTCTTCCGCTAGGAGATATAGCCAACCAAGCAAAGTGCTTAAAGAAAAATGTACACATATGTTTTGTGGATTTCAAAAGTGCCTTTGATTGTGTGGACAGAGCAATTCTCTGGAACAAACTACGGAGTTGGGGTTTGCAAGAACGTATTTTGAGGGGCATAGAATTGCTGTATGACAAAACCTGGGTACGAATCAAGGTAGCAGACAGCTCAAAAGTTTCCAGGAGAACACCAACAAATATAAGATAAAAGCAAGGCTGAGTGTTGGCCCCGCACCTCTTTAACCTCTTCATGGCAGATCTCTCTGCAAAACTAGAAGCAACCAACTCACATTCTCCAAGGATGGGAAGTCTGTCTATAACACATCTATCGTATGCTGCTGACATTGTTCTGTTAAGCCACACAAAAATAGGGTTGCAACGACTGGTCAGTGCCTTGGGCGAATTTGCAAAGACAAACAAACTAGAGGTTAACAATTCAAAGACAAAAACAATGTCAATAGGCTGCTCTTTGAATCCTGCAAACAAAATAAAATTGAACGGTTTCACTCTCGATACGATCTGCAGTTACAAATATCTTGGACTTACAGTAGACAATAAGATAAATTTTGTGCCGCAAAACCAGTATATTCTACAGAAGTCCAAAGCCTTGGCGTTCGCTTTCTGCACTCTTGCTAAAAGATTAAAGGGCCCATCATATAAACCACTAATGTCGGTTATGTCGGCTAAATTCCTTCCAGCAATTACATACGGAAGCGCAGCCCAATACGGGAAAGATGCTAGCCTTCTGGAAAGGCAGCAAATAAAAATCTATAAGCAAGTCTTCAATCTTCCTCACTCTGCTTCCCCTGCACAGATAAGGCTGGAATTTGGTTAAACACAACAGCAGCTCGACAGGAAGGCCCACACAATAAAGATCTGGTACAAAATAAGTAAAAACACTGTCAGCCCGCTAGTAGCGGCACTATGGAGTTCAGTAAACGGCCATCCTAATTCAGTATTCAACAGATACCTGAACAACTCCTTGCAAGAGACGAAAACAAAGTACCTATGGGATTCCAACATGTCGTATTCCCTTTTGTGTTGAGCGATAAAAAAGGAAATAAGTATCCAATCTTTTCTAGATGATAAAGCTAAACTTGCGCAACACTCACACGCCTGGCTGATAATGCACACTTATACCACCATGGCCCCATCACAATACGTGGCCGAAACCTTCGCACTTCACATCAAGCATCGCTTCTTGACTATGCATTTGTGAGCATCTCCTGCTAGAGCGGATCAACCATCGTGGAGACTTCCTGCAGGCTATGCAAAGGCCCGAAAGAAGATATGGTTCACCTGATTTGTATTTGTCCAGCCTTAAAAGAAGCCCGCAGACAACTATTAAAACCGCTTTTTATGAGAAATGGGACTCGTTCCTGTCGGTCAGCGGTCATGTCAATGTTTGATCCTAATGATGCACAATCAATATGCAAATTTATCAAATTCTTGACTGCACACACCAAAGACGTAAACCTGCCATCCGGGATGCATACTTAATCACGCACTTTTTTGCATCTTAGAATTAAGAAACTGATTTTAGACCCTCGCATGGTTTCATGGCCAAGGAATTTACAGAATTTTATAGAATTTTAGAGATGTTTTATCTTTAAATATGTTGTATTATGAGATGATTGTTATGGTTTTTATTAACTAAACAATAAAGACTATTACACCTATACTGTTTACAATTGATGTTATTGTTTTTTTTTAAGCAATATTTCTTTCTTATTGCATTCTGTATTGTTTGTATTAAAGTTGGAAGATACATTGGGAGTATTGGCGTCACTTGCAGATGCCAGTCCCTTTCACTCACGAAATACAAAAAGTTAATTTGAGGGCTTCAAGACGTTTTACAGTCCCAGATTTAGATAATGAATCTGCAAGACCTGACCACTTAGAGTGTTATTCTCTGTCATTCAAGTTCACAACTCTCTCTTCCTCATAATTCAGTTCTAGATAAGAAACTGGAAATCGTGCTCTCCAGGATTTGGAGCTAACTTGGTGACTCTTTGGTGTTTTGCGAACTTGGCTGTTGAATGTATTCACATCCTGAGTTAGTACAAAGGCTTGCATATCAGCCTAGTTAGCTTCACTTTTATGAACAAGATACCATTGTGTTGGTGTCACTTCCATACTGAATGTTTTGAACAATCAAGCATATCATGGAAAGTTTTGTCTTTTTGTTAATTAGTATTGTTCAGCCAATTTGGCAGAACATGTTTGCTTAGCAGGTAGACCTATCAATAAACATTGACTCGTTTGTAAACTCCCTTGAAGAGTTGTCTTTTCAAAACTACTACTCCAAAGGTTTAAAATTAAAATTAAAATTATATATCACGCGAAACACATTTAAACGTTTTTGTTCATGACATCTGAACACTCGAGATGCTACATGGTGGTAGAAAATCACTAATCAGAATGCAAATGAAAAATAAATCTATGAAGAGAATTGAGTTATCATCAATTGCTGGCATAAGTGTAGCGACTTTACTGTAAGGTTATGTGATTACCTTGTCAAGATGAAAGCTGGTCTGCACTACTTCCCTAAAACTCTCATTCTGAATAAGGGAATTCAAGCTGAGATGGAAGAGAAACTCCAGCAATGACTCAAGGCAATTCAGATAATGGTCCGGTCATTGTGCCATACATTTCTCATATTTATTTTTGTCTCAATTTTCACTGGGTACTGTGAAGGGTCTGGTCTTTAGGTCATTAGTCTGGTCCTTATGCCATTAGTCTGGTTGTCCCTTTTCAGAAAGAAAATAACAGTGCAGAGGCTTTTAATATCTTGAGTTTCATTTTTGAAAGGTGGTACATGTCTGTGAGTGCCCTAAGGTGCGAGGGGAAATATATCAACATATTATCTTCAGTTACTGTGAAGAAATATTTAATCTTACTGATCTAATAATTTATAAATGAACCCCAAATGAGAAACACGGCTGGAAAGCACCCAGTTTTCGTTTTTCTTCAAACGCATTCTGCTCAGTGTGACCATTTCAACACGGGACAAACTCCAATCTTTCGTTGTATGTAATGTCTCCCTTAATAGCGTGTCTTTCTCGTCTGCACTGCATTTTTATTTATCAGGCTTTCTCACCTCCCAATCGAAATCTATTGACTGCCTCTCCTGTGCTACAGATACGGTTGCCATTTGTTCTCATGTGCTTTAGCCTGGGATGTTTATTTAATTGAAAAATAAGTAACATATGCCGAGTGCTCTCAATTGATTTGGCAGGCAGATAATCATTGCTCTCTGGAAGTCCTGTCTTGGGTCCCATCAGCCAGTGTACTTGAAGCTTGGTCTTGGCTTTGACTCACCCTTGCATCCCTCATCAAGTACTGAAATTAAGTGTGCTTCCAACCATTTCATTATTTTGATTTGCTCATAGACATTCTGAAGGTGTAGATAGTTAAACATTTCTGGTTGATTACAAACTTTTTTGTCCTAAAAGGGCCTAGAAGTGATCGGGATCACAGTTTGAACTTTCCTAGAAATTATTCTAACCATAGATGATTCACGACATCTCTAATTTGCATTAATTTAGCCAGTGGCTATAAGAAAATAAACTTCAAACTGTTTTGCAAAACTCACATGGTGTGGGAAGTTGCCCTAGACGAAAAGGGGATTTGTTCAGTGCTAGTCATGGCATCTATAGTCACAAGACACTGACGCACACACTGCAGCACAGCAACCAAAACTGTGGTGCAGCATTGCATGAAAGGGAGAAAGCAAGACAGTGACATATCTATTAGGATATGGCACTGTTGTTTTCTCCCCCCATGCACGCACACTTTAGGCTGCCTTGTGCAACATACACACCCTTGTTCCGTAATGCAAGTATTTGTTTGAGATGTTCAGCAGAGGTTTTGTTAGAACTGCCATCATTTGGTGTGGCTTTTCTTGACATTTTGAATTTACGCTCAACTTCGTTTTTACTGGCTTTAGGACTCTGTGCACGTTTTCCCTGCTGGCCAGTGCTAAAGTGCATGTGCTCTGTGTCTAAAACATGGTAACATTGGCTTCTCCATGACTGGCATATTTGACTTGCAGATAATTCCCCAGTTAAGTGCACTAGATGTGCCCCGGGCCTGTAAATCAAATGCTACTAGTGGGCCTGCAGCACTGATTGTGCCACCCACTACAGTAGCCTTTCAAACATGTCTCAGGCCTGCCACTGCAGAGCCTGTGTGTGCAGTTTAAATATGCTATTCTGACCTGGAGAGTGTATCCACTCGCCAAACCCAAACCTTCCTTTTTATTACATGTAAGTCACCCCTAAAGTAGGCCCTAGTTAGCCCCAAGGTAGGGTGCAGTTTATTTAAAAAGTTGGACATGTACTTTTAAGTTTAAAATGTCCAGATAGTGAAAAACTCTGCCATAGGCATACATTGGGATTGCCATAAAACATATTTTAAGTGTAATTTCCAATTGGGTAAAGATAGAAATGTGAAGTTTGGTGTCTCTGGACTCACAATTTAAAAATACATCTTTTGGTAAATGTGGTTTGTAAATTTCAGGTCTGAAAATGTCACTTTTAGAAAGTTGGCACTTTTTTACTTTACCCATTCTGTGCCTTAGCCTGTCTCTGAATACATGTCTGGGTTTAGGTGACAGCTACATTTGTGCATTCTCTCCAGACAGCCACAAACAGGAAGGGTTGGGCGTGACATGAGATACATCTGAATACTGAAAATTGTCCCTTGCAGGGAGAGGGAGAGGTTGTTCACACTTAAATCTGAATAGGTTGTGTCCTGCCCTCACACAAAGAGCTGAATACCCCCTACTGGTAGTCTGGAACCAGGGCTGGGTTAAAAGGGCATGTCAAAAAATTATTTTGAAGTTAGCAATACGTCATAGACCTTTTGGGGTAGAAGGGCATTCTACCAGAAAGAATGACCGCTGTGCTGTCAGGAGGGACTGCCAGTTTGCTGTTTGTTGTGCTGTGCTTTGCTCTGCTATGTTGGTCTGCTGCCTGCTGCTTCATGCCAAAGACTGGATCTAACTCTCTACAGCCTGCAAAAAACATCTGAAGTTTCTCAAAGGGCCAGACTGAGCTTGCCTTCTGTTTCTGAAGTCGAGGATATCAAGGACTTCATCTGCATCTTGCTACCAGCACCTGGGCTCCTCTGCTGTGAGTCCTGTTCTGCCAAGTGGTGCCAAATCCAATGCTGGGCCCTCAGAGATGAGTGTTGTGCTGCAACACAAGAAGTGCCGCATCAACACTGGTGCATCACTTGGAACTGATGTATCCCATTGCAGAAACGCCACTTCATCGTTGCCTGCACCAAAACTGTGAACACTGCTCACTGACTGCGTGACACAATGACCCCGACTTTCAACGCAGCCTGACTTGGCCAATGTAGCATCGATGCACTCATCGCTTCCGGACATCGATTCATCAATATCGTTGTCCGATCAGGAAACAACACATCGCCTGCAAGCATGACGCAGCCCCTCCTTTGGATCAACACATCGTCACTGAACATCGACACAACAAATGTACTCTCAGTGGGTCTGCATGACCCATGTGCCCAACCTACACTCCATCACGGTTGGACTGAACAGCTAGCCCTAGTTGGAGCTAGTCTTCTAAGCACTGCATTTTGATTTAGTCAAGTTAATAACTTTGCTTGTGTATGTTGGACTTATCTCATTTTAGTCTTGTTTGACTTTGATAAATATTGGCTATTTGTCTAAACTGGCATGGAGCCCTTTTGTGGTGTTTTCACTGTGTTACTGTGTTTGTGTATGTGTACAAACATTTTGCACATTGCCTCTTTAGATTAGCTTGACTGCTCTGTGCCAAGTTACCAGAGGGTGTTCAAAGATAACATTTTAGAGTGTACCTTACTTGTCCTGACTAGGATTGTGGTCCCTGCTTGGACAGAGTGCAAACCCCTGCCAACTAGAGACTCAGGGGCAGATGTAGGTAGAACACAAATTGCGACTTGCAATTTGCGAGTCAAAGCGACTCGCAAATTGCAACTCGCAATTCGCGATGAAGAAAGGTGTCTCAGACGCCATAGCGAGTCTAGGCACTCACGGGGATGGTGGCCTGCTGGAGACAGCAGACCACCATGCTAGTGACTGCTTTTAAATAAAGCAGTTTTTTTTTTCTCTTTGCAGCCCGATTTCCTTGAAGGAAAACGAGCTGCAAATAGAAAAAAATACCGAAACCTTTTGTTTCAGTTTTTTTCAGAGTAGGCAGTGGTCCATAGGACCACTGCTGGCTCTGAAGAAATAATTTTGTGAGCATTCACAAAGGGGAAGGGGTCCCCTGGGGACCCCTTCCCGTTTGCGAATGAGTTACCATCCACTTCAAGTGGATGGTAACTGCGAGTTGATTTGCGACCGCTTTCGCGGTCACAAATCAACTTACATCGTGGTGCGAGTCGCAAATAGGAAGGGAACACCCCTTCCTATTTGCGAGTCGGAAACACATTTTGTGAGTCGGTTCCGACTCGCAAAATGTGTTTCTGCATCGCGTGAGTGCTTTTGCGCCTCGCAAACTGCGTTTTTCGCCGTTTGCGAGGCGCAAAAGCCTACCTACATCTGGCCCTCAATTTCTAACAGGTTTTCTACAGAAAGGGTTCACTTCCACTAAAAGAATATACTATGCTAGACATAGTTTAAAATTCTTACATACAAAAGATAGATTAACCGGTCCCAATTTAAATAATCAATACATCAAAGTACACTGTTCCATTATAAAGGGATTAGGGCAATCCCTTCTTTTGGGCACAGATCAATGGGGCACTTTTACATTCAGAAGCAAGAGCCCTCACACACCCAGATGGATGGCATGCTTCATCAAAGGGCCTGCTCCACATTGGGCTGGTGCTGCAATGCCCAATGGGCCCCTCCAGGAGGCTCTTCTTCGGAGATCTTTTAATCAGTGTAGCTGAAAAATGTAGGAAAAACTTTATCCCGCAGAAAAAGAAAGAGACGGACCGTAAAAAGTGTATTAGAATTGACTATAGGCCCTAAACTTATGTATTTAATAATTTAAAAAGGCTCTATGTCAGGGTTAAAACAAAGGCAAGGAGTGACGCAGGAAGTAATGGTCCAAAACTCACTAAAGATAAAGAAAGTGCCCTTTAGATCTGTGATCAAAAGAAGAGACTGACCGAGTCCCTCTAAAATGGAACAGTGTACTTTGATGCATTGAATAGTTCAAAATTCTTCCAACATTCCATCTGTGCTGTACATTACAACACACAAGCAAAGTTAGAAAAAAATAAATGTTCTCATAGTTATACCTGCACAAAGGAAGTATTATTTTTTTCATGCAAAGTCAGGCCTAACTTTTTTAGTGGATAGGGTTTTCCATTAAAATCCATTTGTTTTGTAGCAGAATGCCTATGTACCACCAAAGGGATGTTCCCTTAAAGCATGGTAGTCCAATGGGTTACTTTGCTTTCACTAAGGGTTGCTTTCCAATCACATTTTAATACTTAGACCTGGTTTGCATCATTTCTTCTGACACTGCACTGATGCAAAACCTTAATAAATCTGACCCTGAATGTAGGAACTTGCACAAACCAATATTTTAGGCCAATCAATTTTACAATCCTTTATGTATGGGGTCTCCATGTTACCTGTTCTAACCCAAGGCCAAATGTCTACATGTAGTTCTTCAGATTGGTGACAAGCTTAGCATATGGTAACAACAGAGAGAACCTTAGAGAGAGTGCTTTATGTTAGACCCAGTGAAAGACAATGCAAAAGTCCAAGAAAAAACAGTGTTCTTGTCCCCAAGCCCAACTAATTGACATCAAAGCTGGAAATAAATATTGTGATGTCCAATCCAAAAAAGAAGCCCACTAGATGATAGCATGGAATTCCTCATATGCTTGCAGATACTGTCAACTTGAGCATAGATCATCCTCAGGCCATCCAATAGGACATAAACACTCATCTGGATTTTCAGGGCTTTTCAGGTCTTGCCTCCAAACAGAGTTAACTTGCTTCTTGAGACCTCGTAATACCTAAACCTAATTCAAAAACAATATGCAGTGGGGAGAGTGGGTTTAGGGCCAGCCCCTTTCAGTGTTTGTCATGGTTTGACATTTATTGGATGGCAGTCCATCGAGTTCATGCTATTTTGTGTAACGTTACATTGTACCATTAAGTATTCCTCCCTCACTTCCATGTCCCTCACTCCTCAATAGCTTGTTTAGACTTCTTTCCCATTTTCCTCTCACTCCCGCCACCTCCACCTCTGTCTTTTTTATCCCGCTTATCTTTGCAGCACATGCCTGCTATCACCCATCATCTATGTTTACATTTTCCAATTGCTCAGTCCTACCTACTCAAGCCACATTGTACCATCTGTTATTGCATTCACTTTCTCAGAAATGGGCTATGTTCAGGGTGCCTGTCTCATAAAATGTGGACCACATGTGTCACTGTGGCTCAGTATTATTGCTGGGGCATATTTACCCTCCTACATAATGTAGTCTCACTGACCTGCCTGTTTTAGTGGATGGAGCCTAACCAGACAGGAATTAAGCACTTACTTAGTTCCACCCCATCTACTCCAAGCTCCAGGCTCAGGAGCTGGGAACTCACCTGCCGTAAGTTCCATAAAGAGGATTAAAGCACTCTCTTTATCCCTCAAACTCATCCAAGCAGCAAACATGAGTATAGACACTTGAGTTAGCTATTCTGCACTCATCTATTCACTCTGCCCCAAACACAGAACACACTGTGAAAGAGCAGACAAACAAATCAACATCCAATGAAACTCAAGCAACGTATTTCGAACCACTCCATTACCCAGCAGCAAGTTCAACAAATTGCAGCACACAGGGGGCACCTGACCATAAGAACCTAATGCCTATAATCTTATGATTAAGCATGGCGAACACCTAACACATGGGTCATTTGGGTCACTTACTGCTCTACAAATATGGAGCTCAACAGGTCCCAACCCACATTGCTCATTTTCTTTGTATACTGAAATTTTTACCTTGCTCAGTATGCATCCAGGACCACAAAAGCCAAGGTTCAAAGAAAAATGGGGGAGGGTTCTTTCTTCCTTGCACGAGGAAACCCTATGAGCACAGTTATGTGCTTTACAGAAACATATATAGCTTAACCTACATAGGACACCTATTTTAAGATGTCCGTGAAGTTGATTGCCACCGGTGCCAGTTCATTAGAAAGTTTAATATCCCTCACCTATGGTGGAGAATAGGCCACAGCATATTCTGCCTGTGAGAATAATTTGACTAGATTTCTAGGTAACTAGAACAGTGTTTTTTTGTTAAAAAAAACAATTGTAGTCTGCAGGAGAAACTGGGGATATTGACTGAGTATGACACTCACTGGGTTTTGCTCAATGCCGTTTGAAATTAGAGGCCTCCGGCACAGATCACAACTCAGTGTCACTGGAAATTAAAACACTAAAGCACAGATCGTGTTCCCTTTGGGACACATGTACAAAATTTGCTGCATTTCCTAAACAGCAAATCCTAAGAAATCCATATTTAGGAAATGAAAAATGGAATGCACAAAAATAGGAATTGCTATTAGGAAACTGCTATTTAGGAAATGGTACACTATTTGTTCCTATGGGCCTAAGGCTCATAGGTATGAATGGCTTTGCATTTCCTAATTTGTGATTTCCTTAGGAAATTCAAAAGCAAGGGTTCCTATGGGCCTATGGACCTCCCCTTGATGCACCCCAAAAAAGGAAGTATACATGTAAAGCACACATAAGCTCTGGGGGCATATGCACATTAAATGTCACTTTAAAAAATGCAGTTTGGGTGCACTTTTTAAAATTCACATGACTACCATTGACTCATGATTGTCACTGACTTGGAGTCTGTGGTAATAACATTTCCTAAATGCCCATTTCGCATTTAGCAAATGCTTTGTACATGTGCTCAGTAAATCGCAAAGAGGAAATGCCTATTCGTGATTTCCTAATAAGGGAATCGCAAAATGTGATTTCTACTGTGTAGAACTCGCATTTTGTGATTCCCTATCTGCCTCTGTACATATGGAAAGGCAATTTAGCATTCTTAATGGGCCGAAATTGTGATTTAGGGAATGCTAAATCCTTTCGTACATCTGGCCCTTAATGCAGAACAGGAACATGCTGCTCTTTTCCTGCCATCAACATGAGCAAACACAACCATTGCATAGAACTAGGGATTGGAAGAAAAAAATATCCGACCACACAGGGACTATGAAAATCAGTGCATACAGGAAACAGGGAGCGGCTCTCCAAAGAGAATCCCACTGGCCTCCTACAGCTTATGCTTATTTTGACTTTATGTTATTGTGTAAATCTTGTAACTAGAGTCATGGTTCTGAGTAAAGAGCTCTATTGATAATTTTAATACAAATATAGCATGACATTTAAAAATATTGACAACAATAATATTAAGATTAAAAATATAGTGAATAGAAAATATGACACAGATAAAACAATGCATTTTTAAAACTGAAGTAGACGTAACCAAAATATGGATTTCAACATATTGGTTTGCCAGCCATGTACAGTTAGGCACCACATCTGACCTCAGGCACAACAGAAATTCAAACCATAACTTGCACATCATATTCAGTGCTTATGACCGCTCAATAATTATACAAATAAATAACAACACCTAAAAAGGAAATGCAAGTATGCAACAACACACTATCAAACCAATTAATAATACTACATTTATAGCCTTCCCCTTCAAAGTGGTAAGAGTGTGATCTGTAATATGATCTGTAAGATGATTTACAACAGTTCTAATTGCCTCTGTTTCATTAAGGGTAAGGTCATCAGCACTACATTAATAGAAGTGACTAGTTATAGTTAGGACAGCGTTTCCATAGTTTTCTATTAGAATTTTCATTTTTGTGTCACTTATACTTTTGGTGTCATTTGACAAATCTGCATGAAACTTTCTAAAAATACAAGTTCATCCAATGTGGGTCTTTCACTGTAAGGTTCGCACTGATCCAGCAAACGGGACCAAAACAATGAGGGGTGCCAAAAGTGTGATTTCCGATGTTAATTCAAATAAGAAACTTTGCTTTCACCTAAATGTAATTACACCAGATTTAGCACAAAGGTAGGCCTTTCCACAGAAAGAATGTTTTTTGATAATCTGGTGTAACTCCTTGCATCCTTTTTTGAGAAATTACCCTTTGAGACTAAGCTTGGCATAAAGGAGTTAGGACTAAGAAACACATAGGTATATCTGGATGATTAGACCCTCAAAATTGATTGGCTAGTTGTAACTCTGAAAAAATGTTGCACATGCCATCACAGCTCTTGGGAACTCAGTCCATGAGAGTCCTGACACAAATTGAAAAAACAAAGCCCATAAGGGGACTGGGTGGGCACGGTCTGACACCCTGGATGAGGTGAGGAGGGACATCCAAAGAAAGCCCCTTAAGTCAAAGAAAAATAGTAATAATTTGGGGGGAGCATTGGTAATGCGGTGCCAACACCTAGTTCTGTAGTACCCAGAGCAGCACAGTACAGTGCTGCCGATCCCTTCGGACATGAGCAGCAGAGGGTAGGCCACCCGTGGAGAACTTTGGTGCAGGGCCTGGCTGGAGACTGAAGACAGGGAGTATTGGGCATTTGGGTGGCTTTTGGGATGGGCACTTGGGCAATCCACCAATGTGTAAGGCCAAAGGCAATAGCCAGCAGAGTCACTGAGTGCAGGTTATTCGAGGGGGTTGGTCATTCGCTGAAGTTTGAATGAAATAAAAAAAAGTCCTGTAAAAATTACATAATAGGTATGCTAATACGATCTTAGTTTATGTTAAAAAAAGCTGATATTTACTGGGAAAACAAAGATTATAGTAACATTTTAGTTAGGTGTTAAAATAAATTAAAAACTGATGTTTAATAACAAAAAACACTGAAATTCACAAGTTAAAATTTACTGAGATAATTGTAACTTGCGCCCACCCCATGAACAGCTTATGACCTCACATATCACATCACTCATGGAAAAGTAAATGCCAGCTTTGAAGAGATCACCAATAACATCTCAACGGGCATTCTTAAATAACACCATTGATTACATCAACCAGTCATTTTGACAGTGGCCTTTAGTGTTGCTGTGTGAAGTAATTCAACACTCTAATTTTTGGTCAGTTTTCCTTCAAGAATCATGTAATGATGGACAGTATCATCTCAAGAATTGTGGGGGTGTCGGGAGAAGTATATTTAGGGTGCCCTCTATGGAACAAATTTTAATTTTATTATCTATTACATAATCATACGATGTTAAACAATATTAAATTATGTTACATTTGAACAAGGTCATACCAAATCAGTTGAAATATTTTGTTCTGGGATCCTTCATATGATAGTGGTTTTTGAGAGAAAGAGATGAAAATAGATAGACATCAAATAATGAGAAAGTTCACTTTCTCAGTGGGCAGACCCTGAACAATAACACACTTTGCTCATGCCTTAAAATGTTTCTGATAATGGACACAATCTTTGACCACGTACTGAACACATAGTATGTATGTCAAGTTACCCACATTTGGTGGATGTCACCCTCTTTTTACTGATATTCACCGATCTAACAAGCAAAATGCCTCCATGTGCTTTAAAGGGTGAGGGGTCACACTTTGAACACACCTAAAAAATGAGCTTGTACACTATTCACATTAACAGGATCATCCTCTTTAAGACTTCATATGATTCACAATGTTAAATCAAAAGGTTGAAACGTATGAATTTACCACTTATAACACATCTTCTGCCAGGCCCTATAGATAACCCTCCATAGTTTGCTAAATATTCTACAAATATTCTTGAGATGAGCACAATGACATGTAACCCTAGAGTCATGCTCACAACTCCTATGTGAGTTTAACCACCAGCAAGTGACTCGCCCCTCCGCTCCACATTATTTGACAATCTGCAGTTCCTCAAAATCTTCACTTAAGTTCTGTAAATAAACATCAACACCTTCTAAGCATCCTCGCTATAGCCTCGCTGTATCAATAGCACTGTATTACAGCTCTTCAACATGGGCATGTGCCCAGATATCCACTGGTGAATAATCTATTGGCAACATAAGCTTTGGCTTTTCTCACAGAAAATTTGCAACAAGCTTTGGCTTTAAGCCACAACCTTCTTTGAAATATACCTCTGGTTTGTAAATGGTACCTCAAATGATTTTCAACATGCTAAACCACATTTGCTTCCAGGGCTAACGCTATTTCCATTCTATGAAACCACACATGTAGATACTCTAATGCTATGTTGTATATGATAATGATGTTATCAGTGATGCCATCAGTGATGTCATCAATTTTCACAAACCCCGCTGTCATGAACCCCTCTTGTGCCCTCTGTGCTGTGGGTTTTACACGCTGGAGTTATGTAACCCTTCCTTTGTGGCACCTCTCTGTCTCGTACAACCCTTGGTCCTCCTCCCAGAGCTCCTGAACCATCAAACCTCCTATGCTGTTGCTAGTTTAGTCTGTCTTGCGCTTCCATTAGAATCATGTGTTTCCTGCGCAATTATTTGTATCTGCCCTGACCTGTTGACTCTACCATAATTCTCTTGGAGTCTGTTAATCTTTATTAATTGATTCCAACTGCTACGTGCACTGGCCACCTGTAAAGGGTCATATCCGTTTTATGGAACACAAGCTCTTCCCCAGGTTCCTTGTAAATATCCACTTTTCCACATGAGACAGGTGTCTTTCTGGAACAGTCTCTCCTTCCAGCATAAATACTCCATCTGAACCTGAATCGGTGCTTGGCCTCGTTCCAGATCTGCACAAGCATCTTCCCTGCACTCACCTCCTGAGTCACCCAGAACCTCCAGCACTCTATTCTTCTAAGCCTTCATGCTGACCCCATGATCCTGACTCCAGCAAAGCTTCCTGTGTCTTCAGTTATGGCTGCAATTTTGCCTCCTCTTGGTGTTCTTGTACCACCTGTCTTCCTTTGGATTCCTGTTAAAGAACAAGACAAAGCTAAGTACTTGACCCTCAGGTTAGTGCGCACTAATCCATAGTTTAGTTCATTAATCCAAGACTGTGTTTCCTGAAGCCATGAGTACCTCCTTGGATATTGGACTTTGTACGAGACCCTCAGATCCAAAGAGGCTCAGCACTCCAGACTCTTTTCTTGAAGTACTCTGAACTTTATTGTACCTGAGCTTAAAGTTTTCCTTGACTAGTTGTATTGAGTTTATGGAGAAAACTCTAGCGCACAAACTTGCATTTGAGCTTTGATCTGAATGTTGTATGGTATGACTTTCCTGTGCCAGAAAACTCCAGTTCATTTTTTAAATTGTTCCTGCTCTCTCATACAATGTTTATGATGAGGCGGCCTGTAACTGTACATTACTTGTAAAGATTTTCTAAAACATCATGAGCTGAGAACTGGTAGTAAACTATGCTTCTTGTTTTTTCTAGTGCTCTGCACCTGCATCAAGGTCCAGCAAGTTCAGACCCTCCTAGACAGTGCCGCAAGGCAGCAGAGCAGACCCAGTGAGGCAAGTCCATCTCCCCTTCCCCTTGGGGGGAGTTTGTGAGATTGGATTGTTGTTGCTTGTTTTATATTGCTGCCCCAGCTGGGATTGGAGGTCCATCATCGTCTCTGCAATTGGAACCAGGGTAGTGCACAATATCAATGCTGTAATTTAATTTCATGAGGGATGCAGTATGTAGGTTATAAGCAGTGCACCTGGGGCTGCAGGTGATAGTCAACTCAATGATAACTTGTGAATTTCAATGTTTTCTTTGATTTAAAAAATAATAATTGTCCTCTCATTTCAACACCTAAGTAGAATGTCACTTTAACAGTATAGTTAAATAAATGAAAATGTCAGCTAATGCTAAATAACCAATGGTTGCAGGGATGTTATAGTTAGGAAACAACATAAAAACTTTAGAAATTCACTTAAAAAACAAGGTTACAGGGATGTAACAGGTAGGAAATAGAATTTTTTAAAAACTTAGAAATTCACTTGGACAAAACAAAGGTTACAGGGACGTTATGGTTAGGCTCACATTTCACTCGTACAAAGCCAGTGAAATTTAGCAGTTATAGTTACTTAAGCTACATATAACGTATGCCTCTGCAATGTACTGCTTATGGACTCACATATTATATCACTCATGACATGTCAGTGACATCACTCATGACATCACTCATGACATCTCAAATGACATCACTGATGAATTTTCAAATGACATCCCTGATGACATCACTGATTACATCATCCATAGAGGCACTTACACACCCAGTCACACCCCTATACAACTTCTCATACACCCACTTAAGCACCCACACATGGATGAGTGAATGTCTGTATATCACTACTTTTATGCATCTCTGAATATGTATGTGAGTAGATGTGTGTGTGTGGGTATACAGGAGTTTGTATCAGCAAATGAGTGAGTGTATGACTGTGTGGATGATGTCATTAGTGATGTCATATGAGATGTCATGAGTGATGTCACTGACCATGTCATGAGTGTTGTACTATGTGAGGTCCTAAGCAGTGCATTACGGGAGCGCAAGTTATAGTAAGCTCAGGTAACTATAACTGCTGAATTTCTATGGTTTTGTATTAGTAAATTCAGAACCTAACAATACCATCCATGTAACCTTTGGTGTTTTAGGTGAATTTCTAAGGGTTTTTAATTGTATTTCCTAAAAATAACGTCCCTGTAACCTTTGGGTTTTTAAAGTTAATTTCTAAGGGTTTTTTAATTGTATTTCCTAACTAGAATGTCCCTGTAACCTTTGGTTTAATCAACCAACCCAACGCTGTGCTTGGCCCTTTGCACATGCACAGCAGAAGTTAGCCATGGCCTCTGTGGGTGTGAAAAAGGTGTGAGATGCTGTATCTTGGGGTAAGAGTGCCTGTCACCAGTGTCTGTCTCGGTGTGAAAGTTCATACATCAGTGTTTTAGTGGGTGTGTCAGTATGTGTGTGGGTCTGTGAGTTGGTGCATCAGGGTGTAAATGGGTGTGTGAGTGTGTGTGTGATGGTCTGAGTGGGTATGTGAGTGAGTGTGTAACTGTCTGAGTGGGTGCATAAGGGTCTGACTGGGGCAGTGAATGAGTGCATGAGTGTCTGAGTGGGACTGTGAGTGGGTGCGTAAGTGCCTGAGTGGGTGTGTGAATGGGAGACTTAATTGAAAGAGAAAGATAGAGAGAAAGAGAAAGGGAGAGATAAAGAGTTCTTAAGGCTTTGATGTCTGATATACATAGAATGAGTTATTTGTCTCCAATTTAAAATGAAAAAAAAATGTTTTTTTTTAAATATAATTTTGTTTTCAGTTTAAAAAGGAGGAAATGAGGTTGGCTGGACTCAAACACCCATAGCTCAGTGTGGAGGTCTGCAACATTCACACTGAGCTACGGGGGTTTATTTTTTTTATTTTTTTTCCAGCCCTATACGGGCTTTCATATAATTTATGTAAAATAATAAAGAAGGAAAAAAAAGTTTACGCGCTATCTAGCACCACAGGGGAAGCCCTAAGGGCTCCCTCGCAATCCCTATATATATTTTTTATTAAATGTTTTTTCTTATTTTATTTTTAAATAAAATGTCCTTTAAGGGTTATATGGGATAGCGATAGAGCCCGCAGTCCATACTTTTTTTTTTTTTTTAAAGCCCTTACGGGCTAACTGGCACTGTCTTAAGGCTTCCCTCACAGTGCCAATGCTTCAGCAAGCACGGAGCTGCTTTGACAGCAGCTCTCAGCTTTCTGAAGCATTTCATCTCTGTCTAATGCACGTGTGCAGGGCACAGAGATGAAACTTTGGATTTTGACAGCGGGACCTGCTTTAAAGGTCTCATTGCCGAAACCTGAAATGTTTACACTTTGCACCGCGGGGTGGTGGTCCCCAGGGCGTGAGGAGCCACACCCCCACATATTTTTAAATGATGCCCTGGAGAGGTGGTGGTCCCCAGGATGTGGTGGGTCACGAACCCCACCCTACTTATTAACTTGAAAGTCTTGGGAAGGTGTCAGTCCCCAGGGCAAAGGGGGGGAACAGGACCCCTGCATAGATAAAAATGGTAGCCCTGGGGAGGTGGCGATGCCCAGGGCAGCAGAGGGGCTGCGGCCCCTATATATAAAAATATAAAAGCTCCAGAGAGGTGATGGTCCCCAGAGCTCTGGGGGGCTATGATCCCCCCACACACACTAAGGCCCTTATTACAAGTCTAGTGGTCCTGGGACCGCTAGACTCGCAGTGGTGGTCAGACCACCACCAAAGCAGCAATCCAGCCTCCACATCATCACCGTGGTGAAGCCGCCACAGTCCAACCACTGGCACTGCCAGGTTACGTCCGGTTGATAGCCTGGCGGTGCTGGCGGTCTTAATCTGAATTACAAGCAGTGAAAAGCATGATGGGTGCTATCACACCTGAAGCACGCACCATTGCTGCTGGCTCAATTGCAAGCCGTCATCAATGTTTTGGCCTATTACGAGTTTCCGGCTGGGCCAGAGGAGGAAAACCAGAGTGGCAGTTTTCCATCCTAAAGAGTTTGGTGGTCAGCCTCCCCCGCCCGCCAAACTCAAAATGAGGGCGTACATTTTTTTAATGCCAAAGGGGCCTCTAAAAAAGCAAGTGCAGGAGCCCACCCTTGTTTTTTTCCCACTAATTTGTGAATTCACAGCAAAGCAATAATAAAAAGAAATACTTTTTTACGCTGAGAGGGTCCATCTGGACTACCCCACCAATGATAAGGGGTAGGGACTGTCTCTACCCTGGCCCCTTTTATTTTATTTTTACTGTTTTTCTGGGAGTCAGCTCATCCGAGTCCCAAAATATATGTCAACACTTACTGGTTTGAAGTGTTGGCAGCCAATCAGAGCTGTGGATTTCCCTGTACAAGCTCGTCTTCATTCATGAATACTTCCTGGCCAGAGATATACAAATTGGAATTTCCCTAAATATCACAAAAAAGTACTGAACGGATTGGCTCAAAATAACCAAAAGCGAGATCTGCCTTCTGATAGTGAGCTTTCTGCCAAATTAGGTGTAATTCCATCCAGTCATTCAGCCTGTGTCGTGTCTAAAAATCCTATGGAAATTAACATGGCAACTGCAACCTTTTTTCTGCCCCTTTTTTCTCAGCCCCCGCTTGACTGATAACCCCGAAACTTTCCATGCACAACAAGAATCGGCGTGACACATTTTTAAAAAATATCATTAGGATTTGTTGAACGGTGCCAAAGATATATAAATATATATATATATATATATATACATATAGACATATATGCCGAACCCAGGGCACAGCCAAGAGTCAGTAACCACCAGTCCAAGAAGTTTGGTGGTGACCAGGACTTTCCTACATATATATATATATATATATATATATATATATATATATATATATATATATATAGTTTTGGGTAGGACCATGTTTCCATAGAAAAAGCGTTTTTTGACTTGCCTATATCTTTGGCACTGTTTGACAAATCTTCACTAACTTTTCCCAAAAAGTGCCCCAGTGATTCTTGATGTGCACCGAAAGTTTCAGGGTGATCCATCAGGAGAAAAAGGAGGGGTCAAAAAAGTTGTGTTTCCAATGGTAATTCCCATGGGACCTTTGAACAAGGCTACAGCCTAAACCACTGGATGGAATTACAGCAAATTTGGCAGAAAGCTAGGTTTTGGTACATAGATGGTGCTATTAAATCCGTTCAGTAGTTTATGTGAAATTGAGGAAAATCTAAATTTGCATATCTGAGGTCACAAATAATTTGCGAATATTCTTGAATGTGCATGCAAATATATCTGTTGCAATTGGCTGGCCGCAATCTGAACAGAAATTTGCTGCCACTATTTTACATTATTAGGGAGGGTCCCTGGGGCTAAAAAACAAAATGAAAAGTAGCATAAGGCATCAGGGTAGAGGTACCCTGACCCCAGGAGTATAATATAGGGGTGTCTGAAGGTCACATTATGGGAATAAAATGTTTTTTCTTCACCATGCTCAATATTCGCCATTAATCATACTTAACAAAAAACATTTATTTAATTCACAGACTCATTAATACACTAATTCGTTCACTCTTATATGCACTCAGAGACTCATGCGCCCACTCACAAAGCCACTCAGGCACTCATGCACCCACTCAGACCCACTCATAGATTCACACACTCACTTTCAGACCCACTCAGGCCCTCATGCACCCACTCACAGACCCACTCAGACCCTCATGCACCCACTCACAGACCCACTCAGACACTCATGCACCCACTCCCAGACCCACTCAAACTCTGATGCACCCACTCACAAACCCACTCTGTGTCCAGGAATCCAGAGAGTTGTTGTCCTTGATGAATTGTCGCAGCTGCAAGTTTATGACTTTCTCCAGGACTTTGGCTGGGTAGGGTAGCAGCGACGTGGGTGGGAAGTTCTTGAGCTCTGATGGGTCGGCTGTGGGTTTCTTCAGGAGGGGCAGACCTCAGCGTGTTTCCAATCTTCGGGGAAGGTGGCTGTTGTGATGCAGCATTTCAGTGTCTTGTGATGTTTGGGGTGATGGATGCACTGGCTCTGTTATTTATGTGGTGAGGACAGGGGTCTGTTGAAGCCCCAGAGTGAATACTGTTCATGATGATTTCAGTCTCTTCTGTGGTGAGCGTGGACCAGCTGTGGATGGTTTGGGTAGGTTCTGCGGGGCTGGGGCTGAGGTAGGTTCTGACACTCGGTGGGTTCTGCGGGAGGAAGCTATCATAGGTGTCCTTAATCTTGCGGTGGAAGAAAGTGGCCAGTTTGTCACAGAGGTCTTGCGATCGGGGGATGTTTGTGGCTTCGGAGGGAGGATTGGTAAATTTGTTGATTTCCGTGAAGAGTTTTCTTGAGGGGTGGATGCGTTCACAGAGTGCAGCTTTTTTTTCATTCTTGATGCACTGGTGATGGGTGGCAATGGCTGCCCTGGCGAGGTATCTGCTGGTTTTGCTGTTTCTCCATTTCTTCCCTAGGTGCCTGCAGGTGCGTTTGGTTTCTTGGAGTTATGCAGCGAACAGGCTGGCTTTTTTGGGATGCACTTGACTGAAGTTGATCAGAGGGGAGCTAAGGAGTTAGCGCATTAGATGATCCAGGAGTTGAGGTTGCGTGCTGCGCTGTTGTCGGTGGCTGGCAGGGGTGATTTTGGGAGGGTTGTGGTGTGTTGCTCGTTGGTGATTCCATTCCATTTCCTCTGGGGGAACGCTGGGGACGGGGAGGCGGCTGTTGGGTGCGGTGATGGCGAAGTGTATGCAGTGATGGTCGGTCCAGTCTGAAGTGGAGGTATTCTTGAAACTGATCCGGTTGCTTGAGGTAAAAATGGGGTCTAGTTTGTGTCCTGTGTGTGCGTGGGCATGGTGATCAGTTGCTTTAGGCTGAGGGTGGTGAGATTGCCGAGTAGGGAAGTGGTGTTTCGGTCGTTGCGGTCGAGGTGAAAATTCAAGTCACCCAGAAGGAGGTATTCAGTGGATACAGTCACAGGCATGGACAGTGCAGGGCCCCCCCGTTGTCCCCTGCACCTGTTCTCCCCCAGGCCTTTTCATGGTGATGGTACGGCCATGAAAAGTCTGTTGGAAAACAAGGTTGCAATCGGCAGGTTTATGCTGAGTTCAGCCCCTGCCCTATCTGATTACAACCTGCACTGCTGTCAGCCCATTGGGATCGCAGATCCTGGCCGGGACAGCAGTAGGTTGGTGGGTCTGCCCACCAACATCATAATGTGGCGGTCAGACCACCACAGCTGCGGTGGTCCGACTGCCACCATGAGGCTGGCGGTCTTAGGACCCCCAAACTCGTAATCAGGCCCTATGTTTTTAAAACAACAATGAACCTTACTGTAAAATTCTTAATGATTCTTGTATTTCTCTTAACAACTTTTGAAATAATTTTAAATATATCTTGTAATTATAAACATTTTAAACATCAAGTTTTAAATACATGTAAAACACAATTGTAAAAATAGAACAAATAATTAATCCCAACAATTTTAAAAGTGAAATTACGGTCCTTTCGTGTATAATGTAGCTACAATTAAATAAATATTAGAAAAGTAAAATTAACAATCTAGAATGGTATATTTACTGTTTCAACAACAGCCCCACAAACATTGGGGAAAATACATTTATTAATGATAGTGATATTTACTATTCAAACTCCTATTCCACAGACATTGGGGAAAATATATGTACATTGAGTGGGGTGGTGTTTTACTTTTGTAACACTAGGCCCACTTGTTTTGGGGACAGTATATATTTTTTATTAGAGAGAATGATTTATTATTCTAACTTCAGTCCTATTTAACATTGGGACATATACATTGGAGGGTGCCAGTTATACCACTAAACCTTAAGACCTGGTAACATTTGGAAAAGTGCATTTATGTGGTGGACGGTGGTCAGATTTACTACGTAAACTCCAGTCCCACAAACTTTGGAGACAGTACATTTATTTTTTATGGGAAGGTGAGATTTATTATTTTAAAGTCTCAACATAAATTTTGGGAAAGCAGACATAATTACCTGGGCATTACATTACTATGTAACTGTTCTGCTACTTTCATCTTTGTGCTTGTGCTTCTGTACCTTGGGACACAGCTTTCAATTCCTTACAAAGGGATTATGGATGGTGTTTTGGAATGTGTTGTCTACTTTTTAATGTATTCAGTACATCCACATGTGCCATGCCATATCAGCACACTAATCCATGTCATCAAGTGCATCAAAAGGGTCAGTATTGTCTCTGCCACATGAGCATAGATGAAAATATTAAAATACGCAATAATGCCCAGAGCTTGAATGAGGTACCTAATGAGAGAGAGAAGTCAAGAACAGAAAAATAGATAGGAAAGAGGAGTAACTCACACTTATCAAAGCTCAGCGTACTTTAAAAAGAGAACATTTCTCATTAACAGAGAAATGTATGCAGGTGTAAAGTTTGACAAAATCAATTTTAGTAATAGTAGTGAGTTTGTCTGTTACTGACTGCTATAAGATATTGTATTGATTTCAGGAGAAACCACTTCTTTAAGAAATGACTTCCTTCATTAGTCACAAAACAAACGTTTGTGTTCCTTCATTAGTCAACCATTGTTCAAAAGAAAAAGACAACTTTTCATTCCAATAAGAGTAATTTATTCTGAAGGTGTGGATTGCACAGGTAAAAATACTGAGGCTGATTCGCAAAAGCATTAAGAAGTACATAAAGTAGATCTCCTGTAGTACTTTTTCATATACTGTTAAAAGCTCTTGAAAATTGGCCCCAAAGCATAGAAAATGGGAGAAATGGGAGTATTAAAGGACTACTCATCAACAATGTGTATAAGTGGAAAGGACTCTGCCTGTTCACACTTTAGGTATTAGGGAGTTTGGCATTCTGGGGCCTCTTCACAAAGGAATGTAAGAGCACATGAAATACCTCTCCGTTAGTACTACTTTCAGTACTCAGTATTTGAATCAAAGTAAAATGTATTTTTTGTTAGAAGATTTTTCTTCTAGCACACTATCACTTATTTTTGTATCATACAAATGAAGAGTCATGCTTCTGGCAATTATTTTAAATGTTAAGAGGCAAAAAATTGAATAGGCACTGTTGTGATTGTATAATGCTCCCAAATGTATTTTATTAGTAGTTCATGCTAAGCTTTTAGAGAGGCATTTCTATTTAGTTGTGAATGTGCACAATCTCTCACTATTCGATACAGCATATGGCATTATGCGTTATGGCAAAAAATATAACACTAATAAACTGATTGAATTGAACAAATTGTATGGCTAATAGTTTAACATGTGAAAGTTGAATGAAAAAGGTGTCAGCCTCTGTGCCACAATGCATCCACCCACTCACCAATGAGCTTCTGACTTGTTGGTAGGAATGTAGTAATCAAGATGAGGTTACCATTTTACTATGGATCGTGGGCCAGATTATTAGATCTGTGGTGAGTCCATAAACAGCTCTCTATGCCATCTGCCCTCTATGGTGACAGCTCAAAGTTGTTGAAGGGGCTAGAAGGTCCCTTCTGTAAAATTGCAGTGCCACATGCAAATATGGGCAATCATCATTTGCAATTAACATAACTTCATACAATTGTGGAAATATATTTACCAGTTGAAATGCTTGCAATAACAATGCAAGTTCATGGGCAAACTTTCCAGCAAGGAGGCACATTTTTAGCATCAATTCCATTCTTTTGGGGACAAGGGAATGGAGAAACTTATATTTCCTTTTGTAACCTCCTAATGGGCGGGTGCAGTCATGAACTGAACCCTACGATTAAATGCAGGAAGTGCTGCACACCACAAGCTCCTGGACACAGTTCTTTATTCCAAAATCAAAAGAATAAATACTTGTGAATAATCATGGCAGATGCATTTCAGCTTTTGCCTTACTTTTGCCTGACTTCAGACCATTTCATAACCATCTACTTTGTTTTAACATCAGTAATATAGTCCACATCTCTGTAGATAGATGACAACTCTGTGCTTGAACAAAATTCTTCACCCATCACAAATGCTTCCATGCTTGAAAGTTTAGCTCTAGCAACAATCAATGTATGCTGATGGCAGACTCCTTGTCAGGATTCAGCTCTTCATGTAATCTGTGGTACTTTACAATGTTAGTTCTTTTCTTCTACAGCAAGATCTTTTGGACTTGATAATCTCTTGTCAACAATCAGACTTTGAACTTTCTTATCATAATGGATTGCCTAGCCCACACGTGTCACAATACTCTGTTGCGTAGGTCTAACAATACACTACTACAAAAACTTAAGACACTTAAAAAGACACACAATATTTGGGATAAGTCTAAAGTCCTGCTGTTTGGAATACTTGTTAATCCAAACTACCAAGAAAATTTATATTATTGCATATTTAGTTAATAGGTAAATATAGCAACAGTATTTTTGTGTATTAAATCTCGGAAGAGAGGGAATGCCTGTCAAGATCCAGTCCCTCAATGGGAAAGTTCAGGTTTTGCTAACAGACAATGGCAGACCACCAATTCATATTTGATATTGTTCTCCAATGAAACAGGTTCCTTTGATGAAGCTCCTAACTGGCCTCATGGCCACTGAAGAGAATACCCACTTCCCCAAGAATACAGAGCTTGTGCAAAAAAAATATCCAAATAACCAGTTTACATAAACACCTTCCAGTTCCTTCTGAAAACAGCCACTCTATAGGTAGCAGAATGTATCCGTAATTGGTATGCATCTATTGTGTCAATATGTAAAGTCACCACAACAAAGGTTAATGGCTCACACCACACTGCTTCAAAATGTTTTCAAGTGACTTCAGAACTTTTCCCTCCCATGGATACACAATAATTCATGCACTCACAGAATCAATGAAACATGAGACTCTTATTTTTGAACCTACATGGCACCAATACTGTCCCCTTTCTTCCACAGTTATCTTGTCCTGTTCAAACTGCGGGCAGTGGCAAAATATTATTCCTGGCAGAGTTTCTGACAGAGAGATAAAAAGGATTGTGGTGTCTCCTATGAATATTGGGTAAGACACACAGGTGAACATTATGAACATGGCGGGAAACACTGCATCACCGGTGGTGGCGGTAACTACCGCCAACAGGCTGGCGGTCCGGACCGCCAAATAATGAATCCAACTAGAAACAAGTACCAGTCCATCCACACACCGCCATTGTTGTAGTCCCGCCGACGACAGAGGAGGCCACCCTGAGGCCGGCGGAAAGGTCCTACCCGCCCAACAAATAATTAAACAACACACCGCCATCAGTTCTGGGGTGGGAACCACCGCAAGGCAAAGTGTGGCGGAAACAAACAATATCAAGGGAAACACTCACTGAAGGTACACAGAACACGCCGACGCAGACATGGAGCGAGAGTTGGAAATAATGGCAGTGCTTTTCCTTGCAATATTCCTCCAGGACCGTGACCGACGACGAAGACGACAACGGTAAGTACCGCAGCCTAGTACACATGGGAAGAAAGGGCACAGTTACACACCCACCACATCCACCCCACAACGCACTCTCAACCCCACCCACCAACCCAAGCCATACATATCATCACAAGATGTACTTACATGACACAAGCAAAAAAATATCTGCACCAATGCACCCATCTGTGCACACCATACCCCCACAGTGAAACACTGCACAACGGCTCAATATTGTGCATTCAAATTTAATAGCAAAAAAACAGAAATGTCCAAATAAGGCTATTGGCCAGTCCACTGTAAAGTTCCTGAAGGGCAAATATAGCCCAAACTTGAACCCTACGTGTGTAAAGGAAACTCCACTGGGAAGGGGTATCAATGGGGAAGCCAGGCACCTCCGAGTACAGGGGCAGGGGGTGGTGAGGTCGGGGACTCAGGTCTTGGAGGGGGGTCTTGGGCTTAGGTTAAGAGGTGGAGGGGGTTTGGGCTTGCCCTTGGAAGAAGGGTGAGTGGGCCTGGACAGGGGGGTGGCAGAGGGACCTGGGGCAACACAGGGTTTCTTCCTCCCTGGGGAAGGGGCACAGGAATGGGAAGGGCAGACTGGGACAGACTTAGACGAGGAAGGAGTGGACTGGGCAAGGACATGGGAACGTTTAGGGACAAGACAGGGTGGGCCAGTGGGTTCAAACAGGTCAACATGGGAGAGGAAAAGCTTCTTAGGTGCAGGGATCTGGAGCCAGGTCCAGGAGTGGAGGTTGAGGAAGTGGTCGTACAGGGTGTAGGTGTGCAGGACGTGGATGCAGGTGCCTGTTTAGTATGCTTGTGTATGGTGGATGTGTGTGTTGTGGATATGTGTGAACGTTTGTGTGTTTTGGGAGGAGAGGGGTGGACACAGGTGGAGAAGACAGGCTTCCAGTGTAGATGGATATTGTGTGGGTGTCTGCAGTCTGGTGAGTGTGCTACACATGTCTGTGAATGTAGATGTGGTGAGTGCAGGTGTGGTGTCTGGGGTGCATGACTGGATGTTAGCTGTTGTGGTGACTGCAAAAATGAGGCAGCAGCAGTGACTGAGGGTTCAGTGCATGTGGGTGTGCATGGTGAGGTGACAGACAGGGAGGAGGGTGAGGCTGACACAGTGGGAGAGGTGGATGTTGTTGTGTGTGCCTTTGTATGTTGAGTGTGTGCATGCCTGTGGTTGGAAGTGTGGTGCTTGTGTTTTTCAGTCTGCTTCTTGTGTGTTGATCTGTGTGCATGCCTGTCTATATGTGTGCTTGAGATGGGTGAATGAAGTGGGGTGCTGGAAGGGGTAGAGGTGGTGGGAGGAGGGACGGAAAGACCAGGGACACTGGCTGCCATCAAAGAGTAGGCCAGAGCCTGAAAAGATTTCTGTAGGCCAGTCATGGCATTGTGAATGCCTTCCAGGTATGCATTGCATTGCTGCATCTGGGATGCTAGCCTCTGGATGGCATTCACAATGGTTGTCTACCGTACAGAGATGGTCCTCAGGAGGTCAATTGTCTTCTTAAGGGCAGCAGGGCTGACTGGGGCAGGGGATGAGGTGCCTGAGGCGAAGGAGATGCCCACCATCCTGCATGAGCGGGCACGGGCCATGAGGGGTGGCGGAAGATGACAAAGAATGGGTGGGACAGTAGGGTCTGCCACCAGCTGCCATCAGAGGAGGTATCAGGGTCACTACCTCCAGTGGTAGTTGCCTCGCCCGTGGTGCTCCCCTCGCCCTCCAACCCACTGGTCTCCTTGGCATCGGTTTACTCTGCCTCCTTGGAACCGTGGGCTGGTGCATCCCCACTCACCAGTGCCTCAGCTCCCTCACCAGATGATGCTAATGGACAGAGGGACACAAGAGCACAGGGGTGTGGAAACAAAACAAGAAAAAAAAAAATCCTGGAAAGAGGTACATTTTGGGACACAGACACTCCCACCCAGCTCGGGCACTAACCCTCAGCAGACACAACACACGTTATGAATGTGCCCTTGACTTGTAGGCATGACCCCAGAATACACTACATTACCATCCAGAAACACAACTCTGATACACTTTGTGAAGTGAACCCATGAGAGACTATGCCAAGCCAATACATCTACAAGTTCATGAGGCCACAATGAATACCATATTACAAACATGGGACCCCTCACAGGCCTACAGACCCTACCAAAACTAGCTGTGACACTATCCCAAGGACGTGGAGGAGGCAGGATTGCAGGGACACACCTGTCTAAGTGCCTGGCACTACAATGCATGCATCCCTTACCACCCAACTACACCCATCATAGTTGCATCACAACATTGTTGGTACTCACCCCCTTGTGGCTGCTGTGCTGCCTTCAAGTGCCCATGCAAGTCTGGATAGGCCACCACCAGAATACGGGCCATTAGGGGGGTCAGTGTCCGACAGTCACCTCTTCCTCATTGGGAGGCCTTCCCCAGCTGGGCCTCTCCGGTCTTCTTGGCCCACGCCTCAGGTCCTCCCACCACTTCCTGCAGTGGGTGCTCGGCCAGTTGTAGACCCCCAGGGTCCGCACTTCCTTGGCGATAGTTTGCCACAGGCCCCTCTTCTGATGGGCGCTGACCTGCATGGGACACACAGAGTAAAGAAACAGATGTCAGTGTGGGTACCCCATACACAAATGCCATGCCCGTTCATACTGACATGGCCCATGGAGACTTGCAAATAAACAAACAACAAGCAAAACATGCCAGACACACTACAGCTGAGCATTCACACAGCAAACAAAAACGCATACAGGCATCTGCCACAATCACACACATCTAAGGAGGACAGATAGCAACTCACCTGTTCCTCTGGTCGCCCATACAACTTCGCATACAGGGGTAGGACCCCGTCCACCAGCTTCTCTAGCTCCTCCATGGTAAAGGCTAGGGCCCTTTCACCTGTAACACGTGCCATCTCAGGGACCATAGTCAGGACACAGCAGCACACGCAGTGGAGTTCTACCCTTCGTGTAATGCAGGAGTTAAGCGTCAAGGGTCTGTCCAAATGGTGGTAGATACTGCGGTGGTGTGCACCGTTGCCGCCAGTGGCGATCATGTTTGACCCAGGTTTCCCATTGACAACTATGTAATCCAGTGATCAGGTGCACGGCAGTGAACACTGCCTTCCGCCATGATGACTAACGCCAGTGGAATGAAGTCACTTCCACACTACAATACTTGGATGGCAGGAGGTTGCCATTTTGCTTTCACCATGTCTCCATAACCTGACCAGGGGCCTCATCCATGACCTCATTCTCTCTCCCCTTTGTTGATTACTGACATGATTCTTTGATCCCCAAATGTACTCATGGTTGGAAGTGTGTCTACACTGTGATGCCATTATGATTGAGAAACCTCAGCACACATTAGCCTGACGATGTACCTCAATCTTTCTGTTTGTGTGCGTTACCTATGTGTCGCATTGTATTGAAATGTATAGTGACACCATGTGATGCAAGGTTATATTGAAACTCAAAATGTGTTACTTCATCACCCATAGGTACAGACCCCTGGTAGATCTGGCCACCATGGAGGAACGCCACATCATCATTACCTACGGACTTAATCGAGCTACAATCCTTGACCTCCGTGCAGTAATGGATCCTGTTCTGAAGCCGGCCCATTGGAATCAGCATGCCATACCTACAACTGTGCAGGTTCTATCTGTGCTCCATTTCTTGTAGTCACAGGCTCATTTCAGGTAACAGTGGACATGGCTGCAGGGGTATCTCAGCCAATGTTCAGCCACATCCTGTCCAATTTCCTGGATGCATTCGTTCTACACTTGCAAACGTATGTCCAGTTTTCCCAAAGGGCTGATCTCACCGCCATCAAATCTGGATTCTATGCTTTTGCTAATATCCCCTATGTGATAGGTGCCATTGATGGAACCCACATAGCACTTAGACCCCTAAGAGTGAATGAACAGGTGTATAGGACTCATAAGAACTATCACTCCATGAATGTCCAATTGGTGTGTACTGCTGATCAATAAATTTCACATGTCAATGCAAGGTTCCCATGATCAATCCATGATTAATTTGTCCTGAGAAATAGCAGTGTGCCACACATGATGGGACAACTTCAAGGGGACAGAGCTTGGCTCATAGGTGAGTGCGTATGACACTGGATCAGTTACATAGCTGACAGGCAGGCTGTATGCAAGTAAGATGTGTGTGTTCAAGTCTTCTTTCTACTAATTTTGCAATTGATTCTGGCTACCCCAACATGCAATGGCTCCTGACACATGTGAGGAATCCCAGGACAGATGCAGAGAGGAATTATAATGAAGCCCGTGGTCATACTAGGAGGGTGATAGAGCGCACTATAGGACTCCTGAAAGCAAGATTTTGTTGCCTCCATCTCTCTAGAGGATCCATGTGCTATGTCCCTGACAAGGTGTGTAAGATAGTGGTGGCCTGCTGCATGCTGCACAACTTGGCTGTGAGGAAAGCTATCCCACTTCTGCAAGAGGAGGGTGCTGTCCAACCAGCCCTGCAATCTCAGAGGAAGGATGAGAGTGATGGTGAGGAAGAAGAGGTGGAAGATATCAGCTCCAGGACCCAGCTAATCCGGTTATACTTCCAGTGACTCTCAGGTACTGTTCTACGATGCTGATGTCTTCACTGCATTGTTTCAGACTGACTCATGTAATAAGTACTGTGGTGTCCTTTGTCATTGACAATGCAAAATCATAACTGAAGTGGCAGATGCCAGTGCACGCAATTGTATGTACAGTGTGACATACTTCAGACACTACAGTGTGTTGGATCCCCTCCTGCAATAAAAGTGGCATAATGATGGTAACTGGCTAATGCATTCATATTCACAATTGATCTCTCAAATTGATTAAGGACATATATTTTGAGTGCACAGGTGTATTTATTCAATGTCAAAATATACATGAGTGTTGTGACAGTGAAAGGGAGTAGGCACATGGTGAACCACATACTCAGGTACATATGATCAGCTCTTGGTTGAACAGGGGTATTGTCCATGGGGCCATTGGAAGATAGTGATTTGGCAGTTTTCATGTCAACGAGATAGCTCAGTGGCATACAAGGGAGACAGTTTAGGGCAGGGTCACTTCCTGGCGCTGTGCTTGGCTGGTGTTTCAGTGGCATATCTGGGTCTGAGGGCATGTAGGGTGAAGGTGCAGCTGGGATACATGGGTAGGCGTGCTGATGTCCTGTGAGTCCTCTGGCAGTGCCACCAGTCCAGTGGATGCTGCAGATGTAGATGGCAGGGCAGTGTTCTGGCTAGTGGTAGGGGCCTGCAGGTGGGTGTAGGACTCAGGCTGGCTGTGGCACTGGCACTGCAGCACCCCTGCAATGCAGGCCATGGTGGCATTGAGCTGTTTCCATTGCTCCATGGTCTCCTGGTGTTGTGCTACCTGCAACCTCTGATTCTGTTCCAATGTGGCCAGGATCTGGCCCATCATGTTCTGGGAATGGTGGTATGCTCCCAGGATCTCAGATATCACCTACTAGGCTGCTGCATCCATTCTTGCCCCCCCCCCCCCGGGCCACTGATGCCCTCCCACTGGCTCTAGCCCCTGTGCCTGTGTCCCCTGCAGTTGGCCCTTCATCATCCTACTTGTTGGTGGGTGGAGACTCTGGCCTCTGTACATGTGGGCAGCCAGTCTGTGGCCTAGTGACACTTGTGAGGGGTCATTTGGGCAGAGCTGATGTTGGCGGCTGAGTGGTAGGGGCGTCAGTGGTGTCCTGGGTGGGGCTTCTAGAGGGTGACTGTCCAGGGGTGGGGATGGGTCAGGGATTTCCTCTGTGTCCAGACATCCCTCTGCACTCTCCTGAGTGGGGCCTCCATCTTCAGGTGGAGGACTGGCACTCCTTGACGTAATTCAGAAGAATTAAGTTGCCCCCCTCAATTGATTGTGATATTGATTCGGTCAAGGGCATTTCCCAGCTACGATGCATTAAAATAAAGGCAATTTATAAAAACTGACAGGATTCTATGTTCAGCTCTATTATCTTGGTAAAATGTTTTTCTTCTTAAGAGCCTACTTTTAGCCAACAAGTTCGTGCCTTAGGTTATTGATGTCTTTTTTAAACTCGATCTTCATTTACATCCATGTTTTGTGTTGTGGGAGGAGGTCAGATACATAGATAACGTAAAGTTTCTTTTTCCTAAACATGGATGCCTAAATGAGTAATCCTTTGTCATAAAGCTGGTTCAGTTAATGTTAAATTTAATGGAGTACCAGCTTCTTTTTCATATTTTGGCAACCAAGACAATTTCATAGTTTCTGATAGTTTGTTATTAGTTTGGGGCTCAGAGCTACATTTTGTTATTACTCGTTGGTCTATTTTTCTTGCTGTTCTCTTCCGATGTTAAATGTATGATAAATGCTCGTGTCGCCTGCTTCAGTGACATGGAACTGTATGGCCTCTTGTTCCAATCCATATAAATTCTTCTTCCTACCTATTTCAACTCTTTCCAACACTGCTCCTAAATTGTGTGTTTTTTCGAAGATTCATATTTTGGTATCAGTAGTGGTCTGCCTTCGTATTAAATGCATCATACTACGGACCTCATATGCAACAAGCATTGGCCCGAGGGCACCGCATCTCATTGCATCACAAAATCTTAACCACAAAAAGAAGCTGAATTTGTCTATTGACGTTTTTAAACAAAAGTTATTTGTTCAGGATAATATCCGACTTGCATCTGTCAAAGGACGGTACAACCATCAGGCTCATTAGCTATTGGTGAAGGAGGGATGGATACAAGCTAATCGGAAATTTCGAGTAAAAGTACATGATTAGATATTTATCGTGCTTTTGTCTAATACTCATATGGACACTTCCATGAAAATGCAACCTTAAAAATAATGATAGTAGTGCTTTTAGTGCTACCCTGTGCTAATGTTTGGATTGATCTGAAGTCACCCTTATATAGTATAAGGCCAAAAAACGGTATTCCTTTTTAACATTAACATCTTACAAGGTGAGGTAGTTAACGATTTGGTGTCGACTAGTTTTGAAGGTATACAAAAGAAAGTATTATTATTATATTTTCCCTATATTTGACTTTATGTGCAGTTTATTGTTTGAAACAGGCTACCAGCAATGGAGCACCCTATAAAAAGGCCAGTGGTGCAAAATACACAGAATACAAATCTAAGCATCAGGATGAAGCATAGAAACATTTATCCGTGCACTGCAAAGGAAACAGATGAGCCTTACCATGCTTGTAGAAAGCCCTGGACTATGACAGAAGCCCAGGTTTCCAAAAATGCGCTTCCTGTACCAGTAAAGAGTTACAGGGCAATGGGAGGGAAGGTTGTGAGAGGGATATATCCCTTTTTTATGAAAATAAAGAGTTTGCAACTAAGGTGTCTTTGTGGAAACCTTGAACCAGCAGAGATCACATGCTTCAAGGTTTTGCACAAACGTCTGGAATTTTAGGTTCTCTAGAAATAATCTGTCTGATTGACACTGTGCCTGCTCTCCACCATCACACCATGCGGGTAATGTCAAAAGACATCCTCCATCTCCACTAAAATTTATTTGAATGTAAACGGATGTACATTAATGCTTTTTTTGCTCAAAGGCAAAAGCAGAAGTGGGTAGAATAAGCCACAATTTTATGTCCAAATGTTTCATGTGGCATATACGCAAGAGGTGGCTACACTGGGAGGCAATGGGAGTGTGCATGACTTATCACAGTAGAATAAGAGGTGGTCGCACACAGAACGTAACCAACATGTTGCAATCTTTCTCTGTTCCTCTTTTGAAAGCACTAACCAAGTATGCAGTTGTAACCAGAAGCCCATAGGGGCAGACAAATCTCTAATACAGTTCGAGCTATAAATGAGCTACAAAATAAATATATTAATACCGGATGTGTCAAAATTGGTAACACTGCTAAATTAATTTGTTCCTGTAAATATTTACCTAGATGACAGTACTCTGATTGCTCCAAAAAGAAGCGTTTGTTGAAGACAGGGGGTAGGAGCGTTGTAGTGAAGTTCTGGACCACACTTTGGCTCAGTGCTTAATTTGTAAATAAAAAGGTGCCGGTGCCCAAAGCCCTTCTCTTAAACACACGGCTGCTGCAATTAATTGTGCGAACAGGGAATACTGAGGCAGCATAATCCTGAAGCCATCTCTGGCCTCTTTAATCCACTTAAAACCACTCTCTGCCCCTTCAGCTCACTCTTGCAGCTTTCTGCTTTCTCTCATTGTGACGCTTTTTCGTTTTTCTCTTCCTTCGTCTATCCCAAACGTGTCTTTTGCTCGCAGAAAATGCTTGAGGCACAAGACTAAGCACCGGCCCTCATAAATAAGTGCCGGTGCTCAGCACCGGAAACAACACGCACAAATTAAGCACTGCTTTGGCTGTTTGCATCCTATAGTAAGTAATTCTCAAATTCTCTGACTTCCATCGGTTTTCTCTAAACTCTAATTCTGCGTACATGGGTACATTCAGATCGTACACAAAGACGAGTTTGCACGGGGATCAAAGTTCTGAGTTTTCCTGTAGAGACCACACCCACTCAGTGTATCATGGGAAAATGTGCGTGAAAACACAGATACATGCAGAATTCAGGGAGGTAAACACCGATTGCTTTTGTAGGTTCCAGTTTTCCATGTTAAAACGAGAAACATGAGGTATTCACTGCACCCAGTAAATACCTCACTTTGGGGTATCGGTTAGGCGCACTCTACCACCCACTTATAGTAAAAGCCTAAATCCTTTACACTACATAAAGAAGAATGCGTTTCTGGCTTCACAATGTAAGTTCTTTTCCCTTGTCCTATGTATCTTTCTTTAATCCGCCACATTTTCCTATATTGTTCGTGATTCAGTTAGAAAAAACATCTTGAGGAAACCTGTTCTCTGCAAACACATTTCTTGAACTATGTATTTCTGGAAGCCGACTGTTGTTGAAGTACTTCTTGTGAACCATAACAAAACTTATAGTGGGCTTTTGGCCAGCCCTGTGCTGACCACTGGCTGGCTTTCTTGTCACATTTTATTCGTTGTCTTCTCTTCTTGAGTTTTTGCTTACCCCGAAGCATAGCCTCTTTATTATCGTTTTGACAGGACTTGTATCTTTCCTCTGCTCACATTCAGGGAACAACGTTTTTTTTGTTGCTTTCAGCAGTGCAAGAGAGTGGATGTGTTTTCTTGCTCTCTCTCACATGTGATGCTTCCGTGCTACTCCTTTCTCTCACCAAACCCGCTCAACCTTTGCTTCCCCCAAATAGGCTTTTTGTGTTTTTTGTACCTCCTCCAAGCTTCTCCCACCGACTTCCATGGACCCCACTGCATTCACTTGCTCCCAAGTGCTCACTCACCTTATCTGATTTACTCCTATACCCCTAACTCTGTTGTGGTCCTTTAAAAAATACTGCCCAGTCGATCCATTTTTACAAAGGGTTTTCATGTAGGTTTAAATTCATTTTTTATTTACATTTGGAAGTGAAGTCTTCTTTGAGTAGGTAAATAAAAAAATGAACATAATGGTGGCTCTATCACGCTGTATGCGATTGCATATGTCATCATGCTGGGCCAGTAATCACAGCATGAAACAAGCATGCATTCACACAGACACGTGCTTGCACTCTTTTTCAGCAAAAGGCATTGGTGATGGCAATAGCTCATAAGTCATTTTTGCCTTTGCCATTGCTTGTTTTTAGATGAAATGCATGTAACTTGATCCAATTCAGTGAATGTTTTCTACAGAGAGTTTCCTTTTGCTTTGTTTGCCCTCTTTTTACTGTACAACGAAGGTTCCACTAACATGCTTCCATGTTGTTCTATTTTCTTTTTCCTTCAGTATTCTTATCCGCTTGTCAATTGTGCACCTTCTTCCCACTACTTGTTTTTCTAACGAATAAATAAACGGTGGCCAGAGTTCAATAATGGGAAAAACTACTCGGACAATATTCCCCAAATAGTTCTTATATTTTATGTCATTTTCGTGCTACAACCAGAAATGGGGGTAGCCACCAACACCTTTGAAATGTAAGCAAAGTCTAATATCATTATTTATTGCTGGTGATCCAGTCTAGGATCACACACGAAGACTTGCACATAGTATCCAAAGATTATTCTTTTATTGTCATTAGTTTCCTCTAGCCAACACTTGTTTCGTCAGGCTCCGTTTGCCTCAACTTCCTCAGGGCTAGAAAATATGTAACAAATATGATATAATATAAAAACCATCCATCCCAAATTCACAGGAGTCCACAGCCATCACCCAAAAAGTCAGTGGTGTACACAGAAAGAATTCATATAATTAAGTTTGACTCTCAAACACCCATAGTTCATAACATGAGTGTCTGCAAATAAATAATACAGCAGTTCAGTGTAGTAAATTGAGTAACACAGTAAAACTTATCCTCAACTCCATCAGTGACCAACTTCACTATGTCTGACAAGTACCACAATATACACGAGGAACCAGAAAGCAATGCTATCTTAAATTAGTGAATTAATGACCAATGTGAAATTATTTAAGATTAATGTGACTCATCCAAGGCAAAAAAGTACATAAAGTGTAAAATCCCTATTAACAAAACCTATTACTGCTCAAGAGTCAACATTCCCACCTCAATGTACATGCTAACAACTCAGTAAATAAAGCTACCAAAGTTATCCCAATGCAGTAATGATTCTCCTAATAAAATACAATAATATGATTGATGTTGGACCTGGCCCTTTTTGCGGGTTCATCCCCAGACTTTTTACCTCCTTCCTCCTATTTTTTCTGACTTCTTGCTGTTGGTTCTAAGACTCTGATAACTTTATCACTGCTGATCAGTGCTAAAGTGCAGATGCTCCTCCTTCTAAAGTTCGTATGATTGGCTTTTACCGAATTGGCACATTTAACTTACCTGTAAGTCGTTTGAACAGTGATATCATTATGCCCAGGGCCTGTAAATTAAATGCTACTAGTGGGCCTGCAGCACTGCCTGCACCACCCACAGAAGTAGCCTTTAAAACCCGTCTCAGGCCTGCTAGTGCAGGGCCTGCATGCGCAGTCTCCTGCCACAGGGACCTGGCATCTAAATTTACTTGCCAGGTCCAGAACTACCCTTTTACTACCTATAAGTCACTCCTAAGGTAGGTCGTAGCTAGCCCTAGAGGCAGGGTGCTATGTATGTAGAAGGCAGGACATGTGCCTGGTTGTGTTGCCAATCCACGTTTGGGCAGAGTAACAGGGGTTTTTTGCATACTTTTCAGACAGCCTATACACAGGGAGGGTGGAGGTGTCACAGAGGTGCATATACATATTGAATGGTCTTCCTGGGCTGAGAAAAGGGGAGGCGGGGCACACTTGCATCTGTAAATGCTGTGCCTTGGCCTCACACAAAGGGTTTGTTTACCCTCAACTGATGTTTGGAGACTGTGCTGAAGGAGACAGGGGGCACTCCCAGAACCATTTGTAACTGGTTGAAACCTCCTTTCCCCCTCTTTGTTAAACCTTTGCAAACTGAGTATTGGTACAGGGGATTTTCCCTCCATAAAGGTGCTCTGAAACTGGAGACAGAAGGCTGCTGGAGGGACTCACCAGGAACCACCTTGGACTACTGCTGTTGTGCTGACCTTTGACCCGCTGGTTCACTAGGAGGAACTGCCACGTCTGCATCCCCTTTGTGCTGGCCTGTTGCTGGGCCCTTCCCCCCTGTGCTCCATTGGTATCCCCAAGAACTGGGTGCTGTGGCCCATGACCCCTGCAACTGTATGTACCAGCGCCTAGAGGAGCGCTGGATGTGCTCCTTTCAAAGCGCCTGGAGAATGCTTTTTTTGGTCTACTTCAGCACATTGGAAGCGATTGAAGTTTTTCTGCCCCCGTGCTTTGTCAGCACTTGCAGCCATGCCCAGATCATTGACACATCCCGGGAGGGCTGTTATGTTCAAGCGCCGGGAAACGGGCTGCCCCGGTACCCTGGGATATGAAGAGAAGCAACTTGGAGCGAGCAAGCTTTTCTGGCGCCCCGGGGCAACGCACGCCCTAAGGAGCGTCCCTTGGGCACCATCCAGCACCAACTTTGGCCTAATCAGCGCTGCAGCCCAGGGGGGCCGCAGCTGACTCGTGCACCAGATCGGGTGAGGATGGGTGGGGAGGAAGCCTCATCGGATGCTCCCCGCCCCACCGGACCCCATTTGTGTTTTGAAGAATGGGTGCGGAAGCTCCTCTACACCACCAGGCCCTTATTTTGTTAGAGGTCACGGCTGGGGAGGGAGCCTCAGGACCCCCTCTTACCGGTTGGCTCTTTCCCCCCAGGAGGGCCAGTCGTGGCCCAGGTGGACAGCAGAGATTGTAGGCACCTGGTTTGGACGAGGGCCCCAGGAGCGGCCCCGAGATAAGAAACAGAGGGGTGGTGCATGCCTACCCCCTCCCCAACCAAAAAACAGCCCCTGTTTTGGCACTGAGGAGCACCAGGGATCTTCCAGTTTTCCCTGTGGCACTCGAGGTGCCTACATCATGAAGACAGGTACTTTTGGTGACACATGTTCATTGGGGCATTTTTAGCTGACATGTCTTCTGCTCATGACTTGCCATGTATTTCTCTAATGTTCCTGGTATGGGCATTTTTGATTCTTTCATGATAACTGCATTTCTACAAGGATGTGATGCATCTGCTAATGTTCCTTTTATGGGCATTCTATGCTGATATGTTTTCATCACTTGCCATATGTTTTCTAATGTTCCTGGGATGGTCGTTTATGATACTATTATGACAAGTGCATTTCTATAGTAAAGTTTTCCTGACTAGTGCTTATGTTGCAAAATAATGAGTAACCTGTGTGTTATGTGTGACTACTGCTGATTTCTGCAGAAACTGTATTGTGTAACATTCTGACAACTGCTTGATTAGCAAGGTATTACTGACACGTTGTGTTTGGTCTAATGATGTTGTGTACAATACAGTTTATTTTTATATAACTTGGTGTTTTTACTTTGTGACCTCCCCATCTCTAAGCTGCCTTTCCCAGCCAAGTCCATCGAAAAGGCCATCAACGTACAGCTCTGCAAACACATCAATAATAATAATAAAGTGGACATCTCTCAGTCAGGCTTCAGGAGCAACCACAGCATGGAGACCTCCCTTCTCGCCACCACAGATGACATACGCTTGCTCCTTGACAGCGGCCAACCAGTATCCCCCATCTTACTGGACCTCTCGGCCGCTTTCAACATGGTCTCCCACTGCATCCTCTGCTTCAGACTCCATGCAGCTGGCATCCGTGGCAAGGCCCTACAGTGGATACGCTCCTTCCTGCCTGGCATAACACAGAGAGTCAGACTCCCAGCCTACCTGTCCGAACCTATAGAGATCGGCTGGGAAGTGCCCCAAGGCTGCTTCCTGAGCCCCACTCTCTTCAACATATACATGGTCCGCTCACTTCCATCGTCAGAAGCCAAGGACTGAAAATCGTCTCCTATTCCGCTGACACCCAACTGATCATCTCAGTGACTGAAAACCCTACAACTGCCAAGAAGAACTTCCACAACGGGGTGGAATCCGTAGCTGTTTGGATGAAGGAGAGCTGCCTCAAACTTAAGTCAGACAAGACCGCGATCCTCATCCTGGGACCCTCCACATCCGCCTGAGATGACTCTTGGTGGCCGGTGACACTTGGCAGCCCCCCACACCAACGAACCACGCACGTAACCTCTGCTTCATCCTGGATTCATCTCTTGCTATAACCCGCCAAATCAACTTTGTTGCATCCTCCTGTTTCCACACACTCCGACTTCTCTGGAAAATTAAAAAATGGATCCCAAATGACTGCCGCAAGACTGTAACCCATGCCCTGGTCACCAGCAGGCTCGACTATGGCAATGCCCTCTACACAAGCACCACACAGAAGAATATGAAGAAGCTATAGCACATCCAGAACTCCTCTGCTAAACTCATCCTTAGCATCCCCCGCCGCAAACATATCACTAAACACTTGAAAGTCTTCCACTGGCACCCTGAGAAGAAAAAGATCAAGTTTAAACCCTCATCCATGCACACAAGGCTTCACAATTTGGGACCTACCTACCAAAACCACCACATCATCTTCTATTCCACTACCAGACCTTTTTGCTTTGCTTAACAGGCACTGGCCACCATATCTCACATACAGAAGACCTCAGCTGGAGGAATATCCTCTGCCTATCTCGCAGCAAAGAGCTGGAACACCTTGCCTGTTCTCCTCAGGTAGTCACCATTGTTACCTCAATTCAAGAAGGACCTCAAGACCTGGCTCTTCATCTGAACCACAGAGGAACAAACCCCCATAGAGCCTTGACACCCTTATGGGTGAGTAGTTGTGCTTTACAAAGGCGAATTGAAATGAATTTACTAGCGTAAATCAATAATGTCATATTTCCCAGCATCATACATCTTTAATCAACTTACTTTATTCTCTTCAGATTCACAGAAAATTGTGTTCAAGTAGAATACGAGTATGTTGAAAAGCTAGAGTACAGCCGAAAAAATATTTTAAAAACGCAATAAGAAACAAGTTAAATATACGCCTTTCTAAATCTTGAACAAATAATAAACCATAACTCCTCTAACATTTACTTTATGTGTCCGTGAGCCTTTATACAAAATTTGAGTTTGTAAATGATGGTGTTCTGAATAAGCAATCAATCAATGCTGATAAAGCATGGCTACTCACCCGTGAGGGTCTCAAGGCGCTGGGGGAGGGACCTCAACCGAAGCCACCAGGGTTCCTGGTGCTGAGCACAGTCTAGACGCAGATGGGCGCTGGCCTCCTGGTTGGAGTCTGATGCCCTCCCCAGCTCCTCTGGCTGCTGGTGCCTTCTGCTGTTCTCTTTTATCATTTCCCTGTTCTTTTCTTCTCTCTGTCACTCTTTCATGTTTTCATTTTCTGCCATTTTCTTCCATCACCCCTTCGATTTCCCTAGTGCTTTTTCCTTTCTCCCCTCTTCCTCTACCCACCTCCCGCTGTGAAGCACCTTTCCCGCCCTCCCGCCTCCCAGCTGACTGCTTCCCCACCGCTCTCCCCTTCTTAATGGCGGTCGCAGCACTGTAAGAGGGCAGCTGCACTGACCTCCTCTTTAAGCTTGCTAAACAAAATAAAATAAAGAAAGGACTAGCCGCAAAATACTCATTTACAATGCAGTGTGGATGACGGTGTTCTGACTTAGGGCCAGATGTAGGAAACTTTTGCGAGTCGCAAATGGCCCGAATCGCAATTTGCGACCCCGCAAAATCGGAAATGGGATGCAAAAATCCAATTTCTGACTCGCAAAATGCGACGCGAGCCATTACTGACTCACAAAAATAGCGACCCCATTTTGAGACCCGCTAATAGGAAGTCGCAATTTGCGAGTCGCAACCCAAATGCAATAGCCACTCGCAAATTGCGACTAGTCGCAAAAAGCCCATTTTGCACTTCCAATTTACCACTAACTCAGAGCAGGTGGTAACCAGAACCAAAGTATAAAAGGAGACCCAGAGGGCACCTGGGTTATTCAAGATGGCGGAGATATATGTGATAGGAATGAGGAGGAGAGCCCACGCTGCCCAGCAGAGGAGGAGGAGGAGCCAGAGACAGGAGAAGATATACAGAACCAGGCATACACTTTTCCAACAAACTGACGAGGAGATTTATGATAAATATAGACTCAGCAGTGCAGCAATACTAGATTTAATAGAATTAGTCAATCCACAGCTACAACGCCAGACTGTGCGCAGCTGCGCCATCCCTACCCATATGCAAGTGCTTTGCTCACTGCATCTCTTGGCCTCGGGTAGCTATCAGGGGGTCATTGCCGTGGCAGGTGGGGTATCCCAAAGTTCACTCTCACGGTTCTTTAGAGCATTCCTATATGCTTTACTCACACACATGTCCAGATACATATACCTACCCAGGACTGAGGCAGAAATCAACAGCACCAAGTTGAAATTCTACAGGATTGCCAACTTCCCTCATGTCATAGGGTGTGTAGACGGGACACATATACAAATATGCCCTCCTGCAAACCTGGAATATCTGTTCCGCAATAGGAAGTGTACCCACTCACTGAACATCCAGGTGGTATGTGGCGCCCATTATGTTATCACTGACAAGGTTGCCAAATTTCCAGGGAGTACACATGACTCCTACATTTTCAGGCACAGTGTGATACTCCAACGCCTAGAACGTGGGGAATTTGGAGACGGATATCTCCTAGGTATAGCTGAATACACCTTGCAGACATACACACAGGTCAATGTGGAACCCATCTATGCCCAGCTAACATTGTACATTTTGTGCCACACAGGTGACAGTGCATATGCACTTTGACCATGGATACTTACCCCGTACTTAACACCCAGCAATGAGACAGAGAGGCGATACAACAGTGCACATAGGAGGACCGGAAATATCATAGAACGGACCTTTGGACTGCTGAAAGCAAGATTCAGATGCCTCCACAGAAGTGGAGGTGCCCTCCAGTATACCCCAATAACAGCTTTCAAGATCGTTGTCGCATGGGCTATACTGCACAACATTGCCACCAGACGTGGGCTACCTCTCACCCCTGAAGACCCTGATTCGGAGGATGAAGAGCAAGAGCTACCACATCGCCACCATGGGGATAGAAGCATCGCAAATCAAGGCAGACTGAGACGGGAACACATTGCAAACCAATACTTTGGAAGGTACATGCAAACTGTCACCACACTCACTAATGTCACACACAAAGAGTCCAGGTGTGAAGTGGAACTAACAAGTGATTTAATTTGTGCAACCAAAAAAACTATATACATTGACAACAGTTCAGGGGCTGTAACAGTCCACCTGGCATGAGGACACATTGACATCATGTGCCCCAACCCCAGGACAGTGTGGAGCTCATATCCTACGCCGGCCTCGGCCAGCATGGCTGGTACCAGGGGTGTCAGCAGTGCCCTGCCTTGCGCTTCCACTGCGCAACACCCTGGTGTCACTGGCCGAGACACTGCTGACGGTGGAGCCTTCCTCGCTGTCTTGCGGCATGTCAGCCACGCCCCTGGCCGCCTGCCATGTCTCCATTATCTCAACAGCGTGGCTGAGACGGCCCAGTCCACGTGCCACATCACTGGCAAAGTGGCCCATGTCAACTTGGAGGCTGGCCGTGTGCCTAGAAAGGCCAGTAGTGTTCACAGCCAGCCTGACTATGGAGGCAGACATGTGGTCCAGCCGGTTAAGTAACTGCCTGTCACGATGCCTTGCACCCTCTCTCTCAGTTATGAGTTCGGCCACAAGTTGTCTCATGGAGAGTGCAAGGTCGCCCACATGTGTGTTCAGTTGGTGCAACTCCGTGTGTACAAGCTGCATACTGCTGTTTTGATTTCGCTCCATGCGCCGCATTGCCCCTGAAATTCTCCTAATCTCCTGTGTTTGCAGGCGTTGACCCCGTAGGAGTGCGGCCTCAGCACGCGACATGGAGGCGTCCCCTGACTCTGCCTGCGGCTCTGGTGGTACATTTACACGTCGCCTGCGACGTAGTGGAGGCTCCGTGTCTTCTACAGTGGCACTGTGGCTGGGACCAGGTGCTGGATCACACACCAGTATGGCAACTGGTGTATCATGAGGGGACTGAGTGTTGGTGGTGCAGGTCTCAGTGATGGCTGGTCCTGATTTATCTGTTGGCTGGTGGTTGACCAGTGGCCCCTGGATGCTTTGGCTGGTGGGGGTATCTTGTGGGAGACCTGTGGGACATAGGGAACACACTGTCAGTATCTACTATCTGTCATCAACTTCCTAATAAACTGTTGCCTAGCAACTGCCTACTTGACTACATTGCCCATAATGCACCATTCTGGTGGTTGCTACACTGAAATGGAGCTATTTTGGTTGTGCATGCTATTGTGTACAAGGTGGGTGGGGGTATGGCATAATTGAGGGTACATGCATGTCTCATGGTACTCACCGGTTGATGGTCCTGGCTCTGATGTATCCAGCTCTCCCATCCCGCTCACTGCCTCTGGCTCAAGGGTCTCCTCAACTCTTTCCTCCAGGGGTGTGGGTGGTGGTATTGTGGACGGTCCCCCTCCAGTGAACCTCATCTCCCGGAGCCGCTCTGCCACACTCTCCTTGGTCCGGGAGCGCAGGTCATACCACCGTTTTTAACTCATCGATGCTCCGGTGGCTGACACCCAGGGAGTTCACTTTGTCTTGGATGTCTGTCCAGATTCTTCTCTTCTCCACCTCTGGCACAGTGAGGGCTGCCCTCCCAAAAAGTTGGTCATGGTGCTGGCAGCACTCCTCTGTCAGCACCTCCAGCTCTTTCTCTGTAAATTTAAGTTTGCGCTTCCTTGGTGTCTCAGCCATGGTAGCTGCTGTTCTCTCTGTTTGCAGTTCTGCTGTTAAAATGGGTGTGGTCCTCCCTCCTCCCAGGTGTATTTGTAAACTTCCTGGCTGTGATGTCATCATCATGAGCCAGGAAGTGTTTTCCAGAGTGTTCTGCAGCACCTGCATTCAATTTGCGGCACAGTCGCAATTTGCGACACCCACTCGCAAATTGCGTGTTCGTTTTTAGCGCGGTCGCAAAAAGCGACCTCGCAAACAGCGGACTCGCAATCTGCGGTGCGACTTCATTTGCTAGTCGCAAATTGAAGTCGCATTTTCTTCTTGGATACCATTTAGCGAGTCGGAAATTGCGAGTCGCAACGACTCGCAATTTCCGACTCGCTAAATTTTTCCTACCTACATCTGGCCCTTAGTGCCATCTTTAAACAGAATACATACTTGAAGGAAAATCTGACTGCCATACATTCCTTGGAGATTTAGTGCGCAAACACAGTTTTGCAGTAAAAAGTAGAGTGCCAGCTTGCGCCATTCCACAGCGCCAGGCTGGAGCCATATTAAAGGAATGGCGCAAGCTGGCACTAAACTTGGGCTAGAGTCTTAAGAAAAGACACTAGCTGGGTGGGGGTGCCAGTAGGGAAGGAGAGGGTTGTGTGTTGAAAAATGAAGCTAGTCTGGATAAAGGCAAAATAAATGTCTCTAACCAGACTAGCGCCACTTCCTGGCGAACAACCACTAAAAACATGACTTATGTCTTAAGAAAGACAGAAGTCATGCCCACCTCCCCAATGGCCAGCACAGGGGACAAGTGTCCCCTGGGCATGGCCATTGCACCTTGTGCCAAGTTAGGGCCCCCGATGGCACTTAAAAAAAAAAAATACTTACCTATACTTACCCTATTCATCTGGGATGAGGTCCCCCATCCTCTGGTGCAGGTGGGATGTTCCTGGGGCTTGGGGAGGACACCTGTGGACCCATTCTATTGTGTTTAACCATGGAAATGGGTCCAACGGTCCCCTAACACCTGGTCCATATCTCCTAGTTACAACACCAACTTCAACTAATAACTGTGTTTTGAATGAGTATAATCTTAAAGGTCTCAACACAAATAAAGGACTAGCCACAAAACACTCATTTGGAATGCAGTGTTTGTGAAGGCATTCTGGCTCAGTGCCATCTTTGAACAGGTTAAACAAATAACGCAAGTACTGAAAATGAGGAGTCAGAGTTTAACTGGTGGTATATCAACCCATTGTCATCTGTGAACAAAATAAAAAAGCAAGAGTAGAATTAACCATAGTCCACATCTCGTAGTATGACTGCTGGCCTGAACTAAATATCAATTATAAGCTGAATTGCCTAATATTATCCCAAAGGATGTATAAAAGAATTTTCTTTTAAAACATTGACAGGTATGTAGTGAACCACTATGTGTTAGTGAACACTTCCTGCCGTGAGATAGGCCCACCCAGCATAAAATAAATACACCTGCACACAGAGAGGTAGTATGGGCCAAAGACTACATGCAGACGTGGACTCTTTTATTTATAGCTTCTGGCCACACCTGGCCAGAGGATGTTCAAGATGCATATCTGGGGCAATGAGCTACTGTGGGGATGGTCCAGGGTGGCTTCCTACATCCCTTCCCAACTTGGTATCAAAAATCTTTGAGCCATTGGCTAGGTGGCGGATTCAGCCTGAGGTTGTATTGCTGGTTGTTCGGATGAATGTATGTCTCTCCTGTGCATTGGCTTGGGTCACTTCTTGTCCTCAGAGTCTGGTTCTTGGGGCCTCAGTAGTTCAACCTTCCGGAATCACAATATGTTTCAGGTCACTTCTTCAGTTCTTTTCTGCACAGTGACCATGGTGCCAGCTACATAGAGCACCGTCCACACTCTTGGTTTGAATGGCGTCCTGAAATTCCACCCCAGTCATTAGTCTTTGATACTCACGTTGTCACCTGGCACTAGCTGCTGTGCTGCTTGCCTTCTCAGACTTGTGCATGCATAACTCTGCCTGCGCAAACATGGGGTGCCTGCGGGGTCAAAAGGTGGTGGTTGCCATCCAGTAGAAATGGGAATCTTATCCCTCCAGGGCCAACTGGGTATCAATGACGAGGACGACTGTAGCGGTGTGCAGTGAGGTGCTCCACAACATTCCAACAGGGATCTCTGGAGTCTGAGTTGAGGGTCAGACTCTTCGACTGTGGCAGTTCAGGTGCTCTTGTTTAGTGAATGCATGAACCGTTTGGCTTCCCCATTCGCCTCTGGCCAACTGAGGTGCAACAATGTCATATTCCTGGTTTGTCGAGCAGTTCTTTGAACTCTAACCTTTGGAGAGGTGGGCCATTGTCAGTTTTTGTTTCTTCTGGGATGTCAAAGAGTGCAAAGACTTTCTCTAATACTGGTGCAACATCGGCTAGCGCTGGTGAGATGGCAACTTCCACAATTAGACACTTTGAGTAGCTCTCTATGAAGACAACAGTGATCCTCCTATCTTCTGGGAAACTTACAAAGTCTAAGCTAACTTTGGACCACACATTTTTCCCTGTGACTTTGCCTTCATCTTAGCAGTGCCTTGGTGTCCCCTGTGGACTAACATTGTTACTTGGTGATGAAGGCTTGTGGGGCTCACCAACTGCTGGCTCCTCAGGATGAGCCCATCCTGTGTGGCACTGAGTTCTTTATATACCCTCCAGAGTTTTGTGAATCTTTCTTTGTTTGGTTCATGCCAGTCATTGGTGTCACGTAGGAAGTCTTGCCATGATGCTTTCATTGGGGTGTCCTTCTCTTTCATCAGTACTGCACCTGTGGTTTTAGAGTATGCAATTTTATTCAAGCTGAATGCTTTTGGGCAAGTGTCTTGCGATACCATGTGGACATACTCTTGTGTTGCTTTGGTGTTGTCTGCACTCTCTTTCATGACTTGAGGTTGATGGCACAAGAGGAAATCCAGTGGGTTTTTGGACCCCTGCTGATATACAAGAACTATTTGGTAGTGTTGCAGTTGGATGGCTGTAGGAAGGTAGCCTCTTTCTAGCCTTGTTACCCCTACTTTTGGCCTGTTTGTGAGTATATGTCAGGGTGTTTTTACTGTCTCACTGGGATCCTGCTAGCCTGCTAGCCAGGGCCCCAGTGCTCATAGTGGAAACCCTATTGTGTGTTTGATATGTGTCACTGGGATCCTGCTAGCCAGGACCCCAGTGCTCATAAGTTTGTGGCCTATACGTGTTCCCTGTGTGGTGCCTAACTGTATCACTGAGACTCTGCTAACCAGAACCTCAGTTTTTATGCTCTCTTTGCTTTTAAAATTGTCACTGCAGGCTAGTGACTAATTTTACCAATTCTGATTGGCACACTGGAACACCCTTATAATTCCCTAGTATATGGTACCTAGGTATCCAGGGTATTGGGGTTCCAGGAGATCCCTATGGGCTGCAGCATTTATTTTGCCACCCACAGGAAGCTCAGACAATTCTTACACAGGACTGTCACTGCAGCCTGAGTGAAATAACGTCCACGTTATGTCACAGCCATTTTACACTGCACTTAAGTAACTTATAAGTCACCTATATGTCTAACCCTCACTTAGTGAAGGTTAGGTGCAAAGTTACTAAGTGTGAGGGCACCCTGGCACTAGCCAAGGTGCCCCCACATTGTTCAGGGCAATTTCCCCGGAATGCGGGGACACCATTACACGAGTGAACTACATATAGGTCAATACCTATGTGTAGCTTCACAATGGTAACTCCGATCATGGGCATGTAACATGTCTAGGATCAGGGGGGACAATCCCACGCATCCCCGGGGCTCCAACATGGAACCCAGGAACTGCCAAGCTAGCTCTCTGGGGTTTTCTCTGCAGCTACCGCTGCTGCCAACCCTCAGACAGGTTTCTGCCCCCCTGGGGCATGGGCAGCCCAGTCCCAGGAAGGCAGAACAAAGGATTTCCTCTGAGAGAGGGTGTTACACCCTCTCCGTTTGGAAATAGGTGTTAAAGGCCTGAGAGGTGTAGCCTCTCCTGGCCTCTGGAAATGCTTTGAAGGGCACAGAGGTACCCTCCTTGCATAAACCAGTCTACACCGGTTCAGGGATCCCCCAGCCCCTGCTCTGGCACGAAACTGGATAAAGGAAAGGGAAGTGACCACTCCCCTGTCCATCACCACCACAGGGGTGGTGCCCAGAGCTCCTCCAGTGTGTCTCAGACCTCTGCCATCTTGAATGCAGAGGTGTGAGGGCACAATGGAGACCTCTCAGTGGCCAGTGCCAGCAGGTGACGTCAGAGACCCCTCCTGATAGGCTCTTACCTGGTTAGGTAGCCAATCCTCCTCTGAGGGCTATTTAGGGTCTCTCCTGTGGGTTTCTTGTCAGATAACGAATGCAAGAGCTCACCAGAGTTCCTCTTCACTTCCCTCTATGACTTCTGCCAAGTATCAACCGCTGACTGCTCCAGGATGCCTGCAAAACCCCAACAAAGTAGCAAGAAGACCACCAGTAACATTGTAGCACCTAATCCTGCCGGCTTTCTCGACTGTTTCCTGGTGGTGCATGCTCTGAGGGCTGTCTGCCTTCACCCTGCACTTGAAGCCAAAAAGAAATCTCTCTGTGGGTCGATGGAATCTTCCCCCTGCCACCGCAGGCACCAAATTTCTGCATCATCGGTCCTACTGGGTCCCATCTCATCTTGAGGAGCGTGGTCCCTGGAACACAGGAGCTGGATCCAAGTGACCCCGATAGTCCAGTGGTCCTTCTGTCCAAATTTGGTGGAGGTAAGTCCTTTCCTCCCATGCCAGACAGTAATCCTGTGTAGGGTGTGATCTGCAGCTGCTAGGACTTCCGTGCACCTTTTCAAGACTTCTTTCATGCACAGCACAGCCCAGGTCCCCAGCACTCCATCCTGCATTGCCCAACTAGCTAAGTTGACCTCAGACTTTGTGGGACCCTCTTTTGTTGTGCTGAGATGACCGCTGTGCTCAGGTTTCCTGAACGCCTGTTCAGGTGCTTTTGCGGGTGCTGCCTGCATTTGCATGGGCTCTCTCTGTTGCTGAGAGCCCCCTCTGTCTCCTCCTCCAAGGGACGACCTCCTGGTCCTTCCTGGGCCCTGGCAGCACCCACAATCCTCAACCGCAACTCTTGCAGCTAGCAAGGCTTGTTTGTGGTCTTTCTGCGTGGAAACAACCCTGCATCCTCCAGCACACTGTGGGACATCTTCTGACCTAAGGAGAAGTTCCTGGCACCTTCCGTTGTTGCAGAATCTTTGGCTTCTTCCACCTGGAGGCAGCCCTTTTGCACCTTTATCCGCGGTTTAGTAGGCTTCTGCCCCCACCGGACACTTGCGTGACTCTTGGACTTAGTCCCCTTCCTTTGAAGGTCCTCAGGTCCAGGAATCCATCTTCAGTGCTTTGCAGTCAGTTGTTGTCTTTGCAGAATCCCCTATCTCGACTTTACTGTCTTTCTGGGGTAGTAGGGTATCTTTACTCCTACTTTTCAGGGTCTTGGGGTGGGGTATCTTGGACACTCTTAGTGTTTTCTGACACTCCCAGCGACCTTCTACACACTACACTAGGCTTGGGGTCCATTCGTGGTTCACATTTCACTTTTGGAGTATATAGGTTGTGTTGCCCCAGGTCTGTTTTCTCCTATTGCGTTCTACAGTGTTTGCACTACTTTTCTAAGTGTTTTACTTACCTGATTTTGGTTTGTGTGTATATTTTGTGTATTTTACTTACCCCCTAAGGGAGTATATCCTCTGAGATACTTTTGGCATATTCCCACTAAAATAAAGTACCTTTATTTTTAGTAACTCTGAGTATTGTGTTTCTTATGATATAGTGCTATATGATATAAGTGGTATAGTAGGAGCTTTGCATGTCTCTTAGTTCAGCCTAAGCTGCTCTGCTATAGTTACCTCTATCAGCCTAAGCTGCTAGAACACTACTAATCTACTAATAAGGGACAACTGGACCTGGCACAAGGTGTAAGTACCATCAGGTACCCACTATAAGCCAGGCCAGTCTCCTACATTGGTGGCGCAGTGGTGGGATACGTACTTTTAAGTGCTTTACCACTTTGTCATTGGTGCTTTTCATAAGAAAAACATATACCAAATACTTTAGAATATACACAGTAACCTAAACAGTTTAACTTTCCTTCTCTAAAACCTTCTAAACCGTTTCTGAAAAGTTTCTGAAAACGTTTTTAAGTTTTCAAAAGCTTGAAAAAGTTTTTCTCTGTCCTTTAAAAAATTCTAAAAACTTTTTCTCTCTCTGTCCTAAACCTTTTCTGTCATGTCTGCAGTAGAGCTTACTCCCACAGTTGTCCAGGCAACATATGGGAATTTAAACTTTAAAAGTTTGAGGGGTCTCTGCATTTAAAGAGGTTTAGCAATTGGTAAGAATCCTACAAAATATCTTCTCCTTAGCCTTCTCCTAGAAAGTGACCAGAACCAGTCTGGCCCATCCCAGGAGGTAGAGGACCTGCCAGCTAACTAGTGACACTGGTAGGGGGGGGGGGAAGGGTCACACACTAGTAGGGCACCTTTCACTCCTAAAGGCCAGGTTCCTAGGGTCCAACCAGTTAGGGGCATGTCCAACTATGCCAATTCCCACATTTCCTCTGTGTCTCACAATTCTCAAGCCTCCTACTGTGAGGATAACTTAATGGAAAGGGAACTCAGAAAGCTGAGGTTGGAAGAGGCCAGGCTGAAGCTTAAACAGCAGCAGCTAGCCTTAGACAGGGTATCTCTGGATGTGGAAAGGCAGAGGTTGGGGTTAGTTCCCCATGGTGGCAGCAGCAGTGTTTTTGATAGTAATCCTGTGAGAGAGCAACATTCCAGAAACCTACATAAGTTAGTCCCTTCTTACAAGGAGGGGGATGACATTAATAAGTGGTTTGCTGCACTTGAGAGGGCCTGTATGGTACAGTTGGTCCCTCAAAGGCAGTAGGCTGCTATCTTGTGGCTATCTTTCACTGGTAAGGGTAGGGATAGGCTCCTTACTGTCAGAGAAAGTGATTCTAACAATTACAAGGTTTTGAAGGATGCACTCTTGGATGGATTTGGCTTAACCACTGAACAATACAGGATTACGTTCAGAGACACTAGAAAAGAGTCCTCTCAAGATTGGACAGACTTTGTAGACTGTTCATTGAAGGCCTTGGAGGGTTGGTTACATGGCAGTAAGGTGACTGACTATGAAAGCCTGTATAATCTAATCCTGAGAGAGAGCATATTTTTAACAATTGTGTGTCTGATTTGTTGCACCAGTACTTGGTAGACTCAGATCTGACCTCTTTCCAAGAGTTGGGAAAGAAGGCAGACAAATGGGTCAGAACAGGAGTGAACAGAAAAGTTCATACAGGAGGTGACAAGGATGGCAAGAAGAAAGATGGTGAGAAATCTCAGGATGAGCATGGGGATAAAGGTAAAGCTAAAGATCCTTCTTCAAATCCAAACACTCTTCAGGGGGTGGGGATAAATCAACTTCTTCCTCTTCTACACAACCCACGCACATTAAAAATCCTTGGTGCTATGTGTGTAAAAATAAAGGCCATAGGCCAGGGGATAAGTCCGGCCCAGGTAAACTCCCTGAGCCTACCACCACTAATACATCAAACGATAGTGCCCTTAGCAGTAATCGTAATAGTGGTGGGACTGCTGGCAACATTCAAAATAAGGGTGCAGTTGGGTTCACTTTTGGGTCCATCATAGAAACTGGGGTAGTCAGTCCCAAGACAGTTTCTTTCACACCTGGTGGCATTGGCCTTGCCACACTGGGTGCTTGTGCCCTTACAATGGATAAGTACAGGCAGGCAGTTTCCATAAATGGTGTTGAGGCTCAGGCCTACAGGGACACAGGTGCTAGTATCACTTGTGTGACTGAAAACCTAGTGTCTCCTGCACAACACATCATTGGACAACAGTACAAGATTATTGATGTTCATAACTCAACTATGTTCCTTCCCTTAGCTATAATTCAGTTTGATTGGGGTGGAGTTACTGGCCCTGAGGAGGTGGTAGTATCACCTAGCTTACCTGTAGACTGTCTCTTAGGTAATGACCTAGAGGCCTCAGGTTGGGCTGAGGTAGAGTTTAATACCCATGCAGCCATGCTGGGTATCCCTGAGGAGTTGCTTCCTCTCATTTCAGATGAAATGAAAAAGCAAAGGAGAGAAAAAGGCCTGAAAACCCAGGATCCTTCTCCAACCACAGGTAAAAAGGGCATCAAAGTATTCCCTACCCACCCTGCCATTCAGGATACCATTCCTGTGGTGGGAGACACCTCTCCTGGGTGGCACCTGTACCAAGGGAACCATCAGGTAGCATAGCTGTACTCCCTGAGATAGAAGTACCTCTCTGTGGGATAACTAATATTGGTGAGAACAAGTGCACCATTTTAGTTAACATGGAGCATCCCTCCAACCCTCCCAAAAAAACTTTAGTGCAGCAACCCTGCACTGCCTCACAACACATAGAACAGCAACCCTGCCCTAGTGTGGAGCCCATAGGAAAGCATCCCTGCTCCAACTCAAGAGAAACAGCACTTTTAGAGTATATGGTTTGTGTTGCCCTTAGGCCTATTTTCTCCTATTGCATTCTATTGTGTTTTACAGTGTTTGCACTACTTTTCTAAGTGTTTTACTTACCTGATTTTGGTTTGTGTGTATATTTTGTGTATTTTACTTACCCCCTAAGAGAGTATATCCTCTGAGATACTTTTGGCATATTGTCACTAACATAAAGTACCTTTATTTTTAGTAACTCTGAGTATTGTGTTTCTTATGATATAGTGCTATATGATATAAGTGGTATAGTAGGAGCTTTGCATGTCTCCTAGTTCAGCCTAAGCTGCTCTGCTATAGCTACCTCTATCAGCCTAAGCTGCTAGAACTCTACTAATCTACTAATAAGGGACAACTGGACCTGGCACAAGGTGTATGTACCATCAGGTACCCACTATAAGCCAGGCCAGCTCCTACAATGGCCCAGCATTCAATTCGCTGTGGTGGATTAGGCACCGTACCTCAAAAGGTAGGATGAGTGGTTGGTGGTCGGTGATCAGTCTGAATGGCCTTCCTCAGAAGAACAAGTAGAATTGTCCACTGCCCACTTGATGGCTATCACCTCCCTTTCGATCTGTGCTTACCGTGCCGCGGTCAGCGTGAGCACCTTGCTGGAAAATGCTAATGGTGCCCAGCTCCCTGGTTCTACCTTTTCTGTGAGTACAACTCTGAAACCAATGGACTTGCATCTATAAATAGCTCAGTTGCTCATTCTTCTTCTTTTGGTTGAACTAGCCCATTGTCTTCTTGCTCAAAACGGCTGCTTTTCTCTTTTGAAATGCTTCCTCTTTCCTGTCGCCCCACATCCATGGAGCGAAACTTTGGTCAGGGCTCTTAGTGGTTCAGCGAGGGTTGCTATAATATAGATGAAAATGCCACAATATGTGGCATACTTCTAATGCTGTGGTGGGTGCTGGAGCATGTTTAGTTGGGGGGGGGGGTTGACTTGCACTCCTTCCTGGTTGGACACAACCAAAGAACTCTATGAATGTCTGGAATAATGAGCATTTTTCTAAGTGTAGAGTAACTCTGTCTTCCCAGAGGCATGTGAGAGAGGCTCTAAGGAGTCTCAGTGGTGACTAAATAAATCAAGGTATCCTACTTACATTCATGACTCCTTGAAGCCCTGACAGCGTCTAATGTATGGCATTCTGGAACACTTCCACCAATGAGGAGATGTTGAAGTTGAGTCTCTTGAATATCCGTAATCTGAGGTGTGCTGAGAAAGTGGTTATTATTATTCTTTCTTCTGAGAGAAGCAGTTGATGATATCCTTCATTGAGGTCAAGTTTTGAAAACCATCACATTCTGTTCAGGTTGGTGATGCAGTCCTCCATTGTGGGTGTGATGTGCCTCTCCAATTTTCTAGCTTGATGTGGGAGGTGCATGTTGATGCACAACTGCACTTTTCCTGGTTGTTTAGGCTTTTTGGCAATTACCATAGGTGACACCCATGGCATTGGTCCAGATGCCTTTTCTATGACTCCTTGCTTCTTCAGGTAGTTGAGTTCATGTTCGACGAGTGGCCTCAGGTGAAAAGATACCTGCCGGTGCCGCACGGTAACAGACTTGATGAATTTGTTGATGTGCAGTTTGATTGGTGGGGCCTTCAGGCATCCTAGTCCGGTGATTATCCCAGGGAACTGACTGAGGATTTCATCAATCTAATATGCTTTCATGTTCCTTGCAAACAAGACTAGTCCCAAGTCTCTGCAGAGTGGCTCCCTAACAGTGCATCGGCTTCTTTGTCAACCATGTGGAAAGTTGTTAGGATTTCTTGGTCATTTGATGCATCCTTTTAGCAGTAGCGGGAATTGGCTTCCATATGTGAATATCTTGGTATTGGATGGCCATGACATGAACTGAAACACCAGTGTCAGTTTTGACTTTTGACTTCTGACCCAGCGATTTCTACCGTACATGATGGTTGTAGCCTTCTGAGATGAGGAAGATTTAGGGGGTCATTATAACATTGGCGGTAAAAGCCGCTTACCGCTGTGCAGAAGTCCGTCAACACACCACCGCGGCAGTGGAATTCTGCCATGGTCATTATGACCCACTGCTCGGAATCCGCCAAAATTCAGACACCCACACAAGTCCGCCACACCAAAGGTCTGTGATAAACTGGCGAAAACAAAACCTCCACCATCATGCCAACAGAAATGCGCCCACACTATCACGACACACGAATCCACGCGGCGGTCTTTCAACCACGGGATTCCATTGGCGGTACACACAGCTGCACTCAAAATACTCACACATTTACAAAACACCACCACGTTGGACAATTCAAAATACATACACCTGATACACATTCACACACCACTCCCACACACCCATTACAATACAAAACACACACCCACATCACCCACAAACCCCTACAACAACATTACCGAGAGAAGGCCAGAGAGAGACACTACAAACAACTACCAAGCATCCACAGGCACACAATACCATCACCCACATAACTTCCATGCACCTCACACAACACACCACTAAATATCACCCCACTTATCACTACACACACCACCCCACACATCACCCACACCACCCCATGGCATGGCAAAGACACCCCAGGTTCTCTGAGGAGGAGCTCAGGGTCATGGTGGATGAAATCGTCCGGGTAGAGCCACAGCTATTCGGATCACAGGTGCAGCACACCTCCATAGCTAGGAAGATGGAGCTATGGCGCAGAATAGTGGACATGGTTAACACAGTGGGACAGCACCCAAGAAATAGGGATGACATCAGGAAGAGGTGGAACGACCTATGGGGGAAGGTGCGTTCCGTGGTCTCAAGACACCACCTTGCTGTTCAGCGGACTGGCGGCGGACCCCCACCTTCTCCCCCACAACTAACAACATGGGAGGAGCAAGTCTTGGCGATTCTGCATCCTGTGGGCCTTGCAGGAGTAGATGGAGGAATGGACTCTGGTAAGTCAAATCTTTACTATTATATCCCCCACCCTACTTGCATGATATCACATACCCCTACCCTCACCCTCACCCCATCACTCCAACTCCTCACAAATGTCCCAACATCACAAACCACACATCCTAACACCAAGGCCTGCATGCAACAACAAAGCATGGACACCCATCACCAAATCATGGCCACTGCACATATCCATACACCCCCCTAAACCACCATCACACAAGGACCCACACAGGAATGCAAGCACTGGAGTACATGGTCACCCACCCATAGCATACCATGGCACACACAGATGTAATAAACATCCTTTTATATCCCTGCAGGACCCCTACCCAAAGTCACCGGACAGGAGCGTTCACACATGTCCACATCATCAACAGAAGAGGCCCACAGTGATGAAAGCAGCTCTGTCCAACTGGATCTAGATGACCAGCCCAGCCCATCGGGGACCTCTGGACAGTCGGTTCCCCTGACACAGTCACAGGCCACCACAGAGCTTCCCCCCTCTGGAAACACCAGCACAGCACCCACCCAGCGGACCCATATCTCTGTCCCCAGGACACGTCAATCAGCAGTGTGTCCACCATTACAAGGAACCCAGGCTAACCCACCACCCCAACAACAACAGGGACTTGGGGGCAGTGGCAGTGGGTACACGGTCCAGGGGACAGAGGCCCAGGAACCCAGGGGAACTGGGAGGGCTGCTGTGCGACAGGATGAGGACACGCCAAGGGAACCCACTCTCCACAAGGCCCTGTCCAACATCATGGGAGCCTACCACCATTCCCAGAAGACGATGGCAACGGTACTGGCCAAGTTTCAGGAGACCCAGCGCCTGCAGGAGGAACAGTATTTGGGCTTCAGGGAGGAACTCAGATCCATCAATTCCACCCTGGGCACCATCATAGGGGTACTGAAGGAAGTCCTCAACACCAGGAGGGACACTGTGGCACAGCAAGGGGCCCCTGACACTAGCCTGGACGATGAACTGACCACCACCTCCGCCGGCGCTAGTGGACAGGAGGCACCGCCACAGGACCACCACACCAGCACCCCATCCCCTGCAGAGGGTGAACCACCCCGCAAACGGTCCCTGAGATCCAGGACAAAGACAGAGAATGATGCCAAGACCCCGCCAAGAAATGAGACCACCCTGAATGTCATCCTTATGTCCCACTTTGTCACCCTGTCCATCCTCAAACTGCCCCAGCTCCACTTCCTATGCCCATTTGGGCAATGCACCTGTGAGACTAATAGACTGGACTCTGCCATGGACATTCCTCTACCATCACCCCTCACCACTTTACAACCACCTCCACTATTTAGCACTTAAATAAACACACTTAAAGCACAAAACAATCTGTCTGTGATTTCAAAACAGTTTATTAGCAATTACAGTGGGAAAATGCTCTTTCAAATGTAATGTCAACATACCTATGTCACACAGCTCTAGTCTATGAGGAAACAAAGCAGATGTCACACAGTGGAACCCACATCTGTGAAATCGTAAGGGAACGTGACAACTCAGTGACCATACACTGGGTGAAAATGACAGACAGTAGAGAGTTAGTAGTGTTAAAGTACATGTAGTAGGCAGGTTTGTATTCTTACCTGTGTCTCTCTTGGAAATATTGCAGGATAACCGAGTTCCTGTTGTCGATGTCCTCTTCTTCTGCTTCCTCGTCTTCACTGTCCACAGGCTCCACAGCTGCCACAACACCTCCATCTGGACCATCCTCCTGCAGAAAAGGCACCTGTCATCGCAAAGCTAAGTTGTGAAGCATACAGCAGGCCATGATGATCTGGCACACCTTCTTTGGTGAGTAGAATAGGGATCCACCTGTCATATGGAGGTACCTGAACCTGGTCTTCAGGAGGCCGAAGGTCCGCTCTATAATCCGCCGAGTTCGCCCATGGGCCTCATTGTAGAGTTCCTCTGCCTTGTCCTGGGATTCCTCACTGGGGCCAGTAGCCATGACAGGTTGGGGTAACCAGTCACCTGCAAATGGCGAGGGCAACTGTTAGACACACACTAACCTGTAGGGATATCCCCAGACCCAGACAACCATTCCCACTGACTTGCTTCCAGGTGCTCACCTAATGGCCACACACGGTGCCTCTGGAGTTGACCCATCACATAAGGGATGCTGCTATTCCGCAGGATGTAAGTGTCATGCACTGAGCCAGGGAATTTGGCATTCACATGGGAGATATACTGGTCTGCCAAACACGCCATCTGCACATTCATTGAATGATAACTCTTCCGGTTCCTGTACACCTGTTCACTCCTGCAGGGGGGTACCAAAGCCACATGTGTACCATCAATGGCACCTATGATGTTGGGGATATGTCCCAGGGCATAGAAGTCACCTTTCACTGTAGGCAAATCCTCCACCTGAGGGAAAACGATGTAGTTCCACATGTGTTTCAGCAGGGCAGAGAACACTCTGGACAACACGTTGGAAAACATAGGCTGGGACATCCCTGATGCTAAGGCCACTGTTGTTTGAAATGACCCACTTGCAAGGAAATGGAGTACTGCCAGCACCTGCACTAGAGGGGGGATTCCTGTGGGGTGGCGGATAGCTGACATCAAGTCTGGCTCAAGCTGGGCACACAGTTCCAGGATTGTGGCACGATCAAGCCTGTAGGTGATGATCACATGTCTTTCCTCCATTGTGGACAGGTCCACCAGCGGTCTGTACACCGGAGGATGACGCCATCTCCTCACATGTCCCAACGGACGGTGCCTATGGAGGACAACAGCGAGCACAGTCAACCAATTCAGAGGTACGTACCCACAGCTTACACAGAACACAAATCATATTCCAAAATTTGGCATGTATGAGTGTTGAGGCAAGGCCTAGGTATGTGTGACGCAGTGAAAAATTAAGCCATGTGTGTCCCTGAAATGGCGGCTGCCTGACCTGTAAAGTGGGACAATGGGATGTGAGGTAACTGCGCTGGCGTTGTACACCATTGTGGTAGGCGGTCGAAGACCGCAGCGCAATTCTGCATTGGTTAACATTGGACCCTATGGGTCCCAGGAGCCAACGACAATGTACGCTGGCGGTGACCGCCATTTTCTATCTGTTCAATCACTCGATACCTGATCTTCGACAGGACAGGACCTACACTGCAAGTGCTGCTGTGACCTTGGTCTGGAAGAGACAATGGCTTGTGCCTCTGGGGAAAGGGCCCCTGCCTTCACATCGGAGGAGTTGGAGAAACTCGTTGATGGGGTCCTCCTCCAGTACACGCTACTTTACGGTCCTCCAGACAAACAGGTAAGTACACTGTGAGCATGCTGTATGGGCTATGCCTCTGTGGAGTGGGGTGGATGAAAGATGGGGGGGGAGATTGAGGCGTGCATGTAACGACGGTGAGTGCATGTGCCACATGGCAAAGGTAGGGAAGGGGGCCAATGACTGTGACGGTGTGGACAGTTGTATCTTCTCCTTTTCCCCTGTACTATTCCTGTAGGTCGGCCCCCTCCAGAAGAAGGATATTTGGCGTGCCATCGTCAAGGAAGTCCGGACCCTGGGGGTCTACCACAGACGGAGCACCCACTGCCGTAAAAGATGGGAGGACATTCGCTGCTGGAGCAAGAAGACGGCGGAGACCCCAGCTGGGGATGGCCTCCCAACGTGGGAGAGGTGCCCATCGCACCATGACCCCCCTGATGTTCAGGATCCTGGCGGTGGCGTACCTAGAGTTGGATGGGCACTTGAGGGCATCACAGCAGCCACAAGGGGGTGAGTATACTCTCATTCAGCTGATTTTTTGTGCAGTGGAGGTGTCTGGGTGGGGGAGGTGGGCTTTGGATTTCCCTAGGCCAGGGAGAGTGTGCTAGTTAGGTCCCCTTGATCTGGCAGACCCTGTGGCACCCCACCCCACCTGTGTACAGTGCTAACTACACCTAGTCAGGCTCCTGTGACATCCATGTGTGCAGATGTCGGCCATAGCCTTGTAGGCCATGTCCCAGTGAGTGAACAGTGGACCCCAAGTGCGCGGCATAGTGCAGGGGGCTTCTGTGTCTGTCGTGTCTGCCAACAGTAGCGGTAATGCATGCACTCAACATGTCTTTCTTCTGTCTTCCCCCACCCTTTTTGTGGTCTCCCTGTTCTTGTGTTCATTAGCATCATCAGGCAGAGGAGCAGTGGCACCGGAGCAGGAGGGAGCTGCATCCCACATGGCCCTGGAGGGGGAGACTACGGACTCGGAATTCACCAGTGGGATGGAGGGCGAGGGGAGCTCCACAGCGGGGACAGGAGCTGACACCAGTGATACGGTCTCGTCCTCTGATGGGAGCTCCCTTGTGGTGGCGGCCACATCTGTGTCCCCAGCATCTACAGGTACAGCCGCCACCCCCCCACCAGCACCGCCCTCCCAGCATCCCCTCAGCCTTTGCCCCGTGCCTGCTCACCCAAGAGGGTGGGCATCACCTTTGCCCCAGGCACCTCAGGCCCTACCCCAGTCACCCCTGCTGCCCTCAGTGAGGAGGCCATTGACCTCCTCAGGTCCCTCACTGTTGGGCAGTCTACCATTCTGAATTCCATCCAGGGTGTAGAAAGGCAGTTGCAACAAACAAATGCATTCCTGGAGGGCATTCATTCTGGTCAGGCGGCCTTTCAGTGAGCTTTTCAGACTCTGGCCTCAGCACTGATGACAGCTATTGTCCCTGTCTCTAGCAGACCCCCTCCAACTTCCTCCACCCAGACCAAATCCCCTGTACATCAGCCTATCCCAAGCACACCTTCAGACCAGCATGCACACACGTCAACACCCAAGGGAAGCTCTGGCAAACATAAGCACCACACATCCCACAGGCACTCACGCAAGCATCACACACATGCAGACACACCAACATCCATTGCCTCCACTGTGTCCCCCCCCTCCTCATCTCCCTCCTCCCTCCCAGTCTCATCTACACTCACACCTGCATGCACTACATCTACAGCCACTACTTCCATCACCAGCACACCCACCACCACACCCCGCTCACGTGCAGTCACCACCCCACTACCATTCACACATCCCCTGTGTCCTCTCCCAGTGTGTCTGTGACGCCACCTCCCAAGATACACAAACGCAGCCACACACCCACCCAACAGCCATCTACCTCACTACAGCCTACAGCGTATGCACCTTCACCCAAAGTCACCAAACGAACACCTCCTACAACCACAATCTCTTCCTCCACTCCCAAACCCCCTCCAGCTACCCGTCCCAGTGTTCCCAAAAAACTTTTCCTGTCCACCCTTGACCTCTTTCCCTCCCCTCCCCCACCCCGTCAGTCTCCTAGGGCCCAACTCTCCAGGTCCCAACCTAGCACCTCAGCCACAACATCTCCGAGACCAGTGGTGCCTGTAGTAACCCGAATCTGGAGTGCACCGGGCAGCAAGGCACCCAGTGTGGCACGGAGCCACAGCACGGACAGTCCCCCACCTGTCAAGCATCAAAAGTTGGCCAGTGCCCTGCGGGAGAGGGGGAAGACTCCAGCCACCAAAGCCGCTCCCAGGGGTGCAGGTGGGAGTGTGGAGTCAGCTGTGACACCTTCCAAGATGGGGAAGGGGCACAAGAAACTTAGCAAGTCTGGGAAGAGCAGGTGCAGTACTCACCGTGGTCTTCGCCGCCGGCGTTCGTGCTCCTGGTAGAGGAGCAAGAAGATAAGGGCTGGCAGGATCTGAAGTTCCGGTTCCATGGCGTTCGGATTCCTCGTGTGGTGTGTAGAGGGCAGCGTTTTCCCTTCAAAGTCCTGTTTCCGCCGTGTTTTTGTTCGCAGTGAATCCGCCCCGGAAAAGGTAGCGGATTGGTAGGTTGTGATACTGTGGGCGGTACATTGTCCTCTGCCTGTCTGTTGGTGGTGACTGCCATGCTGGCGGTCGGAGTGTTAAAGTGGCTGTCTATGTTGTCGGTTTCCGCCATGGTCGTAATTCCATTCTTTTTTTCTGCCAGCCTGTTGGCGGTTTTACTGCTGCTTTAACACTGACCGCCAGGGTTGTAATGACCCCCTTAGTCTTTGTCTGCTGATGGTAAGGTGTTAGAACCCCTTTGAGACAACCACAGGGCAAGCAGGATCAACTGGGCCCAGCCGTGGGGAGAGAGGCCTTTTACTCCTGATGTCCCAGATCCAGGCCTCCTATGGGTCCACAGCAACAGGGCCAATTACCCCTTCAGCATTCGACTGTCACTAGAAGCATTAGGTCTAGCAGTCTAAGGGGTCTTGGCGGGGAGGTAAATATAGGGGGTGCACACAGGCTCGCAACTCAAAATACGAGCAGAAGCAGCAATAAATGATTGTCCAGTGGCATACAAACTTCTAAAATAAATATTATTTAACTGCTACAAACACAAAGGGAATTGCCAACAATTCCCACAGTCCCCTTAGGGCAGGGCTCCAGTGATTCTCAAACGGTTCCTTGAGTCCCACTCCCTCCTCCCTCTATCAGTAGTGGTTATTCCCTATTGATTATAGGTGACATTCAGGCGAAGCCCCAGTATTCCCAGTCTTAGGAGTCCCTCTTCCACTCTGTACAAAATTCAAAGTTGCTCCGGGTCAAAGCACTATCTGAAAAGCAAGTTTCACTGAGGTTGATAGGCCTGAAATCAGCGTAACCGGCACCTGCAGGACCAGAGTGACCAGAGGCCCTAAGTGCACCCCCTCCATGGGACCTGGAGCTGCAGCACTGTCTCCGGTAAGTTCTTTGCATGAGGCCCAGAGGGCTGCACTCAGCTGACCTCAAGTTCCTCAGAAGCGGCCACACAGCCACTGTGACCAGAGGTTCACTGCGGCTCCTTAAAGTTTGGGAAGTACTTAGGTCACCCTACGATGGGTGAGGGGAAGTGCAAAAGTCCTGCTACTGATCCTCACTCACGTCTAGGCCTGTAGTGTTCTTCACAGCAGTCTCTCTCCTCTGGTGATGATCCCAACCAGTGAACACTTCTAGCATGGTCACGGTGGTCCCCTCTGGAATATGTGGTCACCGACTCCCTACAATACAGAAGTTCCAACCCGAGCGACAAAGCAGATCTCTTCACACCTGGATGTCAGCCACAGTTATATGTGTATCAAAAGGTTACCCTAGGGCCTCATCTTCACTCTTAATGATTCTCTTATCAGTCTCACCTCCTTCCTGAGATGTGCCCAGGACCTTTCTTTGTGACCTGTCTCTGAATCAAAGAGCACCCTGTGAAGTGTACTGGGGAGCCTGTCTCTCCCTCTCCCCAGTGTAGCCCACCCATCTTACAGGTTTCAACCAATACATAAACCTGTCCTCTCCTCATGTTTCACCATGCTACGCAGTGTCTCCCAAAATGTAAACCATGTATTGTACCACTTGCATTCACATATACACCCAGTCTCAAGCATATAACATACATGCACTGCACAATACCACATCATTCATGTACTGTAAAACTCACACATACATTCAGCACATGAATGTAAAGTGCATGACTGCACAGTGCTGCATCATCTCTGTATGGTCCTATTCACAGACACACATACACCTAGCACATGTACATAACACATGCACTGCACAGCACCACATACCAAAATCGGTGTAGACCAAGGGTGAGTTAAGCACACAGCAATGGAACTTTAAATTACCCACATAAAAAATACCTGTTCACACCTACTGATCACTGCACGGTATACTGCCATAACTGTGCCTGTGCTGCTTAACTACTGGTAAAGTATACAAAAAGAGATGGATACAATGCTTTAACTAATCTCAGTCACTGGTAATCACTCAGGCCATATCCTAATTTATTGGTATCTTGCATACATATCACCTCAATTTGGACCCAGCTATATGGAAATCAGTCTTGACACTGTACCAATGGGTACAGTCCAGCCTGAGCTTCTGAAAAAGACAGCAGCCTTTTACCACCATGAGGCCTGTACTTTGGATGATTCTCCCAGTCTAACAGGACCCACAAGAGCCACATTACATGAGAAAGACTTATGTACGGTACACATGCATGATTCATGTTTGCCTATAACAACAGAAATCAGCATTAGAGATCCAGACATCGGTACAGTTGTGGGGCTCAGGGCAGAGGTAAATGTCCATTACCATGAGAAGGATTTCTCTGTCCCAACATTAGGGCTTTCTTCATGTTGGTATTTCACCTAAATGGAGATTCACTTACCCAGGTGGGGACATCTACTTCCCATCCCAGAGTAAACTTCATGCTCAGCTTTCTCTTAACTAATCAACTATGCTTGATTCTATGGGTTCTCTGGTTCCCAGTTCCTCTGACTCGCCATCTTTCCCTGTTCCACACATCCTGAAAGTCCCTGTTATACCACCAATTGCTTAAATACCTCTCTGTTCTCTCATTATTTGATGTTTCTCCACATGGCCAGAGTGTCCTAAAAATTGCAACTGCAAATAAGGCCACCACATTTCACCTTTAAAATGCATCAGATTACCTCCAAACTCATTTACCCACCGTTTGGCCTGCCCTGGTCTTCTGCTTTAGAATGATGAATGATTTTTGACCCTCCAGTTAATTAATGCATTTATTGTTTTTGAATATTTGGGTGTCTAAGGCTGACATCTGCTGTAGCAGACCAAAATATTTGCCATGCTCTTACCTATGGTGAACTATTTCCCCTTATTGAGCATTGGAGATGATAGTTGATTGAGCATTAGGCTGCCGATGGTACAGTATTCATATACCTCTAAGCATACAGTATCTGATATTAGGTCATTGCATTATATTGGATTAAGGATGCAACTCAAATGTGTGAAACACATTCCAGCTTAACTCTTTGCAAGGAGCTCTCTCACGGAACATCATTGGGGAAGCTGGATCACATGGGTGGGCCTGGACATATTGATTTACCCATTTGTTGGATTATGACAGTAAAAATCGGTTAATTTGCTAATTTGTGTTAGTGTGGGCTCTGATAGATGTTATATATGCAATATGCATTTACCTCAGTGTCACAGCTGATCTAGGTTGTTTCTGTCTGTAAAAATATTGCATTGGAAATTTCCCCTGATTGTGCATGTACTCATATCAGATGCTCTTTAATCCACGCACAAAATGTACTAATCTGGTTAACTGTCAAAAGGTCTGAGCTTCCCAAAATAACAAGCTCTGCAGCCAAACAACAACTTCCAATGAAGGAAAGATACTTTGCAACTCATTCCAAAGCTTGAGGTGGAGGGGCTTCAATGGGGAATTCTCCTCTTCCTTTCAAATCAAAATGGAATGAACCAATAGGTTGTGGATTCAATTGCAACCCCAAATCATTGACCAATTACCGATGTGCCAAATACAGGTTTTGAAACCCAGAACTGTCCATTTCAGTTTTCTTCTACATTGAGAATGCTGGTTGCAAGGATAAAAGAGCACTTATTGTTCCAGGAGACCGCATTGCATGCTCCCTCCGATGTACTTCACAGCATGTCATTTCTCTCCTCAATTTTGTCTGTGTCCCATTAATAATGGGCTGTTCTCAGAAAGAAATAATACTCTGAAGATGTGAATGCAGTGATGGCCACTGCAGGCCTCCTCCTCTGCATTCATAGACATTCAGTGTGAATTTGCAACTCTTGATGAATGATCATATCCCTCTGTTCTTGATAAGTATACATGTGGTAGTGCAAAATGAAAGTGTGAACGCGTGGTTGTAAAGCAGCTGGTATGAAAAAACGTTAACTCTTTTGTGCCCACACCTTTCACACACCAGTCCCCTAATTCGGGACGGCCTGTCCCATGGCTAAATTTGAATATATAGATCTCACCTTTATTCTACAATGTCAAGGAGAGCAACGCATCTTTTTATTTCAAAATAATTTTTTTAACACTAACCTAGACGATACGTGATGAAGGCAATTATAGTGGATACTATAAGCAACATTAGCACAAATAAATATTTAAATTGCAAACTAACAGAAAATACCGAATGTTTTATAAAGAGCTAACAAACTCTTACATTTGAAGTGCTACTACATTTGAAGTACTGCTTATTTTCTCGAAATGTACATTCTTAAATCTTATAAATCTGTGATGGTGAGCTCACTTTTTGTTGGTCCAGTGCTCTGAATTCATAGATAGGCCAATCAGCGGACCAGAATAGTGTTCCCCTGAAAATGCAGAAAGTTCTCTGCTAGCAATTAAAACATGGGGTTCTTGAACACATTGTTACCCTAAAAGCATGAGAACTGTCTCAGTTATCTCCCTCAGCAGACATCAGTTCACAACAGAAAAATATATCCTCGAATGAGTTAAAAACATGTATGATGCATGAGATGTGCATATGAATAGGCACAAAGCAGACCTTTACATGCTACTGAATCTGAGCATAGATAAATGTTGATAGGGTTAACTAATATTCATATATATTGTGTACCCCAACCAAATTAAAATGATAATGAACAGCAGAAAATGTTGACAGTATGACTTTATTTACACACAGCCATTAATGTTCCTCTACAATGGAGCAGGGATCAGAGGTCATGCTTTTAATTAATAATAGGTGATATTCACACTTCCACTAAATACCAAAATTGTGAACCCACACACACACACACACACACACACACACACACAATACTGGCTTAACTTTTTTGAACTAAATCCCTTTAATATTTTGTCCACTATTTTGATACTGCCTCTTCCTGCACATAAACAATCATTCAAAAATGACGATTTGCTACTTCTATGTGTGCTGCATTCTGCCAAAGCACCATTGTAGATTGTTTATGTGCAGGAAGGGATCTACATAGCATCTGCATAGCACCAGTCTCACCAGAGGGGCAGTGAAGTGTTGTGTGTGTTTACACTAAAAGAGTGTACTCATAAATTGTCCAGTACTCCAGTTGGTAATATGATTAAGATGGAAATAATGGCAAATGGGTAAAGGTATGCCAAATAAGCCAACTGTGAGATGGAGCAGCAAAGTAGGGAAAAAGAGCAGAGGTGATGCAGCTTATTAAAGGTACAGATAGTGGCTATTGTTGTAGAGAAATCGAAGTTGACAGCCTGAGCAGAAGGTACACTGACTTTAAATTCTCAGATTTCACCTGCTCATCCTAGGGCAAAAAGACTCATACTTTGAGAATGGATTTATGCCACAAATCGATTTGTTTCTCCCAATGGCTTCCGGTGGTGGATGATTTCCAGTCATGTGAGCCCAAGTAAGAACATGGCTCAAACCCTATCCAGACTGGTAGCCTTCTTCTGTGACAGTTCCTTTCTTGACAGAATAAGACAGACCAGACCTACACCAAGTTAGCCCCTTGTCAACACACCTCAATGACAAACCACTCCACTCTTTAAGATTCCAGAGCTTCCGGATGTTTTCCATTTACATGAGATTGTATACTTCTATACTTTTACAATTTGCTCCCAGAAATTTTCATTTTCATTTTTAGTATGGACTGATGTATCAGGGCAAAAATCACCAACATGCAAAGGACAAGCAATGTTGTAGCAAAGGATTTAGGCCCTCATTATGACATTGGCGATAAGTGCCACTTACCGCCATGCTGACTGCCGCCAACGTACCGCGACAGCGGCAGTATACCGCTACATGTATTATGACCCACACATAGAAATCCACCACTATACAGACACACACAGGTCTGCAAGCCCAAAGGTCAGTGATAAAATGGCAGTACCAAAACCCACACTGTTACGCCAACAGAAATACGCCCACAACATTATAACCCACGAATCACAGCGGCGGACATCCAACCGTGGTAAACCATTGGCGGTACAGACTGCTGTGCTCAAAATACACACAACCTAACAATACAACACCACATTGGACAATTCAAACAACACACACATGACACACATACACACACCACACCCACACAGCCACACCACTATAAAACACACACACACACTACCCACAGCCCTTTATGAAAAAAAACCTTGAGAGAGTAGATTGACTAATCCAGATAGATCAGGCACAAGTAGAACCCAATGGGGACCCAATAGTAGGGGAGCCCCATGAAGGGAATGATCTTCATGCTATAGGGGCAGGGAGCGCAGTGGAGCTTTTGTATGGTAGGAAAAATTTAACAACTTATCCGAGCCATACTTTCAATGCCACAAGCCTAAACGGAAGGGGTCCTATCACCATGATTTCATGGAATGTAGCTGGCTTAAAAAATAAGCTTATAGACCCCGAATGGCAGGACTATATTGATCGACACCATGTCTGTCTCTTCCAGGAGACGTGGTTTAAAGAACCACCGTATAAAGTAGGATATAAAACCTACTTTATCAGTGCAACTTCAGCTGCCAGAGGGAGACCGTCTGGGGGGTTGGTTGTATGGGCGAAGATCTCATTAAATGTTGAGATACGCATGCAAGCCACTGAGTCGGAGGACATTTTATGGTTGATAATGGGAAAAAAAAAAAGATAATAACCCACTTGTTTAATGTATATATAAGACCTAGAAAGTCAAATGTGGAGTCTCCTGAAATAACTCTACTAGACGACCTGCTCAAAAAAATTCCAGTAGGCGAGACAATTATGATAGGGGGTGACCTTAATTGTAATTATGAACCTATAACTGGATTCGAACATTTAGCAGAAGAGGAAGACCGAATGAGAACAATTCCTTACCTAACAATAGAAAAAACTGTCCCAGGCACAGTGGCCGCATTGCAAATCATGAGCCTTACATTAAACCATGGACTGAGGGCATGCAATGGCAGAGTGGGTGAAGTCGGCCTTAATCTGGTTACTTTCCAGAGAGGCAACTCAACTTCAAAAATAGATTACATTCTGCATAGTATAAACACATGGGAAAGACTAGCGACCTTTAAAATTGATAAAAGAAGGGATAGCGATCACTTCCCGCTAATAATTGAATTCAAGGCACACTTCTTAGATTTGGACTCGAAATATATAGAACATGATAAGGTGGAGTTACAACCCACCCTCAGTAACAACAGAAGGGTTGTAAAATGGCCAGTAATACTAGGCAATCAGGTCACTATGATAAATATTTACAACATATTTTCTGATCTCTTGGAGCCTTATGCAGAGAATAAACCTAGTGACATTCCTATTACGGCTATCCACCATTCATTGAGCACTATGTTAAGACCTGCCCTGACCAAACAGCTACAGAATAAGCACAAAAAGGAGAAGGCCCAAACCACCCCTAACAGTCCATGGTATACTATCAAATGTAGAGAGAGGAAAAGAGTACTGGTAGAGGCACTAAAGCAAAAAAATCAATTAGCCGTACAGCAGGCAAGGGCCAGTTATAAGAAAACGCTGGCTACTGCCCAACGCAACTGGGAGGACCAAAAATGGCAAGACCTGCTGGTAGCAGCAAAAAGCAATGATGCAAGGACCTTCTGGAAAATAGTTACCCATGGTAGCAAAGAGGGGATGTTTACTACAGACCATCACATAGACCCCAAAACATGGGTTAACTACTTTACATATCTTTACTCTGACCTCCCCACCTTCGATTTTTATCCCTTAAGACATAAAACCCCAGTTACTTGGGGTATTTTACCCGAGTTACAGTTTAGTCTGGAGGAGACGGTGATTGCCATTGAAGCAATCAAGCCAGGAAAAGCCCCCGGTTTGGATAAGATCCCGGGGGATTTGTTCAAACATAGCATAGAAATCTGGGCACCTTATCTAAACCTTCTAAGTAACGCTATAGCAAGGGGAGGCCTAATGCCCGAGACATGGACAGGGGCAGAAATAATCCCAATCCACAAAAAAGGATCCAGGGAAGACCCAGGGAACTATAGACCAATTAGCCTCATAGACGTCACACAAAAAATGTATGCTAGACAGATCCTGAATAGAATCAATACCTGGATAGAAGAGAACAGCATAATGTCTATATACCAAGCAGGCTTTAGACAACAGACCAGTACAGTTGACCAGGTCTTTAGGCTATTGACAATAATATGGAAATACACTAGACTAAAGAAAGGCCACCTGTATATCGCGTTTGTGGACCTGCGCGCAGCCTTTGATCTGGTGCCGAGAGACTCCTTGTGGGCAGCATTAGGAAAACAGGGCATGCCAGGGAACCTCCTGGGCCAGCTGGAGAGGCTACATGAAAACACATTCGCAAAGGTCCGGTGGGGGCCAAAAGGAGAGTTGACAGACCCAATACCTATCAAGAGGGGGGTGAGACAGGGCTGTGTGCTCGCCCCAACACTTTTCTCATTATACATCAATGATCTGGTTCATCATCTGAAACAAAGTAACCACGACTCACCAAGATTGAATGATGATCCAGTCCCCGCCCTCCTTTTTGCAGATGACACCATCCTATTGTCTCAAACTCCAATGGGCCTGCAAACTCTACTAGATAAATTCAGTGAGTATTGCAGCTTGAAGGGGTTAGAAATAAATGCAACCAAGACTAAATACTTAACTGTTAACCCTCACAAAGCACTCAAGAGAAACATTTGGATTAGAGGGCAGGCACTGGAACGAGTTAAAAATTTCAACTACCTAGGGATACTGCTTGATGCCAAATTGTCATGGGCGCCGCACATCAACAAAGCTGCTATTTCCTTAACTCATAGCTCCATGGCAATTAGTAAAAATTACAAATGTTCAAGGTCGAGCACTGTGTCACCAGTATTCGAGATCTTGCGGTGCAAAGCACAGGCCGCTGCTCTGTATGGCGCAGAACTCTGGGGATTCACAAAACTAACTCCATTGGCCACTCAGGAAAATAATTTCATGAGGGGGGTATTGGGCCTCCCTCCATCCACTCCGTTGATTCCCTTAGCCTATGACACTAATACGAAACAAATAGGCAAATTGGCAGCCCTGAGACCCCTGCTCTACTGGTGTAGACTTTGGACAACCCCTGAATTGATCCAATACAGGCAAGCATTAATTGAGATCATGGGCTTGGACAAGACTATTTCCCTCCCGTGGCTTCATTATATCAGGCAAAGCTTTTACAATTTACGGCTGAAATTCTATTGGGATGAACCGCATATTCTCACAACCCAATCAAAGATCCGACTAAAGCAAGTATTTTGGGACTTCATCTTTAATAGCCCTTTTCATAGCAAGGATTCAGGTAGACTAACCTTAAGTTTTCTGGATTTTAAACCACAATCGATAATTGGGAGTTACCCTCTGCAATTCAATGGCTTTGGGACCTACAATCAGCTAAGGATACATCTAGCCCAGGGGACATTGTCTATGCCCGGGAGGACCGTAGTTACTGGGAGGTTGATTAAGTTACCTAGAATGATCATTGTCACTTATGAAACTTGTTCCTGGATTCTGATATTTATCTACTTTTATCCCAAAAAATCTCCTCTTAGTTAGGCAAACAAGTGCCTGATGGCACGGGAGGTAAATTTTATGGGTCTTACTAATGAAATACTGTAATCGACCTTTTTTTTAACTGTTTTTAAGACCAACATCAGATAACTTGTTTCTAGTAGTTAAGTGAATATTAGCTGCTGCTAGAACAATGTGCCTTTTTGCATTACTTGATCGTATATGACCTCTAAAAAATATAGGCACGCAAGTAAGAAAGGAATCGTTGGGCCCTAGGGACTGTTAATCATCTCTTAAAAATTAGTCAAATAACCCCTCACGTGATGATGGTATCTATATTGCTAAGATTGTAGAGGCAACTTGAGCCTACTGGAGGCAAATAATCATTCAAAAGCGTATATCCTATTTTCATAATGGTCACTTTTTGAGCTAGTCCATAGTTAATGCTACTACTAGTGAAATAGCAATTTTAACTGTTTTTTGTATAAAGGTTTATATGTTAGGGGTATTTTATAAAATTTTATAATGTTTATATGGTGATTTGCATGATGATGTGTACTGTATATTTTATAGTGTTTTATTGATTAATTGTTGATTTTTAATAACATTTATACCCATAACTTGCCTATTTGTATTGTATGGCCCTGAGGGAGCTCTGGTCTCGATCTGTTTTTAGTGGGTTTTTTTGTCTTTTTTTCTCTTAAAAAGTGTCTTTGTTCCTTTTAGAAATGTAAGAATTTTGTCAGTATGCTTTTATGGTATTGTTTTACCGAAATAAAGCTGAAACTAGAAAAAAAAAATACAACTGAGAGAGAGAGACACCAAGAGCACCCACACAACCAGAGCCACAGAACACCATCACCCATACAACATCCACGCACCTCACAGCACAAACCCCAACTCATCGCCCCACACACCCTCACACTACACCCACAAAGACACCCCAGGTTCCCAGAGGAGGAGCTAAGGGTCATGGTGGAGGAAATCATCCGGGTAGAGCCACAGCTATTCGGATCACAGGTGCAGCAGACATCCATTGCTAGAAAGATGGAGGTATGGCGGAAAGTCATGCACAGGGTCAACGCCGTGGGTCAGCACCGCAGAACAAAGGATGACATCAGGAAGAGGTGGAACGACCGACGGGGGGAGGTGCGTTCTGTGGTTGCAAGACACCAGACAGCTGTACAGAGGACTGGTGGTGGACCCCCACCTCCTCCCCCACAACTAACAAGATGGAAGGAGCAAGTCTTGGCGATCAAGCATCCTGAGGGCCTGGCAGGAGTAGCAGGAGGACTGCACTCTGGTAAGTCAAATCTTTACTTCTTTCACCCCCCCACCTGCATGCCATCACAAATTCCTACCCCTTCCCACACCCCCATCACTCCACCACCTCACATATACTCCCCCATCACAACCCACCCATCCCAATACCAATCCCTGCATGCAACACCAATGCATGGACCCCCATCACAAATCTGCATGGACCCCCATCACCATAGCATGCAGACTAGTGATAAACACTCAGCCAACCAAATCACAACTCACACAAGCCAAAGCTGCCTTGGTAATAACAACCATAGAGGGGAACATACTATTGCACAAGATGTCACATGCAGAAACAATAACACTGCATTTACATCACCACAGGACCCCCACACAACGTCACCAGAGAGGAGGTGCCAGCAACATCCAGTCTCCCCACAGAAGAGGCCCACAGTGATGACAGCAGCTCTGTGTGCCTGTATCAGGATGACCAACCTGGCCCATCAGGGACCTCTGGACAGTCGGAGACCCAGTCACAGTCCCAAACCACCACAGAGCCTCCCCTTCAGGAAACACCAGCACGGCACCCACCCAGCGGGCCCATCCCTTTGTCCCCATGACATGTCAATCAGCAGTGTGTCCACCACTGTAGTGATCCCAGGCAACCCCACAAACACAGGACGATCAGGGACCTGGGGCCGGTGGCAGTGGCCACACGGTTCAGGGGACAGAGGTACAGGACAACAGGGAAGCTGGAGGACTGCTGTGCGACAGGGGAGGACAGGCCAAGGGAACCGACTCTCCACGAGGCACTCACAAACATCCTGGGAGCATACCACCATTCCCAGGAGACCATGGGCCAGATACTAGGCAAGCTGCAGGAGACCCAGCGGCTGCGGGAGGGACAGTACCTGGGGATCAGGGAGGACCTGAGAGGCATTCACACCACCCTGGTCACCATTGCAGGGGTTTTTGCAGACATGGCCAACACCATGAGGGAGGCAGTGGCACACCAACGGGCCCATGACACTAGCTACACCGATGAACAGCCCTCCTCCTCCGCTGATGCTAGTGGACAGGAGGCCCGCCACTGGAACAACAGGCCACCAGCACCCCTCCCTCTGCAGAAGGAGAACCACCACACAAAAGGTCCCTGCGATCCAGGCAGAAGCCAGAGAACATTGCCAAAACCCCCAACAGGAAATAAGACTCCCCTGTATGTCACCCTTGTGTCCCACTCTATCACCCTGTCCACCTTGAACTGCCATTGCCCCACTCTCTATGCCCCCTTGTACAATGCATCTGTGATACCAAAAGGCTGGACTCTATCCTGGACATTCCTCCACCATCAACCCAGCCCATTGCAATACCCCCTACACTTATTATCACAGAAATAAACACTCTTGGAACAAATACAAGAATGGAGTCTGTCAATTGATTGAAATATGTATTAGTTTAACAAGCTGTAAACATTGCAATTTAAATGTACAGTTATGTATACATAGGTATGACCTGTAGTGGGCAGCAGTAAACACACCAGGAGCTAGAGTGGGGCTCAGATATCTGAGACTAGAGATGCCAAAGGGTACAGTCAGTGGCCCTTGCACTTGTATTATAAAATAAACATCTTTGAGCCAAGTTTCTGTCTACGTCTTTATCTACCATGAGTACATTCTATACAGCCATCACATATGTAACAGGAAGACCATTGACCTACCAATTTATGTGAAAGCGCCAGAAGGGGGAGCAATACTTTACAAGTTCTGTAATACAGTTAACTGCACCACATCCAAAGTAATGGTTACAATCTACACCCACATTGAAGTCACAACCCTGGTAACAGCCCTGCAAACGGCAGACATTGCAATTGGTTACATAGGCTGCCATGTACAATGTACAACACAAAACTGCAATGGAATGTGAAGTTACAGTGTCTTACCTGAGTGTCACTGGAAGTACTGTTGATTTATAGTAGTTCTGTTGTCTATGTCCTCTTCCTCTGCCTCCTCTTCGTCACTGTAGGAGGCTGGACTGGCTTGTAGTGAGTACCAAGGGGTACTTACACCTTGCACCAGGCCCAGTTATCCCTTATTAGTGAATAGGGTGTCTAGCAGCATAGGCTGATAGATAATGGTAGCTTAGCAGAGCAGCTTAGGCTGAACTAGGAGACGAGTGAAGCTCCTACAGTACCACTTAGTGTCATATGCACAATATCATAAGAAAACACAATACACAGTTATACTAAAAATAAAGGTACTTTATTTTTATGACAATATGCCAAAGTATCTTAGAGTGTACCCTCAGTGAGAGGATAGGAAATATACACAAGATATATGTACACAATACCAAAAATATGCAGTATAGTCTTAGAAAACAGTGCAAACAATGTATAGTTACAATAGGATGCAATGGGGACACATAGGGATAGGGGCAACACAAACCATATACTCCAAAAGTGGAATGCAAACCACGAATGGACCCCAAACCTATGTGACCTTGTAGAGGGTCGCTGGGACTATTAGAAAATAGTAAGGGTTAGAAAAATAGCCCACCCCAAGACCCTGAAAAGTGAGTGCAAAGTGCACTAAAGTTCCCCAAAGGACATAGAAGTCGTGATAGGGGAATTCTGCAGGAAAGACACAAACCAGCAATGCAACAACAATGGATTTCCAGTCGAGGGTACCTGTGGAACAAGGGGACCAAGTCCAAAAGTCACAAGCAAGTCGGAGATGGGCAGATGCCCAGGAAATGCCAGCTGTGGGTGCAAAGAAGCTTCTACTGGACAGAAGAAGCTTAGGTTTCTGCACGAACGACAAGGGCTAGAGACTTCCCCTTTGGAGGACGGATCCCACACGCCGTGGAGAGTTGTGCAGAAGTATTTTCCCGCCAAAAGACCGCCAACAAGCCTTGCTAGCTGCAAATCGTGCGGTAAGCGTTTTTGGATGCTGCTGTGGCCCAGGAGGAACCAGGATGTCGCAAATTGCGTCAGGAGACAGAGGGGACGTACAGCAAGACAAGGAACCCTCTCAGCAGCAGGTAGCACCCGGAGAAGTGCCAGAAACAGGCACTACGAGGATGTGTGAAACGGTGCTCACCCGAAGTCGCACAAAGGAGTTCCACGTCACCGGAGAACAACTTAGGAGGTCGTGCAATGCAGGTTAGAGTGCCGTGGACTCAGGCTGGAAAGTGCACAAAGGATTTCCGCCGGAAGTGCACGGAGGCCGGAGTAGCTGCAAAAGTCGCAGTTCCCAGCAATGCAGTCTGGCGTGGGGAGGCAAGGACTTACCTCCACCAAACTTGGACTGCAGAGTCACCGGACTGTGGGAGTCACTTGGACAGAGTTGCTGGATTCAAGGGACCTCGCTCATCGTGCTGAGAGGAGACCCAGGGGACCGGTGATGCAGTTCTTTGGTGCCTGCGGTTGCAGGGGGACGATTCCGTCGACCCACGGGAGATTTCTTCGGAGCTTCTAGTGCAGAGAGGAGGCAGACTACCCCCACAGCATGCACCACCAGGAAAACAGTCGAGAAGGCGGCAGGATCAGCGTTACAGAGTTGCAGTAGTCGTCTTTGCTACTATGTTGCAGTTTTGCAGGCTTCCAGCGCGGTCAGCAGTCGATTCCTTGGCAGAAGGTGAAGAGAGAGATGCAGAGGAACTCGGATGAGCTCTTGCATTCGTTATCTACTGAATCCCAAGAGACAGAGACCCTAAATAGCCAGAAAAGAGGGTTTGGCTACCTAGGAGAGAGGATAGGCTAGCAACACCTGAAGGAGCCTATCAGAAGGAGTCTCTGACGTCACCTGCTGGCACTGGCCACTCAGAGCAGTCCAGTGTGCCAGCAGCACCTCTGTTTCCAAGATGGCAGAGGTCTGGAGCACACTGGAGGAGCTCTGGTCGCCTCCCAGGGGAGGTGCAGGTCAGGGGAGTGGTCACTCCCCTTTCCTTTGTCCAGTTTCGCGCCAGAGCAGGGCTAAGGGGTCCCTGAACTGGTGTAGACTGTCTTATGCAGAAATGGGCACCAAATGTGCCCATGAAAGCATTTCCAGAGGCTGGGGGAGGCTACTCCTCCCCTGCCTTCACACCATTTTCCAAAGGGAGAGGGTGTAACACCCTCTCTCAGAGGAAGTCCTTTGTTCTGCCATCCTGGGCCAGGCCTGGCTGGACCCCAGGAGGGCAGAAGCCTGTCTGAGGGGTTGGCAGCAGCAGCAGCTGCAGTGAAACCCCTGAAAAGGCAGTTTGGCAGTACCAGGGTCTGTGCTACAGACCACTGGGATCATGGGATTGTGCCAACTATGCCAGGATGGCATAGAGGGGGCAATTCCATGATCATAGACATGTTACATGGCCATATTCGGAGTTACCATTGTGAAGCTACATATAGGTAGTGACCTATATGTAGTGCACGCGTGTAATGGTGTCCCCGCACTCACAAGGTCTGGGGAATTGGCCCTGAACAATGTGGGGGCACCTTGGCTAGTGCCAGGGTGCCCTCACACTAAGTAACTTTGCACCTAACCTTTACCAGGTAAAGGTTAGACATATAGGTGACTTATAAGTTACTTAAGTGCAGTGAAAAATGGCTTTGAAATAACGTGGACGTTATTTCACTCAGGCTGCAGTGGCAGGCCTGTGTAAGAATTGTCAGAGCTCCCTATGGGTGGCAAAAGAAGTGCTGCAGCCCATAGGGATCTCCTGGAACCCCAATACCCTGGGTACCTCATTACCATATACTAGGGAATTATAAGGGTGTTCCAGTAAGCCAATGTAAATTGGTAAAATTGGTCACTAGCCTGTTAGTGACAATTTGAAAGAAATGAGAGAGCATAACCACTGAGGTTCTGATTAGCAGAGACTCAGTGAGACAGTTAGTCACTACACAGGTAACACATTCAGGCACACTTATGAGCACTGGGGCCTTGGATGACAGGGTCCCAGTGACCAGTGACACATACAACTAAAACAACATATATACAGTGAAAAATGGGGGTAACATGCCAGGCAAGATGGTACTTTCCTACAGTCACCATCCACAGGCTCCACCACTACCACACGACCATCTCCAGCCTCATCCTCCTGCAGAAAAGGCACCTGGCGTCTCAAGGCCAGGTTGTGCAACATGCAACGATGATCTGGCACACCTTTTTGGGCAAGTAGTACAGGGATCCACCTGTCAGATGGAGGCACAGGAATCTGACCTTCAGGAGGCCAAAGGTATGCTCATTGATCTTCCTTGTACACCCATGTGCCTCATTCTAACGTTCCTCTGCCCTTGTCCTGGGATTCCTCACTGAGGTCAGTAACCCTGAGAGGTTTGGGTAACCAGAGTCACCTGTAAATATCGAGGGATACCTGTTAGCCAAAACTCACCATTAGGGCCAACCCCACACCCAAATATCTACATCAACTGGGTGGGGACCATGGGCTCACCTATTAGCCACACCCTGTGCCTCTAGAGTTGAGGCATCACACATGGGATGCTGCTATTCCTCAAGATAAAGGCGTCATGCACAGAGTCAGGATACTTTGCATTGACATGGGAGATGTACTGGTCCGCCAAACACACCATCTGCACATTCAGAGAGTGAAAGCTTTTTCGAGTTCTGAACACCTGTTCATTTCTCTGGGGTAGGACAAAGGCAATATGTGTACCATCAATAGCACCAATTATGTTGGGGATATGTCCCATTGCATAGAAGTCAGCCTTCACAGTGGCCAAATCCTCCACCTGGGGAAATGCAATGTAGCTGCACATGTGTTTCATCAGGGCAGACAACACTCTGGTCATCACGTTTGAGAACATAGGCTGTGGCATCCCTGATGCCATGGCCACTGTCGCTTGGAAGGAACCACTTGCCTAGAAATGGAGCACCAACAGGACCTGCACTAGAAGGGGGATACCTGTGGGGTGGCAGAGAGTTGAAATCAGGTCTGGCTCCAATTGGGCACACAGCTCTTGGATTGTGGCCCTATCAAGTCTGTAGGTTAGGATAATGTACCTGTCCTCCATTGTCGACAGGTCCACAAGGGGTCTGTACACGGGGGTATGTCTCCATCTCCTATTCATCCTCAGCGCTTGAAGTCTAGGGTGAAAAACGGTGAGCAGATGGTCATATTCAAACACATACTCTGATTAATATGCTTTTTTTTTTTACAGAAACAGTATGTGAACTTGTAGGTCCGTTGATGTGCCTATGTCTGCTCTGAAGCAGTTAGGTGCCATGGCCTGTGCCCCCCTGAAATCGTAGCCCCTGACCTGCGAGGAGGGGCAAGTGGAAATGAGGTAATACCACTGGCGTTGTACGTCATTGCGAGAGGCGGTCGACGACCGCTGTGCAACACATCATTGGTTATCATTGTGGCCTACGGGTTCCAGGAGGCAATGGTGATGCACGCACCGCCGCGGAAGTGACTGCCATTTTCTAACTGTTAACTTACTTGCTACCTGATCTTCAACAGAAGAGGACCTACACTGTAAGTGCTGCTGTAACCTGTGTCTTTAATCGATCATGGCTCGAGTGTCTGGGGAAAATGCCCCTGCCTTTACTTCCGTGGAGTTGGAGACACTAGTGGATGGGGTCCTATCCTAGTACCCTTTACTTTGTAGTCCTCCAGACAAACAGCTGAGTACACTATGAGCACGATGCGTGGGGCATGAATGTATGGAGTGCTGTGTGTGTAAGCCTTGTGTGGGGGGGGCTGAGGGATCCTGGGCAGAGTGCTGCATGCTCGGTGGGCAATGTCTGTGCGTAAGGGGACGGGAGGGATATGGTGTGCCATGAGTATAACAGTCCGGATGGTATGAATAATACCTTTTCTGCTGTATATTTTTCAGCAGGTCAACGCCCATCAGAAAAAGGGTATTTGGCATGCCATCGCCAAGGAGGTGCGGACCCTGGGGGTTTTTGACATGCGGAGCACCCACTGTCAAAAATGGTGGGAGGACCTGCGCCGAATGAGGAAGGGGTGCCCGTTGTACCCTGACCCCCCTGATGTTCTGCATCCTGCCGGTGGCCTATCCGGAGTTGGATGGGCGCTTGAAGGCATCACAGCAGACACAAGGGGGTGATTACAGATTCAGAATCATCACTTTGCGCTCGTTATGGTGTTACCTGGGTGGGGATGTGGGTCTGTGGGTGCCCGTAGGCCAGGGCGAACATGGCAGGGTAGGTTCCATGATGGGCAAGCTCAGATGCACTCCATCCCCAATAATGCTAGTGGGCATCTACTACTGGGCAGGGTCCTGTGGGTTCCTAGGTGTGCAGCTAATGGCGTTAGGCATTGTACCCCATGGCCTGGTGACTAGCATTGTAACTGGTAGTGCATGGCCTAGTGCATAGGGCTGTTCCCTGTGAGCTGTGTACGCCAATGATGGTGTTGTTGCTGGCATTGACCAAGTGTATCCTCTGTCTCTTCCCCCCCTTTTTGTTTTGTAACCCTGTCCTTGTGTGCATTAGCATCATCTTGTGGAGGAGCAGAGGCACCAGTGACGGAGGGAGCTTCATCCCACATGGACCTGGAGGTCGAATCCCTCGACGGTGAGGGCACTAGTGGGACGAAGGGCGAGGGAAGCACCACGACGGAGACAGGAGGAGACAGTTCGACAGCGACACCTCCTCCGATGGAAGCTCCCTGGTGGTGGCGATACCTCTGTGTCACCCCAACTACAGGTACAGCCGCTACCCCCGTACCAGCACTGCCCTGCCAGCAGCCCCTCAGTGAGTTTCCCTTGCTCGCTCACCCAGGAGGGTGGGCATCTCCTTCACCCCAGACACCTCAGGTCCGGCCCCAGTCAGCCCTGCTACCCTCAGTGTGGAGGCTATTGACCTCCTGAGATCCCTCTCAGTTGGGCAGTCAACCATACTGAATGCCATCCAGGATCCAGCAGGGTATTTGCAACAAACAAATGCGTACCTGGAGGGCATTCACTCTGGAGTGGTGGCCCAACAGAGAACATTCCAGGCTCTGGCCAACTCACTGATGAGAGCCATTGTCCCCGTCTCTAGCCGCTCCCCTCCAACTTCCTCTACACCGTCCCATTCCCCTCAACCCCAGCCTATCCCAAGCACACCTTCACACCTGCATGCACCCAAATCAACACACAGAAGTGGCTCAGGCAAACACAAGCACTACACTTCATCCCACAGGCAATCACACAAGCACCATCCAGATGCAGACACACCAACATCCACTGCCTCCACTGTGTCCCCCTCCTCCTCGCACCTGTCAGCACAGCCAGTGTGCCTGCACCACCTGCCAAGGGTAAGAAGGGGCCGTCAGCTAGCACGGGCAAGAAGGGGACACCAGCCAGCAAGACGAAGGAGGCACCAAAACCCAGCAAGGGGAAGGAGGAAACACCAGCAAGCAAGGAGAAGGAGGGAACACCAGCCATCAAGGGCAGGAAGGGAACACCAGCTGGCAGAAGCAAGGAGTCACCACCATCTGCCAAGGGCAGGAAGGGGACAACAGCTGCTAAGGCCAATTTAAAGGGAACTGACGCCACAGGCAGGATGGATCTGGTGCCTGGGGCTGGAGCAGCATCTGGGCAAACAACACCAGGCATGGCACTTCAGCCATCTGAGGCTGCAGGGGAAGGGCTGGAGCCTCCCCCCACCACTGACAGCACCGCCACCTGCACCACCAGCAGCACCACAGCCGCAGCCCCAGGGGGCAGCCGTCCGAGGCTGCAGGGGAAGGGCTGGAGCCCCCCACCACTGACAGTACCACCACCTGCACTGCCGGTAGCACCGCCACCTGCACTGCCAGCAGCACCACTGTAAGCAGCAGCAGCCCCAGTGGGCAGCCATCCCAGGTGGCAGGAGAAGGGCTGGAGCCTCCCCCCACCACTGACAGCACCACCACCTGCAGCGCGACTGCCATCCACTGAGCAGCCATCACCGCCGGCGAGCAGTGTGTAGTTGTGCCTACATGGGCTGCAGTGCGTCCTGGCCCCTGCAACACCTGTAGGTGTGACACCCAGGTGAGAGACTGTTACCTTGCATCATCAAGGATCAGCGTCACAGGGCACAAGGCCCCCTCCAGAACCAGTGGAAGAAGGCACCCACTCACCCTCTCCTTGGCAGGATGAAGCACACTGGGCACAAAGCCCCTTCCAGAACCAGTGGAAGAAGGCATCCACTCACCCCCTCCTTGGCAGGATGAAGCACACTGGGCACAAAGCCACCCCCAGAACCAGTGGAGGAAGTCATCCACTCACCCCCTCCTTGGCAGGATGAAGCACACTGGGCAAAAATCCCCCTCCAGAACCAGTGGAAGAAGGCATCCACTCACCCCCTTCTTGGCAGGATGAGGCACACTGGGCACGAGGCCCCCTCCAAAACCAGTGGAGAAGCCATCCACTTGAGAGACTGTGGCCTTGCACTCCCCAGGACCAAGCAGTAGGCAAACCACCCACTTGAGAGACTGTGGCTTTCCTCTCCCCAGGACCAAGCAGTTGGCAAACCACCCACTTGAGAGACTGTGGTTTTGCACTCCCCAGGACATCGCAGAGGGCATGTAGCCCTCTTCAGGAGCAGTGGCATTGTACCATCTTCCGGCTGAGGTGCCCCCCCATTCTCCGTCCCCCTGAAGTGCCTGTGTGTTTTCAAACTGGTGCCCCTGCTGTGCTCTCTCCGTATTGAGGCAGGAGTCAAGTGTGGCCTTGGCCTATGTGTTATGGCCCTGTGGGCCACGGACATTTTGGAGTGGGCATTGTCCCTCCATCTGTATATATTGTACATACTGTTTATTGCTTTAAGGACGTATATATCTAAATTTGTAATATTACACTCAGTTTAATCAATTCGTTTTGTTCTTGCGTTATTCCTGAGGGTTCCGGGGTGTATATGTGATGTTGTTGCATCTGTTTGTGTGTGTGGTGTTGGGGTGTTGCGTGTTTGCGTGTGTTTGTCACTCTCTCCCCCCTTGTGTGCTAGGTGCAGTACTCACCATGGTCGTTTTTGCCGCCGTTCGTGTTCCTGGTGTAGGAGGAGGTAGACCAGCTGTGGAAAAATGTGCATTTCGGGCTCCATGGCGTCATGGTTCTTCCTTGTGTGTCGAGAGGGGAGTTGTTTCCCTTCTGTGTACTGTTTCCACTGTGCTTTTGATGGCATTGGTACTGCCCCAGAAAAGGTGGCAGATTGGTGTGTCATAATAGTGTGGGCGGTGCATTGTCTTCCGCCTGGATGTTGGCGGTTACCGCTGCATTGTTTGTTACTACCTCCATGGCAGTCGGAGTGTTAAAGTGACTGTATGTGTTGGCGGTTTCCGCCGTGGTCATAATTCCATTTTTCTTACCGCCGGTCTGTTGGCAGTATTACTGCTGCTTTATCACCGACCTCCAGGGTTGTAATGAGGGCCTTAAGCCCTCATTTATAGTTCGTCAAGTGGCTTACTTTATCAGAAACGTGATGGATATACTGTTAACCTTATTAGACGTGTCATAAGATATAATGCACTTGTAATAAGTAACCATCCACAAAGCTCTAAATCAGGCACTTAGTCATTCTCATTGATTTGACAAGGACACCAAAATGGCATCGACTTGGTAGGATGTTCATAGTGTTTTTCAATTTTAGCCTAGCTGTTGTCTGAAAGATTTAAACCATGAGCCTTGCATGAAACAGCTACTACATTAGCAAGGAAAAGCAGACCTTACGCATATCCCTCCACCAGTTACTAAACATAAATTGCATGAGTGACATATAGGGGGTCATTCTGACCCTGGCGGTCAGTGTTAAAGCGGCGGCCAACCCGCCAACAGGCTGGCGGCCAAAAAAATTGAATTCTGACCCTGGCGGGAACCGCCAACACAGGCCGCCGCATTAACACTTCGACCGCCACGGTGGTACAAACAAACAGCGCGGCGGTCACCGCCAACAGGCAGGCGGCAGACAATGTACCGCCCACCCTATCACGACTCACCAATCCGCCACCTTTTCCGGGGCGGGAGCCCCGCCGATAAAAACACGGCGGAAACAGACATCTCCAATGGAAAACGCTTACCTCGACACACTCCACGCGGAATCGGAACAGCATGGAACCCGAACTCCACATCCTCCCGGCCATTGCCTTCCTGCTCTTCTTCCAGGATCACGAACCTCGCCGCAGACGACAACGGTGAGTACTGCACCTACGACACAGGGGAGGGGGGGAGGAGGAAAGGTTACGGGCACAAACATACGCCACACACCCACCCCCACCCTCACCGAAATACCTATACACCTATGCAGATAAAAAAGTCAGAGTGACACCCCCAAACCCCCCCCAAAAAGCAAAGACAAAAGGCAATGAAGGTAAAAGTAGAACTATATTATTGCAACAATAAAGTATAGCGACCTTAGCAATATATGAAGAATCAATACACATCTAGAACTAGATCCATACAAGTAGCAAAAGTCCGGCCCAGTCATTCAAAGTTCAAATGTCCGTGGGCCAATGTGCAGCAACACACGAGATCGAGTCCATTGGAGAGAACACTGCTGGGGCATCACAAAAATAAAAAACAGGCACCTCAGGGGGAAGGGAAGGGGGGGTACCTCAGCCACATGAGTCCACGACGCCAGGCCACTGTGCCATCCTGGGGAGTGCAAAGCCACAGTCTCACAAGTCTCTACAGTGGGTGGATTGCCCACTGTTACATCCTGGGGAGGGCAAAGCCACAGTCCATCAGGTGGATTACAGAGACCACTGGTCATGGAGGAGGCACGGTGGGCAGAGTGCGTCGTGAAGGCCTGCCCGACACAGAACCGGGACTGCCAATGGGCCAGCGGTGCTTGACAGGAAGGGCCCAGCGGAGCGGTGCTTGACAGGAAGGGCCCAGCGGAGCGGTGCTTGACAGGAAGGGCCCAGCGGAGCGGTGCTTGAGACGGCGGGGCCCAGCGGAGCGGTGCTTGACAGGAAGGGCCCAGCGGAGCGGTTCTTGACAGGAAGGGCCCAGCGGAGCGGTGCTTGACAGGAAGGGCCCAGCGGAGCGGTGCTTGAGACGGCGGGGCCCAGCGGAGCGGTGCTTGACAGGAAGGGCCCAGCGGAGCGGTGCTTGAGACGGCGAGGCCCAGCGGAGCGGTGCTTGACAGGAAGGGCCCAGCGGAGCGGTGCTTGACAGGAAGGGCCCAGCGGAGCGGTGCCTGACAGGAAGGGCCCAGCGGAGCGGAGCTTGACAGGAAGGGCCCAGCGGAGCGGTGCTTGAGACGGCGGGGCCCAGCGGAGCGGTGCTTGACAGGAAGGGCCCAGCGGAGTGGTGCTTGACAGGAAGGGCCCAGCGGAGTGGTGCTTGACAGGAAGGGCCCAGCGGAGCGGTGCTTGACAGGAAGGGCCCAGCGGAGCGGTGCTTGAGACGGCGGGGCCCAGCGGAGCGGTGCTTGACAGGAAGGGCCCAGCGGAGCGGTGCTTGACAGGAAGGGCCCAGCAGAGCGGTGCATGACAGGAAGGGCCCAGCGGAGCGGAGCTTGACAGGAAGGGCCCAGCGGAGCGGTGCTTGAGACGGCGGGGCCCAGCGGAGCGGTGCTTGACAGGAAGGGCCCAGCGGAGCGGTGCTTGACAGGAAGGGCCCAGCGGAGCGGTGCTTGACAGGAAGGGCCCAGCGGAGCGGTGCTTGAGACGGCGGGGCCCAGCGGAGCGGTGCTTGACAGGAAGGGCCCAGCGGAGCGGTGCTTGACAGGAAGGGCCCAGCGGAGCGGTGCTTGACAGGAAGGGCCCAGCGGAGCGGTGCTTGACAGGAAGGGCCCAGCGGAGCAGTGCTTGAGACGGCGGGGCCCTGGTCAGCGGTGCCTGTCTTGTGTTTACAGTGAACCACACCTGGCCAATACTTGCTGCTCAGTCTGCATCGGACCTTTCCGTTGCAGGGCCCTCCTGTGATTGAGTCCTGGGGCCCTGGGTCTCCTCCGATACCCCCGGAATGGGGCTGGTGGGGCCCTCATGGCCAGGTCGGCTGCTCCCTGCCTTTTTCTCCTTGCTGCCCTTGCCCTCCTTGGCAGACTGTCCGTGGCCCTTGGCTCCCTTACCCGATGTGGCAGGTGACGGTGCAAGGCTCCCCTCCTTGGGGGCAGGCGTATCAGGCCTGTCGCGCCTGCCCTTCAGTTTTTTGCTCCTCTTCCCAGGGGGGGGGGGCTCGCTGTGCCTTTGCTGCTGGACGATGTCCCAGCCCAAGGAAAGGGTGGACTCCAAAAACCAGGCACGACGTTCTTGGGAGTTGCTGGGCTGGTGGTGGCTGAGGTGTTTGTGGAACTCTTACGGGATGGAGGGGGTGGGTCAGGTGAGGAAAAGAGGTCAATTTTAGAGAGGAAAAATTTCTTTGGAGCTATGGGAAGGGTAGCTGGAGTGGGTATGGGAGTGGAGGAAGAGGATGTGGTTGTAGGAGAGTCAAGTGTGCTGTCTTTGGGTGCAGGTGCTTGGGCAGGAGGCTGACGTGAGGTTGATGGCTGTTGTTTGGGTGCCTGCCTGCATTTGTGTGTTTGGGAAGCGGGGGTGACAGACACACTGGGAGAGGACACAGGGGACGTGTACATGGCAGTGGGGGTGGTGACTGCACGTGTGCGGACTGGGCTGGAGGGTGTGCTGGTGATGGGTGCAATGGCTGATGGTGGTGTGCTTGCAGGTGTGTGTGGAGACGTCACAGGTAGGGAGGAGGGAGCCGAGGAGGTGGGGGACACAGAGGAGGTAGTGACTGTTGGCTTGTCTGCATCTGGATGTTGCTTGGGTGAATGCTTGTGTGTCCTGTGGTGCTTATGTCTGGATGAGCTGCCCTTGGGTGTTGAGGTGTGTGCAGGCTGGTCTGTAGGTATGGATCGGATAGGCAGAGGAACAGGGGAGTGGGACAGGGTGGAGGGAGTCAGAAGAGGGAGGCTGGAGACAGGGACAATCGCTGCTGTCAGTGCTGAGGCCAGAGGGTTGAACGATCGTTGATGGGCAGCCTGACCCGAATGAAGGCCCTCCAGGTATGCATTGCTTTGATGCACCTCCCTCTCCACACCCTGGATGGCATTCAAAAGGGTAGACTGCCCAACAATGATGGTCCTCAGGAGGTCAATGACCTCCTCACTGAGGGCAGCAGGGGTGACTGGGGCAGGGCCTGAGGTGCCTGGGGCGAAGGAGATGGCCGGCTTCCTGGCCTTGCGGGCACGGGCCGAAGGCCGAGGGGCTGCTGGGAGGGCGGAGCTGGTGCGCTGGGTGGCGGCTGTACCTGTAGGATCGGTGGGCACGGATGTTGCCGCCACCGCAAGGGAGCTCCCTTCCGAGGACGTGTCGGTGTCGCTGACGTCTCCACGGGTCCCCGTGGTGGAGCCCCCCTCGCCCTCCGTCTCACTGGTCATGTCGGAGTCCGTTGCATGGCCCTCCGGGGCCATGTGAGATGCAGCTCCCTCTTGCGCCGATGCCACTTCTCCTCCGCCTGATGATGCTAATGCACACATTCACAGAAAAACAAAGAAAGGGGGGGGTGGAAAACATAAAGACAAGTTGAGTGCATGCATTGGGGACACTGTTGGCGGAGAGGACAGACACAGAAGCCCCCTGCACTACGCTGCGCACTTGGGGTACACTACTCATTCACTGGGACATGCCCTACAAGCCTATGGGCGACAACTGCCCACACAGTATACAGTGGTCCATGAATCGCGTTACTAGGCACCCTTCAGAGGTGGGGGGCGGGGGCACAGGACCATACCTCACGGACGGGCCTATCCTACAGAAATCGCCTTGGCCTAGGGATACCCACAGCCCTCCTCCCCCACCCAGGCACCTCCACTGCGTGCAAAATAGCAGAATGTGCTGGTACTCACCCCCTTGTGTCTGCTGTGATGTCCTCAAGCGCCCATCTAAATCGGGGTAGGCCACCGCCAGGATCCGGGACATCAGGGGGGTCAAGGTACGACTGGCACCCCTCCTAGGTTGGGAGGCCATCCCCAGCAGAGCCTCCGCGGTCTTCCTGCTCCCGCGGCGGATGTCCTCCCACCTCTTGCGGAAGTGGGTGCCCCTTCTGTTGTGGACCCCCAGGGCCTGGACGTCCTTGGCGATGGCACGCCAAATGTCAATCTTCTGATGGGCGCTGACCTATGTGACATGTACAGGTGGGGAAGAGAAACATCATCACTTTTCTGCATTCTCGATGTGAGTGGCCCCCCCTCCCCAACCTTGCCATGTGGCACATGCTCTCATCTGTCGTGCCATGCATTCGTCATTCGCTGCCCTTCCCTCCATCGTACATCCTCCCCACTCAACCCAGGCATTGGGCACTATGCATTGCCCCCCGTGTACTCACCTGTTGGTCTGGAGGCCCGTAGAGTAGCGCATACTGGGGGAGGACCCCGTCCACGAGCTTCTCCAACTCCTCGGAACTGAAGGCGGGGGCCCTTTCCCCAGTCGCAGCAGCCATTGTCACTTCCAGACTGAGGTCACAGCAGCACTTGCAGTATAGGTCCTCTCCTGTGGATGCTCAGGTCTCGTGTGATCAAGCACATAGAAAATGGCGGGTACGGCCGCCGCGGTGCGTACCGCGGCGGTGCGTACCGCGACCACCGGCGCTCACCGCCATTGGCTCCTGAAACCCATAGGGTTCAATGTTGTCCAATGCGCCTTTGCGCGGCGGCCTGCGACCGCCTACCGCCACGGTGTGCCACGCTTGCGCAATGGCCTCACTTCACATTGTCACACTTCACAGGTCAGGCAGCCGCCATTTCAAGGGCCCACATGGCTTAATTCCTACTGTGTCACACATGGCTAGGCCTTGCACCGACAATCATACTAGCCATTCAATCCCGAGAGATTCGTGTACTGTGCATGCTGTGGGCACTTACCTGTGGGTTGCTTGACTCTGTGCTCCATGTTGTCCTTCCTAGGCATCGTCCGCTGGGACTTGCGAGGAGACGGAGGAATTGTTCCCGTGTACAAACCGCTGGTGGACCTGTCGACAATGGAAGAAAGACACGTCATACTCACCTACAGACTCAACCGTGCCACTATACAGGAACTGTGTGCCCAGCTGGAGCCAGACCTGATGTCACCCATCCGCCAACCCACAGGGATTCCGCCTCTAGTGCAGGTGCTGTCAGTACTGCATTTTTTTGCCAGTGGATCATTTCAAACTACCGTGGCCATTTCATCTGGGATGTCTCAGCCTATGTTTTCAAAGGTGTTGTCCAGAGTGTTGTCTGCCCTGATGAAATACATGCGGAGCTACATCATTTTCCCTGAGGTGGGTGACTTGCCTACAGTGAAGGGTGATTTCTATGCCCTTGGACACATTCCCAATATCATTGGTGCCATTGATGGTACCCAGGTGGCTTTGGTTCCCCCAAAAGACGATGAGCAGGTGTACAGGAACCGAAAAAATTATCATTCGATGAATGTCCAGGTGGTCTGTTTGGCTGACCAGTACATCTCCCATTTAAATGCCAAGTTCCCAGGGTCAGTGCATGACGCGTACATCATGCGAAATAGCAGCATCCCTTATGTGATGGAACAGCTACAGAGACACCGTGTGTGGCTAATTGGTGACTCTGGTTACCCAAACCTGCCTTGGCTATTGACCCCAGTGAGGAATCCCAGGACCAGGGCAGAGGAACGGTACAATGAGGCCCATGGGCGTACCAGGAGGGTTATTGAGCGGACCTTCGGCCTCCTGAAGGCCAGGTTTAGGTGCCTGCATATGACTGGTGGATCCCTAATGTACTCACCAAGGAAGGTGTGTCATATCATCGTGGCCTGCTGCATGCTTCACAACCTGGCTTTGCGACGCCAGGTGCCTTTCCTGCAGGAGGATGGTCCAGATGGTGGTGTTGTGGCCGCTGTGGAGCCTGCGGAGAGTGAAGAGGAGGAAGACGAAGAGGACGACACAGACAACAGGGACAGAGTGATACTGCAGTATTTCCAGTGATACACAGGTAATAATCTACTCCTGCATTGTATTATATCTGTAACTGTAGTGGCTCTCTACTGTCTGACCTTTCACCCCAATGTATGGTAACTTAGTTTTGTATATCACTTCCTATTACAGTGCTCTGATCCCCACGGAGTGCCCTCTGGTTTTTTACCCCATGGACTACCGCTGTGTGACACTGGTATGTTGTCATCACAATGTAACTAGAAATGTTTTGTTGGTTATATCGAATACATTTGGTTTAAATAAATAGATAGCAGAATCCAGTTGGTTATTGTGCAATAATTGTGTTTATTGAAGTTTTCAAATAGGTGTATAGTTCAAATAGGGTGCTGGGTGATGGTGGAGGCATGTCCATGGCAGAGTCCAGACTCTCGTTCGCACAGGTGCATTGTCCATATGCCTGTGGAAGGTGGAGCAGGGGCAGTTCAAGGTTGGACAGGGTGAACAAGTGGGACAGTGGGATGGCATCCATGGGTTTCCGTGCATGGCGGGGGTCTTGACATCCTACTCTGTCTTCTTCCTAGATCTCAGGCCTTTCTTGCGGGGTGGTTCTTGTTCTGCAGGGGGTGGGGTCCGGGTGGGCCGTTGCTGTTGTGTCGGGCCTCCTGACCACTAGCGCCGGCGGAGGTGGTGGGCTATTCTTCCTCCATGCTAGTGGCAGGGGCCCTTTGGGGGGCCACATGGTCCCGCAATGTGGTGACAATCTGGTTGAGTGCCACCACGATTGTACCCATTGCGGAACTGTTGCTGCGCAGTTCTTCCCGGAACCCCATGTACTAGACCTCCTGCATGGCCTGGACCTCCTGGAACCTGGCCAGGACCGTCGCCATCGTCTCTTGGGAGTGGTGGTACGCTCCCATGATGGTGGTGAGGGCCTCTTGGACAGTGGGTTCCCTAGGCCTGTCCTCCCTCTGTCGCACAGCAGCCCTCCCAGTTCCTCTTTGTTCCTGGGCCTCTGTCCCCTGGACGGTGTGCCCACTACCAGGGCCCCCAGGTCCCTGTTGTTGTTGGGGTTGTGGGTTACCCTGGGTGCCCTGTACTGGTAGACACACCGCTGCTTGACCTGTCCTGGAGACAGAAGCATGGGCCCGCTGGGTGGGTGCTGTGCTGTTGTTTCCAGAGGGGGGTAGGTCTGCTGTGGCCTGTGGCTGACTGAGGGTAACCGACTGTCCAGAGGTCCCCGATGGTCCGGGCTGGTCATCAGGTTCTAGGTCGACAGAGCTGCTGTCATCACTGGGGGCCTGTTCTGGGGGTGGGATGGACAAATCTGGACCCTCCTGGCCGGTGTGTTGGCGTTCGGGCCCTGCAGGGGTAAAATAGTATGGTTATTGATTTTGTGTGTGCCATGGCGTGCGATTTGTGGGTGCCCTTGTCGCCCAGTGCTGGCAGTCCCATGTGGGAGGAGTTGTGAGGGTGGTTTTTGGGGGGGGATGGGTAGGTGCAGTGGTCATGCTTAGGTGATGGGTGTCCATGGTTTGTGTTGGCATTCAGGGGTTGGGGTTGGGTTGGGTGGGTTGTGCTGGTGAGACATTAACAGGGAGTATGTGTGCTGGGGGGTTAGGGGTGAGGGTGGGGGTGTGGGTTGGCTTGCTGGTGGTTGGGGGGGGGTGAAGTAGTTGAGATTAGACTTACCAGAGTCCATTCCTCCGCCTACTCCAGCGAGGCCCTCAGGATGCAGGATGTTCAAGACCTCTTGCTCCCATGCTGTGAATTCTGGTGGAGTGGGTGGGGGTCAGCCGCCAGTCTTCTGCACAGCGATGTTGTGTCTTGACACCATCGACCGCACCTTCCCCCGTAGGTCGTTCCAGCGCTTTCGGATGTCTTCCCGATTTCTGGGATGCTGTCCCACAGCGTTGACCCTGTCGACGATCCTTTGCCATAGCTCCGCCTTCCTGGCTATTGTGGTGTGCTGCACCTGTGTGCGGAAGAGCTGGGGCTCTACCCTAATTATTTCCTCCACCATGACCCTGAGTTCTTGGTCCGAGAACCTGGGGTGTCTTTGGGGTGCCATGGGGTGGTGTGGATGAGGTGTGGGGTGGTGTTTGTGGTGGTGATGTGTGTGGTGGTGTGTGGTGTTTTGTGCGTAGATGTGGTGTGGGTGATGATGTTGGGTTCCTGTCTGTGTTGTGGTTTGCGTTCCCTGTGCTCTCTCTCTGTGTATTGCGCCTTGTCTCTGATTTTCGATTTGTGGGGGTTTGTGGGTGATGTGGGTGTGTGTTTTATATGGTGATGAGTGTGTGGGTGTGTTGTTTGTATGTGTATCAGGTGTGTGTATTTTGAATTGTCCAATGTGGCTGTGTTTTGTAAAGGTGTGTGTATTTTGAGCGCGGCGGTGTGTACCGCCAATGGAATACCGCGGTTGAAAGACCGCCGCGTTGATTCGTGGGTCGTAATGGCATGGGCGTGTTTGTGTTGGCGTGACGGTGGAGGTTTGGTCATCTCCAGTTTATCGCTGACCGCTGATGAGGCGGCCTTCAGTGGATGTCGGGTTTTTGGCGGTTTGGCAGTTGTGGGTCAGAATGACCGTGGCGGTTTACCGCGGCCGCGGCGGTATGTTGGCGGTCTTCTGACCGGCGGTAAGAGCCTTTTACCGCCAAGGTCAGAATGACCCCCATAGTCTGAGACACTGCAATTATGCAGCAGGAAAGGACTTGCTCATGCAGCAGTGTTGACTAAATTATGCAGTAAGAAAAGGCAAATATTGGGGAATAATGTAGCACATTTTGAGATAGTATTACTTCATTATTTTGTCTGTTTTATACTTCCTACCTCTGTCTGGACATAGGTTTCCCATCAGTAGAACCTGTTTAACACCCAAATATTGCAATAAGCAACAGAAAGTTGACTGATTAGCCTTTGTGAAGGGTCTTACACTGCGTGGCAACGCATGTTGCTGCAATTTTAGTAAGTTTCGATCCGTTTGAGCTGGAAACTATTTTATTTGTTAAAATCTTCAGATATTGCAGCATTTGTGGAAAATCCAAAATAATGCTGAAAACGTAGCAGCCGCATAATTCCTGTTGCCCTGTATATAGTAGAGAAACTCTGATATTTTGCAACATTACATACAAAGTTAAGCAAAATCAAGATCTTTTCACTTGTTGTGAAACTTTAAATTGTTCTTTTCTGTCAGCCCCCTTACAGTAATACCAGTAGCTCCCATCAACCTTTCTTTTCGAAATACATCAATAACAATTAATAAAGGTGTACATTAAATACGGATCAATTGGACAAACATTATGCAAAATTCTATTTACTTAAATCTGCCACAGAAATAGAATTTGTTACAATATAAACGAAATGGGGATTCACATAACTACCCTATCCAACTCTTTCCATATGTTTCCTTCTCTGTGTGAAATAAAAGGACAAAGGTGATCCGCTTGCATTCTTGAAGAGGACTGTCGCATCCCCTTCATCACTTGCAGTGATCAACAAAGCAGCATAAGTAATTACCTTAAAAAAATAACAAGCATCGACAACTAAAATATTGTTGCTCTGTAAGGCTGATATTCACCTTTTACAGAACTGTTATTGTGAGAGTGGAAATGTAAATAAATAATGAAAGAAAACTTGTGACAACAGGCATTGTGTGACTTGTGATGATTGAGATCCCTCTCAGCAATTTTAGCAATAGAGACAAGTTTTGCATCGTGATTACAAAACGAATGATTGACACCGGTACCCAAAGAAGGAGACTGTTTTTAACTGTAGAAGATCTGTAGAATGGTGCAAGATACATGTTAACTCTAGACGTGGTATGTTCACGAGAATGCTGACTTCTCAAATTTTATTCGGCCGTCTGAAGACCGGAAAGAACGCGGACGGTGTTGCCTAGCTGCTTTGAGCTTCACAAGTCCTAATGCAGCACGGGTCGCTCGCGACCCATATTAATAATTGTGAAGAGGAGAAGCCGTAAATCTACGAACTGCCGATTTGCACAGAGCCAGCTCTTCTGCCGGTTATGCACCAGCAACCTTTACAGCCCATTAATTACTTTCTGAAATAAAGTTTGACAAAATTATAGGTTGCCCATGAAAAGTGTTGCAATAAATACATTTTCTCTAACTTTCAGGCATTCTTGCAGGCCTGGCTCATAAACCCCTTCCATGGTTCACTAACTTTTTGTCCACCAGTAACTATATTTCTCAGTCAAGGTAAGTGAGATTCGACGTTAAGCAGCACTTAGCCTAAATTACAGAACCTTACAAAGGAGTGTTCATGCGGACATCGGAACATATAAAATAACTGACCCATGATTGTAAAAATGATTATTTTAATGTTAGACTGCTTTCTGCAATCGTCTAATCAGGTTGCGATGTTTCAGTGTTTATGCATCGCCTGTCATGTAAGTTACCTATTATACACATTATTCATACTGTAAACTAGTCATATCATACTGGAAGGATAGCTAAGTTAGTTAAACTCACATCACTGGTAAATATGGTGAGCTGTAGGTCGATACTTCAAATCCTGTATAGACTAACTCGGAATTCCTTGCTTCTGATTTCGATAAGATTATTACCGTTAATTTAGGTCATAGTTACCACTTCTTCTTTCTTAGAAATGGCAGTAGTGAGTTAAGAAGGGCTACCTAGAAACACGTTAAAATTAAGATAAGTGCAGAACAATAAATAATTGCCTGTGGTGGTTCGCACATCACCCTCTACAGGCATTAGTAAAGGGTGCTCACCTCGGACTCAAAGCCAGAGTACAAGGCGTTAGTACATACAGTTCCATGGGACAAAGCAATCCAGCGAATGATATTGCAACAGTTCCCAAAATTCTACTACACATCATAAACAAAGGGACAATTGTTTAAAATTGCAGCATTTTAATAGCAGTATCTTTATGATTGTGGAGTCTCTGCACATAACAAGATAGCATAGTTCTATCTTTTTACTTGCAGAGACTCCACAATCATAAAGATACTAGTAGTAAAATACATTTGTGAATATCAAACTATTGTAACTTTACACTTTTGTGTATGTTTTTTTAAACTTACACAAAAGTGTGAGCTTACCTTTGTGAATCAGGCCTGCAGGTTATGATTTTAGAATTCTGGCAATTTTGAACAGCTCTGCAGGTGCCTTTATTTTTATCTCTTGTGATTATAGTCTGTTTATCTGGTAACAGCACAGTGCTGTCCAGTATGACATTTTGTTTATAGTTGTGGTTTGTCACTTAAATCGAAGAGTGAAACATTTGAAGTTAAAGAAACTAAAAAAAAACATACCTAGAAATAATATTGTTCTTCCGTTTTGCATATGTTATTTGTATTTAAGTAGAGAAACATTGGCCGCTGTAATTAATATTTAGGGCCTTATTACAAGGCAGGTGGTCCGAAGACCGGCAGCCTCGCAGTGGCAGTTGGGCCGTCACAGCTGTGGTGGTCCGACCACCACATTACGAGGTTGCCGGGCAGATCCGCCAACCTACCGCCGCCCCCACCAGATCAGTGATCCTGACAGGCTGACGGTGGTCCTGGTAGTAATCAGCCAGGGTGGCGCTGAACTCAGCACCGCCCTGCTGATTACAACCCTGCTCTCTGCTAGCCTTTTCATGGTGGTTTAACCGTCATAGAAAGTCTGTCAGAGAGCAAGTACAGGGGATAGTGCAGGGGTTCCCCTGCCCAGCACCCTTGAAACGTGCACTCTCTGTTGTGCTGATAGTGTGCATTTCAAGGGTGCATTTCAAGCATGCAGCAGCATTGATGCCACACCTTTCCGTTGACGTTCTCTGACCTTGTTGTCAGGAGAGGACGCTCCACCACCGCGCAGCGCACCCTGCAGGTGCTCTGTCCCTGACTGCCGCTACTGCCCGGGTTTGAGGCCCTCCTCCACCCGCAGGCCCCCGCCTGCGCCTCATCCCTGGTGGCTCAGTGGTGGGCAGTAAGGTTTGCTTCTGTTGTGTCTGTTTCTGTTTCTCACCGTCTCTCCCTCTTGTTCCCACTGTACTCTCTGTATTGTATTGTAATCACATTGTCAATGTTATTCAATCTGTGCCTTGTGTCGTAGTATCTGTATCTGTTACCTAGTAGTCTCGTTATTTTGTCCTCTCTGTCTGCTTGTACCGCTTCTTGCTCTCTCCCCTTGCGCGTCTCCCTCCTCCTCTGACCCCCCCGCCCTCAATCCAGCGCCATCCGCCCGCTTCCCTGACTTTTTTCTCCCAGCCTACACCCCCTGCCCTCCCACCTCCCCCTCCCCTCTAGCTACCTAGTGTTATTTTTTTCACACCCCTCCCTACTCGCCGCTCCCTCGCCCGTTTCCAGCCTCTTCGGCCCGCCCCCCTCCCACCCCCCGCTCCTCCTCCATCCCTCCACCCCCTCTTAATGCAGGTCGCTGCGCGACCACGCCGATGGCGCACCAGAGGCGCGCCTGAGGCAAGCCCGTCTGCGCCCGTCCACACTTGGCCAGCGCCCAGCGCCCAGCGCCAGAACCCCTGGACCTCGCACCCCGCACCGCACTCCGCCCAGTCTCAGCTACGACGCTGCTTCCCTCCACGCACTCAACAACGGCTGAGACCAACACTGCTACCAAGCCGCCCCGAAGCACACCCATGGACCTTTCGCCTGCTGCAACTGCCACTTCTCCTGCGACTGAACCTCCAAACCAACGACCACCAGACCGAACCACCTCCGCTGCATACTCCTCAACACCCGCTCCGCACGCAAACACGCCGTAGAACTCTGGGACCTGCTCGACAGCACCGCCCCGGACGTAGCCTTCCTGACCGAGACATGGTGGAACGACTCATCTGCGCCAGACATCGCCATCGCCATCCCAGACGGATACAAGATCTCCCGCAGGGATCGCACCAACGGCTACGGAGGAGGGCTCGCCATAGTCCACAAATCCTCCCTCAAGATCACCACCCACACCGACGACCACTTCTACACTGCAGAGCTTCTACACTTCTGGATCCACACCGACCCCAACACCACCCTCAGAGGTACACTCGTCTACAGACCCCCCCGGACCACGGGCCCAGTTCTGCGACACCATCGCCGACCTCGCAAGCACCCACGCACTCGCCTCCACGGACTACATCCTCCTCAGGGACCTCAATTTTCACCTCGAGAACAACAACGACCGCAACTCCACCACGCTGATCAGCAACCTCAAGAACCTCGGACTCAGACAACGCGTCACGTCACCAACCCACGCTGCCGGACACACACTGGATGCCATCTTCTCCGCCAGCGACCACGGTACCTTCAAAGACACCACCGAACCCTACTGGACCGACCACCACTGCATCCACTTCACCTACAACATAAACACCTCACACCACCACAGCCGCCAACTCCCCCGCCGCAACTGGGGCAAAGTCACAGAAGAACAACTGCTCAGCACCCTCTCCCAGAACCCACCGATCGAGCCCACCGACCTAGACACTGCGGCCTGCAACTTCAGACAATGGATCAACAACTGCGCCAACATCCTCGCCCCACTGATGAAACCCCCCAGCAACCTCGCCAGCAAGAAAGCCTCCTGGTTCACAGATGAACTCCTGGCCTCCAAACGTGCCTGCAGGAAACTGGAAAAGAAATGGCTCCAAGAAAGCACACTGGACAACCACGTAACCCTCAAAGACGCCACCCGCCGACACCACCACCTCATCAGGACCACCAAGAGATCCTCCTTCAAAGACAGCCTAGACAACAACGCACACAACAGCAAAGAGCTCTTCCGCATCGTAAAGGAACTGTCCACACCCCAGCACCAACGTCAACGACATCCCGCCCTCTCAGGAAATTTGCGACTCCCTCGCCGCTTTTTTCCACAGCAAGATCGCCGACATCCACAGCAGCTTCAACACCCCGACCACGCCCACCTCCGTCACCACCTCGAACCCAAGCATCGCCAACCCAATCACCGCCTGGTCCAACGTCGACGACGACGCAACACGCAAAATCATGAACTCCATCCACTCCGGATCACCGACTGACCCCTGCCCCCACCACATCTTCAACAAAGCCGACTCTATCATCGCGCCCCAACTCCGCAAAATCATCAACACCTCCTTCGAAACAGGCACCTTCCCGGAAAGCTGGAAGCACGCAGACATCAACGCCCTCCTCAAGAAACCCAAAGCCGACCCCAAGGACCTCAAGAACTTCTGCCTCATCTCCCTCCTCCCCTACCCAGCAAAAGTTGTAGAAAAGATCATCAACCTTCAACTGACACGCCACATCGAAGACAACAACGTCCTCGACCCCTCACAAACCGGATTTAGACGCAACCACAGCACCGAGACCACCCTCATCGCCGCCACAGATGACATCAGATGCCAACTCGACCACGGCGAGACCTCCGCCCTCATCCTCTTAGACCTCTCAGCAGCCTTCGACACGGTCTGCCACCGCACCCTACTATCACGCCTCTAAGAAGCCGGCATCCAAGAAAAAGCCCTAGCCTGGACCTCATTCTTCCTCTCTGGCAGAACACAGACCGTCCGCCTCCCACCCTTCCGCTCAGAAGCCAACAACATCATCTGCGGTGTCCCCCAGGGCTCCTCCCTGAGCCCAACGCTGTTCAACATTTACATGGCCCCCCTCTCACAAGTGGCCCGCCGTCACGACCTCAACATCATCACCTACGCCGACGACACCCAGCTCATCCTCTCCCTCACCAACGACCCCGCCACCGCCAAAGCCAACCTCCACGAAGGAATGAAAGCAGTCGCCGACTGGATGAGAAATAGCCACCTGGAACTCAACACTGACAAGACAGAAATCTTCATCCTTGGGACATCCCCCTCTGCCTGGGACAACTCGTGGTGGCCCACCACCCTTGGAACGGCTCCGACGCCCACCGACCACGCCCGCAATTTGGGATTGATCCTCAACTCCGCACTCTCCATGGACAGACAAGTCAGCGCCGTCACCTCCTCCTGCTACAACACCCTCCGCACCCTCCGCAGGATCTACAAGTGGATCCCGACCGATACCAGGAAGACAGTGACCCACGCCCTCGTCAGCAGCAGATTGGACTACGGCAACGCACTCTATGCAGGAATCCCAGCAAAACACCTCCAACGGCTCCAACGCATCCAAAACGCCTCAGCCCGACTCATCATCAACGCACCCCGCCACAGCCACATCACCCCTCACCTCAAAGAGCTCCACTGGCTTCCCGTCAACAAAAGGGTCACCTTCAAGCTCCTCACCCATGCACACAAAGCACTCCACAACGCTGGCCCCACCTACCTCAACGACAGACTCAATTTCTACACACCGACCCGCCAACTGCGATCCGCGAGCCTCGCCCTCACCACCGTTCCCCGCATCCAACGAACCACCTCCGGCGGCAGATCCTTCTCCTACTTCGCCGCCAAGACCTGGAACACGCTCCCTACCTACCTCCGACAGACTCAAGACCTACTCGCCTTCAGAAGACTCCTCAAGACCTGGCTCTTCAAGCAGTAGCAGTCTCTACCCCCCCCCCCCCTCAGCGCCTTGGAACCCTAACGGGTAAGTAGCGCGCTCTATAAATGTCTGTGATTGATTGATTGATTTCCCACTGAGCTGATGAGCGGTAACCTTGGTCCCCGTCCGTCAGCCCAGTGGGAAAGTTGTAATAGGGCCGGTGGGGAGACCACCACCTCAACAGTGGTCCCCTCACCACAGGCCTGGTGGTTGGGTTTTCCAACCACCAAAGTTGGAATCAGGCCATAAGAGACAAATATGAGTCATGAGCTTGGAAGGTTGTGCTACTTAGTAAATGAAACAATTAAGGTTCTATTGGGTGATTGTATGGAGAGGGAGAACTGGATGAGTACTAATGTGATGTACTGTGTGGGAAAGTGTGACTGTGCTTACTAGGTAAAGGATATTAATGAATAGCTGGCAAGTGACCTGATATGAAATAAGTGCTGTCAGCCTGTAATAGTTTTGCTTCTAACAGCTTCTATTATTCTGGAACAGGCAGGTGACTTACACTGGAAAAAATGAAAGTAAAACAACAAAAATGCTTTGTTGTGAAGGCTAACATAAAATTCCTCCAATGACATTGGGCCATTCGATTGCATTGCTAAGCTTGAAAAATAGTATTGGTGCATTTTGATTTGCTGAGGGGAGCTGGTAGATTCTGTCTTTAAAAACTGAATTGCATAAATACTGAGTGAAGAAAGGATCATAAAAAGATCTATGCTCCTACATCTTTCACTACAGGATTTACTGGTGTCTGTAGAATAGAATAAAATAAAACTAGAGTAGAATTGGAATAGAGAAGAATAGAAAGTTTATTTGTAGGACAAATTAAAACATTGTAATAAAAAAAACACTTATAATTACATGATTGCCGAAAATAAACAGCCATGAAAGAGACCTAATTTCCCAATTTCACATATCACATTTATGTATCTATGTATAAATGTATGTATTCACAAGAACATTTATACACATGTACACCACCTTAACAGATCTTTTGTATAGATGACTAGGTCTCTTGGCACCTGTCATCTAAACAGAAAAAGTGGCTTAAAGGAATTCCCCCAAATGTAATATGACAATAGAACTTTACTCATGCATGTGCATTTGCTGGGTTTGGTGTAAATCAGTTCTGTAGTTTTTGAATAATTAGGGTTTACAAAATGATTTGAGAAGGACTTGTGAGGGCTAAAATGTTGAAATGTATGGACTATTAGTCAGCATACAGTCCTCGAATCTGGTTTTCAGAACAATCCTAAATCTAAATTTGAGGATAAATATATATTTTTGGACAAGGGAACTATTTCATCTGCTTGCAGTCTGCAAACTCAAAACAGAGATATTGGGCCCAAAGGTTCTGGTTGGCTATGCATAGAAAATAATTTCTCTGAGCTTTCTGAGCAGTCAGTTCTTGGAAGAAAACACTCACAAAGTGACACAGTGCTTCTACCGACCTACAATTTCATGGGTGGTAGACTTTGATAATCAAATGCGCAGGATCCACTGAACTATGGCAATTAAGATGATCGTTTTACATGATTCTTTATTTATCTACGAACACCAATATTTAAGCATTGGGAAAGCAGGGCATCCCATGAAACACGTGTCAACATTGTAAGGAGGACTATTTAAATTAAAAAGATCAGTTCATTGTGATTTCCTATTCATATAGAAAAGTGATTATAACAATTATCTATTTTGGAGACAACTACATGAACCGTTTTTAGGTCGAGCGTTAGTGTTCGGCCCACTGTATACTAAAGTATACAATAAAGTGAGTTCCAGCGTTTTGATTTGTTAGTTGCAATGACCTTAAAAAATCCTTGCTTGCTAGTGGTCAGTGTTGCTCCTTTGTCTTGCCTTTTTTCACTTTGGGAGCAGCACAAAGTACTGGGTAATTACGCTATGTCCTGTTCATCTCTTCTGAAGGGGACTTTTTCTTTCAGTATTGGATTGTGTGCCTTGCACTGTGGGTGTGTGTTCAGTCCCTCCTCCCCACCAGCTCCCTCTGTAAACATAAACCAACATCAGAGGGGGGCTTTTCCAGGGCCAGCCAACTCTCTTTCTCTTGTTATTTTCAGTCTGTGTAGCATTAAAAGTCCAGTCAGTAACTTCCAACGCTATGAGCTCTAAATCGAGCAAACACCAAACTATAGCATTCCAAATGCTTGTTTTTACTTCCCTTGCTGGATTGTAGGTTGGCTCATTTCGGGTGCCCCTGGTGCGGAGAGGCAAACTAGAAAGCCCCGTTGTCGGTCGCAGTCCGGGATCCCAGGGCCTGCACTCCTGGGTGCACGGGGGAAGGAGGAGGAAATCCGGCGGTCCGCGGCACGGTCGCTCGTCACAAACACACGAGGGAGCTGCAGAAGGGAGCCTCTGACTGACGGAGCAGCTACTCCTCGTGGGCGTCAGCACCGAGCCGCAGCATCTGAGGTAAGTCCCTTCCCGCCTCCCTCGTGCAGGCGCGCGAGCTCCCCCGGACCAGGTTCTGAATTCTACTGCTCGTGGCCCCCTTTACCTACTGGAAATGACACGCAGAAGGAGAGCACTTTCAATTGGAAGAGTTGGTCAGAGCTCGGAAACGGGAGGAGAGCTCCCAGCAAAACCGCCAGGTGTGCGGCGGAAGGGTGAAGCTCTAGCCCCCTATGGTAGCCGAACAACTGGGCTTTTGCCAGGTGCTGGAAAGCCGTTGTGTTTACACTGTGGTTCCATATATAATGGCCGCCCAGCGGCGCTGGCCATCTTCGCACTACAAGCCCCATCACTCTCAGTGCTCTGACCTCACATTTCCCCCCCCCCCCGGACATAAGACCTTATAGTCCATTTTATTCTTTGGGACTGTCTGTCAGTCACAGTCTCATACTAACTGAATTTCCCAGGGTGGCATTTCCAGGGCAAGCTTGCCCTTGCCCTCACTCTTTGTATGTGTTTTTTTTTTTTTTGATAAACAATAAGTATATGTGAGAGCTGAGCCTCCGTCCTCCGCTATCGCCATAATGTTTGGGCAAATAAACACAGTTTTCACTTTAAAAAAAATAATTTAATTTGCAATAATTACACAGAGAGCCAATGCAGAGCACACACCATTTGCAGACAGCATAATAATGCTTGCCAGTGCTTCAAATGAGGCTTGGAAAAACCTACAGTGATGGCACCTGTAGGAGGCTGGACTGGCTTGTAGTGAGTACCAAGGGGTACTTAGCAGCTTAGGCTGATAGAAAAGGTAGCTTAGCAGAGCAGCTTAGGCTGAACTAGGAGACGAGTGAAGCTCCTACAGTAGCACTAGTGTCATATGCACAATATCATAAGAAAACACAATACACAGTTATACTAAAAATAAAGGTACTTTATTTTTATGACAATATGCCAAAAGTATCTCAGTGAGTACCCTCAGTATGAGGATAGCAAATATACACAAGATATATGTACACAATACCAAAATATGCAGTAATAGCAATAGAAAACAGTGCAAACAATGTATAGTCACAATAGAATGCAATGGGGGCACATAGGGATAGGGGCAACACAAACCATATACTCTAGAAGTGGAATGCGAACCACGAATAGACCCCAAACCTATGTGACCTCGTAGAGGGTCGCTGGGACTGTAAGGAAACAGTGAGGGTTAGAAAAATAGCCCACCCCAAGACCCTGAAAAGTGGGTGCCAAGTGCACCTAAGTTCCCCAAGGAGCACAGAAGTCGTGATAGGGGAATTCTGCAGGAAAGACCAACACCAGCAATGCATCAATGATGGATTTCCAGACAAGGGTACCTGTGGAACAAGGGGACCAAGTCCAAAAGTCACGATCAAGTCGGGAGTGGGCAGATGCCCAGGAAATGCAAGCTGTGGATGCAAAGAAGCTGCCACCGGATGGTAGAAGCTGAGGATTCTGCACGAACGACAAGGGCTAGAAGCTTCCCCTTTGGAGGATGGATGTCCCACTTCGTGAAGAGTCGTGCAGAAGTGTTTTCCCGCAGAAAGACTGCAAACAAGCCTTGCTAGCTGCAAGGGTCGCAGTTAGAGTTTTTGGATGCTGCTGTGGCCCAGGAGGGACCAGGATGTAACCAATTGCGTGAGGAGACAGAGCGGGTGCCCAGAAAGAGAAGGAGCCCACTCAGAAGCAAGCAGCACCCGCAGAAGTGCCAGAACAGGCACTACGAAGTGGAGTGAATCAGTGCTCACCCAAAGTTGCACAAGAGAGTCCCACGCCGCCGGAGGACAACTCAGAAGGTCGTGCAATGCAGGTTAGAGTGCCGGGGACCCAGGCTTGGCTGTGCACAAAGGAAATCCTCGGTGAGTGCACAGGAGCTGTAGTAGCTGCAGAACACGCGGTTCCCAGCAATGCAGTCTGGCGTGGGGAGGCAAGGACTTACCTCCACCAAACTTGGACTGAAGAGTCACTGGACTGTGGGAGTCACTTGGACAGAGTTGCTGAGTTCAAGGGACCTCGCTCGTCGTGCTGAGAGGAGACCCAGAGGACCGGTGATGCAGTTCTTTGGTGCCTGCGGTTGTAGGGGGAAGATTCCGTCGACCCGCGGGAGATTTCTTCGGAGCTTCTAGTGCAGAGAGGAGGCAGACTACCCCCACAGCATGCACCACCAGGAAAACAGTCGAGAAGGCGGCAGGATCAGCGTTACAATGTCGCAGTAGTCGTCTTTGCTACTTTGTTGCAGTTTTGCAGGCTTCCAGCGCGGTCAGCAGTCGATTCCTTGGCAGAAGGTGAAGAGAGAGATGCAGAGGAACTCTGATGAGCTCTTGCATTCGTTATCTAAGGAATTCCCCAAAGCAGAGACCCTAAATAGCCAGAAAAGGAGGTTTGGCTACCTAGGAGAGAGGATAGGCTAGCATCACCTGTAGGAGCCTATCAGAAGGAGTCTCTGACGTCACCTGCTGGCCCTGGCCACTCAGAGCAGTCCAGTGTGCCAGCAGCACCTCTATTTCCAAGATGGCAGAGGTCTGGAACACACTGCAGGAGCTCTGGGCACCTCCCAGGGGAGGTGCAGGTCAGGGGAGTGGTAACTCCCCTTTCCTTTGTCCAGTTTCGCGCCAGAGCAGGGCTGAGGGATCCCTGAACCGGTGTAGACTGGCTTATGCAGAGATGGGCACCATCTGTGCCCATCAAAGCATTTCCAGAGGCTGGGGCAGGTTACTCCTCCCCAGCCCTGACACCTTATTCCAAAGGGAGAGGGTGTAACACCCTCTCTCTGAGGAAGTCCTTTGTTCTGCCTTCCTGGGCCAAGCCTGGCTGGACCCCAGGAGGGCAGAAACCTGTCTGAGGGGTTGGCAGCAGCAGCAGCTGCAGTGAAACCCCGGGAAAGGCAGTTTGGCAGTACCCGGGTCTGTGCTAGAGTCCCGGGGAATCATGGGATTGTCTCCCCAATACAAGGATGGCATTGGTGGGGCAATTCCATGATCTTAGACATGTTACATGGCCATATTCGGAGTTACCATTGTGAAGCTATACATAGGTAGTGACCTATTTATAGTGCACGCGTGTAATGGTGTCTCCGCACTCACAAAGTCCGGGGAATTGGCCCTGAACAATGTGGGGGCACCTTGGCTAGTGCCAGGGTGCCCACACACTAAGTAACTTAGCACCCAACCTTTACCAGGTAAAGGTTAGACATATAGGTGACTTATAAGTTACTTAAGTGCAGTGTAAAATGGCTGTGAAATAACATGGACGTTATTTCAATCAGGCTGCAGTGGCAGGCCTGTGTAAGAATTGTCAGAGCTCCCTATGGGTGGCAAAAGAAATGCTGCAGCCCATAGGGATCTCCTGGAACCCCAATACCCTGGGTACCTCAGTACCATATACTAGGGAATTATAAGGGTGTTCCAGTAAGCCAATGTAAATTGGTAAAATTGGTCACTAGCCTGTTAGTGACAATTTGGAAAGAAATGAGAGAGCATAACCACTGAGGTTCTGATTAGCAGAGCCTCAGTGAGACATTTAGTCATAACACAGGTAACACATAGAGGGCACACCTATGAGCACTGGGCCCCTGGCTGGCAGGGTCCCAATGACAGATACAACTAAAACAACATATATACAGTGAAATATGGGGGTAACATGCCAGGCAAGATGGTTCTTTCCTACACAACACCGCCCCCCCCAAACGAAGGACAATAAGACTAGCCATGACCTGATGAGTCTTCATTGTCTAAGTGGAAATATCTGGAGAGTCCATCTGCAATGGAGTGGGTACTCCCAGGTCTATGTTCCACTGTATAATCCATTCCCTGTAGGGATATGGCCCACCTCAATAATTTAGGGTTTGCACCTTTCATTTGTTTTAGCCAAAGTAGAGGTTTGTGGTCTGTCTGAACAATGAAGTGAGTGCCAAACAGGTATGGCCTCAACTTCTTCAGTGCCCAGACCACAACAAAGGCCTCCCTCTCTATGGCAGACCAACGCTTTTCTCTAGGGGTCAACCTCCTGCTGATAAAAGCAACAGGTTGATCCAGGCCCTCAGAATTAAGTTGTGATAAGACTGCCCCTACCCCTAATTCAGATGCATCAGTTTGGACAATGAATTTTTTGGAGTATCAGGGGCTTTTCAGGACAGGTGCAGAGCACATGGCCTGCTTCAGCTCCTCAAAATCTTTCTGACAGCTAGCTGTCCATAATACCTTTTTAGGCATTTTCTTAGTTGTGAGGTCATTAAGAGGGGCTGCAATGGAGCCATAGTTCTTTATGAACCTCCTGTAATACCCAGTGAGGCCTAAGAAGGCTCTCACCTGGGTCTGAGTTGTAGGGGGAACCCAATCTATAATAGTTTGGATTTTCCCCTGAAGTGGTGCAATCTGTTCTCCACCTACCAGGTGTCCCAGATAAACCACCTTCCCCTGCCCTATCTGGCACTTTGAAGCCTTGATAGTGAGGCCTGCCTTTTGCAGGGCCTCCAAAACCTTCCGTAGGTGGACCAGGTGATCATCCCAGCTGGAGCTAAAGACAGCTATATCATCTAGATATGCTGCTCTAAAAGCTTCCAGCCCTTGCAGGACTGTATTCACCAACCTCTGAAAAGTGGCAGGTGCATTTTTCAATCCAAAAGGCTTTACTGTGAATTGGTAATGGCCTCCAATGGTTGAAAATGCAGTTTTTGCTTTTGCATCTTCTGATAATTTGATCTGCCAATACCCAGCAGTCAAATCAAAAGTGCTTAGATAGTTAGCAGATGCCAGTGTATCTATTAGCTCATCTGCCCTGGATATAGGGTGAGCATCAGTTTTGGTTACTTGGTTGAGACCTCTGTAGTCTACACAAAACCGCATTTCCTTCTTTCCATCCTTGGAATGAGGTTTTGGTACAAGTACCACAGGAGAGGCCCATGGACTTTCAGAGTGCTCAACCACTCCCAGTTCAAGCATTTTCTGTACTTCTTGCTTTATGCAGTCTCTGACATGGTCAGGCTGCCTATAGACCTTACTTTTGACAGGCAAGCTGTCTCCAGTATCTATAGTGTGCTCACACCAAGAAGTGGTGCCTGGCACAGTAGAGAAGAGTTCAGAAAACTGACCCAGGAGATTTATGCAGTGGTCTTTCTGCTCAGCAGTAAGACAATCTGCCAAAACTACACCTTCCACTAGAACATCTTGTTCTGTGGAAGAGAAGAGATCAGGGAGACGGTCACTCTCTTCTTCCTGTCCCTCATCTGTTGCCATGAGCAGGGTGAGATCAGCCCTGTCATAGTAGGGTTTCAGGCGATTGACATGGAGCACCCTAAGGGGACTCCTGGCAGTGCCTAAGTCAACTAAGTAGGTGACTTCACCCTTCTTTTCAACAATTATGTGGGGTCCACTCCATTTGTCTTGAAGTGCTCTTGGTGCCACAGGCTCCAAGACCCACACTTTCTGCCCTGGTTGGTACTGAACCAAAACAGCATTCTGGTCCTGCCATTGCTTTTGGAGCTCTTGGCTGGCCTGAAGGTTTTTACTGGCCTTTTTCATGTACTCAGCCATCCTAGATCTGAGGCCAAGTACATAGTCCACTATGTCTTGCTTTGGAGCTTTTAAAGGTTGTTCCCAACCCTCCTTAACAAGTGTTAGAGGACCTCTCACAGGATGTCCAAATAGGAGTTCAAAGGGGCTGAAGCCCACTCCTTTTTGGGGTACCTCCCTGTAAGCAAAAAGGAGGCAAGGGAACAGGATATCCCATCTCCTGCGGAGTTTTTCAGGGAGTACCATAATCATGCCTTTGAGAGTTTTGTTAAATCTCTCCACCAGTCCATTTGTTTGTGGATGATAGGGTGTTGTGAACTTGTATGTAACACCACACTCCTTCCACATGGCCTTTAAGTAAGCAGACATGAAATTGCTTCCTCTGTCTGATACTACCTCTTTTGGGAAGCCCACCCTGGAAAAGATTCCCAGGAGGGCCTTTGCCACTGCAGGAGCTGTAGTGGTCCTTAGAGGAATTGCTTCAGGATATCTGGTGGCATGGTCCACTACCACCAAGATAAACCTATTGCCTGAAGCAGTAGGAGGGTCAAGGGGGCCAACTATGTCAACCCCTACCCTTTCAAAGGGAACCCCAACCACAGGCAGTGGGATAAGGGGTGCCTTTGGAGTGCCACCTGTCTTGCCACTGGCTTGACAGGTTTCACAGGACTTACAAAATTCCTTTGTGTCCTCTGACATTCTAGGCCAATGAAACAAGGGAACAAGCCTGTCCCAAGTTTTAATTTGCCCCAAATGTCCAGCTAAGGGAATGTCGTGGGCTAGAGTTAGGAGGAACTTTCTGTACTCCTGAGGAATCACCAATCTCCTGGCAGCTCCAGGTTTTGGATCCCTTGCTTCAGTGTACAAGAGGTTGTCCTCCCAGTAAACTCTGTGAGAGTCACTGACATCCCCATTTGCTTGTTTGACAGCTTGCTGCCTTAGACCCTCTAGTGTGGGACAGGTATGCTGTGCCACACTCAGCTCCTCCCTGGCAGGCCCCCCTTCACCCAAAAGCTCAGCAGTGTCTGCTTCCAGCTCCTCTGGTGTAGGTTCTGCACAGGGTGGAAATTCTTCTTCCTCAGAAGTAGAATCCACTGTAGAGGGAGGGATAGTAGGTAGTGATTTACTTCTACTAGCCCTAGCTTTAGGGAGCACTTGGTCCATTCATCCAGGATCCAAGTCACCCTGTCCTTTTTGCTTGTTGGTCTGAACCCTGGTTAAAGCAAAAATATGCCCTGGAATGCCCAGCATTGCTGCATGAGCCTCCAACTCCACATCTGACCAAGCCGATGTCTCTAAATCATTCCCTAGTAGACAGTCTACAGGTAAATCTGAGGCAACCACAACTTTCTTTGGACCAGTAACCCCCCCCGCCCCCAGTTGAGATTTACAACAGCCATGGGGTGGCTAAGTGTGTTGTTATGAGCATTGGTTACTTGGTACTGGTGACCAAGTACGTGTTATTCAGGGTGGACCGGTTTCTCTATTACCATTGTAACACTGGCACCTGTGTCCCTGTAGGCCTGAACCTCAACACCATTTATTAGGGGTAGTTGCTTGTACTTATCCATGTTAAGGGGACAAGCAACCAAGGTGGCTAAATCAATAGCCCCCTCAGAGACTAACACAGCCTCTGTGGTCTCCCTAACAAGACCAACCCCATATAAATTACCAAAAGTGAGCCCAGCTACTCCCTTTGATTGGCTATTAGTAGGTTTGCTTCCACCACTACTGCTATTACTAGGGGCACTAGGTGTAGCAGCAGGGGTTGTAGTGGTAGGAGGCTTGGTCCTTTTCTTTGGACAACTGGGATCTGTTGTCCAATGGCCTTTTATTTTACATAAATAGCACAATGGTTTCTTTTCTTTGTTTTGATTTGAAGAGGATTTGGGCCCACCACCCCCACCAGAGTGTTTTTGTGGGCCTGATGAAGACTCATTTTTAGATTTGTCCCCACCCTTGTCAGAAGACTTGCCATCCTTCTTCTTGTCATCTTTGTCACCCCCTGTATGAACTTTTCTGTTCACCTTTGTTCTGACCCATTTGTCTGCCTTCTTTCCCAATTCTTGGGAAGAGGTCAGATCAGAGTCTACCAGGTACTGGTGTAACAAATCAGACACACAATTATTAAGAATATGCTCTCTCAGGATTAAGTTATACAGGCTTTCATAGTCAGCAACTTTACTGCCATGTAACCACCCCTCCAAGGCCTTCACTGAATGGTCAACAAAGTCTACCCAGTCTTGTGAAGACTCCTTTTTGGTTTCTCTGAACTTCATCCTGTACTGTTCAGTGGTTAAGCCATAACCATCTAGGAGTGCATTCTTAAGAACTTTGAAATCATTGGCCTCACTTTCTTTTACAGTAAGGAGCCTATCCCTACCCTTTCCACTGACAGATAGCCATAGGATAGCAGCCCACTGCCTTTGAGGGACCTCCTGTACAACACAGGCCCTCTCAAGTGCAGCAAACCACTTGTTAATGTCATCCCCCTCCTTGTAAGGGGGAACTATCTTGTGCAGATTCCTAGAATCATGCTCTTTTGCAGGATGACTATTTGGAATACTGCTGCTGCCACCATGGGTTTCTAATCCCAATTTCTGTCTTTCTCTTTCTATTTCTAAGGACTGCCTATCTAAATCCAGCTGTTGCTTCTTGAGCTTCAGCCTGGATTGTTCCACTCTCAATCTATTGAGCTCCCTTTCTAACACTCTGTCATCAGGGTGGGTGGGTAGGGCATGTCTTGAAACAGAAGAATGGTGAGAATGAACAGAAGGAGACCTGGCCCTAACAGATGTCACACTAGCATTCTGGCCTATAGAAATGACACTTCTACTGTGATGAGAACAACACTATTACTGTGATGTGAAGCATCACTTTTACTGTGATGTGAATTGACATCAATACCAGCTATGCTAGGTGGAATGCTAAGGGGCAGGTTGGAAAGATTCCCTCCCAAATCTTTTTCTAGGGGTGCCCCAGAATCAGAGTGGGAACCATCAGCTAATTTCTCACCAGAAGTGCCAACAAAAGTCTTGTCTTGTTAAACTAGCATGTTAACTAATAGTTCTCTAGAGGGATTTTTCCCTACCCCTAAGCCTCTTTCTACACAGAGACTCCTTGCTGCCTTCCAGCTAAGGTGATCATAAGCAGTCTTGGACAGATCAACAGTTTGGCCTGTGCCAGACATTATAGAAAGTGTTTAAGGGATAGAAAAAGAAAGAAAACGTTTTAAAAACTTTTTAAAGAACAGGGAAAAAAACTTTTAAAACTTTTTAAGAACTTTTTGAAAGTTTAGAGGTACTTTTCAGCACTTTAGACAAGAAGTGAGAGAAGAAAAGCAAAACTTTTTGATTAGGTGTACATATACTGAACTTGTTTTGTATATTTTTCTCTTATGAAAAGTACAATGACAAAAGTGGTAAGTAGTTGCAAAGTACTTATCCCACCGCTGCACAACCAATGTAGGAGGCTGCACTGGCTTGTAGTGAGTACCCAGGGGTACTTACACCTTGCACCAGGCCCAGGTATCCCTTATTAGTGTAGAGGGGTGTCTAGCAGCTTAGGCTCATAGAAAAGGTAGCTTAGCAGAGCAGCTTAGGCTGAACTAGGAGACGAGTGAAGCTCCTACAGTAGCACTAGTGTCATATGCACAATATCATAAGAAAACACAATACACAGATATACTAAAAATAAAGGTACTTTATTTTTATGACAATATGCCAAAAGTATCTCAGTGAGTACCCTCAGTATGAGGATAGCAAATATACACAAGATATATGTACACAATACCAAAATATGCAGTAATAGCAATAGAAAACAGTGCAAACAATGTATAGTCACAATAGAATGCAATGGGGGCACATACGGATAGGGGCAACACAAACCATATACTCTAGAAGTGGAATGCGAACCACAAATGGACCCCAAACCTATGTGACCTCGTAGAGGGTCGCTGGTACTGTAAGGAAACAGTGAGGGTTAGAAAAATAGCCCACCCCAAGACCCTGAAAAGTGGGTGCAAAGTGCACCTAAGTTCCCCAAAGAGCACAGAAGTCGTGATAGGGGAATTCTGCAGGAAAGACCAACACCAGCAATGCAACAACGATGGATTTCCAGACGAGGGTATCTGTGGAACAAGGGGACCAAGTCCAAAAGTCACGATCAAGTCGGGAGTTGGCAGATGCCCAGGAAATGCCAGCTGTGGATGCAAAGAAGCTGCCACCGGATGGTAGAAGCTGAGGATTCTGCATGAACGACAAAGGCTAGAAGCTTCCCCTTTAAAGGATGGATGTCTCACGTCGTGAAGAGTCGTGCAGAAGTATTTTCCCGCAGAAAGACCGCAAAACAAGCCTTGTTAGGTGCAAGGGTTGTGGTTACGGTTTTTGGATGCTGCTGTGGCCCAGGAGGGACCAGGATGTCGCCAATTGCGTGAGGAGACAGAGGGGGCACCCAGCAAGAGAAGGAGCCCACTCAAAAGCAAGCAGCACCTGCAGAAGTGCCGGAACAGGCACTACAAAGTGGAGTGAATCGGTGCTCACCTGAAGTTGCACAAGAGAGTCCCACGCAGCCGGAGGACAACTCAGAAGGTCGTGCAATGCAGGTTAGAGTGCTGGGGACCCAGGCTTGGCTGTGCACAAAGGAAATCCTCGGTGAGTGCACAGGAGCTGGAGTAGCTGCAAAACACGCGGTTCCCAGCAATGCAGTCTGGCGTGGGGAGGCAAGGACTTACCTCCACCAAACTTGGACTGAAGAGTCACTGGACTGTGGGAGTCACTTGGACAGAGTTGCTGAGTTCAAGGGACCTCGCTCGTCGTGCTGAGAGGAGACCCAGAGGACCGGTGATGCAGTTCTTTGGTGCCTGCGGTTGCAGGGGGAAGATTCCGTCAACCCACGGGAGATTTCTTCGGAGCTTCTAGTGCAGAGAGGAGGCAGACTATCCCCACAGCATGCACCACCAGGAAAACAGTCGAGAAGGCGGCAGGATCAGCATTACAATGTCGCAGTAGTCGTCTTTGCTACTTTGTTGCAGTTTTGCAGGCTTCCAGCGTGGTCAGCAGTCGATTCCTTGGCAGAAGGTGAAGAGAGAGATGCAGAGGAACTCTGATGAGCTCTTGCTTTCGTTATCTAAGGAATTCCCCAAAGCAGAGACCCTAAATAGCCAGAAAAGGAGGTTTGGCTACCTAGGAGAGAGGATAGGTTAGCAACACCTGAAGGAGCCTATCAGAAGGAGTCTCTGACGTCACCTGCTGGCCTGGCCACTCAGAGCAGTCCAGTGTGCCAGCAGCACCTCTGTTTCCAAGATGGCAGAGGTCTGGAGCACACTGGAGGAGCTCTGGGCACCTCCCAGGGGAGGTGCAGGTCAGGGGAGTGGTCACTCCCCTTTCCTTTGTCCAGTTTCACGCCAGAGCAGGGCTGAGGGATCCCTGAACCGGTGAAGACTGGCTTATGCAGAGATGGGCACCATCTGTGCCCATCAAAGCATTTCCAGAGGCTGGGGGAGGCTACTCCTCCCCAGCCCTGACACCTTATTCCAAAGGGAGAGGGTATAACACCCTCTCTCTGAGGAAGTCCTTTGTTCTGCCTTCCTGGGCCAAGCCTGGCTGGACCCCAGGAGGGCAGAAACCTGTCTGAGGGGTTGGCAGCAGCAGCAGCTGCAGTGAAACCCCAGGAAAGGCAGTTTGGCAGTACCCGGGTCTGTGCTAGAGACCTGGGGAATCATGGGATTGTCTCCCCAATACCAGGATGGCATTGGTGGGGCAATTCCATGATCTTAGACATGTTACATGGCCATATTCGGAGTTACCATTGTGAAGCTATACATAGGTAGTGACCTATGTATAGTGCACGCGTGTAATAGTGTCCCCGCACTCACAAAGTCCGGGGAATTGGCCCTGAACAATGTGGGGGCACCTTGGCTAGTGCCCACACTCTAAGTAACTTAGCACCCAACCTTTACCAGGTAAAGGTTAGACATATAGGTGACTTATAAGTTACTTAAGTGCAGTGTAAAATGGCTGTGAAATAACGTGGATGTTATTTCACTCAGGCTGCAGTGGCAGGCCTGTGTAAGAATTGTCAGAGCTCCCTATGGGTGGCAAAAGAAATGCTGCAGCCCATAGGGATCTCCTGGAACCCCAATACCCTGGGAACCTCAGTACCATATACTAGGGAATTATAAGGGTGTTTCAGTAAGCCAATGTAAATTGGTAAAATTGGTCACTAGCCTGTTAGTGACAATTTGGAAAGAAATGAGAGAGCATAACCACTGAGGTTCTGATTAGCAGAGCCTCAGTGAGACAGTTAGTCATAACACAGGTAACACATACAGGGCACACTTATGAGCACTGGGGCCCTGGCTGGCAGGGTCCCAATGACACATCCAACTAAAACAACATATATACAGTGAAATATGGGGGTAACATGCCAGGCAAGATGGTACTTTCCTACACACCCGTTGTCGGTCGCAGTCCGGGATCCCAGGGCCTGCACTCCTGGGTGCACGGGGGAAGGAGGAGGAAATCCGGCGGTCCGCGGCACGGTCGCTCCTCACACACATGAGGGAGCTGCAGAAGGGAGCCTCTGACTGACGGAGCAGCTACTCCTCGTGGGCGTCAGCACCGAGCCGCAGCATCTGAGGTAAGGTGCCCAGTCCCTTCCCTCCTCCCTCGTGCGCGCGCGCGAGCTCCCCCGGACCAGGTTCTGAATTCTGCTGCTCGTGGCCCCCTTTACCTACTGGAAATGACACGCAGAAGGAGAGCACTTTCAATTGGAAGAGTTGGTCAGAGCTCAGAAACGGGAGGAGAGCTCCCAGCAAAACTGCCAGGTGTGCGTCAGAAGGGTGAAGCTCTAGCCCCCTATGGGAGCCGAACAACTGGGCTTTTGCCAGGTGCTGGAAAGCCGTTGTGTTTACACTGTGGTTCCATATATAATGGCCGCCCAGCGGCGCTGGCCATCTTCGCACTACAAGCCCCATCACTCTCAGTGCTCTGACCTCACATTTACCCCCCCCGCCCCCCCCCCCCCCCCCCGGACATAAGACCTTATAGTCCACTCTATTCTTTGGGACTGTCTGTCAGTCACAGTCTCATACTAACTGAATTTCCCAGGGTGGCATTTCCAGGGCCAGCTTGCCCTTGCCCTCACTCTTTGTATGTGTTTTTTTTTTTTTGATAAACAATAAGTATATGTGAGAGCTGAGCCTCCGTCCTCCGCTATCGCCATAATGTTTGGGCGAATACACACAGTTTTCACTTTAAAAAAAAAAAATGGAATTTGCAATAATTACACAGAGAGCCAATGCAGAGCACACACCATTTGCAGACAGCATAATAATGCTTGTCAGTGCTTCAAATGAGGCTCGGAAAAACCTACAGTGATGGCACCTGTGAAGATGCCCGGGCTCCTGAAAACTTTCTATGTGTGCCTGTTTCGTTTCCCAGGCATAAAAGAAGAAGAACAGTTGGTTTGTTGATGACTTAATGATTCAAACTGATGTGACCCCCCCCCCCCATTAGTAATACCAAAGTCTTTTTAGGCTAATGTCTACAAAGTCCATGTTTCATCATAATGCCGATATTTATTTCTAATGTCCTAAGGGTGAGCTGAATTTTTTTTCACTCAGGGGACTCAATAACAAGCAGCAATTTTCTTATTGAGGACTCAATAAAAAAAAGCAACTTCGTTATCTCAGGTTTTTTGGCCTGCAACACAGGGATGTTGTTATTCACATTTCATATAGGGTTAAGTGGTCTCATTAAATAGTGCAAATCATTACATTACCAACTTCGCCTCATCAGAAAACTAAAACCGTTAATTCCATTTCGCAAGCTCACAAAAACAATTCACAGACTGTTCATTTTCTCCATTAATAGTTACACACTCTTGATTAACCTGACCAAATTCATCAATGCCCTGATAAAATCTCCTCGCTCCTCTATGGTAAGGCTTATCTATAGATATACAAAGTTCATTCGCAGGACCTCAGTCCTCTGCTCCCTCAAATAGATTCCTCTTTGAAGCCAGAACCTTTTTATGTTCATAAACACTCTATTCTGAAACCTGTATATACACAGAAATTTGTTGGTTCTATCTTTAGACTTAAACTAAAAAAAGAAAAACATGGACACAGTCCCATTCTTTGGAAAAACACTAACAAAGTGTTTTTTTTCATATGGCATTTTACTCCTGACATATCTCATCTTACTCCTGAAATTTTACACTTGCCTTACTAGTGGCTAATGCTAATCTCATACTATGTGCTGTTACCACTTTCTCTCGATGAGGTTCGCTTTCTAGGAATAGTTCTAAAAATAGATAAAAACACACAACTTCAAATAACACATTATTAACACTCCATAAGGACCCTCCTCCTGTCTTCTGTTTTTTGTCCAACATGACTTTCCCCTATTTGCATTCATCTATTATACCCGATCTCTAATGTTCACACATGGGACATTAGATGATCCCTAAGGCTTAATTCTAATCACAACACACTAACCATGTGGTGTAGCGTATCAGGTATGCAGTTAACGAGGTCAACGGATCTTTTCACCCAGCTAAAAGGGGTAGAAAGGTTAGGCATCGAAACTTAAATGACAATTCAAAATGACAGTATGACCCCTTTGGCCATACAAGAAAAGACACCAAAACACATAGAAGGGCAAGAGGAGATTTAGAGACCAGCAGGAGTGAGCTCCCCAACATTAATACAATGTAACTCAAAAGAACTCCTAGGTCTATGCAATGAAAACCAGTTCAAGAATGGATAGAGTAACGTTACCTAGTGAGTGTGAAGTACTACCTTTATAGGACAAATTCCCTCACCCACCAAAGGTGGCATGCTTCATCATAGAGAACCTCCTCACACTGTGACAGCTAGTCATGGTGTGGATTTCAACCCCCTCAGTTTTGAAAGAGAAGCTCAATAGATGTTTTAAGAGGTGCAATGGGATCCCTATAATAAGCTTAAAGTTTTTAAGTGAGAACAGTGAGTGGAAAATGTGAAGTAGGGTCAAATTGGCTCCAGAGTAGGTAAGTACTTTTATTGGTGCACTTATGGGTCAGGATTAAAAAGCAGAATTCTGTAGGAAAACTTAAAACTTGCTAGAATCTGTAGGTGGACATGTTTCTGCATATAACCCGCATATGTTGTGGCATTATTCAGGACCAATGGTAATAGTGCTCCTGGTCCACACTGTGCTCAAAACAAGAAAAGTAATGTAAATTATAATATGTGAAGTGACACAAAACCATCCAGTGGTCCAGTGGAAATTCAAGGGAGGAATCCACTGGCCAACACCTACAAGAGGTTGTGTAGGCATTAATTCATGTGTATGAAACAACTAGATTACATTTACAAAACCAAGGTTACATTTACAAAAAAATAACCCACGGTAAGGATGAATGTACCATAGTCGCAGAGTCAATGCATTTTGCATGCTTATCCATGGCTATCAAAAAGTAGAAGCCAACCACAGTAATATATCAATCCTTCGTGCATTTAGATAAGCTAATTTGTATTGCAGCTTAGGTTCAGGCTTACCTGCTACTGTCGGGCTTTGTGATCCAATTCACCCTGGTGTGGCCCTCAGGGTACTCTCTATCCTACACAGTGTTTATAGGAGAGGGTAAACATGAAGAAGAAAAAAAGGTAAGATAAAATAAGGCTCAAGATATTTCAAAATCAGCCTTTCATATAGAACAACGTTTGTTTTAGAGATACAGGGCTCATTCATATGGATAAACTAATTACATTTGAATATTTTGGTTAATCACTCTATCAAGCCACATAATAACCATATCAGACAGGCAGACACAGCATACTTGTACGAGGCAACAATGTACAATTATCAGTAGACTACCCCGAAATTTATTGCATCCATGTTACGGGATAACATGAGATGACATGGGTGCCCCCATTATACAAGAAGGGGTGGGTGGCAAACTTAGTGTAAGTACTAGACGCTAGAGGCTAAAATTTGCTCCAAATCAAAACTAAAGCAAATTAAATGACACATCCATGTAATGCTAAGTAAAGCACAAATAACATTTAAAATCATGAATTCACCTTTAACAAACTTTGTCAGAGTTCATGTTGCAGTACATTTAAAGTGTTAATAAATTCTAGTAAGTGTAATGCAGAGCTACATTTTTCAACATTAACATGTGTCATTTCGGGCATTTCGTTTTAGAAATTCACTATAATTTTGGTGCATATTTTTAATTAGCTTAATAAGGAAACACATGAAATCAAAACAAAGGTCTATACATGAAGTTTTATGGCTATACTACATGACTTAAAATCACTATTCCACAGTGAATGCACCTTAACGTAGGCTTTCAGTTCACCACTTTTCCGTTAACTTGTTAGGACTCCAATAAAAAAAAATGCAAATATTGTCACGTATAGATGATTAATTGTGGTGTCTAAGTAACAATAACATTTCTGCTGCATCACATGTGCTCACCATTCTCAAATGAAACTTGCATGCGCACACACAGACACACACAAGTACACACCTATGTGACAACATTGGGCACTGTTCCCACAGTCTGTACAGTGCACATAGCTCTTGACTACAGGCCATTTCCTATATTTCCAATGCCTCTGTATATCTGGCTCTATATTCCCAATTTTTAATTTCATTTATATTCATTTGATCGGTTTCCATACTAGATCGAAATGCTGCGAATTCAAACTTGCAAATCCATGTTTCAAACTAAACAAGTTTTGAAGTAATTGTGTAAATATGAAGCAAGAGTATTAATGTATTTCACTTGAAATGACTAAATATCTTCCTACACAAATTTAGGCTAATCCAAATTGAAGGATGTTAGACCTGGCATCCTTGCCGTGGTTTCCCCTAACTTCTTGCTCTCTGATCGTCTGCTTTTCTGACTCATTTTTTCTGTATTTTACATTTCTGGGCACTTTACCAGTGTTGACCAGTGCTAAAGCGAATGTGCTTTGTTCTCTAAACAATGGCATGTCCACAATTGGCATATTTAATTTACTTGAACTTATCTAGTAAAGTGCACTATAGGTGCCCAGGTCCTGTAAATTAAATGCTACTAGTGGGCCTGCAGCACTGATTGTGTCACCCGCTACATAGCCTTTCAAACATGTCTCGAGCTGCCACTGCAGAGCCTGTGGGTCCACTTGCCAGGGCCAAACATTCCATTTTATAACATGCCAGTCACCTCTACAGTAGGCCCTAGTTAGCCCCAAGGGTAGGGTGCTGTGTATTTAAAAAGTTGGACATGTACTCTTAGGTTTTACATGTCCACATAGTGCAAAATTCTTAAATTCATTTTTCACCATTGCAAGGCCAATCTCTCCCCTTAGACAAGATTGAGGTTACCTTAAAGCATCTTTTAAGCATAATTTCAAATTGGGAACATTTTGAAATATTGAGTTTGGTGTCTCTGGACTCATTTTAAAATCACAACTCATGGTGAAGTCGAATTTTAAATTGTAAATCTGAAAATGCCACTTTTAGAAAGTTGGCATTTTCTCACTTTAACCATTCTGCCACTCTAGACAGTCACACAAACGAAGCTTGGGTGTAACATTTGCATACAGATGGCCAATCACTAGGCTGGGGTAGATGAGTGGGAGGAGATGAAACTTAGACCTGAACAGAGCTGTTCCTCTTCTCACACAAAGAGCTGAATAACCCCCTGTATAGTGTCTGGAGCCAGGTAAGGGAAGGGCAGGGACCTTGTGATCTTCAAAGGTCTTCTTTGAAGCCTGCCCCTATTGAAAGGCACATTTGGGTATAAGTACTGGACCCTAAACTCCAGCAAATCAGATCCCTACTGGAACTAAGAACACTCTGCCAGGAAGAAGGACTGCTATGCTAACAGGATGGACTGGCACTCTGCAACTGTATTGCTCTGTTGGCCTACTGCTTGCTGTGCTGCAGTCAGAAGGACTGGACTTGCACTCTACATCCTTGAACCCAAGAATCTCCAAGGGCCTGTTGGCTTGCACCCTGTTCTACTGCTGTCTGTTTGCAACTCTCTTGGTGCTGCCATCTGTGAGTCCGATCCTTGCCTGTGGTGCCCTCCGCTAGTCCTGGCCCTCTGAAATGGGGTATGCAGTTAAAAACTTGCAAAAAATGATGCATTGCCCCGAGTGTGGGGGGAAAATCGGTACATCTCTCCATCGTTGGCGATGCAGCTGCTGCTTGATGACAGCGGATTCACTGACTGCACGGGCCATTGATTATGCTCTGCGCAGCCCAATGACAATGCACTGTATTTACTTCCACAGGCTCGACTATGATACAGTGCCCCAAGTCCATTCAAAATATCGAAGCATCGTGTCCTCACCATCAATGCATTGCTCCATCAAAGGTACTGTTTCACTGCACCCTGCTTCGGTTTTGTAGCCAGCCCACCCTCCATCACGGTCTGCTTGATTTTGGATTCACACCGGTTCCTTCCAACCTCAAGTAACCTTCTAATCATTGTTTTCACATTTAATCTTTAAAAATTATTATCTTGATTTCTACTTCTTGGATTTTTGTCATTTTGGTATTGATTTATTCAGATAAGTATTATCTATGTTTCAAAACTAGTGTTGAGTCTTTTTGTGGTGCCTTTCACTGTGTTGCTGTAATTAGGTGTTGCACAGATACTTTACACATTACCTCTTAATTTAAGCTTGATTGCTCTGTGCCAAACTAACAGAGGGCGTGCACAGGTTTAATTAGGTGATGTATCTGACATACCCTGACCAGGAGTTTTAAGATCCCCTAGCGACATTCCAACGCCATATTAGCATACACTTTTTTATGCTAATGTGGCGTTAGAAGGCCAAAAACGCCACACCATCTTTACAGTGGCACAATGCATGCATTGCATCACTTTGAAACCCTTTGCGCTACATCATGCCTGTACCAGACATAAAGTATGCAAAGGAGTAATTCCCCCATTAGGGGGGACAAAAAAATGGCACAAACAAATCTAAGAGATTTCTTGCGCCATTTTGTTCAGCACTTAAAGCCTACTCAGAGCAGGCATTAAAAGGAGTCTTCCATTGCTTACTATGGGTGCTTTGCAGGATTAGCTTCAAGATTTTTTACACTAATCCTGCAAATCGCCGCACTAGTGTAAAAAATTCAGGTGCTTATCCCCTAATTACCGCCATAGTGCAACATATTTTAAATGCAGCACATATATGGTCACATTAGGGGAGCGCTAAGGGGCGCAAGAAATGTGGTGCTGCACTGTGCGCAGTACACCGTTTCACAAATATGCCCCATCATATTTCTGTTTCATTTCTTTTGTCATCTGTGGTATGATGGGCTTTTTAAAAAAAATGTTTTTTTCTTTTTTAGAATTTCAGGACAGAGTTTTTAAAATGTGATAAAAAAATCTGTAATCCACTACAGTATAAATATTTCCAACCACACTAATTACATAGTAAAGGTTATTTTAGAGAGTAAGTTAATACATTTAATGACATGTACTTTTTGTTTTACAGACGCAAACCCTAGCTTCAAGGGCTTTAGGGCCATAAACCAAAAACAATGCCAAGCAGGCTGCCATTTTCACTGAAAGTATTCCCACCTGAACAGAGGAAAAGCTTTTGAGGAAACCAGTCCACAACAGTAGCACAGCATTAACAATATATTGTGCTTTGAGAGTAAAAATTCAAATTTTTTGCTTGCTGAATTGTGACTGTCAGCTGGATAATTTTAATGCCTTCTCCCGGTCAAGATTTTTATCAACAGACTTAGGTCCTGATTTAGAGTTTGACGAATGGGGTTACTCCATGACAAATGTGACGGAGATCCTGACCACTGTCTTACAATACCATAATATCCAATGGACGTCCTAAAATGTGGACAGGAAATCAGTCACATTTGTGATAGAATAACCTGTCCTCCAAACTCTAGATCAGTCCTTTACTCTCTTTCTGCTCCATCCACTTGTTGCCCATGAATGGAGTTCTAGCTCTGGCTGTCACATGGCGGCGAACATAGCCTTTCTATGTCACAGCAGATGGAGTAAAGAGGGTTGCAGGTGGGTGCACCAATTGTACTGTTGTAGTTGGACTCTTGCACAAGATAAGAGTGCTGGTTTATGGATGACAGCACTTTTGTTTGTAGGCAACTAAGCCAATCCTACAAAAAGTCGCAACTGTCAACCAAACTTTCCCGGCTCACAAGCAGTCAATCACCAAAAACCCATATAGTAAAAGTTGATTTGTGACAGTCTTTACGCATGGACTCAGGAGTGCGTCATCTCAGGTGATTCGTGGTCATATGGAGATTACCCTTTTCTCTCATGAGCAACAAGCCTAAGTCACACACAGGGAATGAAGGAGATGCAGCAACGTTTTCAGTAGGTCTTATTAACAAGACTGCAAACTACTGTAAAATGCATGGACTGTACTGATGAGGACAATGAACAATGCAAGAAGCAGAACTGTAAAAACAAGGGTCATGAATATAAAGACCCCCACCATCTAGCAATAACATGAAATGTAAAACAGGCCCTAATACCCTAGCATGATGAACATTGGGGGTCATTACAACCTCGGCGGTCTTTTCACAAGACCGCTGAGGGACCGCCGTGCTGAAGACCGCCAGTGGTGGCGGTTTTCCACTCGGTGTATTATGACTGTTGGGAGCTCTACGTCATTTTTCCGACGGAGAGCCGCCAACAGCTATAGTGACGGGCGGCGGGGAAGTGGAGGTTGCTCCACCTCCACCGCTACGCCAACAGAACACCGCCCAGCGAATCACGTCCTGTGATTCTGCGTGGCGGTGGTCTGTTGGCGGTGTGGTGTCGGCGGAGCTGCCCCATGGCTCCCGTCCCTCCCGGAGGATCGACTGAACAGGTAAGTTGATCGTCCGTTAGGGGAGGGGGGTGGGGGGTATTGTGTGTTGTGTGCGTGCATGGGGGTGTGCGTGGGTGTATGTAGAGGGGGTGTGTGAGTGCGTGTATGCTTGCGGGGGTTGTGCGTGTTTTGGGAATGAGTGCGTGTATGTCTGTAGGTATGTCTGTATGGATGTGCACGTGTATGTTGGAATGTGGGTGTGCGTGTCTGACTGTGTGTGGATGTTGGCATGTATGTCGGTGGTGCGTGTATGTGGGTTGGTGGTGCCTGCGTGCGTGTCGGGTGTGTATGTGTCAGGTAATGTCGGGGTCACGGTGGGGAGTTTGGTCCTGCCACCCTTGGGGGGTGGCAGGAGTGGTGGGGGGTGTAGGAGAGGGAGTCGGGGTGGGGGTGGGGTGTGGGAGAGACCCCTGTCAGTGCCAGGGAAGGAATTCCCTGGCACTGATAGTGCTTACCGCCATGAATTTCATGGCGGTTCCTACCACTGGAAATCCACGGCGGTAAGCCGGGTCAAAATACCGGCGGCGGTATTGTCACGGCCGCCGGGCTGGAGACCCAGGTCTTCAGCCCAGCGGTCGTCTCCACCCTGGCGGGCGGTACGGAGAAGCGGCGGATGACCATGGCGGTAACCGCCATAGTCATAATAAAAAAAAAAAAGACTGCCAGCCTGTTGGCTGTCTTACCGCCGCTTTAACACCGTTCGCCAGGGTTGTAATGACCCCCATAGTCTCTAACCTAAAGAGCGCTAGGTGTGTTAAACCTAATCTGCCAGTACCGTGTCCATGAGAAGAGCCCCCCCAACCCTCGTTACCTTGGAATGAGGTCTCCAGATCAGACTCTGTGGGGACACAAAGGCTGGGTCTGCATCAAGGCGACAAGTAGCATAGATAGCATTGATGGCATCTGGTTGGAATCCCTCTGATACCCTTGTCTGTGTGAGATGTATTTATACAGATCTTGTAGGATCCCGGATGCAGGTTTGTTCCCAAACAATAGATAAGACATGTTTGGGGCAGCAGTTACATAAACAATTCATTCCAAAAGTACATTATGTTCCTGTCATATGTAAGTAGGAAAGGGACATGATGTGAATACCTACGTATATCACTTGTCTTTGATGCTGATAGTGATGCCTTCACAGAGTGGCACTGATAACATGAAATCAAAACATCTTCCTAACTATAAACATAGCAGCCATCTTGGAAGAAATAATTACATAAATGCGCTAAAACAGAGCTGGCTAAGTAGGTTAAAAGGCACTAGGTGACGGGGGTACAGGCCTGAAAGCCAGAAGGCTAAGCTATCTCTTGATTCCAAATAAAGCTAAATGGGATCCACTACAGTACTAATTGTTCCCAGATTTATTTGAAAATTATCATTGTTGGTGCAGTAAAACGTATCATAACAGCTGTGCAAATAGATAATAATCCCTTGTTATAAACTACCTCGTAACCACAACCTGTGACAACTTATCAACTTAATTACCCTACTTCTCTATGCCATTTCAAAACACAAAAATAGAATAGGGTGAGGATAGGTACACAAGAATAGGAATAGTTTAGGGCCAGCTAGGTCTTAAAAAAACTCTGACCTAAAGAGATACTAAAGAAGTCCTGAAATAATTACAACAAACTACTAATCTTCAGAAGCCTCTTTAACCAGGCGCCTAGATGAAAAGATTTTTAAAAAAAACTACTGACATATCAGTAGCTTTCTATTTTCACCCCAACACCACTCACACCTATAAAATACATTGACAAGGAACTGAAGGGGAACTCGCCTGCAAAATATGTTGTGGGTGAAGGAGCAACCTCAATGGAGAAGCAAGCCACCATGAGTGGTTCAGAAGTTTGCATCTTTTCTTAAGATGCACATAAATAAATACATTTCAATGAAACTGAACTGTTAACAACTTCTGTAATACGAATACTTTATTTCAGCCTTAGGACTCCAGCACCATTTTGGATGGTGCACATTAGTAGGAAGGGTGTTTTGTTAGTCCTCAAACTACCCTCTCACTCCCCCCTGCGAGTTGCAAGATAATTAGAATTCCTACTGAGGTACCCCTATTTACCTCAAAAACACCCTAAATAGTGGCTGAGTGTTGCAAAACTTTGAGAGAAGCAGTGGGCCTGAGTTCTCAGCATCCTACCACCCAATAGACAGCTTGACACTTTTATGTGATCAGGTGGGCCTGAGTTTTCAGCATCCTACCACCTAATAGACAGCTTGAAACTCTTATGTGACCAGGCTCCTCCAACGCCAATGATGAGGATTCAAAACTCATCTCGCTTGGAGAGTTACAAGGGCAGGTCCTCACCCACATGCGTCTGCTTGGATTTTCTTGTTAGGTGGTTTTATTACATCTTCAGACAGCTGAGCAGAACAGCAGTTCCAGTCATTTGAATTTAGTGTAAAATCCCTCTCTGTGCCTTCAGAGGCTCTCAGGTGCTCAGGGATGTCTAAACACGCCATACATCATGTTCCACAGAAGGTATCCTAAAACACAAAGAATACAAATGGAAAAGTGGAAACCTCATATATATTTTTTCCTGTGTTCTAAAGACCCTCACCCACTCAATGAGTGGCATGCTTCATCATCAAGTCTCATCCTGGGCCCTATAAACCAGGACGGCTCAACTTTGGTCGAGAGAGCACTTTCAATATTTCTTCTCACATATAGTCTACAGATAGAGATACCTAAGGGCTATCCTGGTTTCCCTTTATTTTGAGTGCCCTAGATTAAAAAAGAGCTCTGAATTCCTATGGATACTATTGTCCATGCCTGCCAGTGTTTGCCTACATGGTTCAGTCACTATCTATGGCTTCTGCAGATCCTTGCAGGCTTACCTAGCCCAGAGGAATTGTTGCACCTACAATGCCCTATTTATGTATCATCTTGCTTATTAGGAAAAGACAGGGTCCCCTCCTTGTAGTCAGACATTCATTGACGTTTCCATGTCAATATACTACCTATTTCATGTCATCCTGGTGACTAGCTAATAAACATGCCAAACTTTAAGGTGTTCAAGCAGTCCTCACCTAGTATATGCTAGAGGGTTGACCATGCCCTAAGAAAGACAGACTGTTTGATTTCCAAGAGCCAGATCTAATGGGATTTAATTGGTGGTTATAGGCTTTTGGAGTCACAGGTAAAATAGCATTTTTGTTGTCAGTTAAGACACCCTCATCTCAACATGACTGATTGAGACTTTGGAACATCACTCAGCTACTATAGTCTATAACGTAAACACATCTGCACACGTAATGGTACTTTGAGGCTTATCTACAAGCCCTGTGCGCTGCCGGTGCGTTACTTTTTGTGAAACACTGTTGGCACATTGTGCAGGCCCATATCTAGAAGGCCACGCAAAGCTACTTTGAGTGGCTTTTCCTGGCCTTGTAGATAAGGTGTAAGGCAACGCAGCGCAAGACACTGCGTTGCATTGCACTGCATCAAGGAGGTGTTCTATAGGCATAGCAGTGGGTTTTCCCACGCAACACCCTTGGGTTTTGGAGCATTCCCAGATTTACAAGGGATTGCAAACCTGGGAATGCATCAAAACTTTTATGCCTCCCCTGGTGAGGCACAACGAAGAGAAATATCTTCATTTCTCCTTGTTTTTCTCTCTTTCTGTGTGTGCTGGTTAAACAGAAGAAAGACAACCTCAACATGTAATTGCACATTTTCTTCTTTTATTTTTTTCCTTGATGGTAAAAACATTTTTCATATGGAGAAACTCCTTCTTCAACACCCCTACGAAGTTTAAAGGTGTTCAATTCTCTATAGTGCAGCATTTGTCCACTCACTTCCAGGGTGGAGACGGGTTGGAGTGGAGTTTGTGAAATGCAACAAAACTCAATTGTTTGTCGAAGCACACAAACTCATAACTTTGTCTGCATTTATAAACTAACAGGCAAACTATGCCATGATCCTTCTACTTTCCACTCCTTGTGTGTGCCTTACTTCTGCACAGTCATGGTATACAATCACAAAGGAGTGAATGGATTTATGGCTGCTAGGTCGTCTCCCACCATTTACAATTTGCATCTCATCAACATGATTAACCAGTGCAAATGACTTTTTGAGCAGGGCACTTGGTGTTCTTAAACAATTTCATAAAGGGATGGAATGCTAAAAATATATTGAGAGAGTTGGATTCTAGACTAATGTACTGAATGATTATTTTTATGTCTCCAATAAAAGCCTGTCATACGTCATGAACCTTTTATTACTGCAGGAAGCAACAGCATTCCAATCGAGACTAATCTTAAAAAATAAGTCAAATAAGCGTTCAAGTTCCAACTAAAATGTCAGTGAAAAGGAATCCATATTGCACATTAAATTATGGTGCTTCATTTCTAAACCATAACGAAAAATATAAGTTTGCTATAAACACAAGCAAGCACAGGAAATGCAAGAGGAGGCAGGCAGTTCCTGTGATGTGACCAAATAGAGGAAGCATCACAATTCCTAAGGAAATTGCGGAAAAAGGATGAGAATAAATAGCCAACATTAGTGAAAAGTGCATAGAGAAGTTTCATGACTACCGAGTCTTGTGAAAGTGTTCTTTGCCGAAACAAACAATGAAATAAGAACAATGCTTACTAGGCGAATAAAGTAATCTACCTATAACAAGAGAATAAATTCACATTGCAATATAGCTTTCTGACATTTCCAAGGTTTATTTGCAGCTGTACAATACAGAAAACATATTACAAATAACGTATGTTTCTATGTACTTTAATCGAGCACACTTGACTGTGTGCACTAGGTGAAGCGCTGGGTAGTTTAAAGCTGTCAGCCCGCCTTTCAGTGTATATCAACCAACGTCCTGACTTTGAAAGGATGGGCAGAGATTCCCGGTAGGCAGATGCAGTGAGTGAGTACATACATCATTAGAACAGTGGCTGGAGGCGCCCTGGAGGTTCCTTTCTCCGTCTTTCTCCCATTCAAAGAGGCATCCTGGGAGCAACTGTGTGTCACCTCTATACAGCATGCAGTTTGGCCTCTTTGCTCCTGCGCACACAACTGTAACATGGCACAGGTGCAAAGGCAAATGATTCTTTCATTTGCAAGGGCCATACATCCAGGCCAATGGTTAACATCCCCTTGAGGCTCTGCTACTGTACTTTTAGTGCCAGTGTGATCTGTATTACAGAAGGGGCTACACAATTGTCTGCAGCCCCTTTTGTAATTCCAAATTGCTCCACATGAGTAAAAAGAGTGCACACCCACTCGTTGTACCCCAGGGCAGATTTGATCACAGATGGACTGTTAAGACATCCCTTGTCAATTAAAACTGGATTACAATCATGGGAAATGTCTACAGTAATATTAGGAAAGCACAACCCTTATATTTTATCTATTTCGGTGTCAATGCTACGATATCTAAAAGATCATTTTTATCACCCCTTAAAATGGAAAAGATGGTCGCTTTCAGATGATGTGAAAAAGATAATTGTCTTTCTACATAGTTTTAATCATAATCCAAGTTCCTCTGGGATTATTGCTTGGGTGTAAATCAAGAAAAATCTTGAGGTATGCAAGGATGCCTTATCAATCAATCAATCAATCAATCATTATTTGTAAAGCACAACACAATCACCCCTAGGGGTAACTGGTCTGCCTAGGAGGGTGCCATTGGGGGCGAGATTGTTGCATGTTTTGGCAACAATGTAGGAGAATGTGCGGCCCCTGCTCCAAGTGCGATGAATGCAGGGGACTTGTGCAAGGGCAAGTGAAGAGAAGCACAGGTGTCTCACTGGAAGATGGAAGTTCAGCTAGTGGTTGCAGTAGGACAGTCCCAGTTTGTGGAGGGCTTTGTAGGTATGTGTGAGCATCTTGAATTGGCATCTTTTCTGGACACGGAGCCAGTGGAGTTTTCTGAGGTGAAGAGTGATGTGGATATGGTTGGGGAGGTCCAGGATGAGTCTGACTGCCACGTCTGTATTGTATGGAGTCCTCTAGGAGCTGGGAGGGGATGTCAATGTAGAGCGCATTGCCATAGTCTAGGCGGCTGAGGGCTTGTGTGACGGTCTTTCTGTTGTTTACTGGGATCCATCTAAAGATCTTGCGGAGCATTCAGAGGGTGTGGAAACAGGAGGAGGCAACTGCATTGACCTGTTTTATGTCATCTGGCTGTCCAATATTATGCTGAGGTTGTGAGGGTGGTCAGTCGGTGTAGTAGTGGTTCCGAGTTCTTCTGGCCACCAGCTGTGGTCAAAAGTGGAGATGTTCTTTCCAAAGATCAGTACTACAGTTTTGTCGGAGTTCAATTTTAGTCAGCTGTCTCTAATCCAGTCAGCTACGGCGGTCATGGCATTGCAGAAGTTGGCTTTGGTGTTCAAGGCGTCTCGGGTGCGCGAGAGAATGAGCTGGGTGTCGTCGGCGTAAGAGATGATGTTGAGTCGGTGGGCTCTGAGGATGTCCATGAGGGGGGTCATAAAAATGTTGAACAGTGTGGGACTGAACTATGATCCTTGGTGCATGTTGCATATGATGTTCTTGGAATCGGATGAGAATGGAGGTAGGCAGATGCTCTGGGTGCATCCTGAGAAGAATGAGGTGATCCACTTGAGGGTGTGTTGTTGAATTCCGATGTTGTGGAGCCTGTCAATGAGGATGTGGTGGGCGATGGTGTTGAATACTGCAGGCAGGTTGAGGAGAATCAGAGCCACTGTTTCTCTTTGATTGAGGAGGGTTCTCATGTCATCTGTTGCGGTGATGAGAGCGGTCTCAGTGTTATGTTTGGCCTCGAAACCTGATTTTGATGCATCAAGTAGGTAGTTATGTTCTAGGTAGTTGGTAAGTTGTTGGTTGAGTACTTTGGCTGGGTGTGTGAGCAGGGAGATTGGCCAGTAGTTCTTGAGGTCGCTGGGGTCAGGAGGCTTCTTTAAGAGGGGTCTGATGTCTGCATGCTTACATCCGTCTGGGAAGGATGCTGTGGAGATAGAAATTAAGAGGAGGTTGATTAGCTCAGTGTTGATTAAGTTGAAACCAAGGTTGAAGAGATGCTGGGAGCAGGCGACAGTGGGTGCCCCTGAATGGATGGAGCACATGATGGTAGCAGTGGTCTGGACATCGAGTGAAGACCAGGTGTTTATGGATTGGCTGGGATTTACTGGTTTGATGAGGTAGTCTGGTCTGAACGAACTGTGTTGGTGGTTGAAGTTGCTGTAGATATTGGCAATCTTGCTGTGGAAGTAGCCGGACAGTGAGTTTCCAATGGAAGACTTTGTCTGTGCATTTGCTGACCCAGGCAGAGAAGTTGTGGACGCCCTGCTCGAGGTTGGCTGATGTGTCGGGTGGTGGAGTACTGATAGCTTGTGTCTATTGGCTCTCACGTACTTTTCCCCAGCTGTGGTGGGTGGCGCTTCGGTGCTTGGTGATGGTGTGCTGGGTCTTGGAGATGGGTAAGTGGACAATTGTGTGATTGGTTCAGGAGAGTTCCATGGTGTGGGTGAATTTGATTCTGTTGCTGGAGGAGAAGATGGTGTCAAGAGTGTGTCTGGCTCTTTGGGTGGTTTTGAAGACTAGTTGGGTGAGTCCGATGAGTCCGATGTTGTTGAGGTTCTCCAGTAGGAATGTTAGGTTGGAGTCCTTATGGTCCTCGATGTGGAAGTTGAGGTCACTGAGCAGCATGTAGTAGAGGGTGTCGATGGTGAGGGGAATGATGATGTTGGAGATGGTGTCGCAGAAAACTGGTCACGATCCTAGTGGCCTGTACATAAGGGTGCCCCTTGTGGTTATCTTGGGGTCGATGTGTAGTAAGATGTTAAGGTGCTCCATGACAAGTGTTAAGTTATAATACGTAGAGGAGCACTGAATGGTTTTCTTGAAGATTATGGTGATTCCTCCGCCGTGCTTGTTGGGGCAGTCTCGGTGTACCATCTTGCATCCGTCGGGGGTGGCGGTGGTGATGTTGGGGTTGGAGGCAGGTTTGAGACATGTTTTGGTGATGAAGGTGACATCTGGGGTGATGCTGTTATGGTGTCCAAGATTTCTGTGGCGTCTTTGCTGAGGGAGAGGGTATTGAGCAGGATGCAGTGTAACAGCTCTGGGTTGGTGGTGGTTTTATGGGAAATAGTGGTGTTGAGTCCTGTGTAAGTAGGTCAATCAATCAATCAGTGCTTGTAAAGCACAACTACTCACCTGTTAGTGTCTCTAGGCACCTGGGGGGGAGAGTAGTGTATACCGGTGAGGTGGTTTTTGAAAAAGCCATGTCTTTAGTTCCTTCATGAAGCTGAGGAGGGAGGTGGTTTGTCTGATGTGGAGAGGAAGGGCGTTCCAGGCGGTGGCTGCAAGATAGGAAAAGGAGCCTCCTCCTGTTCTGGTTTTCCTGATGCAGGGTACTTCTACGAGGAAGAGCTGGGCTGAGCGCAGGGCCCTGTGGGGTACGTGTAGGTTGAGTCGCTGGTTCAGGTAGGCTGGTCCGGTGTTGTGGAGGGCTTTGTGTGCGTGGGTGAGGATCTTGAAGGTGATTCTTTTTTCTATGGGAAGCCAGTGCAGTGTAGGCAGGTACGTGCTGCGGTGTTTGGGTCATCGTTGTGTGTGGTTGTGGTCCTGTGAGGCAGGAGAAGCAGCACTGGCAGCAGGTGTAGATTCCTTCAGCAGAGCACAGGGAGGCTGTGCAGCAGTGAGAGTCTTGCCGTCAGGTGTTGATGACCAGAAGCTCGTCTGCAGAATAGCAGTGGATGGTGGGAGGACTAGGGGTCCTGGGCCCGGGAGTAGTCCAGGCGTGGATGGGTGCAGACAGGCTTGCCTTTGGCACGCCTTCAGCGCACCAGTGGTGCAGTCTCACAGTGACCACCATTAAGTAGGTCCTGGAGTGGCAGAAGGGAGGGAGGGAAGGAGGGGGTGCAAAGCAGGGAAAACAGTGGGATGGGGCATGAATCCGGGGAGCAGAAAGAGTGGGAAGAGTGCAGGGAAGGTGGCAGGGACCCAAAATCACCCAAGAAGCAGAGGCAGCAGCAGGGGCAAAACCAGGGAGCAGAGGACAGCAGTAGGCACTATAAAACAAGTGCTATAGAGAGCTTAGCAGGGAGTGCAGGGAGTGTTGAAGGGGCCTGCTCCACCTTATCTATTATCTATTACCTATCACCCTACAAGTGCCTTACTTGATTTATTCCCATATGCATGCTAATAAAACATATCAATCCATTAACAGCTCCACCGCCCACCAAACTTGTACCACCATCAGGCGGCCTGTGCGGACTGAACACTGCCGCCCCTATTAGGAGTTCACCTAGGGAGGCGGAAACAGCATGACTGAGCTGGTGCCAATGTGGCAGCACAGCGGGTGAAGCAGCACCCGTCACACTTTCCACTACCCATAATTCGGACAGCAGAAAGCGCGCAGGGGCCCTCATGGGACCCAAGCAGCCCTTTTCTGCCATCCTTTGCATGGCGGGGATACCACCATGCACAGGCTGGCAGAAAGGGCACTCGTAATCCCCAGGGCAGCACTGCAACAGTGCCGCCCTGGTGGTTTACAACCTCCAAGACCGCCAGGCGACACCTGGCAGTGCCGGGGGTCTGATTATGATGCTTTTGCCATGGTTGTAATTTTGCGGCTGGACTGACACTTTGGTGTCGGTCTGACCGTGACCCTGGCGGTCTGATGACTGCCAGGGTCATAATTAGGCCAATTTTTCTACTGCTTTGACTATATAGGACATTTGTGTCCCTGTTCTGTTATGATATGTGCTCATTTTATGATCACAATATGTATGCTCCTGGTGTAAGAGGTATGTTCCAGTGTCCTTCTCTGTGGCCATTATGAATGCACAGAACACATTTAGTGCTCCAATATACACAGTCCATGAAGTTTTTAACCTCTCATTCACCGACATTTGCTTTGATTCCCTGAAACTGTATAGCGCCACCTTAGGAGACCAGATAATCCTTCAATAGCATTTTAGTACTTTGTTTAAATAATTGGGGCTCTCCACTGTGACATTTTCTGGACTATGACATCGATTATCTTTCTAATATTGCATTTTAATAGAGGTAGCATTTATGCTGCTATCATTACATGATATAATCATTTACATTCAAAACAAATTATTGTGTTTTTTCCTAACCACTGTACAGCAGATTGAAAAAATATTACTATGTAAATGTGACTGTTTCTGACTACGTTGTCAAAATTTTGGATGGGTGGTTAGCAGACAAAACCCTATGACTTTAGCTCAAGAGATTCATGATCAAGCTTCTTCTTAGTTCCCTAACTTGAGGTTACAAAGCCAGTCAAAATGTTGGCTAAGATTGGTCACACAAAAATAGCTTTCCAAACATACAATGACATGGAAATATTTTGGCAGTAGATAATTTCATCCTTAACATACCTCTCTTTTGAGCTCATTTAATTTTCTCCACCTTCAAAATAAAGACAATTTTGTGAAATTCAGAAAATATTCGAAGACCTATTTCCCCAAAAATGCTTTTAGTTTTCTCCCAACATGATAAAATACGCTCCAGAGATTGCCTGTTTTTTATTGCTGTATGTACATCAATCTGCTCCCTTTGATAGTTTGATCTTGAAAATTCGCTAAAACATCCTAAATGCTGCAGTAGCACTGTCGACAAATAATCAATAAGTAACTAAATATCATGTAGATAGGCTAAATGTGAGTGAATGTAGGTCTTATTGGTACTGTACAGATAGTTATCACATGTACAGGATCCGTCAGGAGTCTAGTAAGACATTCTATGCATGATTGCCTCTTCCCCAAAGTGGTAATGGGTAGAGCAAATGAAATAACAGAATGTTAGACCCATCATGACAACACAAGAGTTGAACCCTAGACCCACCCTTACCATTTCAACAACTTCCTGTTTGATGCAAACATGAAATATTAGAGAGTAAACAGGGTTCTCACAGTCCTAGTTACTTTTCTGTTTTGGTTACAGCCTTCATGATTCCTGAATCCAGGGGTAGCAAGGTAGACACTGTAGGAACAAAAGGGCAAGCAATGGGTATAAACTCCTACATCAGACTACCTTTACTTGACATCCATGGTATGTAGTTCTGTTGTGAATGCCCAAATTGAAAAGAACACCAAGAACGATTTCCGTAATCCCAAGTGGATGTTGCTAATTGCACCCCTTCAGAGAAAATGGCAAGTTAGGCTCATTGGGATCTAGAGTATTTAGAGGTAGAAAACCCTGCTAGGAATACTCTTATCTGAAAGGTTGTTTTGGAGATGTGTGGTCCTTTGTCCTGGCCCCTTAAAACTGTACACACACACAGCTGTTGGTGGTTTATATAAGAACAATTACTTATTATTTACAATCATCACACAAACCTTATGTATCAGAATGAAGGAAATGAATAGGTAGTACAAGGACTTTATTCGACTTTCAACAAGTCATAAAAGTAACAATAATTTACATTTTGATAAACAATAAATAAAATACAATAAGATAAGCTAAAATCTTAGAGATTAAAAAATAATAAATAATCTAAAATAGTTCAAGTTATGTTGGTAGCCCCCATGCACTTTCTTGTGCTTAATACAGAGCATAAAAAATTGGCCAAGGTTCTGCACATCTCGATAGATGATAATACCTGAAGGCAAGTGTACGCGGTGCGGCACTGAGGGAGATTGATTAGCCTTAGGAGAGGGGCTACTAGACGCTTTCTTTGCTTAGCGTAGAATTTGCAAAATAAAACCACATGGAATGTGGTTTGTTGTGCCTTTGCGTCGCATGGGCAGGCCTTCAGGGTGGTGCTCCAATCATTCATGGTTGGGAAGGTCACCAAACGATGGAATATATCCAGCCTCATTCTAGTGAGCACAAAACGATGGCGAGGATTTATCACGTTCATCAGATAAGGCTGAATAGCCTCCGTTGACAAGATTATTTGATTGTGACTGACGGTGGACTTTTTTGATTCAACCTCCCATCGTAGATCTTCTAGATATTTTAGTGCCATAGCACTCAGGTCTTTCCTAGAGATTGTTTCCAGGAGAGCTGGATTTGTGTAATAAGCTTTGTTGCCCATGTTTTCAAAGAAAGTCATGATGAATTTTAGCCATGGCACCCTTGTTGCGTATGTAGACTCCATGCAGTCGGTCAAAATGGCCTTATTTAGTTCAGTGTGTTCCGAGGTCCAAATTTTGTGCCATAGCAGTAAGGGTTGGATCTTTATCAGGTCGGTGATAAAGGGGGATCCTAGTTCTGAATGAATTATGTATGATGATGTGCCTTTTGGTACCATCAATATATATCTTAAAAAGTCGTTTTCAGCCGTCTGTAGCAGATTACAGTCTGTGTATCCCCAGATACCGGACCCATACGTGACTGCTGGGATGCACTTAGCTTTGTAAATTTTTATCATGTTTGGCGGGGTAATCCCCCCTATTCTTTTAGAGAAAAACCTTAAGGCCATCGTTGTTTTAATATGCTGGGATTTTTTTATCTTCCTACAGTTAACCCAGGAGCCCTGATTGTCGAACATTATGCCCAGGTAGGAAAAGGTGCTTGCGGTTTCTACTCTCCCTTCCGCGGTTGTAATATTGTAGGGTTTGCCGCGTTTCCCACCACAATTCATGATGAATGTTTTTGAATAATTGACAGTAAGACCCAATTGTGACATAAATGTAATACAAGTATTTAGTAGTTTTTGTAAGGCTAACGGGGTCCTGGCCATTAAAACTGCGTCATCTGCATAAAGTAAGACCGGGACAGGACGGTTGCCTATTTGGGGTAGATCTTTACAATTACTAACCAGCACATTTTCTAAGTTGTTTATATACAACGAGAACAGGAACGGGGCGAGGACGCAGCCCTGGCGCACGCCTCTAAATATGCCAGAAGGGCGGGTGCTCTCCCCCTTTAGGCCGTACCTCACTCTTGCTCTGCACCCTGAATACATGTCTCGTATAAACTGGATTATTGCTGGATCTACCCCCATGCTGGTTAAGATGTCCCATAACTTGTCATGTAGTACGCAGTCAAATGCTGAGGATAAGTCAATGAATGCCAGGTGCAAGTTGCCTTCTCTGATCTTAGTATACTTTCCTATAATGATACTTAGGTTCAGGCTTTGTTCCACTGTCCCAATGCCTTTCCTGAATCCGTATTGGACAGGAGACAAGACTCTCTTGTCTTCTGCCCAAATTTGCAATCTGTTCAGGATGATTCTCCCTGCTAGTTTGGCTGTTGAGTCCAGCAGGGAGATAGGTCTGTAGCAGGCTGGGTTAAGACGGTCACCTTTTTTATATATAGGAATTATATTGGAATCTCGCCAAGATGGTGGGGGACCTTGTGTGCAGATGGCCCTCAATGACTGCGTTAATAGGGGGCCCCATAGGTGGATATTGGCCTTGTATACATCTATCGGGACGCCATCGGGGCCCGGGGCTTTTCCTGGTTTACTTAGAGATATGGCTTCCTCTATCTCCTTAAGGCTGAATTGAGGGGTTATTAACAGGCGAGTGCATTGCTGTGGGGCTTGCTCGTGTTCGTGTAATGTAGGGTTCTCCTTGCTGACTCGGGCATATGTTTTGGAAAAGTGTGCGATCCAGACTTCTTCGGAGATCGCTATTTCCATTCTGCGGGAATCTCTGTCCCCGAGCATAGGTGAGTTGATTGTTTTCCAGAAAAGAATATTATCTTTTGTACGGCTAGCTGTATGTAGAGTTTCCCACAGGGTTCTTTTCAAAGACAATTTCCTTCCCTTCATTGCTGCTTTATATTCTTGTCTGCACTTTCGTATCTCTGTTAGCGATCTTATTGGGGCTTTTAGCACCTTTTTCAGTTTCCTATGTGCTTGTGAGCAGTTATAATCAAACCATCCAGTAGCCCTTTTTTTTCCCAGGTTACCCCTTCTAGTAGTAAGGGCTTTCTTTATAGATTGCAGGATCGATATAAAAGCGTTCACACATCGTCCTGGATCTGTGTTCTCACTTAGACAATCTGCAAAAGCATGCTTCGAGTTACTTAATAGCTGCTTGAGGAAGAAGTCAGGGTCGATCTGTGACCATTTAAGGGAGTATCCGTTACACGACATTAACTCAGTATCGTCTAACAGGCTGATCTTGTCGTCTCTGTCAGCTGTTACGGAGGTTATTAGAAGATTGAGGCTCTGGGGGTAGTGGTCACTGATTGCGATGTCATGCAAGGTATATTTCTTAAGGTAGTGTGAGAAGTGGGTTGACATTAAAATGTAATCGATCACAGTATTTGCTCCCCTTCCATTGTAAGTTGGATAGAACTTTGGTTCAGCAGTGTGTAATTCATTTGCAAAGGATAAATTATGAGTTTGTGTCAGTAAATTAAGTGCGTCTCCTTGGGTGTTATGAGCAAAGTGGAGAGTTGTACCAATGCCCTCAGGGTCCCAGCCACATACCTTATCTGAGGTTTCTTTGCAGGGGTGGACGTTAAAGTCACCTCCCCAGATCATGAGGATCTTACGACTGTTATTAGTATTAGCAATTTTTTTAAGGTCATTACCCATCTCCAGTAAGGTATTAGCAAACTCTCCTGAGGGTGCATTATTATAGAAATTAATGAGGACTAGGTGAGTCTTATTGTCCAAGTTGCCCTCTATCATTTGGTAATATAGACTCGTAAATTTCATTTCTAAATTTAGTAGTCGTACCTTGTTAGAGATATATGTGCATAGGCCCCCTTTTGGTCTGCCATGCCTAGACGGGGCAGCTGAGGAGTGAAATGTTTTATAACCATTAATGTGAAGGGGGCTCGTCATCCAAGTCTCTTGGAGACATATACATGAATGTTTTTCTATAAAGTTCACCCAAGCCTCATTGTCTATTTTGTTATTTAAACCTGCGATGTTCCAGAATAGTAGGGCAATCTCTGCTTTCTGTTTGGGAAATGAATATAATAATCTCAGCCATCATAATATCAAATAAGATGAACTTTAGAAAACCTTAAGCATTTTATATCACCCATCCCTACTATCTGTAATAAACTGGCCTAAACTTTGCCTAACAGCTATGTGTATAATATTATCACTCTCATGGTTATCGTATTGGTTGACTGACTACTACTAACCTATCTACTGTTGATGCATACCTTAGAAAGCTTCCATGCCTCAAAGGCTCTCTGATATTTCCCCAAACCAAACAGTTTCTGGGGCATACTTATGAGCCCCTTGCACTGCCATTGCATCACTTTTTGTGCAGCAACAGCAGCACAAACCTTTCACTTATATCTATGAGGCCATGCAAAGCCAATTTGCATGGCTTTGAATGGCCTCATAGATCTGGAGTAATGTTTGATGCATTCTGCAGCACACATACAAAGAGGAAAAAGCCCCTCAGGTTGTTTTTGTGCAGGAAGGTGTCACTTCCTGCACAAAAACAATCCTGCCTACAGTGTAGACTCTCTTGCACCATGGGTCAAGGGGGCCTGCATTGGTGCTAGGCTGCCAAAATGGTGCCAGCAAAGTGGGAAAGGACAGGAATGTGGCGTATTGATTAAATACGCCACATTTGTGCCCTTTTCCTTTAATGTAGGGAGCACAGGAAGGTGGCTTGCTGTGCTGGCCTTTGGCATAAGCCCATAAATATGGGCCAACTTGCTTGCTTCCACATTTGCTCTATGCTGGGGCAGATGGCCTCATAATGTTGCTCAGTACATCCAGATCTGTGTACTGCAGAATGGAAGTCTACTCTTCGTTACAGGCCTGTTATTGTTGGTCTATTAATTTTTGTAAGTGCAGCTAATGCCAACCAGCTTCTAAAATAATACAGCGATCTTGCACACTAGCTATTATCACCTTACAAAGCAATCATTTTCTAGGTCCTAAGTCTTTTACATTCACAGTCTAAAGCAATGATTCTTAACCTGTGGTCTGAAGACACCTGGGGATCCACAAGGGCAACTCAGGGTATTGTGACTGTGTTAGAAAATTAAAAAATAATTCAGTGAATACATTCAAGTTAATAAAGTAAATGCAAATAATGAAGCAAAACTAAAAATGTGAACACTTTTTCTATATGTGATTGTAATAAAGCAAAATATTTTTTAAATGAGCACTTGTTTGGTGTATACTTGTTTTTGTGTTTTGGTGTATTGTTTTACGGTTCAAATCATAGAAATCGCTTACCCTGTGGTCTCTAGCTTCCAATAATGACTCAGTCGGGGTCCCCCTGGGAGCAGTAATGATTCAGGGGAGGTCGACAGAAGTTAAAAGGTTAAGAACCGCTGGTCTAAAGAGTTAGTGTGTGCATGTTTGTCATACAATAAGGCTTGATTTGAATGCAATATGCATGTGTTTTCAGAAAGGCTTTCCCACATACCTCAGTACAGTACACCTTTTGTACTTTTTCCTATTATACTGAGTTCAAATCACCAGCTCCCATTTCTATTATAAGCATCACTTAAACAAGTTCTAAGTTCCCTTTTCATTTTGTTTTTCAGTATTGGCATCAGTACAAGTCAGGGAAAATTGCACTAGAATCTACAACCACAACATATGCCACAAAACTCCTCCACAAGAGGACAATATGGAAAATCTGAGTTTGTGTCAAACATTAAAAAACTAACACGTGTTAAGGCTAGGAGAACATGGGATAAAACTATTTCACACACCAGTGACACAAGTTCTGAATGCCTGTCATTCCCAAATACGATGTAGATTATTTCGTCTGACTAGGCAAGAAGACTCCAGGGACCTAAAACAATCCCAAAAATTAGAAAATCAACTGAGTTTGGAAATTATAAGGCACAGAATCCTGCAGACTGTTTGCACAACAGTAATTGCGAAAAGGGCTTTAAACGTTCCGAGATCTCAAAGAGCCGGGGCCGAAGAGAGAGATTTAAGATAGCATTTGAGTTGTAGAGCTCTGTGCGAGTTGCAGAAGTCTAGCTGTGCATTGGAACATGTTTAAAAAGCCATAAATCATAGATTTGTGATGAGAATCCTAATGGAATGCTCTACAAGTAGCTCTGTAGGGGGTACACTAGTCAAATAAGGACTTCTGACTACGAATCTTGGGCCCATTAATTATCAGAATGTCCCATTTTCAGAACTAAATTAATTAATCACTACAATATGCAGTATCAATCACAATCAAATGAGAACACCGAGTCCAATATATTGAGCACAATTCATAAAATTCATTTGATTTATATTGAGGTTCATTATAAAGTGTAATTTTCAATTTGAGGAAATCAAGGTGGTGTGGAAAAACTAGTAACAAGACTGTGAATAGAGTTTGTCATTCACCAGGATTGTCAAGGCACAAAAAGGGAGATGGTTGGGTAGGATTGCCAAGGTTGGACGACAAAGGTGGGAAAGCCAGGACTATCAAAGGAATGGATTTTGACGGGGCTTAGCAAAATTATCAGGGCAAAACATGGAACGGAAGGGGTTAGATGGCAAAGTGGGAAAGAGCTATGAGACTGCACAGGACTGCGAATTTACAAACATGTTTGTGTGGGAAACTTTTAAAGGCTCAGAGAAAAGGAGGGTTCAGTAAGACTTTCAGTGCTTGCTCTAGGGAAGGAAGTCTACAAGAACTGTTAAAGATTTGGAAAGACAGGAAGGGCCAGAGTAGAGCTGTCAAACCACAGAAACCAGAAGATAAGATTGGCATATCGGTGGTTCTGAAGGAAGAGGGTGGGACTGGAATAAACATGATTAATGACAAATGTTGCAGACGAGGAGTGTCAATTGGACGCACCAACATTGATACAGGAGGAGACACAGAGGGGTCACTGGTGTATCTCGGAAAGAACCTCTGCATGACAGAGTTGTTGTGCCTACCTGGAAAGCACTTTAAAAGAACAACTAGGCAGTTCTTTACTGATCTTCACTATTTAAAAAAATAATTATTTGACATAGTGCATCAACCCCGGTTGATGTTGCTTGACAACGTCTTATGTTAAAAATATTCAAAAACCTTTTAAAAGTCAATTGTTCTCGTCTTAACAAGTAGCCCAATCACATAGATAAACGTTTGTCATAGTCACCCATCTTCGTCAAAATCCTAAATGCTTCAGATGCTATAATCTTAGGTTTCAAATTGTTCTCTAATGCTGACACCCAGGCCTCAGTATGTCAGTTTTCACATAAGCACTGCGGACCTTAACAAGAGCATCTTCTTCAATCAACTTGTTATGAAAGGTGATAGCTGTCCTCCAAAAGTTCCTTTGAAGGGCATGTGTTCAGTGTTGCCCTTGCCTTTTTTTAATGTTCTTAGGAAGGTAAACATAAAAAACAATTAAATTGCATAGGCTAGTCATACTTGCATATGCCCCTCCCGAACACCTGGCATATTATTGTTTAGCAGGATGTTGTTAATAAATACATGCCTATTTAAGTTACTAATAAGAAATTCTTTCTGGACATGATTGACTTTTTAAATTGTACTTCCAAGTAAGGAGGGGTTACTACGAGTTGTCAGCTAGACTACATATATTTATTATTATGTATTTAATATTTATACACCAGTATACTTTACCGTCCTTGTTACATACAAAGCCAAACCAGGAAAAATACTCCGTTGTTCTTGCTGTAATTTAGGAAAACTGATACCTATACGGACTGCTTATCGATTTGCTGGCTTTAAAAAGAGGATCCTCCTCTTTATGAGCATGCGCCCTGATAACTCCGTTCATTGCCTGCAACCTATCTAAAAGAACGTGCGTTGAAGAGGTTAGGGACATTGACTTTGGCAACCAGTGTGCCCTATCGTTACCATAATAAAATCACTGTCAATAAATATGATACATTATTAACTCAGTGTTTTATGCTCTAAAATCGATTTTTCTTTATCAACAGAATAAACTCCTGAACCTTGCAAAATAGTGGAATGCATAACGGTCCCTGCCATAAAATCTAGTTCATGAATCTATAATATATAGAATGATTTGCTCTAAAATGCTCACAGTGTTTTTAATAATATAATCATGAATGACAATGAAGAGTGTTTTAATGTGTAACTTATATGTTTTTACCACCTAGACTGGGTTCTCAGGTCTTGCAAGATCAGAAAAGTGGCTTTGAAAATGAAATCTAAATTCTGCTATAGAGTCCTGATTTTGTCAATTGGCAGGCAGTGAATTAATAGCTCTTGCACTACAGCTAATGACTAAATAGAAATCAATAATGTTTTTTTGGTTGTCGTGACATAATGGCAGAAATTGCCCTTCTCCTGTTCGTGTACTGGTGCAAAGTTAGAAGCGGGAGGGTTGGATTTGTGTGGTTACTCAAAGCAATTTTGTGCTGTGCTGCTAGACCGATATAATTTGTAGTAAAAGTAGGTTTTACAGCCCAGATTTATCAAGTCTTTGCTTTGTCGTTGCATCACGCAAGGCAACACAAGGACCACTCAAAGTCTTCACTAATATTTACAAAGCCATGCAATAGTCAATGTTTGCTGCCTTGTGCATCTTTGTAAAGAAATGTGACGCAATGCAGCTGCTTGTTGTGTGTTGTGATAATTTTCAAATTGGGAAGCATTCCCTGGGTGGAGCATCGGCATTCCTATGCGTCCTCCCCTGCATGTTGGCTTGTTCCCACATTTGCTAGAGCTAATAAGCCTGGGAATGTGACAAAAAACTACACACTCCCTAGTAAGGTGAAACAAAGAGAAATATCATTGTTTCTCCTCCTTTTTCCCTCTTCACACATGAGCTGCATTTTAGAACACACGCAGAAAGAGGAAAATGCCTCTAAGGTTTGTTTTTGTGCAGGAAGGTGTTCCTTCCTGCACAAAACAATCCTGGCAGTAATGCAGAAATTGTTGCACTATGCTGTAAGGGTGCCTGTTATGTTACCCTTTCTTTGTAAATATGCATCACTTCTGCTTTCTCTCTTTCATGCAATGCAGCACAGCACTGCAGTGCAACTTCGCTGGCTGACCTGCTTAAAAGGTTAATAAATATGGCCCTACATTTTTCTTTGCATTGCACTAAGCAAAATGCGGTGCAAAACTATACTAAACCTAGCCCGGAAAGTTCGAAATCAAAAGTTTGAAAAATCAAAAGTCTGAATAGAAATCAGGAATCATATAGTTTGAAACTAAATGCAATCCATGTGATTGTCATTTGATTTAGTTTTATTTTTTAACCAAATTTTAAGCACTAAACTATGTTGTTAGATCCCCTAGCATTATCTCCGACCCCTTTATACAGTGGCTAACTTCATCACAAACACCATACTGTAAAGTGTCCTAACTTGATCTCACATCCCCTTATCCTTAGGTTTACTCGATTACTTACATTTTCCTTAACTTCATCATAGCACTTAAGCCACATTACAAGTGATTAGACCTGGAATGATAACTATGGATGGATTTTAAAAAAGTCAGATATTGTATTGCTAAATAATTATATTTATGATACATATATGTGTGTGAGTAAAATGTAATTAAATGTATACATATTTTAAAAAAATGAAATAAATTAATGTATTTCTACATTATTTCCTATAAAGTTCTGTTTTAAGTCCTGCCCTCCATTATTTTCTATGGGACAGTGTTACAGTATGAGTCGGTAGCCATGTGTGGTTCTGGACTTACTCCAGGAGTGAGCTGGAGTACATTTAACTGTTTTGGGGACATTTTGCAGGAAATTTACACTCAGAAAAGGTGTAGAGACAAAAGTAGTACATTTAATACAAACTATAAGAGTAAATGTACACATGTAAATTTACACATTTACGGAAATTTACCTTTGTGACTAGCTCCACAGACGACCGCATTTCTGTCTACTTGGGGCAACCAGCTATGACTACAGTCTTCAGCAACCTTGTATCTGGGCTGGTCTGTGGCCTCTGGTGTTTGGACCACATCTTTGCTGCACAGCAAACATAACAGATACTGCAATGTCTTCTCTTTAAAAAGTGCATTCAGTTCAAGGATCTCTGCATTTTGCACTGGAACTTCTTCCAGACTGACTACAAATTGTTGTCTTGAAGAAGCCTATTAGGTCAGAAAAGAAAACAATTGTTGTGACCTGTCATTTTAACAAGGTCAGGTGTGATGGCAGATGATTCAGAGCAATAGGTCCAATGCTCTTACACCGGATCTGGGCCATCTTTAGAATTTTACTCAGACCCAGTAGAGCCTGCAGACCTCCCTTTGATATCCATCACTTCCACTGGTTAGTTTTAGAACGAGCAGCGCCCAGGGGCAAATTTATCAACACTTTTCACTGGTGAAAAGTCTCAAAAAATAATGCAAACACTGCAAAGTTTTGATAACACCATTTACTTTTCAGAGCAAAACTATTTTGTGATGGATGGTAACCTCTAAAGTAATGCAGATAGAGCTTTGAACTAATTTCCCCTTTTCCTACTTCTTTCCTATCTCTCTGCCTTCTTCCTTCCATTATTCTTTCCTTTTTCTAACTAAACCTGTTTTTTCTCAAGCTAACTTTTTCTTTCTTATCTTTCTCTTTCACGTTTTCTACTTGTTACTCTCTGTTTTCTCCTATGTTTATACATTTTCTATCTTTAATTTCTTATACGTGCATGTCAGTCTATGTTAGACACCGCTCTGTCATGCCATTAACTAACCGTGTTATTTATGAACATTGTATCTGCAGACAAAAGAAGCACATAAATAACTAATTAATGTTTTAGTGGGACCTAGTATGCTTCCAGCAGAAAAGCTATGCTAGACATTAGGCATCTTTGCATTACGGTGCTTTGATGTGCGCATGGTGCTAGGGAGCATGTTTGAGCACAGTACTGTAGGTGATAGCAGCAGCACCATATCTTAGTAGATATGATTTTGCTACAGTTTACCCCTTGTGTAATTCAGAACAGCAGCTTTGGTTGGTGTCATGCGTTGCGCAACAATTTAGTGATCTGCTGCAAGAGTCTTTCTGGTGAAAGTGTGTTTCATAAATAAATAAATATATTCAAACTAATAGTTTTGAAGTTTCAAGTATCAACATTTTAGTCTATAAACTATTTTGTTAGTTCAATTTAACTTATTCCATGTTAACTACATTTTACTCTTCTGACATTCTTCTGTGCCCACTGAAAATGGGAATATCTAAGGATGGTGTTTCATGTAAGATCTAGATGCTTAAAATAACTTACCTTTAAGAGCGTTGCAATAGGATTTAACCAAAAAGCCCTGCTTACAAGAACATGTACTCCCTTAGGATGCATACTGCATTTGGCGTGCATTTTCAACTTCTTTTGATTGACAAAGAATCTCAGTAGTAATACTGAACACCTTTCACAGCCACGTATTTCCAGGAATATCCCAAAATGTACTCAGGTAGGCTTTTGGCATAACGGAATTTACCTTAGTAAATCAAGAGGAAATGTTCATTCAGACATTCTTTTCCTGCACTTGAAAGGGCATTTCCCTGTGTGGAAATACCCTTCCTCCATAACTCCCTAAAGTTTGGGATTTTCCCCTTCCTTTCATGGCCCTTAAAATGCACTTTCTCCTGCTTTTTCTAAGAGTAGTGTTACTTAGTGCTGTAGGAAACTTCCTACAGCACTATGGAAATCTGCATATGTATAGGTTTTTGAGAAATTTTTACACTTTGTATGCCTCCACCTTTTTTCTCCCCTTCCGGCTCCTAACCTCTCAAACTTACATGATAAGCATTCATCGTACTAGGTGATATTACACCACAATAAGAGCCTTTTCCACTTTAAAAAAGGTCCGCCAATTCATACTTCTGAAAGCAAGATGTCTGATTTTGAATGACATATTGTTTTTCATGCAGATAAAAAAGAAACAAGGACCAGATCATAAGTGAGCTTCAAAATTCCAATCGCTATGCAAACCCCTGCTTGCACAAGGGCCACAACGATCAAATTACGAAAGTTGTGTTGAGTTTATTACACGTGGTAAATAATGAATGCTTTAAAGTCTACAACTCTCGTTCAATTTCGATATTTCAACCTCCCAGAATTTAAAGGAGGAAAAGGTCCTGGAATAAAAAACAACAACATTGGTAGACATGGGTACACATAGCACCAAAATCCAAATATTATTCTCTAGATGAATAACAAAACTCAGAATAGAGAATAATTATCACACCTAATAAAATCAATTCCAGGATATAGAATTACCTCCTCAACCCTATTTCTCGTACAATACTTACTTACATGAGGTGTTCCACCTCTATCCAGGCCCACGTGATGTAGCCAGAGCCAATCCAAAAAGGCTCTATGCTAAAACCCTCCCCCTTCCTAGTCTCCAATCACCTTACATCAAGATGGTTATAAAAGGGTATGGAGCCCAGAAGACCTCCTGTTTTCTTTGTCTGCTCTTGGTGCCACGTGTAGACCTGTGAACCTTTATCCTATTGGTAAGTCCTGGGAGGCTGAGCCTCTTGGGGATAGGTTACTTGGCTCCCCCTTTTTTAGTTGTCCCCTTGGTTGTAGGTGCAGTGCCGGGTACTTTGCCTAAGGTTGGGGTTATGTTTCTGGCTGTCCTCCTGGTACATGGGTTGGTTAGGCCCTCCTGATTACTGCTCCTCTCTACAGCAGCACTGCTGTGAACATTTTGGTTCATGTGCATGCATCTGGTATTTGTCATCCACTGCAGCAGTCTCTAGATGGGCTTACCTGAGTTCTCCTGAGTGGTGTGTGTCCTGCATCTCTGGTGGGAGTAAGCCGCAGGGCGGGCGAGGGACACGGACGCTTTTTGCCTCTCTTTGTTTTCCCTGCTGCACGGAGCGCTTGTCTATGTTTGCGTGCGGTGCCTGAAAGCTTCATTTCTTTGAGGCCTCCATTTCTGGATCCTTATTTCCAACATGGTTATGGTCTCAGACCCTCACACTAGTAGTTGAGGGTTCTAGAGCAGGCATGCATGTGGTCATTTCTCTGCTTTCAAATAATAATAATAATAATAATAATAATAATAATAATAATGATAATAATAATAACAATAACAATAATCACTATTTATATCCTAACCTTCCTTGACAAATATCAGACCTATCTCATTGTATTTGACTATGTACGGATACATTGGTTGTTCTTGGAAGCTTCCTCCTATTGATGTTTTTTATGCATCTGGAGGGTTTTTGAATTCCTTTTCCTTTCAGGCACTGGTTGTGCCCTTTTGGTGTCCTGGGAGGCCTTATAAAGGGCTCTGCTTCCTTCTCCTTTTAATTTCACCATTGTTAGAAATGAGGTCTTTGGTTCACAGTTAGGTTACCCCCTGTCCAAGCAAGAACCCTCACTGTAGTCAGGGCAATGGAGATAACCCCTGCTCACTCCCTTGGTAACTTGGCACAAGCAGTTAGGCTTAGCTCAGAAGCAACATGTAAATTGTTTAGAACAAAACACACATTAATACAGTGAAAACACTACAAAATGGACACCACATAAGTTTAGAAAATAGGTAATATGTATCTAAATCAAACAAGACCAAAACAACAAAAATCCAATATACACACGTTAAGGCATGAATCTTGAAAAGAATAAGAGTCTTATTCCATAAAAAACAATGGAAACATTGATTTTACACAAAGTACTGGTTTGCGTCAAAAATAAAGTTCCACTGACGAGCATGCATCATAAAAGTCCATGATGTGTTGATTCTCTACTGGCAAGTGAGTTTGTACATTGTTTCTTCTCCAGTTGGGTAGGTAATGCATTGTTTTTCTCCCTCGCAAGAGAGTGATGTGTCGATTTCCGGATGGGGCACCTTGGATCTGCGTAGGTTCACAATGACTTTGACACCCAGCAACGATGTATGAGAAATCCGATGAACGGTGTTAGAAAACTGTGCTGCGTGGGGTTTGCATCATTATCAGCAGCCGCAAGCGGGTGTTGCGTCATTTCTCCAGCCGCAATGTATCAATCTCCCATCCCCAATGCTGGTGGAGCGTTGATTTCAGCCACGAAGCGGTGGAGCATCATTTATCAGCCGCATTGCAGATGGTGCATTGAAAATTTCCCTGCACGGTGTTTTGTACATGGATGTCAGTCCTTGTTCTGCCAACTTCCCCTTTCAAGGGCCCAGGGACTGGAGAGGACACAACGTCGCAGAGCAGGAGTCTCAGCAGAGAGTCCAGGTGCTGGCAGAGGAAGTCTTTGATGGCCCTGAGACTTCAAAACAGAAGGCAAATTCAGTTCAAGCCCTTGGAGATTCTTCTTCAAGCAGGAATGCATAACAAAGTCCATTCTTTGTCCCCTGTCACACGCAGAAGCAGCAACTGCAAGATAACTCAACAAAGCACAGGCAGGGGCAGCACTTCTCCTCAGCTCTTCAGCTCTTCTTCTTCTTGGCAGAGGTTCCTCATGGTTCCAGAAGTGATCTAAAATCTGGGGTTTTGGGTCCACTACTTATACCCCTTTAGGCAAACTACAAAGGAAATCCTGCCTTGCCCAGGCCAGGCCCCAGATACAAACCAGGGAGTTGGATACTGCTTTGTATGAGGGCAGGCACAGCTCATTCAGATGTAAGTGACCACTCCTCCCGCCACTCTAGCCTAGGTGGCTCATCAGGATATGCAGGCCACACCCCAGCTCCTTTTGTGTTGCTGTCTAGTGGAGATTCACAAACAGCCCAACTGTCAGTCTGACCCAGACAGGAAATCTACAAACAGGCAGAGTCACAGAATGATTTAAGTAAGAAAATGCCTAAAAGTGGCCTTTTCAAACTAACAATCTACAAACCAACTTCACTAAAAGCTGTATTTTAAAATTGTGAGTTCAGAGACCCCAAACTCCACTGTTCCATCTGCTCTCAAAGAGAAACTGCACTTTAAGGATACATAAAGGCATCCCCATGTTAACCTAAGAGTGAGATAGGCCTTGCAAAAGTGAAATCCAAATTTTGCAGTATTTTGTTGTTAGGTCTGTAAAACACATCAGTACATGTCCCACACTTAATATACACTACATCCTGCCCCTGGGGCGACCCAGGGCCTACCTTAGGGGTGCCATATATGTATAAAAAAGGAAGGTTTAGGCCTGGCAAGTGGGTACCCGTTGCCATGTTGAATTGGCAGTTTAAAACTGCACACACAGACACTGCAGTGGTAGGTCTCAGCCGTGTTTACAGGTCTGCTAATGAGGTTGGTACAATCAGTGCTGGAGGCCCACTAGAAGCATTTGATTTACAGGCCCTGAGTACCTCTAGAGCACATTACTGGGGACTTACTAGTAAATCAAATATGCCAATCAAGGAAAAGACAGTTACACATACACTTTACACAGGAGCACTTGCACTTTAGCACTGGTCAGCAGTGGTAAAGTGTCCAGAGTACCAAAAACTGCAAAAACAGAGTCTAGCACACAGTCAAAACATGGGAAGTCAAGGCAAAAAGGACAGGGGAGACCACTCCAAGGATGCCAGGTCTAACAACTAGGAACTGTTAAGCACCATCATTGTTCCACTGCTACTCAGGAGGGGGAGGAAGAAGCACAGACATGAGTTTGATCTTCCTGGGTCGTCCTCTCAGAGATTTGGACTTTCTGATGACCAACTCCAGTTACTGCTGTCTTCCCTTTCAGTGGTGTTTTCTCGGTCTAAGGACACTGGTAGGTCTTGTTACTCTCCCTCTTCTCCCACATCTAGTCTTTCTTCTTTTGTGGTGTCTGCCCCCTCCTCTTCTTCCTTGTGGCCTTCTCCAGAGTATGAGGAGGGTGAGACTCCAGTTGCTGAAGCTATGCCCATATCCAAATTCCTTCAGAAGTCAGATCTTTAGGCCCTCTTCATGTAACTGGATGACAATCTGAATATCGCTAAGGAGAATGACTGTCCAGGTCTGAATTTGGGTCTTTTTCACTGGCTTAATTCTCATCCTCCCACTTGTTTGGCAGTAAACATGAACTTCTTCTTTGTGAATGGAAGGATCCTGAGAAGGCGGATCTACCCAAGTTCTTGACTCACCTTTATCCTCTAGCCATCTTCACTGAAAATTGATCCCCCGCTTTCTCCTTTTTGACAGGCTGTCCTTCTATTATGTCTAGGAGGTTTCCATTTCTGAATTTGTTGCATCATAGAGTGGAGGCTTCTTGGAAGAAATGCCTTTCTGGTTTGTATCTGGCTTTTCATGCAATAATTTATTCATTCTATGTCTCTGAATCCCTAGTAAAGGACTTTCAGTCTTTGACTATGGCAGTCCAAGTTGGGGTTGAGTGTTCCTCGCTGTATGCCATGATGGCAACTTGGGCTACGTTTTTGGTGGATGTTTCCTGTGATGTTTTGAAGGCTTCAGCTTCTGCCATGGCTTCTTCAGTTTCAGCTCACTGCTATGTGTATTTGAGAGACTAGAAGGTGGAATCAGTCCAGAAGTCAGATTTGTTGCATATGCCCTTCACTGGTAGTTGTCTGTTTGAGAAAGATCTAGCAGCTATGCTCCATAAAGGCATTAAAGAGTCTGAAACATGCCCATCTTTTTTGTTCTCATCAACTAGCTAACTCCTGCCAGAAGGTACCACGTAAGAATTGCTCTGGTGGTCTCTCAGGGCATTTTCAGGGCAAGGCCAAATAGTCTTCCTCCTTCCCTGCTTGCCTGTTCTCCAAACCTCAGCCTCTCCTGCACCCAATGTAGGGAACGGTTTCTGACTATTCCGCATTCCTGCTGGCAGGTCATCTTTTATTTTTCCTTCCAACTTGGTAAAAACATGTTTCAGATGCCTGGTATTGGAGATCATATCGGGTGACTACACCCTCAATTTTGACAGCGATCCTTCCCAGTCAGGTCCAGTGAAGTCTCTCTCGACGCCCTCAGACCATCCAATTCTTTCTCAGGAGATTGCTGCCCTCATCCACAAACATGCTGTATTTCAAGTTCTGCCAGCTAAGCAGGGGAAGGGGTTATACTCTCCAGTCTTCCTGGTCCTGAAGCCTGCAGGGAAAGTCAGACTCATTTGGAATCTGGAGCATGAGAATGTCTTCCTGAAGAAGCCTCATTTCAAGATGTACATTCTGCAAACAGCATTCCTCTCATCTGCCTAGGTGAATGGCTAGCCTCATTGGACTTCAGGGATGTGTATCCGCACATTACCATTTTTCTGGATCATTAACAGTTTCTTTGCTTTTGTGTGGGTGGCATCCACTGTCAGCTCGGGTCGTTGCCTTCAGTCTTGTGACCTCTCCCTGGGTGTTCACCAAGGTCATGGCCCTACTCGTGGCTTATCTTCATGGTCTGGGGGTGATGATTCATCCCTACTTGGAAAATAGGCTTCTGCATCATCTGCTGCTGTTTGTTCTGCAGTTCCAGATTGTGCTTGTGTGCCAGACCCTGGAAGATTTTGGCCTTCTTGTGAATTGGGAGAAGTTGCATCTTACCCCCACCCAGGATCTGCAATTCATTGGGGCTTGTCTCCAGATGTCTGTGGGCATAGTCAGTCTCCCTCCAGACAGGGCACAACTGCTGCAGCATCTGTTGTTGTCCCTGGACCAAAGCAATTCCCTGCTTCCCAAGTTTTTTTTCCATGTCCCCAGAACCAGGACATTGCGGGTGGATGCTCTGTCCCGGCCCTGGCCCCTCCCTCTTCTGTATGTGTCTCCTCTGTTTCCTCTTAATCCCAAACAGGCTTCGGAGGGAGGAGGTGTATCTCATTCTTGTCACCCTCTTATGGCCCTGAATGTGTTGATTTCCTTTGTTGAGGCTGATAGCGGCTGATAGCGGCAGCACCAGAATGGATCCTCTCATAGAGCCCATGTCCCCTTCGGACTCCCATTCTTCCTCCAGTCACATGCCAGCAGATGTGTCTGAGATGATAGCTCTTGAAAGGAGGGGTGTGATGTTGCATGGTCTGTCTTTGGCTGTGGCTGTATCCATCCAACATTCAAGGAGAGGATCTACTACGAAAGCTTATGATCATCATTGGTGGGGGGCGTGGCCAAGATGGCGATCAGAGCGGCAGCATAAACTGCAGCTCCGTCACCCAGCCCGCACAATTATCCTGCTGTTGAGCCCCCAGCCCCCTCCCCCCGTTGCAGGGTGGGGTAACCGCTTGGGGGGCCCCGGAGGACTGTATCGCCGACCGCGACTGCGACTTTGCAGCCGCCGTATTCCCGGAGGAAAACCCGTGCTCGCTTTCAAGTCCGCGCGGCCCAGCAGATCGAAGCCGCATGCTCGGTTGAACTGGAGCTGCCACCCAGTCCCCGTCGCTACCACAAAGGTAGGAGCTCGCCGCTGCGCCTCCGCCACGCGCGCCGGGGCTGATCGTTAGCCCGCGGAGGGCTCCCCGGCGTGCGCAGGGCCGGCTGAGTCCTCCCGTGCACGGCCTTGCTCAATCTCGAGCCGCGCTGGAGCACGTCTGCTCGTGCCGCTCCTTCCCCTTGCCCAGGCACCCATCGGACGCCCGCGCGTCCCGTAGACTTGTCCCATACCTGGGACCAATTTAAATTAAGCACCGCTGCCGGCCTAAAGTACGGGGGAAGAAAAAAACAAAAAAAAAACGAATGATTTAATCGGACGTCCGCATATTCGGAGGCCGCCATTTTGGGCGATTCAAAACTTTGTGGGGCCGGGATCCTATGGCTCAGGAGTGCCGAACCCATCGACAAAGGAAACCACACTGCTTAAACATCCCCCACAGACGTTTTGTCTCATATCTGGGATTAATTTAAGCCAAGCAATGCTGTCGTCCTGGAAAATTGCTCGCAAAAGGATCCCATAATCGGTGGCCGCCACTTTGGGTGCTATAACAATTTGTGGGGCCGTGATCCTTCGGCCCAGAAATTACGAACTCGTCGGCAAAGAGCATCACACTGCTTCAGCATCCTCCCCACAAACGCTATGCACGCCTGGTGCACTGTTTGACCATATTTGTGTGATAATATCACCCCAAGCCCCACCGTGACCTCCTATGACACCAAGAAAAACAGAACCAGTAAAGTTGAATCACCCTACACAGGCAGTCCGTGCCCACACCAATTTTACCGCACTCCACTCCTTAGTAGTGAAGGGGTAGCTGCAGAACAAACTGCGTACAGATACCCGCGGCACAAGGGGCGCAGCCAATAACGCAAGGTGAGCCTCTTGGCGACACCCCTCAGATCAAAACTTCATAATACATCAAATATTCCTTTCAAAAACTCAAAAGTTCAGGCACAGACACTGCTCCTATCTAGTCTAAAAGCGCCGAATCCACGCCTCTTCAACAGTGCGGTACCTGGCTGGCACCACTAACTGCGTCCTCCTTAAGCTGTTAGTCAACGCTTCTGGCTGATCCTCCCCAAGTTATTCGTCGGACGTGTGCCCAGATCGGCTGGCTTGCCTCAACATCTGACCAAGCGGCTTTCACTGCAGGGTCTCCAAACCCAATACTAACTCACGGACACTGCTGCAGTCCTCAAATGGTGAAACCAAAGACCACCAGAGCACCTCTCACCAAAATGGATCACACTATAACACCCCCTCCAGAAGCCCACATCACTGCGCAATCAACGTTACAGAAGCTGGAGCTAACTTTACAATCACACACTTCACAATTCGAAAAAATCTTGCAAGCCATTCTAGACACTAAGACCACCTTGGAAGCCAAAATAGGCTCTGTAACAGAAGATCTCAACATCCTTCGCACGGACCAACATGCTTTGGCCGATAGAGTATCCGAACTTGAAAAAGACACGGCGTCCTTACCTGGCTCCATGAAAGACCTGCAAACACAGCTAACGCAGCTGTCAACAGAAGTTGATCTCCTGAAGCGCAGAACGGAAGATGCAGAAGGCAGGTCCCGCCGCAACAACATACGCCTGGTCGGATTCCCCGAACGCACAGAGGGCTTAAGCGCGGAACTGTTCATTGAACAATGGCTCATAGACACAATCTTTAAAAACAATATCCCGAAGTTCTTCTCGGTTGAAAGAGCACATAGGATCCCAGGCAGACCTCCAGCACCCGGCTCACAGCCACATCCTCTTATAATAAGACTCCTCAACTACCGAGACAGAGACCTTATCCTCCAACTATTTCGGAAATTAGGTCCAGTGTGCTACGAAAATGCTACGATAACAGCCTACCCGGACTTTACAGCAGAAGTGCAAAAAAAACGCAACTCCTTCTATCGTGTTAAAACATGCCTCCGCAAACACGATATCAAATATTCACTGATGTTCCCAGCCAGACTTCGAGTACAGGATGACTCTCGCACTTTCTTTTTTACTACCCCAGAAGATGCCTGGACTTGGCTGCATGCTAAAGGCCTGGCGGATCCGCTGGATGCAAGTACTCAGGATGACACTAGATCTCTCTCTACTCTGAACCGTAAACAACGCAAGAAACAAAGAGCCGGACCCTCACCTGAGCAGGCAAAATCCGAGCGCTCTCAGCTCCTCCGGGCAACATCTAATTTTGTCAACGCTTCTACCATTGTACTACCTTTGCAAACGGAAATCGAACTGGAACAGGATACAAACTCTGACTCAACCGAGTCCACACGTGGTCCTCTCCTTACTCCACGCACGGCGGATGATATCTGCTGAAAGGTAGGACTTGCTTACTTAACGTCTAAAAGTTTTCACCACAGCTTCTTCAATGCTCTTGCGCGCAGTCTTGCAGCCAACGGGTGCCCCCCCCGACTGGTGCGCTTTGATTTCTAAACCATAGGAAACCCGGGCAGGGTAAGACCGCACTCTTGCACCAACGCTAATTGCCACCCCCCTGCTCCATATGGACAAGTATCTCACACTGGATTTTTCCGGTATCGTTTTCTATATGTTAATGGTTTATTTGTTGTATGTTGTTTTAGTGTGCACCTCTATATTAGGAGTACGGATTTACAGTAGGCGGGTTAAACATAAAAAAAGCGGCAAACACATATGGAACGCTTACTGTAGTAACAAATGTACAGCTGACAGCTTGTTACTTACTGGTCAGCCAATCATAGCGACTGGGTCCCATAACAATGTCAAGATCGGGTTGACAGATAATTATAATTCAGATTATATAATATACAAAAAACAACTATTGCTACTCACAAGCACCAAGGGACCCTGAAATACAAAATACTCACATGGAATGTTAAGGGTATGGCTAATCCTCGAAAACGCCAAAGAATTCATGCTTTTCTTACAAGATATCAAATACACATAGCTCTGCTGCAAGAGACACATTTCACCAAATCCATCCTGGACACTGCGCGTTCAAAATGGAAGGGTCAATTATACGGCACCACTTCTTCGTCCTTTGCTCGCGGAGTAGCCATCTGGATAGCACCTAGTGTCCCGTTTGTACTCTCTCGCACACAATGTGATCCAAATGGTAGATATGTAATACTTGAAGGCGCCTTAGACGGGTCCCCATTAGCTCTGGTCGCACTATACTCCCCAAACGTGAACCAGCGTGACTTCTTGTCCACGCTCACTTCTGGCAACCTTAGCGACCCCACACTGGAATGCATATGGGGGGGTGATTTCAATAGTGTCCTGGACACTCAAATGGACCGCTCATTTCCCCCACTTATTGCAGCCCCCGCTAATCGCGCCTCAGAGACTTTGGCGCAGTGGGCATCAAACAATGGACTAAGAGATATATGGAGGGTGCACCACCCCACTCACCGTGAATATTCTTACTTCTCCCCAGTACATAAACTGCATACTAGGATAGATATATTCTTTGTATCCACCACTATTAATCATAAAATTTGCTTATCTGAATATTTGGCACGCACAATATCAGACCACAACCCATTATGCCTGACATTGACATGGGGACACATGCACACTCGGATACCAACATGGCGTCTGCAACCAGAAGCCCTCCTAGATCCTCCTTTTCAACAAGATATCTCCAAAAGTTTAACTGATTACTTCCTATCAAATAAAAACACAACCTCATCTCGTGCCATAGAATGGGACGCTCATAAAGTGGTGATAAGGGGTCATTGCCTTTCGGCTACGGTAGGGGTCAGGAAGGTACTCATTAAGGAATTACAAGACTTAGAAACAAAGCTCCGAAGCGCAGAGAATGCAAACGATAACACCGAACCCGCACTGGCAACACTACACCTGCTTAGGTCTACTCACAAGGAGACAGACAATAGATTGAGTAAACATGATTATAGACACTATATGACCAGACAACACGCTGAAGGTGACAGATCTGGTAGATTATTAGCTTGGCTGACTCGGCAGCCATCACAATCAACACCCATTGGCGCAATACGCGTAAACTCTGACACCATCGTTAATACCCAAGCAGGCATAAACGACGCCTTCTTCACATATTATCGCACCCTCTATACACCCCCTCCACAACCTCCAGAGCAACATCTTATTGACACACTATACCTGGTCCCCCAAAATCAACCTATCCTTGACAACTCCGCCACCCTAGACGGCCCTATCACTATTGAAGAACTGCGGCTTGCACTATCACAAATGGCACGTAATAAAACACCCGGGTCAGATGGCCTACCGATAGAATATTACAATTCCCACTCCGCCCTCTTACTACACCCACTTACAGAAGTACTCAATGAAGCACATCGTAAATTACAACTACCGGACTCAATGTGCGAAGCATTGATAGTGGTTCTTCCAAAAATGGGTCGTGACCCTCTAGATGTCAAATCATACAGGCCGCTCTCTTTGCTAAACACAGACTGCAAATTATTAGGAAAAGCACTCGCAAACAGGCTCCTCCCCTACTTACCGTCTTTAATACACCATGATCAATCAGGCTTCATTCCTGGCAGAAGCACTTTCCTGAACATTAGGAGACTCTTACATATAATACACAGCAATGCAAACTCGGAAGCAGTGGCTCTTTCCCTAGATATAGAAAAAGCATTTGATACACTCAGCTGGAATTATCTTTTACACACACTCAAAGCATTTGGTTTCGGCACTGGTTTTATTAACTGGATCAAAACGCTTTACTCCAGGCCCACTGCCCGTGTCAAAAATGGACGAGTCATCTCTGAAGCATTCCCCATAGGCAGGGGCACTAGACAAGGCTGCCCATTATCCCCATTGCTGTTCGCTATTGCCATGGAGCCACTTGCGATTAAACTACGGAGCTACGCACATATATGGGGCATCCCGGAGTCTAATACCCACCACATCGTATCTTTGTATGCAGATGATGCCTTAATATATCTGCGTGACCATTCGGCCCACATGACGGAGGTATTGCAGTTGCTAGACTCCTTCGCCATCGCCTCTGGACTGCACGTCAACTGGTCCAAATCAAGCATATTCCCCATTTCTCCATCCCCGGTAGCTCACCATACGGTACTACCGCAATATAAATTACCCTGGTCGTATATAACCTTTAAATATCTGGGAGTGCAGATCTATCACTCCATTATAGATCTAAAAGAAGGAAACATAGATAGGGTCCTTGCCTCTGTTCGTGGCTCAATATCCTTCTGGAGCTCACTCCCTCTGTCACCAATGGGCCGGGTGGCGATAGCCAAGATGCTCATCCTTCCAAGGTTTTTGTATTACTTTACAGCCCTCCCGCTGTGCTTGCCACGTTCCTTTTTTAATAAGCTACAATCAATGCTAACTGATTTACTCTGGGGTAAGGATAGACGCAGAGTGGCGTTGTTAATAACACAACACCCGCAGGAGATGGGTGGACTGGGAATGCCTAACTTCGAAAGATATTACGCAGCCGCTCAATTATCTTGGCTGTCCACATGGTTACGTGACACCCCGTTGGTTGAAAGCAAGATGTTACAGACACATACAGCACCACAGGGGCTGCTGCTCTCGATACTAACTAACGCTCCTCACACGCTTCCCAGACTAATATTACTAGAGGCAGCCCGATTCTGCTGGAGCAGATATGTCCAAAATAAGATCACATCTCTCCCCTATTCGCCCCTGTTGCCACTGCTTCAATTGCCGGGTACCCAAACCCTGTCACTACACCACGATACACGAGAAATGAATAGGCTCCAAATAGGTGATTTATACTCTAGCTCCGCGATGCATACGTTCGCGGAACTGGTGACTGCAGGCATTATGCAAAATGGGGCCTTCCTAACATTTAATGCTATAAAGCTACTGCTCAACAACATCTGGGGCGTAGGAGACTCGGAACCTCCCGAATCCTCACTGCTCACCATTATCCTAACTATTGGCAGCTCAAAGGGCATTATTACCACACTATATAAAGCATTGCTTGAGGCAATATGCACAACACTGCCACATGCGAAAGCGCGTTGGGACTCTGTCCTTTCTACCCCATTACCACAGAAGACCTGGGTTACTGCCCTTGCAACAATCAAATCAATATCCTGTAACCCTCGCCTACGTTACACCCAATTTAATTATCTTCACCAATCATATCTATCACCAGCTCGCATCCAAAAAATCTACCCCAATACAACACCAACGTGTCCCAGATGCGCTACACCAGCAGCTGACTTCTATCATATGGTTTGGAGTTGCCATCCCATAAACTTGGCCTGGCAACGAGTGACGGAGATCACAGCAGAGATCTCATCTCACACCCTGGTACCCACACCTGACTCCTGTTTACTCGGCATACGTCATCGTGTCAAAAAAGATAAACATACGCACAGGTTTATAGACCTGGCATTTGTGGTGTATAAACGTTTGATAGCAACACATTGGAAAGCCCCACATACCCCCTCCCACGCGACATGGCTACGGGAGTTACATAGCCGATCTCAAGCTGAAGCACAGACGCTGCACTTGCTACAGCACAGAGGTCTCATTCTTTCGGGCCCGGAGATTTGGGACACGTTTGTGGTGGCAATAGAGGCCAGAGATGACATGTACCCCCCGTGAACAGGATACAACATACAGACAACACAGCTTGAGCTGACGCCGTTAATACTTTAGCTACACGGTACCAGTTCTGATTGTCCTTAACTGAACTCATTGCTAATATTCTCCTTCTCTCTCAAATGACACTTCCCAGCTGCACCCATTCACACCCCACGCGCTAACATAGGCATGTAACATACATTTACAACATGTAAAATATTCTTGCCCTTGTATCTGTCAATACCACAGACACTTTTTACACCCTTGAGATGTAATTCACCTCAATTACGGATGCCGTCAGAGTTTGGCCAGACCCCCTTAAGCCGCAATCATTCCCCATAATAGCTCTCACGCTAAATGCCACTGTACCCTCCTTTCACTCCGCCCTTAATTTTCTCGCACTCTTAGGATTGGTTATAAATGTTCTCCCTTTCAGTTATTCTCGTTCCCCTCTTTCTATCCCCCCTTCCCCTCTTCTCTCTTTGACATCTTACGGTGTAGCAATGCTGTGTAAAATTATACAATTGTACAAACGTATTGCAAAATGGCGAACAGCTATTGTATTGTTGTGTGAAGATTGTGTTTAATAAACAGATTTAAAAAAAAAAATGATCATCATTGGTCTTCCTTTGTCAAGTGGTGTAAGGACAGGGCTATGGATCTTGCCACATGTCCATCATCTAGGGTCCTTCAGTTTTTGCAAGAGGGCTTCCAGAAAGAATTGGCGGTTTCTATTTTGAAGGTGCAACCGGCTGCTGTTAGGACAATCTGCTCTCCTTTTGGTGTCCCTGAACTGCTTTCTTTGGGTTCCTGCCTACTTAATGGTTTTTCTTTGCCCATGCATCATACTGGGTCTAATGCACCTGCTTGGAATCTGCCATTGGTAAGGAGGTCCTTCTAGTGAGCCCCTGGAAAGTGTGAGTTTGAAGTTCCTTTCCTTGAAGGTGTTTTTCCTTGTTGCCATCATTTCTACAAGGCGGTTGAGTGAAACAAGGTCTTTGCCTATTAGGCCTCATTATTTACAGGTGTTCTCTGACAGGCTAGTTCTCTGGTTGGGGCTTGGGTTTCCCCCCAAAATGGTTTCCTCTTTTCTCCAGCATCAGGAGATAACTTTGCCCTCTTCCTTTCGAGAGCCTTCTACTACTAAGAAGAAAGCCTTACACACTTTGGATGTGTTACAGACTGTGAAGATACATTTGTTTCACACCATGGACCTTCATCAATGTGAAAGCTTGCTTGTGATTTTTAGTGTTTTACGTCATGGGTCTAAGGCTTCTATGCCCACTTTGAGTCGGTGGATCCAGTCCTTGATTTCCCTGGCCTAAGAATCACAACATGCATGTTTACTGGGTGATGTCCAAGGGTGAGCCACCAGGGGCATGGCAGTTTTCTGGGCGAGGTTCAGGGTGTTTCTATTTTGGACATTTGTCGAGCAGTAACTTGGGCTTCTCCCTCTCCATTCGCTTCCCATTACAGGTTGGATGTGAGTGATTCCTTGGCATTTGATTCTAGTGTTTTGGCTGCTGTTTCTAGGTGAGTGACTTGGTCCTGTGTTTCCTTCTCTTTCTGGTTTGCAATAAAGTTGCTTGTGCAGTGACCAGAAGCTTGTGGCATTCTTCTTTGGGGCAGTCAGGTTGTTTTGTTTTTGCTACATCCTCATGCAAGCAAGTATTGGGATGAGAAATGGGATTGAGGAGGTGATGATTGTAAATCTTACCAGTAACCTTCATTAATCCAAATACCCTATTTCTTGTACCAATACTTACATCCTGCTCTCCCTGTTCCTTCCTGGATCACAACCTGACCCCCTCATTCTTCGGCTAGGGAATGTATAAGAGGTCTTCTAGGCTCCATACCCTTTTATCACCATGTTGGTGAAAGGTGATAGGAGATCCGGAAGAGGGGGTTAGCATTGAGCCTTTTTTATTGGTTTTGGCTAGGGCACCAGGGCCAGAGTAGAGGTGGAACACCTCATTTAAGTAAGTGTTGGTATGAGAAATAGGGTATTCAGAGTTATGAAGATTACTGGTAAGTAATGGAATCATTATATCCGATGTAAAAAATAATGTTAGCCCCTATCGACTCACTCAGTATGGGGGTTTAATTGCAGAAAACATAGCGAGAAAGTGGATAAAAAAAATCCAAAATCCCCTTGTCAGATTGGCTATAAAAACTAACAACATAAAATGCAGACAAGAGGATAATTGCCTCAACATTTCAAAATGATTTATTTGTGTAGCCAACAGCTGAATGGTGTCAGACACACATCCAACTCAATCATGATTCCAGAATGCATCAGAATAGAACAAAAACAATTAAACAGTGGGTTAGATGTTAAAAGCATTTAATTCAAATAAATACATAGGTATATAGAATAAAAAGATCATTCTTTGGAATAAATCACTTACGGATCGAGTCATTCCCCAATTGCATTTCAGTTTGCTTAGCACACTAACTTATATACCTTGATCATACTCACCAGTTGCCATTATTGTATTTTTGACTATCTCTTGCTGGAAATTCCCGTATTCAAAATGTACCATGCACAAATCTTTCTCGTACTGTTCTAAAAAAATGTAGAACTCTGTCTTACCTTTCATTCACACCATCCCATCTTTCCATCCTTCAAAAATGAGTTGAAACATCTGCTTCTCCAGGTGCACTTTCATCTTATTCTCTCTAATTCCGGTTTTTTTTTACATGTAGGACAGTATAACTAACATGATACTTGCCTTCTTCATGGTTTCACCTCACACTCGCTTCTCAACAACTGTGCACACCCCTTTATTAATTTATACCTTTTTGGGAACATTATTAACTATATTTACTGGGTATATTTGCCATATTGTTTTTTGATCAGTGACAATGATCTTAAAAGTTTATACTATATTTCTTCTATTTGTTTATGCTCTTTTAAAGAGCTCTGACAGGCTCAATCTTACATGTGATATAACCTCTATTTTAATAAGTAATAAATGCACCAAATATTCTTCATCCAAGGATTACTATGTGCTATGTGCTCATGCCTCACTGTATTTGCAGGACTGGATTTATCAAACTGTCACACAATGGAGTGCAGCAACCATGGTTGCTACACTGTGTTGTGTGATAGTGAAAGAGAGCAGAAAAGAGAAATATCTACTAAGATATGACACTATCCTGCTCTCTCTGTAGTGTTGGCACACAATCAGGCAGCAGCCCCTGACATCCTGGTCTCTGCGGGCTCCCCGCCGCCAGCTCCACATGTTGGTGCCTCATGATACAGGCTCAAGTCCCTCCCTGTCACAAGATATTAATACTCTTTAGCTGATGATAGTCTAAATTGGTTATTTGGTTATTTCATCTGGATAGTGATACGTACTCTATTAATCTTGGTTTGGATTAGTTTTAGTTGCTCTGTCTGATCCCACCTGCTCCTGCCATTTTTCCCACTGCTTTCCTATGCTCTGTCCTCCTACCTCCCTACCAGCCCCTCCCACGACCACTTATGCAGGGAGTTGTGTGGTCCAGCTCTGTCCGCCATTCCCCACAGACACCTCCATGTGTTGGTGCCTCGCGCCACAGCCTCAAGCCCCTTAGGTTTGGGACCCCTGTCAGGAGACTACTGCCCCGTTTGCTTGATTACTGCTTAATTTTATTCCTGTATAAATACTCTTTAGTTTAAGGTTAGTGTAGTATAGTTCATATTTTTTAGTTAATATTTTTATCTTATTACATGACAATTGTCTATCGTTAAATTACTTTTATTGTTATATTATTATTTGGTTGTTGGTATGTTCCGCTTCCCCCATGCTGCTCCAGACATGAGAGATTCTGGAATGTGGTAGGGGGCAGTTGGAGATGAGTGGAGCAGCTTGGAGGTGAGGCTGGAGTTCCTGTGTGGATATCTTGAAGAATAAACTCATCAACAAGATTTTATTGCTGTCTCCAGAACTCTATTTTCTAAATTACAAGAAAGAATTCACTTCATTTTGGCGACGAGGCGACACCGCGAGTGTGTCATGAATGAAGGCTTATTTTAGTTTTGTGGTGTAACAATATAATTATTTTGTACTCGCGGTGAGTACATCTCGTCGATCTCTGTATCTCCATGCATTTTCAATGTACAAAAAGCATTTTCGGAAGCAGACAAAGTACCAGTTAAACTCATCAGGCTTAGTCTGGACCTACCAGACTCTTGTCTGAAAGAGTCCAACTTTCCGAATTTTTTAGGAGTACACTGAAGAGTTCATCTATTTTCTTGGGAGGCACGCTATTTTTTCTTCCTTGTCAAAATGCAGAACATTTCGCCTCCTCCATTTTTTCTTTCCGTACCGGGTGATCCATCTATTCCCTGGAGCAAATGGAAAAAAGTTTTTCTCACTTATATACGAGTTTGTGGAAGTAATTTATCAGCTGAGAGGAAAACTTCGCTTCTTCAGCATTGTTTGGGTGCGGAAGGACAGGAAGTTTTAGAGACTTTGCCACATATTACACACCCTGATGGTGCTGATGGAGACTCTTCCTTAAATGAATTTGAACTAATGTTACTTAAATTGGACAGACATTACTTGCCAAAGATTTCGATTATTCTTCAACGATTTTATTTTGGAAAGTGTAAACAAGGTGATTCAGAATCGATTGAAGACTTTGTTACTAATCTACGGAAATTAGCGGCACAGTGTAAATTCGACAACAACTTGGACGAACGAATTCGAGATCAGTTCATGCTAGAGTGTAAGAGTGACAAAGTAAGAGAAGCTTTGTGGTCTAAAGGAGATCCTACGCTGGAAGAGGACTTGTTGGTGGCTAAACAGATTGAACACTCTGAGTCTTGCATCGAAGATCTAAGGAAATCTAAGAAAACGGATTCCACAGTGCATAGTTTGGATGTTAAATCTAAAGTGAAACAAAACTCCTCGGTGAAAGAAAGATTACTTTGTTTCAGATGTAATTCACCTTCACATTTGGCTAACAACAAAATGTGTCCAGCTCTCAATGCTGTTTGCAACAAATGTGGGAAAAAATGACATTTTTTTAAATGCTGTAGGGCCATGGGAAAGAAAAATGCTAAGGTCAATGAAATTGAATGTATGGACTGGGAGGAGGGAGAGCATAGCTTTGTTCTTCAAATAGTTAATGACGTCAATTGCATTTCTGATCATCATTGTGCTTATCCGTCAGATATTGTGGAGGTGGGTGGCGTTGACATTTCTATGATGATGGATTCTGGAGCGAAATTGACCCTTGTTTCACAATCTGATTATGATAAGTATTTCTTGGGAAAAGTTACATTACATGTTCCAGATGTTACACCTTTTGGTTATGGCGGCAAGCCCATTGAGCTCAAAGGTTATTTCAATGCGAACATTAACTTCAAAGGAAACATGATTGTAGGCAAAGTTTATGTTCCAGTTGTAGGAGACACAATACTAAGCTGGCCCTATCAGAAGTTATTGGGAATCATATTGAATCCTAATTCGAATCCTCAGGTGCAGGTGCAGGAAATAACAAATGTTAGTGATGATTTCATGAAAGAATTTCCCTGTCTTTTCAACAACGAAGTTGGTTGCATCAAGGGGTATAAGCATCGTATTGTTTTGAAAGATAATGTCATTCCCAAAATTTGTAAAGTTAGAAACATTCCTTTTAGTATTCGTGATAAGGTTAAGGTGGAACTGCAGAGGTTGTTATCTCAAGGCATTATTGAGAAGGTGGAGGCGGCAGAATAGATTGCTCCCATTGTGGTTGCTATGAAGGGTTCAGGAGAAATCCGATTGTGTGTGGACTTGAGAAACCTTAACTTGGCTGTAGTTGAAGACAAATTTCCTCTGCCAAATATATCAGAGATGGTTGGTTCTCTTGGGAATGCTAAGTTTTTCACTACACTTGATCTCAGTTCGGCCTACCACCAAGTACAGTTGTGTGATGAGTCCAAACCTCTTACTTCCTTCATTACACCATTTGGAGTTTACATGTTCAATAGAATGCCATTTGGGTTGTGTTCTGCAGCTTCTGTTTTTCAGAGATTAATGGATGATATTTTGGGGGGTATTGAGGGCGTAAAATTTTTTCAAGATGATGTTTTGATTTTTTCAGAAACATTTGAATTGCACAAAGAGTTAGTCAGGAAAGTACTCAGAATATTTCAGTCACGGGGTATTACATTGAAAGGTAATAAGTGCAGATTTTTCAAAACAGAAATTTCATATTTGGGTCATGTCATTTCCAGGGATGGGGTTAAACCTAAACAGGAATTAGTGACTACTATTGTGAATCTAGTTGCTCCAGAATGTAAAGGTGATGTTCAAGCCTTTTTGGGAATGTCCGAGTTTTATGCTAAATTCATTCCTGATTTTGCCAGAAGAAGCTCTTCCATAAGGAACCTGCTCAAGAAAGGTGTTGACTTTGTCTGGGATGCTGATTGTCAAACGGAATTTGAAGACTTAAAACAAGCCTTATCTAGTGCTCAGTCTCTCAGCAGTTTCCGTCCTGGTTCACCTTGTTACCTTTCTACTGACGCCTCTGAGAAGGGTTTAGGATGTGTTTTGAAGCAGGTAGACAATGACAAGTTGAACAATATTGCTTTTGCTTCACGCAGTCTGCGTGGGGCGGAGAGCAAGTACTCCACTATTGAAAAGGAAGCTTTGGCAATATTTTGGGGCATCAGAAAATTCAAACAGTTTCTTTGGGGAACTAGGTTTGAAGTGCATACGGACCATAAGCCTTTACGTGAAGTGTTTGAGAAGAAAGGATTGGATAATATTTCATCTCGTATATGTAAATGGATTGTAGGTCTGCAGGATTTTCATTTCTCTGTTAAGTATGTGCCTGGGTGTGATAACAGGACTGCAGATTGTTTATCTAGGATGAGAGTAAGAAACTTAGATGAGAATGATTGTGAGGGGACTTGGTGGGTGGATGAGGAAGTGAAAGTTTGCAATATTACTGAGGGTTGTGTTTCTGAAGATGAGTGGAAATCAGAACTTGACAAGGATGATGAGTTGAAAAACATCAAAAGTATGTTGTCTGGTGGTAAGACTTGGTTCAATAAAGACAGGTATGGTGAACAGTTTAAGAAAATTTGGCATGAACTTTCTGTTTGCAATGATCTGGTTATGAGGGGTAGTAGATTAATACCTCCTAAAAGTTTGCGTGGACGTTTGATGAATCTGGCTCATGAAGGTCATCAGGGAATTTGCAAAACGAAGGAAAGAATGAGATGTGTGTATTGGTGGCCTGGAATGGATCTAGAGATTGAGAGGAGAGTTCATGAGTGTGTTGAGTGCAGAGTTGCAGATAAAAGTCTGAAACTTAGGACTCAACCAATGTTTTTGAAAGAAATTGCTGAAGAAGTGTGGGAGGAAATCTCCATTGATATAATGGGTCCAATAGGTTCTGGTACATCTTCAAAATATGTTATAGTTGTTATGGATGTATTGTCACGGTGGCCAGAAGTATTGATCACGCATGAAGTTACCTCAACGATTGTTATCCGTTTCTTATCTGAAGTATTTGGTAGAGAAGGTAACCCGAAATGTATTGTTTCTGACAATGGGGTCCAATTCACGTCAAGGTTAATGTGTGATTTTTTAAACTCTAGAGGTATAGTACATAAGAGGTGTGCACTATATCATCCAGAAACTAATGGTATGGTAGAACGATTCAACCAAACTTTAAAAGAAACTGTTCAATTAGCCAGGCAATTGGGGGAAGATTGGGTGAGTATGGTTAGACGCAAAGTTGAGGATTATCGTTTTACTCCTCATTCAAGCACAGGCCAATCTCCGTTTGTTCTGTTCAAGAAACGTTTTCCTCATACCAGGTTGAATCCTCCTTGGATGAAAAAATATACTCAAAAGGAACTTGATTGTGAGTTGCAAAAGAAGATTGCTGTTGAGAAAAATGTGCACTGTCAAAAAGAGAGAAAACGCATTTATGACTTGCGAAAATCTGTGAAGAAGGTACTAGTTGATGTGGGGGATTCTGTTAAAATCAAACTACCTGGAAAAACAGGTGGTGGACAGTCTCATTATAGTAAAGTTTTTAAAGTTGTTAAAGTTTTCCGAGGAGCGATAAAGGTTGATGATGGGCGCATTTGGAATTTAAATAGAGTTGTTAAGTTAAGATGAATTGTTATTTTATTATTCATTTTTTTTGTGTGCTTTTCTTGTTTTGAAAAGGGAGGTAGTGTAGTATAGTTCATATTTTTTAGTTAATATTTTTATCTTATTACATGACAATTGTCTATCGTTAAATTACTTTTATTGTTATATTATTATTTGGTTGTTGGTATGTTCCGCTTCCCCCCATGCTGCTCCAGACATGAGAGATTCTGGAATGTGGTAGGGGGCAGTTGGAGATGAGTGGAGCAGCTTGGAGGTGAGGCTGGAGTTCCTGTGTGGATATCTTGAAGAATAAACTCATCAACAAGATTTTATTGCTGTCTCCAGAACTCTATTTTCTAAATTGCAAGAAAGAATTCACTTCAGTAGTCTAAGTTGGTTATTTGGTTATTTTGTGTGGCTAGTGGTACCTACCCTATTCATCTTGGTTTGGATTTGTTTCAGTTTCTGTACTGTGATCCTGCCCACTCCTGTCTTATATCCAGCCCCCACTGGTTTCCTGCACTTAGTCCTCCCACCTCCCTGCCAGCCCCTCCCACCTTCCACGACTATTTATGCAGGCCAGTGCCGTCATACACAAAAACTCCCTCCACTGCACAACGACCACTGGCCTTGACTCGCAAACCATGGAACATGTCAACTTCCAAGTCAACATAAATGATAAATCTTCCATTAAAGGCACCCTCACCTACAGGTCCCCAGGACCAAGACCGAACTTGTGCAACACCATTACTGAACTCATAGCCACCCAAACCATCAACATCGAACACTACATCTTCCAAGGAGACCTCAATATCCATTTAGATGACCCCAACAGCACCCCCATCCTCCTAGACAGTATGAACACCATAAGCCTAAATCAAATAGTCATGGACCCCACTAAATCCACAGGACATATGCTGGACGTCATCTTCACATCCTGCAAAAGGGTCAAATACAGTCACACCACAAACTCACCTTGTAGGACCACTTCATTGTCAGTTTCCCCTACACCACGACACCCAGTCACACCACCAGATCACTGCGCCCCTCCCATCATAGCTAGAGCAGTGGTCCAATGCCTTTATCTGCCAACCCCTAGACAGCACTGCAGATATTGAAAAAGCTGTCAAAAACTTCACCTCCTGGATCTCAGACTACATAAACTTAGTAGTGCCCAGAAAAACAGTCAAACCTAACAGACCCATGAAGCAAGCCACCTGGTACACACCATAACTCATAGCCACTAAACAAAAGTGCAAACAACTCGAGACGTGATGGCACACCACCAAGGACCCCAACGACTAAAACACCTTCAAGAACACACTCAGGCAACTCCACAACCACCTGAAAGATGCCAGAAAACTTGCCTAGACTACCCGCATACAAACCAGCTCAAACTGCAGCAAAAAACTCTTCAGCACCGTCAAGGAGTTATCCAACCCTTCAACAACAGACAACAGCGCCTTCCCATCTCAGGAGCATTGTGACTCCCTCACCGATAAAGTCCACAACAAAATAGCCTCCATTTACAAAAACTTTGTGCCCCAACCCACAACCGTTGACATCATCAGCCTCCTTGACTTCACAGTCACCCCCACCAGCAACACAATCTCTAACTAAAACTAGTTCACCACACAAAACACTACAACATCATGAGCTCCATCCATTCTGGATTTCCCACATACCCATACCCTCACCACATGATCAATGCCAGCAGCAGCACCATCAGCAGCAAACTGATGGACAACCTCAACACCTCTATCACCTCAGCCACATACCCTGAAGAATGAAAACACACCACTATCAAACCCTCCTCAAGAAACCCTCCGCTCACTCCAATAAACTCAAAAACTACTGCTCCCTTTTCTTGCATAGGTCATCAAAAAAGCCCTAAAACAACAGCTCACATTGTACTTGGAGGACCTTCCCAATCTGGTTTCAGCACTAATTCGGCCCTAATCGCTATCACAGATCAGATCAGAAGCTTCCTCAACCAAGGAGACTTGGCTGCCCTCATCTTCCTTGATGACTTTGCAGCCTTCAACACATTCTCCCATCACCCTGCTCGAAAGGCTCCACCAGATTGGCATCAGAGGAAACACTCTCAAATGGATAGCTTCCATTCTGTCCCATAGAACTCAGTGAGTCCATCTCTCTCCCTTCACCTCAAAGCTGAAGGACATCTTCTGTGGTGTCCCCCCAGGGCTTGTCCCTCAGCCCCACACTTTTCAACAACTAGATAACCCCCCTGCCAACATTATCAGAAACCCAGATTAGGAATAATGTCCGACACAGACAACACTCAGTTTATCCGCTTGCTATCCAAAAAAACCTCCACCGCTAAGGCCAAATTCCACATCTGTATGGACAGAATCACAGATTGAATGAAGGACAAATGCCCCAAACTGAACCCCGACAAAATGGAAGTCCTGCTGTTCCAAAACAGCACCTCTCCCTGGAATGACCCCTGGTGGCCTGCCGACCTAGGAACGCCCAACCCGAACGAGCCATGGCAGAAACCTAGGAATCATCATCAACAATAAACTCGACATGATTTGCAAGATCTTCAAGTAGCTTCTGGCCACCACCAGATGAACTGTCACAAAGGCCCTCACCACCAGCCGCCTTGATTACTGCAACGCCTATACATTCACAACACACCTCATAAAAGCCTTCAAATCATCCAGAACACAGTGGCCAGACTCATCTTGGACCTCCCAAGGCACACTCACACCTCCATCCACCTAAGGAACCTCCACTGGCTCCCCATATGCAAACAATGCTAATTCAACCTGCTGACATACGCCTACAAAGCCTTGCACAATTATGTACCAGCTTCATTGAACCACCGCCTGAATGTCCACTTCCCCTCCATACACCTGCCTTCACTTCTCTCTCTCTTGCCCACACCCCTCACATCCACTGCAGTACCTACGGAAGGCACGCCTTCTCCTACATTGCAGCAAAAGCCTGGAACAGCCTCTACAACCACGTAAGAACTTCTCCCTTCTTCGAAGAATCAGAAGAGGCCTCAAGATCCGGCTGTACGAATGAGGACCAATGCAGCATTCTCAGTACCTGGGCACCCTCATGGGTGATAACTGCAAATCATTTTGATTGATTGATTGGAGCACACACCTTTGCCCAGTAGCACAAAGGTGTCTGTGTTTTTCTTGCATAGGTTTTGTACTGGAAGGATAACCTATTCTTAGAGTAACATTAAAACTTTTCCCACTTCCGATGTGTGCTGCACAGTGAAAAAAGTTATGAAAAATAAAAATATTTCTCTCTTTTAATGCATGTTTCATAGTGCCATTATCTTTTTGTGCAAAACCCTGCCTACTAGTCTTAGTCAATGTGGTTGCATGGGAACAGCCATGTACTGTTCATGGAATGCCCTCTTGATTCAAAATAATGCAAAACAGCTCTTTGCACTGCTTTCTGTTACTTTCAGGCAAGTTTCCAACATTTTGCATAGTCTGTGGAGGTTCAGCTCCCCAGTCAGTTTGGGTTAGCAAAATAGGAGAGAGGCACGGAAGCCAGCTGCACGAGAGGCTGGTCGACTAAGATGACATCACAGGAATTCTACACTGTAAACATGAGCAGTCTCATATGTCATAATTTTGTTTCTCAATACTACATTCCAGACCTTAGACTGCTTATCTCAAATACGTCAGAGAACTTCTTTTTGGAAAACATGCTTGAAGATGAAATTTGACCATCTTATGTTCAAATGCAGTGAATTACTTCATCACGAAGTAGACAAGCACTGTGGTTGTTTGCACCACCCATTAAGCAGTGTATCAGTTTATTATCAAAAGTGATTATGCTTACTTTCTCCTTCATAGTTTTAAACTTTAACTCCAGTATGCATACATCATACATTATACTACAGAAAGTGAGGAGTTTGGTGTTGTCCTCTTTGATAAATTACAAAAGAAATACAAACAATTCTTGGTATTGTAATATGTGGTTACTGATAGTAATGAGAATACTTATAATGGTCCAAGTGCAACAAGTACTACAAAATGCCTACTGCTACTACTAACACAATTATATAACTATTATTACTTCATATTCAAAATTATCGGTTATGGACAGGCTTTCCATCAATGAAATCAGGTTTTTGTAATGCTAATGCAGGGGTGTGGAATTTATTAAAATATCTACTTGTCCAGGGGACAGGTTGCTTCTCAAATCTACTTGTCCTGTAAAATGATCTACTTGTCCCTTTGGTGCCATGTAGTGTGGCGCCAAATTATGGCAGCAATCTCATTATGTAAGAGCTCTGATAATAACCTCTCTGATTATGCCAGGGCTACTACCATATTAGGGCTTGAATACTTGCAGTTTCAATCCCTACTGTAACAATTTCCTTATTTTGCCACCTTTCTGCAGATCTGCATACTGGGGCTGGAGGAAGCAGTAAGCAATAGTTCCACGGCTGGAATGCCTTTGAGTCTGCAAACCTACTAACCTGCATGTTTTAAAGATTTTCACCAGCTTCTCTCTAATATTTTCCCATAATAAGAAACGTTGGACATTTACTCCTGACAATGGCAGAATTAGAACTTCTTCCAAGGTTGGGAAGAAAGTGGCTGGAGGGAAAATGAACTTGCAAATGCTCAATAGATTTTCACATGAGCAAATCTACACATGCGTATTTACCCATGCTAAAATACAATTCACAAATATTTTATAGAGGTACGACATATACCATGGGTGCACTTTTGTGGCTTTCTTTAAGAATCTGGGGCCACATGTAGGTAGGTTCAGATTTGCGACCCGCAAATTGTGAGTCAGAGCGAGTCGCAATTTGCGAGTCGCAAATCCGAATGTAGGATGGTGTCCCTGACACCATCCTACATTCGCAAGGGCTTTGCAAATGCCCACCTCATGAATAATCATGAGGTGGGTCGCAATTTGCGACCCCCTTGCGAATGGCGGCCCTCACAGGGATGGTGGCCTGCTGGAGACATCAGACCACCATGTCTGTGACTGCTTTTCAATAAAGCAGTTTTTTTTTTTTTTTTAATGCAGCCCGTTTTCCTTAAAGGAAAACGAGATGCATTACAAAAATGAAAAATGAAACGTTTTCGTTTCATTTTTTCAGAGCAGGCAGTGGTCCGTAGGACCACTGCCTGCTCTGAAAAAATGTTTACAGTGACATGCACAATGGGGAAGGGGTCCCATAGGGACCCCTTCCCTTTTGCGAAAGTGTTAGCACCCATTTGAAATGGGGGCAAACTGCGATTGGTTTGCGCCCGCGTTCGCAGAGCAATCCTACATTCCACTGCAAGTCGCAATTAGGAAGGGAACACCCCTTCCTAATTGCGAGTCGCAAACCCGTTTTGCGATTCGGTACCCAGGTTACTGAATCGCAAAACTGGGTTTGTGCATCGCAATGTGCTTTTTGCACGTCGCACACAGCGAAAGTCGCTGTTTGCGACATGCAAAAAGCTATCTACATGTGGGTTTTGGTCCCTAATTAGGTCTGGTGTTAACAAAGACATTTTGTTTTTATTAAACTTCTATTTCTCTCTCTTTTGGCTGGCTTTACTGTGAGTGATTGCATTCTGCTCTTCCACAAGGAGCATATTGGCACACAAAGTAGTTTTGTTCAGTGTCAGGAACTACAGTGGCAATCAGTGACGTAACAAAACTGGAGGGTGCCCCTTTGCAAAGAACATGGAGGAGCCCCCTATCCAGACTCACTCAGGGCAGAAGCTGTGCTGAAGGTGCCCCCTGGAGGGCGGCTGCGGGGCCTTTGTTATGCCACTGGTGGCAACGTGTGCTTTTAGAGTTCAAAAACGTTTTGGGGGGGTTTTGCCAGTGTTTGTTACAATGTTGAGGGCCTGGTAGCTCCCACAACAATAAAGTGTTACAAAAGCCATGTCAAAACAAGACACGCATTGATGAAACTAAAAGACTTATAAAAATATGTCAGATCAGTTGGCTTTGTCAGTGTTTGTTTATTTTCATGCTTCCCATAATCGTCTTGAAAATGGTTACACTGATTTTCCATTAGAAATATTTTTGGGAAATACTAGCATGCATCAAAACATTTTACTAAATGACACTTCATTTGCATCTAATCAGAGAGCATTCTGAGAGCATTATACTTAGCCTCATAGCCTAAACTTTTCAAACATGTGTATACACGTTTATTTTTTTTGTACTGGAACCAACGTCAGTAGTGAAGTGTGACCTTAAAACATTTATTTACAGCACTCACCCTAATAATGAAGGCTTTCAAATAATGAACCATAAATACAAGTTCGAACAGCATTATCTTTTGGAAACACATTACCTCAACTGCAGAGAGTTCCACTCTCTGTAAACAGGCAACCAAAGGGTTTGTGCTGCAGAGGTTTGGGCTTACTTGTCCCAAGGACAAAGTAAACATAAAAACTTGTTGCCCTTGACCCTAAACAAGATGTGTCGGGCGATAGGAATTCCACATCCCTGAAATGACTTTGGCACGATCCGATCAAGCTGCCTAAAACGTTTTAAAAACATTTATCTGGTTAAGGTTTGCTATAGCATGTTTTGCACAGGGAATCAAACGGGTAAAAAAAAAGCACAGTTTCCCTTCTTAACGTCCCTATTTGTTCTCCACTACAGAATACAAGTTGAAAAGAATTACATCTAAATTGGAATTTTACAAATAAGAATGCCTTTGCCTGATTTAGTTAAAATATATTTAGTTTTAATCAAGAAATTATTGTTATAAAATGTTTAGTTGGGATTTGAAGGTTGAAAGACAAAGATATCTGGACTGTGAGTCAGCAAACTGTTCACAAACCTAAGTTCAGATCCACAAATTCTAAAGTTGGGTTTGCAGACTCACAGGCTCTTGTTTGCGGTTCAGCAAGGCCTTGCTCCCAACCCTCCAAAGTCAACCATCTCCAATTACACATGCCATTTGGCCTTGCGTAATAGGGCGGGGCCTCAGGGCCTGACAAATGGTCAACCCATGAACTTAAATCTCCAGCTGTACATGCCATGTGAACGAGTTATAGTTAGCTCAGTAAACAATAATTGGTGACTTTCAGTGTTTTTGCTTTAAAACAGTTTTACTTTTATTTCATCAACTAACTATATTGTGACTTTAACCTTTGTTTTTTCAGTGAATTTCTGAGTTTTTTAACACTGAAAGATGGTATCGTATTACCATACATAAATATGACATCAAATTAACCTTAGTTTTTTTCGGTGAGTTTCTGGGATTTGTTAATCGTATTCAGCCATTTCTTCCCTGAGCACAGCGTTGAGCCATGCACACAAGCGGTTTGGTCGCAGGGCCTGGCCTCCACCCACAAACTGTTAACAGCCTCTGGCAGGTGCCCAACCTGTCCACTGCACATAGCTGAGAGCCCTGGACAGGCCCTTCACCCAACAGCCAACAGGCATCCAATCCCCTCCATGCACCTAACCCCAGCTGGGATTGGCCCTCAGCCAGGCCCTGTGCCCAACCACTGTATATGCCAAACCCCATGCTACAGACTGTTTGTTGGCCATATGCAGTGTGGTATTAGCTTCAGGGCTGACTTGGAAGCCAGCTATGTGCCCAACCCTCCCATAGGCACCCAACCACGTACTTCAACCAAGGTCAATAGGGGGTTGGGCGCAGAGTTTGGAATCTAGCAAGGTCATGTGCACAACCCCTCAGGGATGCCAAGCCTCATGGAAGGCCACTACACTTGTATGTTTAATATTGTTTTTTGTTATTTTATCACTGTACTGAGCTACTCCTGCAGTACAGTAGTTCTAGCATCACTTCCATGGTACAGCGAGATTGCTCAAGCTTCATTAAATGAATCTTTCATCGTTTCACATTGAGGATTTTATGGGAGTCACAAAATACCTCAAGGGTTTGCAGTACCCTTATATGTTTTTGGTCCCAAGGGTGGTGAAGGCTCTATGAGTTACTTCATAAGAGCAATTGGGTCATGGTGTCTGTGTTGGATGAACTTTGTTTGGAAAGTTTTGTGAAGATTCATAAAACATCACTAACATTATCAGCGAAGCAAATAAAGCTCTTCCTAGAGAAACTCTGACCTAACTATAATAACATAGTGACCCCTATGTCATGTATGTATGTATGTATGTATATATATATATATATATATATATATATATAAACCCATCAGCAGCTTTACCGAGGCCATCATCTCAGGAGTGGGGCAAGTAGACAGGTGCGGCCCCCAGTATACATGAATTTGAAGAATATGGGGGTCATTATGACCCTGGTGGTCCTGCTCCACCACGCCAGCGGTGGCGGCCAGACTGTCAACAGCATGGCTGTGCAGGACTGCCAAATTATGACAACGGTAGTGAACTGGCTTCAATGCATCCAGTTCACCACCTGTCCTGCCAGGGGGGTAGAACCGCCTGGCCAAAAGTTGACCACCTACGACCCAGCTGTCCACCTAACACCGCCTGTGGTATTTTGAGCATCCTTACCGCCAGGGAATCTGCGGTGGCATCCCCACCACAGAATCCCTGGCGGTAACGATGCTGAAGACAGGAATGCTCATTCTGTCACCACTGCAGGACTCCCCAACCCCCCTCCATGTAGCACCCTTCCCCCACCCTGACCCCATCAGAATCCCCCAGCCCGATCCCCATTCTGAACCCCCACCCCCTCCGATCCCCATTCCAAAACCCCCCACCCACCTGATCCCCATTCCGAACCTACCCACCCCCATACATCCATGCAGGCACACATCACACATCACACATACATGCACACTCATTCACACACACATGCTCACCATCTGCACACACACATTCACACAAGCACACATACAGTTACATACACAGAAACACACACAACACCTTCCACCCCATCAATTCACACAAACACACACCCCCATTAAAGCACACAACACTCAACACCCCCCCTCCTCTGTCAGTAGATCACCTTACCTGGTGGTGGCGGTGGTCGTCTGGGAGGGAAGGGGATCCATGGTGCTTGCTCCACCGCCAGCACCCATTCACCACAACACTGCAGTGCCTATTACTAAGTCATAATAGGCGTGGCGGTGTTGTGTTGACATGGCGGTGCCAGAGGAGCAACCCCCACTGCACTGCCAACAGCCAGTATGGCTGCTGGCAGCTCTCCACCCAATTTATGGAAGAGAGCCGCCAGCAGTTATAATATGGCAGTCTGAAGACTGCCATCACTGGCGGTCTTGTGGCTGCTGGGACGTCGGCGGTCTAAGGCCAAAGACAGTACACACGCACTCAAGACTTCTGAAAATGCTGATTTTATTGGGAAGATTCCATCCCTTTTGATGCATTGCAGCACTATGCCTTGTTTACGCATGGGGTGGCAGTGCTTAAAAGAACCTTCTGTAGTATGAGTCCAAACTGGGGTGGCATAGTGAGCCAAAATACAATGGATTAACCCAGATCAGTGACTGGGGATGAATGTTTGCATTGTTCAGCATTCCGTCCATCTTCAGTTATTTTTTATTTTGCTGCCCTAAGTGGGAAGGGTATGCCTAGAAGTGGATCCACTGGATTGAAGCCAGCCTGGCTAATGAGGAGTGATACCCCAAAACCAGTCCAAGTGTGCTTGTTTCTGGGACAGGGAGGGCCTGTCATTTTGGTCTGGACTGTACACATGGGGAGCAGGGTCAAGACTAATTTGAATATGGCTGGGTCCAAACTGGGGTGGTGTGGTGAGCAACAAAATGATGGATTAAACCAAATCTGTGACTGGGAGAGAATGCTTGCATTGTTCAGTATTCTGTCCATCATCTGTTCTTTTTTGATTTTTTGCAAGGAGTGCCTGCACTGAGGGAGAAGCAGATGTGCTTCCTCTTTGACTGCCATCATTGTCAAGCAGGGAAGTACTTCTGCTTTAGTCTAATGATTTGGTAATATGCTGCAGGCTGATTCCATATGTTTGTGAGGCACTGTGTTTTTGGAGGTAAGGAACATATTTTGGGGGGAAAACACCCTAAGGAGGCCGCCTGCCAAACACAAGCCACCACCTGACCACTGGTGCCGTCAGGACACCACCGGCCCTATTCCAACTTTACCGCAGGGCCAGCGGGTGGAAACAGTGTTTCTGCCCATTGGCCCTGCGGTGAAGAGGGCCTTAACAATGGCGTTGGCTCGGAATCGAGCCTGCGCCAATGTGACGGTGCAGCCGGTGCAGCCATCATGCATTCACTGCACGTAATTCTGACAGTGAAATGCGTGACAGGGCTGTGCATGGGGGCCACTGCACTGCCCATGCTGAGTGCATGTGTGGAGTGTGAACCGCCATGGAAATGCTGGCAGAATGGAACTTGTAATCTGGCGAGCAGCGCTGCCCTGGCAGATTGCAACCACCGGGACCACCAGGCTGGAGGTTGTCTCCTGCCTAGAGGTGTCAGCAGTATTACCATGACATTTCGGCCACGTTCGGAATTTGGCCAATCTCAAGACCGCCAGACTCGGAATGACCCCCTAAGTGTATTTTCTTGTATGGTATATGTATTCATGCAGCCTGTAGAGTTTTGAGGTTTTAAGACCAAAGAAAATGTTGACGCCTGTAATTCAGAATAACTTTAGCAAAAGTGTGATTTGAGAAAATATTGTGTCCCAAGCTTTGTTTAGAAATTGTTTCGCTAGACATCATTTTTTGTTTTTATTAACTCCCAGGCGATAATACCTTTGTAAGCAGTATTTAGGACGCAATGTTTCTGTCCGAGGATATTTTGTCATGAAGAGAATCCAGCAGAACAAAACAAAATCCTAAAAGTTGAATGTGAAATACGTAGATCAGAAAGCAACAAAAAGAGTTTGAAACGCAAAAATCGTACAAATATGACAGAGTGAATCTCTTTTAAAGGTAAATGTGAAAATATGCAGTGTCAGAATTACTGTGTACTATTTTGTCATGTGCAAATTGAAACACTTGAAGAAATATACCATCCTCTAATTCATTATGCAGTAGCGCTGCATATTTAAAGGACTTTAAAATAAACTAAAACATACATAAATAGCTCCTGAAATTACATCACTCAAAATCAGGCAGTAATTTTATTCACAATTACCGTCACAAAGTGGCTACCTTTGAATATGATTTTGCTGGAAATCAGCCTTGTGCTATGAGCTATATTAGCAGTGACAATGACATGTCACAGCAATATCATAGCTATTGACTTTTTTGGACAATGCCAAAAATAAAGTAACACTATGCTACTACACTGATGGCATCGCCTCCTGCTTTACTGCACATTTAACTGGATAATGTCTGGATATGAACTTTAAATTATGCATCTTTATGCATGGGCTAAATGCAACAAACATATTACTGCTTTGTGCCAATAGTTGTCTAACTTGCATAGTACAAAAAAGGGAGTTAGTGCTGTTAGATGACAAATCACTATAAACCTAATTTAGAGTTGTAGGTAATGAGCATTGCGTATCTAGGAAGGTGGTAGTAAGGCCCACTGACATTCATTATTTGGGGCGGCACAAATAAACACAAAAAGGAAAGAAGTAGTAAATTGAAGTTAGAAAGACGGTAACAAAGGGAGAATGCAGGGATGAAAAAGAACCTGTAAGAGTGAAAAGTGGCAGGGAGTGTCAGGTGGTAAAATAAAGAAACAGCGGGGCTCCATATCTACCCAATGCTTAGTTCCACTGCCTGACTTAGAAGTGGAGGATCACTGTGTTTCCAAATACAATACCTTGGCCAGCTTTCCCATTGGAAACACAGTCCCTCTCTCCCATTGGGCAGATTTTTTTTAATGGTGATAGGCATCATACATAGGATAGCAGTCCCAAGTGGTCAAAAACATGAAAAACAAGAACGTGTCCATCCGATACTGGGAGGAAATTCTCATGATGTCAAGAACTTTTCATTTTAAATTCCCCAAAATAAACCCCTGTTTTGGTTATTCTTAGAAAATGAAAAAGAAATAACTGACTGGTTCTCTGTGCCGAAGGCTTTTCTGCAATGCCTGGCCATGAGTACGATTAAGTCGCAACACGATCGATACTTATCATTTAATTAAGTCTTGTTTCACATTAAAATAGTGCTATGATTTACACAGTTTTAGACTTCTAAGGAAAATAGATTAATAGTGTATCTAAAATATTAAATAGTTGTATTTGATATATTGGATTGTATAGTTCCCATTGTGTGTTTTGTAATTGTTTAAAAATGACACTGAAATATATCAATAAGTAAAAGAAATAGTGAACATTTGATGACATGTTAAATATTCACAATTTTTATTTCTGTATTCGTTAAATGCTATGCCTTTTAATAAAAGGCCCGCACAGGGCAACCTAGACGTACATTAGATCACAGGCATGGATACTGAAATGTATAGTGAAGTTGATTTGTGATGAAATGGACAATGCAATGACAATACATTGTATATACATGTTTTACAGATTTTGAGCATTTTTCTTTGAGTTACCTGTACACTGTATGTGCAGGTACAGTGGCTTTGACACAAGAGGAGATGGTGATTTGTTCTAATTTACATAATGTTTGGTCCATTACCAATGGTACAAGTTCTACTGGGTCTAAGATCAAAACCCACCCAATGGTAACAGATAAGTGGTGTTTCTATGTATCAATTACCCCTGTATATACAAAAATAGTTACAAAGCCAATAGCTATGTCTATTTCAGAATTTAAAATGCGTTTTCATTGTGTTTCAAGATTGTGTACATGATTGTGTGGATGGGATTGTGAATGAATGTGAAAATATTGCAATGGGTGGATGGATAAGTGAGTGCATAGTGCATTAATGGATGAATGAATGAGTGACGTAGGGCCTGATTGAGAACACGGCCGATTGGTTACTCCGTCACAACTCCCGAATAGCCCACCTGTTGAAATCTAAATTCCCAGTGGGAAAACACACTATGAAAGTCATTATGACTTTGGTGGACGGAAAAGCCCACCTGCCGAAGTCCCGACATGGATGTTGCTGCCAGTGTGGCCGCCTCCCCGCCAGCCCCATTATGAGTTTCCCACTGATTCAGTGGGCCAAAACAGAGTTTCCACCTGCTGGCCCTACGGGAAACCACCTACAGCCTTGTTGCCAGCTTATAATAGAGCCAGCGGCAATGCTGTAGTGCGTAGGGTGCACCAGCATCTGTTGCAAAGTTCACTGTATGCAAGGCGGACAGTGAACTTTGTGATGAGGCTGGCCAGGGGGGCTGCTGCCCTGCCCATGCCAAGTGCATGGGCAGAGGTACCCCTGGGGCACCCTGTACCCGGTCTCCACCAGCCTTTACATGGTGGGGTTACCACCATGTAACTGCTGGCGAAGAGGGGCGGATTAGGACCGCCAGCACCACCAAACCCTACTGTGGAGGAAAACTGGTGGTGCTGGTGTTTCGACCGTGGCGCTACCGTCACGTTCATAATGTGGCGGTTGGACCGCCACCAAGACTGCCAGGGTTGGAATGAGGGTCTATGTGACTCGGAATGACCCCCTAAGTGTATTTATTTGTATGGTGTAGGCATTCACGCAGACTATAGAGTTTTAAAACCAAAGAAAGTGTTGATGGAAACAGCTGTAATTCAGAATATCTCCCAATGGGGTTTAGATTTCGGTGGATGAGATATCTGTCACTGTTGTGACGGAGTAACCCATCTGCTGAGTTCTAAATCAGGCCCTAAGTTTGTGGAAATGAATGTGTGAGTGTGTGGATCATCAAATGGGTACGTTTATCATTAAGTGTTGAATAGGTGAGTGTCTACATGGAAGAATGAATAAGTGCACAAGTGTATTCTTGAAAGCAGATATGTTACACCAATCATATAAACTGAACACTCAGGCAACAGTAGTCATAATATTCCAGATTAGCCATGTGAAACATTCATTAAGGGCTACTTATCATAACGCCAGAAAGCCAACATTATTTAAGGAGTGTCAACATACACAAGTCCAAGCATTAAAGCAGGAGTGGGCTCCATCGTGTTAAAAGGGTTAATACAAAGTCAACAATTACCAATATTATGCAAGTTCAAGTGTTAGACAAGAAAGGGCATCACAGTACCAGGTAAGCCCACAATATGTCACGATCTACGCCCAATATACATGTTCATATTTGTCCCCTCACTCAGTAAACCTTAGAGCAAGTTCAGATTGCATCAATTTTTAAACAAATTTTATTAGTCTTGCATATTCATTAAGTACAACAAGTTCTTATAGACACTTTGACCAACTTGGTAAAACAGTGCTATGTTAATTTTGCAACTTTGTGAAATTCCCCTTCAGTTCCCACTCCCTCCCTATGTATTTTTTCCACTTTGGTTGTCATGGCATCTAGTGGTAGTGTGGTGATGTCTGTCTGCTTCTACCATTTTAAATTTTGCATTCTGAGTATGCCATGCAGGTGAGCATCAGGCATGTGTCCTAGAAGTTGTATGTCAGTTGGTTAGCTATTGGGTTTAATGAGGGAATGTGGCAGGTGAAGTCTCCCAAGAACGTAATGGAGATTGCATCTCAGGATTTATCAAGGAGTCCAATTGAACATCCCCGGCCCGGGCCATCTCCTGACAGTCCCTTCCCCTCCTGGTGCCCTGCTGCAGGCTCTCTCCTTCAGATCCCACCCATTGTACCGTACACATTTGTTTCGCCAACTCTGAATTCTGGAGCCTCCAGGGGCCTTGCAGTTCCTAGTTATCTCCCGTTTTGCCAGAACATACACCAGGTCCTGGAATCATCCAGTGGCTTTAGTCTTTGAATTGTGCAGGAGTCAATGCAATAAGCAGTGTCCTGGGTTACAGTGAATGTCTTGAGATGTGACCTCTGTTACTGTTGTGGTCACCTCCTCCTAGCAAGCGGTCAGTTGTGATCAAGCCCAGAGCATGCGTAATAGTTGCTCGAGGCTAACAAAGGTAGCTTAAAGTAGAAAAACAGAATTCCAATATAGTCTGTACCTCCACACAATGTAAACTTACCATGACTATTACAAATACTATGTTTTCAACAACGCTTCCTCAAGGAAATTAAAAGTGGCACTAAGAGCCAATAGCACTACAATGCAATTTAATACATACAAAGGAAGACAATGTGACTGGGCCTTATTCTGCCTCTGGTCACTGCAACAAGGTTTTTCTGATTTTCGTCTATCAGGAAAGGTATGTAGTAGCAAAATATCCAAAACAAATTTTAAATATTCATAATGAAAATTAAGAGGACATGTTAGAAATGGGGTCTTTGGTTGACAGTTAGGTTACCCCCTGCTCAAGCAAGGACCCTCACTCTAGTCAGGGTAAAAGGGAATCACCCTCAGCTAACCCCGGCTTACCCCCTTGGTAGCTTGGCAGAGCAGTAGGCTTAACTTCAGAGTGCAAGGTGTAAAGTATTTGTACCAACACACACAGTAACTTAATAAAAAGCACTACAAAATGACACAACACCAGTTTAGAAAAATAGGAAATATTTATCTAAACAAAACAAGACCAAAACGACAAAAATCCGACATATACAAGTCAAGTTATGAATTTTTAAAGATTAAACCCAAAAATAGCGCTTAGAAACATAAAATGCTTAGATGAGATGTTAACACGGCCTCGTGACGGAGTCATTCCCAACAAGCCGACACCAGCGGCACCGGACACGCAGTCGCGTAGACCCCCAAGTACAGTACCTTTGGTGAAGAGTGAAAACAAGTCGATGCGCAAAGTCGGGGATCGCAGCGTCTGTGTGAAACGTTGAATCCACGTACTTCGAGTGGCATCGGTCACAACGTGGTGCGGCGACTCCCACGGAGTCACGGACTTCAGCGAGGCTGCAGCGGCGTCGGGCCTGAGAAGGTCGTCGCATTCCAGTGAAGATCACAGAGTCGGTTGCAGGCGGCGTCACCGGATTCAGCAGCGGCAGCGGTCCGAAGTCGTCCAAAATCGATTTCCTTGGATTTCCACCAGCTTTCCTTTCAAGGGCCCAGGGACTGGATAGGCCACCACTTGTCAGAGCAGGAGTCTCTCCAGAGACTCCAGGTGCTGGCGGAGAGAAGTCTTTGCTGTCCCTGAGACTTCAAACAACAGGAGGCAAGCTCTAAATCAATCCCTTGGAGATTTCTTCACAAGACGGAAGGCACACAAAGTCCAGTCTTTGCCCTCTTACTCTGGCAGAAGCAGCAACTGCAGGATAGCTCCACAAAGCACAGTCACAGGCAAAGCAGCACTTCTCCTCATCTCTTCAGCTCTTCTCCAGGCAGAGGTTCCTCTTGTTGTCCAGAAGTGATCTCAAGTCTGTGGTTTTGGGTGCCCTTCTTATACCCAATTTCTCTTTTGAAGTAGGCCTACTTCAAAATAAAGTCTCTTTTGAATGTGAAATCCTGCCTTGCCCAGGCCAGGTCTCAGACACTCACCAGTGGGTCGGAGACTGCATTGTGTGAGGACAGGCACAGCCCTTTCAGGCGTAAGTGACCATTCCCCCCCCCTCCTAGCACAGATGGCTCATCAGGAAATGCAGACTACACCCCAGCTCCTTTTGTGTCACTCTCTAGTGTGAGGTGCAACCAGCCCAACTGTCAAACTGACCCAGACAGGGAATCCATAAACAGGCAGAGTGACAGAAATGGTATAAGCAAGAAAATGCCCACTTTCTAAAAGTAGCATTTTCAAACACAGAGGGGGTCATTACAACCTCGGCGGTCTTTTTACAAGACCGCCGAGGGACCGCCTTGCTGAAGACCGCCAGTGGTGGCTATTATGACTGTTGGCAGCTCTACGTCGTTTTTCCAACGGAGAGCCGCCAACAGCCACAGTGACGGGCGGCGGGGAAGTGGAGGTTGCTCCACCGCCACGCCAACAGAACACCGCCCAGCGAATCACGTCCTATGATACTGCGCGGCGGTGTTCTGTTGGCGGTGTGGTGTCGGCGGAGCTGCCCCCATGGCTCCCGTCCCCTCCCGGAGGATCGATGGAACAGGTAAGTTGATCGTCCGTGAGGGGAGGGGGGTGTTGTGTCTTGTGTGCGTGTATGGGGGTGTGTGTAGTGTATGTAGAGGGGGTGTGTGAGTGCGTGTATGCTTGCAGGGGTGTTGCGTGTTTTGGGAATGGGCGCGTGTATATCTGTAGGTATGTCTGTATGGATGTGCACGTGTATGTTTGAATGTGGGAGTGCGTGTCTGACTGTGTGTGTGGATGTTGGCATGTGTGTCGGTGTGTGTGCGTGTATGTGTGTTGGTGGTGCCTGCGTGCGTGTCGGGTGTGTATGTGTAAGGTAATGTCGGGGGGTCGGGTGGGGAGGGGGGTCCTGCCATCCTTGGGGGGTGGCAGGGGTGGTGGGAGGTGTAGGAGAGGGAGTCGGGTGGGAGGTGGGGGAGACCCCTATCAGTGCCAGGGAAGGAATTCCCTGGCACTGATAGTGCTTACCACCATGGATTTCATGGTTGTTCCTACTGCTGGAAATCCACGGCGGTAAGCCGGGTCACAATACCGGCGGCGGTATTGTCACGCCCGCCGGGCTGGAGACCCAGGTCTCCAGCCCAGCGGTCGTCTCCGCCCTGGCGTGCGGAACGGAGGAGCGGCGGATGACCATGGCGGTAACCGCCATGGTCATAATTCCCAAAAAAAGACTGCCAGCCTGTTGGCGGTCTTACCGCCGCTTTAACACCGTCCGCCAGGGTTGTATTGGCCCCCAGAATATTAAAATCAACTTTTCTAAAAGATGTATTTTTAAATTGTGAGCTCAGAGACCCCAAACTCCACATGTCCATCCGCTCCCAAAGGGAATCTACACTTTAATCAGATTTAAAGGTAGCCCCCGTGATAACCTATGAGAGGGACAGGCCTTACAACAGTGAAAAACGAATTTAGCAATATTTCACTGTCAGGACATATAAACCACACTACTATATGTTTTACCTTAACCATACACTGCACCCTCCCCTTGGGGCTACCTAGGGCCTACCTTAGGGGTGTAAGAAAAGGGAAGGTTTAGGCCTGGCAAGTGGGTACATTTGCCAAGTCGAATTTATAGTTAAAACTGCACACACAGACACTGCAGAGGCAGGTCTGAGACATGATTACATAGCTACTTATGTGGGTGGCACAACCAGTGCTGCAGGCCCACTAGTAGCATTTGATTTATAGGACCCATACTGTACTAGAGACTTAGTAATAAATCAAATATGCAAATCATGGATAAGCCAATTACATACACATTTTGTAAAGGAGCACTTGCACTTTAGCACTGGTTAGCAGTGGTAAAGTTCCCACAGTAACAAAAACAGTAACATCAGAGTCCAGCACACATCAACAGCCTGGGTAACAGAGGCAAAAGTTAAGGGAGACCACGCCAAGGATGACCTAATTATATTTCACACCCTATAACCACTCATATCAATGTAGGCTGCACCCAATGTTGAATTACAGGTGGTATTCAAATCTGACATTCTCTCAGAATCTAAATTTTTCCAACCCTAGTTTTAATTTTAAAATTAGAACCCTGATCTGCTCATGCAGTGTTTAAATACAGTCTGATAATGGATGGTCATGTATGGGTGGTCCAAGGAAGTTTAAATGCCTTAACGCCGGTTAGTGTGTCCAGTAAAGTGTGTTGAAATGTAGTAGCAGAAGGAATGCTAAGTCTTCTCCCGAATGCAACTGGTTTCATTGTCATGGAATCTGATATATTAGTCATACTCAACTCACCCAAAAAATGGCTGAGGAGTTCTAGTTTAGATGCTTGTAAATACTCTATAGGAATACAGGTTGTCATTTGAATAAATAGATAGACTTCAATTTTAGTGTGATAAACATCCAGAGGGATAGAAATAAGATGTTTGCTCCTATCTTTGTATCGTAGGTTGTAGACATGTGTTGTACATTTGATCTAATGGCTACTACTTTGGCTAACCAAGAATCAGCAATGTTAGGAATGTTTGATCTAAAATCTTAACCCTGCATAGGCCTTTGAAGACAGAAGCAGTCAGTGAAGAGATCTTTCTAAACAACAAAAATGTATGGTATCACCTAATATCCCAGAGAGGAAAATGCTGCACCAACCAGCCTAAAGCCAGTTCATTTCTGTAAGATGTGGGGGACACAGAGGACCATCTTCACGTTCTGCAAGGAGGCCTTATTATTTTCTGTTATGCTACTGTTCCACAAGATCATTGATAAGTATGTTATAAAAACCAGGACTCATCATACAGACTTGTACACACTGAAGTTTTCAGTCACTTTCACCTTTTTTTAGATAGTTATAGTACATGTGCACACCTCTTGTATACAAATGATTGAATTATGTAATATATACCTTCCTTTCTTATACATACAGAATCATCTCCCGAGGCTATGGTCGGGTAGTGTTATAGATGGAACATGTACTTTTTAACTATTTGAAACAAGAAATCCCAAACAAATGTCTAACCCTTCTACCTCCCGGTGCTCAACTAGAGGAGGCTTTACCCATTGCCGATTTCAACCCAGTAAGGTGCAGTGGTCACAGATTTGCTTTTGTACAACAGAGAGAGAGAGGCATAGAAATATGTGATCTTTAGGGGCGTGTCAAGGCAGGTGAATGTTGTCTTTGGTAATGCCTTCAAACTTTCCCGTGCTTGTGACATGAAATATGTTCTTAAGCCTGCTCTTTCTTCCTGTGTAGTAATGCACTCTCAGTTTGCCTCCACATAATCAGTGAGCTGGCCCAGGTGGCTATAATGGGCCCACTGCATGTTTTCACCTCATTGTGATGGAACACTTGGCTAATACCAGAGCTAGCTCTAAGAATTCAACCATGGGTCTTTGCAGGGCAGGGCAAGGAAAATGACAAAGGAGTACTGTTGTAGGCATGTTTGGTTAAGGGAGACTAGTGGTGTTAGGGAGTATTTTCAAGATATTGATCCAATAATGTTGAAACAAGGCACAGGCCCAAAGGATGTGTATGAGGTCTGCTTCAGGAAGGGAACAACTAGGACATCCCCTGGTGTGCCAGGAAAAGATCTTACAGCCTGATTTAGATTTGGCAGACGGGTTACTCTGTCACAAGGGTGACAGATATCAGTCAAAATATGAATCCCTTTCATTCCTATGGAATTAATTTTTGGGGAGACTGGATATCCGTCACCGTTGTAACATAGTAACCCATAAGCCAAAATCTAAACAAGGCCCTTAGTGATCCTGGCTGGCATAAAATAAGCCCTTACGAGGATATTAAATTGTATATATTTATAACTGGCTCCTCAGGATACTCTATGGAGGTAGGCCAACATCTTCCACCAATCTGAGTCGTGAGTGACTTGGGCTAAATTTGCCTCCCAGGCCCTTCATAATAAGGTACAAGATTTATCCATTTGTTGCAAGAAAGTCCTATAGAACTACTTCACAAGCTCAATAAGTTCACCTTTAGATCCAAAGCAAGCCTTGGAGGTATTATTACCGAAAGTGATAAAATACCATTAATAAGATCACCAGTAACTCTAGTCTGGTGTGGTACCAATTTATTGTTGAAAGAGTTTTGTCTGATGTTAATATTGTGCCCTAAATATCATCTACAAAATCATTGCCCCTTTGGAGTTATTAATGGTAAATTTACACTCAAAGGCTTGTTTTTTGTAATTGATATTCAGGACACAATATTTATGCCAAATAGAATTTCTGTGTAGAATAATGTGACATACAGTTTCCAGTCATTACCAATAAATCTCTTAGAAGACGTTGATCCACGTTATCGAATTCCATCTTGAAATCAAAGACCAAAATCAACCTCTCCCTCTCAAGACCACATACTTCAAGATTAAAGTAGGCAACCAAAAACACTGTTCTACTGTTCCAACGATGGCTCAAATGGCAGCTTGGTAGAGGGGTATTACTTAATAGTGTCGTTCTGGAACTCAAGAATGTTAATTAACATTTTTCCATTAGTCGGTGCATCACCCACACTCCGACCACTGAGCCACCCACAGCACCTCCACAGTAATCCAACCTGTTGCCCAAGCTTTTACAAAATTATCTGAAACAGTCAATTTATTGTTAAGTCAGCTAATTAGTTGTTTCAGTTTACGCATCATCATAGAAAGAATGTGCCGGTAATGCAGCTTAATTTCACAAAGTTGCATCTTCAAAATAATCTTCCTCATAAACATTCAAAAGTACTCTTCTTGCTGTTTAGACATGTTATTTCAAGTTGGTTTCTATGGTTTCGACCTAATTTAAAATGTTTTTTTTATTTTTTTAATTTTCTTAGAAATATTATACCAAGACCCCACAAACATGGTTTTTTATCTTCATAGGTTCGCTTATCCTACAGGTTCAGTCGGGACGTTTTTACGGTTGCCTAACTATTTAAAACAATTTTTTATCTTCCCCTGTCAAATGCTAATTTCTTAAGACTGGACTTTAGCTTGATGAATTTTTTCACCTGTAATGATTAGGAGTTCCCTGGGTACCGTGGATGAACCTAGTGTATAAAATGTTACAGCTTTCCCAGTATTCAGTTTTGAATATTACAATGCAACAATATTATTTCAAGCCCACTTTTCTTCATATATAAGAAAAGAAATTCAGCACAGATTTAGACTTATTTTTTCTAATAGCTCCTGGCAATGCTCATATTTTCGCATCCAATTTATTGTACCATACCTAGCGATATCTGTTGGTCCATCGTGTTTTTAAAAGGGGACTTGGACCCATATTTATACTTTTTTAGCGCCGCATTTGCGTCATTTTTTGACGCAAATGTGGCGCAAACTTACAAAATACAACTGTATTTTGTAAGTTTGCACCGCTTTTGTGTCAAAAAGTGGAGCAAATACGGCACTAAAAAAGTATAAATATGGGCCTTGATCTCTTAATTTCCCTTGAACTAAACATACTTGTAAAGATGTGGTCTTAATGAAGATGTTCTGGATCATATTAAAAGTGATTCGGAATTTGTGGACTCAGCTAGAGAACATTTGTCTCAACTAGTCATGCTTTTTGAAGCCGTGAAATTGCAAACAACTCGATATTACAAAGGAATTCCAGAGATCGGGGTTAGGGGATGGGATGCTCACGCACCTGTTGTAGTAAGAAGATCTCTGGGATTATAGAAGTAAAGCAGTAGCTGATCTAAAGAAGAGGATGCGGATATAAATCTTAGCAAAGAAGAAAGGACGCAGAGCATTTTGAAACGCTGCATGGATTAAATAGAGGGTTTCTTTTAAAAAAAAATTGCATTCTCAGTTGAAACCAATGAATTCTCTGCAGGACCATGATATTACATATCCAACCAGGGTCGGATTAGTGTGAGGTCTTTGGGAGCGTTTGTCGTGGGCTCATAGGGGGATGGGGTGCAAAAACAAAAGAATTCCATTAGGAGCTTTCCAGTTCCTGACGGATTTATTGAACTGACTTTTACGCTTTCATAGCAGGATGTCAGGCGCGCATCACTGTGCAAACCATTCTGCATATCTGCTCACAACCTCGTCTGCTGAATAAAATAAACACCGTAGTCATATGTTATAGTTCTTCGCAATCTCAAAGTCACTGTGGGGCGCATTTTTCTTAAGCAGGGTTCTTTACCTTGCACCGTATCGCTAATGACCCTCAACAATAGGCATTATAGAATCTGTTTTGGGTCAACCTGGTCTTTGAGACATATTTTCCTATGACATCGCTCATCAAATAGTCAGGATCTGTTCAGGGGTGTAGTTACCCCTACTCCAGGAGGTGCAGTGACACCAGGGGCCATGGAAAATAGGTGTGAGAGGATCTCCGGATCCAAATTATTGCTGTATGTCACTACTAAGCTTTGGGGAGAGCACCCTTTTGCCTTGTTTGCATGAGCACCCATGGCAGCCTCACTTTGCCTCTGGCTCTGTTATCAGCTGACATAAAAGGTTGTACCATGTTGGTTTCCTACAAAAGCACTGCTGCCAAAAACAAACAAAACACAACGTTTTCACAATTTCTGACACCACTTATTTGCAAAACCAATTACATTTTAGCAATGAGAAAGTAATCAGATGTTTCAGACTAATCATGAGTACCATAGTTGCATCAGATGAAAGATGTATAGAACTGCTAGTTGTATAGAATAAGGACTTTTTTACGTCTAGGTTTTGACAGCAAAGCCATTAGCCTATTACTAACCATAGACAGAGTTGACTTTTGTTGGACATGCCCCCCCCCCCCCTTTGCAGGGTCACCTCAGACTTTTTTGCATTCACTCCTCCTATATTTGCTGCAATTATTTGTGCTGGCCTTAGCACTCTGTGCACTTTACCTCTGCTAACCAATGCTAAAGTGATTGTCCTCTCTCCTTTGAACATGGTAAATTGTTTATACCCAATTATTGCATTTAATGTATCTACAGGTCCCCAGTAAGGTGTTACTACGTGTACCCATGGGCTGTGAATTAACTACTAGTGGGCCTGCAGCACCTATTATGTCCTCCCCCACTTAAGTAACTTTTTAAACATATCTCAGGTTTGCCATTGGGGTGTGTGTGAGTGCAGTTTAAACTGCCAATTCAACTTGGCAAAATAAACTTTTGCCAAGCCTAAAACTGCCTTTTAATACATATAAATCAACCCTAGGGTATGTCCAAAGAGCCCAAATGGTAGGGAGCATTGTATTTAAAAAGTTTAACATGCATGTGAGGCCTACATCTCCCATAGGATAACATTGGGTTCCCTTATTACATTTTAAGAAGAAGTAACGTTTGATAGGGAGCAGGTGGGACTGACATGTTTGGTGTCTGGAGAATTATAACTCTCTTTAATTGTAAGTCAAATCAAATTTGAAGTCCCAATTCTGAAAATGGCACTTTTAGAAAGTTGGCATTTTCCTATCCTAACCATTTAGTACCTGCAGCGTGTTTCCTGGATCACATGACCGAAAGAAGTTGGCACCTGGCCTTTCTGTTCTCCTCCAAGACAGCATCACAATTGAGGGTCTGTGTGTTGGCACGATAGGCCATCCTGGCTTATTAAGGGTAGAGTTGTCACCCACTACACTTGCAATTAAAAGCTACTGGTCCAGCTCACACACAAAGGACTTCACACTAGCCTATTGTACCCCCGACAGACTGGGACCAGGACAGGGAGGCAGTAAATTCTGGACACCTCTGTGCGGTAAAACTCCAGAAGCTTCTCCTACTTCAAAGGGGGCACCAGGTATAAATATGGGTGCCTCCTACTGTTCAGTACTCTCTTGAACCTGTGGATATTTAAGAAGAATTACTTCCCTGCTGCCAGAGACTACCCTGATTATTGAGGCCTGCCTCACTGTCTGAGAAGGAAGACTGGACTTCCACTCTTCATCCCAGGCTGATAGGTCTCCAAGGGTCAACTGACTGACCTCCTGTTCAGAGCTACAGGGACACAGCAAGCTCCAGAATCCTCTCTGCAATTTCTCAGCTGACCTGCTGCACTGGACCTGCCTGGACCAGCAACTGGATCTGCTGGAGCCCTGCTGACCGATGCTGGAGTTTGTTCTTGATCCCTTAGAGGTTCCCCTCAGGGCCTAGACCCTTAGTGGGGCATCAGTTGAGCTCCTCCATGAAGAAAAGGAGAAATTCTGAAGTTGTGGGCTCTTTTTGACCACGAATGGGCCTTTTGGCCCCAGGATTTTGCCACCTAATGCAAAGCTTCAGTGTACCAGACACCACATGCTACAATGACTGCCAGCGAAGACCATCACCACTAGATCTGAATTTCGTTCTAAAGCATCAACAGCACGAGTGAACGCAAAGCTCCATCAATAACCATCTGCAATGCCCAAAAGGATTGTGTGCGATGCCTGGCCTGCTCGCCGTGATACAGCAAAAACCATTTGCAACACTGTCCGTGCTCCTCATGACCTCCTCCACCAAGAGCTGGACTATTTGGTCTGAAGGTAACTTTTTCTGCAGAACTAATGTCGTCCCTGTATCTGGCCCTATTGTGTGTGGCCTAAAACTGTTATTTTCACCCAGCCTCTCAAGACCAAATAACTGTGAGTGGTGATTTGTGCTTTACTTACTTGAAACCGTCAAAACTGCATATCATCAGTTCTACTGACTGGATTTTTGAAGTTTTGGTGTCACTCATACAGGCATACTTTTTGCCACACACTAAGAGAAAACACACTGCTTGTCCTGCACTCAGACAGGCACACCACTTACTGTGCATTGAAACAGGAAGACCGCTCATCGTCCTATCACTCAGGTAGCCACAACGTTTACCTTCCACTCAGTCAGGCACATCACTCACCTTGCAATCCAACAGGCATACATGTGTGTTAATAACAACAGTAGACAATAGTACACTTGTGCACAATGAATGCAACAAATGTCAGAGTAAGTGCTGTTTTATTTATAGACAGGGCTATTCGTTAGACTACTTACACACTCTAGACATACATGGTAGCAAACTAGAGAGGTAAGCAGGGGTGAGGCATAGAGAAGGAGGTTAGAGTGAGAGAGGAAGAGAAAGGGAGAAAAAGAGACAGAAAAACAGAAGAGGCAAGAGAGAGGAGCAAGTGAGCAAAGAGAGAAAGAAAGGCAGTAGCAAAAAGAGGGATAACAAGAGAAACAAGAATTTGCAATGCAACGGGTCTCACATTTCTCACAGTTAGAGCTATCAGCAGTTGTAAACTCCCATCCGGACTTTTCTCACCACATTAAATGAAAAAAAGAGCGTGATCACGCTGCTACAGTTCACTCGAAGTGAAACCTATCTGCAAAAGTGCAATTATTGACATAACCAGCAAAAGTGAAATTAACTATGTAAGAGGGTCGATGTCATGCAAAGTGCTCGACTTCTGCCAAGCGAGATCGCGCTGTGAAAAAAGATAAAAAGTAGTCCACAAACCGGACGGAAGACAGCGAGCCTCGTATGTTTTCAGTACTTAGTTGCTGCGCTCGAGGAGGGCTAACGACAGGAATAGGCATGACGTATGCATGCTTTCCACTAATGAAAGCAAGCAGATTTTAAAAGGCAAGCCTACAAACCAATGAAAGACACTGCTGTGACATCGATGGGGCTCCGAGCCCTTTTCTAACTACTAAAGCGTCTCACAAGCGATACGCATGTGCAAGCGCATGCTAGCGCAGGCTCGACCCTAAAAAGGAAAGGGAAGAAAACAACAAAATTCCCAAAGAACCATCACAGACAACTCATCCCAGGCCATTAGCTTTAGAAGCACGCCCTGTGCCAGCACACCTTGTGGCAGGAGGTCAGGAGTACTGCTAGCACACTCACCTTGATTCACTGATTTCATCAACTGGTACCTTAATCTATTTTGCTGATGTCCTTGGTATCTTTTTCTCACTGGTCTCCCCCTTACATGCCTCATCTTGCCCACCACACAGTACTCAAATATCCTTACACAGGAGGGCCGCATCACTCCTGGTGATCTCACTCTTGTTGTCCCCTGGTTTCTCTCACCCTGCCCACTCCAGGGCTTCATAGTGAGTAGCAGATAAAATGTAAAATAAAATATTGTAGCAGGAGACAAAAATGTGCACATCCTGGACTCTCTCCCCTCTGGGTCTCAATCATTGCTTCCCACAGTGCCTCTTCCCTCTTGTTCTGTGGTCTTTCCCCCCTCATACAGGCCTTCCACTGAGTGGTACACTAAAGTATTCCTGCAGTAGGCATCAGGAAGCACAATGTGCTCTCTCCTAGAGCACCTTGTGCTCTTTCTTGTCTGGCTCCATGCTCTCTACCTTTTAAACCCCTTGATCACTGTCCCCCTGGTCACCCAAACTTTGCACCCTCTGCTTCTTTAGCATCTACCTCTGTGACCTCTTGATATCTTTCCCATGCTCCCACAATGAAATGCTCAAAAACAGAATATGAGAAAGACCTACATTCACATCACACAATCTTATAAAAGACATAAAAATGCCACTAGGTAAAATGATACAGCAAACATCAGACTATTTGTATATCATGCACAACACTGGATTATATTTTGACATCTGATATAAATTGCTATTAATATCCATCTCAATAGAGGAACAAAACAAAGTGACCCACAACAAGATTAAAAACTGTGATGTGTAAATTACACTTAAGCATCTGCTGGCTTATTTACCCTCTTTAGATACTTTACTGCATTTGGAATTTGTAAACATCCAGTCACACACAGCAGGATGTCAACACATTGGCCCTCATTACAACCCTGGTGGTTGGCGGAGAAGTGGCGGTCTTACCGCCAACAGGCTGGCGGTAAAAGAATTGGAATTATGACCATGGCGGTTACCGCCATGGTCATCTGCCACTTCTCCAAACCGACCACCAGGGCGGAGACGGCCGCTGGGCTGGAGACTTGAGTCTCCAGCCCAGCGGCCATCACAAGACCGCCGGTGGTATTATGACCCGGCTGACCGCCATGGATTTCATGGGGTTGGGGACCGCCATGAAATCCATGGCGGTAAGCACTATCAATGCCAGGGAATCCCTTCCCTGGCACTGATAGGGGTCTCCCCCACCCCTGAGTCCTTCCCTGACACCCTCCACACCCCTGCTACCTCCCAAAGGTGTCAGGACCCCCCTCCCCACCCCTACCTCCGACATCACTACACAGACACACACCTGACACGCATGCAGACACCACCAACACACATACCCGCACACACATGAACAAACATGCAACAGACACACACACAGTCATACACGCACACCCACATTCAGACATACACGCACACATCCATACAGACATATATACAGGCAGACACGCACACATTTCCAAACACACTATACCCCTGCATGCATACACGTTCTCACACACCTCCTCTTCATACTCACACGCACACCCCCATACACGCACACGGCACACAACGCCCCCTCACCCCCCTCCCCTAACGGATGATCAACTTACCTGGTCCGTTGATCCTCCGAGAGGGGACGGGATCCATGGGGGCTGCTCCACCGCCAGCACCCCGTCAACAGAACACCGCCACGCTGAATCACATAACGTGATTTGGTGGCCAGTGTTCTGTTGACGGGGGGCGGAGGTGGAGCAACCTCCACTTCACTGCCGACCGCCAGTATGGCTGCTGGCGGGTCTCCGTCCGGAAAAAGGACGGAGGCCTGCCAGCAGTCATAATTCGCGAGCGGAAAACCGCCAGCACTGGCGGTCTTCAGCACGGCTGTCCTCGGCGGTCTTGTGAAAAGACTAGACCCGTCTGTAAATTCTTTAAATTTCACACTCGATACATCGATTTCACACTCGCAAGCGAGACTGTGCGTCGTTCCTCCTCCGGTCGAGTCGGCGTGGGTCGTTTTTCCTCTCCACAAGAGAGAGATGCTTTGATCCGGACAGGCACCTCGGGTCCTTGCAGGATTTGCATTATTTTTCAGCGCCCAGCGAGGGTTGCGTCACAAATCCAGTCGCACGGTATCAGAAAACCACGCTATGTGGGGTTGCGACATAACAGCCTCCGTCAGAGACTGTTGCACGTTGTTTCTCCAGCCGCATTGCATCGATCAACCAGCCGTGATGCAGGTCGAGCGTTGATTTCAGCCTCAAAGCCGGCGCCGCGTCGTTCTTCAGCTGTGCTCGGAAGGTGTGTTGAGAAATTCCCCGCACTGCGGTCTGCACGTGGATTTTCAGTCTTGATCCACCAGCTTCACCTTTCAAGGGCCCAGGAACTGGATAGGGCACCACTTGGCAGAGCAGAAGTCTCAGCACAGAGTCCAGGTGCTGGCAGGGGAACTCTTTGATGACCCTGAGACTTCAACAACAGGAGGCAAGCTCCGGTCAAGCCCTTGGAGATTCTTCACAAGCAGGAATGCACAAGAAAGTTCAGTCTTTGTCCCCTTTCACAGGCAGAAGCAGCAACTGCAGGATAGCTCCACAAAGCACTGTCACAGGCAGGGCAGCACTTCCCCTCAGCTCTTCAGCTCTTCTCCTTGACAGTGGTTCCTCTTGATTTCCAGAAGTTATCTAATTTTCAGGGGTTTGGGTGCTCCTCCTATACGCATTTCTGTCTTTAAAGTAGGCCTGCTTCAAAGGAAAGTCTCTCTTGTTTGTGAGATCCTGCCTTGCCCAGGCCAGGCCCCAGGCACACACCAGGGCGGTTGGAGAATTCATTGTGTGAGGGCAGGCAGAGCCCTTTCAGGTGTATGTGACCCCTCCTCCCCTCCCTACTAGCACAGATGGCTCATCAGGATATGCAGGCTACACCCCAGCTCCATTTGTGTCACTGTCTGGAGAGAGGTGCAAACAGTCCAACAGTCAAACTAACCCAGACAGGGGATCCACAAACAGACAGAGTCGCAGAACGGTTTAAGCGGGAAAATGCCTACTTTTTAAAAGTGTCATTTTCAAACACACAATCTCAAAAACAACTTTACTAAAGGATGTATTTTTAAATTATGAGTTCAGAGACCCCAAACTCTACATGTCTATCTGCTCCCAAAGGGAATCTACACTTTAATCATTTTTAAAGGCGGCCCCCAAGTTAACCTATGAGAGAGATAGGCCTTGCAACAGTGAAAATCAGATTTGGCAGTATTTCACTGTTAGGACATGTAAAACACGTAAATGCATGTCCCACCTTTAACATGCACTGCACCCTGCCCATGAGGCTATATAGGGCCTACCTTAGGGATGTCTTACATGTTAGAAAAGGGAAGGTTTAGGCCTGGCAAGTGGGTACACTTGCCAAGTCGAATTGGCAATTAAAACTGCACTCACAGACACTGCGGTGGCAGGTCTGTACCATGTTTACAGAGCTACTAATGTAGGGGGCACAGCCAGTGCTGCAGGCCTGCTAGAAGCATTTGATTTACAGGCCCTGGGCACCTCTACTGCACTTTACTAGGGACTTACTAGTAAATTAAATATGCCAATCATGGATAAGCCAATGTAAACCATATAATTTATACAGGGAACACTTACACTTTAGCACTGGTCAGCAGTGGTAAAGTGTCCAGGGCAAACAAAACAACAAAAACAGAGTCCAGCACACAGAAACAGCCTGGGAAGTAGAGGCAAAAAGTTAGGGGAGACCACGCCAATGATGCCAAGTTTAACACCGAAGATTACCTCCACGCATTTGTGATTCATTATGGTAAACCACAACATTCGATTTTGGCGACAAGTTGAAACCATGCAGAAAGCGGAAGGTGAGAGCGACTGATTTGCGTAAGTGTGCCCCAAAGGCCAATGGATCATCGCATTAGGCCAAGGACTCATCGCGATAGCAGTATGGAACTTTCACGATGTTCACAATTAACAAGTGTTTAGCCACATGCGCGTCCGTAGCAATTGTTGCTACAATGATAGACAGTCTTGGAGTGAACGTTTACAGGCACTATCTTGAAATCAAATAAAAAGCTGAACTGCGTACACCATTGGATGCGCACAGCATGCATTTTGACAGAGCTCTGCCCCAACTGGTGTGGTGCGGCGCTTAGGGCCCTTGGGCTTCCGTGGCCTGTGCCCTGTGCGCCTTTCTAGCGTTGTCGCTCCATGTGACTTTGCCCTCTTGCCTCATGAGACGAGAGGGCGGAAGGAAGCTGGGAGTCACGCAGGGAGTGCGTCACTTCTGGCCATTGGTGCTGCATCCACGAGGGGGAATGTTGGTGCCCCCCAGATTGGGCCTCGCACCTTTTTCATGGATGCGGCATCAGCGGGCAGAGATCATCATCGTGATCATCGGAGAATCAAGCGGACCTGGGCGTCCGTGTCGTCCCAAAGTCTGAGCAGCCTCTCTTTTAGGCTTTCCCTTCGGCACCCGTGTCACCCTGACCAGCCTGGGGTGCTTCTGTCGCCCCTGACCAGCCCCGGGCGCCTGTGTCACCCCGGACCAGCTTTGGGTGCCCATGCTGCACCAAACAGCTTTTTTCCTCATCTTCCAGGGACTGAGCTTCTGGCTGGCAAGTCCTTTCTCCCCATCTCCCGCCTTTCACCAGATCAGCCTTGCCTTCCTTTTTGGGCTTCCACAAACCATTTGGTGTTTTGATTGGATTGGCCTGCATGAGGCAGGAGCTGTATCCCTGAGACACTGTCAACCCCCTTGTTTTAAATTTCTCTTATTGAAAGGGAGAGAGTACCCCCTATGACCTTTGGGATTGGGATTCTGACTGGCTAGTCCTTTCTTTATAGTTGTATTGTTCCCATAGACATTTCCCCCTCAACCCTAGCCTTTACTTACCTTACATATCACTTGCCCCGGTAGTGCTATACCTGCCCTGCCTTCCTGACCTTGGTGGGTCCATATGACCTCACAAAAGAGTGCACCATCATGCTGGCTGGATGCTAGTAAATATGGGTTGAGTGCATTTCTGACTCAAGGCGCCAGAGAGGATGAAACTGTCATTAGTTATGTTTCAAGAGTAGTCCGTGCACCTGAGCTGAATTATTCAGTTATTAAAAAGGAGTTGCTAGCATGATACTGGGCGAGTGAGAATTTCAGGAGTTATGTGTAGGTCAATTTTTAACAGCTTCGACCGACGTTGGCTCTGACAGGGGCCTAGAAATGTGATTCAGGGATTCCAGGTAAGTGTGGGCATTTGGGGAAAAGGGGTTCTGTGTTGCTTTGGTATGTTTTTTAGTACTGCAAAGGTAATTATTTGCATAAGCAGTTTTTTATAATCTTGATTCAAGGTTCGCTCAAGATATTACTTACCTCTCTGGGTCATGGCTTCTGGGAAAAGGAGAGTAGGCAAGAGAAAAGGCAAGGACCCTGACTTGTCCTAGTTGCTGAAATTAGTTTTGGCAAAGTTGGGTGAGGGATGTTCCGAAAGCTCGGACTCTGAGTTTGAGAAAGAAGAAGCCAGAGTTGTAGGTGACCATCATAGATGGCCTCATGTGCCTCCCCGTGCTGCTTTGCCACCATGGGCTCAAGGCCCTCAGGGAGGCAATTTTAAAAGAAATGGCTCAATTGTCAGAGGACTTCTCAGAAGCAGCCTTTGCATGATCTCACATGGTACCACGTCGCAGTTGGCAACATGACATAAGGTCTAGGACAATGAATGTGTTGGTGTGACGCCTCAACTCGGAACTGGTGAGGCTGTGCACACAGACTGTTAAAGGGCGTGGACATGTTCTATAAAGATATGGTACATTTATCCAATACTGGGACAGACCGTTTCATTGAAGATATTTGGGCTTTCTCACACAGTTTGTTTGGGGTGGGGTGGATGAAGGACCTCTTGGCCCCTTGTCGCCTTCATGTCAAGAGATGAGATACTGAATTTACCCTAAGCAACAGAGGGGTCCCGAAGGCAGGGTCCCCTGGATAACACCAAAGGTAGGATCCTGCAGTCCTGAACCAACCGGCAGATGTACACACCAGCTTAGGGTCTAGTGTGCCCAGATCACTGGGGTGGGCATGGGGCTCCTGCTCCTGGCCATCCCACTGCACCCCCATGGCAGCTTGGGGTTTGGGGGAGCAGAACTCTGAGCATGAAGACAAAGGACGGTGAGGTGTTGGGAACCCCCCATGGATACAGGTGATGTACAGTTCTCCTGTGTGGTCCAATGGAGTTGGGGAAGGTGTGAGGTTCCTGGTGTGGTGGGTGGTATCATGATTTATTGTCAAGCAGTAATTTGCTTTGCCTGATTCATCAGATTTATGTGAGTATCCTTTGCTCTGATTGGTTCTGCAATGGGCTGGGGGGATGAAGGAGGAAAGTCCAGGTTAGTGCCCAGTCTATTTGTAGCACAGGTGCAGTGTCTAAGGGGGCATAGGAAGGGGAGCAATGGCAGTTCAAGGTGGACAGGGTGACTGAGTGGGACACAAGGGTGACAATCAAGAGAGTCTCATTTCCTGGCAGGGGTCTTGGCAATAGTCTCTGGCTTCTGCCTGGATCGCAGGTAATGTTTGCAGGGTGGTTCTCCTCCTGCAGGTGGAGGGGTGCTCGTGGCCTGTTGGTCCTGTGGCAGGGCCTCCTGTACACTAGAGGCAGCGGAGGTGGAGGGCTGTTCAGTAGTTTGGCTAGTGGCAGGGGCCCGCTGGTGTGACAATGCCTCCCTCATACTGTTGGCCATGTCTGCCATCACCCCTGCAATGGAGACCAGGGTGGTGTTAAAGGACTTCAGGTCCTCCCTGATCCCCAGGTACTCTCCCTCCTGCAGCCGCATGTTCTCCCACAACTTGTCCAGGATCTGGCCCAGCGTATCCTGGGAATGTTTGTATGCTCCCAGGATCGCAGTGAGGGCCTCCTGCAAAGTCGGTTCCCTGCGCCTGTCCTCCCCCTGGAGCACAGCAGTCCTCCCAGCTTCCCTGTTGTTGTGTGCCTCTGTCCCCTAAACCGTGTGCCCACTGCCACTGACCCCAGGTCCCTGATTGTCCTGGGTTGAGGTGTGCCCTGGGGTCCCTGTAGTGGTGGACACACTGCTGATTGACATGTACTGGGGACAGAGGTATGGGTACGCTGGGAGGATGCTGTGGTGGTGTTTCCTGAGGGGGAGGCTCTGTGGTTGTTTGAGAGTGTGGCTGGGTAACCGACTGTCCGGAGGTCCCTGATGGGCCAGGTTGGTCATACAGATCCAGGCGTCCAGAGCTGCTGTCATCACTGTGGGCCTCTCCTGCTGGGGGACTGGATGTTGCTGGCACCTCTTCTCTGCTGACATTGGCTGGGATAACTGTGGGAATGTAGATGCAGTGTTATTATTTCTGTGTGTGACATATTGTGCATGGGTGTATTGCCCTCTATGGTTGTTATTGTCCTGCCAGCTTTGCCTTGTGTGAGTTGTTATTTGGTGGGCTAGCTGATTGTCTTTAGTGTGCATGCTTTATTGATAGGTGTCCATGCAGGTCTGTGAGTGGTGTCCATGCATTGGTGGTGCATGCTAGGCTTGGCATTGGGAGGAGTGGCTTGTGATGGTGGTGTGTGTGGGAGGTGGTGGAGTGATGGGAGTGAGGGTGGGGTTGGGGTATGTCATGGCATGCAGGTAGGGGGTGATAGTAGTAAAGAGTTGACTTACCAGAGTCCAGTCCTCCTCCTACTCTGGCTAGGCCCTCAGGATGCATGATTGCGAAGACTTGCTCCTCCCATGTTGTTAGTTGTGGAGGATGAGGTGGGGGTCCACCGCCAATCCTCTCTACAGCAAGCTGGTGTCTTGCTGCAATGGAACGCACCTTCCCCCGTAGGTCATTCCACCTCTTCCTGATGTCATCCCTAGTTCTTGGGTGCTGTCCCACGGCATTGACCCTGTCCACAGTTCTATCCCATAGCTCCATCTTCCTAGCAATGGATATCTGCTACACACGTGATCCAAATAGCTGTGGCTCTATCCGGATGATTTCCTCCACCATGACCCTTAGCTCCTCCTCAGAGAATCTGGGGTGTCATTGTGGTGCCATGGGTGTAGTGTGAGTGGTGTTGGTGAGGGTGTGTAGAGTGATGTGTCGGGGTGTGTGATGTAAAGTGCGTGGGTGGTGTATAGGTGATGGTGGTATGTGGCTCTAGTTGTGTGAGTGCTCTTGCTGTTTCTCTCTGTTAGCAATTGTTTGTAGTCATAAAGGGTTGTGGGTAATGTTGGTGTGTGTTTTATATAGGTGTGGGTGTGGTGTGTGTATGGGCGTCAGGTGTGTGTCATTTAAATTGACCAATGTGGTGTTGTTTTGTATGTGTGTGTGTGTATTTTGAGCGCAGCGGTATGTACCGTCAATGGTTTACCGCAATTGAGTGTCCACCGTGGTGATTCGTGGGTCATAATGTTGTGGGCGTTGTTCTGTTGGCGTAATGGTGTCGGTTTGGATACCGCCAGTTATCACTGACCTTTGGGCTGGTGGACTTGTGTGTGTGGCTGAATAGTGACGGTTGGTCTGTGTGTTTCATAATATGCTGCCGCTGTATGTTAGCGGCAGACAGCGTGACAGTAATAGGAAATATCCGCCAATGTAATAATGAGGGCCATAATATCCCCGATTATAATTACAATGCGGAATTCAATGCACCCTACACTTCGGGCACATAAGGCAGACATAAGGGATGACTTATATGTAAAAATAAGCTAGTTTGAGACTTTGGAAGTACTTTTAATTCCAAAGTTGAATTTGGGCTTAATTGCATTTTATAATCAGCCTGCAAGGCAGGGGTGCTTTTAAAATGTTAGTAGACACCACAGCAGTGCAACCATAAGTACCAAGTACCTTAACTCCACTAGGGTTCCTACCATATACTATGGACGTGCAGGTAGGTTTTCAGAGGCAATTATAGTTATGCCTAATTACCATATACCTTTTAAACAGAGCACTGAGCCTGGGCCTGGTTAGCAGAGTCAGTAACCACCAGTATTAATCAAAAAATAGAGGTGATCAGGGCAAAAATGATGACTTTCTCACAATTGTCAGTTGTAATTCTCTTGTGTAAAGCATACAACGTTGCACACAGTAAAAACAAGACTACTTGTGCACATTTCATGTTAGAAGAGGGTTTATTCAGAAATCCTGCTTATGTTTGGGAACTGATCTTCAGTATTGGTTTTATTCTGTGCCCACGCTATGAGCCTCCCGAAACAACCCTTTTCCCTGCAGAACATTATTTTACATTAATATATTTGTTTAAATGGTTCATTATGAAGCAAAGTAAGATTCTGAATCTCAGACGTTAAAAGGAAAATAACTTGTGACTTTTTAGGTACTTAGAGTGTTTTCTTGAGATAACTATCTTTTCAAGAACAGTGACTGAGGTGTAACATGAATGAGCATGAATAATGAAGTAAAATATTTCCCTAACAAAAGATGAATAATAACAACAATGATAATAATGAATATTAGTGTTATTATTATTATTAAAAATAATAATAATACCATCATTATTTATATTATTATTATTGTTGTTGTTGTTGTTGTTGTTGTTGTTGTTGTTGTTATTATTATTATTATTATTCCTAACAATAATAATAATAATAATCATCATCATCATTATTGTTGTTGTTATTACTATCATTAATTGCATTATTAGTTGGGAGGGGTGTTATCCCACTCAAATTATAGACTAAATCATTGTCAGCTTGAACCACAAAGTCAATAAATAGACCTGCGCTTAACCATCTGGTACCTTGGCACAAAAGCAGTTGGCTTAGCTTATATTCAATGGGTAAAGTGTTAATTTATCACTCGGGAACTAATAAAGTAAAAATCCAAACACAAGAATAATCCCAAACCAATTTAGAACTGGAGTTATAAGTTTTTTTAATTTAAGGCAAAATAGTGCGAAAAAGTGGAGTGCAGTGGGATCGGGGCAAAGTCACAAGTTCAAGCCAACTGCAATGCGGGCCCATTTGGGTATGGGGCAAGGTGCGGTCCTCTAGGAGTTGCACCTTTTGGGCCTGATTCACAAAGGTAGACTTTCACTTGTGTAAGTTTGCTTTTTATTAGGGGTTGACAGAGTTTGCGGAGTTCTGCTACATGCAATTCCACAGAGTACAAAAAAACTCTGCAAACTCTGTCTCACTCTGCGTGAATGGGTGGAGCTTCGCTCGGCCACCCGTTCACGATAATTGGTGCAAATAGCATGCTCCATGTTGCAATGTGAGCGCAAACAGCACTAGAAGGTCTCTGGCACGCTCTGCCATCTTGTTTTTCCTATCCTGTGCATGGTGCTGGGCCTACTTTCCAATCTGTACTACATCTTTGTCGTCCTCACTTTATCCTACCTATCCTCCACTATTTTAAATTTATTTCTGTATTGTGTATGTTTGTTTTGCTTTATTTTATGATTTTGCCTCCTTTTCTATTTTCTGTGACTTGTCGCTTTTTTGTTTTCCCTAATTTCTTCCTCGTTGTTCCTTTTCTTTCCTCCTGTCTTTTTTTATTTCCACCCTGAGCCATGGCTGAGCATGCGAGAGGCAGAGGCAGTGTCAGTGTAATGATCTGCACAGCCTACAAGTGCCAGTGCTGCCAGAGGGTGCAGCATCGCTCTATTTTTAGTGAAGAGGAGGTGGCTGCACTTATTTATTTTACTAGCAGCAGGTGGCTGGTCTGGGAGTGGGTAGGCCCTTTGGGAGTGTTGGCTGCTGTGGGGGAGGGTGTACTATTGTATCTGCTAAATGTACTTGGATTATGCACACCCAGCAACCGCTGATGAACCGGAGGGGTGATATCCTTGACTGGGAGCGGGACCAGATCGACCTGCTGGGCGTCCAGCTTGGGGAGTTTGATGAGTAGTAGTACTAGCATAGTAATTATTTTATTACAAATTATGTTGTGTCCTACAATGTTAATTTTGTTTTTTTCAAACAGCATGCTTCTCACACTCAGAGGTGAGTCCAGGTAACATTAGAAATATTATGTGAGCTAATTTGAGCCAGGGACACCGTGCTACCTAGTTCTGCTTGGTGCTATAGGCGCTCACTTGGGCTGATCATTTAAGAAGTTATGCTGACTCCCCTGTCCTCCTGTCACTACGATAGTGGTACTGTGGTAGTACTAGTAATATATCATGAGTGAGTTATCGTTCTCAGAGTCTTTCTTTTTATGTAGCTCGTACACTCCCAGTCAGTCTCCCAGTGATATGTAGTATCTATGGGAAACTGACTGAGTTGGCCCATCAAAGGGAGTTGTGGTTTGTGAAGCAGAGATCATTTGTTGTAATGCATTAGTATTTGCAAATATAGTTTAGGGAATTAGGAATCAGGCTTAGGTAAGGTTTTGGAAATTAGGAATAGGTCAACAGGATACTTTAGGCAATCTGATTTAGAAAAGTACAATGTCAATATGTTACTTTGTTTGCCTTTGCTTGTCAAATTTTCTAGGAGATTAGGTGTACCACAAATCTACTTTCGTTATCTTCTGTATTTCTCACATCAGCACTCATGGGCAAGAAGAGGGCATCAGAGGTTCCGGCCGAGGAGGGTGCTACCACCAGTGCAGCGGTGTGTGGAAGGTCCACCACCAGCGCTGCAGTCGCTGCAGACAGCTCTGCTGGCCCCTGTAAGTTCTTGCTATTATTATTTATTTATCTAACTTTTACAGCTCCCCATTAAAATAATTTTGCCTCCTTTCCCTTATACTGTGACTTTTTTTCCAAATCCTCTTTGTTCTGTTTAATGTTTATTCTTGTTATCCCTCCCTGCATTATCCTTTTTTCTATATTTCTTATTTCTGTAGCTGAATTCCTCCTGTACTAATCTGTAGCTTAAGCTTTCTATTCCCTGGTAAGTAAGCTGTTCTTCTCCCCTAATTTTTATACCCTATTGCCTGGTGCTGTAAGACTAAAACAATAGATTAGGTCGTCTAATGTGCAGATCGCGAAGATTGCCCTTCTATGCTTGTTTGTTGAGAAGGCTTTCTATTTCTTACACATGCTCAAAAGACAAGAGGGTGGCCATGGTTTTGATGATCCCCCAATGCTGTATTGTATGTTTTATTATTATTCAGTATCCTAGCAGTTTTGTCGACAGTGCAGCATGGCAAGAAAGTAGTATGCAGATGGTCCCATTGCGTTTAGCAACCAAAACCATATATCCTTCATTCATTGACCAATTTATTTATTGTACCCCTTAGCTTCAAATGACTCACAGTGATCAGTATATCTCTGTCCCTCCATTATGGTTGGCTTGACTTCTGGCTTTTCTAACATTGTCAATCAACAAAATTCTCAAAGTGATATTTTAGATGGAAGAGAGGGTACTGCGAATTGAACTGTAGACACGTATTGCGGTTGCAGTTTTTGTTAAAAAAAGAAAATAAAAAGAGGGAGGTGTATCTGGCACTGAAAATATATAGGGCCTGATTACAACTTTGGAGGAGGTGTTAATCCGTCCCAAATGTGATAGATATACCACCAGCCGTATTACGAGTTCCATAGAATATAATGGACTCGTAATACGGCTGGTGGTATATCCGTCACTTTACCGTCACTTTTGGGACGGATTAACACCTCCTCCAAAATTGTAATCAGGCCCATAATGTTTTTTCTAGGAACACAGACCACCATTGCCAGGGCCAGCACCAGTGTGCCAGATGATGCAGCAGCACCTGAAGGCGGAGTCTCTGTGGCGGCAGCGACGGGCAATGTTAAGTATCATTTCTTGGTTATTGACAGTTGATAGTATACCCATTGTATTTGTTAAGTGAGGCAGATCCCACCCATCATCATCCATGACCTCCCTGCTTCTGGCACTTTGCAATCACGACCCCTGGGCTATGACTCCAACTAACTGCAGCATGGTTCAATCTGGCACTGTAGTGTTGGCTGTGGAATGTGCATCCGCTTATGTTAATGTGGCATTTACAAAGCTTTCAATAGATTGCAAACCGAAATGAAAACAGGGTGTGTTTCCCTTCCCTCCAAGTGCCCATTCAGTGTCCACTCAGTCACCTCCTGGTACTACACACCCTTAGTTGTTCCTACGTTCTGTACTATTCAACTTAAAACATTGAAAAAACATTTTTGACATGCGCCATATGTTACGGGAGAAGTGGTTCATATGTCATAGGCTTCCATAATGGATTTACGCCTGTTCAAATTTGACATTCATCAACTTTCATTTTCAACTACAGTGACTGAATAAGCCTAAGGTTATTAGCCACATCCTCAGTGACACCCGCTCCCCAATTCGATAGCAAAACATCTACTGTACCTACCCTGCCTTTTCCCTGTCCATTACCCTGCTGCAGCAGACTAAGAGCATGATTTAGAGTTTGGCGGAGGGTGTTACTCTGTCACAAACATGATGGAAATACAGTCTGGTGTATTACAAATCGTAATATGGCAGACGGGATATCTGTCATGTTTGTGACGGAATAACCCCCTCCTCCAAACTCAAGTCTAAATCAGTCCTTAAGTCAAGTTTCAATCCCTTACTGCTAAGCCAATGTATTTGATTTAATTAATTTGTGTTTGAGGGTAAGGCCAGGAAATAAAGCCGGATTAAGCACCTATGATTTCATGTTCTGCTAATGGGATATTCAGTGATGAATGTGCCCAGTAAAATCTATATATCCCATTCTTTTCCCTGTACTGCAGTGCATTATTTTTCCCACCATCTTCTTACAGCAGACAGGATATTTATTATTTGCATGTTACACATGACGTGTGTGATATAATAATCATCTACCCGTTTGGAGTCAGGGTAGAATTGAAAGGCATTTGGAGAAGAGCAGGGCCACTGGGATTAGAGATACGTTTTTGTCCATTGCAGCTGCCCCAGCTGCATACTGCAGAGAGTAGCAAATTTGTACCAGATGCGCTCGCAAGCACGTTTCCTGTCATTTAGCACAACAAGAATATTATACTTGTACTCCATAGTGGATAATGTCTTAAACAGAGTTATTTTTCTTTTTCCACACAGGAGTGTCTGTGTGGTTTACATTTTTTAGGAAATCCTTTACAAGAAAACAAAATCACTCTGTTTTTTAAAAATTTTATGCAGCTCCTCTCAGCCAGTTAGTGTTTTTATGTGAGGCATGTGTTGTTAAATCATGTCCTTTCCCTAGGAGACAAGCAATGTACTTATACTGTGCCATTATATAATTTAAAAAACAAGTAGTTGCACAGAGCATTCTTTACAATTTTACTTTTTTATATTTTTTCTTTCTTGATCTAGCACACCTGCTGGTCCACCACTACCACTGACCCGGCAGGAGATTGCGGATTGTGGACCGGCGGCAGAGGCTGAAGGCCACCAGGGCACACTACCGCTGACTGGTGGACAAGGGGGTCAGGCACATTCCTCTGGGTCCAGTTCCACCAGCCAACCACCTGCACCTCCAGCGTCCAGGCCATACCAGCACCACTGGCAGCTTGGAGCTACCCGTCCCCATCACCATGCCGTCCTCCTTTCAGACTGGCTACACCATTGCCACGTGCAGTATGAGCTAGTCCACTTGGGCCATAGGATGGCACGCCTCGAGGCTCTGATCCACAGCCTGGAGACCCTCATAGAGAATGCCCTCTACTAGCCCTGTTTTTAATTTTCTGCTTTAGTGAGAGGGAGTTGTTTTGATTGGAGAGGATGGGGATGTGGGCAGGGTGTTTTTTTCTATCTTTGGAATGTTAGACATTTATATATTTATGTTATACATTGGTTGAGGGTGTAGATAGATATTGTTGTGGGAGAGAGGTGGATTTGTTGTGGGTGGAGGGGCTGGGTTTTATGTTTTATAATTTATATGTTAGTAAAGGGGAAATCTTTATAATCTACTTTATGTCTGAAGATGCATTTTGTGTTTTACTTTAACTTGGCACTGATGCTATTTTGCACAACCTGTCTTTTGAAACCTATTTGTCACAGTGTATGCCAGTTAGGAGGGTATGCTGCCGTTCCCTATATTGCCTACTGAAACATAGATTAACAATTACTTATGTCATCTGCAGTAGAAGTTAGTTACGTACTAAGTAATGTAGTTCACTTCACCCCATAGTTCTTTTACCTGAATAGATGAAGTGATGGCTGGTAGCTGCTCCCTCTGTCAATCTTTCAACACGTTGTCATAAGGTTTCCCAAGGCACCTTCGTTATGTTAGTGGTAGCACGCTAATAAGGAAAGGCATCACAGTGAGGTCCCACTCCCACCTAGGTGATCTCCAACTGTACGATTAATCAAAAGGATCCCAGGCAACTAAATTGAAATAAAAACTGAGACCTAGCAGGTTATACATACACATTTATGTTATAGCTTTAGAAAGACTGAGGACATACTACTACCACCATGACCTCATCAAAGAATACCACATATTATAACAAAAACTAGCAATAGTAAATTATTCTGAGCATTGCTAAGCATAACATTTGAAAATTTGAGAACCAAAGTTATGGAATCCTTGTGGAATCCTTAAGTCAGGAAAAATGCACTCTGTAGTCAACGAGGTTGAGCATTTTACTTACGCATAACAAAGGCCTGGACGATGATGTTGACGTTGAGGAATGGCGTTCTTGTGTGGGCTATTGCTAAGGTAATAGAAGATCCTGCAGTGTATTGTTGTTACATTTAACCACATCTGCCCCATCAAGTGTGTGATATTTTTGGTGTAAAAACCTCCTAAAAATTACATGGACTGGGGAAAGAGGGTTAAGGGTTTGATGAATGGGTGGGAAAGAGGATTCAGGAAAAGGTGTGACATAGACAAACACAACACAAGAACAATATCCATCAGGGTGATGAGCAGCATATCATCATCATCAATATGTTGTAGACAGAAATGAAGGAATGAGTATGACATAGTTCACTTAAATGCATTGCAAACAGGCCTTCTGCCCCAGAGATCCAAGTTATTAGATATCTAACTGTTCTGTCTTCTAGATTTGAAAAAAAAAACAAATTATGGAGGTGTGAATTGAACCAACCCAGTTCTAAAAATATGATTGTAAAAGAAAAATTGCACTGTGTTGCTGAAATGGGTGGTGCATCTGCATTGTCCTCAGAAGTGTCCATCACTCTTGGGTGCCTGTCTGAACCAGTCCGGTAGGAACTCATTCGCCTTTCATTCGTGCAGGAGAGGAGAAGACATGAAAACTGTAAAACAGAAACTGTATTGTAGAGTCAAGTAGAAGGACAGAAGGAAGGCAAGCTTCATGAGGAGTTTACCAAAAAGACTCAGAGGCAGAGCAAAAAACAAGAGGACTCAGTATTTCACTTTTGCCACCAGTGCTACAAACACACTAAGCAGCATTTCCCAAATCATTGCACCTCACTCCATTCCACATAGCTGAGGACTAATCACAGTTTCCCTTTGAAGTTGACAATTTCCTTCTTCTAGTTGTTGATAAGGTAGTCCCACCCTGAGTTCTTCTATCCTCTTCCTGACTCCGAGTAACCCTGTCCCACTCCCAACCCGAATGAGATAGCCCTGTAGTGCACTGATGTTGAATACAAGTAGAGAAAAGTAATTTCAGTACTTTGTATTGATTTGTGTTTGTTAAGTAAAGTGACTGGTGTGGCCTCTGAAGAACCAAAATGCAGGAGCGGAACGTACTGTAAAGTTTTGCTAACTAAGTTTGTAAAGACCAGTCACCTTCAGGAAAAATGATCACCCATCAGGCACCAAAAACTCACAATTCATCAAAATCAAATTTAGTAATAATTGAACACCCTCCCTCACTGTCTGCCGCCACATAATTCATCTATCATCACTCACAATCACTCACACATTGTTGTGATAGTTGTAGTTACCTCTCCCAATCCAAGCATGGGTAGGTTAGGTTCACAGTTGTATCTTCGAGGCAGGCAACACATTGGACTTTGGTATTGGCACTCTTGTAAATCAGCCGCTGTTAAGTGATGCAAAAAAAGGATTGGCACATGAGGGAGGCAGGTTTGTGGAGGCTTCTTCACAGTATAGTGGTCCAAATCCAATCTGGCCATATATATTTGACTAAAAAATAGTGGGGCAGCAAAAATCTGACACAAACATAATGTTCCACTCGCTACTTTTTTTTGGCAAAGTAAGAAGTTCATCAAGAAATAATTAAAACTTTCTATGGTAGCACTGGCGTACTCAGTCTGGAGGTAATTTGTCCTCAAACTCAGGTGGTTCACCCAGAAGTTGGTCAGCTAACACACTGGATTCTCTCCAATCATCCTCTTCATCCTCCTGTGCTGTTTCCGGAATGCTGTAGTCATGTGGTATGAAATGTTGGTGTATTTTGATCATGGTCAATCTCTTCATGTTTTGAGGTGAGAGACTAGTCCTTCTCACTATAACAATTGTGCCAGCTGCACTGTCCACATGCTCTGCAGACACACTGGCTATAGGACAAGCCCGGTACTCTATTGCCAGCCTGCTGAGCCCTGGCCATTGGCGGATCTTCCCATATGTTATGTTATGTTATGTTAGTTCCAATTGATATTGTGAGTGAATTTTGGCGCTAAGCAGGTATCAGGCAGAACACAGATTAAAATAGTACTGTTGTGAGCAACTTCCTGACTTTGATTTGGTCTGTACCTGTACGGATGTCATAAGACAATTCGTTTCAGTATGTGGGGGCCAGATGAAAATCTACCTCCTGCCTTACTTTCCTGTTATGCGGGCCAGTGAGCAGTGCTTTGGCACTGGATCTCAGATGTCTGGCAGGAGCAAACTAATTAAGCTTTTGACTAACATAACTGGGACCTTTCCCCATTAAAGACTTCTGGGTGAGACAGCAGATTTTAAAAATGATTCTTTTCCTCACAGATAGCCAGTCCTTAAGAGAGGTATAGAGCCAGTACTAGAAGGAAGATTGCAAAAAAGATGAGCAGCTGCGGGTTGCACAGCTTGAAGTTTGGAGAGTAAAGTCCTGTTTGCAGAAGCAAGCAAAGCATTGCCATAGTCAATTCTGCTGATAACTAGCCCCTGTACCAAAGTTTTCCTTGCTGAGAGGGGAAGAAAAGGGAAAGCTTACCTTAACAGGTCATTGTATGAAAGCATCTGCTGACGGTAGACAGGACCTGTTCTTTCATGCTTAACGTTTGGTTCAGTGTAAGTACAAGATTCCTTATGTCAGTCTGGGTGTTGGTGCAAGCCCAGTTCGTCAGGCCACCAGTCAGCCAACTATGTCTTTCTCAAAGGAGATGACCAACTGAGTGTCATCAGCACAGTACAGAATTTCAAATTCGAAGTACTTTATAATCTTAGGAAGGGAAGCAAAATAAATGTTGAAAAGCATAGGACTTGGACAAGAGCCCTGGGGCACTCCCTTGTCTATCAGCATGATGCAGGATTTTTTGAAAGGTCCCAGCAAGAGGGTTTTGGTTCTGTTTTTACAAAAAGTCACAGAACCATTTCAAGGCTGTCCTGTAAATATCAATGTCATACAGTCTTTGAAGCAGCCTGATATGAGACACAGTATCACATGCTGCAGACAAGTCAAACAGCACAATTATGGATGGCTTGTCCGCATCAAGAGCAAGACGTATATAACCTGTAACTGCCACTACAACTGTTTCCGTGCTATGTAAAAAATGAAACCCCAACTGTGAAGGATACTGTCACATATTATCCTCTAGATAAGTAGAAAGTTGTTTATTAATTAGTCCTTCCAATATTTGACCCAGGAGCAAGAGTGGTGAAATAGGACAGTAATTGGTGAGAACAGAAGATGATGGCCTTTTTTTAATAGGGTTAACCTGTTCTTCTTTTCAACTTAAGGGGAATTTTCCTCTATTTATAGATAGATTGAACAAGAAACGTACAGCTGGGGCCAGTTTATGGGAGAGCAATACTGATATTGTAGGAGGACATGGGTCCCATTGAGAGCCAGATTTGGTTGTTTTGAGAGAACTTTGAATAGATTCTAAAGTAAATGACTCAAACTTGCCTAGACTATGTGAAGAATTAGGAGGGGGACCACTGATATTAAATTCTCAGTCATTCAGGTCAGCCGGGCTTGTAAAATTCTGATAAATTAGATTAATTTTGTCTTTACAAAAATATGCTAATGCATCACTCTATTCTTGTGAGACCTGAACATCCTGAGAGCAGGCATGGGAATTGACAATGTTATTTAACACTTTAAAACGGAGTTTGGAGGAATTGCCCACTTTAATATTTTGCTTGGCAATTAAGGTTTTATGGGCAAATTTAATATTTCTATGATACAAAGCAAGAGATGTTTTATAGACTACCTTACTGTTGTGATTATTTGTCATGCACCACCATCTTTAAAATTTTTTGCTGAAAGATTTCTCTTGATGTAAGTTGGTGGTATACCAAGGCTCATGTAATCTAAGCTTAGGTTCCACACAGGGATTGAGATGTGCAACAGAGTTAAAAGCTGAGTTCAATACTTTATGGAAATATGGAAATCTGCTTCTAGAGTCTCATTGAGTAATGAGAAATTAATCCTAAATTCTCTTGCGCCCCTTAGCGTCCCCTAACGCCAGCATGTGTGCACCGCATGAAACATACCGCACATCATGGCGCTGGTTAGGACAATAATGTCATAATTTTTTATGCTATTGTAGCACATTGCAGGATTAGGATGCAAGGTACATAGGGGCCTATTAAGAATAATGGTGTGCCCCCTTTTAATGCCTGCTCTGTGCAAGCATTAAAAATAGCCACTAAAACTGGTGCTCATCTCATAGATTCCACTGCACCATTTTTGCAGTCCCCCTAATGGGGGTACTCCCCCCCTTGTATACATTATTCCTGGCGTAGGCATAAAGTGGCACAATGGGTTACAAAGTGGCACAATGCATGCATTTTAAGAGAGAAACAGGGGTCCTGGTATCTGATTACGGACAGGCAGGAATGGGCGCAGATGGGCTTAACTTAGGTGTGCCTTTGCCTCTGCACTGCACCAAGGTCCTGCCACTTGAAAACAAGCCAATGCAGAGGTTTGGTCAGATTCTTCTGTTGATGTTGTTGTCTGTGTTCTTGTTGCTGGTGTTGGCTGCTGAGAGACAAGACTACCCTCTCTGGAAGTTGAAGGAAGCACTGCAGAACTGAGGAGTGGTTTTAAGTTCCAGCCATTCTTCTTCCTGATCTCCGGCTTGCTCGGCAATCCATCTTTTTTATTTGGAAACATCCCCTTCAGAAAAAGGAATGACAGTGAGCAGAATTGTTTTGTGGCGTGGATCAAGTAGTTTGACACAAATGAAGTTTTAGGATGCAGGGATGTAATTTTGCAGTTTTGTATTACAAGCCAAGGGTAAGATTAATCTCTCAACCAAGGTGGGCGCTTCTGGGATTTCGTTCACACCCATGCAACAATTCAGACACCTTACTTAGCTGGTCCTGTAGCAGATGCAACAACGGTATAGGTTGGCCCATCGTACTGCGCGTCTTGCTAACTTCCTGTCTGAAAACCTCACAAAGGAGTAGCGTCTGTGTCAAGTATTTGGCTAGGCCGCATTTGTCCCCATCCATGATCATAGCTTTCCCAATTGCATCACCTCCTTTTTCAATAACATCCTCATTGATCTGTCTGTTCTGGTCAAACAGAGGTCGCAACATGTAATGGGTCGAGTTCCAATATGTTGGCACCTCCTGTATCAGGGCTTTAACTAGTACTTTGTTTGCATGATGAATAATCCATAACTGCTTCTAGGCTTTAAAAGAATGGCTAAAAAGAGTACATATTCTTCTGCAGGTGGTTATTATGTTGCTTTTTTGAGAGTCTTGCACAACCAGGTTGATGCACTGCATCAAACATATGACTCTGAAATAGCCACCATATGGCATGGACTTAACTATGTTACTGCTATTGTTCACGGCAATAAATACAATTCAGAGATCCTGGGTGACAGCCATTCAGACACCTTGCTGTTAAATTTGTCCAAGATGTTTGCAGCTTTATGTGATTTCTTCATGGAGAACATGGTTACTGTTGTATGCCGCCAAATGCTCTGAAATCTTTCTTCAGTGCCAAGACCTGTAGAAGGCTTTTGCTTTACCCCTGCAAAAGGGATCCAGGGGCAGATTTACTAAAATCTCACACAACGCAGCACAACAGCCAAATAAGCTGTGCTGCATTGCACAAGAAAGAGAGAGCAGGAGAGCACAATATTCACCAAAATATGCCACTCACATCCTCTCTCCCTAGGGCCTGTGCTGAAAATAACTGCTGTGTGCCATGCACACACCTTTGCACCATAGTGTAAGGGTGTCTGCATGAGTCTAGCATAGGTTTTGTCTATGGTTAGACTGACCTTAAACCTTTTCCCACCTTGCATGTGTGCTGTACAGTGCATCACACTTGCACAGTGGGAAAAGAAAAGAGAAATTAAAGCATTTCTCCATGAAAGCACCTGGTTGAAGTGTGCACTATTTAAACCCTGTCTACTTTCTTAAGTAAATAAGGCTTGGTGTCAGAAACCTTGAGTGGCTGTATGGGAACGCCCATGCACCATCCATGTTAGGCTCCCTTGGTGCTAATTAATTAAAAGAAGCACTATGCACTGCTTTGTGCAAATTTTGAGTGATTTTCCAGCGCTAAACAAGTTTAGCCCTGGAAAGTAAACTAGTAAAAAATGATTTAGGGCCTCATTTTAAGTTTGTCGGTCTTAAAACCTCGAGGCTCATGGTGGTGGTTGGACCACCGCAGTCCTGGTGGTCCAAGCACCACATTACTACCCTGGTGGTCTGATCAGAGCCCCCATGAGAAACATGGTTCCCGATGGAGTGACAGCAGTCAGAGTTGTGGTCAACTGCTGCAGCGCTGAGTTCATGGTGGGGTCCCGCCATGTGAAGGCTGGTGGAAAGGCAGTGCGGAGGCCCCCCTGCCCAGCACCCTTGGAGCGCAGCAGACAGTGCACATTATGATTGTGCTAGGGCACCTCTTTGCAACCGCATGGGCCTCGGCTCCACGGGGAGCCAAGGCCATTGCCACCACACTTTTACCACTGCAAACATTCTAATAGGGCCCGGGGAGACCACCGGCTCTGCAGCAGTCTCCTCCCCATTGGGCTGGCAGGCAACAGTCAGCCCACTAACCTTGAAATGAGGCCCTTTGCATTGATTTGCATCACCTTTGTGACTCAAACACGGAGCTAAATCTTAGTAAATAGACCTCCCAGTGTTCAGTGATGCACATGTAATCAGTCCCCTGACAAATGGTCCACATGTCTGTCGTCAGGTGGAGAGTGTGGACAACACTTTGCTGTGAAGCTTGTCCAACCAACTGCACTTAATCATGATGACGGGCTGGAACACGAACTCTGGCAAAATAGGTCCGACTTAGAACCTTCTATTTTGGACAGGTGGCTGTCCCAAATTCTAAGAATGACACTCCTTCCCCAAAAGAAAAAGGGAGGAGGTTCAGCACTAGCATTTTTGCCAGCTTCACATTGTACAAATCTGCCATTTGGTGGTTGCAGTACTGGGGACTCTCCTGCCTAATCTTGCCCTTAATAGTAGCCTAGGTTTTCTTCTTTTCTGGGGCCACTAACACAGGGGACTTTCAAGACGTAGGTGGTGGTAGACTCAATGTGCATCATGGGGCAGCACTGTAAGCCAAGGTGTCTCCATCTGACTCTGTGTCTTCTTGAGATATTGTGAGGTCACTGAGGTAGGTGATTCTGGCACACTGCTAGGGACAGGGCTGCTTTGCATGAGGATGTCTCCCTCTTCTTCCTCATCACCTCCCACCATGATTGGACTTGTACCTGATGTTTCACTGCTCTCCTCACTTTCACAACCACATTCAGTAATTTTGTTAAGGTGCTCCTCCCACCAGATTGCATGATGATTTTTCATATTGGTCATTTGGCCTTCAGTACAATAATGTAAACCAGGTTTATCTTGATGAACACTTGCATGGCAAATGGAGCATATCACAATGTTCTCCTCTGCCTGGCTGTTTGCCAAACTGAGGAGGACTACTTTCTTATTAGTCCACTGCCAATGCCTGAAGAAGAACTGTAGGTAGGTGGATGTGTCATTGATTGCCTCTCTGCAGTGCATACTTCTACTCAGTGGGGTTGCTGCAGGTCCCAGCTGTGGCTTTACAAATATGGGAGCTGACAATGCTACACACACCACATCCCTTGAAGCAAGTTGAATAGTAATGTTGTACTTCTTGGTGCCAGGTTCCCCAATGACTGGCTTATTGCCGTCATCCTTCTCATCATCCCTTTCCATAATTATAAGGCTTTCAGGAATTTTTCTTTTCCCTTGCCTCTCCCAGCATCACCTGGACTCTGTTGGGGTTCAATTCATGTCCCTAACATCATCATCAGAAGTGGTGCATAGAGAAAATGTTGGAGTGGTACCCTTCCTTTTCCTTGTGGAGATCTGTGAGCCCATGATTCTAAAAGAGGAGGTTCTTGCTCAGCAAGAAGCTCAACCTCCTGTTCTGCTCCATCTCCAAGAAGATCTACTATTGCTGGCTGTGGCTGCTATCCACTTTGCTCTGTTCCCTGAAATTATTGGGTCCTACTTTGCAGAAGGGACAAATTAAATTCTGTGCCATGATTATAGTGGCTTTCTCACTGACCAACATGGTCTTAGTGTTAGTTTGGGGTAGTGATGTTGCCGCTAGAGTGCTGCTCCCAGGTTCCTCCCCTGAGGCTGGTGCAGCAGGCACACATCTCCCAAAAAAGATTGTGGTTGGCACGCCACTGGTGGAAATCTCACACAGACCACTTTCTTAGGAGCAACTTTCCTTGGGGTCATCTTAAAGCTCTCAGTTGGCACTGGCACTGACCTGCACAAGTGGAAGAGACTGGATGACTTATGTCACTGTACAGGCCTTCTTTTTGGTAGTACTGCGGGTGATGTCTCTTTGTCTCTTGTGCACCTAAAAGCAAACAAACTAGAAAAACATTTAGGCCCTCATTTGAACCTCAGCGGTCTTTTTTCAAAACCGCTGAGGTACCGCCGGGCTGAAGACCGCTAGTGCAGGCGGTCACCCGCCCAGCGTATTATGACTGCTGGCAGCCTTCCACCCTTTTGGGATGGAGAGCCGCCAGCAGTCATACTGGCGGTCGGCAGTGAAGTGGAGGCTGCTCCACCTCCACCGCCACATCATCAGAACACCGCGCACCGAATCACAACCCAGGATTCGGCGTGGCGGTGTTCTGGTGACAGGGTGCTGGCGGTGGAGCAGCCCCCATTGATCCCGTTCCCAGGTAAGGTGATTGTCCGTTAGGGGAGAGGGGTGGGGGGTGTTGTGTGTTGTGTGCGTGCATGGGGCATGTGTGTGAGTGTGTAGAGGGGTTGTGTGAGTGCATGTATGCATGCAGTGGGTGTATTGTGAGTATGGGAAATGAGATGAATGTCTGCGTGCATGTCTGTGTGCATGTATGTGTGCTTGTATGTGTATGAGTGGTGTGAGTGTGCCTGCAGGGGGGTGTGGTGGGTGTGTGTGTATCTGGGGTGGTGGGCGGGGGGAGGGGGTCCTACCACCTTTGTGGGGTGGTTGGGGGTCGTGGGTGTTGGGGGAGGGCTCTGGGGAGGTGGAGGGGGAGACCCCAATCAGTGCCAGGGAACATATTCCCTGGCACTGATAGTGCCTACCGCCATGGATTTTGTGGCGGTACAAAACCCCACAAAATCCATGGCGGTATGCGGGGTCCTTATACTGGCGGCGGTATAGTGACGGCCGCTGGGCTGGAGACTGAAGTCTCCAGCCCAGCTGTCATCACCACCCTGGCGGTCGGAGTGCAGAAGTGGCGGTTTGCCATGGCGGTAACCGCCATGGCCGTAATTCCATTTTTTTTCCACCGGCCTGTTGCCGGTATTACCGCTACTTTTACTCCGACCGCCAGAGTTGTAATGAGGGCCTTAGTGATATGTGGCATTGTTGCAGTTTGAATTAGTAGAGACAAAGGCGATATATGTGTGGTTGGTTACTTAGGGAATAATAAATCAACCACTTTAAAGTCAAATCACACCACCATAACATACAATTTAATTTCCAGTCAGGATAATACAACATACTGATTTAGTTCTTTGCTTCATGTCCATCTAATTTAAAGGAGACGTCTGTGGCAGTCAGGGAAGCGCATGAAGAAATGGAATAATCTTTTAAAAAATGAAGGTTAGTGTGCACCTGTGGCAGGAAATGTGGTCCAGGGTAAATTGAATATATAATCATTATAAAAAAGAATGATGCTGATGTGATGTTCACCGCAGCCAGGGTGTCCAAGAGGAAATGGAATTATACCTAACAAAATGAAATGATGTATTGTGTATGGATGGATCAGGGCAAAATGCAAAAAAAGTAAAAAAATAATTTTAAATATATATATATAATAAAAAATCAAAAAAGTTAAATAGTTAATAATGTTTATTTTAGAAGATGAGAAGAAATCTATTGTGAGGGAGGGAGGTGCAAAATAAAAAATGGAAAAATATGTATGTAATATAAGCACTGTTTATCAAAATCATATTCGTAATATATACCTACTACAATAATCTTCAAGAATATTATTAAGTTGATAACACTTCCATCCATGCAAGTCTATGGCAAAGTCACACTGGCTGGATGCACAAAATGTCTGCCAGTCACATGGTCAAACAACCGCGAGCAAGGAGACATGGGGAACAAAGAACACATTCAAGCCCATGGCAAAGGCACACTGGCTGGATGCACAATATGGCTGCCAGGCACATGGTCAAACAACAACAGCAAAGAAGGAGGCATGGGAAACAAAGAACACACGCAAGTCTATGGCAAAGGTACATTGGCTGGGTACAAAAAATAACTGCCAGCTTCATGGTCAAACACTAGCTAGCAAGAAAGCATGGGAACCAAAGAACCCCAGGCAAATGTATGGAAAAGGCACAATGGATGAATGCACAAAATGGCTTCCAGCCACATGGTCAATCAGCAGTGAGCAAGCAGGCATGGAGAACAAAGAACACATGCTAGTGTATGGTAAAGGCACACTGGGTGGATGCATGAAATGGCTGCCAGACACATGGCCAAACAACAACAGCGAGCAAGGAGGCATGGGAAACAAAGAACACATAAGGCCTATGGACACAGACTACACAAAATGGGCCCTGGCTACATGCCATTGAGAACAAAGACAAATGGCGGCTGAGGACAAACACACACACACTGGCCAGAAAAAGTAGGCATGTTGGTAACACTAAAGAAAACAATATCATTAATTCAGCGATGCAAATCACGAAAATCAAATGAGCTACAAAAACTTTACAACAACACATGTCCTCCTATGGCATCAAATATTACCCCACATATGCATTGTTTGCTGAAAAAAATGCAAACAACAGTTAACATTTTTTATTTAATCCAGAGCCATTCCTGCCATACATGAAGTTTTAAAAACATATGCCACAGAAACATTTCTTTCATGCACTGATGATTAGTACTGGACCCACTGGCTAGGTGGCCCATTGGAAGCCTAGGCCACATAGTAAAATAAATTAATATTTCAAATGCAACAATACAATCATGGAGAAAAGTTAGTGAAATGTGCAACATTTTTCCTTTCCAAAAGATGATAAATGAAATGTAAAAAAATAACTGCACCCTTACTTAAACTACAGACCACCCACCACAATGGAATTAAAAATTCTAATAAAAGTACAAAGAAATACTGGCACATGCCCTAGCAAACAAACAACAATCTTATAGACTAGTTTTTGAACTTTCTTGTGTGATATTACAAAAACAAAGTCCATATATCCTATGGTGTAAATCCAGCAGACAAAAAGAGTGATCCTTTCACCTCAAAATCCAAGTGAAAAGTGACCAGGAGATGGCCACAACACTGGGAGGAGCCTGCTGGTAAGGAACAGGAAGTTGGAGTCTCTGGGGCACTCCCTTCCATTTGGAATTTGAACAGTCCGTTGGGGAAGAAAATCCACTCAAAACATCTTTTAGAGTAGAATTAGCTGCTTCTTGAGTTGAATATCTACTCAAGGTGCATTTGTGCTTGTGTGCAGCAGTGTATTGCTGCTTTTGCTTGTGAGCGTCAAAAATAAATCTTGCATGTGCAAACAGAAAAAAATCTCTGCTTCATGCTGGATGCAGAATTCTGGAACTTCGCTCTATTCCGCCAGCTCCCACTGCCACCCACCTGGCAGGGGCAGCTTTTCTTTCTACCCCTGTCAGCAGGAGCAATTCTGCATTCCCTGGCCACAAAAGTCTTACTACTTAAGAGCTGTGGTTCTCCAATTATAACTTACATGACAGCTCTTTTTCTGCACAGTTTCACTGCATTCTGAACACCATCAGAGGTAAAAGTAAAGCAGAGTTGATAGTGAGTTGGAGGGCATGTTTAAATACCAGAATCAAGTGACTATCATCTCTAGGTTCTGGCCTAGCCCATTTATGCTTCACTTTTGTGTTTCCCCCTAACTCACTGAGCCACCTGGGCGACTCAATGATTTAGGATCACTGTTGTCATAGCTAGGATATGTATAGGCTATCCTATTTTAGGGTTACATCTATAATCATCGATGAAACCCCACTGAAATGGAAACAGCCCTCAGTCAAATCAGTGTAAACATATAAACACAGATAAACATCTGCATAACCACAAACTAAAATCCCATTCAAAGAAAGGAAGTGAGTGCATGAGTCAATTTTAATTCTTTCTGAAGGGGCAAACACAATGTAAACTATACAGAGTGGCTGAAAGAAAGACTAATCTAAGAGTATTTTGCTTGTGTTTTGTTGTTTAGAAATGTTACTGAAATGTTGTTTCTTCTTACTACTGTTTCCTCCAGTTGTATTCGCTTGGATTAAAAGTGCAGGGTTTAGAAGTATGTTTACAGGTGATACAATCATTTTATATACTGTTGGGAATCAGGGAATACTAAAAATATATTTGATTTGTCTTTTGGCAGTGTTTAATTCTTTCCCTGATTGGCAAAATTGCTATCTCATAAGGTTCTTAGCCAATAAGTACTCTAACATTTACCCACAGACACAATAGATAAAATCCTTTTATACATAAGCCCCTTTTTCAAACAATTCACTACTGATTAGTCTGTTAAAAGGTCAGGACTAACTTAAAGTAAGATATTTGCCATGGAGACACATGGCAGCTATGAATGTATACATGACAGCATCACCACTGTAGCCACTTCAGTGCAAAGGATGAGATGGTCTTGTTCTCAGTGCAGTCAGTCCCACCAATCCGCTTCAGCGGTGGACCTGATTACTCCGCCAAGTCAACGGTATTCCAACCACTGCATTTAGATGTTTTGTGGCTGAGCCATGAACCACCATGTTGGAATGTTCTTCCTATCTGTCAGGCTGGTGGGTTCCCCCCAACCATATTTAGATGTTACAGTTCTGTAGGTGGTGCACTGGCAACGGACTGCTAATGGAGGAAGCCCGTCTCAGAAGCCAATGTGCACTGCACAATGGGAGTGGCTATAGAACAGTGGTAGGTTACACATACACACACTGTACTTTAGCTATATGTGTCCACCTGCACAGTACACTATGCCATTCTACCACAACATGACATACACATGGAGGAAACAAACATTGCCATACTGTGGGAGGCTGGCCTGGCTTATAGTGGGTACTTTGTGGTACTTACACCTTGTGCCAGGTCCAGTTATCCCTTATTAGTAGAATATAGGTGTTTCCAGCAGCTTAGGCTGTTAGAGGTAGCTATGGCAAAGCAGCTTAGGCTAAACTAGGAGACATGCAAAGCTCCTACTATACCACTTATATCATACAACACAATATCACAAAAAAACACAATACTCAGAGTTACTAAAAATAAAGGTACTTTATTTTAGTGACAATATGCCAAAAGTATCTCAGAGGATACCCTCAGGAGGTAAGTAATATACACACATTATATGTACACAAACCCAAAACAGGTTAGTAATAGTTAGAAAAGTAGTGCAAACAATGAAGAATCACAATAGAACGCAATAGGTAGAAATAGACCTAGGAGCAACACAAACCATATACTCCAAAAGTGGAATGCAAATCACAAATGGACCGCAGGCCTATGGTAGGTTGTAGAGGGTCGCTGGGACTGTAAGAAAACAATAAGGGTGTCCAAGATACCTCACCCAAGACCCTGAAAAGTAGGAGTAAAGTTACCCTTCTACCCCAGAAAGACAGAATAGTCGTGATAGGGGATTCTGCAAGAACCACAAGCACCAGCAAAACACTGATGACGGACTCCAGGACCTGAGGACCTGTAAATGGGGGTTAACCAAGTCCAAGAGTCACGCAAGTGTCCAGGGTGGGCAGGAGCCCACTAAACCCCGGATGAAGGTGCAAAAGGGATGCCTCCGGGTGGAAGAAGCCATAGATTCTGCAACAACAGAAGGGGCCAGGAACTTCTCCTTTGGATGGAAGATGCCCCACGGTGTGCTGAAGGTTGCAGAAGTGTTTCCATGCAGAAATACCACAAACAAGCCTTGCTAGCTGCAAGAGTCACGGTTAAGGATTTTCGGTGCTGCTGGGGACCAGAAAGGACCAGGATGTCTCCCCTTGGAGGCAACTCAGCAACTCAGAGAGCCCCCGCAGAAGCAGGCAGCACCCACAGAAGTACCGGAACAGGCACTTCGAAGATCTGAGGACAGCGGTAGACTCAGAGTCACAAAGGAGGGTCCCACAACGTCGGATTTCAACTCAGCAAGTTGGGAAATGCAGGACAGAGTGCTGGGGACCCAGGCTAGGCTGTGCACAAAGGAATCCTTGAAAAAGTGCACAGAAGCCAGAGCAGCTGCAGATCACTCAGTGCACAGGATTACTGTCTGGCTTGGGGATGCAAAGACTTACCTCCACCAAATTCGGACAGAAGGGCCACTGGACTGTGGGAGACACTTGGACCCAGCTCCTGTGTTCCAGGGACCACGCTGGTCAGGATGAGAGGGGACCCAGAGGACCAGTGATGCAGAAGTTTGGTGCCTGTGTTAGCAGGGGAAGATTCAGTCGACCCACAGGAGATTTCATCTTGGCTTCCAGTGCAGGGTGAAGGCAAACAGCCCTCAGAGCATGCACCACCAGGAAACAGTTGAGAAAGCTGGCAGGATGAGGTGCTACAATGTTGCTGGTAGTCTTCTTGCTACTTTATTGAGGTTTTGCAGGCGTCCTGGAGCAGTCAGTGGTCGATCCTTGGCAGAAGTCAAAGAGGGAAGTGCAGAGGAACTCTGGTGAGCTCTTGCATTCGTTATCTGAGGAATAGCCCACAGGAGAGACCCAAAATAGCCAGAAAAGGAGGTTTGGCTACCAAGAAAGGAGGCTTGGCTACTGAAAGAGGTAAGCACCTATCAGGGGGGGTCTCTGACGTCAACTGCTGGCACTGGCCACTCAGAGCAGTCCATTGTGCCCCAACACCTCTGAATCCAAGATGGCAGAGGTCTGGGACACACTGGAGGAGCTCTGGGCACCTCCTCTGGGAGGTGCTGGTCAGGGGAGTGGCCACTCCCCTTTCCTTTGTCCAGTTTTGCGCCAGAGCAGGTCTGGGGATCCCTGAACCGGTGTAGACTGGCTTATGCAGAGTTGGGGACCATCTGTGCCCATCAAAGCATTTCCAGAGGCTGGGGGAGGCTACTCCTCCCCAGCTCATCACGCCTATTTCCAAAGGGAGAGGGTGTAACACCCTCTCTCAGAGGAAATCCTTTGTTCTGCCTTTCTGGGCCAGGGCTGCCTGGACCCCAGGGGGGTAGAAACCTGTCTGAGGGGTTGGCAGCAGCAGCAGCTGCAGTGCAGACCCTGAAAAGGCAGTTTGGCAGTACCCAGGTTCTGTGCTAGAGACCCGGGGGATCATGGAATTGTCCCCATTCCATGATCTTAGACATGTTACATGGCCATGTTCGGAGTTACCATTGTGACGCTGTACATAGGTAGTGACCGATGTACAGTGCACGCGTGTAATGGTGTCCCCGCACTCACAAAGTCTGGGGAATTTGCCCTGAACGATGTGGGGGCACCTTGGCTAGTGCCAGGGGGCCCACACACTAAGTAACTTTGCACCCAACCTTCACCAGGTGAAGGTTAGAAATATAGGTGACTTATAAGTTACTTAAGTGGAGTGTTAAATGGCTGTGAAATAACGTGGACGTTATTTCACGCAGGCTGCAGTGGCAGGCCTGTGTAAGAATTGTCAGAGCTCCCTATGGATGGCAAAAGAAATGCAGCAGCCCATAGGGATCTCCTGGAACCCCAATACCCTGGGTACCTCAGTACCATATACTAGGGAATTATATGGGTGTACCAGTATGCCAATGTGAATTGGTAAATTTAGTCACTAGCCTGTTAGTGACAAATTTGGAAAACAGAGAGAGCATAACCACTGAGGTTCTGGTTAGCAGAGCCTCAATGAGACAGTTAGGCATCACACAGGGAGCACATACATATAGGCTGCAAACTTATGAGCACTGGGATCCTGGCTAGCAGGGTCCCAGTGACACATAACAAACATACTGACAACATAGGGTTTTCACTATGAGCACTGGGCCCTGGCTAGCAGGATCCCAGTGAGACAGTGAAACACCCTGACACATACTCACAAAAAAGCCAAAAGTGGGGGTAACAAGGCTAGAAAGAGGCTACTTTCTCACACTACTATGTCCTGTTTAGGAGCTTTTAAAGTTTGTTCCCAACCCTCCTTCACAAGAGCAAGTGGACCTCTTACAGGTTGCCCAAAGAGGAGTTCAAAGGGGCTGAAGCCCATTCCTTTTTGGGGTACATCCCTGTAAGCAAAAAGGAGGCAAAGTAACAGGACATCCCATCTCCTTCTGAGTTTTTCAGGGAGTCCCATTATCATACCTTTGAGAGTTTTATTAAACTTCTCAACCAGACCATTTGTTTGTGGATGGTAAGGGGTGGTGAACTTATAGGTTACACCACACTCCTTCCACATTGCTTTTAGGTATGCAGACATGAAATTGCTACCTCTGTCTGACACCACTTCCTTAGTGAAACCCACCCTGGAAAAGATTCCCAGGAGGGCCTTTGCAACTGCAGGAGCTGTAGTGGTCCTTCTGGGGATGGCTTCAGGGTATGTTGTGGCATGGTGCACTATCACCAACATAAATCTATTGACTGAAGCTGTTGGAGGGTCTATGGGGCCAACTATGTCAACCCCTACCCTTTCAAAGGGCACCCCACCCACTGGAAGTGGAATTAAGGGGGCCTTTGGAGTGCCACCAGTCTTGCCACTGGCTTGGCAGGTCACACAAGAGTGACAAAACTCTTTTGTGTCCTCTGACATATGAGGCCAGTGAAACAAGGGGACAAGTCTTTCCCAATTTTTTGTCTGCCCCAAATTCCCAGCCAAAGGAATGTCATGTGCCAGGGTAAGAAGAAACTCTCTGTACTGCAAGGGAATGACCAATCTTCTGGCAGCTCCAGGTTTAGGGTCCCTTGACTCTGTGTACAAGAGGTTATCTTCTCAATGCACCCCATGGCTATCACTGACATCCCCATTCTGCTGTTTGACAGCTTGCTGTCTCAAACCCTCTAATGTGGGACAGGTTTGCTGTGCCACACTCAGCTCTTCCCTGGCAGGCCCCCCTGCACCCAAAAGCTCAGCAGTGTCTGCTGCCAGCTCCTCTGGTGTAGGTTCTGCACAGGGAGAGGATTCCTCTTCCTCAAAAGGGGAATCATCTGTAGAGGGAGGGATAGTGGGCAGGTATTTACACTTTCTACCCCTAGTTTTTGGGAGCACTTGGTCCATTGTTGCAGGATCCAAGTTTCCTGTCCTTTTTGTTTTTTGGCCTGAGCCCTTGTCAAAGCAAAAATGTTCCAGGAATGCCCAGCATTGCTGCATGAGCCTCCAACTCCACTTCTGCCCAAGCTGATATTTCCAAATCATTGCCCAGTAAGCAATCTACAGGTAATTCAGTGGCTACCACAACTTTCTTTGGACCAGTAACAGCCCCCCCCCCCCCCCCACCAGTTGAGCTTCACAACAGCCATGGGGTGGCTAAGAGTGTTGTTATGAGCATCAGTTACCTGGTACTGCTGACCAAGTAGGTATTGATCAGGGTGGACCAGTGTTTCTATCACCATAGTTACACTGGCTCCTCTGTCCCAGGATCCATGCTCGTCAGGATGAGAGGGGACCTAGAGGACCGGTGATGCAGAAGTTTGGTGCCTGCGTTAGCAGGGGGAAGATTCAGTCGACCCACAGGAGATTTCTTCTTGGCTTCCAGTGCAGGGTGAAGGCAGACAGCCCTCAGAGCATGCACCACCAGGAAACAGTCGAGAAAGCCGGCAGGATGAGGCACTACAATGTTGCTGGTAGTCTTCTTGCTACTTTGTTGCGGTTTTGCAGGCGTCCTGGAGCAGTCAGCGGTCGATCCTTGGCAGAAGTCGAAGTCGAAGAGGGAAGTGCAGAGGAACCCTGGTGAGCTCTAACTCTTGAGGTAGTCCATTTCCCTACAGGGGATGGACTTTATGGTGGAGCATCGCCCGGGGACTGACCACGCCAATGATGATGACCTCTCCAGATACTTACACCTTAGCGATGAGAGCTCCCAAGGGGTTGTAAGACCCTACTAAAGTGCACTACATGTGCCTGTGTGTGCAGTTTCACTGCCACTTCGACTTGGCATTTAAACGTACTTGGCAAGACTTAAACTCCCCTTTTTCTACATATAAGTCACCCCTGAGGTAGGCCCTCGGTAACCCATAGTGCAGGGTGCTATGCAGATAAAAGGAAGGGCATATATCTGTGTGTTTTATATGTCCTGGTAGTGGAAAACTCCTACATTTGTTTTACACTAATGTGAGGCCTGCTCCTTTCATAGGCTAACCTTAGGGGTACCCTCATATACTGTTTGAGTGGAAGTTTCTGATCAGAAAGGGGTAAATAGGTCATGTTTAGTATGGCCAGAATGTTAATAGAAAATCCTGCTTATTGGTGAGACTGGATTTTATATTACTATTTTAGAAATACTACTTTTAGAAAGTGAGCATTTCTCTGCACTTAAAGTCCATCTGTGCCTTACAGCCTGTCTTCATTCCAAGTCTAGGTTGGGCTGGTTGACAGCTCCCTTGTGCATTTCACCCATACAACCACAAACACAGGATACTCAGTCACACCTGCACTCATATGCATACTGAATGGGTCTTACTGGGCTGGAAGGGGCGAGGGTCCTGACAGGCAAACCAGCTACTAGGACCCTGGCAGACAGACCTGTACTGAAAGGGGACCTTGTGGAGTTCGAAACCAGTCTTTGAAGTCTCCCCCACTTCAAAGGCATTTTTTGGGTTTATAAAATGGGTCGCTGTCCCTTCCAGATTAGACATTTCTGGACCAGATCCTGCAACCTGTCTAGAGGAGCTGCCTGGCTGCCCAAAGAACTAACCTGGACTCCTTTGCTGTGAAGGACTCCTGCCTTGCTGTTGCTCTGCTGCTTTGCTGGTCTCTGACTTTGCTGAGAAGTGCTCTCCAAGGTCTTGGATTGAGCTTGCCTCCTGTTCCTGAAGTCTCAGGGCCACAAAGACTTCTCTTCAAGGAAACTCCTTGTGCAGTGAAAATAGACGCACAGCCTGCCGGAAAGGACACACAGCCTGCCCAACGCAGAGAAAATCGATGCATCGCTGAACTGGAACGATGCAGCCCGGCTCCCAGATTGGAGATCGATGCAGTGTCTGCATTGCAACCTGAACTTCAACGCACAGCCATACCAGATCAATGCACAGCTGAGCCAGAATGACGCAGCCCAACTTCCTGAGTGAAGAATTGATGCAGCACCTGCTGTGCGACAGAAACTCTGATGCATTGCCCACTGGATCAATGTAGCACCTGTGACTTCGCCCCGCACGTCCAGGATCTCCATGAATCATCCCTGGGGGTCAAAAGAACCCCACATTGCAGTGAGGATCCAAAGACTGTGCACTGGAAATCAATGCCAGCCCTTCCAGCGTGGGAAGAAACGACTCATCGTCTGTGCAGCGTCGGAAAATCTGATGCACACCTTCCATTTTCCATGCATCTTCTCCTCTGCGGTCTCCATGCGTGTAATTTTGACGCAAACCAGGTACTTTGTGCACACAAGATACAATTGCTGATTATTAAAGACTTACTACTCTTCTTAACATTGCAAAAGTGATATTACAACTTGTGTATCGGATCTTTATTGTATTGACCTTAAGTTAATCTAATAAATATATTATTTTTTTCTGAAACTGTGTGGTGTATTTTTGTGGTGTTTTCAATGTTATTGCGTGGTTTAGTGCACAAATATTTTACACATTGTCTTCTAAGTTAAGCCTGACTGCTCAGTGCTAAACTAGCAGAGGGCAGGCACAGGATAATTTGGACTGTGTGTGACTTACCCTGACTATAATTGTGGTCCCTACTTGGACAAGGGTGTATACCTCTGCCAATTAGAGACCCCATTTCTAACATTAACTCTTAAGGGAGAGGAATGACAGGCACCTGTCGCAGGTGGGTGCCACGAAGGCATAGAAAGCAGTGAACTATGCTAAAAGGGATGAATGAGGGTTGTTCCTGTAAAAGTAACAGGTCAATGCTAGCTAAGCAAGTGCACGACTATCTAGCCACCCAGAAGACCTGCAAATGCTGTTACTTGCAAGTCATGAACAACAGAGACTGTATCAAAGTGAAGGATCACAAGAAAAAGAAAACATAACCTGAACTGTAGAAGCTGTAGGCTAAAAGAAGCATTTCAGAGGATGTATCAAAGTTGAGAGATCACCAATAAAAGCAAGAACCACAAAGTCATAGATCCTGTTGTTTAACAAAAAGCACACCATAGAAGCTGTAATGCAATGTGCCCCATCTTTACCAAGAACTATCACTTCATTGGGGTCTCGTCTCAGTCCCGTCTCAGTCGCGTCTCAGTCCCTCCTCTGATGACGCTCGTCATCACACAAACCTTTCCCTTTTGACCTTTCACTTAATTTGTCACCTTACGCATAATGCGCATTTCAATATCTTGTCCCTTGTGTGAACTTTCCCAAATCTCATTGAACATTTTCTCCCTTTCACTTTCTTCATTCCTCCTGGTTCTTTTTGTCCAATTTCTTTTGATTGTATCATTACTTTTGCATGCTCCCCATAATCCTAATAGACAGGCCAGAACAATTAATAGACCCATTAGTATTTTTGCAAGTACCCCATTCCAAATATTGCTAAACCAGCTCCCTACTCTGGCAATTCCCTTTCCAAATTTCTCCCACACTCCAGGTTCCTTTAAATCTTTCAAATCTGCACTATCTTTAGTTAGGTTAGTAAGCATACCTCTAATCTTTTTACTATTATCTGGAATGAATGAGCAACAATGACGCTCATTGAGCATCTTGCAGACCCCTCCACTCTTTGCCAAAAGAATGTCTAAAATAAGCCGATTTTGAAGAGTCATAGCTCTTTCCGCAGCAAGTTCAGTATCCATCAGGAGTATTGCCCCTGTAAAATTTGTCAGCATGTAATCCAAAATAGTAGACAACCTTTGAATTTTCATGGAGCTAAAGATAACCCCTACTGAAGGGATTATGGCTCCAAGTATATCACCAATGACAGCAGCCACTGATTCTCGTTTTTGTCTAGTATGTTGTAATTCAGACGTTTTAGGTATTTGCTTTAAGTCATCAATCTGGTAAATCTTTGGGAAAACTATTCCCAAATAACATGTCCCATACCATCCCTTAGGGAGACGGTAATAAGCATTAAGCCCACAGATGTAATATTTCCCAGGGATCGCTGGATCCTATCCATTCAACATAAATGTCCATTTACTCTGAAACAAAAACACATGTCTGCATTCACTCCTTCCCACAAACAAATTGTCCTGCTCAGATTTTGGCCTGTATATACAAAGCCTCCGTACATGTAATGCATCCATAGCTAATTTAGCTTGCGTCTTGATTGCAGTGTAAGCATAATCATTTGCATATGTGTGTTTTTCTAACCCCTTTTCTAATCTTTCCTTTAATGCTTTGTGTCTATCATCAGTGTGATCTAAGAAGCTTTTCTCTACAGGTGACAATAAACAAGTCAGATTGTTGCGGTGTGCATAAGCTGTTCCAAATGTAAGCGTCGGTTCAAAGAAACCTCTAACTATTTTTATATTTTGTTCTTTAGCTAGCTTGGTCAGAAACTCAATCACAGGCACAAAAGAAAACACAACATCCAGATTTGAATAAAAGTATTGCACGTGCTCTTGATTATAGAATCGTGTTAGTAGCAAGCTACAGCTTATCCTGTAGGTCAACGGAAGGCTGTGATAGGTGACCCCTTCTTGCACTGATGAAGGAATCTTTGTACACACATAACAATTTTTCGCATCCATGGTCTCAACATACTCATTCAGTAAGCGATAGAAGACATTAGTAGAAAGCTCCCCCTTTGAATTAGTCCCCTCATGCAAGTGTCTTGCATCCTGCTCAAATCTTTCCCAAGGTGTTAACGTTGTAGTCTCAGGCTTTGAAACAGCGTTAGTTGCTTTCTTATCTAACCACGGCATTCCCACAATCACTCCCACAATTATTACTGCACACACAATACCTATTATAAGGCTTAACCAAACACACACCGTACCCTTCTTGTTACCACCCCTATTAGAAGCCATGTCTGTATAGAATCAAACAGCAGAATAACAATCGACTTGAAGATGATATAAAACTTTTTCTTCTTTCTCTCTTTCTGCGTGTATTTACAGCGTTTTCATTCACTCCAGGACCCCTTTTGTCAAATCAGGTTAGCAGCTTGTCATAATCAGTTTTCTCAAAGTCAAATCAGGTTATCAGTGTCTCATCTGGTAGTTTATAAGTCTCTTTTTCTTCCGTTTTCAAATTTTCAATGTAAACAAGTCTTTTCTTTGAGTTATTTCAGGTACCGTAGTATTGGCCTGGTACTTCTCGATCAAACAGAATGCTAGGAATTCTTGTTGCCATTCAGATGTTGTTGCATACGCCCACTCAGGACCTGTGTACCTTCTATTTGCGATTCTCTTTGTTTTCAATCTGAGTTCGCCTTGCAACTCTCCTTCACTTAGATCTTCTCTTCGGGATTTATCAGTCTCTTCTGATATTGTTTCACCTGGTATGCTTTTTACCCTTGCAACCGTTTTTTCTGGCCAGTTATCACCTTTATGCGTCTTCTTCCGATTTGTCTTTTCAGGACGCTGAACAGCACCCTCCTCTTGTAATATGGTGTTTTCGCTTGATGGACCTGCAACTGGTTCAGGGGATGCCGGTACACTTTGGTCTCTTTCTATTATTTCCCCTTCTTCTTCTTCTTCTTCTTGATCTGTAACGGGCTCAAGTTCCAACCCGTATCCGTCTACTTCTGGGAGAACCTCTCCTTGATTTAGTTCTCCTGCTGCCTCTACTGAGATAGGCACACTGTCACCTCTCTCGAACTTGTTCACTGTTTGAGGGACTAGGCTGTTCTCAATGGGCTATCCTGCAGTCTCAGATCCTTCTTGGCTGTTTTCTGACCCTGAGACTTCCCTCTCTGGAATTGTTGTGCTGGAAACTTCAAGTTCCTCGTCAGTTGGACACGTTACCTTTTTTGTGTGACTGGCATGTATCCAATTCGGGACGCCTGCACATTTCACAGCAGTGGTTGTTGTCAAGATTACTTGATATGGACCCTTCCAGCGTGGCTCCAAACACGACTTTCTCACGTGCTTCTTGACAACCACCCAGTCACCGGCTTGCAGGGTGTGACCTGGATCCCCAATCGGTGGCAATGTGTTAGCTTCTACCTGGTGAGAGAAAGAGCGAATCACATCAGCCAAACCTTTGCAGTAGTCCAACACCATATTATCCGTGATATTCACTAGAGCATTTGCAGGTACTGCAGGTAACCTCATAGCTCTTCCCATGAGTATCTCATGGGGTGATAGTCCTGTCTTCTTATCAGGGGTATTTCTCATCGACATCAGCATTAAGGGTAATGCATCTGGCCATTTCATATTGGTAGCTGCGCACATCTTTGCCATTCTCGATTTCAAGGTACCATTAATTTGCTCAACTAGTCCTGATGCTTCAGGGCGGTAGCTACAATGCAGCTTTTGTTTGATGTCTAATGTGGCACACAGGAGTTTAATCACCTCATTGTCGAAGTGTCTGCCCCTATCTGATTCTATAGAGACCGGAAACCCGAATCTGGGTACTAATTCCCTAAGCAGCAGCTTTGCAACTGTGAGACTGTCATTTCTATGTGTGGGGTAGGCTTCGATCCAGTGACTGAAAACACACACAATCACCAATACGTACTTCAATCCTCCGCAAACAGGCATCTCAATGAAATCCATTTGCATCTTGACAGGTAACATCTGCGGCATGTCTGAACTTTGGGTTGAACCAATCGATTTTGAATGACCTGATCACTGCATCCCTTCCAAGGTGAGCCTGTCCATGATATAGCCTAGCGAACTGTGACAGAAGACTGTTTGGCAGAACTAATTTCCCCTCCTCTGAGACCCACAAGTCGTCAGCTCTCTGAACACACTGCATTCTTTGCCAGGAGCGTTTTTCCTCTTTGCTAGCCACGACCCTGTAGTGTCTTTAGCTCGTCTAGGGTGTCGACCACCCTTAATGCAAGGTTCAAGCATGTGTCATTTTCGGTTTGTGGTAACAACTCCCACTGATCCTTGAACGATATACAGTTCAATGCGCAAAACCTTGCAACTTGATCTGCATAGCCGTTTCCCATAGATAAAAAGTCCTGTGATTTAACGTGAGCATTGCATTTCACCACAGCAATTTCAAGAGGTAACTGAATCGCATGTAACAAGTCTTTGATTTGTTCACCATTTTTCACAGGAGAACCAGAAGAGGTCATGAAACCTCTCTGCGACCAAAGTTGGCCAAAATCATGTACAATTCCAAATCTGTATCTGCTGTCAGTATAGATACTGACTCTCAGATTTACAGCTGCGTGGCATGCCTTAGTAAGGGCAATCAACTCTGCCACTTGTGCAGAAAATACTCTCTCGAGCCAGGAGGCTTCGATGATACCGGCTATGGTACATACAGCGTAACCAGCTCTCAGTGTTCCGATGGAATCTCTCAAACAAGACCCATCGACAAACATAATGCAGTCATTTTCTTTCAGCTGTGTGTCTTGAATATCAGGTCGTGGCTTGGTACATAGTTCTGTTACCTCAAGACAGTCATGCTCAACCTCTTCCTCATTGTTAACTTCAGTATTCTCAGCAAGAATTAAAGTTGCCGGGTTCAACACAGTACATCTTTTCAGCGAAACATTAGGTGACCCCAGTATGATTGTCTCATATTTGGTAAGTCGAGCATTTGTCATGCGCTGGGTTTTGGTTCGAGTCAACAAAATTTCAACTGAATGTGGAACCATTACTGTTAGGGGGTATCCCATGACTATGCCTTCACACTGCGTAAGGCTCTGACCAACTGCTGCAACTGCGCGCAAACAACCCGGTAAGGCTGCCACAAGGGGGTCCAAGGTAGCTGAAAAATATGCTACAGGGCGATTTGCACCTCCATGGACCTGTGTCAAGACAGACAAAGAACAAGCATCACGTTCATGACAAAACAGTAGAAAAGGCTTCATGTAGTCAGGCATACCTAAAGCTGGTGCCCTGCACATGCACTCTCTCAACTCCATGAATGACTCAAGCTCTTCTTTGGACAAAGCTATGGTATACGGCTCATCTTTGATCTCTTTACCTGTCAGCCTTATCAATGGTTTTGATATAATCGAGAAGTTGGGTGGGTATCCACTGGTGACAGTAGCCCACCATTCCCAAAAACATCCTGACATCTCTCTTCGTTGTTGGGGGGTTCATTTGCTAAATGGCTGTTATTCTTTCTTTCGATATTCACCTGGACCCTCTTTCAATCAAATGCCTTAGATATTTCACCTCTTTCTGGCAGTACTGCAGCTTCTTGGGTGACACCTTATGTCCGTTCTTTCCCAAATGATTCAGTAAGGCAATTGTGTCATATTTACAGCTATCCCTTGTCTAGGATGCGATCAGCAAATTGTCAATGTATTGTACCAGAGTCGAATTAAAAGGCAGTACTAAGGATTCTAAATCCTTTTTCAGTATCTGATTGAAGATGGACGGTGATTCAGAAAACCCTTGTGGAATTCTGCACCAACTTTACACCTTATCCAGGAATTTGAAACTGAACAAAAACTGGCTGTCCTCATGAAGAGGTATTGAAAAGAAGGCTTGTGACAGGTCTACAACGGTGAACCACTCAGCATCACATGGAACCTGAAACATGATTACTGCTGGATTCGGCACTATGGAGCAACATTTTACCACAATCTCATTTATTTTCCTCAAATCCTGCACCATTCGGACCTTCCCACAAGGCTTTTTCAGACCCATTATCGGTGAATTACATGGGCTGCTCAATACTTCCTTCAAGACTCCTTGTTTCATGAAGTCTGCAATTATTTGTGACACTTCAATAAGGATGTCTTGTGCCATATGATATTGCGGCACCTGGGGAAACACTGCATTTGGCTTCACTTGTACTTTGACTGGTTCCACATCTTTTATTAGTCCCACTTCCTTTCCTGTCAAATCCCACACCTTCTCTGTCACTGTTCCCTGTAACTCGGCAGGTAGATCAATCACTGTAAGCATTGGGAACAATGTAATCAAGGGGTAATCCTCATTTGTAATTCCTGTCTCTAATTCTGAGAACTGACCTTCATCTCCTTCATCTTCACTGTTTGTTTGCACTTCGATTCCATCATTGGCACATGTAATCGAACATTTTGTCTTGCACAGTAAGTCCCTTCCCAGTAGGGATACTGGACTCGAATCACAGACTACAAATTTGTGCAGCCCCTGGAAGTTGCCGATCTCAACCTGTACTGGATCTGTAATCGTGTTTGTCAGGTACTGGTTTGCTACTCCGACCACCCTTATGGTACGCCCCGAAAGTGGTAATTGCGGAACCTCTGCACTTCTGACTGTAGAGCGTGTGGCTCCGGTATCAACCAGGAATGAAACCTTGTGACCCATTACCTTTCCCTTTACAAAGGGTCCCCTCTGATCTACTTCTAAGGACGCTGCAAGCCTGCACTCTTCGCTATCTGAGCTATCATCCGACCACTCCTCATTCATATTCCATCTTCACCTCGCAAGGGGAATTGTTGTACTGTGTTATTTTGACTCATTACCTGACCTGCGACCTGCTGAGGAAGCATCACCTGTTGCTGTCCCATCGGAGCCATTGGTAATTGCATTTGCTGTCTAGGTACCATGGGAACCTGCTGTTGTACTTGTTGCATTTGCGCTGGCTGAACATGCAGCATTTGTATCTGCTGCACTGTCTGTACCCCTTGCATTTGTACCATGTTATTTTGAAAATTCGGGTTTTGGTTTCTCATTTTTGGTCCTCTCATGTTTCGGAATGTACCGACATTAGTGCTTTGTTGAACGACACCATCCTGCACCACATTCTGGCACTCCCGTTTCCAATGCCCCACGCCCCCGCACGCGTGACATGGTGACATATTTTTCATCCCTTGCACATCGTTTTGGACCACCACAGTATTTTAGTCTGGACCACGATTCACAAAACCTCGACATCGGCCTCTTGGTTGCGCCTGAAACACACCATTCATCTGCGGTTGTTCCTGTATCATCTGTTGAACTCCATTTCCCTGTATTCCTGCCTGTGCAGCCCTTATCTGCATCACCATCACCTTTTCTTTCAACTTTTTCTGCTTCAGCTCAATTTCGTCGCTACAGTATTTCGCATACTGCAACACCTCATCGATCGGCTTCGCTTGCCAACAAATCAAATGATTCTTAATCATCTGGCTAACTTCTGGTCTCAGCCCTTCAACAAATCTGGATACAAGATGGTTCATATCTTTCGGCTCAATGGTCTCAGTACCACTGTAATGTTTGAATGCCTTTAACAACCTCTCATAGTAAGCATGTATTGATTCCTTAACCTCTTGCGAGGTCCGGTCGATTTTCTGCCAATCGGTCACCTTCGGCGACACTTTCTGCTTCAAAAACACAATCACCTTATGATAATACTTCATCACCTCCTCAGAGGGTGCTCCGGTCACCTTATCCCTTGCCGGCTCCTTCGTCGGCCAATCTACCCCTCTCTTGCATTCGAGCCACAAATCAGGCAGAACAATGATCTCAAATAAAGTATTCAAGTCTTCCCAGAGACACTTTGCAAGTTTCACAAACCTATGTGTTTGTTGGTACCACTCGATCGGTTTCTCCCTCTGCCTGGGATAATCATTTGTAAAAGATAGGATGTCTCCTCTGGACCATGGCACATGAAGTAAAACACCACCAGCTGTTTCTCTCATGGGTAGTATTTTTACAGATTCTGTATCGGGTGAAGCTTTAGTCTGACTCGACCCTGGGCTGTCTCCTTTCTCCTTATCTCTTTTCTTTGCCTATCTGCCTTCCCATTTTTCTAACGCGCCCCAGATTTGCTCACTTTGCAGTATTTCTTTTAAATGAGCTTTCATTCCAGCAGACCTCATGTGCTCAAAGTCTTTTGAATCAAAGTCTAATCTGTAGCTTCTTTTCAAATGTTTTGTGTTCTCAATATCAATGTTGTACTTGTCTGCCAGATTTGCTAATCTCTGATGCACCTTGCCCACCTCTTTAGTAATTTTAGGACACAGGTATCTCAGTTCTACTTCCGTGTAGGACTCTAATCTGTTCACCCCCATTGTTCCGTCCACTAATTCAGCAGCTTCCACTCCCAATCTCACGAAATTCGGGTACTCATCTTGCCCTATCTTTTCCGGTTCTACGGTAGTCACCGTAGTCTTTTGTGAAGCATAGGTCCTTTCCAGCCACTCATTCAGCTGTTGTACTGTAAAACCTTGCAGTGAAATGTTCCCTGTATGCATCATTGGTGACTGTGAAGCATTCGTACTTATCGTCTGTGGGGTTAATACCCCTAGCCCTGCCTGACGCATTGCCTCTACTGGTGCTTCTACTGGGCTAAGATCTATTAAAGATCTCGGCTTTTCAACTGCTTGCTCTCCTGGGGCCATTAACTGGGGGGTTCCTACGGACCCTCCTCTTATTGCATCTTGGGTCATTACTCCCTGATCGCATACGCCAGATTTACCCTGGGCATACAGTGGCACTGCTGGACCAACAATAATTGGTAACGATATTGCAGCAGGTGTCTGACCTGGTCCCAAACTTCGTGGAGCAGTAACTCCATAGGTCTGTTCTAAAGTTCCCGGGACAGGTACTAATGGAGGACCGGCTACTGGGTTATATCCTGGTATCAGTTGTGGCTGCAGCTGGGACAGTAATTTCGGTGTCGACTCAATCTGCACTAACCTCGATTTTGTATATATCGGGTCTGGCGGCACTATCAGATTTGTAGTAGTCTCAAGTACTGGGACGTCTGGATAGATTCTCAGTATGTGTGGTGGAGGTTGCAACTGTATCTGCATGTCTGGTGCAGTGGGTACACTGACACCATTCTGTATCGAAGCCGTATCACTAGTCTGACCGTATCAGTAACTCCCTTCTCCTGCGTCTGGTTCCCAGGACCCATACTAGTGCTCGGGATATTGTCGCTTACCGCATAAGGTGGCGGGCGATCAAGTAATATTCGGTCCATGAATTCCTCGTCATCTGAATCGTCTTCCTCTTCCCAAGGTCTCTTAGTTTCCTTAGGCTTACTAGGGTCTTTGTCTGTTCTTTCCCTGCGTCTCTTCTCCCTGTGTTATTGCTGGGAACAATTTTAATCCAGCAACTATTCCCCGTCTCCACATTTTGTTCTCATTGTCCCATCTAGCTTCTGCATAAGACTTTTCTGCCCTTTTTAATCTCATTTGGAATCTCTCTTGTCTATGTTTAAGGGCCATTAAATCCCAAATCGCTTAAGCCTCTGAGGTGGTTTTTGTGTACTTAACATCCACCTTAAATTCTCTAGCACTTTCGGATTGAACCTCCCATGTTCTGGGAACGCTAAACATCCCTCTTTCTCTGTTAGTTTGCGCCACTGTTTCATCCATAAACAAGGCGCAACACCTTTTTCCTCCATAACCATGTAGGCTGGAGTACCTTCAGGCGGTGTAGGCGCCCCTTCAGTCGCCATAATGTATACATCTCCTTTCAGAGCACTCTTAAAAGCCTTGACAAAATTCATTTTTGCGTTTTCTCTTATTTGTAATTTAATCAGAAAGTGACTTTAATTCCCAGGACACTCTTCACCTACCTTTCTCAACCTATTGTCTCTCACGGACGGCAGCCAATCCGTGCGTGACACCTCTCGACAACTGACCTATCTCAGCGCGGCACCACTGACGTCACACTCACACACTGCAGCTGATAAAATCTTGCGGCTCGTCCGCCCCTCACTGAATTCACACAAACTAATGCAAAATTACTGCGAGCACCTTTAACAACAACACAAATCTGCCGGTTTACTACAGGAGGGGTAATACATTTGCTTCAGAACTTTACAGAGATTTTACTTGAAGCCTCGGCCGCTACTCTCTCCTTCTCAGTTCCCGCATACGCAAGCAGAATTCGACCCGCAAATCCTACTCTCGACTTGTCAATGGTTCGTCCTAGTGCACTTTAGAACTTGCCAAATCTCCATCGAAGGTTTCACACATACAATTGATTCAAACTCGACTTGTCAACCACGCCCGATTGACCTATTAAACCGCACAGATTACAACATAAACCCAAGTGTCTCCTACACTTGTCAATATACTCCAGAGTCTTAGACCACGGCGGGTCTGTACAAAATAACCAACCACGTGGATAATTTGGAGCACAAAGCGCCACACTCATATGAAGTACGCCGACTTCCCTACTCTCATACTGCGGAGTACGCCCACTCCTACTAACACAACATTTATCTGGCCTAAATACACACAGATTTCACAATCACCTGCAAAAGGCATATGCTGAGCAAGCGCAAAAACCCTATATCACACACATTATGATGCCGAGAACATTCCCAACTCACTTAGGCAGGCTCCGAGATCCCGGGAAAGTCATGGTAAATTTAGAAACACATCATACCTCCAATTTGCATTATCACAGAAAAACAAATTAAACAATTATTCTCTGTCCTAGGGCCCCAAAGGACCAAACCGTCGCTCTGCTACCAGAACTGTTAACGTGTCCCTTTATGTTAATTTATTACACATTAGGACTCGTTTTAGGCAAATGAATCTTTTGACCCAGTTGAGAGACACCGTAGGACGAGATAGCTGATCAATATATCAATCAATATATCGATAATGTCTTCAATATTTATCACAACAATACATTTCACTTTAGTCAAAGTCATTAATCAATTCAACAACACTACCATGACCTTTCAGCCATGAATAACCACACCAGTTTAATAGAATTTTATGAATTTTATTCCCTATTGGTTACAATCTACGAGCAAAAGAGTTAATCTCAATACCAAGAAGCATAATAGCATAGTTACGATGTGGCAACTGTGATAAGATTTCATTAATGCGAGAATCACAAACATCAGAACATAGCACGGCGTAAACATAAATCAAGAATAGCTGAGTGTCAAATACGCGTCAGTTCAACATAGCATAATTTCAGTCGTTTGTCTATTTGTGTCTATTTTGGTGAACCCCTGTCCTAACCACTGATTAGCATTCGCATGTTGGGCTTCATGCAAAACGATTTAGAGCACCAATTTGGAAAGCATCTATCTGTGGTCTCTGTCAAAACAAGCAGTTGGTACCTAGAAAGGAAAAGCAAACAGACAAATTAAAATTGCATTGTCATAATTACCCTCCAAAGAATCGGTCAGCGCACAGGATCAGTCTTTGTCTTCAGGACATCAGTCAAATCGCCATCTGTCAGGACCTAACTAAAAGGGCAAAGGGGCACTTCCCTCATAAGGAGGAAGAGTGTAAATGGGCAGTCTATAGGTGAGGATGGTTTTAATAAGTCTCAAGTCACCAATCAGAGTGACAAAGTTTCTGGATAAAATCAATAGCATCCCCTAACTCGCTCTAATGACCTCTCTGTGACATGGGTTTTTATCCCTTTTTCGTAGTACATTCCCCCAAAATTCTATTGGACTTTGCTATACCCCACTATCTTTAACCTATTAAATTTTACATTAGGTAATCCCAATCTTCACCCCATATTGTTTTACAAGTTTTTGATTGGTCTTCGTAATTGACGTCTTCAGAGGTGGCACATCCGGCGTTACTTCATCTCTTGGTAATTCTTTGTACATCTTTTGGTCAGCAGTTCTTTGTCATCCCTGGTTTGAATGACCTTGTACATTACATTATTCTACACTTGTTTCAATATATTATAACATTTATTCCAGGGCACAGAAGATGCGCCTGGGAACGGATTTAACATGGTTACATTCATCTTCCAAGCTTGAAGAAAAAGAACATTGCGGGTCATGGCCCCTTTTGAGTCAGCACACTGGAAAACAGAAAAATGCATTTAATATGAGAGCCAAGCAGCTAAGCTGCAGCTCACGCTAACTTAAGGCCTATGAGGATTTTCAATACGAATTTAATAATGCAAATGTTAATATAAGCTTAATTGAACATAACATAAACACTTTATTCATCATTATTAGTTTACGTATACATTGGTGGCCACTTGTCGTGGTCACAATTCAAGTGCACGTTTAAGCAATATCGCCATTATTATAGTTTCCATGTGGCATCATTACACATTAATATATAAACGTTTCATATTAATATAGATTATATAAGCTACGCTCTCTCACTACTTTATGACACATTGACTTTCTTTGGTTCTTTGTGTAACTTGAAATAATATCCATGAAAGATTAGAAGCCTGTATACAACTACTATCTTTCAAGCATCACCATAGTGGACCATAATCCCGCCTGTCGCCAAGTTTAAACACAGCTTGACCATGAATCATGCTAGAAGAACCACTGCCAACAATGGCCTATCTGGGCAACACACACCCTTAGAGTGACAGACAAAAGCTCTGGTAAACTGTGCTTCTTGAAACGGTCTCTTAAAGAATGTACAGAGGTACATTAAAAACAAGCATAGCTGTCTAAGGCTGCAGGGGTGCATACGGGCCTCAATTACCCTTAATATCTAACATTCAAGAATAATCAGGGCAACTTGTACCAGTGTAGAACTGAACGCGGTTGATATTTATGAGAAGCTAGTGGGTTGACACCATCCAGTTGTTTGTACTCTGCATTTCCTTTTTTGAAGTGAACATTGTGAATTTCTCTTAAGTATGGGCAAGCTTTATCAAGCTGTATAATTTGTCAACCTCTGCCAAAGACACCAGGGGAAGTTCACTTCCTCCATATATGTTGGGGGTGTTGATGATGCGGTATACAATCATGATTCTTGCGATGCCGTCTTCTCATCCTCATGAAAACAAGAGACAGATATCCAAGCCAGTGCCATTCACATCTACTTAGAATCTGTTGATTCTGGATTCAACCAAACAGATTGGCAATAGGAGTCTTGCTATGTTTTTTTAGATGAACAAATATCCTTGCCAATCTAGCACGGAAATTATCTGCTCTCCTAGTGCAATTACAGTGGATATTGCCAAGTTCATGTTAAAAAAGTTGTATTCGTATTCCCTAACCATTCAGACAGTAGGCACCCAAGTACGCAAATGAAAGGGACATGAGATTTCCAGGGAGATCAATCTCTGTTAGAGATCATACTTACCTTATATTCAGAAGTAGAAGAATAAAATAATATTTTCCAAAAGGATCCCCTACTCCACCCAGTGCCGCCTTCTAATCTATTTCGTTTGTATGATGGTGAAAAGCAGTTAGGGAGTAGAATCCCACAATCAAACATGTCTTCTCCCAGTGCAGAACAGAATGGGTCTTTTATATGATTCAGTAACCTCTAGACAGTTCATTCTGACGGCTCAGAGTTCATAGCAAACACGAAGAATGTTTCTTGTACGCTGGCAGCTGACTGAGGAGTCATTTCATTTCATTGAGTTACCACTAAAGATTAAAATAATAAGAGACAATATGCTCCTCAGGCGGGGCAATAAAGGTTACACAATAAGACTTAAAAACTATGCTTTATGTATTTTCAAGTTAATTGTTGTTGCCACTCGGTTGGCATAGTTTGGCACCACGGCCAAAGATTCAGCCCTTTTCTTTAGCTACAGCAGGCCCATCATGTGGTGGGTCTGCTGATCCCATTCTGAAATTCAAATCAGCATAAGTCATATTCCAGGTATTTTTAAAAATCTAAAGGTTTGGAGAGCAGCAGAAATGCTCAGCTTCCTGAAATAAAGGACAGATGCTAAGACACCATCTAAAGACCGTGTGTGGAAATAAACCTATATGACTGAGGGTATGCATTTCAAGATGGGATTACATTTCCCCTGGGGCAGATTCTTTCAAGGTTCTTCTTAAGAACAGCAGTGTGGAACAAAGTGTAGAATTACAACAAAGATCCTGTCTCCAGCGAAATGTTTTTACAATCATATAACTGGGAAAGAATTTTAAATAAAGGAAAGACACCTTAGCAGTTATTGCAATAATTCCACATATAAACCATTAAAAAGGAAAACAGGTTGCTTGATCGGGTAACCTGAGTCCTAAAGGATCAGGCACACATCCAAAGCAGTAAAACAGTCACAACACAACCACAAAAGAGATTTATTGAGAGTTCGTTCGGTTTCTATCACGTCTAGACTACTGTACTCTATATATCTGGCCACGAAGTAAAAATAGTCTTGCAAAATATGTCTCTGAAGCTAACATTGCGCCTTGAAGGATCTGACCATGTTAAACTGGTTAAAACATATTTGCATTGCAACTGTCATCCGGTAGACTGAATAAATAATAGAAATGTGCCTTCTAAAGGAAGAATGGAAGAATATGAATGTTATCGTATTTAATCAAATTGCAATTCTACTATAAGTCATTAAGGACAGAGTTTGTGTCACATGATGTAATACAGGGTGAGCCCTGTAACCAATATGGAGGAGATGAAGAAAGTAAAGTATGAGGGGACATTCTCAAATATTTTTAAAAAATATTTCTTATGTATTGATCATTATGTGAGTGTTCACAAGCAATTAATGAACTATTTTTTTAAGCATGCATATCAGTAAATCATCTCATTGATCATCACTTATCTCCATGTACGGGTGTTAATGAATAAGTGTGAAACTAGACTTTGTACAATTGAGGGACACGGAGAATTGAATATGCTATTATCTTGAATTTTATGGATTATTTCTGTGCCTACTGAGTGATGACTGGACATTATGGCAGGGTATAGAGGTTTACTGAACTGAATAAAGTAATATTCTTTTACATTAACATGAACACTTCTGAATTATGTGCATTATATAACTTTTTTATATTCTGTATATGTATGTTTGCAAAACAAAAAGGATATACTTAAAATGTCCGCGCTTAATACATCCTTCTACTTGTGTGGATATCTCCGTATCTGTCCTCTTCAGTTTTAGTTTCTTGGTATTTCTGAACATCTTGAAGAAGTAGTATATTTCAGGGGCAGCTCCTCTGCTATGGTGGAGAGGCAACGCCCACCCTTCCCCCCACCAGCAGCAGCAGCTGCAAAACTTTTATGGCGAAAACATAATAAACTCCATTTATTATGTTTTTACTATAAAAGTGACAGCACTCCCCCTCAGTGCACATGTATGTTTGGCCGGCCATCTCAGGCCAGCTAAACATACAAGCGCATTCGGCACTCTCCAACTCAGACGTGTTGCCGGGTTGGAGAGAGCAGGCAGAGGCTCCCACTGTGCTTCAGAGCTCCCTAGCTGGGCACTCCATCCAATCCTACCCCAAGCAGCATGAAAGCAGCTATAGGATTGGATGCAGCAAGGTAGGAGCCTGTGTTGTAATGCAAGAGTGAGCGGATCGGAGCGGATGGAACGGCGTGGAAAAAAAGGTAAGTTTTCTTTTTTTATTATTTTATTTTTAATCCCCCCTACCACTCGCCACCCCTTTTCCCTCCCGCGAGCTGGGCCTGGTATATTTAGGTACTAAGTGAATCATTAAATCTGCAACATGGCATCAAAATCATCAAAGAGAAAATGAGACACATTAATGTTATAGTATGTGATGTGTATTTGGACTTATATAGCAGTGTGCAATATAACAATGAGAATTGCATCATCACATACTTTGTATTTGGGCATATGTAACAATGTGCAATATAACATTAAGATTGGCATTACAAGTCCTTCTAATAAATTGTTGGCTAGAGCGAAAAGAGTGCTTCAGATATCCTTTTGTGGCAACTTTGAATAGTTAAGTCACAAACTACAATTGCAATTTTTCATTCATCCTGGGGTGCACAGACTGGAATTTTTCACCCAGGGCTGGCAGCAGGTATTACTTGTCACCATCATGAGGGCCAACTCCCAGGCTGGGTGCAACTCATGTCTTAAACAGGATTAGCAGCGCAATTGTAATTGTAATGTTTATTTATTGATGATTTGAATTACAAACCACTTTACCCCCAAATGTTGTGCACAACAAATTCAATATAACATGAGTATATTATATTACAAGCATAACTTGGGACCATAACTAGTGATAGTCTTAAAATGTATCCCAACGCTTCCTCATGTGCCTTAAAATAATAAAGCTGATGCTCAGTGAGTATGTAACAGCCCATCCATCTACAAAATAACTCACAGTTGTCCCTTTGCCCCTCATGGAATATTATCCTAAATAGTACAACCCTTCTATAGTACCATAACTTAATGTACAAGGACTCTGTTTTTCCTTAGCACTTCAAAGTGCATAAAAAACAATAAAGAAGACCTGTCAGCCTACAAAGTGCCCCAATCCGCAAAAACAACAAGAACAAGGACAGGCTAAATTAGCTTACATGTTAAACTACCACTAAATCAAACGACTGGGAGCCCATGTACAGCAGCACTCTTTCCACACGCATCCTTCCAAATACCTATAGCCAAAAGAAATTCCATGCTCATCTTAAGAAATGTTTTTCAATAAATCACTGCCTGAAAAGACGCATTTCCGGTATCAACGCTTGTGATATTGCGGTCTGTTCATAACACTACAGATGCCATGCCTGCATACAGCACATTCCAGCATGGCCCCACTACTGGCTGCCAGGGAGTGCTCCAGACAGTGAAAGCTATGTGTGCAGCTGTCAATTTGGGGACTCAAGAAGGGTTTAGAGACAGGAGGGTTAAAGTGCAATTAGCTACAGCTGGAGATAGCTTTGTCTAAAAGAATCTGCAAACTAGCCTTTTAGGAATGCGAGGCTACAGTCTAGTACATTTATAGAATCCAGCAGCAGTTATCACTACTGTCCGCCACCGTTCCTGTGGTGAAAGGCTCACATTAGAACATTTACAGAAAGCCTTCCTGACTACTGCTGAGAAGGGCCAAACTCTTTTAGTCCATTCTTAATCTGGTCTCTAATCCTCCAAGATTATCCCACTTGCGGTCCAAAACACCCTTTGCTTTGGTCATGCTACACTTCCTTGCTGCTATTGTATGTACTTTTATTGAACAGGCATTTATAGATATTCACATTTGTCGATTCAAACAGGCATCTCCATTTATGAACATCGATGTATCCATATTTGTGAAAAGTTGTGGTGACAACGAAAGAGATAGTGCAAAGTTAGGTTTCATCTAAAGCTCTTGAAATACATAAGACTGTAAAATAGTGACAAAACCTGTTAACGTTTAATACATAATTGTAGCAGTTAATTGCATTAGCCTAACTGGGCTTTCAAAAACTCTCTGTAAAGAATGGTGTTAGGATAAATACCATTAAAAAATGGAAATATGGACTACCATTTCTAGTGTCCAAGAAATACTCCATTACCTTGGGTTTGTGCAATCTAACCTGAAATATAACATTTTTTTAAAACTAACATGCACTTCGAAAATGCTATAAGTGCCCTCATTACAGATGGTGAATATTTACTCTGGGCAATTATTCTGGGTGTAATTCCTCCACTCGCAATTCTATGGGGCACAAGTTGCATTTTGTAGTACTAGTAGTAGTTTCACTCACATACTACAAAATGCAGTTCACAAACCTACTCACACAGAGCTTCCTGTCTTTTTATGCAGAGATCGCCATCCCAGTTATCTGTCTCCACACACATAGGTATACATTTTAATAGTTAATGTAGGTGGAACCTAGGTAAGAGGCTGGAAAATGAGGAATCCTCACTGGTATATTTGAAGGGATGATGGAGTGAAAAGGAGAGGGTTAGAAAAGAGGTAAGGAAGTGTTAAAGGACAGGCATGCACATACAAACACCCACCCACAAAAGAATAAGCCCATTGATTTTCACAAACTGCACTTCTAAAGTTACTAGACCCAAAAAGGACCAACACAAAGTTGCAAATGTACTCCAGCCCAACCTTAGGGTATGTTGAGATCCATATATTGACACTCACAGGTATTTCAAAGACTCCTATAGTAATTAGCAGAGGCAGGGGTTTGCAACAATACCCCTTAAGAAACAATGTTTAATAAAATAAGTTATTTAAAATGTTTAATTATGTGCATCTATATGATTTTTAAGTGTTAAAAATTACTTCCATTTTAAAATCATTCTTTGTAAAGTTAATACATTAAAATGTATCTTTTTCTACAAAACTAATTCAAAATAATGTTAATGTAATTTTTAAATAAATAAAAATAATTAAGCAAATATGTTTTAATACCATTTCCTAAACAACATGCATATACAAAGGTAGTGAGGGTGGGATTTAATATGCTGCAGTTAATATGCTGCAACTGTGTGTGTTTTAATATTAATTTGTATTTTACACTGAAATGTTTATTTTTTAATAAATAATAAATAACCATTATTATTTCCCTCTACTATACGAAGATCTCTCAATGTAGTAATTTGATACTTGTAAACCCTGTTCTAGCAGGATCCACCGACCAGTTTTGAAAGAGTGGGCACTAATACCATATTTATACTCAGAAATGGTGAATAGCAAAACATATAAAGTTACTGCTAGGTTTAATAGTAATTTTACATTTTACACACAAGTAAATCTATACATGTACATTTCCTCTGATAATCCTGTCTGCAAACTCCAATTATTCAGGCCAGGTGACAGCAAACCCCTTTGCATGATGCAATGGTTGCAGTTTGCAGCTCAGCCTAGTTCCTGTCCACCTCTGAAGCTCCATAAGCAAAAGCAGATACCAAACCCAGGAAGTACAAGGTGACCTTCCCTGAGCTCAGGATCACCAGGAGATGCTGGTAAGGGGAAGTTGCACAATGAACAGGTCAAAGGCTGAAGGCTCAAGGGTGTAGCTAAGAAACACAATCTTGTAAATGAGGAAAACACCAATGGAAATAAAAGATACATTGTGCAAGAATGTCTGCGTTGAGGGGTTTGATTGTTTATGTGTGGGAAGGTGTCCCTTCCTGCACATAAACAATCACTAATAGTGATTTGGCACTTCTGTGTGTGCTGCATAATGCAGCACACACAGAAGTGCCAAAGCGTCATTTTGAAATGATTGTTTATGTGCAGGAAGGAGCACCTTCCTGCACATATGTCTGGCATTTTGCTCTTTTTATGCGTGCTGCAGAATGCAGCACACATAGAAAAATAAAGAATGAGGAGGAATAAAAGTATTCCTCCTCGTGGCACCTTGCTAACGCCACCCCTGGGGTGAAATTAGATTTTGGCGCTGCCTCAGGTTTACGAAAACTTGTAAATGTGAGGAAGCGACAAAATTCAATGGGTGCTGCTGCAACACAACTTTCACACCCCTTCCACACAAAGGGCTGCATGTGAAGGGATTGTATTTACAAGATGGCGCTAAGCTACAAAAAGTGGTTTAATGCCACCTTGTAAATATGGCGCAGGGCATTGCACCACCAGAGCGTCATGAAAAATGTGACACTCCGGTGGCGCTAGGCGCTCTTAAATATGCCCCTGAATGTCAGTGGAGTCGAATTCTTTTTCAGCAAATCAGCTTTCTGTGTCTACTCCTGAAAACATAAAGAGGAAATCTTGGAGACAGCCCTGGTCTAAAGGGTAACACCCCCACTGGTATAGGGCGTAGGTAGAGAGCAGCATTGGCGTATGCACTCTACAAATAGAGCATTTGCATTTTAGAATTTTCAAAATTAACTTGCTTCATACTTCTTGTTTCATTATAAATTCTTCACCAAAGTTGTATTCATTGTTGGTGCTTTTTCAGCAATTTACAATGCCGTTTTTCTGATGTGTATCAGATGTTGTACTTTTAGGGGTTCCCGGTAAAATACAATCTATTCTCTCTAAACAAAAATGGTCCGTACAGTAGAAGAAATTTTAGGTCGGGGAAGGGGTGACTTTTAGAATTTAGACATGCACATTCATATCGGGTTTTCAAAGAATCATAAACTATGCCCTACTCTGCTCCTGTTCCTTATCTGCACGTTGCAGTCGTGTGTGTAACAGAAGTTTTACTGCGCACAGTAACGTTATCAAATACAGACATCGTTACGTCGGATTTGAGAGAGACTTTCAGGCGCACTGGTGAAGTAATACTCAATGAGGACGGTGTCGCTTTATGGCTGATTATAAATGAAGAGTTATAACCCGTGAAGCATCACCGTTAACTGTTATGGCAGGCATTGTATTTCACCTTTTAAGTACCCTGTAATAATGCAACTGTGTCAGTGTAATTGTTACCCTGAATTAGTCGATTAAACTAGACCTCAGGGTCAACTATGACAATATATTGAGGAAAGAGGGAAAGTGTCATGGCTAATTTGTTTGGAGTTTATTTTAACAAATAACATTCTGAGCAATGTTCAGAGACTTGAATAACTATACAGTTATAGAATTACTAGGTGCAATACTACTACTCATAATAATACATTAAAGAATAAGCATTCATTATAATTGTGATACATGCTATATAAATAATCATTGCTATTATTTTATTACATTACATGTTTTACCATGATTGCTGCAAAAATATTAATCTCTATTATACAACACTGGTTAATTACTGTCCATATTTCATGGATTGCTGCATGAATTATCAATTTCAACAAGTGGGAGTTTAATTAAATGAAGGTCAGATGCCCAATGCCATTTTGCAGTCACAGACCCCCTGAACCACAAAATCATAGGGTTTCTAACAGCATAATTGTTCATTGAAAAGGTTTTCTGAATCACTGCATGGGTTAATGAAGCAATAAGTAATCACTATTTAAGAAGGAACAATTTTAGGGAGTCCTTTCCAAATATTAATTCCTTATGGTATGCATTCATGTTTTGGGACCGGAATCAAGGTCACAAAACATTAATATTTTACCATCAACTCAAAGGAGGTGGTAAGACATTTGCTGATGGGAAGAGGGTCCCAGGAACCTCTGTTATGAAGCGGAGCCAATAGCATTTATTTGATAAATCTCAGCACCACCAACTCTGTCAGCAAGCCAGTACAGCTCCCAGTCTCCAACTGACTCACATGGAACTTCCCCACCTTATAGACAACATTCCTTGCATTTAAAGGAACCCCTCATCCATTACAGCTACAACACATCTCTGTTACATAACAATAAAGAAAATGAACAATATATAAACATAAGAACTATAAGACAAAAACAATACAAAGTATATGAAAAGGAAATAACATTCCACTTGAAAACCAGGAAAATTCCAGCAAAGAGAGCTATCACTTCATGATATACTCTTTAACCCGAGTAGGTATCCTGGATCTTCTGGTTGATCTATGTGAGCCTCTATTGCAGGCATAATCTTTAAACTGTGTAGGTATCCTCCTGGATCTTGTGGTTGACCTAAACTGAAAACCGTTTCCAGAGGTACTGTTCCTGGAAGAGCTCACAGATGGAGATACTGCATCCTCATCACTCCTTACATCCACATAATTACTGTATGTGCATGCTCCTGGCAGGACAGTGCCACTTTCAGCTTGCAAACTGGCCCTGTTACCAGAATACCCCCCAAACTGGACATGCTCCATGTGCAACTTGAATGGACAGTTACCACATTTTTCTTTATAGAATTAATAGTGAAGGGACCCATGAATTCTGCTACACCCTTCTTTTCCCAATGTGGTTTCCTTACTAAAACTGGATCACTCACTTTCCACTTCTTGCCTTTGACGGAATTGTTATCATCATATCTAAGTTTATACTTTTGCTGGTAACATCTAAGTCTGTTTCTCATTACTTCCTTGTCCACATCCAACCCAGTAGTTCTCTTAGGTAGCAACTACCCTGGGTTCAACTTAGGTTCAACTTTCCCTCAAAATGACTCAAAAAGAGATCTTTGAATAACACAGTTAGGTGTACTGTGATGTGCCCACCACATTTCCCTGAGTGCCGCCTTGACCGGAATTCTGGTCTCTTTAGCTCAGTACACACAAGCATTCACAACTCTGTTCATGGTTCATGCAAGACCTTTGACCTGTGGCACATAGGCTTATATTTATACTTTTTAACACTGCATTTGTGTAATTTTTTGATGCAAAAGCGGCGCAAACTTATGAAATACAATTATATTTTGTAAGTTTGCACTCCTTTTGACGCAAATGCAGTGCTAAAAAAGTATACATATTGGGCCATAGAGGGCCATCTATTGGTGAACTATGCCAAAATAATCCAAAGATTCTTGCATCTCTAGTGAGGTAAACTGTACCCCATTATCTGTGATTGGATACTTGGACACCCCCTCACTCAGAAACTCGTCTTTGAGGAAATCTAACACTGTCCTCTGAGAATATCTTGTAAAAACATTCCCCTCCCCCACAATTATCAACCAGCATGACCTGGTTACATGCATTATCAGCATTAGTTACATGCATTATGAGCATTGGGAATCAGACTTATGCCCATATCTCTTTGATGCCTTCGGTCCAGGAGGTTGCCTCCCCTTTTAGCCACATAGATTTTCCCGTTAGTTTCCCTATCCTTGAATCCAATTCTCTTGATTGCATACCCCAATGTATCGATTGCATGCCACCATAACTACCAATCATGGTAAAGGGGGATCCAGAGTCTGGTAATACCATAAACCTCTTACCACCAATATCAACCTCACACTCCGGCATGACCACCACATCAGCATCCACCTCACCACTGCTCTTTTTCACATTCAGGGCCACAGTCCACAATCCCTCGGTCACATTCTCCACTGTTTGTACTTTTTCAATCGATTTACAAATTCTTGCATAGTTCCATTTTAGACCACACTTATTACATGTCGAGTTTTTACCGTAAACATTTGGACTACTGGATATATGTCCAACATTTCCACATCTATAACACTTGAGTTCATGAGTGTCAGGTGAATTTTTCAACTTCATTCCAGAAGCTATTTTAAGAATATTACCTTCCATATTCTTCTGCATCTCCTCTTCAGCAATTTCAGGTATGCTGCTTTGCACTGGAATATTGTCAGGCAATGCAACCTGATTTCTCCTCTCTTTTACCTAACCAGATGTGTTTTCCACTCTTTCCACAATCACAATGGCTTCTTTGTGTGAGGGATTCTTGGGCAGTCACTTTCTTGCACTCTACCACTGTTGGTGCATCTTGGTAGTTGATCCCTTACCAGAGAGAATGTAAGCTCTCTAAATTCACAGGTTCAAGCTAAGTTTTTAAGTGAACCAATATTGTTACCTACTTTCATGTTAGGTTCTTGTGCCCAAGTGAATAACTTAAGGCTTTCCAACACAACATTTATCCATGGTGCAAAATATTGTTCCAACATTTTCGTTGGCATTTCAAAGACATCAGGGGGTTCCCTTTCCCATTACCAATTGGTAGTTAATTAATCCTCTCATAAATATTGGGACCCTCTATTCCTAGGTTATGCAATGAAATGACTTGCTTTGTGACTGGGGAAACTGTTTCCCCCCAATGGCGATTAGATAAGAATCAAAGAGTTCTTCCATTGTTTCCATGGAAGCATGGGCTCTCCTTTCTTGGACAGAGAAGCTGGGGACTGAAGCATATTGCTGATAGACATGTTCGCCATAATAATACATATATCACCAGAATGTTTTACCTTTAATGCTTTGCCACTGTCTTAGATTTCTGCTAAACGTTGTCTTTTCCCTTGCTTCGTTTTACAATTCTAATGTTATTTGCTGTGATTTCCTCAAGGCGCTGTTAATGTGCAATGTTCCAATTTAAAAAACGTGAGCTGTTTCAGTGAATGTGGATTGACCGAATTCATAATAGCAGCCACTTGTCATGAGCAGTGACATAGAGAAACATCAGGCATCATGAAGAGGGATGTACTGTACGTCCTCACGTGTGCTAACCTCGCACAGAGAAAATAATGTTGGATACCACTCATTCCATTTTCTTGAGCTGCTGCTAAGTGTGCTGAATCGTGCAGGGCCAGGCAAAATTAAAGTAAAACACAACGGTACCTTTTCCAACTGCCCAATATTCTGTAACTTTTTTTCCACTGTCCAATGTCTGGTGCCAATTGTTTATTTGCTAATGGGCAACAACTTTATTTTCCTCATTTGTCAACATTTATCAGTTAAGTTGGTCATGTATTGGTCCTCAGGGGAACTGGTGGTGTGAATATGTACCCACTCAAGCGCTGCTCTTCACCAGTGTTATGAAGCAGAGCCAGTAGATTTTCCATACGCATGTATTGGATAAAATGAAGCACCACCAATTTCATCAGCAAGCCAGTACAGCTCCCAGTCGCCAACTGGCTCACATGGAACTTCTCCACCCTAGAGACTGTCAACATTCCCAGCATGCGCTGCTTACATACATTTACACTAACCTATCATACATTACAGCTACAACACACCCCCTTTGTAAAAATTTAACAAAAAGTTTTAAGGAGTAGGTAATGGCCCATGAGATGTCTTCCTATGAGAGGACCCTATAGTGGTATTACCAAAACAGGGCAAGCACCCACTCTAGGTGAGCTCATATCACCCTCTTTCCATGCTCGACATAGACAACCGGGTACTGAGCAAGGTTCCAACAGACAGCTCCCTGTGTTATATTTTCTGATACACCTGACCAATGTGGATTTTTACCACATAGATTGACTGTGTATAGTATACGTCTACTGTGCCAAATTGTGGATGTAGTGATGGATGTGGGGCTGCCCCCAAGGGCATTTTACCTAGATTTTAAGAAGGCCTTTGACACTTTGGGCAGGACTTACATATTCCGAGTTTTAGAGGGCTTTGGCTTGGGCCTTGAGCTGCTTAAATTGATCAGGCTACTGTATGTGACTCCACAAGCCAGGGTACATACAGGAAGTTGCACTTCATGCTCCTTCCCCATTAAGAGAGGTACTAGGTAGGGTTGCTCCCTCTTGCCATTATTTTTGCTCTGCTCTAGCAATGGAGCCACTGGATGTAGTGCTGCGGAAAATGGGCCCCCTATTGGGTGTATGGATACATACATGGAACATTGTCTCACTCTATGCAGGTGACGTGCCTGTATATCTGTGAGCTATACCCAATCCCTAGCTGACCTTTATGACCTGTCAATGACTTCGGAAACCTAGCGGGACTTTGGGTCAACTGGGGCAAGTCTTGTACTTATCCGCTGTGGGGATTGTGCCCCACAGAGCGCACCGGTCTGGGACAGGATCGCTTTTCTGGTGCTGTAATACTTTTTGTTATTGGGAGATTAATGTATATCATACTGATACTGATCATGACCTCAATGCGCCATTCAATGGACTTCTGAGGGAAGTGTCCCTTTTCCACCTTGGGCCAGGTAGCTGTAGCCAAAATGCTTATTCCTCTGCGGTTCCTATATTCCTTCTCCCAGTGGTGCCTATGAGGGCCTTCTTCAGGAAATTAAGTGGGCTAGAATCAAACCTAATCTGGGGGCCAGCGTGAAAACAATTGTTTCTCAAATGTCACATCTTCCATAGCAGGAAGGGGGGCCTAGGTACGCCCGAAATAGAATTATACTTCGCAGCAGCACAATTGCAGTGGTCTGTGAGATGGCTTGCAAAAGACAAAATAGGTGAATTTGATTTTGTATTTGATAACCTCTGAGGGGGGAATATACCACAATGGGTGCTGTCAATGAGTAACCCAGTCAAAAAGATTCCTCGGTTACTCTGCGTGGCCAAATTGGTGTAGAATAGATATATGCAACCCAAACGTTTGACTCCCCCATGTGCACCACACCTTCCCCTTTAGGATTTACCCACAACAAGACTACACTTAGGAGATCATGACTCTTAATCATGGCAAGAGGTGGGACTACGTCAGATTGGTGACTTCTTCACGTTTCAACAGCTGCAAGACACCTTAGTTCTGAGTGCTTATTCTATATTTATCTATCACGCTTTCATACGGATTATCAGGGAAAAGTGGGTGAGGGAAGAAACAGAGCTGCTCCTCCAACAGGGACTATTTACTTTCCTTACCAGTGGAGTGGGCCATAAGGCAGTGTCATTTCTATACGAAGCCGTCTTTGCACCAGGAATGAATCAGACACTCAGGAGAAAAACTAAATGGTAAGCAGATTTGAACACCGTTCTCAAAGACAAACAATGGGCCATGGCACTCAGCCATGTCAACAGGTGTCTCGCAATGCATGTCTTAAATTCACACAATGTAATTTCCTCCATCAAACTTATCTCACTCCACACAGCCTACATCAGATGTTTTCAGGGACACCACCTCCCTGCCTTATGAATGAAGTTCCTTAGAGTCTAATCAAAGGTGATGCATTTATTCCAGTTTGAGGGGAAGTGGAGACTCCACCCGAAGGTACATCAGGTCATTATGTGATGCCGAACGTACATACTGATGCCACATTTCTGCATGTAATGTTGAACGTTCAGACGGATGCCACATTTGTAATGTAATTACATTTGCAATGTAATTTCATTATGTAATGTCGAACGTACACACTGATGCCACGTTTCTACATGTAATGCCGAATGTACATACTGATGCTGCATTTCTGCACATGGTCTGGGAATGCCAAAACTTGTCACATACTTGGACCTAGTTACTGGAACATACCTCAGCTATACTTGACGTCCAACTCTCCCCAGATCTGTTGTTTTGCCTGTTGGAGATCACTAAACGCTCAAAGTGCTCTACAGCAGACTTAGCATTAATGCTGTTTAACACCTGAGCATTCAGTATGGCTCTGAACAACACATAAATGGGCAACAACAGACACAGAGGTTTTACAATCTGCTTCATCGGACGCGGGGGAAGCATCACGCTTTGGCACACTTATGTAGAAAAACTCTTTGATAGATTTCATCCTTCCCCTGGTATGTCATCTTCCCAATCCCTGCCATAACTGTAGACTACACATATCGCACACACGGTCCTCTTCTTCTCCCTCCCTCCTCTCATCACACCACCTCAACTGTCACGAGCTCTATGACAACATCCCCCCATACACAATATTAGATAGACTCTCCCATGCTCTACTAGATGCCTTACGGCAATTGTTGATATATACTATGGCCTTTATGATCGCTCTATGAACACCCTCAGATCATGGGGGGAATCTCGAACTCCCAGTTTTCAAGTGTTACAATTGTTACTATGGTAGTTACATTGGATCTCTTATGGTACTATCAGCCTGCAAGATGTTTGAATTTAGCAGCTAACACATGCTACCCCATCCACTATGGACCTATGTAAACTGTGACCCTTTATATGATTTCTTAATTGCATATATCCTAGGGTATATAAACCCCTGCTATTTCCTATGTATAGTCAAACCCTATCAGTGCGTGTGTTGGCCAATGGCTGACACATGCACACTCTCACTGGTGTAGGCCACAATCACTGGCAAACACCAGGGAGGGATTTTTTTTTTATTTAAAAACCCCTCGGGAGTCACAGAAGAGCTTCTGTGTCTCCCCCCGCACCTCTACCCGCCTATCTGTGACGTCACTCAGATGTCACAGTTTGTTTTCCCCACCAGAGCAGGAAGCAGAGGCAAGGCTGCTTTATGTTCCCGTGGGGAAAACAGGACGTAAAAGGCCTCCCCAGCCTTCAGGAAGACCTCATTTGATAGGGCAGATTCTCCCCTTTCAAACGAGGCCTTCCTGAAAGTGTTTCCTGGGCATGGATTGTGGCTGTGCTGCGATCCATGCCCAGGAAACCCCACCAGACACCAGGGATGGTACCTAGCGGGGTCGACCCTTTTGAAAATGGGCTGAACTCCCCCAGGAGGCATTTAAATGAAAATAAAGTTGGTTTACTGGGGGGGCCCTGATCAACCCCCCCACCCCGGGGGTTAAAAATATTAAAAAACATTTTTCAAAATATAAATTGATGGGGGGGGGGGGGTTGGCCCTTTGGAAAATGGGCCGACTAACCCCCAGGGCATTTTTGGAAATAAAAGAAGTTGGTTTACCCAATCCATCTTTGGAAACCAATACATGGCTCGTAATTTGTTCTTTGTAAGCTCACCAGAAATGTCAAGTTCTGACATGATGTCCCAGAATCCCTTCAGATCTTCTTCTACATCTTTTAGTTTCTTTGGCCATCCTCTGACGATTTTTCCTTGGAGTAATTGTAATATCCGGTCATTCCTGGTCTCTTCCATTCATTCTTCCTTAGTAAGACTCGCTAGTCAACAGTTACCCTCATGTAAGGACTACCATTGACCTGTGTGTGACCCATTGCTGTCACAGACACTATGCCCACCCACACAAGTGAGGTACAGTTGTTATCTGGAGACTTGCGAGAATGCTGAGTGGAAGGAAGTTTGTGGCTCCCCTCGGATTCCAGAACTTTGCATTGCTTAAATGTGAGAAAAAAGTGTTTTTTAGCCAAATTGTGAGGGTTGCAAAGGATTCTGGGTGAGAGAACCTGGTGAGAGCCCCACAAGTCACCCCATTCTGGATTTCCCTAGGTGTCTAGTTTTCAAAAATGTATAGGTTTGCTAGGTTTCCCTAGGTACCGTATGAGCTAGAGGCCAAAATCTACAGCTAGGCACTTTGCAAAAAACCCATCCGTTTTAATCAGAAAAATGTGAAGGGTCCACGTTATGTTTTGGGGCATTTCCTGTCGCAGAAACTAGGCCTACCCACACAAGTAAAGAACAATTTTTATCTGGAGGCTTGGAGGAACACAGAAGAGAAGAACAAGTGTTATTGCTAATTGTCTTTCTCTACATTTGGGCCCTGCAAATGTGAGACAGTGTGTAAGAAAGAAGACATTTTGAGAAATGCCCTGTAATTTACATGCTAGTATAGGTACCCCTGAATTCAGAGATGTGCAAATAACCACTGCTTCTAAACTCCAAATCTTATGCCCATTTCGGAAATACATAGTGTTGTAGTAAACAACACTAACAACACAAAGTGGGATCAGATTTATTTTATTTACTGAACTCCTCACATGCCATCCGCCGCTCACCAACCACTCACCAACCAACATTCCAAGGTAAGCTCCCGGCCAGTACATTCATCTCAGAGTTCTAAGGAGACTTGGGAGTGTACCATTGGCTAAATATTAACAGCTAGGTTTGAATAGTTGTTTTAAAATAACTTCTACTACAATAATAACATTTGTAAACATAAGGTTGCCTATGTACAAAAGGTGGGCTACTAAAAGTTGTTTTTCAGATCCACATCATTTCCCATGTCATGTGCTTATAACATATCTCCCCTCCTTAATGTGGGAAAACAAAGTCTTTGTGCCATGCTGGGCTTTTCCTGCTTCGGGTGTTGCTGCTCCGATGCTGCACGTCCGTTGGATTAGAGTCATTACTTCCTACTCCAGAATTTGTTCTATGATTCTGGGTGACATACAATACGGTCCATACTCCAGATTTTACCATCCTCTAATCTGACAACATTATTGTAAACTTCTCTAATTCTAAGTGGGTTGGAAAATTTGCTGCAACTATTCTGTGTGCGAAACGGAAGTTTGACCCTGACCCACTGCCCTACTTGCCATAGTCTGTCCTTGGTACTATTTTTGTTGTTGTACCATCTCCTGTATTTTTCCTGTTTTTGTCAGATACATTCAGCAAATGCTTCCCTTTGCTCACACACTTGCTCCCCTCCTTTCAACTAATTAGGGTTCAGCTTGGTTCCCGGTTGCCTTCCTTTTAAGGACTGGAATGATGATAGCCCCGTAACTGCATTAGGAGTGGTATGGTACGACCATAGCATTTGGTTAAGTGCTGATTCCCCTGACATGCCTGAAACCCTTGCCCTTTGAATGCACTCCTTAAACATTCTGTTCATTCTCTCGACTAAACCATTAGCCCAGTGGATATATACAAAGCAGTTCTGAAATGTTGAACACCCCAATTCTTGAGGAATTCCTTCATGACCTCTGAAGTGTACTACACACCATTGTCAGTGACAAGTGTACTGGGAACCCCTTCCCTCATGAATGCTTCTGATAAAAAGTTAACAGCATCCATTGTCGTTATTTGGTTCACGATTTTTAACATTGTCCAGTGCGAATGATAGTCAACTAGTACAAAGATATAACGTCCCCTGCCACCCAGATGATTTACAGGTCCTAATATGTCTAGTCCTAGTTTATCGCAGGGTTTTGCAGGGACACTCATAGGTGACAACGGAGTTTTGCGCGTCAGTTGGTTTTATCACTCATGGCACACGCAATACAATCTCTTACCGCACATTCTACAAACCAATCCATCTCTGGAAACCAATACATGGCTCTTAATTTGTTCTTTGTAAGCTCACCAGAAATGTCAAGTTCTGACATGATGTCCCAGAATCCCTTCAGATCTTCTTCTACATCTTTTAGTTTATTTGGCCATCCTCTGACGATTTTTCCTTGGAGTAATTGTAATATCCGGTCATTCCTGGTCTCTTCCATCCATTCTTCCTTAGTAAGACTCGCTAGTTCCACTAATAACACTGGTTCAGATGTCTGTAATTCCAACCTACCATCCTGCACATCCATTTCTATGGAGCCACTCCTAGTTGACCTTGACAATTAATCAGCTATAGTATTCTTGTTACCTTGGACATATATCACGTCAAAATTGTAACCCTCAAGGCCCATCATCCACTTGGCTATGTGTGGGGTGAAACGTTCTCTACCATGGGTAGTGAATATGTTAACAAGGGGTTTATGATCAGTCCTGATTGTGAAAGGTAAACCCCATAAAAAGAATTTGAAGTGTGTTACGGCCCAAAAACATGCTAGGGTTTCCCTTTCAATAGTGGAGTAGTTCCCTTCTGCTCCACTTAATGATCTCGATGCAAAGGCTACAATTCTTTCTTGTCCGTTGACACTTTGAGACAATGTCGCTCCCAACCCTTGGCCACTAGCATCTGTAGTCACCCACGTTTTTAGTTTCAAATCACAATTCCCTAACTGTGGGGATTGAACAATGGCTTCCTTTACTTTATTGAATGCCAATTGGCACTCGGCATTCCATACAAACGGAACATCCTTTTTTTAAAGTACCCTCATGGGAGCTGTGACAATGGCAAAATTCTGTACAAACTTTGCCATGAATTCAGCCAAACCCAAAAATGATTTTAGTTCCTGTTTACTAGTGGGTGCTAGTGCTTCCTTCACAGCCTCTACCAAATCATGTTTGGGCTGGACGCCTTCCTTCGTGATCTTGTGTCCTAGGTATTCTACTGATTCTACGCAAATCTGACACTTCTCTCTTTTTATCGTCATACCGGCCTGACTCAAAGCCTTGAATACCTCCCTTAAAGTATCATCATGTTCATCTTTACTCTCACCATAAATCAACACGTCGTCCTGGAAACACAATACACAATCAATGCCTTGCAAGATGTTTTGCATGATACGTTGAAATACCGCCGCCGCAGAAGCCAGACCAAATGGCATTCTGCAATATCTGAAAGCTCCGAACGGCGTGATGAAGGAGGTGAGAGATCGTGAAGAAGGGTGTAGCTCAACTTGGTGGTAGACCAAGGATAGGTCTATGACGCAAAAAAATTTGGCTGGGCCTATGGTGCTTAACATTTCATTAATCCTGGGCAAAGGAAACCTCTCTACCCAAATATTGGCGTTAAAGTCTCTTAAGTCGACACACACATGTATGCCCTTACCCCCAGATTTCCTGGCTATCACAATGGGTGCCAACGATAAGGAGCTCTCGATTGGTTCTAGGACCCCCGACTGTTCCAAATTGTTTAGTTCCTGTCTCAAGGGTTCTTGCATAAGGAGTGGAACCGGTCTTACTTTGTGAGCTACTGGGACTGCCCATTCCTTTATGACAATTTTATGTTGGTAGTTTTTTAGTCGACCCAATTTATCTTCGAATACTCCGGGAAACTCTTTATCTATTGTATATTCGCTACCTAAGGCTTCCACTAGTAGTACTGGTTCCTCCATATTAGGGTCTAGATGTATGCCCAGTTCTCGCTGATGTTCCCAGCCTAACAGATTGGATCCCTTGCTGGTAAAATATACTTTGCCTGTGGTTTGTCTGCCCTTAAATGTTATATGCATGCTTAACATCCCCTTCAATGGTATGGGATCGTTATTATACCCCCCAGGGGAAATGTCCCCTGGTTGTAGTACATATCCTTTCGTCTTAAATTTGTTTTCATAAATGCCAATATTTATAAAAGTGAACGGGGAACATGAGTCTGCAAATACCCTTACGCACTCACCATCCAGAGTAATGTTACTGGAAGGATATGCCTCATTTTTACTCTTGGTCTCAATATCTCCTTTCACTTGTAGCACACATTTGCCCTGGAAAATCTTGGGAGTTTTCTATTCTATGCACTACTCTCCTTTCATTGTATTCAATCTTGTCACTTTTACATACTGTTGCGTAATGTCCCCTGGCTCCACATTTTCGGCATATACAACTTCTAGCGGGGCATTGCGGGTTGTTGGCTAGATGTCTGCTATTACCACACCTATAGCACTTACTTTTCATGCCCTCAGAAGAATTTTTTTTTTTGTGAGACCTCATGGACTCTAACTTCCTCGTCAAGTGTTGGTTCTCTACTCTCCTGTCTAGAACTAACTTCAATCTCCCTTACTTCTTCCTCTATGGAAACACTTTTAATTAATTTCATGCACTCTGTAGTGTGCTCAATACTCTTGGCAACTTTAATAGCCTCTTTTAAGGTGGGGTTTAAAACTAATAGTTGTTCCTGTACTTTAATATTGTTGGTGCATCTTACCAATTGATCTCTAATTAAAGAATCCTCAAGATTTCCAAAATCACAGGTTGTAGCTAAACCTTTCAGGCTAGCAATGTAGCTTGAAACCTTTTTGTCCTTGCCTTGCATTCTGCTAAAGAACTTGTGTCTTTCCAGTACCAAACTCAAACTCAACTCAAACTCAAACCAAAATGACATTCCAGTTTCTTGAGTGCTTTTTCATATTCGTCTAGCTCATCTCCATCCTCCTCCTCTTCCTCAGGTAATGTTAAATTATCCTAAACTTTCCGTCCTTGTATGCCCAAGTTATGAAGAAGGATGTGCTGTTTTCTCAGTGGTGAAAATTTTCCCCTCCTATAGCTATCAGGTACGATTCAAATAAATTAATCCAGTCTTTCCAAAGTAAGCTAGGTTCCCCTACCTCATTCAGAAACGGAGGAGGTTGGGACATACTAACAGCAGCCATGTTACACCAATTACTTGTATAGACAGTAGTTCAAGAAAATTACAAAAACTACTTTGTCCAGCAATAACGGTTTCCTACTTTGCAGTCAACTGAAATTATGGTTTCCTAGCCTGAATTCCACAATAACAATCGTCTTTACTTGAATTTAAACATTTATACCGTACAAGCTTGTATACATGGAAATACTCGTCCCTAAATCTTCAAGGAATCTCTTCCGATTCCCCGCTATCTCCGCAGCCTAAGCACCGCTCGATGTCCTCACTACATGCAGCAGTCACTCGGCACTCAGCGTAGTATCCGGAAACAAAACAAAGGAAATGGCCTCACGCTGTTCACGTCGCACTGGTGCTGTGGAAATATGCTTCTTCCACATGCCACATTACTATGCCCCTTAACTCCGCCATGTCTTAGCTCACCGGCACCCGTCACTCTGCCTCTGACTTCGCACGTCCGCCACCCTTAAGAGGAAAACTCCGGTTGGAGTCTTGTATCCGTAGACAGGTACTAACCGGAGACAGGTGTTTTTTTTCCAGCACAGTCGTGAGCGTGCACCGGTGTCTTCTGGGAAACATGAACTCCTCACAGCAGCTTTGTGGTGGTGCAAGGCCAACAACGAGGCTTGGAACATCAAACGATGGCACGAGGAAACAGGGGCGAGGAGTTCAACTGCCCCCTGCGCAGGATCCCATCCTCATTGCCAATTAAGTGTTGTAGTAAACAACACTAACAACACAAAGTGGGATCAGATTTATTTTATTCATTGAACTCCTCAAATGCAATCCGCCGCTCACCAACCATTCACCAACCAACATTCCAAGGTAAGCTCCCAGCCAGTCCATTCATCTCAGAGTTCTAAGGAGACTTGGGAGTGTACCATTGGCTAAATATTAACAGCTAGGTTTGAATAGTTGTTTTCAAATAACTTCTTCTACAATAATAACATTTGCAAACATAAGGTTGCCTATGTACAAAAGGTGGGCTATTAAAAGTTGTTTTTAAGATCCACATAATTTCCCATGTCATGTGCTTATAACACATAGGTTTCCTTGATTCCAGTTTTCACTCTTTATATTTTACCAAATGAATGTTGTATACTCAGTATACAATGAAAACCCATTGCAAGGTACAGCTCATTTATTGGCTTTGTGAAACTTGGTTTCTTGATGAACCTGCAAGCCCTATGGATCCTTGAAACCAGAAGGGTCCAGCAAACTTAACTGTATGTTGCTTTCAAAACTCTGCCATAGCTGGAAAAAATTACAGAAGAAAATGTAGACAGAAATGGCTGTTACTTTCAACTCAATTTCAATATTTTTTTTTTCCAACTGTTAGTTTCTATAAGAACACCTTGAAGGATCTACACAAATTCCCCCTTGCTGAATTCAGAATGTGGTCTACTTTTTAGAAATGTGTAGCTGTCCAGGATCCACTATTGGTTTCACACCCCTTTCTGTCACTAACTGGAAGGAGGATGAATGCACAAAAAATAGTAAACGTGGGATATGTCCCGGTAAAATGTTGAAACTGTATTGAAAAATGTTGTTTTCTGATTTAAGTCTGCCTGTTCCTAAAAGCTGGGAAGATAGTGAATTTAGCACCGCCAACACCTCATTGATCCCATTTGCAGGGAAGAAAAAACAAATGCTTTCTTCTGCAGCACTTGTTTCCCATTTTTCACAAAAAAACACATTTTTTGCTGTATTTTGGCTAATTTCTCTGTCTCCTCTAGAGGAACACACAAACTCTGGTTGTTGGAAAAAACAAACCCTGGTTGTTGGAAAAAACAATGCAAATTTGGCTTAGATAGCATATGTGGACTAATAGTTATAGGGACCTAAGCACAAACTATGCAAAATAGCCAAAAAAGGGCTCAGCACTGGTGGGGGGCAAAGAGCCCAGCAGCTAAGGGGTTAAGAAATATCCATAACAATATTTAAAAATAAATAAATAAAGGATTCAATTGTGTGCATGTGTGTCTGTAAGCCACATGAAGTTGAGAACTATCTGACTCTTCTCTCAGTTGCTCAGTGTGAGGTCGAGTACGTGACTTGGACACCCTGCCCACAATTAAATCGTTTATTATGTTCATAGATATGTTTTAACACACACACACACAGATATAGATATAGAAATATATATATAGCTAGAGATAGAAAAGAGAGAAGCCTTCTCACTTATGCTACTTTTGCTCTTCAAAAAAACGTATTTTTACAGTCATTTGAAAACGGCACTGCAGAATCCAGGCAGACTGATTTTCTAAAAACAGGGCATCCAAATATCTCAAGGCTTTGTGCGGTCTATGTACCTATATAGATTTCTGTGTCTGTGTTTTTAAATGATGTGGTGTGTTTTTCCATTTTCGTTTTAAACACATCAGGAAAACAGCGACGAATAAAACCTGCATTCTAAAATAAAATGTGTGGTGCGTGTGAAGTGATGCGGGACTCCTTGGAAGTGCAAGCTATTTACAAACAGTTTGGCACACCCACAGTGTTTGTATTTTTCAATTACATGTCCCAGAGCACTCTAATGATGTTCTTTGTCACCAGATCCATCACTTTTTCAATTTTTGCACCCCCTGATTGATAGGGGTCTTATAATTCACAGACAGACTTAAGCATTGCAGGCCCTAAGCTGCGGCCTGTGGAGCTGAGTCACATGCGCTGGAACATAAATGGATGCAGGGCATTTGCGCAATAATTAAATGTCATGCACAGAATGGATGTCATACATTTAGCACAGGGTCGGTGCAATAATTGACATGCAGGAATATTACCATATACATTCGAGGGTTTCTGATTTCTCCTTTCCAGAGCCTCATTTTATCATCTCCCCTTAAGGAAGCTTTAAATGAAGCCAGTGCCAAACGCTGTGAAATATACATAGAATATAATCTTTCCAGCAAACCGATTGAGCCTCGTGAGTATTCCGAGTTAATTTGGTAACACAGAGACACGGGTGTGCAGCATACTATGAGGTGATATGCGATAGTGCCTAAACGCATGCTTTAGTTTGAAGTACATCTGTATAATTCAATCAAGGGGTTCTGCTAATGGCATAAACTGTGTGAGTTTAGTCTGAGCAGTTTACAAATACCAGGGGGAGTCCTGAGAGTGAATGATTGCTGCTGTAGAGCTCAATTAAGGGTTGTGTGCGGGTGTCTGTAATGTATTCACAGCTTCTTTGGTGGGCCTGCCTTCAAGATGCTCGAATTTAAAAACCAGCCTTTGAAAGAGAGACAAATTGCACAGAATGAGCCTGTGCATTAAGGTGGAGAGCTGGGTTAGGTGGGAGAATACACATTGTTGGGTGATTCCGGGATTTAAATTTCAAGGGGATAAAAGTGTGGTTCAGTTAATATGTTGCTCAGCTATTTTTATGTGCGAGGTGTAATCATGGATCAATCTTCTTGAGTTTTTGCAGTGGCCGGCGAGGAGCAGGCGAGGCGTAACAAATCTGCCTTGATATGTATTTGGTGTTCACGTTTTTTGTGCATCTGTTAGGAAAGTAAACAAACTAATTAGCGATGAATCTACCCTCGAAAATAACACATTCATTAGTGATATTTTGTTTGTTGCACCTATTTTGTGTTCAAAACGAAAAAGGCAGTTATTCGAAATTTACCAAATAATTAGTAGTTTAAAATACATAACTAGTTAACTGAAAATACAATGATTCTGCATCAGAATGATATTATTTATGGCAGGAACAATGTTGTTTTGCAACTAAACAAGGTTTTTCTTTTTTGCTTTTTCATTCTTATAATCTAGAGATGTGCAAGTGAGTTAGCCAGAGGGTGATCAGTTTACTCAATTTCAAAGGATTAAAATTTTCTCAGTCTTGGGTCCTCTTTTCCAGGCCATTGTTTTTAATATATATTGAAGTGCATTCACTATAGTGTTAGGAGAAACTGTATTAAATGTGCCTTCATTAAATGTTTGCTTCACTAGGTCTGAATTTTCCTTATGTGAGAAACGGTTTTCCATTTCTGCTAATGTGTCATTTTAGGTGTCTTCACTTGAAATGTTAGTTTGGGAATCGATGTACTACTGTCCTACTCATAGAAAGCCTGAGAAAACAACCATGAAAAAGGTGCACAGAGAGACTGAGAATATGAAGACTGTCGCTATTCATGCATGTTGCAAATGTTGTGCAGGAGACCAAGAACAGCAACCTTCCCAGGACTGACTTGGGAACGCACAGTCCTGTTGCAAGTTCCATCATGGGAAGAAGAGGATGAAACTGAAGTGGTGTGATCGAAAGAGATGTTTCCTAACTGGATTTGCATTTCTAATTAGGACTTTCACTAATCAATAGTAAGGCAGATTGCCTTGGACTCGGAGAGGTACAGACCTCTTTAACTTACTCTCCTTTTCCTATGTTTTGCTTAGTGTGAATTAGGCTTGCACTTGAGCCCCTGGAAAGACTCTTGACTGAACTTCTGAAGTGCTGACACCTTCCCTTTTTATCTACTTTTTCAGAGCACCACATTCTTGTATTTATATTTTGTATTGCAATTACTGAGTGTTTGGCATGCCTAATGCTGACTAGACTACTGTTTTTACGTTGGTTTGGCTACCCAATGGTACAATTGTATCTTTACAATATTTTCTTGAGATTTGTTTACAATTACAACATTTAACTTGTAACAAAACACTTTAACTTAATTTCCCATTTGGGTTTTTATTGTGTGGTCACATTTGTCATACTGCAAATTAAATGTTGATTGGTGTTTTGATTAACTGTTTAAATTAAATCCCTGCACAAATTCCAGTGTACGTCAACATCGGATTAGAGCATACGGAAAATGTTCCCTTTAAGCTGGTATCAGAGGATGGCTTAGTCCACAGGGAGCTAGTAATAGAGAATTAGGATGTTCCATTATGGAATTCCATAGACCCAGACCAAATGTCTGAGCCCATGGTTCATTAAGAAGTTTAATGGAGTTTCAGCATTGTTCCAAAGCAGCATGTGTGTATGAATAGGGTTGTGCTTTGCATTGCTATGCTTAAGATTGTGGTGAAGTGAGGTGATTGTGAAGTGTTTTGTGTGGATTTGAAATTGTTGTGTGAATGTGGCACTTATTGCTAAGAGGTTGAGATAGTTATCAGTTTCATTTGAGGAGTAAATGTGAGAGTTGGTCAGAAACTGTAGCTCCGAATTGCTTTTGAAGTGATTGATTACCCCACAACTTTGGAGACAAAGTTGTTGTTGAAAATTTGCTTGCAATATTTTGGATTTAGGCTTGAGAGAGAGAGTGACTGTGAGAGAAATTGTAAAGGAGGGTGAGCTGCTGCAAGAAGGGACATTGCCGTCACATTGTGATGTGCTGGTATAGGGTGGCTGGTGTAAAGCCACACTGGTACTGGTGGACTACTTCACAGAGAGTTGCGCTAGTATTGGATGTGAATGCCAAACAGGGGACTGTGGGTGAACGATTGGTTCCTCATTGCGAACAAAAGTCAATTGTGTATTATTGCAATTTTAAAGCATTAAAAAATCTAATCAAAGGCAATGCATTTATTCCGGTTAGCGGGGGAGGGAAGACTCCACCCGAAGGTATACCAGGCCATTATGTAATGTTGAACATAGGTCCTCATGCATATCTTTGGCTTGAGCAATGGCACAAGATTACTAAGAAAGAGGGTTCAGTGGCATTTCTACACTCAATGAGAATTATTGAAAATTTGGCGCCAGTTTTATATGAGATGAAACTGCCTCTGAGATCTGCATAATTTGAAGCGCATAATACTTGGGATCACTTAGCCCATCAGAGACGGATAGAAAAATATGAGGGAACAGTCAGAAAAGCCATGCAGAATTGTACAGATGCTAGATGGGGTAATCAACAGAAAGTATGGAGAGCAGACATAATTGGAGGAACTCGATTATACCCTGCCTTAACTGGAGAAGAAGAAACAAAGGTTAAATCAAAGAGAAAGCAAAAAAAAGAATAGGCAACAGATACTAAGAATAGGGATGAAATTTATGAGGAAGATTCGGAAGATGATTTCAAAGGTTCTTTTTTGTTAAGTTGCCTACCACCATTTAAAGCTGTCCAGATAGTAAAGGCAATAGAGACATCAGGAAATGAGACTTTTGACATACCTACTGCACTGGTAGAACAAAATCCTAACCAGACACGACAGAGCTTAGGGATGACAATTCCACAAAACCTGAATAATTTGACTACCCCAGATGCATTAACTGTTCCTGTAACATAAGGTCCTGAAGTTCTATTATATAGACCAGGAGCAACAGGAAATAATATGCATACATTGTCTGTTCTGTCTGTTCCTTTACCATGGATTGCTCAAAGCAATGACAGTTCAGGGAATGTGGGAATAAGGAGACTTCCTTCAGTCCTGTGACAGACAATCCCAACATGCATTTCAGACCCAAATCCGACGACAAGTCAGACAGGATTTACATCTGATGTGAGGTTCGATCCGGGATCCCCACCATTGTTTGTGCCCAGATCAACCCCTACTTAGAATATTGGTTGTAGTATTCCAAATAGGAGACAACCCTTTTAATACATCAGAAGCGGAGATGTCTGTTGCAAATAACCCAGATCATGTAAATTAAAAATCTTCTAGAGGGGAGATATTGCTTAATAATCCAGTAGAAATACAAGGCTTTATGGCTCAAGAATGAGATGATTGGCTTAAGAGCCTAAGTGATACAAATCGAGCAGGAAGCTCAGGGCACTGTGGAATAACATTTCAAGTCCCCAAGAGAGAAAGAACTCTAGATGTGTCCAAAATGAAACTAGAATTGAATGAGATGATACTAGGAACTCTTGACATAGCCCAGTTAGACACCTACAGAGATGACGATTTGCTACATTACAAGAAGCGCAGACAAGCCTAGGAGAGACAAGCTGACTTAGCCCAGAAATATGATGTGGATTTGGAGAAGTCAAAATCCTTACAGAAAGGTTGTAATTTGGGTCTCAGTGACAAGGATATTTTGAACATGAGACCTCTAGGAATAAAATTACAAATCAGGGAATTGATTGGCCGCATTAAAAAATTGAGTGAATGAGACAGACGGGAAGGAAGATGGGTAAAGAAGAAGGATCAGAAGAAAGTAAGTGTAGCCCGGCCTACGGTTGGAGCTGATGAGATTGAGGGAGATTTTTAAATGCTACCTATGAGAGTGGTTCCTGGTGGAGGTTATATTCATGTTCCCTGGAAAAGAGGTGACAGTGCATCATTCACAAATGATTTCCCAAAATTGAGAGAGAAGCCTGTGGAATGGTAGAGACAGGTTGAACAATTTGTGAAGCTTTCCACAGTTTTGTGAGAGGATTTGAACACATTGCCTGACATTGTTGTTTGAAATTATTTGTGGGCTGAATGTAAATTGGCTGTTGATTGGCCTGAGGAAGAACCTATGAGGCATCTGTTGATGAAAGCTCCAGTAAAAATTGTGATGAAAAAGTACCAGCAGGTGATGGCGTATTTGGAAGAAAAGAATCCCCTAAGAATATTAATTGGCTTAGGATTGATAGACTGGCTAAGGAGGCTAAAGAGTCAATACATTTCTATTATGAGAGATTGTTGCAGGTGGTCAAGCATTTCAAAGGCACAGAAACTATTGAGGGGAAAGACATTGGACACTTTGTGTTCAGATTGTTACAAGGATTGAAACCAGAAGTGAATAACATGATTCAACAGCATTTGATTTATTGGCAGAACAAACCGATTAATGAGATCCTGCAATATACAAAAATTACAGTGACAAATTGGATTTGAAACAGAAAAGGTTGCAATAGAAGCTGATAGTGTAACTGAAGGCTCTACAAAGGAGTCAGAATCCACTGTTTGTAGAGAATGTCAGTGATTAGCATGGAGTGTATCAGCAGGGAGCTCTGATGATGCTAGGAGGTAATGGTTTTCAGCAGCAGGGTAGAGGACGAGGTGTTCAAATTGATCCAAGTACAGGTGTGGGTGTGAGGCCTTTGAAGAAAAGTTAATCCATGTCTCATGTGCTGCAAATTATGCCACTGAAAGAGGGAATGGCTCTTTAATCCAAATATTAATCAGATGAAGAATGGTGGATTTGTGCAGATGCAGGGAAATAATCAAGTTCAGTCACAGCAAATGCAAAATTCTAATGTACCCCATAAACAATCAATGCAGGTTCCCCAAGCCCTGATGCTCATACAACAGTCCAATGTTCCCCGACCCAATCTGTATCAAGTCTCTAATACAAATTCCAACCGCTTGGTGAACCAGAACCCCTTGACCCGGATGAATGAGGAGCACCTTTCAGATCACTTCCATTGATGGTGCCTGAGGGGGGAGAAGGAATGCGTACTTGTTGCGTTCTTAGAGGTAGACCATGGCCTCCCTATGTCATTTTTGGTTGACACTGGTGCTACCCTCTCTACTGTGAGAATACCAGAGGTTCCCAACTTACCCCTCTCGAGACAGAAAATCCAAGTTCTAGAAGTTGAAAGCCAACAATTGACAAGGCCCTTAACTGATGTTGTACCTGTAAAAATAGGGTCCTTAGAAGAGACTCACCAATTTGTGGTGTGATTTGAGACCTGTGAGTCTGCTCGAATGTGACTTGTTGTGTAAGTTAAACTGTTTTATCTTTTTCACTTTAAGAGGCATTGAAATACAGACTCATGATGAAGATATTGCATTTAAAATTGTGAATCAAAACCCAGCTGCCACATTTTACCCATTGCTAACACGTCATGATTTACCCGCAGATTTGAGAGATACAGAGTTAACTGAAGTCTTGGACTTTTCAGGGAAAGCGATAGGACTCATCAAAGGTGTTGAGCCTTTCAATATAACTGTAAAGCCAAATGCTGAGTACCCAAGAATCCTGCAATACAACATGACACCTGAAACAATTACAGGGATTGCTCCAGTGATTGACTCCATAATAGAGCAGGGAATGTTGAAAGAGATAATGAGAAGTTCATGTAACTCTCCCAATTATGGGACTGCTGAAACTTAATGGAAACTACAGCATAGTCCAAGATCTTAGAAAATCAATGAGGTTGTGGGTCCTTGTTTGCCCATGGTACTGAATCGAGGTGTGATTTTGTTTGGATCCATGTTAGGCCGAGTGGTTCACTGTGACTTACCTTTGTGAAGCATGTTTCTCCACACGGTTGCATGAGGATAGCCAGTTCCTCTTCGCATTTCAGTTTTGCAGTTGTATTATGGCATTGTGCTGGGTCCCTTAAGGGCATACCAAGAGCCTGTACATTTTTTACCAGATTTTGAAGAAGAATCTGGTATCTCTGTAGGTACCTTATCATTCAGTCTTGAATTAGTACATTGCTTATTTATTGGTGGCATCAAATACCGGAGAAGCTTGCAGAAGAGACACAATTGCCCCATTGAACCACTTAGCTGAGAATTGACATAAAGGTTCCCCAACCACATTGCAGTACTATAAGAAAGAAATCTTATACCTTGGACATTACATTGAGAAAGGTGCAAGGAAGGTGTCACAAGGGAGACTCTCAGTAATTCTGAAAATGAATCCCCCAACATTTAAAAAAGAGGTCAGGATGTTCTTGGGAATAATGGACTACTGTCACCAGTGTATTCCTAATTTTTCCCTTTTGGCAAAGCCTTTACAGAGGCAGACACATAAGGATGTGTCTGATCCAGTACTATTGCATGATAGCTGCATGCATTCCTTCACAGAGCTGAGAGAAAAGCTCTGTCAAGCCCCTGCTGTTGAAACTTCTGATTACAATACATGTTTTACTTTGTACTGTAGTTAGATGGAGCGATGCACTGTCTCAGTGCAGTTACAAGGAAACACACTTAGACCTGTCGCATATTTTTCTGCCACACTTAATCCCATGGCTTCAGCATTGCCCGGCTGTCTTAAAGATGTTGCTGCTGTTGGTGTCAGCATTGAACAGTACAAGCATTGTTATGGGTCATCCTTTGAATGTTTGTGTTCACCGCTCTTAGAGATTTTGTTAACCCTCACAAAAACACAAAACTTAACAAACAGCAGGTTGACGAGATATGAGCAATGTTAATTTGAAAAGCTGCATGATGTTAAATCCTGCTAATTTACTTCCTTTGCCTGTAAATGAGAATGATTGTGATGATGAAATTGAGCATGACTGTCTAGATGTCTCTGAGCTATGCCCCAAGCTGAGACTTGGCATTCAAGATATGCCACTTCTTTAATCAGATCATGTGATGTTTGTGAATAGCTCCTGCTTATGAGACCATGAAGGAAATCTGAAAGCTGCTTATGCAGTCTGTACTGTCTAAGGTGTGGTCAAAGCTTCCTGGCTTCAAGAAGTCTTTTCCACACAAGTGGCTGAAGTAACTGCCCTTACAAGTGCATACTGTGTTTCAGACCAGCTGAAGGTGACCATTTTCACTGATAGTCAGTATCACTTTGCTGTTTTTCATGATTTTGAACAGTTGTGGTCCCAGAGCGTGTTTGTGACCTCCTCCAGCTTGCCAATCAGTAATGGTGAAAAAGTCCATACTTTGTTAAAAGTATTATAATTGCTGCCCAAATTGGTGTTGTCAACTGCTCAGCACATCACAAGGGTAACGGTTATTTCACCATTGGCAATAATTGTGTGGATGAAGTAGCCAGATACTGTGCTTTGATCTCTTTTAATGGAGAATATCTGAATGAGGCCACAGATGATGCAAATTGAAAGCTCTTGTTAACTGCTTCAGATACATGGGAAGAAGTCAAGAGGTTACAGGAAGACGTGTCAGAATAAGAACAACAGGGTTGGATCAGAGCACATTGTTTCAAAAGAGATGATGATGATGGTTGGGTTTCAACTGATGGAAGAGTTGTGATGCCTAATAGTTTGTTATTACCTATGGTGAGACATTACCTGGATCCAGCTCATGTTTGAAATGATGCCATGATGAGGTTGTTTTGGCAGACATGGTTTAACCCTAGGTTTCATTTGATGGCAGCAGCCCTGTGTCACAGGCGTGTTACATGTCAACAGATGAATCTGGGCAAATTAATTGCAGTAACACAGAGTCAAATAGGGAGGTCAGGAGGACATTTCAATAGGATGCAGTTGAATTTCATAGAACTACCTATGTGCAATGGACTGAGATACGTCTTGTATGTTGTATGCATTTTCTCTCATTCGGTCAAAGAACACTCTACAAGAAGAAATCACAGTCTCACAGTCGCAAAGCTGTTGTTAAAAGAACTTATACCACATTTCAGATTCCCAACTCTTCTAGAGTCAGACCAAGGGACTCACTTCAGTAGTAAGGTCCTGAAGTTACTGTGAGCAGCACTGCAAGTTGAACAATGACTACATTGCAGTTCCACACCAGAGGCTTCCAGTCTTGTTGAGCAAGGAAACGGGATGCTAAAACCTAGACTGGCTAAAGTGTGTGTCTACTTCACTGAAGTGGCCTGATGCATTGTCTTCTGTGTTGATGAGTCTTCACAGTATTTCAGATAGTAAGACAGATGGGCACCCCATGAATTCAACATGGGCCATGCAATGAGATTTCTAACTGTGCCTGCAAAAGCGCTTGTGAACATTACAGATGGCATGGTACTTGATTACTGCAAAGGGCTGGCTGATGTGGTTCATTCATTCTAACTACAACTGCTGTGAAGTGTGGTGGTCTCCCTAATTGGATACATGCAGCATATACTTGTAAAGTTCCAGGTCCGCTTGAAAGAAACAACACTTGTTACTGAAGGGTCTGTTACAGTGAGACAGCAGGAGCAGATTAGTCAAGCTGTCAGAGTTGGAGATGAGCAAGTGACTCAAACAAAACATGTACGGTCTGATGGGGGATCCGAGTGAGTCAACAGTTGCAATTGGTATAGAAGGATCAAGACAAGAGACATTAACTGCGCAAAACTCAGATGCTGATGAAGGACCTAGTGATGCAGCAAAATGATTTGAGCCTGGAGACCAGTGGCCAAGTGAACAGACTGTACCTCAAGTGCGAGTTCCAAGAACTGTTCTCGAAGCACTGAAGAGCCTGGCCAAAATAACAGTGGTATTATTTACCCAAAAGGTATGCATTGCCCTTACTATTGAACAAGAAGAAAAAATGAAAACAATTAGAAAGAAATAAGGCTATTTTTTGAGTGAGCTAGAGGATCTCAGGGGATCCTGTTGCTCAGGAGTAAGAGTCCTCATACACCCAATTGGGTGTCATGCTTCTTCCTCGGGCATGCTCCTCGCTGGGCTGGCACTGCAATGCCCAACAGGCCCCTTAGGAGGCTACTTTGTTGTAGATCTTTTGAAATGCCGAAAATGAAGTTAACAGATGTGGTGCTCTAAGTGTAAACTTGTGCCAAAGTGATTTAAAAATAGCTTACAGATACCAAAAAATACTTTAATGGAAAGGTTATCTTGTTATGATTAAAAAAGAGAAGATCACGGCCCCTAATGGATACAGTGATCCAGACAGCTCAAGATTATGGTGGTATCCATTAGGGGCCATGATCTTCTTCTCTTTTTTACACTAGTCTATAGTTTCAGGCAGAAATCCAACACTGTCTGCCTGGCTAAAGTCGTAATAATGCCGGTTTCCACTGATTATGGTCCGTAATACGGTGTGGTGCTTTCCTGCACTGCGGGGCGGTGCCAGTGGGGGAATGCGTAGGGACCCATCCCCTCCCGGACAGCCTCCTCGCTGAAACAGGTAAGTTGATCATTTGAAAGGGGGGGTGGCAGAGTGGGGGGTGTTGAGTGAATGTGAGTGGTGTCCGCGTTTGTATATGAATGTAGGGGGGATGGGGTGTCTCCGTGTGTGTGTAAGTGTGTGTACGTTTGTGTGAATGCAGGGGGGAGGGAAAGGGGTGTCTGTTTAAGTGTGTAAGTGTGTGTATGCCGAGGGGGGGAAGGGGTATTGTGTGTGTGTGTGCCTGAGTGCTTGTATGTTTGTGTGAATGTGGGGGTTGTTTGTTTGAGTGCGTGCTTGCGGGTGAATGTGTATGTCTGAGTGCATGCATGCAAATGAATGTGTATGCCTGAATGCGTGCATGCAAGTGAATGTGCATGTCTGAGTGTGTTCATGTGAATGAATGTGTATCTCTGAGTGCGTGCATGCACGTGAATAGGTGTATCTGAGTGAGTGTTTGGGTGCGAGTATGTGGGGTGTAGGTAAATGAATGCTTAGGTGAGTGGGGGTGCGTATATGTAGGTGTGTGGTCATGTGGGGGTGTGTCTGCTGACGTCAGGAATGGAGATTCCTGTCGCGGGGTGCATGACCGCCAGCATTTTCATGGCAAAATGCTGGTGGTCTACAGAGTCATAATACCGATGGCGGTATTGCGGCTACCACCTGGCTGGAGGTGCTCACCTTCGACACAGTGATCTGACTGCTCTGGCCTTACAGGCGGCGTTTCAGCGGTTTGGCTTCAGCCAAACCACCAAAGTCGTAATATGGTGGTCTTCACCACTGGCCCGGTGGCAGTTAGACTGCCACCGCAATTCTTGCGGTCCCAGGACACCCAGACTCATAATGACCATCTATATGTGTATATCTGTCAACATGTTTCTTGCCCTCACTGTCATCAAAGATCTTGGCAATCCATCAGTACCAGTAAACCTAATCTACATATTGATGTGGAGAGTGTTTGGTAATAATCCTTACATCACCTTTAATTAAAAACTGTGTATACCTACAGTCATCCTCCAGTTATGCTAAAACAAAAATATAAATAAAAACAACAATCGTATGAAAATCAGACAGTTTGTAAATCATCAATGCTGTCTAGATATGTGTCAATAACCAGGGACATGATATGTGTCAGGTGACTGATTTTTTGACAAACCATGCAAGTGCAGAACCACAGTGCGGCACAGCAAAAACACTCAGGACAGACAAGACAAATAAAACTTATAGGTAGACTGTTGTGGTATCAAGGCAGTGAGCACTCATGTGAGACAAGCATCAAGCATATGCAGGTGTACAACCATCATACATCACTTCATATAATTGCTCACCCCATTTAGGTGAGTAGAGTGCCACCTGGGTAGCCCACAGACCTCTGGTCTCTGTGCCGCTCACCCTCCTGACTCTCAATACCAGGACTCTGATCACAGCCTCTGAGCCCCCAGCCCAATCGTGCTGCTCACCCGCTGTCCTCCTACTGCAGCGGCAGTCATGGTCTCTCATGCCCTGATTGCAATACCATTTTCCACATAGGTGGTTTTGTTTAGCTTTTTCGTTTTTTCGATTTAGTTTAGACGTTTATGTTAGTGGTAATTTTTTTTTACAATTTGCAGTTTCCTTCTCCTGCCTTTTCACCTGCCCCTGCCACCCTGCACAGCCCTGCCCACACCCAGGACTATTTGTGGAGGTTGCAGTGAGTGCACCGCTGGCATGCCAAAAGCACGCTAAAGGCAAGCCCATCTGCGCCCATCCAGACCTGGACATCATCTAGCACCAGGACCCCTGGTACTCCTACCATTCACTGCTACACTGCTGCTGACCTCCTGGCCCTCGAACCCAGACAACAAAACAACAACTGCCTCAGTGCCTCACTGAGTTCAACCCAAGGACCTTGCACCTGTCACCACTGCTGCTTTGCCTGCCGCACTAGACCTTCGGTCTGCACAAGACCCTGAGCAAACAAGCCCACTCTCATCCCAGCACCCCTCCAATGTCCCAGTCTGCGACACCATCACCACATTTATCTCTGACGTGAGCTTTGGACACAGAAACATGGCTCAGCCCATCTGCGAACCCCGACATCGCCGTCACCACCCCCACAGGCTACAAGATGATACACAAAGACTGTGCAAACACAGTGGAGGCATCACCATAATCTTCAAGAGAACCGTCCGATGCACCATCACCAACAATGACCCCACACCTCTCCTGGAGCACCTCAATTTCCCACTCCATAAAGATGCTAAGATCACGATAAGAGGCACCCTCACCTACAAACCACCAGTACCCCATCCAGTCTTCTGCGATGCCATACCTGACCTCTTTGGCCCCCTGGCCATAGATTTCCATCACTCCATCCTGCTCTGCAATCTAAATTTCAACATCAACAACCCCAAAGACACCAACACTGCTACCCTTCCTGGGAACCTCAACAACATCAGCCTCATCCAACTATTCGCTGCACTCACACACAAAGCTGGACACACACTTGATGCAGTCTTCACCTCCAATGACAGAATCAAGTTCACCCATACCACAGAGCTCACCTGGACCAACAATGCCATTGTCCACTTTACCTTCTAAGGTATGCATCCACCATGACCCACTAGGCCACCCACTGCAGTTGGGTAATAATTACCAAAATGCAATGGACTAAATCCCTCATCACTTCACAACCTAAAACTCCAGCAGATCTCTACCAGGCCTTCTGGAACGTCACCACCTGGATCACCAAGTACACAAACAAAATTGGCCCACTGAAACTAGCCAAATCCATCAAAACCTTGAAACAAGCCAGCTGGTACACCCCAGAGCTCAGGACCTCCAAGCAGTTTCTACCAACTCGAGAAGGAATGGCGGGACTCCAAAGACCCATCTGACAGAGCCACCTACAAAGCAGCCCTCAGCGAATACCACTGGCACATCAAAGAAGCCAAGAGCAGCCATTTCCAACTGTAGTAACTCTGCGGCCAACCACACAAAGTAACTTTTCAAGATCGTCAAGGATTTTGCCAACCAGCCTGCCACAGAGAACTCCGTCCACCCTTCCCAGGAATTCTGCGACTCCCTCTCGGACTACTTCCACAGCAAGATAACCACAATCTACAACAACTTTGACCCCCAGCCCTCTAACCCCGGTCTCATCAATCTTAAGCAACCAGGAAACATCCACTGAATGTTCACCACCTGGTCCCCATTTACTGCGAAGGCCACCCTGACCATCCATGTTGTCCATCCATTCCATGGCCCCCACTGACCCCTACCACACATCTCTTCAACCTCTGTGCCAATCCTATCAGCACAGAACTCACCAACATACTCAAAAGTCCATCTCCACATCAACTTTCCCAGATGAATGGAACCATGTGCAGGTCAGACCCCTCTTGGAAAAGCGTCGGGACAACCCCAGTGACCTAAAAAACTATGACTGATCTCATTCTCCCTTTCCCTGCCAAAGTACTCGAGAAGGCCATCAACAGACAACTCACTGAATTTCTGGAACTCAACCAACTTCTCGACTCATCCTAATCGGGACTCTGTGCAAACCACAGCATGGAGAATGTGCCAATGGCTGCCACAGATTACATCAGAATTCTCCTTGACTTCAGAGAAGCCAATCCCTGATCCTCCTCGACCTCTCAGTGGCGTTTGACACTGTCTCCCACAATACTTTCATCGACAGGCTCCACACTATCGGCATACAGCAAAACGCCCTAAAGTGTATCATCTCCTTTCTATCAGAATGAACACAGAGCATCTGGCTGCCTCCCTTCTCCTCTGCATCCAAGGACATCATCTGTGGCATCCCCCAAGGATCTTCCCTCAGCCCCACCCTGTTAAACATGTATATGACCCCCCTCGCAAACATCGTTGGATCCCACGGCCTCAACATAATCTCCTATGATGACAACTCCTAACTGATCCTCTCCCTCACCAAAGACTCAAAGAATGCCAAAATCAACTTCTGTAGTGCCATGACAGATGTAACCAAATGGATGAGAGACAGCTGCCTCAAGCTTAACTCTGACAAAACATAAGAGCAGAACTTGGACCCACGCCCACACCAACAACCCAGGAGCGAAACCTCAGCATCTTTCTCGAGAACCAACTGACAATAAAACATCAAATCAACACAGTCACCTACTCATGCTTCTACACCTTCTGCATGCTCTGCAAAATCCTCAGATGGATCCCCATCAACACCAGAAAAACCATCACACAGGCCCTTGTCTCCATCCACTTGACTACTGTAATGCTCTCTACACTGGACTGCCCAACCAACTCCTCAGAAGACTATCGACCATACAGAACACCGCAGCAAGGCTCATCCTGGACCTACCCAAATGGATTCACATCACCCCCCACCTCAGACATCTCCACTGGCTCCTAATCCAGAAGAGATGTCAGTTCAAGATACTCACACATGCCTACAAAGCACTACACAATCAAGGGCCATCTTATATCAACCACCATCTAAACCTCCACCAACCCGGAAGACACCTGCACTCCGCCTCACTCGCGCACCTCCCCTGCATACTCCAGAGGCCGCTCATTCTTCTACATCACCACCAAGACTTGGAACTCTCTACCAATACACCTCTGAACAGCACGCTCCCTGACAGATTACTGAAAAAAACTCAAGACTGGGCTTTTCGATGAAGACAAGGTACCAAAGCACCCAGAGACCCTCAGGGGTGACAGTGAGCACTCTACAAATGGACTGATTGATTTATTGATTGATTGACCTAGGTCAAAGCAGAGTAGCGCATAAGAAGCAAAAGAAAACTGGAGAGACATAGAGGGTAAAGCCTCAATATTTACTCAGAGAACACCTCTCGCACATACTTTCAAAGCAATGAAGAATGAGGATGTGGGACTCTGTGTAACAGAGTCCCATACTCACAGAATTTGTCACGCTGTGTGCTGCAACCTACCCTCTCCTCAATCCTGAGGACTGTGGAGATGAGCGAGAAGGTGGTTTTTAAAGCACGCCTGATAGACGATAAGCAGGTGCAGCTGTACTGAAAGAGGGCATGACTAGGCTTGTAAACCAGTCCATGCCAGAAGCCGCACCACCGTTGCCATCTTGAAGGAATGTAAGTTGAAGAACTGTGTGTCAGAAAAGGGGAGACTCAATTACAGACACACCTACCTTAAGTATGTGGCTGTAAAACATAAAAAGTAAGTTTCCTGGGCCAAAAAAAAGGTTGCCATGATAGAAAGGTATTTTTGGTATGATGAGGAGCGACCGAGGAGTAGATTGGTTTGTAAAAAAAACAGTTGCCATATTGGAAAAGTGTATATTAAAGAACAAAAACCAAATCACAGTCATTACCTTGCAAGAGACTCAAACAGAATATGGACGGCCCACTACACTAGCTGCAAAAATTACGCCATTTTGGAAAGGTGTTGTTGAGTGAAATCTAATCATACTTATAGCCTTATAGTCATCCTAGAATTCTGATACAGAGGACACACCTGTTTTGAAGAAAGGGTCATTTGGGTCTCCATTGTTGCAGTCCCATATGTAAACTATTGTTATTAACGGAGCAGCTATTCCCCCTTCCACTTATATTACAAATAGTATTCAAGGGCCTGCATTTCTGTTTGATGGACCCCACTGTATTATGCACAACAATAGGGCCATACAAATATACAGGTAATCAATAGAGGGGTGAGAAAGGGATGAATTTTCATAAAAACTTAGAAGATTAGTCAGTAATTCATCTCACCTCATGGAATATCTTCATTTAAACCTGACTTGTGCATTGAAAGACAGAATATCCACCCTTGTTTGGAACAATTACTGTTTTGAAATGGTAGGGTGGGACTCTAAAAAAGTCCAACGTAAGTCATTTAGAGTATGCCCCAATTTTTTTAATTGTGTGCTCATTTTGGTAGTGTTCCTTCTACACCTGATCCCACTTCGGTGTTCCATAATCCTTTTTGTTATACCTATATACATTTTCCCTCAAGGGCACACAATCATATCTGTAGAGTTTCTGGTGTTGAGATTAGTATGGTTCCTTTGCACCCAGGTGTAGGTATAGTTCAGAGTCAGTATTTTTAAGGGTGCTGTAAGGTCACAGACATTACATGAGCCACATGCAGAGCGTCCAACTACTGGTGGTAGGTCTCACACGGACAGTTGTGTTTTCTTTGGAATACTTCATATATATCACAGAGACAGTGATACTGCAGGGCCAGTAGTCTGTAGATCAAGGAGAGCAAAAGTACCCTATCAGAGGTGCACCTCATCTGAATGGACATACTTTGCAGCAACTGACAGGGAGAGAGAACTTGGAATCTTTTGTTTTAACAATTTGTATCCAGCTGAATCTCATTGAACTGATTCTGGTGGTTGAACTAAGTTTTGAAATTTCATTACTATTTCATAGACTGAGACATTGTATCCTGGTTGTGATCATTAGAGAGTTTGAACTGTGCATTTATTGGAGACTGTTGCTGGACTTGGTAGAGAAAAAAACCTAGGTCCAATTTTCAGGACTCATCATAAGGGTGTCATTAAAAAGAACACTGAGTGGATTTAAGGAAGAGCAACAAAGGTGTTGCAATTAACCTTTGAATTTTATTGAAAAGACAATTGCTTGCTATTGCTTTGCTCAAATAAAAAAACCTGAAAGAGGCTATTCCTATTTTTGCTGCTCCATTTTATTAATAGGTCTGAAATTACAGAGCTCATTTAGGGCCAGATGTAGCAAGGGTTTTGCGAGTCGCAAAAGGCGAAAATCGCCGTTTGCGAGTCGCAAAAGCCTCTTTGCTATGTAGAAATGCATTTTGCGAGTCAGAACCGACTCGCAAAATGCATTTCCGACTCGCAAATAGGAAGGGGTGTTCCCTTCCTATTTGCGACTCGCAATGCTATGCATTTTCATTTGCGACCGCGATCGCAAATGAAAGCGCAGTTACTTGAAGTGGATAGTAACCCAGGCGCAAACGGGAAGGGGTCCCCATGGGACCCCTTCCCCTTTGTGTCTGGAAAAAAAAATAATAATAATTCAGAGCAGGCAGTGGTCCAAAGGGACCACTACCTGCCCTGAAAAATACCGAAACTAAAGGTTTCGTTTTTTTTTCAAAGTGCAGCTCGTTTTCCTTTAAGGAAAACGGGCTACACTTTGAAAAAAAAAGACTGCTTTATTTAACAGCAGTCACGGACATGGTGGTCTGCTGTCTCCAGCAGGCCACCATCCCCGTGAGGGCCCTGAATCGCTATGGGGTCGCAAATTGCGACCCACCTCATTAATATTAATGAGGTGGGTCTTTGCGACCCCATAGCGACTCGCAGAAGGTGTCTAGACACCTTTATGCATTCCAAATTGCGAGTTGCAATTTGCGAGTCGCTGAGACTCGCAAATTGCAACTCGCAATTTGGAGTTTTGCTACATCTGGCCCTTAGTCTCATAGAAACAAAAAAAATGAATGTATTATGCATACATATGTGTAGGAATGTTAGTTGTGACCGCTATAATGGTGATTGCATTGTTAAAAGGGTTAAGTTTACCCACACCATCTGAAGAAGAAAACATTGGATCCACAAGTGTTCCGAAAACCTCAACCCTTACTGACAATAGAACCCATTCATAGAGTGAGAAAGAATTGCATGGAGCTAGTTCTAGAGAAGATCTTTCTTCGAATGAGTATTATAAAGTGCTTTATGAGTACATTGACACAATGGATGGATGCTTGCTACGTCTGTACACAACTGCCTGCATCAACTAGTGAGAGGATCACATATTTCGGTCTTTGCTTGACTTATGTTATCACTTGTAGTCTGTTGACAAGCCTTTTGTATCAACAAGAACATTGCCAGTATTATTAGTCAAATTATGATTTGGTCTTTTCAGATGTTCCTATTATGAGACATTTGAGCAAAGTTCCCAAAGCAAAAAACACAGAGACAGTAGGAGGATTCTTTTAACCTACTTTGACATTTGGTACAGTTTATGCCCACAGAAACAATTTAACATGGTCCTGGCTACCGATGAAAAGGAATTTTGGGGTCAAATTGAGGACAGAAGCAGATGAATGAAAACAAAGGTAGAAAGGTGTGTAGTATTAAAAAGTTGGGTGGAAGAAAAAGAAGCTCACTCAGATACAGGAAATAAAGCTGCATTGACCCTAGATTGGAAGCAGGTAGGAAAATGGTGACCTATGTTGATGACTGAAACCAGATTTGTGGGAAGGAGTGAGTGTAGACATGTGTTTGAATTCAAGAGCAGTTGGACCTTTATGTTAGCTGGACAAGATCCTGATATACCTGGAGTCTATTTCATTGGTGAGAATCACATTTACTTTAGGTTTCCTACAGGATGGTATGGTACATGTTATTTAGAAATAGTTTTTCCAAAGATTTTTCATGTGGATAATCCTGTGTCGGAAACAAAGGCAAATCACAGAAGTAAAAGAGGTGGTAGTGCTTCAGAATTTGTAGAAGACATTTTTGGTGCAATGATTTTATCTGTAGGAGTGATTCTGAATGGTCGCAAGATAAGAAAGTTGTCAGCTATTGTAGATAAGTTGTCTACTAGTACAGCAGGTGCCTCAATGTTAGTTGATACTGAAATGGTTGCCATACAATCAATGATTTTGCAAAACGGACTTGCATTAGACTCTTTCTTGTGAAGGAGGGTGGAGTCTGCAAGATGTAAAAAGTTAAAGAATGTTGCACTTTCATCCCTGATAATAGTGAAGAACTGAAGAAATACAATAAGAACATCACTAAGTTATGAAGGAGTTAGAAGCAACAGATGCATGAGAAGCAATAGGCAGTGGGTTTTCACCAGTTGGAAGGTGGTTTGCAAAATTAGCGAGTGGGATAAGTGGTAGTATCTTGAGCCCATTACTGATAGTTGCCCTGTGTACTTTAGTCATGTTTGGATCTTTCAAGTTAGAGGAAGAGAGGAGAAAAGGGGAAAAGGCAAGAGGAAATAGTACTTGAGAATAGACAAAACATCTATTACAGTTGTCGCGTTGGCTCTCATTATCCTAAATGAGACTACTGGATGTTTGGGTATCAGGGTCGTTCTCAGTGTGGGAGACTAAGTCGAACCCACGGAGAAGGATCCCTGTCACCCGCGATCCGGTTTTGCCCCGGCTAACTAGTAGTGCCTCATCTCTCCCAAAGGGAAGGGATGATTGGACAGCCGAGTGCATGACATCTTAGAGCTTCTCAGGGAAGTCGTAGTCACTCAGATCCCAACCAGCTCTCTCATACAAAGTGTGGTCTCATATACAAATGACAAAGGCAGTTTAGGTTTTATAGATTGATTTAATAAAACGACTGCATTTTAGATAATAAGGCGTGAGCCGCAATAACCAGAACCATACAACACAGTAGGATTGAGATAGTAACGAGGAGAGTGAAACATAGAAATAACGCTATCATAGTGTTACCAGGTTACGTTCTCTTTACTAAGTTCTATTTTGAGCACAGCATGTTAAGCTCTAAGCTTGCCTTTCAGATTCCCCGGGAGGACATCAACCCTCATACCTGAGCGAAGGCCTGTGATCTGTATCAGCATCTGCAACAGGGCAGTCAGCGTCTAGTTGTGGATCCCTGGTTGGAATCTCCCTCCTATGTGTATTAGGACTAGGAAGTGTTTTTATAACTAACATGTTGATGTGCTAAAAAACGTCCCTACGTAAGAATGTGTATCATCTACAAACCCAAAAGACTAAACTCCTGCCACGTCTATCCGCAATGTACCAGACTGTATCCTTGACTGAAGCACAGAGTGAGCAAGAATGTATTATTTGAAAACTCCGGTGCTGAAGTAGGCTAAACAGTGTGATAGAAGAAAATAAAACAAGACCATGAAACTGGCTATTGAAAAAGAACAGTGCGAGGCTGAATAAAACGCATCTAGGGCAAAGTGCACAGAGGCCCAATGCTTTAAGCAAACGAATAAAGTGCATCTAGGGCAAAGTGCACAGAGGCCTAATGCTTTAAGCAAATGCTCAAAGGCTATATAAAAATGGCTACACTACACAGTGACATTAGGCTGTCAGAGGAGTCCAGAAGATCTTTCCTGGACTGACCTCTGAGATTTTGATCTGTCTCAAATCAAATCAAAATCAAATCATGTTTACAGAGTGCAACTACTCACCTGTAAGGGTCTCAAAGAGCTGAGGGGGTTTGTTCTCTGAGCTTCAGTTGAAGAACCAAGTTTTAAGGTCCTTCCTGAATTGAAGTAGCGATGGTGACTGCCTGAGGTGTAGGGGCAGGTTGTTCCAGCTCTCTGCCATAAGGTAGGCGAAGGATTTCCACCAGCTGAGGTCTGTCGTATGGGGGGTATGGTGGCTAGTGCTTGTTGAGAGGAGAGGACTGGGGGAGTAGAAGGTAATGTGGTGGTTGAGGTAGGTGGTCCCTAAGTCATGGAGGTCCTTCTATGCATGGACGAGGAGTTTGAAGTTAATTACTTTATCGATAGGAAGCCAGTGGAGGTCTCTTAGCTGATTGGAGATGTGGTTGCGGTGGGAAAGGATCAGGATGGGTCTGGCGCAGGCATTTTGGATGTTCTGTAGTTTCTTCAGGTTCTCCTGGGAGGTGTTGGCGCAGAAGGTGTTGCCATAGTCGAGTTTGTTGGCAACCAGGGCATGGGTTACAGTTCTGCAGCAGTTCATTGGGATCCATTTGTAGCTCTTCCAGAGAAGTCTGAGTGTGTGAAAACAGGAGGATGTGACTGAGTTGACTTGGCGGGTCATGGTGAGCGATTAGTCCAGGATGAAGCCGAGGTTGCGTGCATGGTTTGTTGGGGTTGGAGAGGTGCCAAGGGTAAATGGTCACCAGGAGTCATCCCAGGCTGACTCTATGTGGTCTTTCAGACAGGAAGGAGTGCATCACTGGTGGGGCCTTTCCGCAGATGCCAGCTATGTGTGGTCTGGGGCAGAGGGTGAGGTGCGAGACCATGGCTCCTGTATGGCCTTGGTTGAGGAGCTGTGGTTGCTCCTGAAACCTGATTGGAAGATATCCAGGATGTTGTTGTCCTCGATGTGCTTGCGGAGCTGAGTGTTGATGGCCCTTTCAATGCCCTTGGCAGGGAAAGGCTGCAGAGAGATGGGGTGGTAATTATTGAGGACCAGGGGATCAGCCGGGGGGTTTCTTCAGGAGGGGGGAGATTGTGACATGCTTCCAGTCCCCTGAGAAGGTGGCTGTCTCTATGGAACAGTTGAGGGTGTGGTGGAGTTCGGGTGCAATTGAGGTGTTGGCTTTATTGAAAATGGGGCGCAGACAGGGGTCCATGGAGGCTCCAGAGTAGATGCTGCTCATGATGGTATGGGTCTAATCTATGGTGAGGGTGGTCCACAGGTGCAGGATCTTTGATGGTTCAGTGGGTCGGACATGGGGTGTTGTTGGAGTGCTCAGAGGGTCTTTGGATCCAAATCTGTTGTATATGTCTTTGATTTTCCAGTGGAAGAAGTTGGCTAGTCTGTCGCAGAGATCTTGAGATGAAGGGATGCTTGCTGTTTCCGATTGGGTTTTGGCAAACTCTTTGACCACGGCAGAGAGCACTTTGGTGTGTGAGCAGTGGCACTGATACGGTCTTGCAGGGCGACTTTCCTGGTGACTCTGATGAGGTGGTGGTGGGATTTGGTGGCAGCTTTGAAGGAATTGAAGTCCTCTGGGGACTTGTTGTTACTCCATCTTTTCTCTAGCCGTCTGCAGGTGCGCCTGGAGTGCAGGGGTAAACCAGCTGGCCTTCTTGAGGTGGTGTTCAAGTGAGGTCTTACGGAGAGGTGCTAGGGTGTTGGCGCATTCGGACATCCATTGGTGGAATTTCCATGCTGAGACGCTAATGTCTGCAGTGAGGGAAGGGGAAGACTTGCTGACGGTGTTGGTGAGCTGTTCCTCTGTGATCTGGTTTCATTTTTTGCTTGGGGCTCGAAGTGTGCAGAGGTGGATGCAATGCTGGTCGGTCCAGTGAAGCATGGAGGTGCTGTTAACAGTGATGTTGTTGCTGGTGGAAAGATGGCTTAGTATGTCTGCCCAAACTGAGAATCAGGCAGGCTGTCAGTTCAGACGTGGCAGAGGCAGCAGCAACAGGTGGAGCTGCGCAGAGGAGAGCGAGCGGACGCTGACTAGGAAGTCAGAGGAATTGCACTGATAAGAAAGATTACAGATGGACGTGGTGGCTTGATTTGCTATCAGAGGGGGGAATTGTGCAGTGGAGGTTTGACTGTCACTCTTGACATCACTATGTTGATCTATCTGTAACCATCTGTAACCATAATGAAAACATAATGTGTGAATTAATGATAAACTGATGTAAAGTGGTGCACTTGAAGTCAATAATGACGTACATTCACTATAGTGTTGAGAGAAAATGTATTGTGTGGTATAACCATATCAATTGAAATGTAACCATTGATTATGATGATTTTATAACCAACCATCTTCACGTTATTTTCACTTGCATGTACAGTTTGATTTGTTTATATGACATGAACTGAAATTATAGAGAGTATTCATCATTTGTATAAATTGTGGAATTAACACTGTGCAGCATAGTGTGAAATTAAATATGTCTTCATTAAATGTTAGCTTCACATGGCCTGAATTTTCCTAATGTGAGAAACTGTTTTCCATTTCTGCTAACTTGTCATTTTATTGCAGGTGTCTTCACATGAAATGTTAGTTTGTAAATAGATGTGCTGTTGTCTTACTCATAAAGAGCCTGGGAAAACAACCTTAGAGAAAAGGTATATGGAGAGACCGTGAATATGAAGACCATTCATACATGTCGCAAAAGTGGTATAGGAGCCCAAGGACATAAACGTTCCCAGGACTGTCATGGGAAAGCACATTAATAGTGCAAGTTTCACTGTGAGAAGGAGAAGATGAAACCTGAAGTGTGTGATCAAAACAGGTGTCTCCCAACTGGATTTGCAGTTTTAATTAGGACTTTCACTAATCAATAGTAAGGCACATTTCCATGGACTTGGAGAGGTACAGACCTCTTTACCTTACCCCGTTTTCCCTATGTTATGCTGAGAATGACTTAGGCTTGCACTTGACCCCATGAGAAGACTCTTGACCGAGCTTCTAAAAAGCTCTCACCTTCCCTTTTTATCTACTTTCTGATTTACTAGTTTCTTTTTGTCCCAGATGTCCTTTCCCCAGGATCTTTTTGTCCAATATATGCGTTTTACCTTTTGCCCCCATATCTTCTAGGAAGACCTTTGGAGGATTTATTTTTTGCCCTTAGCTAGTTTAGATAGATAATTTTGACTTCACTAAATGTGTTAGATAAATAAACAGCATTTGTTTTCTGAGCAGCAAACTCTTTTATTGATTCTGTGTTTCACTTACTGAGTGTTTGGTATGCCTAATGCTGATTAGGCTATAATTTTTCTGCCGATTTGGCTACCCAAAAGTAATATTGTATTTTTACTGTATTTTCTTGATATTTGTTTACATTAACCTGAGTGTTAACTTGTAATAAAACCCTTTCACTTTATTTCCAATTTGGGTTTTTATTGTGTGGCCACATTGGGCATACTGCAAATTAAATGTTGATTAATTTTTTGGTTAGCTGTTTAAATTAAACCCCAGTGTGGATTCCAAGGTTCGTCGACCTCAAATTACAGCATACAGAAAATGCTCTATCAAAGTGAGATTAAGGGGATAAAAGACCTTTCATGTGAATGTTTAAAATGAGCCAAGAACACGTTTCCCAGAACATCCTAATTTGCTAATAGAAAGTCCAGTACTGAACTGAACTCAATGAGTGAACAAGCAAGACAAAATGATCTCCACTTTTTCTACAAACGTAATCTGCTTGAGAACATCCTCAAGTATAATAAATGGGATGAGGGTGGCCACTGTAGATCATTAGGGACACCATCTCCTGCCTGTACTCATCACCTAAAAATCATTGATTTCAGGTGTGGTAGTATAATTAGTTAAATGAATGCAAAACAAGCATACAACAACTTTAACATATTGGGCTATGTATGTATGTGGTTTGTCTATAGTGCGAACCTAGACAAAAGGCTTAGGTGCGCAGGGTCACAGAAAAACTTAAAGTCAACAAGTGTTAGGAGTTGTAGTTGGTATGTGGACTGAAAGAAGGCCAAAAAGGGGTCCTTGGTCATTGATCATGCATTTGGTTTTAATAGAATTTATCGTTAATATCCTTAGGCTGCAGTGTTATTCAAGGTATTTCGTAGGCATATGGACATTATGCTAAATTTGTGTCATTAGTAGAACATCATGAGTCAACATAAATAAAGGGGTTCTATTACAGACTTCACATAATATAAAAGTGACTGAACAATGTGTCGGCCAACAGAGTAGTAAACCCCCTTGCCTAAAACTGTTGAAAATCGGAGAGTAACCTATCATTTCGCTGGTTTAGTTTTTTTGAAAGAACATTAGCAAATTATTAACAGCAATATCCATTTGTAGCTTTCTTAGGGATTCCAATAACAGATCTGACAGTGGGTGCAAGGGGACTGCGCGCTAGTTGTGATAAAAGGTTGATTATTGACCTACCACAATTATACACAGTTTCCCTTTGTTATTGTTGTATCATTTTGATTATCGAAAGGCACTCTTCAACAGCCCTATCTAAAGCCAGCCTGAATATTAAACATTATTTTTTGTTCGAACAGTCAATGACATATCATATGCAATAGAATCATACTAAGAGTTTGAATGTATTATCACACAAAGAAATGACCCCACAATTTGCATCCATTCATCCATTCTTAACAACACTGATCCTCAGAATTTGCATATAATGGCCACATCTTGAAGGCAACAAAATGTGGTTAACAATTTAAGGAATCTCTTAAATTGAATAGAAATGGTGGTATGTTTGCAGTATCCAAAAAGTATTGGCCCTCAATTAAGAAATAAAAAGGAAAATCATGTGCACTAAAAGCTGATAGGTGATAGGTAAGTATACAATCGAAAGACCACAAAATTGTTCACATTTGACAAATAAATGTAATTGCAGAATAGCTATCCCTTAGGTCATTCATATCCTAATATAAATACTTTGTTGTCTCTAGCACATTATCCTCTGATTTATCCTCTGATTTATAAGAACACCTGCCTCTCACCGCCAACTACAAACAAGCAATGTATTTGCGAATAATGGTAGAACTTCCATCACTGCACGCACCTCGCACTGAGTATCTATTTTAAATACATACATTGATCATGGCAAGTATATCAACAAACCTGGGCTTGCCATGTAGAACGTCCTATATTTTATTGTGAGTGAGGCCACGTTTGGGGTATATAGAGCACTTTGAGAAGATCGTCTCAAAGACAATGAAAATTATGTAAAATTAATTCCACTATTTTTTATTTATTGTCGGAGTAAAAAACTCAAAGACCAAGAGTGTACATCCAGAATTGAGATGTGCCTCAAAATGGCAACCAAAACATTGACCTGAATTTGAGCGTGCTTGGTCCCTACATTTCCCGTTTACAGGGCTTTGTATTAAAGGTCACCTGTCATTAACTGACTGTCTCTACCTCCTTTGACTGTTATAATCCTCTTTGATGCTCTTGACCTCTTGCACAGTTATCACCACAACTTTGCATCCCTGGGGCAGATTTTGTGTTCAATTGAACTTAATGAAAAGTGATGAGAACGGCATAATTCGCGAGCTGAAGAGGCTTTGGAAACTACAAAGAGAAAAAACACCTAAAAGATCAGGAAAATCTTAACATGCAGTAGTAAAACCGGATGGCAGAATCACTGATTACAAAAAATCCCACGGGAGCAGAATCATTCTATAACTGTATAGGACTACCCTTAAAATATCTTGCTATAGAACACAAGAGTACAGATTACGCTTCAAGGGGGGGTGGGGAGATGAAGGGGACATATAGTGGCTTTTTGACATACAATTAGAAGACACTCATGTTCTACTGTCATCCTTGAATTCGTTTTCCATTTGGTTTAGCATCATCTGTTTTTGTTAACCAACACACTTGTCCTTTCTCTGATAGCACTTCAAACATTTTAATCTGTGATCTCTTCTTATCAATTCTCTGCAACAATCAAATCCAGCTCCTTCTCTTATTAATGTTTCTGTGTGCTTTGCAGTAGCAAGGAACATTTTCTGGGATATGGGTATCCACTTGTCTGTGCAAGTCCCTCATTTTGTAATTATTTGGGAATTGTGAAATGTGACCTAATGGTTATTGGATTTAGAAGTTATGGTTTGCATTCATTGAAAAAGGGGAACAACTGTTTTCCTTTTATGTCTTTAAGTTGGAGCAGTGCATACAAAATAATTAGACTGCTCTTTGGCTGCTAAATAGCTACTTGAGAATAAATGCACTAAAATGCAACCCACATTAAACGTATGACATGCAAACCAACCCGCGGGGTAGACAAACAATGTGGTCATAAACGTGTTGAAATGCAAGCACTGCAAAAGGTGGAATCTTATAAATAAACACCTCTTTCTTTCCTCAGGGCAAAATCATTTTGATAGGTGACCTGCGTTTACTTTTGGATGACACTTGGACTGCTACTCTTGGGCCAAAGGAGCTCATTTTGAAACATCTCGAAGGTTCCCCGTGGTTTCCTGTCTTTTATCTGCTCTTCCTGTGTAGGTCTCCTTTCACGCCGCAGACCGAGGTCTGACAGGAGGTGAGAAATGCTATTTCCGTGTGGTACCGAAAGCATAAAGAAGTGAGCATCACTACAGAAACAGCGAAGGGCTTCATTAGTTTCAGTCAGCTCACAAGCAGGCTCTCTGCGTTTCCCATGAGGCCTGCAAAGCTGCCAAGCGGAACATCTACCCAAAGCCTTTCTTCTCCCGTTCCTGCTTCAGCAGGTCTGCACTCCTCCAACTTCACAAACACCAAAAAATAAATATTGTGTACATGCTTAAAATCGGCATTTTCTTCTCACTTTTCAATCAGGGCGTATGGACATTTTTCAAATACTGCAGGAAGGAAACTGGCTCATTGGCCATGCTGTACAATGGTTAAATTAATTTCTACCTAATACACCGATCCACATTTTTAGATCAAATTAAAGAAATTAGGAATAGATATCGCAACCACTTCTGTAGCTCTTTTGCTGAAGTTCTTTGCTAAAATGTTGTTCTTAATATTTAGCAACCCTTGTGATACTTTTGAGTTTTGCAGTTTTGAGTGCAAGCTTATGAAAACCTTGACATTCTGCTTCCTGCTTCTAAGTGGCAGGTGTCTTCATGAGGCAGGTACCAAGCTGATCTAAACCTTCACACATGTTCAGGTCTGGTGAAACCATTGGCAAGTTATTGGCTTGCTTGCTCCAGACCCCTTCACCCATTGCGTTGAGACATTGTCAATCATTTCTTGGATAAGGCCACGGGAGTATTTTAGCCTTACTCTCAGGGTAGTGGCTCTTTGAATGTATCCTTCCACCTCCATTGGTGTGGATCTATTTTACATCTGAAAAGAACACTCAATCATTTTCCTTTTTGGCACATTCAATGTTTTATCTCTTATACGCATTGACTAAACAAAGCAATACCACTGCTTATTTTTTAAAGCGCAGAAGGCTTTTTAAATTGCTTTATTCGGGGTGTGAGTGCAAGCCTGATCCTAAATAAAATGACTACATGCTGCTCTCAATAAATAAGCCAGAGCATCAGGATATGTATTATGTACTGTGCCCCATTGCCACAATGGGATTGTGCACCCACTTTCTGCATGCCAAGTGCGCTGCGGTAGCACAGAAAGGGCCTCAGAATCTTGCGTGGCCTTTCAGTAGTACTGATAGTGCTGGCTTATATGTTTTGCCAGAGCTATCTTGAGAGGGTGTTCCATTATCTGCCCTGGGATAATGCTTTTATTGTAATAGGACACACTGTTTCTGTTTGCACACTACACAAACTAGGACAGTGCACCCTTTCTATAATATGGGCCCAGATTGTCACAGTATGCCATGTGTACATGCCCAGATTGCCACTGTTGGGCAACTCCTTTAAAATACTGAGGGGGTCATTCTGACCCTGGCGGTCGGTGACCGCCAGGGTCACCGACCACGGGAGCACCGCCAACAGGCTGGCGGTGCTCCGTCGAGCATTCTGACCGCGGCGGTTCAGCCGCGGTCAGAAACGGAAAGTCGGCGGTCTCCCGCCGACTTTCCGCTGCTCGGGAGAATCCTCCATGGCGGCGGAGCGCGCTCCACCGCCATGGGGATTCTGACACGCCCTACCGCCATCCTGTTCCTGGCGGGTCTCCCGCCAGGAACAGGATGGCGGTAGGGGGTGCCGCGGGGCCCCTGGGGCCCTGCAGGGGCCCCCGTAAGAGGGCCCCACAAAGTATTTCAGTGTCTGCAAAGCAGACACTGAAATACGCGACGGGTGCAACTGCACCTGTCGCACCTTCCCACAACGCCGGCTCCATTCGGAGCTGGCGTCCTCGTGGGAAGGTAGATTTGCCCTGGGCTGGCGGGCGGCCTTTTGGCGGCCGCCCGCCAGCCCAGGGCAAATCTCAAAATACCCTCAGCGGTCTTGCGACCGCGGAGCAGTATTTTGTCGGGGGAAGACTGGCGGGCGGCCTCCGCCGCCCGCCAGTCTCAGAATCACCCCCTGAGTGCCCAGAAAGCAGCGAACAGTTCCCTGCCACCTCACCTCATGCTGATCCTGTGTCACGTCATAAGCATGGTAGGCAACCAGTGAGCAGCTCCTCATCACTGCATTCATACTGCCACCGGGCAGATCCTTTAATATTGTGAGTGCTCAGCTAGCAGTTCCCTACCATTGACATATCCCCACATGTTGGCACTAGATCACAACTATAACATGGCAAGAACCCAATGAGTAGTTCCTTACCCATCTTCTCCACCTAATTCTGCTGCTGGGCCATTGCTGCTGTTCAGAGTTCCCAGCAGCTTCCACCCACTGCTGACAAACATTGGCAAGACCCATTGTTATGGCTTGTAAATCACAATGTGAGCCAGACCATTATTGCCACCAATTACTTTTTAAATTGGCCTACAGAGAGTCCCTAATAGATCATTTCTCCCAACGTATAACCTGTTTGTGTCTGCCTCAGATGATGTTACCATGTTTCTGTTGGATGTTACCATGGTTTCCTCTGTTCTCTAGAACTGGATTTACAAAGAGGTGTATTATCGGCCTGCAACCTATGAGGTGTGTAATCAGATTGCAGTTCTGGAGTCAACTCTTTTCTTGGAGCCAGGTGAGATTTCCACTGTGTCTAATTTATTTGTCAATACTCAGGAAATCCCTTCCGCTACCTGATACACACGGCCACTGCATGAATAAATAGCCATGTCAAAGGTAAAGGGGCCCTATGGCATGTGATTTTGGCATTGCCTGGACAATCACATTGCATTAATTATGGACACCAGATCAGCTAAGTTATATTTTGATTGATCATAGTGATTGTCTACAAAAATGTCACCCTGAGAAAAGCGAAGAAAACAATGCATCTGTAGGATAGCAGTAAGCATGCTTACTCATCAACTGTTTCTTCGCCTCACAATTTTAAACTACTTGTTCTATGGTAGGCGTAGTCTGCTGGATGCCATGAGCTGGGGACATATAGGGCCAGATTCACAAAGCCCTAGCGCTTTCCTGTGCCATACACAGATCACGGATCCTGACTGGTTGGCGGCTGTGAAAGTCATGGTCAGCCATGGCAGTGTTCAGTTCAGCACTGCTGTGCTGATCATGAATTTCCTTTCCGCCAGCCTTTTCATTGAGGGATCCTTGCCATGAAAAGGCTGTCCGAAAGGCAAAGGAGGGGCCACAGTGGGGCCTCTGCACTGCCCACGATCAGGGACCCCCTGTCAGCACCCTCAGACAGTGCATACAGTGCACATTCTGACAGTGCAGTGCAGTGTGTGACAGCACTGGCCTCAGCTCCCCGAGAATTATAAGGCCCTAACAAGTGATGGACTCACATGTGAATTTATAAAGAATAAATACATTATACCTACATCCCTTCCTGCTTCTTATTTATGAAGAGGCACCACCCCCTGGCCAGTTGCCATCCTCCTTGACAGAGGATGTGGTCATTACATTACATAGACCCTAGGTTCCACATGCTTATAATGCCTACAGTCCCATTTCATGAATTAATATTGATAATAAAATATTAGCAAAATTAATAGTTGCTCAGCTGCTTCCCTTATTACATACCTACTGCTGCCATATCAATCTGGTTTATACTAGGGAAATTTACGGCGGATAACCTGTGGATACTCTTCACTGTCACACATCAAATAAATTCCATTCTCTGAACAGTGGCTCTATTTTTAGAAACAACAAAAGCATTTGATTCAATAGAGTGGCTCTTCCTACTTAGGGTTTTGTTGCGGCTGGGACTTGTGTGCAGTATCATGTGGTGGATTAAGTAAGCTTTTTTATACATCACCAATAGCTGGTATTAAAGTCAACAATTTATTGCCTGAGCCAATTGCAATAAAAAGGGGCACAAGGCAAGGATGCACCTTGGCAATCCTATTTACAACGGCAACGGAGCCCCTAGTCATCCAGCTTAGAGAATTTCACAGTGAAAGTAATTGTCCTCTGTAAAATGCTAATCTCTGCATATACTCATGTTATCCTACTTCTTATGAAGAGCTTGGAAACCTCCCTGAGCCCAATAATAAGGGTGATTATAGCACAAGGTAGCAAATCAGGCTTCGCTTTTAACTGGTCCAAGTAGCTAATAATGCCCCTCACTATAGACACGGGCCTCCCTCATTAGAATACCAAATGTGTGTGATGCCAATTCGGTATGCAATACTGTTGGGATATAGATGTACTAATTCAGGAAAACTATATGAGGTGCCTTGATAACATTGCAAATAAGGTGGGAAAATGGAATAGCGTGCCAATACCTACTATGGGGTGAGTCATCATTATGAAAATGGCTCTATTACCTCAATTGTTATACCTATTCCAGAACTTCCCCCCACATTAAATCACCAATTCTCTGATCAGCTAAACGCATCGAAAGATACAATTAGCATGGACTAGAAAATCACCCAGAATTTACTGGAAGTTTTTGGCACCTGCCGAATGAAATGGGGGAGTTCTTAGTACCAAACAATGAAATATAGTAAATGGTGGTACAGGCACAGACTGCCATCCATGGTTTCACAATAGTGGACAGGCACTGCACTGCAAAAATAGCTGGTAGATCCTATCCCACTCTCCATGATAAATATAAAAAAACAGTTAGATTGCAGAAGGAAATACAAACAGTGGAGTGCACTGTCTGGATGTGGTTGAGACTTGCACAATACGTAGCATAGATACAATACACTTGCCACTTGTTCCACTGATAGGTAACCCCCAAACTAGATGTGACCTGTGAGCCCATTTCTAAAAGCAATATTTTATGTTATATTGATCTGTAGAGCACAATAATAGTGTTGGTGTGTGTGGTCTTCAGTGTGCTTATACAAAGAGCCATGTCTTCAAATTGTTGAGGAACCCCAGAAGTGAGAAGGAGGCTCTGATGTGCTGAGAGTCGTTGTTCCATGTCTTGTGTGCAATGTAAAAGAATTAGCAATCTCCAGTTTTGCTTTTGCAGATGTGGTGAATGTGTACGAGTGACAGTGAGGCAGAGCATAAGTATCTGGTGGGTTGGTGAAAGTGTATGGGTCTTTTCAGGTATTCTTATCCAGTGCTGTGTAGGGCATTGTATATGTGCATGAGAAGTTTGAAATGGCTGCATTTGTAAATGGGGATGCAGTGAAGCTTCTTGATGTTCAGTGTGATGTGGATGTGGTGTGGAAGGTCGAGTATAAGCCTTGCAGTGGTATTCTAGATGGCCTGGACCTTGTGTAGGAGTTGCTAAGAGATTCTGGCACAGAGAGTGTTGCCGTACTCCATTCTGCTGGTGATGAGCCCTTGTGTGACAGCCTGTCTGGTGTTCCAAGACAACCATTTGAATATCTTTTGTAGCATGTGTAGGATGTGGAAGTAGGAGGTGTACACTACACATCCTACTTCCACTTGAGCTGTCAGGTTGAGCTAGTCATCGAGGATGAGCCCTAGATTCTTGTGTGGTCTGTTGGTGTGTGTGTTTGTCCTAGCTTTGACAAACACCATGTGGAATCCCATGGAGAGGTCACATTGCCAAAGACCAGTACTTCAGTCTTTTCAGAGTTAAGCTGCAGGCAGCTGATTTGCATTCATGGTCATGCAGTTGATAAAGTTGGTCCTGGTATAATGGCTGTCTCGTCCAACAGGGAGATGATGAGTTGGCTCTCATCAGTGTAGGAGATGATGATGATGTCTTGTGATTGGATGATATTGGCAAGTGGTGTCTTGTATATGTTGAAAAAGGTGGGGCTGAGGGATGATCCCTTTGGCACTCTGCACATCAATCTCTTGGTCTCTGATGTGAAGGGTGGCAGTCTGACCATTTAGGTTCTTCCCATGAGGAAGGAACAGATCCATTTGAGAGCAAACCTAGTATGCCAATCTCATGGAGTTTTCTGATGACAGTATTATGGGAGGCAGTGTTGAAGGCTGCCAAGAGGTCGAGCAGGATGATGGCTGCTGTTTCTCCTCAGCCTAGAATGATTCAACTGTTTTCAGTGGCTGTAATGAGTGCTCTTTCTGTGCTTTGTTTTTTTGCTGAACCTTGATTAAGTGTTGTCTAGAAGATTGTGAAGTTTGAGGCGGATTGTGAGTTGTTTGTTGAGAGCCTTCTAAATTACTTTGGCTGGGCAGGGGAGGAGAGAGATGGGTTGGAAGCTGTCTAGTTGATTCAGGTTGGTTTTGGGCTTCTTGAGGAGGGTATCAATTTTCGCAAGTTTCCAGTAATCTGGAAAAGTGGCAGATATGATGGAGGTGTTGATGATGTGGGTCAGGGTGGTGCTGATTGGTGATGTTCCCGGGTTGTAGATGTAGTGGGGGCATGGGTCTACTGGGGCCCCTGAGTGGATGGTCTACATAATTGCTGCTGTATTGTTTCTGTTGAGGGTTGTCCATTCAGTCAGGTGGCCGTTTTGGTTGGTGGTGGATAGGTTAGCAACATGTTCTCTGGGGTTGGGCTGGGGGTGTCACGTTGCCAGAGATGTTTCCGATTTTTCTGCAGACGTTAGGTAGGTTGTTACAGAGTTGCTGAGAGATAATGATGTTGTTCACAGTGGCTAAGGGTGAGGTGAAATCCTTAACAATAGAGAAAATATCCTTCCGGCTGTTGGAGCTTCCTTCGATATGGTTCACTAGTGCTTTTTCTTAGTGTCTCTTATTTGCTGGTGATAGCGTCAGAGTGCAACCTTGAAGGTAGTTCTGTCTGTGGTGTCATGGCTGTCTCTCCTTTACCTTTTTAGCTGTTTACCTTTCTAGCTGTTTACAGTGTCGTTTGGTGTCTTGGACGTCTTTTGTGAACCAACAAGCTTGCTTGTTTGATCAACTATGCTTGTTGTGTTTGATGGACGCAAAGTAGTCAGTGCAGATCATGATCCAGTTGCTGAAGTTGTTCATGTCCTTGTCGAGGTTGTCTCTGGGTCTAGCTTTATCTGTGCTGAGGGCACTGAGCCAGTTTGCTTCTGTGATTTTGCCCCAGCTGTGGCTTGGAAGGCTGAACCTTGGTGAGGGTTTCAGTTGAGGTGTTTTGATTTGGAAGTGGATGATGGAGTGGTCGGTCCATGTGCATGGTGTGGTGGAGTTGTATTTGATGCTGTCACTTCTGGTGAAGATGGGGTCCAGTTTGTGTCCTGCAGTGTATGTTGGTTCTGGTACAAGGTGGATGAGTCACGTGTTGCTCAAGCTTTTAAGGAATGCTGTGGAGCAGGGACCATTTTGGTCTTCCAGGTAAAAGTTGAGGTCACCAAGGAGAATGTAGGCTCTGGAGTTGATGGTGAGCGAGGAGCCAAAGTTGGTGATGAGGCTGGTAAAGGTAGCTCATGGTTTAGGTGGTCAGTAGGCGAGAGTTGCATTCAGGGTGAAGTGTTCAGAGATTTGCAGAGGAAGTGCAGGTCTCCCATGAATTGGGTGGCATTCCCCATGGATGTTGTGTAAATGGTGGATTCCTTGTAGATGATAGAGAGTCCTCTTCCTGGATTGTGAAATTGGGCCTGTGGAGCAATCATGTAACCCACTGGGATTGCTGTGGAGATGTTGGGAGCTGATGCGGGGCTGAGCCAGGTCTCTGTGATGAAGAGGATGTTCGGAGTATCACTGCTGAGCAGGTCCTAAATATTAATTGTGTGTCTGTTGAGTGAATGTGTGTTGAGAAGCATGCATGCCAGTTGGAGTTGACATGCAGGTTTGCTGTGGCATGTATCGTAGGGTGGAGGTGTAGGCGTTGTTGGTGTTTGTTTGGTGGGAGGGGATTTTGAGGGCACTACTAGGATTTGCATGGGGTATGGATGGGTAGCTGTAGGAGAACCAGCAATGGGTGCAAGTGAAAGCTCTTACTGCAGTTCGATGTGCAGTACAACAGCAGCTGGGGATACGGCATCTGGAGCCTAGCATCCTAAGGAGTGCTGCAGAGTATCGCTGGGTAGTGATCAGACAAGGGCTCCTGGCACTTTCTTGGTGAGGCCAATTTATTTTCTTTAAAAAGTGGCATTTGCGATATCCCAGCTTGCTGCTTCTTTGCTGAAACTTAAACTTCTTCTCAAAATATTCCTTGATATGCTAACAAAGAGAGATAAGACTTTCCTAGGTATTGCCTACCAGAGAGCGCAAGCTGTCTAGTTGTGAAAGACCTATTGTGGATTTACAAAAATGTAGGTTCTGGCCTTTGTTTACCATTGGTTGACTTTGTCACTCTCATGTGCTTGCTTCTTATTTGATGGCTTGCATTCCTCTCCTTGTATGTGTGCCTTTCCTAGACATGGCATCTTTGCCAATCCTTTAGATTGGCTTATTTGTAATATTTCAATGCACACTTTTAAGGAACTGATTTTTTACTTCTTGGTTAAAGTGCAAGTGTTTTCCAGCTCCCTCCCATGCACGCCTCAGCCACCAAATACCTGCCCAGTGTGCCATGTTGCTCTCCTCATCATGTATTGCTTTCCCTTTCCGCTCACTGTTGCTTCCCCCACCTATTCTCTGTTACTTCCCTCACCTACACCCTCTTGCTTCCTTCTCCTGTGCATTTCGTCATTGCTCTCCCTCCCCTGCTCCACCATGATAATTATTTTTTTCTAATTATTCTTTCTAATTCTGGGTGGCCTGGCAGCTGCCATTTGCCATGGTGTCACCCTGCAACTAAGGAAGTGTTTTAAGCTAATAAGTTTTACATTTTGTCTATTTACAAATCCAAGTGGTGCCCATCATCATGGATCAGTAATAAAAAATAATTATGTTGGTGTGTGCATGTGTAGTGACTCACAGATGCATACATCATCACGAATGCATTGTGATTCATGTTTATCAGTGGTATGAAGCAGCTGCATCATTGTCTCTTTTTTCCTGATGCTGCACATCATCAGCAAAAGGTACTGACAAAACTAATAGCTCACCAAGGCAAGATCCATTCCCTTTGCCAACGTTTGCTAATGATGACAACCAATAAGTAATCTGATGAATCTTTCAACATTTTTCTTGCTCTATTTGTCATGGAATCTAAACACTGGGCCACAAGCAAGTGAGTTTTTTTTTTTTTTTTAAGTCATATTGATGAACAGGGTCAGCAATTGAGATCAAGAATAAATGAAAACCGCTTTATGAGAAGTCTAGAACTAGATTTGCAATCACTACTTTCCAATAACAATGTGTGACAAGCAGAAATACTAAAATGCATGACCAGCATGCTGCTGCTGTTGATTTTCTTGCTTGAGTTGGATTTTTGGTTTGTTTGTGCACTTGAAATTGACCAACCAATGATGTTCGGAAAACACTTATTAAACAATAGCAAAGTGGAGAGAGCTGTATGTTAGGGCATTTCTCTTCTGGTTGGGGGGGTCATTCTGACTGCCAAATAGACATAAAGAACATAAGAAAAAGGCTATGTAGGCTCTTGTTTGTCTTTGCAATAACTTTGGGGGTACTCTAAGTTCTAGGTGAAATCAATATCTAGAATTTTAAACATATGCATATTTTTCAAAACTGCTATACATTTTGACCAATTGAGAAAAAAATTCTTCTCAGATGGTATATCATTTAACTACCAAATGGATTTCTTTGAGAATAATCTCTTGCCTAAAAAGATGAAATGGTACAATATCTAAATAGTGTATCCTCTTATGAATCCAACATCTCGAGGTCAATATTTTGTTATATATTTCTATAACAAGGTTATGCAACAGAAGCAACGTCAGGGAAACATCCAAAGTTACACTCAAAAGGTAAGTAAATTATTGTATTGCTAACTCTAAATGTATATTTGTGTTTCTATGGGTATTCTTTAAAGGAACCTAAAATGTACTAGTTAAACTATTGATCGAAACTCCTAACAAGATTTTATGTTAACTTCTTGTTCTAAACTGCCTCCTTGATGTATGGCATTCGTATTTGAGAAGGTGATTTCAAGGTAAGCCTAGAAACTTTACTGGAGCTTTTATTTCCTTTTAGGCCCTCATTACGAACATGGCGGGTTGGCCCACCATTCCAGCATTGGCGGCTGAAACCACCAGCCAGCATGGCGGGCCAACCCACCATATTCTGAACATGGTGGGGGCTGCCATCGGCAGCCCTCACTCACCGCCAGGCTTCTGCCGCCAGGCAGTCTGGCAGTGAGTGGAAACACTATCCGCCATGGTAGCCGCGCTACCCTGTGGATAATGTTACCATTTCCACCAGCCTTTCCGCCAGGGAAAGGCTGGCGGAGGGGGTGCCCAGGGACACCCCTGGTGGCCCCTGCACTGCCCATGCAAAGTTGTTACTGCCATGTTCATAATGACCACCTTAGTCTTGAACCAAAATCAGGAAAGAAATGTTCTCACTTCCCCCATTCTACTAATTGAGATAGACAGCTTATTGTTATCACAAGTTTGAATTCTAAAAATAAAAAGATTTTGGTTTGTTTTTTCTAATACCAACTTACTGATGTTTCTTATTTTCATATATGAAAAGGAACCCTGATCATTTAGTTGAGAGCATCTATAGCTGTAGTGGAATACAGAGAAGCAAGACGTAATGCCTTAAAAATAGGAACAACCAAGAAATGATGTTTTGGTGACACATTTATCTCAGCCATTGCTTCATATTGCCTATAGATCATGTAAAATGATCCTCCAACTAACCATCTTAGGCCCATATTTGTACTTTTTTTTGCGCCGAATGTGCGTCATTTTTTTATGCAAAAACGACGCAAACTCACAAAATACAATTGTATTTTGTACGTTTGTGCCGCTTTTGCGTCAAAAAGCGGTGCAAATTCGGCGCTAAAAAGTATTAATATGGGCCTTAGTGTTATCTGAGCACTTTTTTTCTGTGTGGTAATGTTCCATACATTCTAACTTTAACACTTAACTGGAGCGAGTTGAGTGCTCCGTCATCTCATACAACAATGCTCAGGCATTCCCCAACACTTTTGTGAGAGGACAATGTTTTGACGTTGATTTTCGCTAAAAATGCTTTCCAAAAGGATTTTTTCTAGCTAGAGGGATAATGAGGCTAGAACACTTATTTGTGTTTCCAGTTATGATGAGGATCTGTATGTCCTAACAACCATAATCTGTGCATACAGAGATTTCATCAAAAGACAGGCATATTTATCTATGGTACGATCAAGCAATCATTTTTTTGACAGTGGTGAAAAGCTGAAAAATTATAAACTCAAAGATTGAAAGTCTTTGGGACATAGAGAGTAATCATTAAATTTAAGGTCTTCATGAGTAGTTGTATCCGGTTATTATGGATAGTAATTATGTATTTATAAAACTTATGCTAGTTTATATGTGGGTGAGATTATTAGATTTCATCTTTCCTATACTACCCCTTTACTTCCGTGAGGCCTAACAAGAATGATATTCCATGTAGTCAGATTTCAGTAAAATAAATTCCCTTTGAGAGACTCTTTGAAACTTGGCAGGTCACCAAACATGAATGGTTTCCCAGGTTCTTTTTTTTAAACATTTAACATCATGCCTATCTCATTCTAAGTATTTGAAGTCCATGAAGGTGAAAGGTCTAAAATACAGCTCAGGTAGCTGGCAATCAGTTATATCTTTTTTAAAGACAGAAAAGATTTCTTATACTGTGGAAGCCACAGGCCAGTCTCGCTTCTAAATTTTAAACAAACAAATTTGGCTAGGAGTTTGCAGAGCACACATTAAAAGATATTTCAACTTGACTTCACCCTCTCAGTCTGGCGTTATTGGAGGATGGATTTTTATTCTCTAATGTTAGTACCCTTCTGAACTTGGTTGATCGAAGTAACCTGAATGACACACCCTTAGTTTCCATATGCCTTTATTGGACACATCTTTTAACAGAATTACCTGGTTATTCTTGATATTGAAACTGGAAAGTTGACCTTTCCCTCCAGTGTTTGAAAACATAATTTTCACTATGTACAGTAAAGCTAGAACATGAGTCTCATCTAATAGCATGCCTTCAGACAAATTCTTCCTACAGTTTGGCACTCTGATTTTTTCTCCTTTTAACTTTAATTTTGGCTTTAAACCTCAGGACGTTTTCTTGAGAACTGATGAGTTTGTGACTGAAATAAAAAAGAATATCAACCCATGGTTTTGTCTTAAGTAGGTGGTGCTTTGCTTCCCAACCCTATTGCTACATTCCAGCCTTGATTTGCAGAACATGTAGGTTTATGGTCTACTTAAGGAATACAAACATAGGTAACTGAAGCTTTTGTAAATTCTAGTTTCTTTGGCAAGGATCCTTTTGTCAAATGAAAAATAAAGTGGTCAGGTACTTCAATTAAATATGTAGGGTGTAAGACATGTGCATCAATTAAAAATAATCTATTGTATCACTTTTAAAGAAATGTTCACAAATATGGGAAGATTGTGTTAGATACACAAGGATAAATATAGGTCTTTGGGGTGAAATTATTTTACTAAAAAATTAGTATGAATACACATAAAGTGCTGTAGTATGTTTTTCTCCCTAGCTGTTTACCAAAGAGAGATCCAAAGCTGACTTATAAAAAATTTCCCAACTTACATGATGGGTTTTGGACTTAGACCACTCTGCTTTTATTTTACATCATTGCTCTAAATGGTTTTCTTCCACAGAAAACGAAAAATCTTAATTAAGACTAAAATCGGACCTTATCTTGTGTTTGTGTTCTTCTATATAGTCATTTATTTGATTAAGAGATGGAATTGAGTTGTATTCTATTTGCTCTACAGAACATTGCAGACCCTCCTATATTTTAATTTCATTGAACGTGTTCAATCATCAACGGTTTAATGTATTGTCTAGTTATTGAAAAATCTTCCCTCTGACGTGTAAACAGAATCATTTATTGTTGTCATATTTGTATCATATGTATGAATTAAACCCTCCAGATCAGCGATATTTGTTTCCGAATGCGATGTTAATTCAATGTAATAAGTATATATGTTAAACCCTATACACTCCCATAGTTAATAAGTTACAAGAGAAGGCACAAACCATAAAATATTCATTAAATACACTATATCTATCATTCATATTTAAACTACATAATTAAACAGTTTTACAGATGTTAACATCAATGTATTATTAACTTTGAGTTTATCTTATCATCTATCTTTATGTCTTTACTTTATACAGTACACAGCAGAATTGCTGTCTTCAGAAATGTCCATAATCCATAGCAGTTTATGTGTATGTCCAAAATGTTTATGTAAGTGAAAACTAACCTACAAAATGGAAAGCGCCGTTAGGTCAATAAAGAATATTTATAGTTGCACATGGGTATGTCATACACCTTGCACGAAAATAAAATTGCATGTTGGTGTGCAGTAAACTCCCTTTACATTGACGCAAGGTTATGAAATCTGACGGGATTAATTTGAAGAGGAAACAAAGCATTTGCTCTTCATGGCAAATGCAATTTTTTCCATGTTTATCTTTTACCCAGATCAAGTAATTTCTGAGTACACATTTTCAATTAATATTAGCTCTTGTAACTGATTTTCAATACTCACGTTTCAAGCGCAACTAACCTATGGTCAGAAAATAAGTTATGCTGCAAGACTCTGCTCTAATATTGCTATTTCATACAGTGCTCTGTTTGAAGAAGCACACCCCAATGAAAGCACAGATACATGATAGCAGTAAAGCAGAGTATTTGTCCTGGATGCTCTGGAATATATGGACATGAGCAGGCATGTGAGTAAAGTCATTGAGAATATTCAAGCGCATAACTGAAAATACATTTTTAAGCAAACCTTATAATTTTGTAGGGTAAATAGATTTTTTACTGGAATAGGCATGAAAGATGCGACAGCGGATATCTAAAAAATCATGTTTTTCATTTTGCATAAAAGCTACATTTGAATATTTCCACTCACCATTTACAGACGTCGTTTTTGCAATATGATCATCTTATAGATCATCATCATTTTCAAGAGCACTTTAGTCCCAAATTTACCAGTGGAGGTTAAAATGGCACACTGGGCTAATGCAAACCATACCAGCTGCTGTACCTAAAAGTGAGTCTATTTTAGATCCACATAAAAAGTAACTCCTAAATAAGTAACACTCTTTAGGGGATCTGACTGAATTTCATTGTAGTGGGATCGTGATTATTTTTACTTGGTTTCCATGACATGGGATTTAATAAGATCAGTTGCTGGGTTCAGGGAATCCATAAAAAACTATGTAAGCTTGTTTTACATTTTGAAGGCTATTTGCAGTGCTAGAAAGCAGAGCTGCATCATCCACATAACCTAAGGGAAGGATATCTCTTGATGCATCATCCGCATAACCTACAGGAAAGATAAGTCTCAATCACACTCTTTGCAATGTAATTTATTATTTGAATGTGTTTCTCCATGAGTAGATGCATATGCATGATTAATGAAATATTCAAGACTGTCAAGCAAAAGACTTTGAAGTTTCTAACTGCTAACTTCTTTCCAACACATGGGGCCTGATTACAACCTTGGCGGATGGGATACTCCATCACAAACATGCCAGAAATCCAGCCTGCCGTTTTACAAGCTCCATAGGATATAATGGAACTTGTATTATGGCGGGTGGGATATCCGTCACGTTTGCAATGGAGTATCCCATCCACCAAGGTTGTAATCAGGTCCATGGTTTAATTTAAACTTAGTTCAGTGTTTATAATCTTCCAGACAGTTGTCCCACAATGGTAGTTTTGCCTTTGACAGATTCGGACTAACCTTTCTCCATTTCCTTTTCTCATATTCTTGTCATTATCAACTTCATCTTTATATCACTCAACCTGTTTTTTTGGTCCAATAATTGATTTCAAGGTGGCCTAATCATTGACTGGAACTGGGACAACAACGAATCCAATCTCTACTGTATCTTCTTAAATTACACACTCGTTTTAAAATATCCTCTAGTCCTACACATATTAAAGGATGCATCTTAACCCTGATTATTGCAACTTCCTTACCTACAGAATGTCTAACACCAACTGAGACTAAGATTGACTGTTGCAGTCATTACCCAGGTATATCCCTCAATTCAGTTTCATACAGCCCCCTCACATATTTTAAGTAATTTGAATAAGTTGGAATCCATTCAGCATTCAAGCATTCAAAACAATAATGAGTGTACAAACGAACATGTGATCTAGTGGTGCATGAATTTGTCTATACAATACTCCGACTGACCAAGAAAAATGTAAGCCACACCCATGTCAACCATAGTTTAATACGTCACTCTGGAAACAAAGAAATACTGTTGGGAACTGTGAAAAGGCAAGGCCCTCTCCACCCTTGCTGTGTTACATCAACGCACAGTATTACATCATGCAGCTGATCTAGGCTGTTGTAGCAGAGCAATGTAGTTGTCTGAGTGACAGTGTAGTTCATTACGAATACAATGCACTGGCAAACTACTCTATTTAAGACACCCGAAGAACGAGCATGGACTGTTCAAAACTAGTCTTCATAAAACAGAATTACCCTACTAATTGCAGTAAATATATGATGGTACATAAGAGAAAGAGTGGCTGTGAAACACAGTATTTAAGACAACTGTAAATGTTTTGCCTCAGTTGAGAAGGAACTAAAAAATAAATGCATGCTCTAAGATATAGTTAGAATGATGTTTCCCAAAGAAACAACCTAAGCCGGATTTTCAGGGCATCCACATGAAAGAAATTAACATATACTGAATTCTAATGGGAATCAATTAGATAGCCACATTTTTTCCTGAAAGCCTGACCGACATAAACCCATCTTAGACCAGTGTACAACAATCATACTAAAAATAACTTATCAATTCTACAGGTAGCAAACGCGTTTGGAGTGATAGGATTGGCAGAGGTGTCCCCATGAAGTGGACAGCATGTATGAAATTGGTTAACACATAGTTGCTGTGCCTCATTACTGTCTGGGGTTGCACTATTCTCGTTTGCATCACTTTTGGATGGAGGCATTTTGCTATGTGTGCTACAAATTTCTGCGCAAACAGTATGTGGCGGACAACTGCAGTACATTGCATGGAATGAATGAATGGTACAAATTGGTATAAAACTATCTTCTCGGAGGTTTGTGGGAGCAGTGGAACATGCTATTTTAGAAGCTACAGAAAAAGAGGTGAAATTGTGAACACCTACCCTAAATTGTTATTACAAGCTTTGCAGCCCAAGGAATACCTGTGCTCTCTAGACTGGTACTTAGATTTGCGTTCTGCTGATCAAGACCTTACTGGTAAAAAATGTAACCTGAGAAAAGGCTCTCTTTCCTAAGTGTTTCAGAGAGGAATGTAACATAGATAGCTCTGCTGCCTGAGGCCTTACTTCTAGAATCCATTTTATTTCAGTTTCCATTTTTTGTCATTAAACATGAGACTTCAAAACGCCTAAAGGCCTGCTGTCCTGTGCTGCACTTGCCATAACTGCAAGGCTTCGAGTAACGAGGAAATCATCAGTGTACGTGACAAATTACTGATTTGCTTGACATTATGATTTCATAAGCCTATATTTCATATACGGTTTTGCGGGGATTCAGATCAAATGTGACCTTTGTACATTGAGTGATATCTCTGCACTGTAATCTGTCACTAAGGTAGTTTGAGAGATCTGTCTACTGTCTCAAATGGCATCGATAGGTGTCACATGGGCTTTAAAACTGCTGCCACAGTGTTTCCCTGTCCCAGAGACGTTACTATGAGGGGTATCATCTGTTGAGTAGCATAAACAGTCGATTTAATTGAGCCATACTGTTTTTCGGATTGTAAAAAATCGAATTACGATGCAAATGCACATATAAAATCCCTCCTCAACTTTTATCTACAGTTGTTTTGGAATGTTGTACTCGCCATAGTTAGCATGTTTCAGTGATCAAAGTAAATATTATTACAACCAATACTTTTAATAGGTTCCTATATGAGGGCCTGTTTAACATGCTTCCATTTTCTTACGATAATGGCATTACTCCTAGTCCTACTCCCTCGCCTTCCTTTTAACCAATGAGGCCTCCCGCCTCCCCCCTAGACCCTCCCTTCCCCTTTCAAAACCCCCCCCCCCACCCTTATCCCCTCCTGTACAAAAACCAAGCCCAAGCCGCAACTCGGACAGTCCGTACCGGGAGGGTGGGAGGGAACGGAAAAGGAAGGCGAGGGAGTAGGACTAGGAGTAATGCCATTATCGTAAGAAAATGGAAGCATTACCTCCCGTCCCTCCCTCGCCTTCCTTTTAACCAATGAGACATAGCAAGAAAAACACACAGGAGACGGACATCGAGTTGCAAGACCCTTATTTAATATCCTGCACCAAGAACATCCCAAACATTATCTCATAGAGGATAAGACCCGGTGACCAAACACCGACTCCAAACCACCCAAGTCCGACAGCCTATAATGACGCACAAACGCCGAAGGATAAGCCCAAGAGGCGGCCCTGCAAATCTCCACCACAGAAGTCCCCTGAAGCTCTGCCACCGTCGCCGCCATGTCTCTGGAAGACCTCCCCTGAATCCCTAGAGGAGGAACCACCTCATTCAAGGAATAGGCCAACAGAATCAAAGATCGAACCCACCGACTCAAGGAAGCCGTGGAAGGTTTCTCACCTTAGTGCGCCGGACCAAAAGAAACAAACAGTGAATCCCCTGTATGAAAAGGAGCCACCACCCACAGATACTCCAACAACACCCTACGTACATCCAACGAATGCAAACGGACCACCTCCCCTGATGAGGGATCCGGACAAAATGAAGGAAGGATGACCGCCTGCCTGGAATGGAACGAAGAATTGGCTTGTGGAATAAAGGAAGGCACCGGAACCAGAACCACCCATCGGGAAAAATCTTACAAAAAAGGAAAGGAACATGCAAATGCCCCCAATTCCCCCAACCGACGAGCCGAAGTAATGGTGACCAAAAAGAACGTCTTCAAAGATAGACGTCGCAAATCACAGTCCCCCAATGGGTCAAAAGGGGCCCCCGTCAACCCATCCAAAACCAAGGACAGATCCCATGAGGGAAAAGAACGTACCGGGCGAGGAAATAAACTAATAAACCCCTGAAAAAATCCAGGCATCAATCGCCCTTCAACTTGAAGATTACGCCACGGTCCCTAAATGCCTGAATAGCCGCCCACCGTACCCGAAGAGAAGCCACTGACAACCCTAAACGAGCACCGTCCTGCAGGAACTGCATCACCTCAAAGAGAGAAGCGCAGGAAGGATCCAACTCACGACTTAAGCACCAAGATGAAAACACCTTCCACTGTCTACCATAAGAAAGCAAAGTTGAACGTCTCCATGAAGCCAGCAAGGTAGAACTCAAAGCCACTGGCACCTAACAGAAACGCCCTGAATAGTTGAAACGGAGGGAACGCATATAAAAGGCCCTGCGGCCAAGGACCTGACATCCCGTCCACCTCCCATGCTTGGGGACACCGAAACCGGGAGCAGAAGCACCCCACTATCGCATTCTCTACTGACGCAAACACATCCAGCACTGGAAGACCCCAAAGCCGAACCAGATGCCGAAACAGAGACCTCCGGAGAGAGAAAAGTTGAGAGGAAGGAATCACTCTGCACAGTAGATCCGCCCAAACATTTACCACTCTCGCCGAATGACATAAGCCTCGGCCACTAAGACGTCTGTGCGAACCAGAACCGCCAATCCCCTCAGGGAATCCTGGAAATGGACCAGAGCCAGGAATATAGCCCGCAATTCTCGCCAATTAGATGACCGACTCGCCTCCCGAGGGGACCAAAACCCCCGAATCTGAGCTGACCCCATCCATGCCCCCCAACCGGAGAGGCTGGCATCCGTCGTCCCCACCACGGGTCTCAGAGGTGACAAAGACACCCCTACCCTCAGGTGGTCTGCATCCAACCACCATTGCAACTCTCTGTGAATCAATCCGGACCCTGGAACCCCGTCCCTCAGAGAACCGGACCCTGGAGCCCACCTACTCAAGAACCACGTCCTCAAGCACAGGGGATGGAAACGTGCCCCAGAACCCCAAAATATCACTGACGCCAAATGTGCAGTCGCAACCATAGAAGAGCTCGGGGAGCAGACAGCAACCATACCTTCTTTACCAAAGCCTGGAGAGCATCCAACCTTTTTTTTTTTTTTTTTTTTTTCGGACACAGCCACCAACCCTAGAATAGGCTGAAACCGAGCCCCTAGAAAAACCAGATCCTGGGACGGCACAAAGTCTGAATACCCCCAATTGATCAAAAACCCGTGTCATTGCAGGACCCCCAGAACATGGGCCACCTGCCTCTGCAAAAGGTCTCATGAATGGGCACGAATCAAAATGACGTCTAGATAAGGGTGCAGAAACACCCCTTCTGAATGAAGCAAAGCCACTAGAGGAGCCAGCACCATCGTGAAAATTCGGGGAGAAGATTACAGACCGAAAGGCAGAACGCAAAACTGGAAATGATCCTGCCCCACAGCAAACCTCAGGAACATTCGAGAGGACCATGCCCCCGGTACGTGTGGGTAAGCATCCTGCAGATCCAGTGACACCAGAAAATCCCCTCGCCTGACCAATGGAAAAATAGTCCGAATGGACAGCATGCGGAAATGCACTGTCCTGATCCAGGTATTCACCTCCTTCAGATTGAGCCCCGGTGGAAATCCCCCTGAAACTTTCCGCACAAGAAAACAAGACCGCATAAGTGCCCTGACCGCGGTCGTCTAGCGGAACGTGGGAAATGGCCCCCATGACCAGTAAGGCCCGCACGCCGTCCAATAATGCACCACTCCAAGACCCCTCTGAAGGCAGAGGTGTGGGACGCACCCCGGAATCTGGAGGAACCGCCACAAAATCAATGACATAACCATTGGACACCATGTCTAGTACCCAATGATCGTTTACACCGTCCTCCCAAGCTGAAAGAAAGTGACACAGTCAACCCCCAACCGGCCCTCTGCCAGGCCCACAGCGAATGCCAGGACCCCTTCTTGAAACCACCCCGGGTCCCAGGAGTAGACTTCTTAGGTGAAAAACGCGGATGAAAACGCCGTCACCTAAACGAAAAGGATTTAGCAACCCTAGTAGGAGAAGAACTGGAATGCCTCTTCCACCCTTTACCCGAAGAAGAAACCCCTTCATAAGGTAAGGCATGCTTCCGCTCCTTAAACGCCTTGGAAAGTATGGATGGTAATAGTTCTCCAAACAAGTTACAACCCTCAAACGGCAGGCTCAACAAGGCCGCCTTTTCCCCTGGATCAGCCTTCCAAGAACGCAACCAGAGGGACCTACGAGCCCCAATCAAAGACCCAGATGCCAGAGCCGAAGTACGGACTATATCTGAAGACACATCCGCCAATAATCTGGCCTGCTGTTCCATACCAGCCAGGAGCTCCGAACATTCTGCCCCTTCCTGGACAGCCACCGCCAGTCTATCAAAGCCTTGAACCAATGATCGTGACGCATAAGCAGAATAAAACCCTGCCTTCAGCGCCAGATTCTCCGCAGAAAAAGCCCTCTTAAGACCTGACCCACTTTACGGTCTGTGGCATCCGTAGGCACACAATCGTCCGGATTGACTGCCGTTTCGCCAATTAGAGTAGCCAGAATAGAGTCCAGGCGTATTGAAGGAGGAAAAACCCCCTCACCCTCAAGTAAGTAAAGTTTCTGAAGGAATCGCGGAACCTGAGCCTTCTCCACATCCTTCCACTCACCAAACACCATATCCTTCACAGGTCCCTGGAAAGGCATGGCAAACATAAAAGGCGTCTGATATTTGAGGAAATAAATGAGACTCTGAGTTTGTAGGTTGAAACACAGGGAAACCTAAACTGTCCCGACCATGTGTCGTCACTGCCCACATTACCTCATCTGGAACCCATTTCCCCCCCAGATGACGTTGATGGGGCCACATCCTCACTCTCCGATGAGGATTTCCTTGCCGCTACCGATGAGTGCGCACGCTTAGACTGAACAGTCCTGGCCACGCCAGCCTGCAGTGCCCTGGTGACAGCCAATTCAACCATATCCTGCACTTCCTCACTAGACATGAGGGGAGTACCCCTGTCAGGTACCTGTGGGTTCTCAGGAAGAGCAATGCTACCTTCCCCTCCCACCTCCGAGGAGGAAGAAGAGACAACCACGTCTCTTTGCTGGAGCTTTAGGCACGGTAACCAAAATAACACTGCCTCTCATTCCAAAACACCACCCTACATATAGGACCCTGGTCCTCCCCCAACAGGGCTTCACAATCCATGTAAAAATCCCAAAAACCACGGGCAGAACGCCCGTCCTACCTGACCAGCATCCAAAAATTGAAGTTCCTCGGTCCTCGCGGCTCCGCGGCGCGGAAACCCGGAAACTAACGCCCCAGCCACAGAGGGCCGGCTGACCCCGTCAGAAAGCCCCCAGTACACGCCTCTCGAGCAGCCATGCCGTTCGCTCAAGACGTGACCCAGCCGTAGCACTCCTCGCGGAGCACCGCGTCCCGAGGAGTGCCTCCATCGACGACCTCCAGGCTCCGCCGTGCAGGTAAGAAAGGGAAAGAAAACCGTCTAGCGTGGGCTAGACAAAAGAACAGGAGGGGATAAGGGTGGGGGGGGGTTTTGAAAGGGGAAGGGAGGGTCTAGGGGGGAGGCGGGAGGCCTCATTGGTTAAAAGGAAGGCGAGGGAGGGACGGGAGGTAATGGTACTTACTACATTTACCATCATAATGCTCAGATTGCATAGTTTCTGTTTTTTCTACTTCCTTCTCTGTTTTATTGGAACTCGTATGAGAACTAGTGTGGGGAGAAGCACTCACCAGCTACAAATGGACTTGCACGTAGAAGTCAATTCACTTTTGAGAACTACAAAGGGCAATGATATAGTAGGTCACATTCATGGAAAACATATCTGACTTTCAGGATAGGCAGTCAGGGAACTGGGAGCACAGAGTTTTTCGGTGAACTCCTCAGCTCAGAACAGTACATGGAGTGTATAGACTAGTATGAATTTAAAGGTTCTTTAAGGTGGAAGGCACAGAGGAGGTTTTTGATTGGTTGGCTGTGCTGGAAGGTGGAAGCTGCAGCAGGTCCTAGAGCATGCATGTCCATTATTATCAGTACTGGGATGGGATAGTCTTATCTCGTTGACTTTACAGTACATCAGCGATCTTAGCGAAACGGCCAGAGTTCATCATGACTGTAAAGCTCCCTAAAAATAGAATTAAGGTCCAGGAGGAGAAGATACGCAAAGCAGAATTTTACTGTCCACGAATGGGAGATTCCTGTATGTCTGCTGGACATCAAGTCATGAAATGAAAAGTTTTTTATTACTTCAGAGACAAGCGAGTGAGGGAATCTAGAATCTCAGCTAATGAAATGAGGTGATGACTTCCAATAATGTGTTGTTAATCGTGTCCAAGGGGGACCTTTTCATGTTGACCTACATTTCAAACACTGATTTCACTTTTGTTTATAATATAGCCTGTGTAGTTGATTTGGTCCACCATAGTGAAAGGGGCTAGCATGATCCTATCAATATCCTGAGTTGGTTCTAATAGTTATTGTTCTGCGTTGGACTTGGTAGAAAAAACGTTTTAGTTTAATCTGTAGGGATTAGGCAATGCACACAGGATAGTAGTTCATCTCAGCATGGTCCTCTGGCTGCCGAGAGTGAAAAAATAAATACTCCAGCCACTTTAGCATGTCATGAAAGATGTGGTTGTTTTAGCTGTTTCTTTTCCCAATAATACACAATCTACAGCATAAAAGCACCAAGAACCGATGTTTCATTGTGAAACTGCGTACATTCTGCATTCCTTTTTTCACGGAAAATTCGCTCATTCACCTGCACACTTTCATTAAACTGGAGTTTACATGTGGCCAGATTTCTTGAATTGCGTTTGCAGTCATTTTTTTTATTTATTTTTTAAGAAAGGAGCAACATTTTGCAGTGATAAACAGCACTGCTGGAACAGTACTTGCACAAAAAGGCTCTTTTTGGCAAAGGAAAATGCTTAGGCACATCGAGGGTAAGAAAGCACGGTACAAATACCATAACAAACAAAAATGCTATTTTTAGTGTGCAATTCATTGAGTGAATATGCTTAAAAATAAGTTTTTTTTAAATGTTGAATTGCGATTCTTATAAGAACTAAAACACCAAAAAAGAAATAATAGCATGGTATAAGCAAAGGCTTCAGTAATATTTACAAAGCCATGCAAGGGGTGATTTGCACAGCTCTGCATGGTCTTGAATAGAAATTCAGCGCAACTCATCTGCTTGTGCTGTGTTATGTCACATTGCAACTTGGGACTCATTCCATGGGTGGAACATTAATGTTCCCTTGCATCTACCCATGGATTTTTGGCACATTCCTAGATTTACTAAAGCTAGTAGATCTAGGAATGCATCAAAATGCTACACCTTCTCCAATGAGGCATAACAAAGAGAAATATCTTTATTTCTTCTTGTTTTTATTCTTTTTTCCATGTGTTCTGCATTCTGAAGCACACAAGGAAAGAAGAAAATACCTCTAAGGATTTGTTTTTGTATAGGAAGGTGTTCCCTCTTCAACAAAAACAATTGTGCCTGAATTGCAGTCCCCTTTGCACTAATGCAGGCCCCCACGCACTAAGGTGAAAAGGTGCCTGCATTGGCGCTAGGCAGAACACAGTGTGCAAGTGCTGGGAGAGAGCAGAAATGCTCCATATCTTCGTAAATTTGGAGCGTTTCTGCTCTCTCCTGTTCACGCAACACAGTGCAGCAACTTTGCTTGCTCCAATGCGCCGTGACATATTAGTAACTGTGCACCCAAATGCTGGCCCAACTCAATTTTCTCCAAATTTCCTATTTAGATAGTGCTGAGGACAGAAACCAGAGGATTGCACAGCTTCCCTCCTCCTCCACAGAAGTCGGGCCGAACCGTAAAATGAACGCAAGGAATGTGCTTCTGGCATATCCATTTGCATGAAGATAGCCGGTATTAGCATGGCTTTGGAGTAAAAGAGCCAATTTGCCATGCATTCGAGAATCCCCAGGAGAGAGGCCTCACCTCTCTAAAGCAAAGGGATTATCCTCCTAGCAAAATCAAACCGAGTTCAAACTCAAAGAAGAGGTGAGCTTTTGTAATGCAAGCTTCAATGAGTGCGTAAAATGTCCATTTCATAGATGAGCAGAACACGCGCTGCCTTGCAGAGTGGCTCCAGAAAGCTAAAATGAGGAGACTTAATGTTGCATTCGGCCTAGTGATGATTCTTCAGGGGCAGACTGGCGCTTGCTGAATTTAGGAAGGTGGCATAAACTGGGAGCGATTCCTTTCAATAAGCTCCGTTTTTTCCTTTTCTCTGCCCGGTGTCTAAGTAGTAAATAAAAGTAATGACCTGCGGTAGCGTGCTAGAGTAAATAAAGTGTCGGATAAACTACCTTCGAGTTGTATGGGTAGGTCCCTGTCAAGCCCTTAGTGCATAGGAATTGCAAAGTTAATTATCAGCGAGATATAATTGACATTTCTAACGGCATACCCAGGTCTAATAATGACTTTAAATAGAAACAAATACGTACACACTAAAAAAGAGAAGTGTTATGAAGAGGCCAAGGTGGCCTGCATGCAAAACTCCTAAAAACATAAAGGATTACATAGATCAAATCTATTTTCTATATTTATATTAAACAACCATAGTGAACAAACCGATGCTGTTAAAACGTGATTAGTCTTATTTAATTAAAGCTCCTACTTTGCACTTTTAAAAGTTTAATGTTGGTGAGTTGTAAAAACAAATGGTCTAAGATACTACGTGGACTGTGTGGTGTTGGTGGCGGAATGGGCACGCCATTTATCATAGTGTGGAAAGCATAATCAAGGTGGAGCTAGGAAGAGATCTGTGATTGAGTTGATTGGGTGGGACAAAAAAGGATTGGAGCTTTTCAACACTACAAGTCTGTGCAGTAAGGAATTCATTAGAAAAACTCTCCAATTTGATCCAGAACTTGCAGGTTTTCTTTTTGATTCCTGGTCCTGTGCAGTATTAGGCAGAAATCAAATACGATTATACAATTGGAAAAGCTCTGGCCTATGGAATATCTGGGTTGTCATACCCAGATTGACAAAAAGGTAACCTCACCTGCAGTGTTTGAGAGCTATTAGGAAATAATTAGAGGGCATCATCACGACATATGCTCTCCTATTCCAAGGTTTGATTATATTCTACTGGATGTCTCCTAGCATCATTAAAAGCAGAAAGACTCAGAGTAAGGTAATTTACCATGTCAGAGATAAGCTTTTCAGCATGCCCTTTCTCTATTTTAATTAGAACTTTACATTTTTTAGGGCTTAATCCAGTGGATCATTGTTAGAAATGGGGTTTTTGGTTGGCAGTCAGGTTACCCTCTGTCCAAGCAAAAGCCCTCACTCTAGTCAGGGTAAGTCACACACTATCCAAGATTATCCTGTGCCCACCCTCTGGTAGCTTGGCACGAGCAGTCAGGCTTAACTTAGAAGGCAATGTGTAAAGTATTTGTGCAATAAATCATACAATACCACCATATAGCACCACAAAAATACACCACACAGTGTTTAGAAAAATATATAATATTTATCAAGATAATTGTAGGTCAAAAAAGAATAAAGATGCAATGGAAAATTGTAGAACTATCACAGGAAAGTGATATACAGGGTCTTAAGTCTTTAGAATGTAATAAAGTGTCTTTCAAGCACAAAGTACCTGGTTTCTGGTGGAAAATCTCCTCAGCGGGCCACAGGTGAAGAGATGCGTGGAAAAAGGGGGGTGTGCGTCGATTTCCTCTCAGCACACACCGACTTGCGTCGTTCTTTTCCACGCGGGGAAGTTGGGCGTCGTTTTCCGGCGCGCAGACAGTCTCTTTTTGTGGATCGCGGGGATTACCAGATGTCCCGGGTCTGTGCGTGGATTCTCCTGCTTGTTTTCCGGCTGCGCGTCGTTCTGCGGGGCTGCGCGTCGAAGTTTCGATCTCACGGTAGGCGTCGCGTCGATTTCTCCTTGGAAGTCGGGCGGCGTTGTCCTTGCGAGGCCGTGCGTCGAAAGTTTGGTCTCACGGCAGGCGTCGCGTCGATTTCTCCTTGGAAGTCGGGCGACGTTGTCCTTGCGAGGCCGTGCGTCAAAGTTTCGCACTCACGGTAGGCGTCGCGTCGATTTCTCCTGGAAAGTCGGGCGGCTTTGTCCTTGCGAGGTTGTGCGTCGAAGTCTCGATCGTCCCGAGGGCGTCGCGTCGATCAGCGTCGGTGTGCGGCGTTTTTCTTGCCGCGAAGCAAGCTGTGCGTCGAAATTTTCGGCGCACGGAGCGTCCAAGTGAAAGGAAGAAGTCTTTTTGGTCCTGAGACTTCAGGGAACAGGAGGCAAGCTCTATCCAAGCCCTTGGAGAGCACTTTCACAGCCAGACAAGAGTTCAGCAAGGCAGCAGGGCAACAGCAAGACAGCAGTCCTTTGTAGAAAGCAGACAGGTGAGTCCTTTGAGCAGCCAGGCAGTTCTTCTTGGCAGGATGTAGTTTCTGGTTCCGGTTTCTTCTCCAGCAAGTGTCTGATGAGGTAGGGCAGAGGCCCTGTTTTATACCCAAATGTGCCTTTGAAGTGGGGGAGACTTCAAAGAGTGGCTAAGAAGTGCACCAGGTCCCCTTTCAGTTCAATCCTGTCTGCCAGGGTCCCAGTAGGGGGTGTGGCAGTCCTTTGTGTGAGGGCAGGCCCTCCACCCTCCCAGCCCAGGAAGACCCATTCAAAATGCAGATGTATGCAAGTGAGGGTGAGTACCCTGTGTTTGGGGTGTGTCTGAGTGAATGCACAAGGAGCTGTCAACTAAACCTAGCCAGACGTGGATTGTAAGGCACAGAAGGATTTAAGTGCAAAGAAATGCTCACTTTCTAAAAGTGGCATTTCTAGAATAGTAATATTAAATCCGACTTCACCAGTCAGTAGGATTTTGTATTACCATTCTGGCCATACTAAATATGACCTCCCTGCTCCTTTCAGATCAGCAGCTGCCACTTCAACAGTGTATGAGGGCAGTCCCAATGTTAGCCTATGAAGGGAGCAGGTCTCCCAGCAGTGCAAAAACGAATTTAGGAGTTTTACACTACCAGGACATATAACTACACAGGTACATGTCCTGTCTTTTACCTACACAGCACCCTGCTCTAGGGGATACCCAGGGCACACATTAAGGGTGACTTATATGCAGAAAAAGGGGAGTTCTAGGCTTGGCAAGTACTTTTAAATGCCAAGTCGAGGTGGCAGTGAAACTGCACACACAGGCCTAGCAATGGTAGGCCTGAGACAAGGAAAAGGGGCTACTTAAGTGGGGGGCACAATCCGTGCTGCAGGTCCACTAGTAGCATTTAATCTATATGCCCTAGGCACCTGGAGTGCACATGACTGGGGACTTATAAGTAGATTAAATAGTTCAATCAGGTATGATCCAAAGTTACCATGTTTACAGAGAGAGAGCATATACACTTTATCACTGGTTAGCAGTGGTAAAGTGCGCAGAGTCTAAAAACCAGCAAAAGCAGTATCTAAAAAGAGGAGGGAGGTAGGCAAAAAGTTAGGGGTGACTACCCTAAGGCTGTCAGGTCTAACATGTGTCCCCCCCAGCTGAAAGTGGGGAGAGCTACCCGACCTCCTGGGAGCTCTCATCGCTAAGGCGGAAGTACCTGGAGAGACCATCAGCATTGGCGTGGTCAACCCCTGGGCGATGTTCCACCGTAAAGTCCATCCCCTGTAGGGAAATGGACCACCTCAGAAGTTTTGGATTCTCACCCCTCATCTGCATGAGCCATCTGAGGGGCCTGTGGTCTGTCTGAACTAGGAAGTGAGTCCCAAACAGGTAGGGCCTCAGCTTCTTTAGTGCCCAGACCACAGCAAAAGCTTCTCTTTCAATAGCACTCCACCTCTGTTCCCGTGGTAATAGCCTTCTGCTAATAAAGACTACCGGTTGATCTTGGCCCTCCTCATTTAGCTGTGCTAGGACTGCCCCTATGCCATGCTCTGAAGCGTCTGTCTGCACGATAAATTCCTGGGAGTAGTCAGGGGCCTTGAGCACGGGGGCCGTGCACATGGCTTCCTTCAGGGCGTCAAAGGCTTTTTGACAAGCCTCTGTCCAATTCACCCACCTAGGTTGCTTCTTGGACGTGAGTTCTGTCAAGGGGGACACAATGGTACCATAGCCCTTGACAAACCTGCGGTAGTATCCGGTGAGGCCTAAAAAGGCTCTCACCTCAGTCTGGGTTCGAGGTGGTTGCCAGGCCTTGATAGTTTCGATCTTGGCCTGGAGTGGCTGCACCTTGCCACCACCTACTAGGTGTCCCAAGTACACCACGGAACCCTGCCCAATCTGGCACTTACTAGCCTTGATGGTCAGGCCTGCCTGTTGCAGGGCCTGAAGCACCTCCTTGAGGTGGAGCAGGTGTTCCTCCCAGCTGGAACTGTAGACAGCTATGTCATCCAGGTAGGCTGCACAGAAGGCATCCTTGCCAGCCAGGACCCCGTTAACCAACCGTTGGAAGGTAGCGGGGGCATTTTTCAATCCAAACGGCATCACCCGGAACTGGTAATGGCCGTCAGGGGTGGAAAAGGCGGACCTTTCCTTAGCCCCCTCAGTCAGGGCGATCTGCCAGTACCCTGAAGTAAGATCAAACGTACTCAGGAACTTGGCAGCGCCTAGCCTGTCCACGAGCTCATCAGCTCGGGGGATGGGGTGAGCATCAGTCCGTGTGACTGAGTTGAGACTCCGGTAGTCCACGCAGAACCGGAGTTCTGGCTTCGCGCCTGGGGCAGTAGCCTTAGGGACCAACACCACTGGGCTGGCCCAGGGACTACTGGACTTCTCAATAACCCCTAGCGTCAACATCTTGGAGACCTCCTCCTTGATGCTGGCCTTCACCTTATCTGACAACCTGTAAATTTTGTTCTTCACAGGGAGACTGTCACCGGTGTCAATATCATGAACACAGAGGTGGGTCAGTCCAGGAGTAAGGGAGAAGAGGGGGGAGAACTGCTCCAACAGCTCATAGCAGTCTCCTTTCTGGTTTAGAGTCAGGGAGTCAGACAGAATGACCCCGCTTACGGACCCATCACCTTCTTGGGCAGAGAGGAGGTCAGGGAGAGGTTCACTCTCCTCTTCCATTCCTTCATCTGTGACCAGAAGCATGTTGATCTCCGACCTCTCAAAATGAGCTTTTAGTCGGTTCACGTGGAGCACCCTTAGGGGGTTCCTAGGGGTTTGGAGGTCCACTAGGTAAGTGGCCTCCCCTTTCCGCTCCTTTATTTCAAATGGGCCAGACCAGCGGTCCTGGAGAGCTCTGGGCTCTACTGGCTCCATTACCCACACTTTGTCTCCAGGTTGAAACTCTACCAGAGTGGCCTTCTGGTCATACCATTGTTTCATCACCTCTTGACTGGCCTCCAGGTTACTTTGGGCCTCTTTCCAGAAGCGGGTCATCTGATTGCGGAGGGCCAACATGTAGCTGACCACGTCCTGAGGGGGTGTCTTTGGAGCGTTCTCCAATCCCTCCTTGACAATGCTTAAGGGTCCCCTGACGGGGTACCCATAGAGAAGCTCAAAGGGACTGAACCCTAACCCCCTCTGGGGGACCTCTCTGTAAGCAAAGAGAAGGCATGGTAAGAGGACGTCCCATTTACGCCTCATGGCCTCAGGGAGGCCACCAATCATGCCTTTCAGGGTCTTGTTGAATCTCTCCACAAGCCCATTAGACTGGGGGTGATAGGGTGTGGTGAACTTGTAGGTTACACCACACGCATCCCACAGATGCTTCATGTACGCGGACATGAAGTTAGTGCCTCTGTCAGACACTATCTCTTTGGGGAATCCCACACGGGTAAATATCCCCATCAGGGTTCTGGCTACCACCGATGCAGTTACGGTCCTCAGAGGGATTGCCTCTGGGTACCGGGTGGCATGGTCCACCAAAACCAGGATAAACCTGTTGCCTAAGGCAGTTTTGGGGTCCAAGGGGCCAACAATGTCGACGCCCACCCTTTCAAAGGGGGTGCCAACGACAGGAACTGGAATCAGGGGGGTTTTAACCCTCTTTCCTGCTTTACCACTAGCCTGGCAGGTAGGACAAGCCCTGCAGAATTTGTCTGAGTGTGTCCTCATTTTGGGCCAGTGAAAGTGGGTGACAAGCCTGTTGAAGGTCTTGTCTTGTCCCAAATGTCCTGCCAGGGGAATGTCGTGAGCCAGACCCAGTAGGAAGGCTCGGTAACATTGGGGGACCACCAGCACACGTGCTGCCCCAAAGACCGGAACCCTAGGCTCACTGTAGAGGAGATCATTCTCCCAATATAGGTGGTGATTGCCAGAGGCGTCACCTGCTGCCTGGTTTAAGGCTTGTTTCCTCAACCCTTCTAGAGTGGGACACTCTTTCTGCGCCTTGCAGAATTCCTCCCTGGTGGGTCCACCCTCAACTTGCCAGCCAGCAAGCTCAGGTAAGTCACCTAGGGTGGCAATGTCTTCCCCAGTTGGCTCGGGAGTCTCCTCCTCAGGAGCCCCGTCAGCCACTGTGGGAACTTCTGGGGCCGGTTTCCCGCGCCCCTCGTCCCTCCTCTTGGCAGCTCTCTGGGCCATCGTTCCAGGCTCCAGATGCCCTTGACTTCCCTCTCGGTCAGCCATGGACCGGGTGGTCATGCAGACCCACTCAGGTAACCCTAACATCTCCAGGTGAGATCTGAGCTCTACTTCTTTCCAAGCAGTATGCTCTAGATCATTGCCTAACAGACAATCTACAGGCATGGCAGGACTCACAGCTACTTTCAGAGTACCAGAGACCCCCCCCCCACTCAAAGGGAACCCGAGCCACCGGTAGGTGACTCTCGCGATTGTCAGCGACTATGACCTGGTGGAATGTATTAGGGATTATCTGCTCTGTGGACACCAGCTGACTCTTGATAGTAGTCATACAGGCTCCTGTGTCACGCAGAGCCTCCACCTTCTGCCCATCAATGAGGACCCACTGCCGGTACTTGGAAGTATTTTTAGGCATGTGGACCTTGGACATCATTTCTCCTTCTCCCAGGGACACTAGGGAAATCTCTACCTGTCCCCCACAGCTATCTGGGTCCATCTCCCCCCCGAGCGCTACACTAGTCAACCCAGGGACCTGTCCAGTAGTGGACGGTGCCCTCTTGGGGCACTGGGGATCGCCTTTGTAGTGACCATATTGGTAACACTCCATGCATTTGGGGCTAGATTTTCCTGACCTGTCAAATGTCCCTGGCTTTTTCCCAAATTTGGAAAAGGAAGGGTTGCCACCCCCTCCCTGGGAATTCTTTTGGGGGCCTTTAGAGAGTTCCTTATCTGTAAGTTTATCTCCCCCCTCTTTCTTCTGTTGGGAACCCTGTCCACCTTTGTGGGAGTCCCCCCCAGGTACCTTCTTGGACACTCTGGTGCTAACCCAGAGGTCCGCCTCCTCAGCAAGCTTCCTGGGATCAGTCAGCTTACTATCCACTAGGTGCTGGCGCAAATCGGTATAAGTAACATTAAGCATATGCTCTCTCAGGATCAAGTCATATAAACCTTTATAATCTGCTACTTTGTTGCCCCGCACCCATCCATTCAGTGCCTTACTAGAGAAATCAAAGAAATCTACCCATGTTTGTGTGGTTTGTTTGGTGCTGTCCCTGAACCTCTGACGGTATCCCTCAGGGGTCAGCCCAAACTTGGCAAGTAAAGTGGCTTTCTGGAGTGGGTATGTGTTTTGATCCGGTGGATCCAATGTGAGAAGTGTGTCCCTCCCCAATGGCGGCACATAACCCCACATAGCTACCCCCCATTGCCCTTCAGGAACCTCATGAGCCCTTAGTGCAACTTCATAAGCAGCTAACCATTTATCTATGTCATCTCCCACCACAAAACTGGGCACCACATTTTTGGGTATATGAACCTTCTTTTCTCCAGCAGGTCCTGTCTGTATGCTGCCACCATTACTGCTGGATTCAGACTGTCTTGCCTTGATCTCCAGCTCCTTGAGACTCAGTTCATGAGCCAACAATAGTTTCTTTTCAGCCAACGCTCTTTCAGCTTCCACTTGTTTGGCTGCTCTTTCAGCTTCTGCTTGTTTGGCTGCCCTTTCAGCTTCAATCTGTTTGGCTGCTCTTTCAGCCTCAGCTTGTTTGGCTGCCCTTTCAGCTTCAATCTGTTTGGCTGCTCTTTCAGCCTCAGCTTGTTTGGCTTCTCTTTCTGCCCTCCTCTCCTCCTGTTGTGCCTCAATTTTCAGTTTTGCCATTTGCAATTGGAACTCCCTTTCCTCTCTCCTTTCCTCTGCGGTCAGGCTTTGCATGGAGACACTGCTCCCTGGTCTGGAAGGGTGCACAATTGCAGTGGTAACACCATCCATAGATAGTGAAAATCCTTCTGAGGGGCCATTTTCTGGCTCCTCTTCCTCATCATCCTCTAAATGGGCTTCTGCCCAGGCCCTCAGCGCCACTTGAAAGTCCTCCTTTCTGGAGGCCCCTTGGGTGGGTACCCTTAATGCCCTGCAGAATCCTCTGAGTTGTTTGACCGTGTATGTATCCAACTGGACTAGGTCAAAGTCCCCTGTCTGAGACCCAGTCAGAGACATGTTGAGTGAGGATTTAGTTTTTGAAAATTGTCAGGAAAAAACGGATTTTCAAAAAGAGATAAAAACCAAGTTGACCTTCAACTGTGGGTAGGTAGTGAAATACTTAGCTACTGTATGTCACTGCACAAATACAAGTCCTATCCTCACCGCTGATCACCAATGTTAGAAATGGGGTTTTTGGTTGGCAGTCAGGTTACCCTCTGTCCAAGCAAAAGCCCTCACTCTAGTCAGGGTAAGTCACACACTATCCAAGATTATCCTGTGCCCACCCTCTGGTAGATTGGCACGAGCAGTCAGGCTTAACTTAGAAGGCAATGTGTAAAGTATTTGTGCAATAAATCATACAATACCACCATATAGCACCACAAAAATACACCACACAGTGTTTAGAAAAATATATAATATTTATCAAGATAATTGTAGGTCAAAAAAGAATAAAGATGCAATGGAAAATTGTAGAACTATCACAGGAAAGTGATATACAGGGTCTTAAGTCTTTAGAATGTAATAAAGTGTCTTTCAAGCACAAAGTACCTGGTTTCTGGTGGAAAATCTCCTCAGCGGGCCACAGGTGAAGAGATGCGTGGAAAAAGGGGGGTGTGCGTCGATTTCCTCTCAGCACACACCGACTTGCGTCGTTCTTTTCCACGCGGGGAAGTTGGGCGTCGTTTTCCGGCACGCAGACAGTCTCTTTTTGTGGATCGCGGGGATTACCAGATGTCCCGGGTCTGTGCGTGGATTCTCCTGCTTGTTTTCCGGCTGCGCGTCGTTCTGCGGGGCTGCGCGTCGAAGTTTCGATCTCACGGTAGGCGTCGCGTCGATTTCTCCTTGGAAGTCGGGCGGCGTTGTCCTTGCGAGGCCGTGCGTCGAAAGTTTGGTCTCACGGCAGGCGTCGCGTCGATTTCTCCTTGGAAGTCGGGCGACGTTGTCCTTGCAAGGCCGTGCGTCAAAGTTTCGCACTCACAGTAGGCGTCGCGTCGATTTCTCCTGGAAAGTCGGGCGGCTTTGTCCTTGCGAGGTTGTGCGTCGAAGTCTCGATCGTCCCGAGGGCGTCGCGTCGATCAGCGTCGGTGTGCAGCGTTTTTCTTGCCGCGAAGCAAGCTGTGCGTCGAAATTTTCGGCGCACGGAGCGTCCAAGTGAAAGGAAGAAGTCTTTTTGGTCCTGAGACTTCAGGGAACAGGAGGCAAGCTCTATCCAAGCCCTTGGAGAGCACTTTCACAGCCAGACAAGAGTTCAGCAAGGCAGCAGGGCAACAGCAAGACAGCAGTCCTTTGTAGAAAGCAGACAGGTGAGTCCTTTGAGCAGCCAGGCAGTTCTTCTTGGCAGGATGTAGTTTCTGGTTCCGGTTTCTTCTCCAGCAAGTGTCTGATGAGGTAGGGCAGAGGCCCTGTTTTATACCCAAATGTGCCTTTGAAGTGGGGGAGACTTCAAAGAGTGGCTAAGAAGTGCACCAGGTCCCCTTTCAGTTCAATCCTGTCTGCCAGGGTCCCAGTAGGGGGTGTGGCAGTCCTTTGTGTGAGGGCAGGCCCTCCACCCTCCCAGCCCAGGAAGACCCATTCAAAATGCAGATGTATGCAAGTGAGGCTGAGTACCCTGTGTTTGGGGTGTGTCTGAGTGAATGCACAAGGAGCTGTCAACTAAACCTAGCCAGACGTGGATTGTAAGGCACAGAAGGATTTAAGTGCAAAGAAATGCTCACTTTCTAAAAGTGGCATTTCTAGAATAGTAATATTAAATCCGACTTCACCAGTCAGTAGGATTTTGTATTACCATTCTGGCCATACTAAATATGACCTCCCTGCTCCTTTCAGATCAGCAGCTGCCACTTCAACAGTGTATGAGGGCAGTCCCAATGTTAGCCTATGAAGGGAGCAGGTCTCCCAGCAGTGCAAAAACGAATTTAGGAGTTTTACACTACCAGGACATATAACTACACAGGTACATGTCCTGTCTTTTACCTACACAGCACCCTGCTCTAGGGGATACCCAGGGCACACATTAAGGGTGACTTATATGCAGAAAAAGGGGAGTTCTAGGCTTGGCAAGTACTTTTAAATGCCAAGTCGAGGTGGCAGTGAAACTGCACACACAGGCCTAGCAATGGTAGGCCTGAGACAAGGAAAAGGGGCTACTTAAGTGGGGGGCACAATCCGTGCTGCAGGTCCACTAGTAGCATTTAATCTATATGCCCTAGGCACCTGGAGTGCACATGACTGGGGACTTATAAGTAGATTAAATAGTTCAATCAGGTATGATCCAAAGTTACCATGTTTACAGAGAGAGAGCATATACACTTTATCACTGGTTAGCAGTGGTAAAGTGCGCAGAGTCTAAAAACCAGCAAAAGCAGTATCTAAAAAGAGGAGGGAGGTAGGCAAAAAGTTAGGGGTGACTACCCTAAGGCTGTCAGGTCTAACAATCATCCCTTGGCAAATGTCGAAAAGATTAGGGAGTTCTTCTGGTGGGGGATAATTGCCAGGATGAGGTTAAGGATAGATCGTTTTATGTGAAGCCTTGGCCTCTCTTAAGAAAGATGGCTCGTTCATGTGGCACCCAGAATTCAGAGAAAGCTTCCTGAAAAAAGTAGTGATTGTCTGGCTTGTGACTCAAAGTTGAGGGAACGGACCAGTTAGAAGCAAGTGGGTTCTGTCTTTCCAATAGCCTTGGCTGTTCTCAGCAATGTCCACAGAACGAAGTGGGAGAAAAGATCATGGTGAAAGGGGTGTGCAATATAGGTGACAGAATGGTCCTATTAGAATCAAATGTGCGGGAGGATGACAGCTGACAGAGATTTAAGCATTTCCTTGAATTTTTTCTTTGCCACATATGAAGGCATTACAATTTATGAAATTCGGTATAATGTACTAGCATTAACTTATGATACATTCCTTTTCAAACAAATGCTTCCTGGTCTAATCTATAGTTTGTTTTGTATAATGTAAGGCGTGAGCAAAGTTAACAAATGGAGCATTCTCCTTTATGGTACAATAAGAGCAACACTTGGTTTGATTATGTGCAATTTCTGAAATTGTCAATAAAAGGAACTAATATATTTTGAATGACGACGAATTTGCATCATATTGTGTCTTGACAAAGTAATTTCATGTGTGATTAATGGTACAGTGCGTGTTTCTACTGTATTAGGATGACAGTGTGTAGAAGAGTTCCAAGGTAAATTCCAGAACTGCACATAATACATTCAATGTAATCCAGTAGACTACCGAAGAACAGCATTATGACCACCATTGACAGTGTGTTTCTTCTACAATGACAATAGTTTGAAGTATTGCAGCAAATGCTATAAAGCCTCTTCAGTAATAGTTAATTATCTGGTGCCATGCATGCAGGTATGTAGAATAGTGTTGTCTCATTTTCATGGGGTCATGACTCAAACAAATGAGGGAATCACATTTACCCTGATGTGTGTTCCATTTCAGAGCATGTACTGGAAGAAAGGCATGCCACAAAACTTGATCTACATTTTGTATGCTTTGGATATGGGCCTTTTGGAGACAGTAAGGAGTGACACAAATGCTCTAGGGAATCTACATAAGATTGCCATGGTTCTATCTAAAAGTTAAGCTGCTGTACCCTGACTCAGAGTCATGCAAAATGGCCATAGCCACACAGATGGCCCCTATGCCAGAGATCTCCCACACCACGCCTTTCAAGGTAAGTTGAAAGACCTAAGAGAGGATGGATGCAGTTAGTGGCAGTATTCGCCATCTTTAGAGAAGATAATGAATCACTTTATTCTCAACAGGCCACAAGTACACCTTCATGGAAAAGAGGATAGGCCATAGCTCATTGATGTGTCCAGGAAGGGCTGCTGTACAAGGTTGAGTCTGTGAAACAGACCAGATCAAAGCTTGTTTTAAAAAAACGCCCCACTCTGATGTGCAGTTGGGATTAGAGCCCTCCTATCACACCCGCTAGATCAGGTTTCTCCAACAAGTAGCTAGTAGCTATCCTTAAGTAGCTCTCCTGGGTACAGCCCAGCTTACTGTTGGACCTGGCCCTTGTGGCAGGTTCACCCCCTGACTTTTTGCCTAATTCCTCCTATTTTTTCTAATCTCTCGCTGTTGGCTCTAGGACTCTGAGCACTTTATCACTGCTGATCAGTGCTAAAGTGCAGGTGCTCTCCCATATAAAGTTGGTATGATTGGCTTGTACCTAATTGGCATATTTAATTTACCTGTAAGTCCCTTGTACAGTGGTATCTCTATACCCAGGGCCTGTAAACTAAATGATACTAGTGGGCCGGCAGTGCTGCTTGCGCCACTCACTGAAGTAGCCCTTCAAACCTGTCTCAGGCCTGCTAGCGCAGTTTTCTGCCACAGAGACCTTGCATCTAAATTTACTTGACAGGCCCAGAACTCCCCTTTTTCTACACATAGGTCACCCATAAGGTGGGCATTAGCTAGCCCTATGGGCAGGGTGCCATGTATGTAGCAGGCAGGACATGTGCCAGGTTGCGTGGTTTGTCCTGGTAGTGACAAACAGCCTAACTTGGTGTCTCACTGCTGTGAGTGCTGCTTTCTCATAGGATTGCATTAGAAATGCCCTTCCTTATGTGTAAGGGGTATTGCCTGATTTATGAGGGGTAGCCTAGGCATGTTTGGTATGGTTGTAATGGTGATAAGAAATGCTGCTTACTGGTGTAGGTGTATTTTTTTATTACTATTACAGAAATGCCAATTCTAGAAAGTGAGCATTTCTCTGTGCTTATGACTCTGGTGCTTTGCAGCTTGACTCCAATCCATGTCTGGGCAGAGTGACAGTTAGGGCTTTGTGCATACTTTTCAGACAGCCTGCACACAGGGAGGGTGGAGATGTCACAGAGGTGCATCTGCATACTGAATAGTCTTCCTGGGCTAAGAGAAGGGAGAGGCTGTGCCCTGGCCTCACACAATGGGGTTGTTTACCCCCAACTGATGTTTGGAGCCTGTGCTGGAGGAGAAAGGGGACACTCCCAGAACCAGTTGTAACTGGTTGGAACCTCCTCTCCCTTACCATTGTAAAACACTGTAAGGACTGAGAATAAGTACAGAGGAATTTTCCCCACAATTTGGAGACATTTTGGAACTGGACACAGAAGGCTGGAAGGACTCACCAGGAACCACCATGGACTGTTGCTGCTGTGCTGACCTGTGACCTGCTTGGTCACTGTAAGGAACTGCCACTTGCTTGCATCCTCTTTGTGCTGGCCTTTTGCTGGGCCCTTTCACCTGTGGGCCTTTTCTCTGGACATTGTCCCCCAGGGGCAGGGTGCTGTGGCCCCTGACCCCTGCATCCATCGACAGCACGAGAAGTGCTTAATTTCTACTTTATAGCACCGGGAAGGCACTTCACTAAACTTGTGCTGCGCATCAGGAGGAGCGCTCTGCCTTGCATACTTTGAAGCGCCTTGAGAGTGCTTCTGGTCATGCTGGGGGTGCGCATTGTGGAGCGCTGATGTTGTGGAGAACTCACCGCCGTGACCCGGGCTATGTTACGTGAAGCGCCGGAGTCGTGCTTTTCTCTGTGCCCCGGGGCACAAGCAGGCACTTCTTTGGTGCCTCCCATCAGCTGCAGCCCGGTCAGGCCACAGCATACAACTTGAAGTCTGGCGGGGGAAGGAAGCCTCATTGGAGGATCCCACTGGCCCCAACGAAGCCGTTGTGTGTGCCTAAAGACTGCAGGTGGTGCGGAAGCCTCGCCGGAGGCTCCACCTCACCGTCGGTCTCATTTTGCGGCCCCTTGTGGGCCAGAGCCATTGTGGTGCGCCCCCCCCCCAAGTGAAAGGGCCAGTGGCGGTCCGGGAGGGCCTTTATCATCATCATCATCATCATTAACATTTATAAAGCGCGCTACTCACCCGTGCGGGTCTCAAGGCGCTAGGGGGAAAAGGGGGGGTTATCGCTGCTCGAATAGCCAAGTCTTTAGGAGTCTCCGGAAAGCGGAGTGGTCCTGGGTGGTCCTGAGGCTGGTGGGGAGGGAGTTCCAGGTCTTGGCCGCCAGGAAGGAGAAGGATCTCCCACCCGCCGTGGAGCGGCGGGTGCGAGGGACGGCAGCAAGTGCGAGGCCAGCGGAGCGGAGGGGGCGGGTGGGGACGTAGAAGCTGAGGCGTCTGTTGAGGTATTCCGGTCCCTTGTTGTGGAGGGCTTTGTGTGCGTGGGTGAGAAGACGGAAGGTGATCCTTTTGCTGACTGGGAGCCAATGCAGGTGTCTCAGGTGTGCGGAGATGTGGCTGTTGCGGGGTACGTCGAGGATGAGGCGGGCCGAGGCGTTTTGGATGCGTTGCAGGCAGTTTTGGAGTTTGGCGGTGGTCCCGGCGTAGAGGGTGTTGCCGTAGTCCAGGCGACTCGTGACAAGGGCGTGGGTCACGGTTTTTCTGGTGTCGGCGGGGATCCAGCGGAAGATCTTGCGGAGCATGCGGAGAGTGAGGAAGCAGGCGGAGGACACGGCGTTGACTTGCTTGGTCATGGTGAGAAGAGGGTCCAAGATGAAGCCGAGGTTGCGGGCGTGGTCTGCGGGGGTCGGTGCGGTGCCGAGGGCCGTGGGCCACCAGGAGTCGTCCCAGGCGGACGGGGTGTTGCCGAGGATGAGGACTTCCGTTTTTTCAGAGTTCAGCTTTAGGCGGCTGAGCCTCATCCAATCTGCGACGTCCTTCATACCCTCTTGTAGGTTGGTCTTGGCGCTGGCGGGGTCCTTGGTGAGGGAGAGTACAAGTTGGGTGTCGTCGGCGTAGGAGGTGATGATGATGTCGTGCTTGCGTACGATGTCGGCGAGGGGGCTCATGTAGACATTGAAGAGTGTCGGGCTGAGCGATGAGCCTTGAGGTACGCCGCAGATGATCTTGGTGGGTTCTGAGCGAAACGGAGGGAGGTAAACTCTTTGGGAGCGGTTAGCGAGGAAGGAGGCGATCCAGTCCAGGGCCTGGCCTTGGATCCCGGTGGAGCTTAGGCGGGTGATTAGGGTGCGGTGACAGACGGTGTCAAAGGCAGCCGAGAGGTCGAGAAGAATGAGGGCGACTGTTTCACCGTTGTCCATCAGGGTTCTGATGTCGTCTGTGACTGAGATGAGGGCGGTTTCCGTGCTGTGGTTGGTTCGGAATCCGGTTTGTGAAGGGTCGAGCAGGTTGTTGTCTTCCAGGAAGGTGGTCAGCTGTTTGTTGACGGTCTTTTCTATTACCTTGGCTGGGAAAGGTAGAAGAGAGATGGGGCGGAAGTTTTTCAGGTCGCTTGGGTCAGCCGTAGGTTTCTTTAGTAGGGCGTTGACTTCAGCGTGCTTCCAGCATTCGGGGAAGGTAGCAGAAGAAAAAGAAGAGTTGATGACGGTCTGGAGGTGCGGGGCGATGATGTCGTCGGCTTTGTTAAAGATGAAGTGCGGGCAGGGGTCCGAAGGGGCGCCGGAGTGGATAGAGTTCATGATGGATTTGGTTTCTTCCGTGTTGATGTGGGTCCAGTTGTTGAGGGTGATGTCCGGGGAAGAGGGTTCAGTGGTGTATGGTTGGGTCTGGTGTCCGAAGCTGTCGTGGAGGTCGCTGATCTTGCGATGGAAGAAAGTGGCGAGGGATTCGCACAAATCCTGTGAGGGCGTGACGGCGTTGGCGCTGGCGCTGGGGTTGGAGAACTCTTTGACGATGCTGAAGAGTTCTCTGCTGTTGTGGCTGTTTTTGTCTAGTCTGTCGGTGAAAAAGTTCCTTTTGGCAGTGCGGATCAGGTGGTGGTGTTCGCGTGTAGCGTTCTTGAGGGCGGTCATGTTGTCAGCGGTGTGGTCCTTGCGCCAGGCCTTCTCAAGGGCACGACAAGTTTTCTTTGATTCTTTGAGGGTGTCAGAGAACCAGAAAGGTTTTTTGGTGTTGGTCTGTCGATGCGTGCGTTTGAGGGGAGCAAGGTTGTCAGCGCAGTTGGAGATCCAGTTTGTGAGGTTGAGAGCTGCGTCGTTGGGGTCGGTGGTGAGGGTGGGTTGGTTGGCGGCGAGAGCGGAGAAGAGTTGCTCTTCAGGGATCTTGTTCCACTGTCGATGAGGGATGGGTTGAGTGCGGGGGTGGGAGGTCTCGCGTCGGAATGTGAAGTGGACGCAGCTGTGGTCGGTCCAGTGTAGGGCAGAGGTGTGGCTGAAGAAGACGTGTTTGCTGGCGGAGAAGATAGGGTCGAGCGTGTGTCCGGCGATGTGGGTGGCGGTGTTCACCAGTTGTTTGAGGCCGAGGTTGGCGAGGTTGTCGAGCAGGGTGGTGGTGTTGGGGTCGTTGTTTTGTTCCAGATGGAAGTTGAGGTCGCCTAGGAGGATGTAGTCCGGTGAGGCGAGGGCGTGCGGGGAGATGAAGTCGGCGATGGCGTCGCTGAAAGAGGCGCGAGGTCCGGGAGGACGGTAGACGAGGGATCCTCTGAGGGTGGTCCTTGGGTCGGTGCGAATCTGAAAATGCAGGTGTTCAGCGGCGAGGGGGGGGTCTTCGGTGGAGGTGGTGACGCTGATGGAGTCTTTGAAGATGATGGCGACACCTCCTCCTACTTGGTTGGTGCGGTCTTTTCTGGAGATCTTGTAGCCTTCGGGGATGGCGGTAGCGATGTCTGGAGCAGAGGAGGCGTTCATCCATGTCTCCGTGATGAAGGCGACGTCCGGGGCTGTGGAGTCCAGGAGGTCCCAAAGTTCAACGGCGTGCTTGTGGACGGAACGAGCGTTGATCAGGATGCACTTGAGGTGGTTGATGGCGCGTGGGCTTGTGGTCGTGGTAGTTGCGTGGTGGAAGATGCGTTTGCAGGAGTTGCAGGCGAAGGGTCCATGGGTGCGTTTGGGGTGAGCTAGGAAGCAGGTTTTGGAGCGCCCTGGGTTGAGGGCGTGGAGGGTGGTGGGGTCGTAGCGGATCAGCGGGGCTTGGGGGAGCTGGGGACCAGGGGTCGTGGCGCTGGGCGCGGGCCAGGCGCGGACGGGCGCAGACGGGCTTGCCTCTGGCGCGCCTCCTTTAGCGATCACAGGCCCCTGGAGGAGCCTGTTACAAATCAAAGGGGGTGGGTGACGCCCTTCTCGGCTTTGGCCCCCCCTTCGTGAGGGTCGATGGAGGCCCGGGGGGGCCAGAGATCACGGTCCCCAGGAGGGGCCCTTTATTACAGCAGAGGGGGTCCATGGCACCCCCTCCATCATACATCGGTTGGCTGACTTTAGCCCCCCCTCAGGAGGGACGGTTGAGGCACAGGGGGACCCCCAGCAATCATGGGCTCCAGGAGGGGCCTGTCATTAATAAAGAGGGGGTGCGTGCCGCCCCCTCGCAACCTCAAAACTCTGGGGAGGCCCCCGTTTTGCACAGAGGAGCGCCAGGGGCCCCATTTTTCATTCTCCTGGCACTGGAGGTGCCTCATCATGGAAACCAGGTACTACTAAGAGACAATATATATAACATAAGTCCTTTTTAGAGACTTTAGTGGTTTATGTGTTGCCTGCCTGTTCTATGATATTACATATATGTATGTTAATATTCCTTTTATGCGCATGACTTGCTAATATGTTTTTCTGACTTGCCATAAGTTTTATAATGTTCCTAATATGGCCGTTTATGATATTCTTATGACAAGTGCTTTAGTGTAATAATGTGTTTCCTGACTACTGGTTATGTTGCAGAATACTAAGTAACCTGTGTGTTATATGTGACTACTGCTAGTTCTGCAGAGTAACTAATGTGTAACGTTCTGACAACTGCTAAGGTAGCAGGATATTACTGATAATGTGATGGTTGGTCTAATAATTGCGTTGTGTATAATACAGTATATTTTCATATAACTTGGTGTTGTGTTTCCTTTGTGGTGGGGATAGTGCGTCACATGTGTTGTGTGTGTTGTGTAAACGCTTTACACATTGCCTCCGGGTTAGGCCTGACTGCTCATGCCAAGCTACCAAAGGGTTAAGCAGGGGTTAATTTGGACGTGTAACTTCCTTGCCCTGACTAGAGTGGGTGGGTTCTGCCTGGCTTAGGTGCATATCCTAGCCAACCAGAAACCCAATTTCTAACACTTACTAGATTAGAAACATTTGGCTGAATTATTATTTTGTACCTACATTGAAAGTGTATATTCGAGCTACAAATGTGTGTAATTCAGAATTCATCAGCTGTTTAGAGGAAAATACAAAACATGTTTAAAGCTGATATTTGAATGATAAATCAAGTGCCACTGGGAGACATTACTAATGTTATTAGTGCATTAAGGCTATGGTTATTACATATTAATCATGCAATGGCATTTCAAACTGAGAAAACATTTTACACTACTACTGGCAACCCTGCCTGATGCTCTGAGGTGATCACTGCTGGTGACCTTGCATATGGTGGCTACTAATGTCATTGTTTCTGATTTGTTCACATTTACAGCACTCGCAGTCTGAGATGATTTTCATTGAATGTAAAAAGTCGGAGACCCCTGCACTAGGCATTAGCACAAGACCTTGTGCCTACAGAATGTAAGGCTATGAAGTTATACGTTTACACGCACAATTGTGCAGTAACAAAGTCAGCAATGCGAATGGAAACACATCATTGCAACCCTTCCACAACTGTGTACACAAGGCAGCTTGACACTTTGCATACGAGACATTATCAGAAATGAACTACACTTGTACATAAAAATACCTTGTTTCATTTTAGCCAGAAATTGAAACACCTGTTTCTAGGTGTCACAGTACAGTGGCACTCTCTATCAATATTTCACTTGGAAAATGTTGGTAATATCTGAATTCCTGCTTGTAGCCCTTGGCCGAAATTTTCAGTCAGTAAGTGCACAATGAGTCCTGTGTGCAAAAGGACCTAAAAGTTCGGAGTGCCCGAAAAATCAAATGACTCAAAAGGCTTTTCAGATAGTTGGTCGTGGGATTCCACAGCTAGTTATATGCAATGCGTTTCCAGTTGAGCGGGTATTGCAATGAAATGTTAATCTAAATTAAATTACATTAAAGGGCATTGCTAATTAAAAATAATGAAGCTGTAAAGGCTATTCAAAGAGCCTAATTGTTTCTCTCGCTTGAGCCCTGACCATAACTTTGCAAGATACTGTTTTACCATATTTTTACAGTTTATTTTGATTTCAGAACAAGATAGAATATAGTGCATTTTCCTGGGATTGCAGTACTGTTGAATTCAATAACTTAACTCTTACATTTGAAGGGAAGCTAGATCTGCACTTTAAATAATAAATGTCTACATTTTTCACAGGATAAAGTAAGAATTCCTCTTAATAAACAACTTTGGAATGTAATCTGAAGTGGTCGAAATAAAACAGACCTCAATTATAAAATATGATTCAAAAGAATTTTTATTGAGTGTAAGCCCTCTTAGGCAAACATTTTCTCACAACATTAGTGGTTTTCACCAATACCACATCGGCGGTGCCTCCATGAGGGCAAAGGAGCGTTGCTCCGCCGCTGAAAGTGAAGGGAATCATAAGACTTAACATGGTAATACTACAAATTTATTACCATTTTATTTTTATTCTGGCAAGCAGCTGAGTCTGAGAGGTGGGGCTGGCAGCAGGAAGGAACAGTGGGCACAGTGCACTTCAAGTTAAAGTGTGCATGTCTCTTTGGCTGGCTGTCTTGATGGTCAATCCGACATGCGTATTTTAAACCTCTCCACCCGAGCTGTCCAAGACAGCTCGGGTGGAGAGAATTCATATGCCTCCAGGACCTGAAGGAATGTCAGACCAGGGCGCTCCAGCCAACCAGCCTGAGCAGCACCAGGATTGATAGAAGGGACTTGGACAAGGCTTTTGGAGCTTGCTGCCAGTGCTGGAGAGCCACAGAGCGCTGAGACAGGTAAGTAAATCTTGATTTGTATATTTTAATTTAAATTGACTCATTGACAGGCACTGTTGAGAAACTGTCTTCAGCCTTAACTCCAGAGCTCTCAATCATGGCCTGTTATAAACACTGTTTAAACCGGACCACAGCGCTGAGCCTAAGGGCACTGATGATTTTTTTTTTTTTTACCAGTGCCTGTCAGTGGGTTACATATTCATCCTCTAAGTTTTTGATTGCTGCTGGCCACCACTGCTATGTGAGCGAAAATTGAATTAACATGTGGTGCAATTTTTATTTTTTTTATTTTAATTTTATAAATAATGTCTACATTTCACAGAGAACTAGGTCTGATGAGTAGTGCAACAATTTAATTAGAACATTTTTATTGTAGCAGTAACTGTGCATGAGATGCTAAACATAGAACAGTGTGGTGGGTGGGGCTTGCATGTGAAATCATAGAAATACCACGTGATATGGCGGACTATGAGGGATGTTTGGTCTTGTGGGATTACTACACAGCTGCTGATTACATACTAGAGCCTCATTTGTAATTTGCGGCATAGGAGGATACAGTGACGTGATCAGAATAACACATTTTCCATCAAATGCCAAAATCCTGAAACCACACTCTTCCATTATTTTAATTGGACTGGTGACTTGACAGGCAGCTAATGATAACCGGTGTTGTCATGTAGTGATTACTACCAACGTTTTACGGTTTCTTAGAGCTGTAAAAAATGGCCATTATTATCCAACTCAGTGGTCACCAGCTAATCCACCTTGCATGGATGGAGGATGGACTCAAACCTTTGATGAACGTTTATGAACAAGTGTCAATGTGGAGTGTGATAAAATAATTCAACTCAAATGTACTTAATTTTTCGACCTTGCAGGAATGAATAGTGGAGTCAGAGCTCTATGATTCAAACCTTTGAAGAAACTTCATGCACAGGTGACAGTGGGGAGCGTGTAACTCACTGAGCAATCTCACTGGCTCCACACATGTGGTCTCACCAGTGCTTGATTACTTTTCATTAACAATGTGAATAGTTACAGCATGTACATTTTTTTTGTTGCCTTACAACAGAGCATGGTGTGACTAAAATCTGAAAGAAGTAATGTTTCAACGCAAGTCATAAAATCATTGGATTGGGAAGGGTGTTCTCAACAGCTTCAGCACCCCAATGCCGGGGCCAGTGGTCTTCTTTATACAAGAGGTGCCTGAAAGTGCATTTATTTATTTGCAGGAGTCAACATTACAATGTTGGCAGTCTAGATAGACACCTAGGAATTTCACTAGTAAGGTGACCCCTGAAGAATATTGTAGAAGTATTTGAATAGAGGTTAACTACTCCTTTGTAGGGTGTTTTACACCTGAGCTCGCACAAGTAAAGTGCACTTTTTCATTGTATTCGTTAACAGATACTTTGGGGGTGATTCACAAAGGTAAACGTTCACTTTAGCATCGGTTTGTGACTTTTTGCTATTCACACATTAATTTTACGAGCAGTATCTTTATGACTGCTGATTCTCCACACTGGCGGCAGAGCCATGCACATAAGACGGGCCCATCTTTTTATGTGAGGAGTCTCTGCCACGAGTGCAAAGGCTGCACAGGCGCAAAGATACTACTCGTAAATTTCGTGTATGAATAGCAAAAACAATCCTAAACGTTCACTAAAGTGTACGTTTATCTCAGTGAAATAGCCCCTCTGCTTTGGTGCCACTACTACCTGTCCATTTCAGTTGTGAACATCGACTTCCAAATGGGGTTTAGAAAGCTGGCTGCCGTCTATAGTGCAATTCTTTCATTTTGCTACTTTTTGTGATGTTGCGCTTTACAAATCCATATAACACAACAATGGCATCAAATCACTTCGCAATTAGTGAAGTAATATTACCCAGTACTGGCTTTTCCATAACTCCTTTAAAGTCATCTTTTAGGATTCGCAATCTATTGCTTTGGTTATTTCTACTCAAGCTTATACGTAGAAAAATGCCACAAAATTGCCACAAAGTAAATCTGCTTCACTACAGCTAAGCGTGTCAGAGAAAACAAATGAAAGGAAAGCTACATGCTGCCCCGGCTCACCTTTCATTGAGAAAGGGTCTGTCAGGACACAATGGCTGACATGTTTCCCATTAACAAGTTTACTCTTAAAAGATAAGCAATGTGGCTACCTGTTAATGAAAATACGTTTAACCTGGAGTAGTCGTGGGGGGCAGAGGGAGGGCAGATGGGCACCTCTTGAGACCGAAAGCAGGCTACCCTAAAGGCAGCTGTTTTTAAAGCAATCAAAGGGTTAATTGAAAGAGGTTGTTGCCGTAGCATGTTCTGTTGTGTGTCTGCCTGCCATTAAGATAGGTAAACAACGAATTAGGCACCCTGCTCAAATATCGTGTGCTGAGGATGGTAATAATTAACTCCGTAATCTTCAGTGGGGACTTCCTGTCTCTGTAAAGAAGCCCTGGTCAACTGCTCCTATGTGCAGAGAATGAGGAGAGACTTCAGCCCTGCAAGGAGACTCGAAACATTCCTTTTATGCACACGTGGTGTCTAAGGTCGGAGCGGTTACGGTCCCGTCCCACTGAAAAGCACACTATTTAAACCTTTAATACAACTCAAATCCCCAGGCATCACAGGTGAAGCAAACATCAGAAAACCCCTATGCCTGGTTTTCACATTCGAATGTATGCAACACACTCACAGACGAATGGACATACTATTTGTGCTATATCTGACCAACCTGCATTTTTAGTTCTTTCTATGTCAATGCTTTCTTCTTTAGTCCCTAACCATGTGGGCTTCTGTTTCTTTATTACCGAAGTTCATGGTGCTTTTGAAATGCATTTTTAGATATGTGAGGGATAAAAACTTGGGAACAGCCCTAGAATGTGCAAAAAAATTGGTTAAACTGAGGTGCATAAATGGGTAGTGTACGCCTTTGCATCATTTATTTATTTATTTATTGTTTTATGTAGGGTGAACCAGATCCAGCAGAGCAGCAGAGCATTGTGCAATAGGTAAAGATACCAAAAGAGAAAAAGTACAGGTGAAGGTGTACAGTGTTAACAGATAAAAAGATAAAAGATAAACAAATAATACACATGCTCTATGGGGAAAAGTTTAAGTATAGAATGGGAGCTATACAAAAAATAGAAATACAGGAAGTGTGCTATGATAAATTATTAGATTATTATTAGTGAGATATGAATCCCACAAAACATTATGATACTCCAGAGATCCTGAGTTTGTTCAAAAAGGCAAACATTGAAAATCTCTTACTTTGGACATATTGATGCAGGGTAATTGGCATCAATTATGCATGGAAGTGCCTCTGAAAAATTGGATCCTTAAGTTCTCACTTGAAATTGACATAGGAGTTTGTCCTGATAGCCCTAAGGATGGAGTTACAAAATATGGGGCCATATCTGCTAGCACATTAAACCCAAACCCAGCAGCTTTGCCAATGCTTGCTATTCGTGTATAGTGACTCTAATTGTCACACCAGTAGCTCTCAGAGATCGAATCAAGTGCCCCACTAGTTCATAGTGACAATCTAATTATGTTTTTTTTAGTATTTGGTCTTCAAGACATCGATGATCTTAGGTTGTAATTATTAAATAAAACACATTTCAGTGGTCCACGTTAAAAATATTATTTAAAAAAAACTTCCAGTAATCACAGTGAAAAGGAAGCTTATAATAAATGATATCTTAGTTATATTTTTTCAGCCGTTTATTGGTCTAAACATTGAAGAACCCCTCTTGCTTCCACTCCAGATAACATTTTGGATTCTGTTAATCCACTTACATCTGCAATTGTTTAGCAAATATTTTATTACTGTGGTGTCATTCTTTGTTATCACCTTTCATTCTGTGGCTGTATGACCATAACACTGACAGAGCCAACAAGCATTTGGAATGTGTAGGAAAGTCCTCATTTTTGCCCTGGTCCCCCCAAAACCTTTTGGACAGGTACTGGTGGTTACTGACTCTTGCCTGTGCCCTGGGTACTGCTTACCAGTCCCAGGGCCAGTGATCTGTGTAAAGTGGATATGCAAATTTGGCTAATTATAATTGGCAAAATTAACCTACCTAGAGGTCCCTAGTATATGGTAGGGCATGGAGGTTTAGGCACACCAGCATAGGTAGTGCCCCCATAGGTGCACTGCTGATGTGCCCAGTGTCATTTTAAAGGCAGACCTGTCTTGCTGGCTGTTTTTAAATTAAAGTTACATGCAAATTTGACTTTGGAATTAAAAGTAGTTCCAAAGTCTTAAACTACCTTATTTTTACATATACGTCACCCCTAAGGTGTGCCCTATGTGCCCCTGGGACTGGGTGCCATGTAACTATAAGCAGGGACCTTATACAAATAGTTTTATAAGCCCTGGTGAGGTAAAACAGCCAATTTCGCTTTCCTTCATTGTAGTGAATGGCCTCCATAGGCTGGAATGGGGAAACTTAATTTTTATTTTAAAAATCTCCTTAAGTAACAGATACCAGAAGTTTGGTATCAAATTAATTGTTATAATAAATCCCACAACTTCCAGTTGTTGGATTTAATATAACTTGTTCAGGTAAACAGTTTTAAACTTTACCTGAAAAGTTGCCAACTTCAGCCCTGCAGTGTTTTGCTGCTGTGCTCTGATTGGCCAGCCTCTGGCAGCCTGGCCAGACTGCCTTGATGAGGGGTGAAGTGGTCTGGCTCCACACAAAGAGATGTGCCTGGGGGAGGAGATCTCCACTCAGCAGATGGTGAAGCAGGAAAGGGGAGGGCTGCCAAACTGGTCTTCAAAGGCAGAAAAGGACATTTGGAGAAACCCAGCAACACCCTCACATCCTGCAAACCCAGACAATTAGGTGCCCCCTTGATTAGATTTAGGAGAGGGCCGGCGAGGCGTGTGTTTAGGATTTTTAGCCACACCAGTGGGTGGGCTCAGCCAGATGTAACCTCCAAAAATCACTTTCAGCCCTGATGGATTTTTGAGGAATGTTGCTCCCTGGGATTGCTTTTTGCCACACTTCCCAGGAAGTGGTCATCACAGGGGGAAGGACCCTGCACCTGAACCCCTGTTTGTCACCCAGGAGAAGGGATAAAACTGGCAGACCTGCACCCACACCTCAGATCCCCATCAGATTCCAACAAGGAAGAACTACAGGAGAAGAAGGACTGCCCTGCTGGACCCCTGGCGGCCTGCACCTGGACCCTGCACTCTGAAGGACTGCACCAGCTGCACACTTGGGCTTCACCACAAGAAGGACTTTGCCTGGCTTCAACTGGTTCAAGGAGGGACTCCCTGTTTGCTACAGGTGAAAACTTGCTAACCAGAGTCCCCTGCACCAACTCCTGAAGAAACCAACCAGCTGACCACTGTCCAGTGGCCAAAAAGGAGTTTCCACCAGGTGCATTCTGGGAGTTGTAGTCCAACCCCCAAGGAGCATCTCAGAGCTTGTGGAACCTTGGGGTGAGCTGTGGACCCAAAAAGAACCTTAAAAGAACATCTGGAAGAAGATCCAGAAGTTTGGAGAACTTTGGAGAACTTTTGGGAAGAAGCTTCAAAGAGGGACCGACTCACCGTAGCAACTCTAGCCAGCTTGCCTCAACCGCGACCCGGCCTGACTTGCAGGTTCATCCCGGTGAAGAAAATCCCCAAAAAAGAGACTAAGTCCGAACGTAGGAAGATGACCAGGACCTCCCAGCCAGCGTATCCGAGAAGGGCTCCAAGGACGTCGGATCAAGATCCAGGTTTGCCCCGGTCGAAGGATTTTCACCTTGAAAAGATGACTAAGTCCGAAGGTGAAAATCTCCACCGAGGGCTCCGAGGAAGAGTTCCAGGAGGTCAGATTGGACTGGCAGGTTCGTCCAGCTGAAGAAAATCTTCAGAAAAACGACTAAGTCCTAAGGTAAACTTTTGACCGAGGCCTCCCGCGGGCTGTAGCCGCGCCGGGCTCCATCGCGGTCAGCCTTAAACTTTGACTTTGCCCCGGTCGAGGTGCGACCTGATTACCAGATTGGCGCTTTTTGTTTCTATGTGCTAGAAAGCATTAATTCTTTAAAAAGTCATATCTCCGGTTCCCCTTATCCGATTTTATTTGTTTTTGTGTCATTTTAATGCTAGAAATATTTCCTATGGTTATACATTGATTTCGGATTTTTAAACTGTTTCCTGTGTTTTATTTAATTACTATTTTGTGATATTTGAATACTCTACACTCTGTCTCCTAAGTTAAGCCTTGTCGCTCGTTGCCAAGTTATGAAGAGTTGAGCTGGGTTTAATTTACTGAGACCTAACTGGACCTAAGTGGAGGTTGGTGGCCTATTGCTAAGTGTAGGTACTTACCCACCCTTACCAATAACCCATTTTACAACAGAATGTAATGGGTCTCGCGTTTGCTCGAGTTAGAGCTATTAGCGTTCTAAAATCCTAGCCGGACTTTTCTTGTCACATAAACTGAAAAGTAAAACAGTTTCACGTAAGCGAGCTGATGGCCACTATGAGCGTGAAGCAGACACACAAACGGAAACAGAAGTTCGCTGGCAGTGAAACTTATCAGCAAAAATGCAATTATCAATGTAACCTGCAAAAGTGCAATTATCCATGTAACAGGGTGGATGTCATGCAAAGCGGCTGATTACTGCCCAGCGAGATCACACTGCCTACAAAATAAAAAGACAAAGTAGTCTAGAAACCATATGTAAAACATTGAGCGCTCAAGGAGGGCTAAAAACTGGAAAAGACACGACGTGTGCATGCCTTTCACTAATGAAATCAAGCGAATATAAAAAGACAAGCCCACAAACCAACTGAAATGATGGACGTGGTTAAAAGCCCATAGAGAGATTAAACCAGGAACAGAGAGCTTTGCGCACTCGACCATAAAAAGGGGATAGATGAGGGGGGAGGGCATGATTTATGTACAAGAGCATGTTCCAAGTCTGCCATATTCCAGTAAGGAGCTGCAAACAGTGGTGAATGGTGCTATGGTCTCTGTGTTTCAGAAGAAGAGAATGAATATGAGGTAAAGGGTTGCAGGACATCGCTATCAACTGCTTAGAAGGTAAGAGAGAAAGATGGAGTCAAACGAACAAGAACTGATGCGTTAGTATTTCTCAAATTTTAAATGTCAAAAACCTTTCCTCAATATTGGAAGAACCAGGCAACTGAAACAATGCCAAGAAAATGCCATGAATTCTTCATCCAGTATGTGTTCTAGTTCTTGAACATTACACCTGCACCTCTAGTACCCATTACTCTTCACGTATTACACACCTGCTTTATTTGTACGCCAGCACTGGAAAGCAATAACGTGCGGAAGATTAACAATGTTATGTTTATGAAAATAACTTTATTTTTCATAATCAAAGGTGGTTCTGAAGAGATTCGTTTATCATTTTTTGCTTTTAATTCCTGTTTTGAACTTTTGATCTTTTTCGTTTTTCAAAAAACACTTTCTTTGAAACGAAAGTAGAAGATAACCATTTTAACTTTAAACAACAAAAATAGCTGCTCAATGTAAACAGGATTAAATGTGAAAGTCTTGCTGTGGGTTTGGAGAAATTTCTTCATAAGCGCTTACTGCTATAAACAATTTTGACTCTAGCCAACACCTACGACAGTAATATTAGGAAAAATGCATACATTTTCACACATTTATATGGTGCTTTTCTCAAGCATGCAGATTCAGAAATGAGTCTGCCAATTTCTTCCGATGTGAGAGCTTATTAACTGTAACCGACCTCCCAATCTTCAAAGAAAAATAAAAAGAATTTTATTGGTTGTAACACATGGGTTCCTGTGTTTTATGGACAATTAATTGCTTTCAATGTAAGTCACTATAGTTCTCATTTTGACTAAGTGATCTAACTGTGGGGATAGCCCTTGATCACAAAATCCATCAGTGGATTCAGTTGATTATATTTTTGGTGCCAGATACACCATAGCATCCTCAGAAAACCCCTTTCAGTGGTTCCTCGTCCTAGCAATGAAGACCATGACTCAGATGTGGAGATTTTGGGAGAAAAGATAGAAGTTGAAGTTCAGAATACAGATAAAAGTACAATGCCCATCATATGGATTTTTTCTATACCACGAGGGTGAGGTAAACGCTAAGCACAAGATGTGTTACTTACTTAGTGTGAAGCTAGTCACCGAGTAGAAGTAATACAACTTTGACACATCTACTTTAATCTAGCACCTGTATGAAGCTGTTGTTTCCGCAAGGAAGTGGAAGTGGTATCCTGAAGAGGTAGTTAGACCCATGTCTTCGCCAGAAACATGTGCGTAACAAGGAGTGTCAGCTAGGATCCTCACAGAAGTTGATAAAAAATGTGGTTGTGGCCAAATACAGTGAATGGTGATTCTGGATTAGAGTTGTGGAAAGTATTTTATTAAAACATTACAAAATAAAGGTAGTAGTACAGTACGATTTTTTTAATGACCTTCTCTTCGGAGTCTGACTTACTTTCTGTCAGCTGTTACTTTAACATATTTTGAGGGGGGTTTATAATATAACAAATGTCTCTTGATTCTCAAGCTAACCAGACAGGTGTGAAAAAAATTCTCCTTTATCAGTAGGTCATTTTATCATTTTTCAGAGTTGAGACAGCGGATGTCTCAAGGCATAGATAATGGATGCAGTTCGGGTCGAAATCCTAAGGTGCCGCTCCTGCCAACCACAAGTAAAGAAGGAAGATCTTTTATGGGGTAAGATAGTTTTCTCCACTTTATCCGTGGTACAATCTTCCTGCTTCCAACTACCTATTTCATTTGATTTCCGGAAATGAAGAATAAATGCATTCATCGTGTCCTAATGCCTTTAAAAAGGGACGAAAAGTCACACCTCTGGTGATATTCTTTACTGTGGCATACTGATTGGATGGCCACGTACTATACTTGAAATAGGAGGCAAGTGGGTCGCAGTAGAAGAGAATAAAGCTTATCTCCAATTAAAGAAATCCTGCAACAGGAGTCAAATAACTTTACGGACTGTACCACGTCCAGTCAAAATATAATAAAAGAGAAAAATGGCAGTGGGAGACGCTTGACAAATATAGAGGATTACTCTTTGAATTGAAGCAGGGTCTTTATGGAGAAATAACAAGGCCTGTGAATGAGGGACATGTCCTCAAGGAAAATGAGAGGATTTACCAATTTTTGAACGCTCAGCCAGCCAAAATGGCAGGATGGAGTGTGATGATAAAAAAGTGAAGTGCACAGATGAATAATGAGGAACAGGTTCCCAAATTAAATAATGATACAGCCCCGATTTTATAATGTTGTCTAATATTATTTAATGTTTGTCCTGAAGAAAGTGGTGTAAATCAAGATGCCACCAAAAGGTCAAGTCGACAGCTTTTATTTTCATAAATTGAAGATTATTGATAATGAATGGTCTATTACGATATTTTACAATATACTGTGAAGAAATTATTGATATGTGTAAAATGGGTTACTGATTGCGTAATTTTTCATATGTTTCTGTGTTAAATGGTTTTGATAATTGCTTTAATAACTGAATTAATGATTGTATATTTTTAGTTTGTAGTGTGGTATACATTAGTGGCAAATAAGATCTGGAACCTATATGTAGTAGGAAATAGGTTTATATAAGTGAAAGTAGAATGTTGCAAAACAAAGGGGAGATATTATGTTTTTCATGTATTATACCACACTGCTGACTCCACCCCTCTTTGTTGGTGGAGGCACCCCTCAAACCTGGCCCCATAGTAGAAAGAATTCCTCCCAGCTCTCTGTGTACTGTAGAGCAATGGCGTTGGGGCGGTTTCTCTTGGTGTTGGTGTCCCATTACTCTGCTCGTAAGTGAAAATACTCTATTTATGAGCTTCAGTTATTGTTAGGGAAATAGAAGGATGTGAATTTGAATAATATTTCTCTTGAACTTTGTGTCTAGCAGCAGACCAACCACTGGCATGTTAAAAACTGGATTTTCCTGTTTAGGGCTTGCTTAGAGTCAGGGTATCCGCCTGTTCTCCCTTAAAGGCCATAATGCCAATCATGGAGCCTACCCGTATGTCAGTTTTCAAAACTGGCATACTTGGTTGCGTTGCTTCTGTCACAATGAAGCAGCTGCCTTTTGTATGTGGGTTGACGTTTCTAAGGTGACTCTAGTGCATTAGATGAATACATTTGCAATATGGTGACTGTAAATCCATAACTATGCAGTAAATGTTTTTGCCACAGAAACACCTAAATCCACTCACCCTTACAGTGCCTACTGTTTTATTAACAATGTATTCAAGTAATAGAAATAATGCCTACACGTGTGAAGAAAACAGATTTTTCAAGCTAACTGCTGCAAAATAAACAGAGATCCGAAAGGATCTAATTGACTGGCCACAATACCATAAGAAAATGTTGCTACTGCCACTACAGGACTTACAGACTTTTACATAGGGGCTACTGCCGCTGGGCTGGCACTCCACAACCAGTTGCAGGCTTCATTGACTCAAAAGAGGCCTGATTGCGGAGGGGAGAGTACTGTCTGGATGGCACACAATCATTGGGTACAAGCTTCACAGACTCAAAAGGGATCATCTCTGGAAGCACTACTCCTACTCAGTAGGCACACCACCGCCTTCTTCAAGCTTCAGGGACTCAAAAGGACCTGGCTGCAGAAAGCCAAGTGCCTCATGGCCAGTACACCACCACTGGGTGCAGGGTTCACAATTTAAAAAACGGCAGAGTGGCTACTACTGCCCAGCCAATGCCCCACCACTGGCTGCAAGCTTCACAGACTCAAAAGGGGCCCAGCTGCAGCATGGATAGTCCCACCTGGCCAGCACACCTCCATCAGATGCAAGCTTCACAGGCTTGAGAGAGGCTCAGCTATTAATATAGAAGTTTAGTTCCTAGTGAATTACTGCAGTCACATAAATACACATAATGGTGATCATTTAAATGCACAACATGTGTGAGGGGCAGGTGTGATTTAAACAAGTGAAAGGACTATTTCCAAATTAAGTGCCAACTCATCCATAAAGTACACAAGGCACATGTTTTCACAAAACATAAAGATTGCTAGTGAAACCTAAATAAAGAAAAGGTTTAATTTTTACACTAATATATTCATTGATGGTAAGAATGAGCCCACCAGCCAGCAAGCTACTGTGTCAATAAGTGATGATATGAGTAAGTGAGCAAATGAAGCAGACTGAATGAGTACATTACTTACTATGTGCGACTAAGTGAACAAGACATACTGGGCCAGATGTAGCAAAATTTTGCGAGTTGCAAATTGCCCGAATCGCAATTTGCCACCCCGCAAAATCGGAAATGGGATGCAAAAACCCCATTTCCGAATCGCAAGTAGCGATGAGAGCCATTATCGACTCATAAAATTTGCGACCCGCAAATAGGAAGTCGCACTTTGCGAGACGCAAACCATATGAAAAAAACCACTCGCAAATTGCAACTAGTCTCAAAAAGCCCATTTTGCACACCCAAATTACCACTAACTCAGAGCAGGTGGTAACCAGAACCAAAGTATAAAAGGAGACCCAGAATGCACCTGGGTTACTCAAGATGGCAGAGATATATGTGATAGCAAGGAGGAGGAGAGTCCACGCCGCACTACAGAGGAGGAGGAGGAGCCAGAGACAGGAGAGGATATACAGAACCAGGCAGACACTTTTCCAACAAACAGAGGAGGAGATATATGATAAATACAGACTCAGCAGTGCAGCAATATTAGAATTAATAGATCTACTCAATCCGCAGCTGCAACGCCAGACTGTGCACGGCAGCGCCATCCCCACACATGTGCAAGTGCTATGCTCACTGCACCTCTTGGCCTCGGGTGGCTATCAGGGGGTCATTGCTGTGGCAGGTGGGGTATCCCAAAGTGCCCTCTCACGGTTCTTCAGATGTTTCTTAGATGCCATACTCACACACATGTCCAGATACATATACCTACCCAGGAATGAGGCAGAAATCAACAGCACCAAGTTGGAATTCTACAGGATTACCAACTTCCCTCATGTAATAGGGTGTGTAGACGGAACACATATACAAATATGCCCTCCTGCAAATCTGGAATATCTGTTCCGCAACCGGAAGTGTACCCACTCACTGAACATCCAGGTGGTATGTGATGCCCATTATGTCATCACTGACATGGTAACCAAATTTCCAGAGAGTACACATGACTCCTACATTTTCAGGCACAGTGGGATACACCAGCGCCTAGAACGTGGGGAGTTTGGAGACGGATATCTCTTAGGTATTGCTGAATACACCCTGAAGCCATACACACAGGTCACTGTAGAAACCATCCATGCCCTGCTAACATTGTCCATTTCTGCCAAACAGGTGACAGTGCATATGCGCTACGACCATGGATACTTACCCCGTACTTAACACCCAGCAATGAGAATGAGAGGCGATACGACAGTGCACATAGGAGGACCCGAAATGTCATAGAGAGGGCCTTTGGACTGTTGAAGGCAAGATTCTGATGCCTCCACAGAAGTGGAGGTGCGCTCCAGTATGCCCCAATAACAGCATTCAAGATAGTTGGCGCATGCGCTATACTGCACAACATTGCCACCAGACGTGGGCTACATCTCACCCCTGAAGACCCAGATTTGGAGGATGACGAGCAAGAGCTACCACATCGCCATCATAGGGATACAAGCATTGCAAATCAAGGCAGACAGAGACAAGACCACATTGCAAACCAATACTTTGGAAGGTACGTGCTAACTGTCACCACACACACTAATGTCACACACAAAGAGTCCAGTTGTGAAGTGGAACAAACAAGAACTTTTATTAAGTGAAGCTAAGTAATTATGAACTGAACTTTTGGGAAGGGGCTGTAAATGTCCACCTGCAATGAGGAGACATTCACCTCATGTGCCTCAAGTGTCCTGCAGTGCATAGGCTCAACTCCTCCGCCTGGGACGCCCAGCATGGCTAGTGCTTGGAGTGTCAGCAGATCCATGACGTGCACTGCCACTCCTCAATACCCTTGTGTCCGTGGCAGATGCACTACTGACGGTGGAGCCCTCCTCACTATCTTGAGGTGTGTCTGCCGTGCCCCTAGCCACCTGTCTTGCCTCCATCATGCCCACAGCGTGGCTAATCCGACCCAGTCCCCGAGCCACATCCCCTGCAAAGTGGCCCAAGTCAACCTGCAAACTAACTGTACGGCGTGACAGCCCCGTGGTGTTGACTGCCAGGTGGACGATTGATGCAGCCATTCGTTCCAACCGGTGTATGAGTTGCCGCTCAAGGTCACCAACATGATTGTTCAGGCGTTGGAACTCTGTGTGCACCTGTGCCAGCCCTGTGGTGAAATTCCGCTCCATACGTTACATTGCCCCTGTTATTACCCTCATCTGCCTTGTTTGCAGGCGCTGACCACTTATGAGGGCTGCCTCCGCGGGGGACATGGAAGAGTCACCTACATCCTCCTGGGACACTGCAGGGACATGGACTCGGCATCTGCGACGCGGTGGAGCATCAGGGTCCTTCTGTATGGCACTGTGGCTGGGACCGGGTGCTGTGTCGATCTCCCCAATGTCCATTGGTGCAGCTGGAGGGGACTGTGGTTGGGTGGTGCTGGGCCCTGTAGTGGCTGCTTCTGACTCCTGTGCTGCCTGTTGGCTGCTCTCTGCACCCTGGACGGATGGCTGGTGGGGATGTCTTGTGGGAGACCTGTGGGACATAGGGAACACACTGTCAGTATCTAACATCTGTTGTATATCTCCTAATAAACTGTTGCCTATTAGCTGACTACTGAACTACATTGCCATAATGCACCATTCTGGTGGTTGCAAGTCTGGAATGGAGGTAATTTGGTTGTGCATGCTGCTGTGTACTGGGTGGGTGGGGGTATGGCAGATATGGGTGTACATGCATGTTTCATGGTACTCACTTGTTGATGTTCCTGGCGCTGACGTGTCCAGCTCTCCCATTCCAGCCACTGCCTCAGGCTCAAGGATCTGTTCCACAAGTTCCTCCATGGGTGTGGGTGGTAGGACGGTGGATGGGCCTCCTCCTGTGTCCCTCATCTACCAGAGGCGCTCTGCCACCCTCTCCTTGGTCCTGGAGCGCAGGTCATACCATCTCTTTTTGAGCTCCTCTATACTCCTGTGGCTCACCCCTATGGCGTTGACCTTCTCCTGGATGTCATTCCAGGTCCTCCTTTTTTCAGTCTCTGGCACACTCAGGGCAGCCCTTCCGAATAGCTGGTCATGGTGCTGGCAGCATTCATCTGTCAGCACCTCCAGTTCCTTTTCTGAAAACTTCAGTTTTCTCTTCCTGCCAGAGTCCTCCATTCTTGCTGCTGTTCCTCCAGGTGGTTGCTCAGCAGTTTGAAAAGGGTCTGGTCCTCCATCCTCCCAGGTGTATTTGTAAACTTCCTGGCTGTGATGTCATCAGCAAGAGCCAGGAAGTGTTTTCCAGACTGTTCTGCTGCACCTGCATGCAATTTGCGGCACAGTCGCAATTTGCGACACCCACTCACAATTTGCGTGTCCGTTTTTAGCGAGGTCGCAAAAAGCGACTTCGCAAACAGCGGACTCGCAATCTGCGGTGCGACTTCATTTGCGAGTCGCAAAATGAAATCGCTTTTTCTTGTTGGATACCAGTTTGCGAGTCGGAAATTGCGAGTCGCAACGACTCGCAATTTCCGACTCGCTATTTTTTAGCTACCTACATCTGGCCCATTATGAGCAAGAGTTTGTGTCCAAGTAGTTGAATGAGTAAGTGAGAGGTTGGATGGGTGAGTGAGTGGAAAGGTCCATTAACAGATAAGTATAACCTTTTACACAAACCATCTGTATGTATTTGGCACAACCTCTAGAAGGACAATGTAGTTTGCTTCACAAGGGTTTCAATGTGATTGTCTCTATCAGACACGTAGGTAGAATTTAGTTTCTTTTTCCGTAATTGGTGTCCATATGAGTTATGTGCGCGCACCGAAGCCCAATGTAGCAATAACACATTGTAAGTGTTCCTTGCATTTACAATCTAAATAGATTTTCTTCTTTTAGTGAGTATGTTAGACTTAGCTATCAGAATTGGAAATTTCCCAGTATACAGTGCTCTGCTGACATCCACAACAGACCTTTCTCTCTATAGTCAATGTCATCAAGAGAGTCTGCTAATGTTATAGATTAAACATGTATTTTCTTAAATTAAAGAGCTCTCTTTAATAGCCATAGGCGCTGGTGAACAATGAAAGTATTTTACATATATGTAATTCGCTGCAATGCAGCAGCATATGTAGGCACAGTAACTCACAGAGAAATCTGGTGAGCAGAAAAAATCGCAGAAGTGGTATGTTAAATCACACCAATTTCATGTACTTCCATGTGGCAGGCATATGTTTGCTGGACAAAGTCTAGTGATGTTATCTTTTCTGCTGAATTGGCTTTTGGATGCTGCTTTTTATTAGCACATCTAAGTGCACAATACCACGAAATAAGATAAATGACACAGGTAGACTTTAGAATCAAGACAACTTTACCTACACTGCAAAGGAACAACGCCGAATGAATAGCATCATACTTATATGAGATGAGACACTGGTTACAGTTAAAATGATTCGGTAATGAATGGATCTGAAATGCTGCATGCATTTAGTTCAATTTTTAAGTTTCCAGAAGAATAAATTGTGAAACAGAGCATGTAATAAGCAATTCAATGTCGTAACAAAAAATTAAACCATCTTATGCCAGATCAATTAGACTCTTTAAGGTCACCTTGAATTTACCAAGAATGTGCTACAAAATCATATAAACTGAATCAGAACGTTTCTAGGCAAATTGATATGTTGTTGTGCTAACCTATGTCTTTTGTAAAATTGATTTATGATTCTTAGACAGAAATTCTTAACTGACTTTGTCTTGAAGTTAATGTGGATTGGCAAAATAGGACAAACACACAGAGCAACTTTTGAGTGGGAAATTGATGTTGGTGCTTTCAACAACCGCTACTCCCGACCTCGTTTCCTTACAGAGCATTTTACTGCTGAGACTGGACCAACACAGGTGCCATTTTCTTCACAAGAGTCCCATGATAAGTTGAGTAAAGAAAAGTGGCTCACAACATATAGGTTAATCCTAGGTTAATCTTAGATATTAATCATGTCCATGATGCCATACTACAGCTTTATCTTTCAGATGATTGTCTTGTTCTTTCAATTGACACTGAAAATTGCACTAAATAAATTACATTTGATAGGAGAATATGTCTTATACTGATAAACACTGCAGTGTTAGGAGCATTGCAATGATTTGAACGTATATCAAATTATTGTTTGTATACATTATTAAATAATGTGCATGTGTTTCTTTAACTGAGAATAGCTGTAAAACTGTTTCCAACTAGTTTTAAAATTCCACCAAAGCCCACATTACAAGTAAGGTGGAATAGGTGAAGTACTTACCACATGTGGTAAGTACCATTACCCTGCAGTGAGGTATTTACCACATGTGTTAAATACCTCTTATTCTGATATTTCAACCAGCAAATGAAGCCATAACATGTGGAATTGCAATACACTTTGACAGATTTGATATGCGAAAATCTATCAGATAAAAACTGTGAGGGTGTGATAACAACTCATAACACTGATTCCTGTGCAAACACATGTTTGCAAAGGAAAGAGAATTTAGCCCCACACTTATAATCAAGGCTCAAGGTGGAAATCACAAGAGCTGGGCATTATCCATTCCGCTGATCATTTTTAAAATATTGCACAGAAAACCAGCATGCACGTGTTAGAAACGGGGTTTCTGGTTGGCTAGGGTATGCACCTAAGCCAGGCAGAACCCTCTCACTCTAGTCCGGACAAGAGGGTTAAACACCCAAAATAACCCCAGCTCATCCCTGTGGTAGCTTGGCACGAGCAATCAGGCTCATCCCAGAGGCAATGTGTAAAGCGATTGCACAATACACACAGCTCACGTGACACAATAAGTACACCGCAAAGGAAACACAACACCCAGTTATATAGAAATAAACTATAGTGCATAAAACATAATTAGACCAAACACGACATGTATCGGTCCAACCCTGCCACCCAAGCAGTTGTCAGGACATTACACAGGTTACTAGTACTCAACAAAAATAAACCATAGTCAGGTAGATATATAGGTTACTGGTATTCTGCAACACAAACAGTAGTCATGTTGTTACTATCACCAAAAATGTACGTTATCCTAAACACAAGAGCATGAGTGCCAAGGCATAATTATGGATGCAAACGTAAAAAGCTACAACTCCGTATTACATAGGTCATAACACCAACATTTCCCCCCCAATACAGATCATACAGGCCCTGAGACTATGCTGGCTACTCCCAACATGGCAAGTAGGACACATAATCAGGACATGAAGAAGGCAGCATACGCAATGGGGGGAGAAATATCGTGGGGCAGAGCCAGTTGTGCAAGAATCACCAACTACCTCCCCTTACATGACGTCCCAGCGCTCCTGCGCTCATACCACAAGTTATGTGGTAATTGTGCCCCATCCACTGAGATGGGTACCAGAGCTCCTGTGCTCCTGACACAATGATTATAGTATGTCTCCTCACAGGATAAAGCCTCCGTCAAGGTCTCCTTCTCTGTCCTTTGAGGGGAATCAGTATAGAGGGACAAGGCCCCAACAGCAATGGGGGCAGGTGAGGGCACACACTCAGTGGGGGCCGGACGGGAGACATTTCTCGAGCCCCTCCCCACCTGCAGGGTCTCGCGATGCCGCTGCCATGAGGGGGTGGTGCCGCAGTTGAAACGGAGGCAGCTCTTTTCCGTAAATCGGGCCAGACCACCAGAGAAGTGCGGTTGAACTTTCCATTCTTCTCCCGGCAGGTCTCCAGTTGGGCTCACTGCCCAGAAGCACACGATGCAGCAGTACTCCGCTGGTGAGGTTCTAGAGCTCCTTGGGGCTGCAGGATGTACCGGCACTAGAGTAGGTGTAGTGGGGGCATTGCAGGTGGTTTCTGTGTTGCCCCTGCGACAACCCTGGAGGCAAATGCGGCTTCTCTCTCCAGTCGCTGTAAGGGGGCTCCATTGGAGCAGGGGTGAGGTGGCTGGCTGATCCAGTTGTCAGGCCCCTGGATGGGGACTCCAGTGACACTACAGTCCTGGGTCTGGCTGAGTTTTCCTTGCCACGGAGCGGCAGCCACAGGAAGTGTGCCTTATTCCCCAACAAAGGAATATGGATGACGAGGCGATTTACCAGCTCTGAGGCAGTAACCAGCAAAGTTCTCCCCACATCTTAGTGTATCTATGAGAACAGGGAATAGTGCCATCCCAGTGCTGGTCCCCTAGTGAGGCACTCAAAGGGGAGGGCACAAGGAGGGGCAGGCAGACCAGCACAACTAGGCGGGTGGTGGTTCCTCCTGGCACCAGGGCAGTCAGTGTCCTAACTTCGACAGAGTCAGGGAGCAGGCAGACAACAGGGCGTCATAGACGGTAGTTGTTGTAGCACAATTAGCTGGCCATCGCTAGAGCTTTGTGTTGTTTGCTTGTCACTGACGTTCATGTCTTGCGAAGTGCAGATCTCACACTGCTGGTCATCAATGACGGTCACTGTCAGCAGTAAGAGCATGTCCCAAGAGAGCTTTGCTTTGGCAGTTGTCACAGGTGGTTGCTTCCCAGCACGAAAATGTCACTTCGCTGTAATAAGGACTTTTCACCTTTTCACCTTTTCTTGAGGTGGATTTCACACTGATGCCAACAAAGGATCCAGGACTTGAGGACATCTGTTGGGGATTAGACTCTGCTCAGCAGAGGCCAGCAGCATGGCTCAGGGAAGTCCAGGGAGGTCCAGTGGAGGCAGTCAGCTGCAATTGCAAGGAGTCTTCTGAAAGCTTACTGTGTCCCTATAACTCACACAGAAGGTCAGCCAAATGACTCTTATAGCCACTCTGGGTAGCCTGTGATCAAAGCCAAGCAGGTCCAACCTTCTTTCTACATACAGCAAAGAAGTCCTTTCACCAGCAGAGTGGCCCTTCCAGCTCAGGACGGTCCTTCTTCTGAAACTTCCACCGGTCCAAGAGTGTTCTGAAGTTAGGTTCTGAATATTTCATTTTTATACCTGGTGCCATACTTTGTGTGGATGAATTCCCTGACTTACACTCAAAACTGGTTCTGATCAGATCTTCCCCCACCTAGGGTTTCTTTGTCTTATTGTCTGGAAGTAATACACAAAACAGAACAGCAGAAACATTCACAGATGTGTCACTCAAACACTGGCGGAAAGGCATAGTTGGTTTGGACAATAGGATGCCAACTTTTCTAAAAGTATAATTGTCAAAATTGCAACTTAAAATCCAACTTTGTTGTTAAAGGGACTTTTAAATTACAAATCATTTCAGGGTAAACAGCACATCTCTATCTGCTCCCTTTCTGAAGTGAGTACTTATTAAATGGAATAAGGTATCCCAGTGTTAGTCTATTGGAAAGATAGTACTTATGACAGCACACAACGACTTGAGGAGTTTTTCACTGTTAGGACATGTAAAACCTAAACACACATGTTCTACTTTTCACATACCATGCACCTGCCCTAGGGGTGGTTTACAATTATCTTTAGGTTGACATACGCTTTAAAAAGCAAAATTTAGGCCTGGAAAAAAGTGCATTTTTCCAAAACGCAATGGCAGTTTAAAGCTGACAGACTGCAGTCATAGGACTAAGACATGTCTTGCAGTGCTACTTTAGTGGGTGGCACAATGAGTGCTGCTGCCCACTGGTAGCATTTAATTTACAGGCTGTGGGTAGATGTAATACCAGATACTAGGGTCTCACAAGTAAATTAAATGTGTCAATTAGGTGTAAGCCAATTTTACCAGGCACTTTAGCACTGATTAACAAGGGTAAAGTGCACAAAGTCTTAATCCCAACAAAAATTAGTTCAGCAAATTAAAGGAGAGAAGGCAAAATGTTTGGGGGAATACCACCCCAAGGATGCTGGGTCTAACATACATGAATGAACCAAATATGCAACAGCAAACAATACCAAATAAGCAACAATCTTTACAGGATATCTACTATACTTCTACAAATAAAATAAAGCGATTTGATTTTCAAAATTAATGATTGTTGTCAAATAATAACACCACAAGAATCCATAGTGAAAAGTAACGAATAGGTGCATATTATCATACAAACTGGAGGAGAAATGTAAGAAAACAAATCAAATGTAGGCCTGATGGCATACATAAAAGTGTTGCAGCTTTCACATTCTTCCTTATTAATTTATTCACCCACAGGTGAAATTATGTTTTCCGCTGAGACAGTGAACTCACTTTTAACTAATATAAACACTCACACTGCGCATTACTATATTCTGCAAATGTCTCCCATCTTTTTGTTCAAAGTTACATCTCTGTATTTTAGATATAACACGTGTCAACTTCGAATATTTTCAAATTCTAATCAGGGAATGTGGTATTCATGTTAGAAGACAGTGTGGTCATATGTCTGTTGTTCTGCAGCAAATACCCCATATATCAAACATTTCAGTACTGAGAGATTTCATTTCATTAAATTTGGAAATGTTTGCAAATCGGCTACTCCAAAGGACAATCTTTACTGAACTGTGACATTTTTCAAAGAACCCTTCAAGACAGACATTCCACCAATGACAGAATAAGCACAACATAGAAGTATTAGATTAACTGAGTTTTGGGCACCAAATAGCAAATGCATATGAATGATATTTACTTAGCACCATAGTTTACAGATAAAATCTTTCTCTAATTTTAAAAGGAACCAACCACTGCCAACTATTAGATTAACCGCTATCACTAACGTGCATTCTCCCACATTGATTACAATTTGAAATTGAAGATGTTTTAACTAAGTTCAAATTCCCATTTCTCCTTAAGTGTACAAATTGGAGGGAAATATTTGGATCCAGTGAGGCATGGAATTTGGCAGCTTATTTAAAAAAATATTTCCTGCACATAATTCTAACGCAATATTTTCCATAATATAAAACCACTCCTGGAATAAAGTTAACTTTTTCTCTTTGATTTTCAAAGGAAAATCAACATTGTATATTTCACACAAACTGGACCCAGTACAATCGCTGATTTGAAGAATACAGCGCTCACAGAAAAAGACATTGTCCACAAGCTTTCTTGTGCACTTATGTGTGTTTTTCATATTCATACAGCCAAAGTTTCAGTAGTTCCGAATACATTATTTATGGTTTCATGTATTCAAATACATGCTATCAAATTAATATGGTTTTGTCATTCACGCAAACTTTAATTGTCTTTGGTCAGCTAATTCTAAGTTCTTTTTCAAATCTGGCAGCAGACATCTTAGTTGTCTAGAGGCCCCTACATCATCAGTTAATCATGAAAACCAAAATAAGTAGAACAGTGACAGAATTGACCTTCAACCAGCCCCCTTTTGCCATGGGCTTTCATGTGTTTTTCATGACTTGGCATTGCTTGAATGAGCTATCCATTAAGGCCTATGAATTAGATGGTTACAATGTCCCATTTTCATTGCCATTAGGTCCCGTGATGAGGCATGAAGTAGTCTTATTTAGACTGAAGATGTAACATGCCATATAACTACTGTGTTCTTTTTGTGTATTTACTATGCTGACATTGTTTCAGAGATAGCCTGAGTTTGCAGAAGCTATGGTGATATGAGGACAAAAGAATAAAAAAAGTTTTTAAAAATGCTGTCACTGTGGCACTTTAATTACTGATTTATGGCTTTTATGATAAGGAAATGATTGATGTTTGTATGCTTTAGACTTTCATGAAGATGCAGTGCTATTCACTAATCTTTTGCATGTTAAATTGTTTTAAGTTGAAGCCTACAAGACAGAGCAGCTGTCTGGTTGCAAAGATTTATTGGGAACATTCTGGAATTTTATCTAGGAATGCATAGCTTCCATTGCTTACTCTTGGCTTTGTGTTTTGCCACTCACAATTCCCTGCTTTCTATTCGGTGGATGGGCTATTTGTTCTAGCCCATCCAGCATGTCTTTGTCTTTTTGTGAAGCACGCCCTGTTTACCCCTCCTCTGACTGGCTCCTTTAACTCTTCCATGAGTGCTCGCTTTTTTTAGACTCTTTTTTCATTTTTTGTAAAGTACTCATAAGAGTGCATTTGTTTCCAGCAATCTTCCACGTTTTCATATCAGCCCACCAAACCAGTGCTCCATGGTGCCCCTTAGCCTATAAGCTACTCTCCCCAAACCCAGTGCTCCCTTTTGTTATTTCTTCTCTCTTCTCTCCCTCACGCAGCATGCCATGTTGTCCTCTTAAGTCTCCCACTCAGTGCTCCACCTTGTTCTTCATTGTCCATGTCCTTCTCTCTTCACCCACCATGTTGCTTCATCCCCCATTTGCCTCCTTTCCCCCACCTGTTACACGTTCTTTTTTCTTTTAAAGAAAGCACTTTTGCACACTAAGTTCAAAGAAATTATTACTTTTAATTACCAGTCCATCTGGAAATAAAAATATGTAATAGTAAATGCATTAGGTTTCAGCAAAGTTATTAATAATAAACTGTTTTTGTTGTAAGTTGCAGCTTATTGAATAGTTGTGCAATATAAGTTACTGAAACTGCGTGCAAGTTATTAAGAAAAGCAATATAAGTCTTTTAAAAGGACAATCCGTGCAGAGAAAAAAGAGATTTGTTTACTCAGTCCTGCATCACTGACAGTTACCAGCAATAGGCATTATCACAATGTTGGCTTGCCTGCTGATGTCTACTTGGGTTTAGAAATGTTCTGTGATATCATTCACGGAATTGCTCCGTTAAGAAGCCTCAATAACTAACTTTTCACCAAATCACCACTTCTGTCTACACCCAGCCATAAAATGTTGGCATTTAGGTCACATTCACTTATTCTAAAACACATACTATTACAGAAAGGTAATTTTAGTTGTATTTTCATAATTCCCCCAAAAACAGTACTTTCATTCATAATCTTCCTATCAAAAGTGAGTCAATCGATAGGTCGTCACCACAATCACTTTCTAACAGAGCATAAAGCTTCTTCGCAATTGGAACTACACTGTTGCGATAGCTGTGCTAGTGGAATAGTCATATACAGAATATTCATGTCCACAGGTGAGGAGTGATTTGGTTGCAAAGTTAATTAATTTGAAACCAACAAACCTGGGTTCTGATCACAGCATTCCCACAGGACACAGGATATTTTGGTTTAAAAAAACTTTAGGCAATGAAGTAGTAGGCCAACAGCCCTGTGTGTAATCCATATGCACAAATATTTCATAGGATATGGCCTTGAGCAGTTAGGACTGTAATATGTGGTAAACACGTACTGCAGTAATGACCCAATGACCAGGACACAGCAGGGTGCCAAGGGATAGATGTGGCTCTACATTCCACAGGCTAGGATTTCTGAGATAGCTTAACATGTTTTGCTTATCCATACAGCCAGAGTATTTTATCATACGCCTTGTCCTGGAACAAATCATATCTGGTGTCCTGCCCATTTCCAATGACAAAATTTACCTCTAGAGCAAACTATGATTTCCTTTGTTGAATTCTGATTTATAAATTGACCAATGGCAGAATGATAATATGTTGATTGCCCTTTAAAGTGAGCAAAATAAGATATTGTATGTCTATATCATAAACAGGTTATTCAAAAATTTACTTTACATATGCTCAGCCATTAGCTATGTACAAAGCACCTGCTTGGAGCCGTGTGCGCACAGAATTATTTATTTGTGATCATAGAACCAGGTGACGCAAGTGTACAAACAGACAATATCTGTGTCAATATATATATATATTAGGAACCACTAGCACTTTAAAATGATTCCTTGTTGAGACTTGAATGCAGGGAAAGCAGTTTGACTGTCAAGTCAAGAGACGGGCTACATGTACACACGCCACTGCTGGTGATTGGCCAATGATTATGGAAGAATTTTCTCACAGAGGATGCACTCTTCTTAAAACGGCTGCAAACACTAACTCGATGACAGACTACAGGAATCCACGCAGAGTCCGCTCGTGCAACACTGCAGCCACAATCTCATTGGAGTGGATGAGGTTGAGTTAAATGCTGTAAACCCTGCGCACTCATTACCTATCCCTCAAGTGCTGCGTGTCTCTGAAACGGTGTGTGAGAAATGCACTGCAGTTGGCCCACGCAGGCTGCTGTGTCTCTCTAAGTTGTGATTGTGTCTGTAGATGAAACTATTGAACTGGGCCTGTAAGGAAAAGAAAAGGCAGAGAGCAAACAAACAGAGCAGAAAGCCCTTCAAAAACATGTGGAGCTTCAGGAATTGGTCAGAAGGGAGCACTAGAGTGTGTCCCTGCTTTGGCTGCAGGGGGACTGGTGGAGGGAGGACTAGAGTGGGTGCCTGCTTTGGCCCCGGGGAACTGGCGATGCACTGTTCAAAGCATGCAAAGGTGCTGACAAGAAGTTCCAGCAAATCGGATGGCGACAGTACATGGTTGACAAGAAACTGATCAGAGAAGCACAGAAGTAACAACAAAAGGAAGAACAGGAAACAGTATGCTACTGCCAGTAGAGAAAGAGGAAAAGTAAGCGACAAGCACAGGAACTAATGAAGGGGGCAGGATGTAAGCCCCTTATAAGATTTATATTATATACAATAGATCTCACAAGAACAGCGCAAACGCTGTCCAGGCAAAGCCTACAAAATGCTTGCTTCATTTGTGTTGGTACATGCCAACAAACGCTGCAGAGGCTGCATCATATCTGTTTTTAACTTTGTAACTACCTAGCAATCCCAAATTGGAAAATAAAAAGACAAAATGCAAGTTTCAGTGATTGGTGTGTGGCTAAAATTTGGTGTATCAGCCACATCATATCATTTTCTTTTAATTATATAGGGCCTTGTTTTGATATATATATATATATATATATATATATATATATATATATATATATATATATATATATATATATATATAGATAAAAGAAATCCAGTAGCACTCATGGGTGAGAAGAACTATTGGTTTCGCCAATGTTTTTTTACTTTACTGTCATGATAAAATGTTGTTGGTTTTCAGTTTTTTTGCTCTTAAATATGTGTACCCACAAGTATGCTTTCTTAAAAATACAGTTAAAATCCTGGTCACTTTTCAGCAGTATTTACTATGTAATAATTTCCTACATATTACTTCAACTCATCTCTTACACTATAAACAGATATTTTCATACCTTTCCTCATTGAGGGCACATTTTAGCTCTTCTAATGGAGGCTGGTCAGTAAAGAGGCCATAATCCCAATTTCTATATTATTGTAGCTCAAGATGATTCTTCATCATAGCATTTCCTGTACAGGACAGCTATCGGTAACACATACAAAGTGGCACAACCATTGCCAATCGTTATTTGATACAGCATTGGAAATCCTGTAGATGATTGTGCATGTTTCTCTGTATATATTTCAGTGTGAAATTCTGAAAATATAAAAGTAAGTTGTTTAAATCAAATCAGTCAGTAATATACTTGGCACACCACCTGCCAATAATTATATTAAATAATTTTACTTATTATTACTTCACATTTTCCTAAGGCAAGTACTGGGGAAGGCTTCTGAGGTTTGAACAATCACGGAAATATTACACACACAGTAAATCTACCTAGATTGTGCTTACTACACGCCATTATCCATTCAATCATTGGGACAATCTGCAACAGATGCCATAGAAAAAATAGACATAAGTGTTTCCTAATGCATAGAAAGAATTTTCACATCGAATATGCTGTACCAGAAATTAACTGGAGCATAGTTTTGTGAGAAAGTGCCTCTTTTGACATGGTTAGACCCCCACTTTTTGCCTGGAACATGATGTAATTTTGAACTGTGAGTGCCCTGGGCCCCTACTAAAAAGGTTCCCAGAGCCAGATCTCCTTCCCCAAATTGGGTACTGTTAGCACCTTCAGCCACTATTGTAAGTCTGTAGTAAATGATACCCCTGTTACCTAGGGCATGGGTACTGAAGAGGGCCCCCCAGAGCTGCAGCACCAATTGTGCCACTCTGAGAGGCCCCACGCCAACCTTATGCAGACTGCCATTGCAGGTTGCTAGACAAAGAGTTCCCAAAATTGCAACCTCGACAAGTCACCCCGATCAGCCAACCTCGCCCTAGACACAGTCCCCTGCATCCAACGCACCACCACAGGAGGCAGGTCCTTCTCCTACCTCGCCCCCAAAACCTGGAACTCCCTCCCCACCTGCCTCCGCAAAACCAAAGACCTCCTGCTCTTCAGAAAAAACCTCAAAGCATGGCTGTTCGAACAGTGACCCTCCTGCCCCCCCCCGTCCCACCAAGCGCGGGACCCTCACGGGTGAGTAGCACGCTATATAATTTTTTTTAAATTCGATTTGATTTGATTTGTAGCAGGCCTTTCAGCCCTAAGGTAGAGTGCACTATATTACATGTGGGGGCATATGTGCATGATGAAATATGTTCCTACTGTGTCTTTGTCAATTTTTAAACATAGTAAGTGTATGGGGAAGCCATAGTAAGTGCATTTGCTGGGCACTGGTCACTACGGATTCCCTAGCTACATCATGGCCTCTCTGAACCCTGGGTTGTTTGGTATCAAACAACCCAGGATAAAAAGTTCTTACTGGTGCCAGAGTTGGATTGATTATAAAATGTACCCAGAGGGCACCTTAGAGGTACCCCCTGAAAAACCAAATGCTCTGGCATGGTTGCTGACTGGTCTTAGCCAGCCTGCCTCCACAAGACATGATTCTGGACTCCTGGGGTGAAAGCCTTTGCTCTTTGGAGCCAGAAGACAAAGCCTTTTCTGGGCAGAGGTGTCACACCTCCTTCCCCAGACAGGCACCCTGCTTGGACGGGAAGCTCCAAAGTCTACACCATCTTTGAAATGTGACCCTCAGCCCCTGCTGCTACCAGCAGAAAACAACCCCCTGGTTCAGCCCCCACTTAGGTGGGAAAACCAGCAAGAAAACTAGAAAGAGTAGGAGGAGTGCCCACCCTCAGTTTTGGAACGCGAGGTGACCCTTCCATTTCATTTTAATCCATCTTGGATGGAAGGGAAAATAACCATTAGGGTCAAGGTTGTGTCCCCCTCCAAAAGGAGGTGGTCGCATTGTGGGTGTAGCCAACCTAACATAGGTAGCCCATTGGTTACTACCACACAGCATTTAGGTGGCATCCCCTAACCAGAACATTAGATTCCTGGTGACCTAAGAAGAGCCGGACATCACACAGTCGCAGCAGCAGAGAAGACTGAAGACACCAACTGACCGGCCTGTCTGCAGCCCTCAAAGAACCTGCACCCAAAAGACGACTTGTCCTGCAGCCCAGCGACCTTCTACGTCTTTGGAGGACTGCCTGTCTTTGATGAAGACCAAGATCTTTTGTGGAGAGTGGATCTGTCCAAAAGAAACCAACTTCAAAGAAAAATAATTTTGCCTAAGGAACTGTGAAACTGCCTCTGGACCCACCTCTGCATGTGACGCCCATTTACTGAGTCAAAGTGGCCCACCGGTCTTATGAAGGTTCCCCAGTGCTTCTGAGCAAGAGTCCATTGGGGCTGACCCCTTCCAGACTCTTCAGTGACACCAGCCTCAATCCGCAGAGTCCCCCTGACCGCGACCTGCCCAGTAAGCTATTGTCAATTCCAAAAGACACCCCTGCACCTAGAGCCCCTGGGCCTTGGGGAGCTGGACCGTTGGTGTCCCTATGACCCCTGGGAACACTACTTACCTGCGCAGCTGTGGGTGGCCCTCCCCTGTCCCCCTGGCCAGAGCCTGCAGCCTGTTTCTGAAACCAATCTCCTCCATTGGATAACATTGGGCAGCGGATGCTGTGTTGGCACTCTGCACCCTGCCAACCTTGTGCTGCTGAGGGTGTAAGTTTGGTGCTGCCTTGTGGCCCACTTGTCCTTACCTTAACTCCAAAAGATCGACCCCTGACTCCACTCTGCTCACCTGGGAGCAGAGCATCTTCGGTTACCCCTTGTCTTCATCAGTTAACATTGGGCACTCAGTGCTGTGTTGGCAGACTGCACCCGGTCGCCCCTGTGCCGTTGAGGGTGTACGTTTGGTGCTGCCTTGTGGCCCCACACTGCTTAGCTCGACCCACAGAGATAAACCTTTGATGCCGCATCTTCATGCTCCTCTAGTCTCCATTGGTTAACATTGCGCATCTGACTCTGAATTCGACCTCTGCACTAGGCCGCCCCTGTGCCATTGTGGGTGTACTCCTGGTGCTGATCTGAACGGTGCTAGTTGTGGACCTCACAACCCAAATACTAGATCTGTAAGTTGTGTACTTACCTGCAAAACGACATACTTGTTTTCCTCCTATGGGTTGACATGGAAGAAAATTGCAGTGTCTGAAACTGAACAGTATTTTTAATTTAAAAACTGCTTACCTTGTAACAAAGTTCTTGGTCTGAAAAATTATATAAAAATCCAGGTTATTTTTGTAAATTGGAATCTTGATTCTTTTGAGTGTGTGTCCTTATGTATTGATACTGTGAGTACAACAAATGTTTAGCATGACTCCAAGATAAGCCTAACTGCTCGCCCACACTACCACAAACATAGAGCATTGGGTTGTCTATTTTTCCCTCTGGCTATCAAGGTGGGGTCTGCACTGTCCTCATCATTTTTGTTCACTAAATAGAGAGCCAGCCTCCTACAAGTTTGAATCTTGAGAAACTTCTTAGATGCTGTCACAGCCTAATATTTCAAAGATGAACTGTTCAGTAATCCCAGCAAAAAACCTTGTGGGCCTAATGGTGTACATAAAAGTGTTATTGTTTTCACAATCGTCCTTGCTAATTTATATGCTCTATGGTCACTCCTCCGTAGAAGCCAAGGTGGGCTAAAATGTTCTCTCTGATACCACTTGAAATTCCTTTACAAAGCTTGAACAAACTTAACAGGGCTGAACTTTACAACATTTCCCAGGGAAAGACAGAATAAATAAGTACAATGCAATTGCCCATTCATAAGTAGCTTAAGATGTAGGCAAAGTAGAGTTAAAGTAGTAGCTGTTAGAATTTTTCCATCCTTGCATAGTTACCAGGGATTATTTTGTCTTTTTTACTGAATCATATTTTCAGTGGCTGAAGAACTCTGTGTCATTTACCCCTGCTAACCAGTGGGAAAGTGTTTATAATCTTCCATTTAAACCTATTAAACTTGGTATACCCATGATGATATTCATTAATTTACTTGTATGTCCCTATTATATGGGATTACCTGTACCAAGGTCCTGTACAGTAAGTGCTATCAGAGGTCCACAACATCCATTAATGTAGTCCTGCAAAATATGTCTCCGTTCCTGCCACTGCTGCCTGACTGCATAGATTTAAAACTGTCATGTCTTAACTTGTTTTGGGAATAGCTACAAAAATAATTTAAAATCCAATTTAATTGTCAAGTCTAATTTTATATTACTATTTTGGAAATTACACTTTTAGAAAGTTGTCATTTTCCTGCCTGAAACCAGAAGGCTTTCCTGTCAGTGTCCAGCTGTTACCTGGCCCCTCGCCAGTGGTGAGATATGTACTGCTCTCAGAAAGTGGACAAAGTGTTCTGGATGTCTCTTCTCTACAGGATGGCCAATGGGGCTCTGCGCAGGCCCTTCCGGAGCATCAAACGATGCCTAACCTGACAATGGCAGATGACGCTTACATCTAGGCCTCTCTCTCAGTTGTCTTTCTAGTCAGATTGGCTCCAAACAAAAAGGGAGGGTGATAGCTGACCAGAACTGGTTTAGGGGTTTAACATGGGATTGCCCTCCATCTTCACGCTAGCAATGGGCATGAATGTGGACCCGACAGAGCAATCCTGGACCTGTGAAGAATCAGAAGAACTGCACTGCTTTCTGAAGAACCAGAAGGAAGAATGGACCTGCTTGCCTTGAACCTAGGACCCCAGAAGTGACTTCTAGGCTCAGATGTCTGACCTCCTGTATGAGCTACAAGGACACAACAAGCTTTCAGCAGCCTCTCTCCGTGTATCAACCCAACTGATCAGCTCTAAATAGACCTGACCTGGACCCGGCTGCTGGCTTCTGCTAGAATAAGTCCTAACCCCTAAGTGTTCCCCCAGGCCCTGGATCTTTGACTGGTTGTTAGTATGTAATCCTCCTCTCCCCCAAAGTAAAACTTTGAAACATTTTCCCAACTTTCTGCTTGGAGAATTGGCAGCCACACTCAACTTGACAGTTTGCCCAGACGAAGGAGATCCAACTTCCAAGTACATTTCCAAGTCTGAACATAGAGGGGTTCACTGGGACAGAAACCGAGCAGAATTTGATCAATGTCAAAGCCTTCCTCTGCATGGACCTTGGACGTCACCTGCTTGGAACCTTTACGCCTTTGCCGACGACCTCACCAGGACCCTACTCTTCAGCATCCTGCCATCATTGTACCTCACTTCAGCTCCAGTTTGCCGTTTGCTCCGCATGGTGACTCATCAATGACTACTTTTTCTCCATAAAGATTTATAAGGTAGAAGGTAAACTTTCCACCGAGACAACAAGGTCCCTGTATCCGACCAAAGATTCATATTGGTCAACCTTAACTTTTGACTTTGACCTGATCTAATGCGACCATGCAACCCCAGTTGGTGCTATGTGCTTTTTGTCTCTATTTTCTTTTAAATCAGACTTCATAGATTCATATCTCTGGTTCTATTTATTGGAATTTTGCTGTATTGGTGTCATTTTATTTATTAACATATTCCCTATTTCTTATAAATTGTTTACCTTGTGCAGTTTTTTCACATTATTTGATTGCTGCATAGATTCTTTATACATTGTCTCAATGCTAAGCCTGACTGCTTTGTGCTAAGCTACCAGAGGATTAAGGACAGATGTATTTAGTGACATCAGTGGTTCACCCTGACAAGGAGTGTGTTTACTATTTGAAGTGGGGTCTCATCCCCTTCAACTAGTGCTCCAATTTCTTATAGCATGCATTTTAAATTAAATATGACTTGGTGTTCTTTCGGCCAGAGGTCTTATCTGTTATGATAACTTGCCATGAAATTTCAAAGGTCACTTCATTCAAGCAACGGCTGAGGACAATCAATTCTGAAATCGGACTCCAACGCCTTGCATTGGCTTGACAAGATACTCTCAATGAACATGACTTGCTAAGATGAAAAATATCAAAGAAGTAAAATGCCCAATCAGAGACCACTGTAGGACATAATATTCTCACTCCAACCTGTTCCTTGAATATATACAATGAAGAGTTTTTCTTTTGGTGGCCAGGGGTGATGTGAAACACATTTAATGATTTCAGATGAGCTCAGTAGGAACCATCAATAAAGAAGAATAGTGCACTTTGAAATAGGGTTTCTTCTAAAGCCAAATCAGTGTTTTATTAACATTGGAATTTCATATAAATGTAGGGTACAAGGCATGTGGCTGGCGATATGTGCAATTTATGTAACGTTGATGTAACACAAAAGTGACCAGGTGTCATAAATGTAATTAATGTTTGCTGATGTATGAGAGGCACTACATCAATAAAGTACGAATATTTGCAGGACCAATAATAACCTTGGGTGTATTTAGGAGCAATGCAGACACAATGTTACACAACTTGAAGGGCTGATGATAGCATCAGTTAAAAAGGAGTTTGTCCAAGGATTTTCTAGCCTTCCACTAGGAGGAAAGGGAAAAATTATATTATAGAAACAGTAAAGATACGCAAAGTGTAGTTAAGGAATCTAGAGTAGGCCTCAAAGGCTTTAATGGGTTTGGGGGAGAGGAGCATCACCCATGGCTAGGAATTAGAATTATGTTGAATTTATAACTTAGTTATAGTGACAGAATAGGGATGTTCAAGGTTAGCATAATATCATAATAGGAGGGATAGAAAAAAATCACATTGTTGCATGGGGTGAAGTCATTCCATGCATTGAAGTAAACTATCCTAATCTTAGTTTTTCATTCTTCCACTAAATTGCAAACACAAATACAACCTCTGCTTAAATGCTAACACACTTTGTACTATCCTCCAGCTTCATCTGGGCACAGAGCCTTGAGGCAATTGATATAGGATTTGAAGACCTCTTCAGGTGGCCTAATAGACTGAATTGTGTACCATAGCTACTAACCACTGCTACTCATGCATTAAGAATTTGGGTTTTTACATCATAGCTTTAAGACCTGGCATCCTTGATGGGGTTTCCCCTGCCTTTTTTCCTTCTTACCTCCTGTATTTCTGACTTCCTTTTTGCTGGCTTTAGGATTCTGTGCTCTTTACCACTGCTAACCAGTGCTAATGTGTAGGTCTTCTGTACTCCAAAACGTGGTAATATTGGCTTATCCACAATCGGCGTATTTAATCTAGTTGTAAGTCACTAGTAAAGTGCACTGTACGTGCCCAGGGCCTCTCAATTAAATGCTACCTGTGTGCCTGCAGCACTGATTGTGCCACCCACTACAGGACCCCTTCAAACATGTCTGAGGTCTTAAAATGAAGAGTTTGTGTGTGCAGTTGTAAAGTGCCATTTTGACCTGGCAAATACACCTACTTGCCAGACCCAAACCTTCCTTTTTCTTACATATATATCACCCCTTGGGTAGGCCCTAGTTATCCCCAAGGCCATGGTGCAGTTTCTTTAAAAGGTTGGACATGTACGTTTAAGTTTAACATGTCCTGGTAGTGAAAAAATATTAAATTCATTTTTCACTTCTGCAAGAGCTATCTATCCTGTAGGTTAACATTGAGGTTACCTTGAAGCAGCCTTTAAGGGTAACATCAAATTTGGAAAAGATAGGAATTTTGAGTTTGGTGTCTCTGGACTCACAATTAAAAATCTCTTCTGATGGTGAAGTCAGATTTTAAATTGTAAGTCTGAAAATGCCACTTTTAGAAATTTGGCATTTATTTTACTTTAAACATTCTGTGACTCTTCCTGCCTCTGAATACGTGTCTGAGGTGGGTGACAGCTGGGCTTTGTGCATTCCCTCTAGATAGCCACACACAAAGGGAGCTGGGGTGTGACATTTGCATCCTGATGGGCCATCACCGGGGTGATGGACCTCCCTGGCACTAGATGGGAGGTAAGAGCTGACACTTGCACCTGAATAGGGCTGTGCCCACACAAAGAGCTGCATAACCCCCTGTAGATTGTCTATAGCCAGGGAAGGAAGGAAAGGGACTGTGTGCACTTCAGAGGCCTCTCTTTGAAAACTTCAAAGACAGAACTGGGTGTAAGTACTGGACTCCAAACCCCACCAAATCAGTACACTTCTGGATTTGAGGACATTCTACCAGGAAGAAGGACTGTTGTGCTGCCAGGAGGGGCTGTCACTCTGCTGATCTGCTTTTCTGTGTTGAGATGCTGCCTGTTGCCTTGGAGTGAGAAGGACTAGGCTTTACTCTCTACATCCTCACAAGAACCAAGTGACTTCAAGAACTTGCGGGTTTGCCTCCTGTTCTGCAGTTTCAGGGCAATCAAAGACTACCTCCAACTCTGCTTCAGCTGCTGGATTGTGCCAACTGTGAGTACTATCCTGCCAAGAGGTGCCAATCCAGTCCTGGGCCTTGAAAGGGGACTCAGCAGCTGTTCTCCTGCAAATATCAATGTATCGATGCCGTTGTGCCAATCACAACTGCTGCATCCTCCTTTGATGGAGATGCATCGCTGCTGCTGCAGAGGTCGAGGAATTTACATCGCTGGCTGCGTGGCTCAGGATCTACACATCACCACTAGCTTTGGCGCTTCACCTTTGCACAAAAAATATCATAATTATAACACTATCACTAACGCCTATTAGCATCAGTTGAAATCATAAAAATGTATCAAATACTTGCAGCAATAATTATCTGGGTGTTGGGTAATAAGAGCACCTTTTCTATGGTTTTAAAAGATTAATGGTGTAAACGATTTATAAAACACAAATATAATGTTTTCCCTAGGCATAGTGTTCTTAAAAAGGAATGTTAGACAACAGGCAAGGGTTTAATAATGTACATGCCACACTGCAAACAATTGTCCTTCTTTATTTGTGTTACAAAATGTGGTGGCATATGTATATGTTAATTCTACATAGCTTACTACAAAATGGCATGCAGCATTGCTTGTTAGCTACAGAGCCTAATAATTCAAATTAAAACCAAAATTAAAGTTTAGATAATTAATTAAGAATTCCAACATGATGAATATTTATTCATGTTGAAATTAGGGGTGGTAGAAATTACGCGAGGAGCGAGATCTAGCATTTAGTGATATTTTCTAATTTCAAAATGCACCCTCCTGTACAAAACAGACGCAAGGATGAATGTTGTGATAAGAAAATATTTCTAACTGCAATAGAACATGAGCAGCTCACACTCCTCTCCTGTGCTCTTGCTGTAGGTATGTTTGCCCCAATTTAACTTCAGTTACGTAAGGAGGAATAATTGTATAATTTTCACTAATTTGTTTTAATGTTTTGCCAGATTAGTGTATGTTGAAGTAGCCTTTAAACAGATATATGTATTAAACATTCAGATGGCATGTGGGTTATGCCGAAGGACACATTGGCCCTCATTACAACCCTGGCTGTCGGTGTTAAAGCGGCAGTAATACCACCAACAGGCCGGCAGTAAAAAAAATGGAATCACGACCACGGCGGAAGCCGCCAACCCAGACATCCACCTTAACACTCCGACTGCCACAGCGGTAGCAACAAACACTGCGGCGGTAACCACCAACAGCCAGGCAGAAGACAATGTACGGCCCACTCCATTCCAACCCGCCTATCCGCCAGCTTTTCCGGGGCGGTACCAACACCATCAAAAGCACAGCAGAAACAGTACACAGAAGGGAAACCATTCACCTCTCGACACTCAACGAAGAACCAGGACGCCATGGAGCCCGAACTGCAGGTGTTACCAATGTTGGTGTATCTTCTCATCTACCAGGAGTACGAACAGCGGCGGCGATGACCACAGTGAGTAATGCACCTAGCACACAGGGGAGTGGGGAGGAAAAAGAGAGTGACACACACACACACCACGCAACACGCAACACCCCACCCTCACCCCAACACCATACACACAAACACATGCATCAACATTACATATACACCCTGTAGCCCTCTGGAAGAACGCAAGGACAAAAGTTATTGAGTGAAATGAGTGTCATATTAGAAATAGTCAGATATATGTTACAAAATAAAAAACAGTATTTACAATATATACAATATACACATAAGGGGGTACATTGTCCACTCAAAATGTCCGTGGGCCACTGGGCCAAAACTCATAGGCCAAGCCCACACTTGACTCCTGCCTTAATACGGAGAGAACACAGCAGGGGCATCAGGTCGAAATCACACAGGCACCTCAGGGGGACGAGGAAGGGGGGCACCTCAGCCGGAAGATGGGACAACGCCACTGCTCCTGGAGGGGACTACATGCCCACAGCAATGTCCTGGGGAGTGCAAGGCCACAGTCTCTCAAGTCTCTCAAGTGGGTGGTTTGCCCACTGCTTGGTCCTGGGGAGTGCAAGGCCACAGTCTCTCAAGTGGGTGGTTTTCCCACTGCTTGGTCCTGGGGAGTGCAAGGCCACAGTCTCACAAGTGGGTGGTTTGCCCACTGCTGGTCGTGGGGAGTGCAAGGCCACAGTCTCTCAAGTGGATGCCTTGCCCACTGCCTGGTCCTGGGGAGTGCAAGGCCACAGTCTCTCAAGTGGGTGCTTTACCCACTGCCTGGTCCTCGGGAGAGCAAGGTCACAGTCTCTCAAGTGGGTGCTTTGCCCACTGCCTGGTCCTGGGGAGTGCAAAGCCAGTCTCTCAAGTCTCTCAAGTAGGTGGTTTGCCCACTGCTTGGTCCTGGGGAGTGCAAGGCCACAGTCTCTCAAGTGGGTGCCTTTCTCCACTGGTTCTGGAGGGGGCTTAGTGCCCAGTGTGCTTCATCCTGCCAAGGAAAGGGTGAGTTAATGCATTTCTCCACTGGTTCTGGAGGGGGCTTAGTGCCCAGTGTGCTTCAGTCTGCCAAGGATAGGGTGAGTGGATGCATTTCTCCACTGGTTCTGGAGGGGGCTTTGTGCCCAGTGATGCAACACTTGGGGGGTGGCAGTTCACAGTCCCTCACCTGGGTGTCTGAGCCACGAGATTTGCAGTGACCAGGATGCATGATAGTCCATGGAGGGAGGGCTAGAGTCCATACGGTGGCGGCTACGCCTGCACAGTGGTGGTAGTGCCGGTGCTGGTGGGGGTGCTGCCAGTAGTGGTGGGAGGCTCCAGCCCTTCTCCTAGAGCCTTGGACGGCTGCCCACTGGGGCTTCTGCTGGCAGTGGTCCTACTGTCAGCGGTGCAGGTGGTGGTGCTTGCGGCAGGGCTTGCGCCTGTGCTTGGGGCGGTGCAGTTGGCGGTGCTGGCCACAGTGCAGGTGCTGCCAGAGGTGAGGGGAGGCTCCAGCCCTTCTCCTGCAGCCTCGAATGACTGTCCACTGGGGCTGCTGCTGCTGACGGTAGTGGTGCGTGCGGCAGTGGAGGTGATGGTGCAGCTGGCGGTGCAGATGGCGGTGCTGGCGGTTTTGCTGGTAGCCACCAGCCCTTCTCTTGCAGCCTCGGATGGCTGAAGTGCCTTGCCTGGTGTTTTGTGCCCCTTCCTGACCTTGGCATGGTGGTGTCACTTTGGGTCTGGCAGCTAGAGTCTTTGAGGTGGCCTTGCTGGGTGGCTGTGGCTCCTTCCCCTTGCTGGATGCTGTCCCCTTCTTCACCTTGCCAGGTGGCGGAATGGTTTTTGCCTTGGCAGGGGTTGGTGGCACACTGGCTGGCCTGACGGATGCCCCCTTTGAGCCTCTGACAGCTGCAGGAACCACCTCGGACGTGGACTTGGTGGCTGAGGTGCTGGGCAAGGTTTTGGCCACCCTGGCCCGAGGGGAAGGACGGTGGGAGGGGTAGGGAACAGGTCAATGTTTACCAGGAAAAGCTTCTTAGGGACACTGGGGCAGGAAGAGGGAGAAGGTTTGGGAGTGGAGAAAGAGGGAGTGGTTGTAGGAGGTGTCTGTCTGCAGAGTTTGGATACAGGTGCATGGGCTGGATGCTGTTGTGAGGTGGATGGCTGTTGGGTGGGTGGGTGCTTGGGTTTGTGTACTTTGGGAGGAGGGGTCACAGACACAGTGGGAGAGGACACAGGGGACGTGTGCATGGATATGGGGGTGGTGACTGCCAGTGAGGGGTGTGTAGTAATGGGCGTGCTGGTGATGGAGGTAGTGGATGAGGATGTAGTGCATGCAGGTGTGAGTGGAGATGCTACTGGGAGGGAGATGGATGACAAGGAGGAGGGGGACACAGTGGAGGCAGTGGATGTTGGTGTGTCTGCATGGGGATGGTGCTGTGTGAGTGCCTGTGAGATGAAGTGTGGTGCTTGTGTTTGCCTGAGCCACTTCTGTGTGTTAATTTGGGTGAATGCTGGTCTGAAGGTGTGCTTGGGATAGGCTGGGGTTGAGGGGATTGGGACTGGGTAGAGGAAGTTGGAAGGGGGAGGCTGGAGACAGGGACAATGGTTACCATCAGTGCGGAGGCCAGAGCCTGAAATACTCTCTGTTGGGCCTCCACGCCAGAGTGAATGCCCTCCAGGTATGCATTTGTTCGTTGCAAATGCCTCTCGACACCCTGGATAGCATTCAGAATGGTTGACTTCCCAACAGTGAGGGATCTCAGGAGGTCAATAGCCTCCTCACTGAGGGCAGCAGGGCTGACTGGGGCAGGGCCTGAGGTGCCTGGGACGAAGGAGATGCCCACCCTCCTGGGTGAGCGGGCGCGGGAAACACGCTGAGGGGCTGCTGGGAGGGCAGTGCTGATAGGGGGGTGGCGGCTGTACCTGTTGCTGGGGTGGGCACATAGGTGTCCGCCACCACCAGGGAGCTTCCATCTGAGGAGGAGTCGCTGTCTGTGGTGTCCCCTCCTGTCCCTGTTGTGGTGCTCCCCTCGCCCTCTGTCCCTCTTGTGCACTCACCGTCAGTGGATTCGGCCTCCTGGCCTATGCGGGATGCATCTCCCTCTGTCGCCGGTGCCTCTGCTCCTCCACCAGATGATGCTAATGCACACAAGGACTTGGTAACAAAACAAAAAGGGGGAGAGACAGAGGATACACTTGGTTGATGCCAGTAACAAGACTACAGTTGGCGTACACAACTCACAAGGAACAGCCCTAGGCACTATTCCATGCACTACCAGTTACAATGCTAGTCACTAGCCCATGGGGTACAATGCCTAACGCCATCAGCTGCACACCTGAAACCAACAGGTCCCTGACCAGTAGTAGATGCCCACTAACACTATTGGGGTTGGAGTGCTTCAGAGCCTGCCCAACAAAGGACCTACCCTGCCATGTTCACCCTGGCCTAGGGGCACCCACAGTCCACATCCCCACCCAGGTTAACCCTTAACGCACGCAAAGTTATGAATCTGAATTTGTACTCACCCCCTTGTGGCTCCGGTGATGCCCTCAAGCGCCCATCCAACTCCGGATAGGCCACCGCCATGATGCACAACATCGGGGGGACAGGGTATGATGGGCACCCCTTCCTCATTGGGAGGCCAGCCCCAGCTGGGCCTCCGCCATCTTCCTTGCCCACGGCACAGCTCCTCCCACCATTTGCGGCAGTGGGTGATCCGCCTGTCAAAGACCCCCAGAGTCCGCACCACCTTGGTGATGGCACGCCAAATACCCTTTTTCTGGTGGGCACTGACCTGCAGGAAAAACAGCAAAAAAGGGAATTAGTTGATTGTCCGGACCGTCACACTCATGGCCCGCCATATCCCTACCATCCCCTGACGCATATACATTGACCAGGACTGGCTAGGACACCTCAGCACCCCCCTACATGTGGCTTACACACACAGCACTCCATCAATTCATGGCCCACGCATCATGCTCACAGTGTACTCACCTGTTTGTCTGGAGTACCGTAGAGTAATGTGAACTGGGGAAGGACCCCATCCACCAGTCTCTCCAACTCCTCTGCAGTGAAGGCAGGGACCCTTTCCCCAGACACATGAGCCATTGTCACTTCCACACACAGGTCACAGCAGCACTTGCAGTGTAGGTCCTCTCCTCTTGAAGGTCAGGTAGCAAGTGAGTGAATAGATAGAAAATGGTGGTCACGTCCGCAGCGGTGCGTACCATCACCGCCGCGTGCATCGCCATTGACTCCTGGAACCCATAGGGCCTATTGATAACCAATGCGAAGTTGCGCGGCAATCGTCAACTGCCTACCGCAATGGCGCACAATGTCAGCAGAATTACCTCATTTCCACTTGTCCCTTCTCACAGGTCAGGCAGCCGCCATTTCAGGGGGGCACAGGCCATGGCACCTAACTGCGTCACAGGAGACACTGGCACAGCAACTGACTCTCGGATTCACATACTGGTTCTGTAAATGTATAAATGCATCATTATTGCAATAGATGTGTGATTATGACCCTCTGCTCACCGTTTTCCTCCATAGGCTTCGACCGCTGAGGATGAATATGAGATGGAGACATCCTCCAGTGTACAGACCCCTGGTGGACCTTGCAACAATGGAGGACAGACACATTATCCTAACCTACAGTCTTGATCGGGCCACAATCCAAGAACTGTGAGCCCAATTGGAGCCAGACCTGATGTCAGCTATCCTCCAACCCACAGGTATCCCCCCTCTAGTGCTGGTCCTGTCAGTGCTCCATTTCCTGGCAAGTGGTTCATTCCAAACAACAGTGGCCATAGCATCAGGGATGTCTCAGCCAATGTTCTCAAACGTGTTGACCAGAGTGTTGTCAGCCCTGCTGAAACACATGCGCAGCTACATTGTATTCCCACAGGTGGAGGATTTGGCCACAGTGAAAGCTGACTTCTATGCCCTGGGACATATCCCCAACATCATTGGTGCCATTGATGGTACACATGTAGCATTTGTTCCCTCCCCCCCCGGATAAATGAACAAGTGTTCAGGAATAGAAAAAGCTATCACTCTATGAATGTGCAGATGGTGTGTTTGGCGGACCAGTGCATCTCCCATGTGAATGCCAAGTATCCTGGCATGACGCCTTTATCTTGAGGATTAGCAGCATCCCATATGTGATGGCTCAACTCCAGAGGCACCGGGTGTGGCTAATAGGTGAGCCCAAGGTCCCCACCCAGTGTATGTTGGTGTCTGGGTATGGGGTTGTCCCTAAGGGTTAGTGTGTGTCTAACAGTTGTCCCTCGATGTTTTCAGATGATGCTAGTTTCCCCAACCTCTCATGGCTACTGACCCCAGTGAGGAATGCCAGGACAAGGGCAGAGGAACGTTACAATGAGGCACATGGGCGAACAAGGAGGATAATTGAGCGGACCTTTGGCCTCCTGAAGGCCAGGTTCCAGTGCCTCCATCTGACAGGTGGATCCCTGTGCCACTCACCCAAGAAGGTGTGCCAGATCATTGTTGCATGTTGCATGTTGCACAACCTGGCCTTGAGACACCAGGTGCCTTTTCTGCAGGAGGATGAGCCTGGAGATGGTCTTGTGGCAGCGGTGGAGCCTGTGGACAGTGAGGAAGAGGAGGCAGAGGAAGAAGATGTGGACAACAGAAGTAATATCATACAGCAGTACTTCCAGTGACACACACGTAAGACACTGTGGGGGTGATTCTAACCCTGGCGGTCGGTGTTAAAGCGGCGGCCAACCCGCCAACAGGCTGGCGGTAAAAAATATGGGATTCTGTGCCTGGCGGGAACCGCCAACACAGACAGCCACCTTAACACTCCGACCGCCACGGCGGTACAAACAAACAGCGCGGCGGTCACCGCCAACAGACAGGCGGCAGACAATGTACCGCCCACACTATTCCAACTCACCAATCCGCCACCTTTTCCGGGGCGGGAGCACCGCCGATAAAAACACGGCGGAAACAGACTACGGACGGGAAAACGCTCACCACTACGCACTCCAGGAGGAAGGAGGACAGCATGGAACCCGAATTAAACATCCTACCTGCTCTCGTCTACCTTCTCATCTACCACGAGTACGAAGTCCGGCGCAGACGACAACGGTGAGTACTGCACCTACGACACACGGGAGGGGGAGGACGAAAGGTTACGGCCACACACATATGCGACCCCCCCCCCCCCCAACTATGTACTCACCAATGCAGCGCACCAAGTCACAGTGACACCACCCAAACACCCCTGAAAAATGCTAGGACATAATCATATTTGGAATAAATATTTATGTACCAAAAAGCTCCAGAAAATTAGCGTACAACCATGAAAGATATCCACAACAAAACTAATGACACACACATCAGTGTATAACTGAAGTACCAAGTCCTGCACAACCTACGATTTCAGCATGTCCGTGGGCCAAAGTCTTGAGAAACAAGGGCAAAGCCCACACAGGAGACCTGAGTCCTTTGGAGAGAACACTGCAGGGGCATCAGATGTAAAAACTACAGGCACCTCAGGGGGAAGGGAAGGGGGGGGCACCACAGCCACATGAGTCCACGACGCCAGATCCACGAGGAGCCACCATGCCCACTGGACCATCCTGGGGAGTGCAAAGCCACAGTCTCTCAATGTCTCTACAGTGGGTGGGCTGCCCACTGGGCCATCCTGGGGAGTGCAAAGCCACAGTCTCTCAATGTCTCTACAGTGGGATGACAGTCTCCACTGGTCAAGGAGGAGGCATGGTGGGCACAGTGAACCATAAACGGTGCTTGCGACGGCGGTGCCCAGCGGAGCGGTGCTTGAGAGGAAGGGCCCAGCGGAGCGGTGCTTGAGAAGAAGGGCCCAGCGGAGCGGTACTTGAGAAGAAGGGCCCAGCGGAGCGGTGCTTGAGAGGAAGGGCCCAGCGGAGCGGTGCTTGAGAGGAAGGGCCCAGCGGAGCGGTGCTTGAGAGGAAGGGCCCAGCGGAGCGGTGCTTGAGAGGAAGGGCCCAGCGGAGCGGTGCTTGAGACGGCGGGGCCCAGCGGAGCGGTGCTTGAGAAGAAGGGCCCAGCGGAGCGGTGCTTGAGAGGAAGGGCCCAGCAGAGCGGTGCTTGAGACGGCGGGGCCCAGCGGAGCGGTGCTTGAGAAGAAGGGCCCAGCGGAGCGGTGCTTGAGAAGAAGGGCCCAGCGGAGCGGTGCTTGAGAGGAAGGGCCCAGCGGAGCGGTGCTTGAGACGGCGGGGCCCAGCGGAGCGGTGCTTGAGAAGAAGGGCCCAGCGGAGCGGTGCTTGAGAAGAAGGGCCCAGCGGAGCGGTGCTTGAGAGGAAGGGCCCAGCGGAGCGGTGCTTGAGACGGCGGGGCCCAGCGGAGCGGTGCTTGAGACGGCGGGGCCCAGCGGAGCGGTGCTTGAGAAGAAGGGCCCAGCGGAGCGGTGCTTGAGACGGCGGGGCCCAGCGGAGCGGTGCTTGAGAGGAAGGGCCCAGCGGATCGGTGCTTGAGACGGCGGGGCCCAGCGGAGCGGTGCTTGAGACGGCGGGGCCCAGCGGAGCGGTGCTTGAGAAGAAGGGCCCAGCGGAGCGGTGCTTGAGACGGCGGGGCCCAGCGGAGCGGTGCTTGAGAAGAAGGGCCCAGCGGAGCGGTGCTTGAGAAGAAGGGCCCAGCGGAGCGGTGCTTGAGAGGAAGGGCCCAGCGGAGCAGTGCTTGAGACGGCGGGGCCCAGCGGAGCGGTGCTTGAGAAGAAGGGCCCAGCGGAGCGGTGCTTGAGAAGAAGGGCCCAGCGGAGCGGTGCATGAGAGGAAGGGCCCAGCGGAGCGGTGCTTGAGACGGCGGGGCCCAGCGGAGCGGTGCTTGAGAAGAAGGGCCCAGCGGAGCGGTGCTTGAGAAGAAGGGCCCAGCGGAGCGGTGCTTGAGAGGAAGGGCCCAGCGGAGCGGTGCTTGAGACGGCGGGGCCCAGCGGAGCGGTGCTTGAGAAGAAGGGCCCAGCGGAGCGGTGCTTGAGAAGAAGGGCCCAGCAGAGCGGTGCTTGAGAGGAAGGGCCCAGCGGAGCGGTGCTTGAGACGGCGGGGCCCAGCGGAGCGGTGCTTGAGAAGAAGGGCCCAGCGGAGCGGTGCTTGAGAGGAAGGGCCAAGCGGAGCGGTGCTTGAGACGGCGGGGCCCAGCGGAGCGGTGCTTGAGAAGAAGGGCCCAGCGGAGCGGTGCTTGAGAAGAAGGGCCCAGCGGAGCGGTGCTTGAGAGGAAGGGCCCAGCGGAGCGGTGCTTGAGACGGCGGGGCCCTGTTCAGCGGTGCTCTTCTCCACGGCGGGCCCTGTTCAGCGGTGCTCTTCGGCACCGCGGGCCCTGTTCCGCGGTGCCTATCTCCACGGCTGGGCCCTGTTCAGCAGTGCTCTTCTGCACCGCGGGCCCTGTTCAGCGGTGCCTATCTCCACGGCGGGGCCCTGTTCAGCGGTGCTCTTCTGCACCGCGGGCCCTGTTCAGCGGTCCTCTTCTCCACCGTGGGCCCTGTTCAGCGGTGCCTATCTCCACGGCGGGGCCCTGTTCAGCGGTGCTCTTCTCCACGGCGGGCCCTGTTCAGCGGTGCTCTTCTGCACCGCGGGCCCTGTTCAGCGGTGCCTTTCTCCACGGCGGGGCCCTGTTCAGCGGTGCTCTTCTGCACCGCGGGCCCTGTTCAGCGGTGCTCTTCTCCACGGCGGGCCCTGTTCAGCGGTGCTCTCCTGCACCGTGGGCCCTGTTCAGCGGTGCTCATCCAGCAGGTCAAGGGAGCCAGACCTGGCCTCGACTCCCTGCTCAGTCGCCCTCGGACCGTGACGTTTCTGGACCCTTCGGGGACGGACTCCTGGCCTCCTTAGTGTCCTCCTTCCCAGCTGGGATGTGGCATGTGGGGTCCACCTTCTCCGCGCTCCTGCTGCCCTTCCGCTCCTTTGATGGGGCTCTCGGGCCCTTGCCTCCCCCAGATGGTGTGGGTGGTGAAGTGGCCGCACATTGCTCCTTGGGGGCAGCCCTGTCGGTCCTCGCACGGCGGTCCTTGGTTTTGCGGGTCTTCTTGCCGGGGGGGGGGGCTGGACGTGTCCTTGCTGCAGCTCGATGTGTCACTGCTGGCAAAGGGTGGGCTCCAGAACCCAGGCACAACAGTGACACCCGAAGCTGGGCTGGTGGTGGCTGCGGTGCTCTTGGGACTCTTTGAAGATGGATGGGGGAGGTCATCGGGGGGAAAGAGGTTAAGGTTAGCCAGGAAAAGTTTTTTAGGGCCAAGGTAAAGGGTAGGAGAAGTGGAGATGGAAGTGGAGGTAGAGGAAGTGGTTGTAGGAGAGTCAGGTGTGCTGTCATTGGGTGAAGGTGCTGGTGCTGTAGGCTGTCGTGAGGTGATGGCTGTTGGGTGGGTGGCTGCCTGCGTTTGTGTGTCTTGGAAGAGGGGGTGACAGACACAGTGGGAGAGGACACAGGGGACGTGTACATGGCAGTGGGGGTGGTGACTGCACGAGTGTGGACTGTCCTGGAGGGTGAGGTGGTGATGGAAGCACTGGCTGATGTTGGGGTGCATGCAGGTGTGAGTGTAGACGTCACAGGGAGGGAGGAGGGAGACGAGGAGGAGGGGGACACAGGGGTGGCAGTGGCTGTTGGCATGTCTGCATCTGGGTGTTGCTCGGGTGAGTGTTTGCGGGATCTGTGGTGCTTGTGTTTGGATGAGCTGCTCTTGGGTGTTGAGGTGTGTGCAGGCTGGTCTGATGGTGTGGATGGGATAGGCTGAGGAACAGGAGACAGAGACAGGCTGGAGGCAGTCAGAAGAGGGAGGCTGGAAACAGGGACAATGGCTGCCGTCAGTGCTGAGGCCAGAGCAGTGAACGCTCGTTGATGGGCAGCCTGACCCGAATGAATGCCCTCCAGGTACGCATTGCTCTGTTGCACCTCCCTTTGCACACCCTGGATGGCATTCAAAAGGGTCGTCTGCCCAACAATGAGCGTCCTTACCAGGTCAATGAGCTCCGCACTGAGGGCAGCAGGGGCAACAGGGGCAGGGGCTGAGGTGTCTGGGGCGAAGGAGACGCGCGCCTTCCTGGGCGAACCGGCACGGAGCGAAGACTGAGGGGCTGCTGGGAGGGCGGTGCTGGTGCGCTGGGTGGCGGCTGTACCTGTAGAGGCGGGGGGCACGGATGTTGCCACCACCCCTAGGGAGCTCCCATCCGAGGACGTGTCGCTTTCGCTGCTCTCACCAGCGGTCCCCGTCGTGGTGCTCCCCTCGCCCTCCGGATCACTGGTGCCCTCGGTGTCTGTTCCTGGGCCCACCGGGGCCTTGTGTCCTGCAGCTCCCTCGTGCTCCGATGCCATATCTCCTCCGCCTGATGATGCTAATGCACACATGCACAAGAAGATGAAGAGAAAGGGTGGGGGGAGAAAAAAGAAGACCAGGTTGAGTGCATGCAATGTCAACACCGTTGGCGGAGAGGACAGACACAGGTGCCTAATGCACTAAGCCGCGCATTCGGGGTACACTACTCAGTACTACTGACTAAGACAACAGGCCAAGAGACGTCAAACGCGCACATGGGAGATGCTGGACCTTCAATGGCTGTACTTGTCACCCTACCGAGGTGGGGGCCGGGGGCACAGGGCCATGCCTAAGGGAGAGGACTACACTACAGAAAGCGCCCTGGCCTAATGTCACCCACAGCCCTCCTCCCCCACCCAGACGCCTCCACTGCGCAGAAAGATAGGAGAATGTGCTGATACTCACCCCCTTGTGTCTGCTGTGATGTCTTAAAGCGCCCATCCAATTCAGGGTAGGCCACCGCCAGGATCCGGGACATCAGGGGGGTCATGGTGCGACTGGCACCCCTCCTAGGTTGGGAGGCCATCCCCAGCAGTGTTTCTGCGGTCTTCCTTGTTCCGCGGCGGATGTCCTCCCACCTCTTGCGGCAGTGGGTGCCCCGTCTGTTGTGGACCCCAAGGTCCGGACTTCCTTGGCGATGGCACGCCAAATGTCGATCTTCTGATGGGCGCTGACCTATTAGACATGTACAGGGTGGAAAGGAGGAACTCATCAATGACCTGCATGTTAGATGTAATTGGCCCCCCCCCACCCACTTTGCCATATGGCACATGCTCTCATCTGTCGTGCGTTGCACTCCTCATTCGCCCCCCACCCCACCAACTTACATCCACCCCAATCCACACAGGCATAGCCCATTCCATTAGCACCCGGTGTACTCACTTGTTGGTCTGGAGGACCGTAGAGTAGCGCATACTGGGGGAGGACCCCATCCACGAGCTTGTCCAACTCTTCAGACGTGAAGGCAGGGGCCCTTTTCCCAGGCGCAGCAGCCATTGTATCTTCCAGACCGAGGTCACAGCAGCACTTGCAGTATAGGTCCTCTCCTGTGGATGATCAGGTCTCGAGTGATTAAGCAGATAGAAAATGGCGGTCACGTCCGCGGCGGTGCGTACCGCGGCGGTGCGTACCGCAACCGCCGGCGCACTTCGTTATTGGCTGCTGAAACCCATAGGCTTCAATGTTAACCAATGCGGCTTTGCGCCGCGGTCTGCGACCGCCTACCGCCACGGTGTGCCCCACCAGCGCATTGACCTCACATCCCATTGTCCCACTTCACAGGTCAGGCAGCCGCCATTTCAAGGGCCCACATGGCTTAATTTTGACTGCGACACACAGGCCTAGGCCTTGCATTGCCACACATACACGCCTTTCAACCCATTGCCATTCTTTAACTGTGCAAGCTGTCTGTACGTACCTGTGTTTTGGCTGACTCTGTGCTCCATGTTGTCCTTCCTAGGCACCGTCCGCTGGGACTTGCGATGAGAAGGAGGAATCCTCGCGTGTACCGACCGCTGGTGGACCTGTCGACAATGGAAGAACGCCATATAATACTTCGAAACAGACTTGACCGTGCCACTATCCATGAACTGTGTGCCCAGCTGGAGCCAGCCCTGATGTCCCCCATCCGCCAACCCACAGGGATTCCCCCTCTGGTGCAGGTTTTGTCAGTCCTCCATTTTTTGGCCAGTGGGTCATTCCAGACCACAGTGGCCATGTCATCTGGAATGTCTCAGCCTATGTTTTCTAAGATTTTGAGCAGAGTGTTGTCTGCCCTGATGAAACTCATGCGGAGCTACATCATTTTCCCCGAGGAGGGTGACTTGCCTACAGTGAAGGGTGATTTCTATGCCCTTGGACACATCCCCAACATCATTGGTGCCATTGATGGGACCCATGTGGCTTTGGTACCCCCACAAGACGATGAGCAGGTGTTCCGAAACAGAAAAAATTATAATTCGATTAATGTCCAGGTGGTCTGTTTGGCTGACCAGTACATCTCCCATGTAAATGCCAAGTTCCCTGGGTCAGTGCATGACGCGTATGTGATGCGAAATAGCAGCATCCCCTATGTGATGGAGCAGCTACAGAGACAACGTGTGTGGCTAATAGGTGACTCTGGTTACCCCAACCTGCCGTGGCTACTGACCCCAGTAAGGAATCCCCGGACAAGGGCAGAGGAACGCTACAATGAGGCCCATGGGCGTACTAGGAGGGTGATTGAGCGAACCTTTGGACTCCTGAAGGCCAGGTTTAGGTGCCTGCATATGACTGGTGGATCCCTAATGTACTCACCAAAGAAGGTGTGCCATATCATCGTGGCCTGCTGTATGCTTCACAACCTGGCTTTGCGACGCCAGGTGCCTTTCCTGCAGGAGGATGGTCCAGATGGTGGTGTTGTAGAAGCCGTGGAGCCTGTGGAGAGTGAAGAGGAGGAAGACTCAGAGGACGACACAGACAATAGGGATAGAGTGATACAACAGTATTTCCAGTGACACCCAGGTAAGAATCACCCACGCCATTTCCCAATTGCTTCTAGCCTCCTGCATCTGTACTTTCTGTAGTTCCCCACAGATGTTTTTCAGTAATTTTTGCCTTTCCCTTCCCTTCTCAGTGCTGTCTGACTCAGTACCTGACTTCTGCTTGGTTCGCCCATGAAATACAGCGTATTGACATTGGTATGTTGTCATGACTAATTGACAGAACAGAAATTGAACAGTAATATGTCATACATTTGTTAATAAGACAGCATGACTCAAAACAGATTTGTGTGCAAAATGTGATTTATTTACAGTGCTAGATATCGGTACATGTGATTCTAAGGGTGATGGGTGGGGGTGGAGGAATATCCATGGCAGAGTCCAGTTCTCAGTCTCACAGGTGCATTGTTCTTTTGCCTGGGGAAGGATGGAGCATAGGCAGTTCATGGTTGGACAGGGTGGCAATGTGGGACAGTGGGAAGAGTTCAGGGGGTATGTCCTGCTGGCGGGGGTCTTGACATCCTACTCTGTCTTTTTCTTTGGTCTCAGGCTCCTCTTACGGGGTGGTTGTTCTTCAGCAGGAGGTGGGGTTCTGGGGGGCTGTCGAGGTGTTGGGACCTCCTGTCCACTAGCGCCGGCGGAGGTGGTAGGCTGTTCCTGGTCCGGCCTAGTGACAGGGGCCCTGTGTGGTGCACCATGGTCCCGCAACGCGTCCTCTATCCTGTGGAGGGCCAGGACGATGGTCCCCATTGCGGTCCCGATGATTCTCAGCTCCTCCCTGAACCCCATGTAGCGTTCTTCCTGCTGTGCCTGGACCTCAGTGAACCTGGCCAGTACCGTCGCCATCGTTTCTTGGGAGTGGTGGTAGGCTGCCATGATGGTGGTGAGGGCCTCTTGGAGAGTGGGTTCCCTGGGCCTCTCCTCCCCCCCCTGTCGCACAGCAGCCCTCCGAGCTGCCCGGTTTCCCCCGGCCTCTGTCCCCTGGCCGGTGTGCCCGCTCCCACTGCCCCCAGGTCCCTGTTGTTGTTGGGGTGTTGGGTTAGCCTGGGTGCCCTGTAGTGGCGGACACACCGCTGATTGAGCTGTCCTAGAGACAGAGGCATGGGCCCGCTGGGTGGGAGCTGTGCTGGTGTCGGCAGAGGGGGTCGGGTCTGGTGTGGCCTGTAGCTGCCTGAGGGGAACCGACTGCCCAGAGGTCCCCGATGGTCCGGGCTGGTCATCAGGTTCACTGTCGACAGAGCTGCTATCCTCAGTGTGGGCCTGTTCCGGTGGTGGGATGGACAGTTCTGGACCCTCCTGGCTGGTGTGTTGTCGTTCGGGTCCTGCATGGGGTAAGAGAGTTTGGTTATTGTTTCTGTGTGTGCAATAGCGTGCGTGTTATGGGTGCCCTTGTTCCCCAGTGCAGGCATTCCCTTGAGGGAGGTGTTGTGAGGGTATTTAGTGGGGGGGAGGGGTTAGTGCAGTGGTCATGCATAGGTGATGGGTGCCCATGATTTGTGTTATCATGCAGGAGTTGGTGTTGGGATGGGTGGGTTGTGCTGGTGAGACATTGTCAGGGAGGATATGTGCTGGGGGGTTGGGGGTGAGGGTGGGGGTGTGGGTTGGCATGCTGGTGGGGTGGGGGGGATATAGTAGTTGAGATGGGACTTACCAGAGTCCATTCCTCCGGCTACTCCAGCGAGGCCCTGAGGATGCAGGATGTTCAAGACCTCTTGCTCCCACGATGTAAATTCGGGAGGGGTGGGTGGGGGTCCGCCGCCAGTCTTCTGGACCGCGATGTTGTGCCTGGAGACCATCGATCGGACCTTCCCCCGTAGGTCGTTCCATCTTTTGCGGATGTCCTCCCTATTCCTGGGATGCTGTCCCACCGCGTTGACCCTGTCCACGATCCGCTGCCATAGCTCCGCCTTCCTGGCTATACTGGTGTGCTGCACCTGCGAGCCGAAGAGCTGGGGTTCCACTCTTAGGATTTCCTCTACCATGACCCGGAGTTCTTGGTCCGAAAAGCGTGGGTGCCTTTGGGGTGCCATGGGGTGGTGTGGGTGAGGTGTGGGGTGGTGTATGTAATGATGAGTATGTTGGTGTGTGGTCCTTTGTGCTACTATGTGGTGTGTGTGATGGTGTAGTGTGCCTCAGTGTGTCTTGCTATGGATTGTCTGCTGTGTCTCTCTCTCCTTCTCTCAGTAATTATGGTCGCAGGGGTTTGTGGGTGATGTGGGTGTGTGTTTTATAGTTGGTTGATTGTGTGGGAGTGGTGTGTGTATGTGTATCAGGTGTGTGTATTTCAAATTGTCCAATGTGGCTGTGTTTTGGTGATGTGTGTGTATTCTGACCGCGGCGGTGTGTACCGCCAATGGAATACCGCGTTTGAATGACCGCCGTGTGGATTCGTGGGTCGTAATGGCATGGGCGTATTTCTGTTGGCGTGACGGTGGAGGTTTGGTCATCTCCAGTTTATCGCTGCCCGCCGATGTGGCGGGCTGCAGTGGAGGACGGATTTTTGGAGGTTTGGCCGTTGTGGGTCAGAATGACCGTGGCGGTTGACCGCGGCCGCGGCGGTGTTATGGCGGTTTTATGACCGGCGGTAAGGGCATTTTACCGCCGAGGTCAGAATCACCCCCTGTGACTTCACTTTACTTTTCTGTTGGACATTGTACATGGCAGCCTGATTTCCCTATGTCTATGGCCACTTACTGTACCCTTTGGCATCTCTATTTTCAGATCTCTGTGGCCCACTCCTGCTCCTGGTATGTTTACTGCTGCCCACTAAAGGTCATTCCGACGTATATATAACTGTACATATGACTTGCAATGTTTTCCAAATGTTGTACTAAGACATATTTCAATCATTTGACAGACTCCAGATTTGTATTTGTTCCGAGGGTGTTTATTTAAGTGCTAATAAGTAGAGGGGGATGTGCAATGGGCTGGATGATGGTGGAGGAATGTCCAGTTAGAGTCCAATATCTTGGTATCACAGGTGCATTGTCCAATGGGGCATAAGAAGGGGAGCAATGGCAGTTCAAGGTGGACAGGGTGACAGAGTTTGGGCAGAAGGGTGACAATCAGGAGAGTCTTATTTCCTGGCGGGGGTCTTGTCAATGTTCTCTGTCTTCTGCCTGGATCGCAGGGACCGTTTGTGGGGTGGTTCTCCTTCTGCAGGGGGTGGGGTGCTGGTGGCCTGTTGGTCCTGTGGTGGGGCCTCCTGTCTACTAGCGCCGGCGAAGGTGGAGGGCTGTTCTTCAATGTGGCTAGTGTCAGGGGCCAGTTGGTGTGCCACTGCCTCCCTCATGTTCGGGGTCCTCCCTGATCCCCAGGTACTGTCCCTCCTGCAGCCGCTGGGTCTCCTGCAACTTGGCCAGTACCTGGCCCATGATATCCTGGGAATGGTGGTATGCTCCCAGGATTTTGGTGAGTGCCACCTGGAGAGTGGGTTCCCTGGGCCTGTCCTCCCCCCTGTCACACAACAGTCCTCCCAGCTTCCCTGTTGTCCTGTGCCTCTGTCCCCTGAACTGTGTGCCCACTGCCACTGACCCCAGGTCCCTGATCATCCCGAGTTTGTGGGTTTGCGTGGGGTCCGTGTAGTGGTGGACACACTACTAATTGACGTGTCCTGGGACAGTGGCATGGTCCGGCTGGGTGGGTGCTGTGCTTGTGTTTCCTGAGGGGGAGGCTCTGTGGTGGTATGGGACTGTGGCAGGGTAACCGACTGTCCAGACGTCCCTGATGGACCAGGTTGTTCATCGTGATCCAGGTGTGCAGAGCTGCTGGTATCACTGTGGGCCTCCTCTGGGGGGGACTGGATGTTGGTGGCAACTCCTCTCCAGTGACGTTGAGTAGGGGTCCTGTGGGGAGGCAAGTGCAGTGTTATTGTATCTGCGTGTGCCATCTTGTGCATGGGTGTGTTTCCCTGTATGGTTGTGATTGCCCTGTCAGCTTTGCCTAGTGTGCTTGGTGATTTTGTGGGCTAGATGATTCTCTCTAATGGGCATGCTGTGGTGATGGGTGTCCATGCAGGTCTGTGATGGGAGTCCATGGATTGGTGTGGCATGCAGGGCTTGGTATTGGGATGGGTGGGTTGTGATAGTGGGGTATATGTGAGGTGGTGGAATGACAGGGATGAGGGTAGGGGTAGGTGTTTGTGATGGCATGCAGGTAGGGTGGGGGATATAGTAGTAAAGATTTGGCTAACCAGAGTCCAGTCCTCCTGCTACTCCTGCAAGGCCCTCAGGATGCATGCTAGCCAAGACTTGCTTCTCCCATGTTGTTAGTTGTGGGGGAGGAGATGGGGGTCCACCGCCAGTCCTCTGTACTGCTACCTGGTGTTTTGCAACCACAGAACGCACCTTCACCCTAGGTCATTCCACCTCTGCCTGATGTCATAACTTGTTCTGGGGTGCTGTCCCACGGTGTTGACCCTGTCCACGATTCTTTGCCATAGCTCCATCTTCCTAGCAATGGATGTCTGCTGCACCTGTGATCCAAATAGCTGTGGCTCTACCCTGATGATTTCCTCCACCATGACCCTTAGCTCCTCCTCTGAAAACCTCGGGTGTCTTTGGGGTGCCATGGATGTGGTGTGAATGATTTGTGTGAGGATGTGTGGGGTGATGTGTGTGTGCTGTGAGGTGCGTGGATGGTGTATGTGTGATGGTGTTCTATGTCTCAGATTGAGTGGGTGCTCCTGGCTTGTGTCTCTCTCTATTGGCAATCTTTTTTTTCTCATAAAGGGTTGTGGGTAATGTGGGTGCATGTTTTTTAGTGGTGTGGGTGTGGTGTGTGTATATGTGTCAGGTGTGTGTAGTTTGAATTGTCCAAAGTGGTGCTGCTTTGGAAGTGTATGTGTATTTTGAGCGCAGCGGTTTTGTACTGCCAATGGTTTACCGCGTTTGAAAGACCGCTGCGATAATTCGTGAGTCATGATACTGTGGGCGGATTCCTGTTGGCGTGAAGTGTGGGTTTTGCTATCGCCAGTTTATAATTGGCCTTTGGTGTGGCAGACTTGTGTGGGTGTCTGTATAGTGGCAGATTTCTCTGTGTGGGTCATAATACCCGTAGCAGTATACCACCGCTGTCACGGTATGTTGACGGCCATCAGCACGGCAGTAGGTGGCATTTACCGCCAGGGTTGTAATGAAGGCCATTATGTGCCCAGATACAATCAATAATTAAGGAAAAGTGAACAGAGTAAAGATTTTGGGGGTTATTCTAACTTTGGAGGAGTGTTAATCCGTCCCAAAAGTGACGGTAAAGTGATGGATATACCACCAGCCGTATTACGAGTTCCATAGGATATAATGGACTCGTAATACGGCTGGTGGTAAATCCGTCACTTTTCCGTCACTTTTGGGACGGATTAACACCTCCTCCAAAGTTAGAATAACCCCCTTTATTCTTTGTTGCCTTAACACCTGCTCTTTTGTCTGGATATAAGTGTCCCACTGTACATTGTGAATTGCCAATAATGCATCAAAGCTAATCAAAGTAAAAATATATTAATGTTATGTACATGTTTTTGAAAAAAACTATAACTACAAAAACCTAATACAGTCAATTAAGGTCTGCAGTTAAATTCAAAATGTCAATATACGAACCATTGACTTCATGCATAATGAGCCACTGACGTGCATGGGATGTTTCAATGTGAAATCAACAATCTATTTGCTCTTAATTACATGTTTCACAAATAGAGTGCATTCACAAATACGAACATTAAATAGATGAATAACAAGATCAAAAAGGAAATTATACATTCATTCTTATGGTTAATATTGTTTTATTAAAAAGAATGCTACATTCTGCAGTAAATGAACTATTTAAATGATATGATTGTGTTGTAGTTTGACTCTTGCTCTAGGCTGCTGTTTTAGGGATGACAGCTCTTTTCTTTGTAGGTGACTTGGCTAACCCTACAACAAGTCGCAACAGTCAGCACAACCCTCCCGGCTCATAAGCAGTACCTCACCAAAAACCCAAACAGTAAAAAGTGATTTGTGGAAGACTTTATGCATTAAATGAAGAGTGAGACATCTCAGGGGAGTCGTGGTTATTTGGAGTTTGCCCTTTTCTCACATGAGCAACATGTTTCAGTCACACACAGGCAATGAAAGAGATGCAGTGAAGTTTTCAATAGGTTTTATTAACAAGACAGCAATCTACTGTAAATTGCTTGGGCTGCAATGATTAGGATAAGGAACAATGCAAGAAACAGAACTGTGAAAACGGGAATCATGTATACAAAGACCCCCACCATCTTGCAATAACATAAGATGCAAAGCAGGGGTGAAATTAACCCTAATACCCTAGCATGATGAACCTAATCTCTAACCTAGAAAAGAGCTAGGTGTGTTAAACTTAATCTGCCAGTACCATGTCCATGAGAAGAGCCCCCCAACCCTCATTACCTTGGAATGGGGTCTCTACATCAGACTCCGTGGTGACACGAAGGCTGGGTCTGCACCAAGGTGACGTGTAGCATAGATAGCATTGATGGCATCTGGTAGAAATCCCTCTGATAATCTTGTCTGTGTGAGATTTATTTATACAGGTTTTTTAGGACCCCTGATGCAGGTATGTTTCCGAACAATAGATAAGAAGGCATGCTTGGGGCAGCAATTATATAAACAATTACCTGAAAAGGTGCATTGTGTTACTGCCACACGAAAATAGGAAAGTACATGATGTGAATACCTACCTCTCTCATTTATCTTTGGCGCTGGTAGTGACACATTTACAGTGGCACTGATAATGTGAAACTAAAACATCTTCCTAACTATAAACATAGCAGCTATACTGGAAGAAATAATAAATAAATGTGCTAAAGCAGAGCAAGCTAAGTAGGTTAAAAGTCACTGGGTGAAGGGGCACTGGTCTGCAAGCCAGAAGGCTAAGCTAAACTCCTACTTCCCATTAAAACTAACTAGGAGCCACTACAATTGGAGCATTTAGTAAGCTTTGAAAACCTTTGACTGATGTTGAATAATAAAATATATCCAAATTTTATAGTCAGTGGATTAGTAGCTTCTAGCTCAAGGATAACCTGAGGGTGAACACATTTACATTTACCTTACATGTGTTGATAAATGATTTCTTTTTTTTAAAATACATGGATAGACAGTGTTTTACACCGAGCAACATGATGTGACACTTAATAAACAATTGACTTAGAAACTAAACCTGTTTCAAACAATTTGATTGACTAAAAATTATTCAAAATATGATTTACAGAAAATGAAAATGTTATAATCGCAAATTTTATATATCTTAGAAATTAAGTATTCATAGATTAAATACAGTAACAAAAACCTTTTCTAAGAAGGAAAGGCTTCATGAAAGCAATTGTCATGAAATGGAGTTCCATGACATAAATGTCAAACTTGATGATGTACTATGGGGTATAAGGGAGAGATGTCGTACCATCGAAATATCTACTTTCTCCTTCCAGCTGGAACACATAAGAAAACAGACATAGAAGGAGCCCGAGGGATTACCAGTGACTCAATGAGTTGGGAGCGTAGTGACGTAAGAAAAGATTGTGGGCCCTTTAAGGGGGAGTATGCAGAGCTAAACATGCAAACCTTCAAAGAGGAAGACACGGAAGAGGGAGTGTGTGTGGAGACAACAAGAACATCTGCCAAACCGAGCCATGGAGGAAGGAACCTCGCAGTGACACGACACAGAGACCCAGCGAAATCCTGAGGAAGGAGCCCGTAGGAGAGCAGAGACCAAATAGGTCCCAGACCACCACTGCCAGGGAGAAGGATGCCGTTTGGATCTATTGCCCCACCATGTTCCAGGAGAAGCGTGGCTTATTCAGGGGTGTGTAAGGATCTGGGGAAAGGGAGGGAAAGTAACTGAGGGAACTGTGAGTGTGGGAAAGCTAGCACACCTAAAAAAAGTAAATAATCCTCCTGAAGGAGAATAGGGAACTGGCTGGACTCATCAACAGCTCATTCCGCTTAATTTATTATTATTTTTTCCCTAACTTCTTCTCTCAATTCTGTTCCTTCTTTCTCCCCCAACCCTGTTTGTGCAACCAAAATGCACTTAATTCTCGAAGTGTTCACATGCTGTGACTTTGGTTCATAATTGAGAAGTCTTTTCTTCCCTCAAAGAACGGTGGAAGGAAATCCTGTTCATAAATATCAACTTGCTAATACACTGACCACAGTTTAGAAACCAATAGCAGCACTATAAGATGGTGGTGATGGTATCACTTTTAACATGTTTGATTTCAAGTGGTGAGGACTTAGGGAAATACCAGAAGAAAACACTTAACTGAGTTATATTCTTCTTCCAAGGGGGTACATTTGTAGAATGGTAGTCCTGGACCACTAAGGTTGTGAGGAAGCCCTGAAGAAAAGAAGCAAAGACATATTGCCAAAGACTGTTTCTCCAAAACTGAAGAATAAATAGCACAATTTAAAACACCACCCTACCGTAGAGGTGTCTTGCTTCCACTCAATCGTTACAGCAATATATTGACAAATAAAAACAGTAACACCAAGACAGGACAGCTGATAGAATGGAAAAAGATGGTGCGATGAAGAGATCAGAATTTTGGAAGAACTGGTGAAAAAAAATCACTTCTTCCTTTTATGAATGATCATACTCCACACACTGTCTTAGAGAAGCAGAAAAAGTAGGACCTGTGACCAATGAGGATGCACCAGTGGAGGAAGATGTAGGCTTTATAGTAGCTAAAACGTCAGTAAGTGTTGGTGCTGTGAAACCTACACTGAAATCCCTGGCAAGGGTATGCTATGATTGTAATACAGCAGCAATGTTATTGTTCAGAACACATGTCACAGAGGTGAGAAGAAATCCATCTTATGCTCAGCCCATGTTGTAATGTAGAAAAGGAGGAACTGATGTTGTCAGTCTGCTTCACAATTTATTCACTGTGCAAACGCTAGTGGGGTTCACTATTCTTCTTCCTTACATCTGCTATATTGGCTACAGATTCATCAATTCCTTGGAGCCAGAAATATGTGTCTTTGACAGTCTGAGCCAAGTTCTTGTTTGGGCTGAGACACCTTTGGTCTACTTTAAGAGTGTTTAACAATGTCTATATACCCTTCTTGACGTCTTCAACAAGGTGTACATGTATGCTGTGGACTTTCCTTTCAAAGCTGACTTTAGCATCATCAGCATCCACTGGAGTGTACAGAGCAGGTGTTGTTCGGAAAGAAGTCTGTTGCGATCTAGAGGGAGGTCCCAAATTGTTACCTGTCTCATGAATAATAATTAACAGGTGCTTCTGCGACCCACTTGAGTTTTTATTTTGAGAACAAGCCTATTAGTACCTAGGTAGGTTTGCAAAATACAATACTGGTCTCAAAAGTCAATGCTCAATTTACAACCATTTTTTGTGTCCAGTATGTTAGTACATCTGGCCCACATTCTTTTGAAACTGCCCTCTTGTTCAATTTTTTAAAATGCTTTAAAGCCTGCTTTGAAGCAGCTGTTAAATAGTGTGGGGGTCTAAAGAAATACCTTGAAGTAAGTAACAAGAAGTACATAAAGATATTAGTACAACTAAGTCGTATATTATTCTGCGGTGTCCCTCAATTCCCATAACCGTGACCATATTTTTACTTTCTTTTCCTTATTTAAATTACTCGCCTCCACATCTAATTTAGATGTAACAACCAGGGCATCGAACCGATCTATATAGGAAGGGGAAGAAACTGATACCCATTTCAGATTTCTCTCCTGGCCAAAAGTATTCCATAGAACAATACTGTCCTTATTACTCTACTACTTGCTTCACCCTCCTCTACTGTACCAAAAATGAATAAAGGAAGAGTCAGAAAAATACGTTGTTTAAGAATGCTTGAGATCGTTTTGCATATTTTTACCCAAAAACCCAATAACACTGGACATTAAAAAAACATATGGGTATCAGATGCACTCAGTAAGTCGCATTTTGCACAATTAACTCCCCCCTCTCATCTTAGATAGTTTACCAGGGGAGAAAAAAGCCCTAAGCAAAGTAAAAAGATGATTCCTCCTCAATGATACAGGTTTAATTGCCTTAAATAGCATACGCATTGATGATCTCCACCATAGTTGTAACTGATCCTAAGGCATCTCACCCCCCACAGGAGAGAGACAGGCAGCTTAATATCACCATCCAGGGCATCCAAGATGCCCCAATACCAACTTGAAACCTTCTGTAATTTCCAATGATTCTTAATTAAACTACCCTCTAACTGATTTACAGACCCCAGACTGCCTGTTACGCTTTGTGTCCAATTCTCTAGTTGAAAATAATTAAACTTAGATAAAGTCCCTTTTGTTCGCTCCGTAAGGTCTTTCCAAGATAACAAAGACCCATCACTAATTAACTCCCCCCAAAATTCAATCCCCACATTCTTGAGGGGCAAAGCCAATACATATGTTAAACATTCGGGGGTTCCTGGAAAGACCCAAACCAGAGCCCATTGACTATAATACTTTATTTTTGCCACGTGCCGCAACTTAAACTAAACCTTAGCTGCGTCCTGCAGTATCTTCAATCTCACCTTTTTGAAGAATTTGGGGTCACTAAACTTATATAAGAAATATTTAACTGCACCTTTTTCCATAGCCACCATAGTACTAAACATTTCTCCGACTGCTGAATGATCCGGGGAGGGAAATAACATTCTAATATTTTTAAGATGAAACGCCCACGCATGATAATGTATCTCTGGGAGAGTAAGACCCCCCTTCTGTTTGCTTCTACGCAGTTTCTTCCATGCAATCCTGGGGCCCTTTTGCGCCCAAATAAAGGAGTTTATTTTCTATTGAAACATGGTCAAGAGTTTTTTATCCATTTGTAATGGAATAGAGTTGCAAAGAAAGTTCAACTTGTGCAAAATTATCATTTTAACCAAATTGACCCCCCGATAACTGTAAGCGGAAGGTGCAACCAACCTAACATTAACTTAGTGCACTCTGTTACAACAGACCTTATGTTTACCGCTGGTATGCGTTTCACATCCTGGACAATTGATAGTCCCAAATACCTCATTGAGTTGGTGATGCGCCAATTATCGGCCTTCAAGTTCCACGTCATTGTCTCAGTCTTTTCAGGATTAACATGATAACCCGAGATCTCTCCAAATTCCTCTGAAATATCCAATAGAGTAGGTAAAGCTGTAGATAAATTTGAAGTATAGATTAAGAGGTATTCGGCAAACAGAGCAACTTTCTTCACCCACCCCTTACTATTAAAGGGGGAAATTCTAGGCTCCTGCCTAATCCTTCTAGCCAAAGGCTCTATATACAAGTCAAACAACAGGGGAGAAAGAGGACAACCCTGCCTAGTACCTCTTGTGATACTGAAGGAGTCAGTTAGCTTCCCATTTACCAGAACCCTTGCCATTAGTGCCTGATCGATTAATCAAACTGCATTGCAAATTTTAGTCCCCAGATTATTACGTTCAAGATACTTCCAGTTGATTCTATCAAAAGCTTTCATTGCGTCAAGAGCTATAACAGCCAAAGGTTCTCGATAAGTCGTGGCTAAATTAATAGCACCAATTAGGTTAAACGTTTGTTCGTACAAAAATCTATTCCGGATAAAACCTTTCTGATCCGGGTGAATCAAATCACTCATGACCCCACTTAACCTATTTGCCAATATCTTGGCGTACAACTTATAATCACTATTTAACAATGATATTGGTCTGTAGGACTCACATCTCAATGGGGATTTCCCTGGTTTTAAAATAAGAGAGATAGTTGCCTCATGCCAAGAAGCGGGCAATGTGAGTACTTCCTCAAAAATCTCTGAAAATAATTGAAGAATTAAAGGAACTATCGAACAACCCAAAGACTTGTAAAACTCAACAGGAATACCATCTGGTCCCACTGCCTTCCCTCTCTTACTCTCCTTTAAAACTGCTCTTATTTCCCCCTCAGTGATAGGTCTAGTCAAGAGAATCTGTTTGGTCTCTACAAGACGAGGAAGCATATCCATATCCAACCACTCACCAACCTCCTCATCTCGTCCTTCCCTCTCCTCCGTATAAAGTGCTGAAAATAACTTTTGGAAGGCTCCTCTATAGCCTCTGAGATTAAAAGACTAACCCCGACTAACTATCCGCTTACTCCTTGAGCCTGTTCCGTACCTGATCATTCTTAGTCTTCCAAGCTAGTAATCTTCCCATATTTTCTCCATCTTCAAACTGGGCTTGTTTGCTTGCCTCCCATCATTTTGCAATCCTCGCTTGTAATATAGATTCCATCTGTGATTTCAGCAGTCTTATCCTATTATTCCAATATTCCTTATCTTCTCCTTCCACATATTGAGTATTACACAACAAAATGTCATGCTCTACACCCCTTAGCTCCTCTCTATACTGCTTGCTTCTATAACTAACAAGACTTATTATCCTGCCCCTCATCACTGCCTTAAAGGTATCCCAAACTACAGTCTTTGGTGCAGACCGCTGATTAATTCTAAAGAAATCCTCAGACTACTTGTGAAGGTAACTACCAACCTCCTCCTCCATTAACAGGGTCCGATCTAAAGTCTATTTCATCCCACCTACCTCCTGAGGGAAACTCATTCTTAAAGTTACTGCTGCATGATCTGATAAGTGGGCAGGTGAATACGTAATGTCTTCAACTAAATCACACAGCAAATGATCAACTAGGAAATAATTGATTCGAGATGCATGGCCATACTTCCTATTATGAAATGAAAATCCCTGCTTCTCCCGTACTCTCTGCATCCACAAATCGCATAATCTAAAATCTTTCATCATTAACTTAAGGTATTGCTGAGACTTCGGCGTGCCAATCGACCTACATTTTACTGACCTATCTAATTTATTATCTAAAACCACATTAGAATCCCCATCCATTTTAACTGGATCTGAAAAGTTCAAAACATGGGAGAAGACCATTCAAAGGGGTTCTATGTCATCGCAATTCTGCCCATAGTATCCTACCAATGTAAATCTCCTACCCTCCAACTGCAATTTAGCTATAATCCATCTACCTAATCTATCTGATATCATCTCAGACAGAGTCGCATTAACCTGCTGTTTAACCAGAATCACAACCCCCTTAGTATTAAATTTATGCTCAGTGCTAACAAAGTCCCGCACCCATTTCTGAGTTTTGAACAATGCTGCGCTTTCCTCCTTAGTTAAGTGTGTTTCCTGTAAAACTATTATATGAGCTGGGGAGTCCCTAAGAAATTGCTGAATTTTTCTTGCCCTTCCTTCAACCCGTAGTACATTAACATTCCAAGACATTAATTGTATTAGTCTTTTCCCGACTACCTGACTCCCCTGTATGTGATCCAGTTAGATTTAAGTAAACTGAGGTGCATGAGGTTATTTTTCACATTTCTCCCAGATGCTCCCTATTCAGTACCCACCAAATATCCCCTAATGTGCCCTCATCTACACCCTGTGCCCACCCCTCCCCCCAAGGAAACCCCCCTTACTATTGACAGACCTACTGGTTGCATTTGGAGCGCCCATAAGCTCCCCGTCTTCCCTACACTACACCCCCTTCTTTATACTTTCTAATAATTCATCCACTGCATCCCTAATGTTATGCATTTTATTATTATGCATTACCCAAAGGTTTGCTGGAAGTTTCAGCTGGGGTACTGCACCTACATTTTTTAATTCCTCCAACCGTCTTCTCAACTCCCATTGCCTATTCAGTGTTGTCCTGGAAAGGTCCGATCTCATCTCAAATGAGAATTCCTTGCCTTCTAAAGATTTCACACCTAAGGCCTTCGCCAATATTTTCTCCTTCAAACAATAAGTTTGAAAATTCACCAAGATCTTCTGCGGTTTCCTATTATTGGGGTTCCTCCGAAAGGAATTTCTATGAATCCTCTGGATATCACTCATTATCTCAGCCTCAGATTCTTCCAAGACCATTGCCCTTTTAATAAGAGAAACAACATATTTTTTCAAATCTGCTCCCTCAGCTCTTTCTGGCACATTTAAAATTCTTAAATTATTTCTTCTAGAGCTATTTTCTAAATGTTCTAGCTTCTCCCTCAAGTCATGCTCACTCCCTCTTAACAACTGAATTTCTTGTTTGTTCCTATTCAGTTCTCCTTTTATAACTTCAACCGAATCCTCAAAGGCTTGAGTTCTAAGAACCAAAAGATTGATTTTTTTTCCAGTAATTCACAAGCCAACCTTATCTGACCTTGATTTGCCTCGGAAATCCCGAAACCCTTTTTGATATTATCTGTAAGTGACAGGAGCATACTTTCCAATGTTTTGGGTTCAGGCGCCACAGCCTGAGTCTGAGTGTCCAGCGAATGTGAAGGATCCATATGTTCCGAAGGTCCAGACGAGTCGAGAATCTCCTGCGTCTCCAAGACATTCTCTCCTCCCCTGCCCTTGTCTTTATTTGTAACTTGACTTGCGTTGAGAGGTAAATTTAGAGATAGTTCTGTCAATAGGGAGGATACAGATCCCCCTTATCCAACTCCAGGTCATGCATAGGCAGGGGTCCCTCTCTCAGTACTTGCTCCATCTGGGTGCCGGAAGTATTAGATGCTACTAAGGGCAAAGCCCTAAAATAAGCCTGTAGAGATGGGGTAACTTTGGTACTAACAACACTAGTTCTTTGCCTAGATTTTGTTATCTTAAGATTGCACACTTCTTCTTTTCTTTGGGAATTTTTCAATTTATCAAGCAGTTGCCCCCCCTCCTCTCCAACCTCCTGGTCTGCACCAATACTATTCGTAGGGGGCGTTTTATCTCTTTTTAGGCCTTCCCTTTGTTTCCTTTTGAAGGATGTTGGGCCCCTTACCATTAAACTCTGGTCGCATGCCACAGCCTCCACAAGGGATTTCCTTACCCCACCTGCTGTCCTCTCGGTTCCCAGAAGCTCCAGGGTTGCACAGCGTGACAAGGAAGCTGCAGCATGACTAGTGCTGCCTCTGCCCACGTTCCCCCGGAGGGAAACGCGTGAAACAACTCGATGACTACTTCACAGCTCCAGGGCAGCACAAGTCCAACGTGACGCCCCACTGAGGCCTTCCCTATCGAGAGCGCGGCCCTCGAGACACATGTAGCCGCCAATCCGGAATCCAAAGAGGAAGAAAAGCCCTTCAGAACCCTTCCACCAGGAAGCCCAGGTGAGCACTCAGTGTGCAGACGTCCTGCTGCCCGCCATGTTCTCCACTCTTCCCCTCATTGTCTTTTCACTGTCCACTGTTCTTATTTCCATCACTATATCTTTGGTTATTAAATCCCATTATGGTAAAACCCCCTCTGTTCTTATATCTGAAAAGATTAAATGCTCACTCCCTCTTAACAACTGAATTTCTTGTTTGTTCCTATTCAGTTCTCCTTTTATAACTTCAACCGAATCCTCAAAGGCTTGAGTTCTAAGAGCCAAAAGATTGATTTTTTTTCCAGTAATTCACAAGCCAACCTTATCTGACCTTGATTTGCCTCGGAAATCCTGAAACCCTTTTTGATATTATCTGTAAGTGACAGGAGCATACTTTCCAATGTTTTGGGTTCAGGCGCCACAGCCTGAGTCTGAGTGTCCAGCGAATGTGAAGGATCCATATGTTCCGAAGGTCCAGACGAGTCGAGAATCTCCTGCGTCTCCAAGACATTCTCTCCTCCCCTGCCCTTGTCTTTATTTGTAACTTGACTTGCGTTGAGAGGTAAATTTAGAGATAGTTCTGTCAATAGGGAGGATACAGATCCCCCTTATCCAACTCCAGGTCATGCATAGGCAGGGGTCCCTCTCTCAGTACTTGCTCCATCTGGGTGCCGGAAGTATTAGATGCTACTAAGGGCAAAGCCCTAAAATAAGCCTGTAGAGATGGGGTAACTTTGGTACTAACAACACTAGTTCTTTGCCTAGATTTTGTTATCTTAAGATTGCACACTTCTTCTTTTCTTTGGGAATTTTTCAATTTATCAAGCAGTTGCCCCCCCTCCTCTCCAACCTCCTGGTCTGCACCAATACTATTCGTAGGGGGCGTTTTATCTCTTTTTAGGCCTTCCCTTTGTTTCCTTTTGAAGGATGTTGGGCCCCTTACCATTAAACTCTGGTCACATGCCACAGCCTCCACAAGGGATTTCCTTACCCCACCTGCTGTCCTCTCGGTTCCCAGAAGCTCCAGGGTTGCACAGCGTGACAAGGAAGCTGCAGCATGACTAGTGCTGCCTCTGCCCACGTTCCCCCGGAGGGAAATGCGTGAAACAACTCGATGACTACTTCACAGCTCCAGGGCAGCACAAGTCCAACGTGACGCCCCACTGAGGCCTTCCCTATCGAGAGCGCGGCCCTCGAGACACATGTAGCCGCCAATCCGGAATCCAAAGAGGAAGAAAAGCCCTTCAGAACCCTTCCACCAGGAAGCCCAGGTGAGCACTCAGTGTGCAGACGTCCTGCTGCCCGCCATGTTCTCCACTCTTCCCCTCATTGTCTTTTCACTGTCCACTGTTCTTATTTCCATCACTATATCTTTGGTTATTAAATCCCATTATGGTAAAACCCCCTCTGTTCTTATATCTGAAAAGATTAAATTAAAAAGTGAACAAATGTATATTGCGTAAAATATAGCCAAGGTGGCACAGTGTAGAGGTTAAACATGTGTCCTTTCAATTTCTGCCTAAGTAGTTGTTGATGGGTGAATTGGCTCCTATCATTGGGGCATTTTCCCAATTTTCTGCTTCTAAAACGGAAAACAGTTTTACTTTCCCGGTGAGCAGCAAAAGCATGGTATATTGGGGAGAGCAAGCTCTAAGGACCTTGAAGCGATTCTAGACCTGCTCATGGGAATACTGATTCAGGAGTAGGAATTCAAGGTAATCATTTAAATCTGAGAAGCAACAGTTGTAAATTCATATCATTTATTAGAAGCTCTACTAGTTACCAGCTATCAGGCTTAGAGGATGGTTTTTCCATTCTGACTGATCAGAGGAGCTCATATTTTCTGCTGATCTCTTCTGAGAAGTATTCTGGGAGATGTCGGGCCAGTTCTCCAGGGACTGTGGTACTCAAGGGAACGTCAGAGGATATTGTCAACTTTTTAAGACTCTGTTATGAGCCTTTCCTTGTGTAGTTGTATAGATCTCTTCAGAGTAAGATGCTGATTTTTGAATAAGCCAAAGAGGCTGGCTCATATCAAGGAACAATCAAAGATGGGCTCCAGCAAACTGGACACAAGGTTAGCCCTAAGCCAATCTTTCAGAAAGTGCTTTCTCCAGGTGCAAAGTAGCTACATGGTTATGAGCTGCTAAGTTGAACCATCCCTTTGATTTTTGAGCCAGATAGCCTGTCTACCATCATGTGTTGTTGCTAAGTCATTGCTTCTAGAACAAAGCAGGAGATAGGATTCAGGGGACAGCCAATGAGTGCATTGCATTGTGCATGTATGCATCTGAAAATGGCTTGAACCAGGAAAAGTAAACAAAGATGACCCTCCCTGCTCCATTCAAATGTACATGATTGCCAACCGTCCATACACTTCTCTTTACAACACACATCAAACAGGTGCATTCGGGGGAACACTGTAGGAAGTTACATAGGTCAAGCCACTGGGAATCAGGTAAAAAAGCCTGCATCCCATAAATAATTAGCTGCCACCAGGCATTATTCATGACCTGGCTTGGTCTTGGGATAGCAGTTACCCATTCTAAATGGTGTACTATTTTGGGTGTTTCCCTATGGCTTAACAGAGTCTAGTATGCTGTTAGATGAAAATCAGACAAAGCAAGCAAAGTTCTTGTCAGGGAGGCTTGTCATAGGTGCTTCCTACACAGGAAAAGTTGGTGTGTCTCTCAGAATAAGAAAATGGAGAGCAGCATGTCACATGGCTACTATGCCTGGAACCCTCAGACTTATGCAAGTCTCTGATTTTCCTCTAAACCTTAGGAGGATTCAGGTGCCACCTTCAGGTAACCTGTCCATATACTCCAGGGCTGTAAGAACAACATGTTTTTCTTTTATTCTGTCTGGTCCAATTTGTCTGTTCCAAAGAACTTGGAATAAAGACTATAGTTCTCAACCTTCTGAACCACTGGTGGGGTAGGTGATGATCATGTTTCACTCTGGGGTTATTTTCCTTATTCCTAGGAGTCTGGGTTTCCAGTTGATTGGGAAATCAAGGGCTTTCACAGAATCAAAGCTGCTCTGTGATCATAGCCCACATTGTCATGGTTACATTTATATATTTATTATTTAAGAAACTAAGGTGGTCATTACAACCCTGGCGGTCGGTGTTAAAGCAACGGTAAAACCGCCAACAGGCCGGCGAAAAAAAAAATGGAATTACGACCGTGGCGGAACCCGCCAACATAGACAGCCACTTTAACACTCCGATCGCCAAGGCGGTACAAACAAACACCATGGTGGTAACTGCCAACAGACAGGCGGAGGACAATGTACCGCCCACAGAATTACAACAGTCAAATCCGCCACCTTTTCCGGGGCGGATTCACCGCGAACAAAAACACGGCAGAAACAGGACTTGGAAGGGGAAATGCTCATCTCTACACATCCCACAAGGAGCCAGGACGCCATGGAGCCCGAGCTCCAGATTCTTCCAGCCTTTATCTTCCTGCTCCTCTACCAGGATCACGAACGCCGGCGGCGAAGACCACGGTGAGTACTGCACCTACCACACAGGGGAGGGGGGAGGGGAAAAAACAGTGACACACACACGCAACACGCAAAACCCCCACACCCACCCTCACCCACGACAACACACACACTAAATCATCATGATACATTACAGTTACACCCCCCAACTCCCCCTGGAAGAATGCAAGCAAAAAATGAAATTAGTCGATTGATTGTAATATATTAAAATACAGTAATCAAAAATATATCCATATATAAAGATATGTACACTATAAACAAATATATACACCAAGAATACAAGTCCAAGGTATTCCACTATCATAGTCCGTGGACCACTGGGCCCAAAAGGCATGGGCGAGGCCCACACAAGATACCCGAACAAGACGGAGAGAACACTGCTGGGGCATCAGATAGAAAAAAAACAGGCACCTCTGGGGGAAGGGAAGGGGGGCACGTCAGCCGGATGAGTGCACGACACCAGATCCACAAGGGGGCTCCATGCCCACTGCTGTATCCTAGGGAGTGCAAAGCCACAGTCTCTGAAGTCTTTACAGTGGGTGGTTTGCCCATTGTTCAATCCTGGGGAGTGCAAAGCCACAGTCTCTCAAGTCTCTACAGTGGGTGGTTTACCCACTGTTCAATCCTGGGGAGTGCAAAGCCACAGTCTCTCAAGTGGATAACAGTCTCCACTGGTTCTGGAGGGGGCTTTGGGCCCAGAGTGCTTCATCCTGCCAAGGACTCAGGTAGTGGATGCCTTTCTCCACTGGTTCTGGAGGGGGCTTTGTGCCCAGAGTGCTTCATCCTGCCAAGGACTCAGGTAGTGGATGTAAATCTCCACTGGTTCTGGAGGGGGCTTTGTGCCCAGAGTGCTTCATCCTGCCCATGGCGGCCTCAGTAGCGTTGGAATCTTTGGCACTCACTGGCCTGCGGTGCTGCTGGCGGCGGTGTCCTGGGCAGCGGTGCTGGGGTGGCGGCTATGTCCTGGGCAGCGGTGCTGCTGGCAGCAGTGTCCTGGGCAGCGGTGCTGGTGGCGGTCTTGTCCGCTGTGCAGATTTTCCCAGACTTGCCGGTTTTCCTGTGCCCCTTCCCCACCTTGGATGGTGGCCCCGCTGTCTCCACACTCTCAACTGTACCCCTGGGACCTGCTTTGGTGGCTGATTTCTTTCCTCTCTCCCACCGGGCATTGGCCAACTCTTTGTGCTGTACAGGTGGGGGACTGTCCATGCTCTGGCTCCTTGCCACACTGGCTGCCCTGCTGCCTGGTGCACTCCAGAAGCTGGTTACAACTGGCACCACTGGTCCCGCAGATGTTGTGGCTGAGGTCCTGGGTTGGGACCTGGAGAGGCGGGCCCTAGGAGACTGAAGGGGTGGGGGGGAGGGAAAGAGGTCAAGTTTGGACAGGAAAAGTTTTTTAGGAACACTGGGACGGAGGGGGTTTGGGAGTGGAGGAAGAGGTAGTGGCTGTAGGAGGTGTACGTTTGGTGACTTTGGGTGAAGGTGCATGGGCTGGAGGCTGTCGTGAGGTGGATGGCTGTTGGGTGGGTGTGTGGCTGCTTTTGTGTACCTTGGGAGGTGGCCTCACAGACACACTGGGAGAGGACACAGGGGATGTGTGAATGGTAGTGGGGGTGGTGACTGCACGTGAGGGGGTGTGGTGGTGGGTGTACTGGTGATGGATGTAGTGGCTGAGGATGTAGTGCATGCAGGTGTGAGTGGAGACAAGACAGGGAGGGAGGAGGGAGACGAGGAGGAGGGGGACATAGTGGAGGCAGTGGATGTTGGTGTGTCTGCATGGGTATGATGTTTGCGTGAGTGCCTGTGGGATGTGTGGTGTTTATGTTTGCCAGAGCTTCCCTTGTGTGTTTAGGTGTGTGCATGCTGGTCTGATGGTGTGCTTGGGATAGGCTGAGGTACAGGGGTTTGGGTCTGGGTGGAGGAAGTTAGAGGGGGGAGGCTAGAGACAGGGACAACGGCTGCCATCAGCGCTGAGGCCAGAGTCTGAAAAGCTCGCTGATGGGCTGTCTTACCAGAATGAATGCCCTCCAGGTATGCATTGGTTTGTTGCAACTGCCTCTCTACACCCTGGATGGCATTCAAAATGGTAGACTGCCCAACAGTGAGGGACCTGAGGAGGTCAATGGCCTCCTACCTGAGGGCAGCAGGGGTGACAGGGGCAGGGGCTGAGGGGCCTGGGGCGAAGGAGATGCCCACCCTCCTTGGTGAGCGGGCACGGGACACACGCTGAGGGGCTGCTGGGAGGGTGGTGCTGGTAAGGAGGTGGCAGCTCGACCTGTAGATCCAGGGGGCACAGATGGGCCCGCCACTGCAAGGGAGCTCCCATCAGAGGAGGAGTCTGTATCGCTGGTCTCAGCTCCTGTCCCTGCCGTGGAGCTCTGCCTGATGATGCTAATGCACACAAGAACAGGGAGACCACAAAAAGGGGGGGAAGACAGAAGAAAGACATGTTGAGTGCAAGCAATACCGCTACCGGTTGCAGACACTACAGACACAGAACCCCCCTGCACTACGCCGTGCACTTGGAGTTCCCTAATCAATCCCAGGGACATGGGTTACAAGGCTATGCCCGATTGCTGCACACATGGATGTCACAGGAGCCTGACTAGGTGTAGTTGACACTGTACACAGGTGGGGTGGGGTGCCACAGGGCCTGCCTTAAGAAGGGACCCCACAGCCCACTTCCCCACCCAGACACCTCCAATGCGCGCTGAATCAGCAGAATGAGAGTGTATTTACACCCTTGTGGCTGCTGTGATGCCCTCAAGCGCCCATCCAACTCCGGGTACGCCACCACCAGGATCCTGAACATCAGGGGGGTCATGGTGCGAAGGGCACCCCTCCCACGTTGGAAGGCCATCCCCAGCTGGGCCTCTGCCGTCTTCTTGCTCCAGCGGCGAATGTCCTCCGATCTTTTCCGGCAGTGGGTGCTCCGTCTGTGGTAGACCCCCAGGGTCAGGACTTCCTTGGCGATGGCATGCCAAATGTTCTTCTGGTGGGCGCTGACCTACAGGAATAGTACAGGGGAAAAGGAGAAGATATTACCGTCCGCACCGTCACAGTCATTGGCCCGCATCCCTACCCTTGCCATGACGCACATGCACTCACCGTCGTTTCATGCACGCCTCATTCTCACCCCCCCTATCTTTCATCCACACCACTCCACACAGGCATTGCCCATACAGCATGCTCACAGTGTACTTACCTGTTTGTCTGGAGGACCGTAGAGTAGCGTGTACTGGGGGAGGACCCCATCCACAAGTTTCTCCAACTCCTCCGTGCTGAAGGCAGGGGCCCTTTCCCCAGACACACGAGCCATTGTCTCTTCCAGACTGAGGTCACAGCAGCACTTGCAGTGTAGGTCCTCTTCTGTCGAAGATCAGGTATCAAGTGATTGAACAGAGAGAAAATGGCGGTCACGTCAGCTGTGGTGCATACCGTCACCACCGGCGTACATCGTCATTGGCTCCTGGGACACATAGGGTCCAATGTTAACCAATGCAGGATTGCACCGCGGTCTTCGACCGCCTACCGAGACGGTGTATAACCCCAGCGCAGTTACCTTATATCCCCTTGTCCCACTTTACAGGTCAGGCAGCCGCCATTTCATGGGCCCACATGGCATTATTTTGGACTGCGTCACACATATCTAGGCCTTGCCTAACACTAATACAGGCATATGTCGATTTGCTAATATTTTCAGAGTAAGCTGTGTTTACGTACCTCAGAGTTGGTTGACTCTCTGCTCGCGGTTCTCCTCCATAGGCACCGTCCGCTGGGGCATGTGAGGAGATGGCGGCAACCTCCAGTGTACAGACTACTGGTGAACCTGTCGACAATGGAGGAGCGACATGTGATCATCACCTACAGACTTGATCGTACCACAATCCAGGAACTGTGTGCCCAGTTGGAGCCAGACCTGATGTCAGCTATCCGCCATCCCACAGGAATCCCCCATCGAGTGCAGGTGCTGTCAGTACTCCATTTCCTAGCAAGTGGGTCTTTTCAAACTACAGTGACCATAGCATCAGGGATGTCCCAGCCTATGTTTTCCAACGTGTTGTCCAGAGTGTTGTCTGCCCTGCTGAAACACATGCAGAGCTACATCGTTTTACCTCAGGTGGAGGATTTGCCTACAGTGAAAGGTGATTTCTATGCCCTGGGACATATCCCCAACATCATAGGTGCCATTGATGGGACACATGTGGCCTTGGTACCCCCCACAGGAGTGAACAGGTGTACAGAAACTGAAAGAGTTACCATTCGATGAATGTGCATATGGTGTGTTTGGCAGACTAGTACATCTCCCATGTGAATGCCAAATTACCTGGATCAGTGCATGACGCTTATATTCTACGGAATAGCAGCATCCCTTATGTGATGGAGCAACTCCAGAGGCACAGTGTGTGGCTATTAGGTGAGGACATGGACCCAATACAGTGTGACTAGGTGGCTTGGTCTGGGGATGTCCCTATGAGTTAGTGTGTGTCTAACAGTTGTCCCTCGACATCTGCAGGCGACTCTGGTTACCCCAACCTGTCATGGCTACTGACCCCAGTGAGGAATTCCAGGACAAGGGCAGAGGAACGCTACAATGAGGCCCATAGGTGAACTAGGAGGATTATAGAGCGGACGTTCAGCCTCCTGAAGGCCAGGTTCCGGTGCCTCCATATGACAGGTGGTTCTCTATTCTACGCACCAAAGAAGGTATGCCAGATCATCGTGGCCTGCAGTATGCTTCACAGCTTGGCTTTGTGACGGCAGGTGCCTTTTCTGCAGGAGGATGGTCCAGATGGAGGTATTGTGGCAGCTGTGGAGCCTGTGGACAGTGAAGACGAGGAAGCAGAAGAAGAGGACATAGACAACAGGAACACGGTGATCCTGCAATACTTCCAGTGAGACACAGGTAAGAAGACAACACTGCCTGCTACATGTGATTTAATTCTACTACCTCTCATCTGTCTGTCATTTTCTCCCAGTGTATGGTCACTGAGTTGTCACTTTCCCTTATGATTTCACAGATGTGGGTCCCACTGTGTGACATCTGCTTTGTTTCTGCATGGACTAGAGCTGTTTGACATAGGTATGTTGACATTACATTTGATATAGCATTTTGCCACTGTAATTGCTAATACACATTTTCGAAAGCACAGACAGACTCCAGTTTGTTTTGTGATTTCAGGGTGTTTATTTAAGTGCTAAATAGTGGAGGGGGTTGTAAAATGGTCAGGGGTGATGGTGGAGGAATGTCCATGGCAGAGTTCAGTCTATTAGTCTCACAGGTGCATTGTCCAAAGGGGCATAGAAAGTGGAGCTGGGGCAGTTTAAGTATGGACAGGGTGACAAAGTGGGACAGAAGGATGACAATCAGGGTGGTCTCATATCTTGGCGGGGGTCTTGGCCTTGTTCTCTGTCTTTGTCCTGGATCTCAGGGACCATTTGCGGGTGGTTCTCCATCTGCAGGGGGTGGGGTGCTGGTGTGGTGGTCCTGTGGCAGTGCCTCCTGTCCACTAGCGCCGGCGGAGGTGGTGGGCAGTTCATCGTCCAGGCTAGTGTCAGGGGCCCCTTGTTGTGCTATAGTGTCCCTCCGGGTGTTCACGAGTTCCTTCAGCACCCCTAAAATGGTGCTCAGGGTGGAATTGATGGATTTGAGTTCCTCCCTGAAGCCCAAATACTGCTCCTCCTGCAGCCACTGGGTCTCCTGAAACTTGGCCAGTACCGTTGCCATCGTCACCTGGGAATGATGGTAGGCTTCAATGATGTTGGAGAGGGCCTCGTGGAGAGTGCGTTCCCTGGGTCTGTCCTCCCCCTGTCGCACAGCAGCCCTCCCAGTTCCCCTGTGTTCCTGGGCCTCTGTCCCTTGAACCATGTGCCCACTACCACTGCCCCCAGGTCCCTGGTGTTGTTGGGGTGGTGGGTTAGCCTGGGTTCCCTGTAGTGGTGGACATACTGCTGATTGACGTGTCCTGGGGACAGAGGTATGGACCCGCTGGGTGGGTGCTGTGCTGGTGTTTCCAGAGGGTGAAGCTCTGTAGTGGCCTGTGCCAGTGTGAGGGGAACCAACTGTCCCGAGGTCCCAGATGGGCCAGGCTGGTCATCTTGATACAGTTGTACAGAGCTGCTGTCTTCACTGTGGGCCTCTTCTGTGGGTGGAGTGGACATATCTGGACCCTCCTGTCCGGTGACGTTGGGCAGGGGCTCTGCAGGGGCGTAAAGGCATGATTATTGCATCTGTGTGTGCCATGGTGTGCAATGGGTGGGTGACCGTGTACCCCAGTGCTTGCATTCCTGTGTAGGGCCTTGTGTGATAATGGTTTAGGGGGGTGTATGGGTATGTGCAGTGGCCATGCTTTGGTGATGGGTGTCCATGCTTTGGTGTTACATGCAGGGCTTGGGTTTGGGATGTGTGGTTTGTGATATTGGGACATGTGAGGAGTTGGAGTGATGGGGGTGAGGGCGAGGGTGGGGGTATGTGATGGCATGCAGGTAGGGGTGGTGAAAGTAGTAAAGAGTGACTTAGCAGAGTCCATTCCTCCTGCTACTCCTGCGAGGCCCTCAGGATGCAGTATGACCAAGACCTGCTCCTCCCATGTAGTGAGTTCTGGGGGAGGAGGTGGGGGTCTGCCGCCAGTCCTCTGAACCGCAAGGTGGTGTCTTGAGACCACGGAATGCACCTTCCCCTGTAGGTTGTTTCACCTCTTCCTGATGTCATCCCTAGTTCTTGGGTGCTGTCCCACTGTGTTGACCCTGTCCACGATTCTTCGCCATAGCTCCATCTTCCTAGCTATGGTGGTGTGCTGCACCTGTGATCCGAATAGCTGTGGCTCTACCCGGATGATTTCCTCCACCATGACCCTGAGCTCCTCCTCAAAGAACCTGGGGTGTCTTTGCAGGGCCATGGGGTGGTGTGGGCGATGTGTGGGGTGGTGTGTGTTGTGATGTATGGGTTGATATTTAGAGGTGTTTTGTGTGAGGTGCTTGGATGTTGTGTGCGTGATGGTGTTGTGTGCCTGTGGATGCAAGTGTTGTTTCTGGTGGTGTCTCTGTCTGGCCTTCAGTCGCAATTGTTGACGTAGGGGTTTGTGGGTGATGTGGGTGTGTGTTTTATATTGTATTGGATGTGTGGGAGGTGTGTTTATGTGTATCAGGTGTGTGCCTTTGGAATTGTCCAATGTGGTAGTGTTTTGTAAGAGTGTGTGTATTTTGAGCACAGCAGTGTGTACCGCCAATGGAATACTGCGGTTGAAAGACCGCCGTGTGGATTCGTGGGTCATGATAGTGTGGGCATATTCCTGTTGGCGTGACGGTGTCGGTTTTGTTATCGCCAGTTTATCACTGACCTTTGGTGTGGCGGACTTGAATGGGTGTCTGGATTTTGGCAGATTCCGAGCTGTGGGTCATAATGACTGTGGCAGAATTCCGCAGCCGCGGCGGTGTGTTGGCGGTCTTCTGCACGGCAGTAAGCGGCTTTTACCACCAATGTTGTAATGACCCCCTAAGTCCCATATTTATTAAGCCTTTGCTTTGCTCAGGAGGCTGGTAAGAGGTTACAGGAGGGGCACTTAGTGCCAGTTGCCTTGAGAGGGCTAAGGAGACTGTGCCGGTTAAAGATTGTTCCAAAGGCTCCAAATTGCATAAAAAAGAACACCTAAGCCCAGCTAAGAGTGTCAATCCCCTATGCAGAAATCCGTTACTCTCTATACTATTTCAGACACTATGACCATGTTAATAAGGGCTATTCTGGCTTGAATAATGTTCTGGGCACTGATACACTCTTGACAACCCCATTGGTATCTTGGCCACTTCTGGTTCATTAAAGGTCTGACACTTAGACAATCAAACTGCTGCTAGTTTCTGAGATAATGGCTCACTGGCATTGGATCCCGGAGTATCAGGAAGCAATATTTTTTAATGTGATAAAACTTATTGAGCTGTACTATGCCAAGCGGGAGTACCAACTGTTGGGGCAATGAAAGTCAGGCATGTCAACATTGAGGGAGAAGGATCACATTTCAGATAACAGCAGGTGCCTGTGGGCACCTCTAAGGAGCTTTATTAGATTCAATAGCCTCTTGACGCCTTCTTTTCTCTCTCAGAGGCTGCCAGACAATCAGCGTCTGAAGAGAAGAATATTGAGCAGATGGATGGGATTCAAGACACAAGAAGTGATGGGTCACCTCTGTTGGATATTGTAATTACTCACTAGTGTCTCCAGTGCTTCTGCCACACTTTTGACTGGGCAGGTGAAGGAGGTGCTGCTGCAAGTCTTTGAAACTGGCACCTTAACCCAGATTGGTCTGGCACAGAGAAAGAGCTACTATGAGGTCAAGCTGACGATCCTAGAGCACCAGTTAAGACACTTGGAATTACATTTTTGTAAGGTCTGATTTCTGTAAAGAAACGGTCACCCCATAGGTAAAAGCTACCCAAGTTCATTCTGAACTTAAAGAGGCTGGGAGCAACTGTATTTTTGCTTGAGCCTGCTATTCTGAAGATTAACTATAACTATCAGGGAAGGAATTATTTCTGTAATTATGCTTTTCAGACTAAGGGTCTGGTGGATCAATAGTCAAAGTCTATCCCATTAATACTGGTTGGCATGACCAGTAAGGAGTCAGTGTGAGAGCAACATGCCTACTTGATTGTTCCTGTGCTTGACTGGTCCGGATGGTAGGGAGGCTCCATCTCACTGGCAGCAGATGCTATTGGGATGTTACTGGGCAAAGAGAGGGTGCAAGGCTTAAAGAGTAGCCAGATCTTTTCTGTATGATTGGGAGTGAAGTGTGGTTGTTCTGAAAATCCTGGTTTCTCTTAGGAACCCAGTATAGGTAAAGGACTTGGCTGGGCAGTGCAAAGGGGACTGGTGGGGGTTGTGTTGCTGGGCAGAAGTTGGTAATGAAATTGCTGTGCTTTTTGTGTGGTGCTGGGCTGGGGTGTAACAGAAAGGAAAAATATGGTGTCTATTCTTTTTGATAATGGCATAAAGTAGTGGCAGCTGTAGATGGGCTTTCCATGCACTCAGCTAGAATATCAATGGCTTAAGAATGGCCACTAAGGGCCTCATTATGACCCTGGCGGGCGGCGGAGGCCGCCCGCCAGGATCCCGCCCTCCATATTACCGCGCCGCGGTCAAAAGACCGCGGCGGGTATTACGAGTTTTCCCCTGGGCTGGCGGGCGGTTCCAGTAAAACCGCCCGCCAGCCCAGGGGAAAACGACCTTCCCACGAGGATGCCGGCTCGTAATCGAGCCGGCGGAGTGGGAAGGTGCGACGGGTGCAGTGGCACCCGTCGCGTATTTCAGTGTCTGCAAGGCAGACACTGAAATACTTTTCGGGGCCCTCTTATGGGGGCCCCTGCCGTGCCCATGCCATTGGCATGGGCACGGCAGGGGCCCCCAGGGGCCCCGCGACCCCCCCTACCGCCATCCTGTTCATGGCGGCTTTCCCGCCATGAACTGGATGGCGGTAGGGGGGTCAGAATCCTCATGGCTGCGGAGCGCGCTCCGCAGCCATGGAGGATTCCAAAGAGCAGCGGAAAGTCAGCGGGAGACCGCTGACTTTCCGCTTCTGACCGCGGCTGAACCGCCGCGGTCAGAATGCTCATTGGAGCACCGCCAGCCTGTTGGCGGTGCTCCCGTGGTCGGTGGCCCTGGCGGCCACCGGCCGCCAGGGTCAGAATGACCCTCTAAGTGCCTGCATGTAAAGGAGGAACTCCTCCTTTGAAACCTCACCTCCAACAGACTCATTTATCTATGATTGAGTCTAAAAATCTGAATATTCAGGGATGTAATATGCTGGAGGCTTTAGGCGGGGAAGGTTTGAAGCAGGGGGTGGCTTTACTGGTCGGGGATCGAGGTTGGAAGGATTACAGGTCTAAAACTGATCAATTTGGCAGATGGGCCATTGCTGATATAGGATAGGGTCTGGCTGGCTTTGTGCAGGGGGTAGGTACCCAGTAATGATTACCCTTCACTTTCCAATTTCTTATTAGTTGAACTGTGCCAGTGGAATCCCCCTTTTGTCATTTGCTGAAACTTTAATTTTCTATTGTTACCTTATATTAATACCACCTCTGGTTCATTGGTTATGACCTACATGGAAAAAATTCTGAGCAGCTTTGAGAGAGGTGATGAAATTTCCCTCATGCCCTTATTGATGTATGCTGTGTTTGTCATGGGTTGTCACATGGTTTTACATTTTATTCTGTGCCACATAAGGCCCTTTCTAGGATTGATATGATCTTTGTAAGCCACATCTTTGTCCATTGCTTTCTATCAAGCTGAATCTGAGCATTATCTCTGATCATAACTCTCTTTCTTTAGTTATGTCATTAAACACTAGTGATGGTGCAACCTCTCTGTCAGGGTGGTAGTTTGACAGTAAACTTTTGTTGGGCAAGCAATACCTGAATTTTAGGTCTTTCTTGGATGATTACTTTTTTTGTAACCAAAACTCAGTTTCTCCAACAGTTTTCTGGGGCATGATGAAAGAGGTTCTCTGTGGTCAGGCTGTTAATTATACTATCCAGCACAATAAAAGGCACAGACATAAGGCAGAACAGGTTTGTGCAGAGTTATTAACTCTGGAATGTGAATATTCAAAAGAATTGGTCAAAGGGTCAACTCAGGAAGCTGAAAGAGTATTGGACAAACTAACTATCACCCCTATGAGTTTTCAGAACGAGGTTTGGGATACAACTTATCAGAGATGGTGCACAGAACAGGCTCTCTGTTTTGAAAACAGGGAAGAGAAAGGAGGGTTTTTTTATTTTCAGATTAGGGACAAACAATCAAAGAATGTAATTGATGGCATTTGTGATTAGTCAGGTGAAGTGCATTGCCACTCTCTTGCTAAACCATCTGTCTTTTGGAAATTACATTCATCACTTTATTGGGATAAGAGATCCCTCTCTTTAGCAACTATAGCGGGGTATCTGTGAGGGACAAGCTGAACATATTTAATGTCTGCTCAGTCTCAGATGTTAGAGGCACCTATTACATATACAGAGACTAAGGAAGCATTGATTGAGGTAGCCTCAGAAAAGCATCATCAATCAATCAATAAAAAAATGTATTAAGCACGCTACTCACCCGTTAGGGTCTCAAGGCGCTGTCGGGGGGTGGAAGGCGTGGGGGATGCCGACTTATTGTTCAAAAAGCCATGTCTTGAGGTGTGTTCTGAAGGTCAGGAGGTCCTGAGTCTTGCGTAGGTTGGTGGGGAGGGAGTTCCAGGTCTTGGAGGCGAGGTAGGAGAAGGATCTGCCTTTGGAGGTGGTGCGAAGGATGTGGGGGACTGTGGCGAGGTCAGCCGATCGGAGGAGACGAGTGGGTGTGTGGAAGTTTACTCTTTCGTTGAGGTAGATTGGTCCAGTGTTGTGGAGGGATTTGTGGGCGTGGATGAGGATCTTGAAGGTGATCCTTTTGCTGTTGGGTAGCCACTGAAGGAGTCTGAGGTGGGCAGAGATGTGTTCGTGGGGTCGGAGGTTCAGGATGAGCTGGAGTTTCTGTTGAAGCTTGACTGTGGTACCAGCGTAGAGGGCGTTCCCGTAGTCTAGTCTGCTGATGATGAGTGCATGGGTGACGGTTTTCCTGGTTTCTATGGGGATCCATTTGAAGGTCTTACGTAGCATGCAGAGGGTGTTGAAACAGGAGGAGGTTATCGAGTTGATTTGCTGGGTCATGGAGAGAGAGGAGTCTAAGATGATGCCAAGATTGCGTGCGTAGGTGCAGGGTGTGGAGGGAGGTCCTAGGGCAGTGGGCCACCAGGAGTCATCCCATACTGTCCTGTTGGGGCAGAAGATGACTGTCCTGTTGGGGCAGAAGGTGATGATTTCGGTTTTGTTGGAGTTGAGTTTGAGGTGGCTTGCTGTCAACCATTTGGCAGTGGCGAGGAGTCCGGCGTGTAGGTTTGTCTTGGCAGTGGTGGGGTTCCTGGTGAGGGAGATGACGAGCTGGGCGTCGTCTGCGTATGATATGATGGTGATTCCGTGGGGGCGGGGGATGTTGGTGAGTGGGGCCATGTAAATATTGAAGAGGGTAGGGGTGAGGGAGGACCTTGGGGGACCCCGCAGATGATCTTGGTTGCTGGGGACTGGAAGGGAGGGAGGAAAACTTTCTGGGTTCTTTCGGCGAGGAAGGAGGCAAGCCAGTCCAGGGCCTTGTGACAGATTACTGCATCGAAACGGCGCGTTCTGAGGATTTGGTGGCAGACGGTGTCGAAGGCTGAGGCGAGGTCCAGGACGATGAGTGCGACGGTCTCGCCCTTGTCAACTCTGGTTCTGATGTCGTCAGTGCAGGCGATGAGGGTGGTATCAGTGCTGTGGTTCTTGCGGAATCCAGACTGGGAGGCGTTGAGTGCGTTGTTTTCCTCTAGGAAGTGAGACAGGTGGGCGTTCACTAGTTTCTCAGCGACCTTGGCAGGGAAGGGGAGAAGAGAAATGGGGCGGTAGTTCGTGAGGTCATCTGGGTCTGCTTTGGGTTTTTTGAGGAGCCTGACCATCATGACCAGGCTCTGTTCCTCTTTTGTTCTATAAAACATTTGTAGATATTTGATCCCTAGATTTGAAGAGCTGGTTACATTTCAAGCATTTTTGAACTTGGTACCTGTGTCCTGGGAAAAGAAAGTACTTCAATATTTTAAAGAAGGGCAATGACCCGCCTAATTGCTGTTTTTTACTGAACAAATTTCATTAATGAACATGGCCAATAGCTTATCCTCGGTCATAACTAAGCTAGTGGACAATAAGCAGCATGGTTTCATTCCAGGATGAGATACCATGATCCAAGACACAGCCATCACTGTTCTGGACGTGGGAGAAACAAATGGTGGGACTATTCCCACTCTGTGCTGAAAAGGCTTTGAACAGGGTGGTGTGGGGCATGAAGGAAAGTTTATAGGTGTGATTAGGACACACTACACCTCTTTTTCTGCTAGAATAGTTAGCATGGGGCAAATATCAGACAGCATTGTGTTTCAGTGGGGTACACAGCAAGGTTGCGTTCTCTCCCAATCATTGTTTGCACTATATTTGGAGCCCTTTATCCAGAGACTGAAGCTTCTAGATACTATGGCCCGTATTTATACTCCGTTTGCGCCGAATTAGCGTCGTTTATTTCGACGCAAATTCGGCGCAAAACTAACGCCATATTTATACTTTGGCGTTAGACGCGTCTAGCGCCAAAGTATGGGCAAATAGCATCATCTTTTTGCGTGAACGCCTTCCTTGCGTTAATGAGATGCAAGGAAGGCGTTCCCGTCTAAAAAAATGACGGCGACGCAAATGCGTCGTATTTATACTCCCGGGCAAAAGTCACGCCCGGGAGGTGGCGGGTCAAAAAACCCCGCATTTGCGCCACTATTTAACGCCTGGGTCAGGGTAGGCGTTAAGGGGCCTGTGGGCTCAAAATGAGCCCACAGGTGCCCTCCCCTGCCCCCAGGGACCCCCCCTGCCACCCCTGCCCACCCCAGGAGGACACCCAAGGATGGAGGGACCCACCCCAGGGACATTCAGGTAAGTTCAGGTAAGTATAATTTTTTATATTTTTTATTTTTTTTTGGGTGGCATAGGGGGGCCTTATTTGTGCCCCCTACATGCCACTATGCCCAATGACCATGCCCAGGGGACATAAGTCCCCTGGGCATGGCCATTGGGCAAGGGGGCATGACTCCTGTCTTTACTAAGACAGGAGTCATTTAAATGGCGTCTGGGCGGCGAAAATAATGGCGCAAATCGGGTTGAGGCGATTTTTTTGCCTCAACCTGACTTGCCCCATTTTAAGACACCCTAACGCCATTTTCCCCCCTACGCCGGCGCTGCCTGGTCTACGTGGGTTTTTTCCACGCACACCAGGCAGCGCCGGTCTGCTAGCGCCGGCTAACGCCATTCCATAAATACGGCGCCCGCATGGCGCTTCAGAATGGCGTTAGACGGCGCTAAATTTTTTGACGCTAAACTGCGTTAGCGCAGTTTAGCGTCAAAAAGTATAAATATGGGCCTATATATCCATTGCACCTAAATCAGATTATTGGCAAGGTAATGGCTTATGCAGGTGACATTTCTATCTTTTTGTCATCTCATCTTTAGACTTTTGCCAGTATTAAGCCTGCAGCGGCTGACTTTGGCACAGTCTTCAGCTATGAACTGAATATTGGCATAACTCAAATTGTAACTAGCTCTACTGTGGTCCCTGCTGA